>NC_136061.1:986553322-987753322 GCF_964261635.1 Lissotriton helveticus | reverse complement strand
AATGGTGAAGAAAGAGTAGTAGCTTTTGCTTCAAGGGCCTTGCAGAAGGCTGAAGGACAATATTTGTGTATAGAGAGAGAAGCTCTTGCTATTGTTTGGGCTGTCAAGCACTTCAAATTTTATCTGTGGGGTATTCCTTTTATAGTGAAATCTGATCATAGACCCCTTGTACAAGTGTTTTCTTGTATGGAAAGTGAAAGATTAACCCCAAGACTTAAACGTTGGAGTGAAGGTTTGGAGGAGTTTAATTTCCAAGTACAGTATTTACCTGGATCTTTGAATAAAGCAGCTGATTGTCTCTCAAGATTACCATTACAAGATCAAACTGAGCTTTTGGAAGTTGGTTCTGTCAATGTTTCATGGGTGTGCTATTTCTCTGGATGAATGGGTTGGTGCTCAGTCAGGTGATCGCATTTTTCCTCTGGTGAAGGATTTGGTTATTAATGGTTGGCCTGATAGCAGCAAAGGTATTGATTCTGATCTTTTGCCCTTTTGGTCTGTGAGAGATGAGTTGACTATAATTGATGATGTCCTGATGACATGTGAAAGGTTGATTCCTCCTCTGTTGGTGAGATCTAAGTTGATCAACCTTGCCCATGATGGACATATGGGTAGGAGTTTTACTAAGTCACGTTTAGGAGAGAGATACTGGTGGCCCAATATGGATGCTGAAGTTGAGTGTGTGGTGAAGGACTGTTACCAGTGTGCTGTTAATGACAAGTCTAAAGTGGTTAGTAAGGCTCCACTGTCTCCGGTTAATGTTCCTAGTCAACCTTGGTCTAAATTAGGTTTGGATATAATCGGTCCATTTGATTTGTTACTGCCGTCTGAAAGGTTTGTAATTCTTCTTGTAGATTACAAGTCTAAGTGGGTTTCTACTAAATGTGTGGGGTCTGTTAACACTAAAGTGGTGGTTGATTTTTTTGCGGGATGAGTTTGTGAGTGAAGGAATTCCTAAATGCATAATAACGGATAATGGTGTACAATTTGTCTCCACTGAAATGGAGACCTTTTTGAAAGACCACGGTATATTACATCTTAAAACTGCACTTTATGCACCTCAGGCCAATGGTCTGGCAGAACGTATGAATCGTGTGGTGAAGGGGTGTGTTCAGAGAGCTCTTGATATGAAGATCCCTCTTAAGGATGTGTTGAGGGATACTTGGTGGGCTCATCGCACCACAATTAATTGTGTTTCCAAATCCTCTCAATTCTTTTTGTTGCGTGGAAGACAAGCTTGTTCAAAATTGAATCCTACTTGGCTTCCTCCTCAAATTGTTGTCCCTGTGGATAAAGGGGATATGGATGGTAGAATTCAGTCTTATCAACAAAAATATAAAGAACGTTATGATTTAAAGAATTCTACAAGAGAGAGATTGTGGAGCGTTGGAGAATGGGTCCTGGTAAGAAAACCAAGGTTTTCCAAGAAGGGTGTTTCTGAGTTTATGGGTCCTTTTCATGATCACTTGCATATACAAGAATGTGGTTACAATGCAAAATGGTTGTAAATGGAGCATGTCTAGGCTGGTTAAATTTTCTGATATCAAACCGTCCTCTTCATCTGGTCTTGATTGTACTTCACCTTCTTTTTCCTCATCTTGTCATGGTGAAGTTCTTTCAAGGAGGTTTCCACAGAGAAATCATCGTACTCCTGTTCGTTTCAGAGACTATGTTTAATCCTGTTTGGTACCTTGTTTTTTTTTTGTTATATTTTATTCTTTTAATTTCAAATCGTTTTTATTGAATATACAGAAGATAAAAAATAAAACAAAGGGGTAGACATACACTTAATGATTCACCATAAAATACAGTCATTAATGCATGGGAGAGTACAGGCGATGTAATTGAGGTAAGTGCTAGAGAAACAATTAAATAGCATTCATGTAATACATCTACAGAAGAGTTGACTGAGTTACTGTCAGAATAGAACATTGACTAAAACGACCATGCATCAAGTAATAAGCCCAAGGGGTGAGTGCGACGAAGAAGAGAGAAGGAAAAGTAAGGGAGGAGAACGGGGGGGGGACGAGGAGATGGAGGGGAAGACGTAGCAGCAACAACAGGACTTCCATCATGCGTTACCGGAATACTGGCCAGTGTGACAGCCTAGGCCATATTAGTGTCATGAAGTGTGTCAATCAGTTTGTCATTCAGGGCGCCTAAGGGGGATCATAACATAGTTCCAATGAGTCAAGTAAACTCCAGAGCTTGGTGTGGGGTTTTCGCCAGGGGGAAGTATGTAGGGAGTCGTTGTTTGCTCCCCTCAGGGAGGTTAGCCATTCCTGCCATTGAGCAAAGGAAACATCAGCAGAACTTTTCCACTTGCTCAGAATAATTTTGCACGCCAGTGTGAGCATAAGGTCTAAGAGATACCTGTCCTGCTCTCTAGGGACATTTGGATCAACTGCTCCTAATAAAATGTATGCAAAGTCTCTGGGTGGACTAAAATGGAAGGTGTGTTGGATGTAAGAGAAGATCTTGTCCCAAAACGATTTAAGTAGCGGGCAATGGAAGAACATATGTGCCATGTCACCTACGTGCGATTTACAGTTCCAGCAGAGTGAGCTATCTAGGAGTTTGAGGAGTTTCTCGGGTGTCCAGTAAGATCTATTTATCAGCATGAGTTTAGTCTGGGAGAGTAACGGGGATATTTTATTATAGAAGGGAGTGAGGTGGATCTTGTCCCAATCAAAGGCCAGATTGGAGGAGTTTGGTTCCTTTTCCCAGTCTCGCTCGCATTTCCTGTGTGTTCTCTGAGGTAAGGGTGAGATAAGTTTGTAAATTTTGGATACCATGTGACCTTGTAACATTAGTTGAATCAGTCTAGCGCATAGAGTAGGAGGATGCGATACGATGGCTCTGGCGGCGATAAGTGCTTTAAGGCGTAAGAACTTGTAAAAATCAAGTGGTTGGAGATCACATCGCGACTGTAGGGCGGCAAATGGAAGGGGAGAGGTACCATCGTAAATGTCTTGTAGTGAATTCAGGCCTTTTTTAGCCCAGTCATCCCAATAAAGGAGTCCACCATCATCCTTCAGGGCCGGGTTAAACCAGAACGACAATAGATTTGACTTGTAGAACTTTATTCTGGCGTTGTATTGCCTCTCCAGGCTAAGTAGAGCTCGTTTAGTATTGAGGAAAATGTATTTGGATTGAATGAAGGCTGAGGCGTCCATCGTCATTATGGCGGAAAGCGGCAAATTGTTAATGATGGCTTTTTCTACTTCAACCCACACAGGAATGTACCCCTGATGAGCATGGAACCAGTTCGCTCCTTGCTTGCATAACAAGGCCGTTTGGTAGCCTCTGAAGTTGGGTAAACCTACACCCCCTTTGTCTTTTGGCAATTGAAGCTTCTTCAGGGAGATTCTTGGTTTCTTGTCCTGCCAGATAAAACTATTGAAAAGCTTATATATCTTTTTAAGAAAGTCATCTGAAAGCAGCATGGGAAGCATGCTGATTAAATAATTGATAAGTGGAGTGACCATCATTTTCAAAGTTTCCACTCTGCCCCACCATGAAAGAAACTTCGGTGACCAACCTTCCCGGAGCGTGGATATTTTCTTGAACAATGAGGTCTCGTTAATTTTTAAAGTACTAATTAGGTCTTTCTCAAAGTCGATTCCAAGATATTTAAAACTCTTCTGTTGCCAACAGAGACCTGTATCGCCCAGGATGCTTTTATCACCAATATTACTGATTAGCTTCACTTCAGTTTTATCTTTGTTGAGCTTGTACCCGGACACTTCTGAGAACTCAGCAATAGAGGACATTAACGCCGGGATAGCTAGGTCTGCATCTTCGGACACTACCAGGACATCGTCAGCGTATGCTGAGATTTTGACTGTAGTGCCTTTAAAGTCTATGCCTTTAACCTTCTCATTGTTCCTTAATCAGTAAAGGAAGGGCTCAGTTGCCAAAAGAAAAAGTGATGGAGAGAGGGGGCAGCCCTGTCTCGTGCCTTGTTGCAAATGGAAGGAGTCCGAGAGGCATCCACCCGCTCTAACTCGTGCTGTAGGATTGGAATATAAAGCCATCACCATTCGGATGAAGTTCGCCCCTAGGTTGAATTTATGCAGAGTGGCTTCCAAGTAGGCCCAGTCAACCTTGTCAAAGCCCTTCTCGGCGTCTAGGGTCACGGCCACAGTGGGGGAGTTGGTTGTCTTTGTCCTTTCTAGGATGTGCGCAAGGGTTCTAGTATTATCACTCGATAACCTATTTTTGAGGAACCCAACCTGTGAAGAATGTATCAGCTGGGGCAAGACCGCTTGAATCTTTTTTGCCAAAACCATGGCATAGATCTTGCAATCAAGATTGATTAGTGATATCGGCCTATAGTTTTTAGGGACGGACAGATCCTTCCCCTCTTTTGGTAAAACCGCGATGATGGCTTCTGCCGGAGTGCCAAGAACTTGGCCACTTGTGTTGAAGTGTTCATAAAGATCTTTGAGGGGTTCCGTCAGAACGGATGAAAAGTTCTTGTAAAATGTGGCGCTGAATCCGTCAGGACCCGGAGCTTTCCCTGTTTTGAGGGATTTTACGGCTTGTGTAATTTCCACTACAGAGATGGGGCAGTTAAGTGCAGTTTGGTCTTGCTCTGTGAGAGCCGGGAGTTTGCATTTATCAAGGTATGGTCTTAGTTTAGAGCTGTTGATGTCTTGGTTTTTACTATAAAGGTCATTGTAGAACTCTTTAAATAAGTCTGCAATCTTGTTTGGATCCGAATGGGCTGTTCCTAGTTTGTCAACTATGCATTTAATATTTGATTGTTGGATTTTAAATTTTAGATACGAGGCAAGGCTTTTACCTGCTTTGTTAGAGTTGCACAACCTGAAGTTTTTATGATGTTGAAGCCAGACTCCTGCCCTTTCACTAATGATTTTATTATATTTGTATTCTTCGTTCATTAAGTCTGTAAGGACCGAGGGGTCCCTTGAGATTACATGGCGTTTTTCAAGGACAGAAATCTCATGTTCTAACCGTGAGGGTTGAGTTTGCATCCTTGTTCATGGCAGCACGTATTTTGATAATTACCCCCCCTAAGTGTTGTTTTAAGTGCTTCCCATCTTGTAAGGTCTGTAGTATCCCCTTTTTAGGTCTCGGCTAGAAACGCGCTGAAAGCGCGTTCTCGCCAGAAAACTATAGTCCGCGTCTCAGCCCATAACGAGCTGGAATGTGGAGACAAGACCTGGCCGCGCGCATCGCGTTGTCCCGTAGGATAACGTTGTGTGCGGGCACTTCTTCTCTCCCCAGCATAGAGCGGAGTGGATCGCGTCGCGTGCCTCTCTGGAATGCAGGGGGAGTCTGCAGAGAGTCGCGCGGCGCTGATAAGCATCAAAGCTTGTTTGATATTTCTATGCGTTCACATAGATCGTTAATAATATACGATTTTGGGAGACTGTGGGTCTGGTTTTAGGAAATACATTGCGCTAAGATGGCGTTTGTTTTCAGGTAGCTCAGTCCTATCTCCATACTATCATCGAAGTTGTTGCCGAGCTTACGTTGATCTCAATTTCATCTTTATGTCGATTGAGGAAGTATGCGGGTTGGCACCTTTTTCAGCCCGATTATATTTTCTGTATGTAAGGAAGCTTGAGGACACACTGAGGCTTGAGAACGTTGGCGGCGTGTACTTAGGAGATTTTTTAATTCCGGTAAGTTTTTTTATCGACCAGTATTTCCTTATTAGCACACTTGTTTTATTAACTATGGCCCATTGTTAAGACTCGGGCCACGAACAGATAGCTCGCGTTCGGCAAACGTGTCAGTTTGTTTAACACGATTTATGGTAATACAGATATCGATTGCACATAATACGTCCTAGGGGTATTTTATCGTGCTATAATTTATTAAGATTATTGTGCACACGATGTGTTGTCTTCAGTATAGATTTGTTGATATGGATACATGCTTTTTGCATAGAGGCCCAGTGTTACATGGCATTAGATAATGGTAGCGTGTTTTTACTTACCGAGAGCATCAAGATGGGAGTGTGCATATTAACGCATGAGGCTCGCGGGAAGCAATATGAATTGTTTTTTATACCAGGGCGAGGTAGTGGCTGACTTAATTTTCTACTGTGCAGGCTGCAATTAGTCATACACACCTTATTTAGGCGCTATACGGAATGTAATTTGACATTGAATATTACTTCACACAGGGCACCTGAGCAACTTCCGATGTTATTATTAGCATTACATGAAGGCATATTTTGTATACTTTTTCCTACATTAGTAAGGTATGTGTTACATTTCTAATTCGTCATGAATGAACCACTAAGGTCCCGGCCATATCAAGGGCAAGTTATTAAAATGTGAACCGCTTTAATTTTCAGGACTGATATTTCGTACCTGTAGGAGGCCTTTAAAGTACTGAGACGGTCCCTCGCTTGTACGTACCATTTATAATTCTGATGGTAGGCTATTATTTTAGAATTTGTAGGTGCTCAGTAAATTGCTTTGTTTAATAGTAGCAAACATGCTACATTAGACAATGTTATAACAATAGACTGAATTGCAAATATATTGCATTGATTGAGCTTTTTTGTCTTTAGGATGTATAGAGGTTGGATTTATGAATTTAACCACAGTGTCTTGCACAGGCATTGATCACCAAGCCTGAGTTTATCGAGCTTTGAAAGAACTCACTCTGATTTAACAGATTCCTACAATATGATATCTGGATTGAATGATAGCTTGGTGGGTATCTACATAACAGTTATAGTGGTCCAAAGATCCTAACGCAAAAAAGGTTTTAAATTAATGATGGATTCTTGATGAGATGCAAGGGGGCAACCTTATCAGTAGCAATTATGCAGGTGCACCATTTCTTTTATCTGTGTCGAGTAGGCAGGATAATCTAGCTCAAATCCAACAGACTTCTGCCATTACAATTAGCACACCTTAGATTAATAGGTGTATGCATATGCTCGTCCTATAGATAGGTATGGCATTGAATCAGGATGGAGTGTAACCAGCCCATCCTGCTAGATTAAATCGTTCTGTTTACATGGTGGCAGTGAGAAGTATAGCATGAATCCTGGAGCATTGAAGTCACATAATGGCTCCCTTCAAATTTCGATCATGGAATGTGAAGGTAGTATGATTACCCGAATTAGATTGGTTTTACCCACATAAATCAACGCACTCTAGATAAATAGGAGCACGGACGTGGATATCATTCATATTGGTTTTATAGTCTGTCAGGATGGAGTATAAATTAGCCCATCTTGCCCAAATGGTGTGTTTTTACCTGAGTGAGTAAAAGTATGGTTGTTAATTATGTGGAGTGAGTGAGATGGTCTCAGGTGAAAGTAGTATGTTTGAAGGGTCTTTAGGTAGGTTCAGTGCCAGCAACTCAAGGATTGATGGTTATTTATGAGTTTTTTAAAAATCATTCAGGAATGTTATGTTATCAAATATTAATAAGCTATATGTATAGGATGATATCAGAGGGTTGGTTCATGTTTTATTCATGTTTCCGATGGTATAATTTTGCAGCATTCGTTAATGTTTTTTTGCACATAGGTACTGCTGTCATTAAGAAGCCTGAAGAAGGAGGTTGAAACGGTGTAAACCCTCCAAAACGCGTCGCTTTTTCTTGGCCCATGAATATACGTTGTTTGTTTGCTATTTGATAGAATTTAAGAATGCAGTATTGAATGCACAGTTGCATGCTACTGTGGCTTTGTGTCAATTTATTTGGAACTTTTGATAATGTTGCAAAGCATATGTTATTTTAATTTGTTGTGTTTTAACGTGTATTCTGATGTATTATTCCTAATGTAAATAGGTGTTTTTAGGTCTCGCACTGCGAACCGATCGCCAATCGATCGTCGCTGCGAGACTCTATTCCAATCGTTTCTGCTTTCAAGGAGTCAAGGGAGACCGGAGACAAGTGATGTGCACGCGCAACCTCGCGAACTGGGTTCAGGTCGCGCGCGCTTCCTGTCTCCCATGGCTCCTTGTAAGCAGACACACACACATACAGAACCCCTCCCCCCCGCCGTCGCGCACACATACAGAGACACACACAAACCCCCAGCCCCCTCCCCCCCCCCGCTGCACACACACAAGCACACCCTCCAGCACAATGGCATTTTCCTCGCCCCACTGAGACCGCCTCCCCGGCCGCTTTGTAGCTGTAGCATGACTTTGATTACCGTGTTTGCATCCTTTCACCTCCTCTTCTGCTGACCCTTGGATCCCAGGGCCAGCCAGGGTGCTCTGAGTGCTGGCCGAGGCACGCAAGCCTCCTCTCCCCAACGTGCGCGCCAGCTGCGGCGCCTCCTCTCCCCAGCGCGCGCGCCACCTGCGGCGCCTCCTCTCCCCAGCGCGCGCGCCACCTGCGGCGCCTCCTCTCCCCAGCGCGCGCGCCACCTGCGGCGTTTCCTCATCCCCATGCAGCAGGCACGCGGCGCCGGTAAAGAAGCTGGCTTTGCCTCCTCCCGTATATTTAGACGTCTATGCTCAAAGAAGATATGCTTCTTACTTGGTCAGCGTGAGTGATACCTGGCATTTTGACTATTTCTGTGGCACACAGAATAGATTGTCGAAATATCTCCCCCAGGCTATTCAAGGTGCAGAACTAGTGCTTAGAGAACATGTGTGCCGTACGAAGCGCACCGAAAATGAAAACAGGCGAGCGCTGCTCTGATAGTATCTGGGGAAATAAATAAGGTTTTGAGGCGTGCCCGGCACACAGTGGGGAAGGGTACGTCCCTCTACCTCCAATACTCCCGCTCTCTCCTGGCCCCTCCGCCCACGCAATCGCTCTTGACACAGGATCGTGGCAGATATAAAGCAGACATCGGGCTCTGCAGAAAGGGCGGGAGCAGCGCACACCCTGTGCAGAGAGAGGAGGAACCGTGACAGGCACCAGAGACCGAGGCACGAGAAACACGGTCTGTCCGGACAGGAGCGAGGGGACCGGGGCACGGGGTTTTCCGCTACCCGAGAGGAAGACGAGGGACGAAGGTAAAGACCTTCTATGTGCCCCTAGTCTGCCACCCGCGTTTCTCCCGTGAACGCTTGTGATCTCTAGTCAGTGCCCTGTTTCTCATAGCCTTCTCCGTATTTAACTAGGCTGTCTTCTGTACTCCTCTAGTCACTCCCTTGTATTTCTTTAGTCATCTACCCGTGGGCTTCTCGGCTGCATCCTGTGTTCCTCCATTCTGTCCCACTTTTGCTCCTGTGCTTACTTAGTCTGCCTCTTGGTTTGCCCCTGTGCTTGTCTAGTGCTGCGCTGACTTCATCTGGTTGTACCCGATGCTTGATTAGTGTGTCCCTGTGTTCTGCTAGGTTCCCTCCATTCCCTGGTGTTCTGCTAGTTTGCCCAGTGCTTCCCTGGTGTGCCCATATGTTCTCCTGGTTTGCCCCATGCTTCCCTAAAATGCCCATGTTCTTGAAGTGTGACCACATGCTTTACTAGAAAGGCCCTTGTCCTACTAGTTTGCTTCTATGCTTCCCCAGTGCTCTCCTGCAGTCTGCTAGTTTGCCACAACTTCCCTAGTGTACTTCTGTCCACTGCTATCTTGCCCCCTGTGCTTCCTAATTCGCTCCTCCTGCATTCTTCTAGTTTGCCCCTGTGCTTCCCTAGTGCGCTCCTGTGTTCTGCTAGTTTGCCCCTTTCCTTCCCCAGTGCACTCCTGTATTCTGCTAGTTTGCCCCTTTGCTTCCCCAGTGCACTCCTGTATTCTGCTAGTTTGCCCCTTTGCTTCCCTAGTGCACTCCTGTGTTCTGCTAGTTTGCCCCTGTGCTTCCCTAGTGCGCTTCTGTAATGCTGTGGTGGCGCTGAGCGATGCTGTGGTGGCCTTCAGCGATATTGTTGTGTGCTGAGTGATGCTGTGGTGGTGCTGAGTGATGCTGTAGTGGCGCTGAGTAAAAAAATTAATGCAAAGCATTGTCATTTACAATGCCAGTAACTCAAACTTTAATGCTGCAAGACCTATTGCATTGTAAATGCTTGTTTATTGTGGTAAAGGTAGTCAGTGATTGCTGCTTCTATTGCAGCCCTGTGCGCCTCCTTTTTCATTACTGCGTCATTGAACCTCCACAAGGTCGTTCTTTTGCCCGTATTATGCAGTGCCAGAGTCATCGTAATGCATGAGTGGTCGGAAAACACGCGCGCTTCAATGGAGGCACTTTCAATGTCCCCTTTGGAGTGAGCAGAAGTGAGTAGATAGTCTATGCGTGAATAAGAGCTGTGTGGCAGGGAGTAAAAGGTGTAATCTCTGCCTGTAGGGTTCATCAACCTCCAGGTGTCAACTAAGTTGAAGCGGGTGCAGAGATTAAGAAGTGCTTTATGTGAGTTCGTCGGCCTAAATGAGCAGCGCGAATCTCTATCTAATAGTGGGTCCATAGGGAGATTCAGGTCGCCGCCCAGGATATGTATTGCGTTGGCTGGTATTGTGTCAACGTGGTCGCTAAGGTCCTTCCAAAATTCTTGGTCGTCTTTGTTGGGTGCATATACGTTGGTCACGTAAAACTCCTTCCCATCCTTTGTCAATTTAGTGGAAACCCATCTGCCCTTAGCGTCTGCACTACTGTGTAAAGCATCTATGTTGGATCGCTTCGTAATGAGCGTGAGGACCCCATTCTTTTTACCTATTGCGTCAGAGCCAATCGCCTCACTATATTATTTGTTTTTCATAGAATTGAACTGTGAGGAGTCTATTTTAGTTTCTTGGAGCAGTACAATATCACCCTTTTGCTTATATAAATAGTCTAGGATTTTCCTCTTTTTAATTGGGTGATTGATACCCTTGACGTTGAGTGAAATTATTTTTATAGTCTGTTTAGCCGCTGTCATCGAGAAAGAAGATAGATGATCTTCTAGTCGGTATGTGAAGCGTATTCTGTGGTCTGTATAGCAGTATTACTTTTTCGCATGTGTAGCTGCAGGCTCGTGAGCGATGTGAGCAGGCGCGCACGTGCGTGCGAAGAGTACTCTCAGCCTTATCAGAGTATAGAGTGTTGCTGCAAGGATGCGGTGACAGGAGATAGAGAAGGGAAAGAAACAAAGGGAGAGACACAAAAGGAATCCCATATGAAAATAAAACCCAAAATTCAACCCAATCCACCCACGACCCCAGCCCACCCACCCCACACCAACAATACGCCAGGAGCATGGCGACTAAGAAGAAGCAGCTGCAATGATTACTCCCCTCCGTGGCGGAAACTGAGTAACCTGCTTATAAACGTAAGTATAACATTGTTTATGGAAGCCATCGTTATGAGCTGCAAAACTTTTCTGTCTACGAAACTGAGCCTCCAATTATCATGTGTCAATAGCGCAACCAACAAATTTGTAATGAAATCAGCCTAAGGCAAGAGGCCTAGTTTATCAATCCGTCTGTGGAAACTTAGTACAAAGGACACCGCTGCTGCGACGGAGATTAAGGGCTTCATTAACAAGTAACATTAACAGTAACATGTAACTATTGTGTCGAGGCATAAGGCATCCTAAGGCATTATATTTATACCAACACAGCCTGAGCATTTACCCATTCGTCTGGCCCTCCATTTTTCCCAACATAGTAGGCAAATAGGCCAATGCCTGAGCATTTATGAACCCACTTCAAATTATGCGTCAAGGGCGCACATGCAGTAATAACCATATATGAACGTTGTATGTCTATACTAGGGTAAAGTCACCAAAGTATTCTTGATTCCCAGTATATGCAGCTGGGACATATCCTGCCTGACCGTAGGCAAATACCAACCTGAAATAATGAAGACCACGGGGTTGATAATGTCACCTGAGTTATACCTTAGTGGTAGCTAGCCCTCAGATTTCTAGTCTTCGCGGTGGCAAGCGATGGGCCTATAGTTTACCTGGAGCCCAGGATAGCAAGAGTGACAAATTATTGAAGCAATATAGAGCAATATGAAAAGGATATGTGAGAACAGAAAAGCGAGTAAAGCGTGCACGCCTGGGAGGCCGCTCATTTGGTTTACTGGCGCCCCAACTGTGGAACTCTTTGCCCCTGTCTCTTCGGGGAGCATCTAGTTTATTAGCCTTCAGAAAGGACCTTAAAACGTGGTTATTCTCCCAGTAGGCCCTCTGTGTTTATTTTTTTATTGTGTATCTGTTATTCTCTTTTTAATGTGTTATGTTAGTCTCACTGCAGCCTTGTTAATTAAAAGCGCCGGGACACTCTTTTTGAGTAGCCGTGCGCTCTATAAAAGCCACTATAACATAACATAACATAACATAACAAGTGTCTGTGGTTAGTTGCCAGAGCCTTGTGATAGTGACGCTGTAGCAATGTCCATTTTCGACTCCTCAGAGCCCTCGAGCAGCTTCTTCAGATGCGAAGGATCCGTGAATATTTTAGAAACTCCCTGGATTGTTACACGGAAGCGTGCAGGACCCACAAAGCCGTATTGATATTCAAGCTGACGAAGTCTTGGACGAAGGGCCAGAAAGCCTAACGGCTAAGTCGCTCGACCTCGCACCTGGAGGAACTAGGTTCGATTCTCGGTAACGACGCCAAAAACCTCCTGTGATTCTCGGCAAATCACTTAATCTCCCCATGCCTAAAATGAAAGTGTGTCCTCATGTAACGTAACTGGTGCTATGTAAAGCGCTCTGATAACTGATTTGGTTCGGTTCTAGTTCGCGCTATATAAAACTCTGCAAAAAAAAAAAAGCTTTTCCTTAAAGTGACAGTCTCTTTGCTGTAATCTTGAGATATGTATAGCTTATTGGCTTTCCAAAGGATGTGATTATGCTTGCGCATGAACGTCAGAATTTGTTCTACATGCTGATACCTAAGAGGCTTGCACACAATCGGTCGTAGGCCCTTTTGTTGATGTGTGGGTCGGGTAGGGACTCTGAGCGCGATCAAATTCCAACGGTGTGCCAAAGGAGAGACTGGTGGCCTGAGGAAACCATGACTCCAAGAATGTTATGCAGTCCCCCTCTCCACCTTCGGCTCCTTCCGGAATACCAAAAATTTGCAGGTTTCCACGCCTATTCCTGTCTTCCAATTCCGAGATGTGCCGAGACATTGATGAGGTGGAAAGGGACAGATCTTTTAGGGATTTGCTCACTATCACTTCAGAGTCTTCCAATTTACTGATCTTACTTTCAGTCTCTGCGAGTCGCGTGTTGGTATCTTTGATATCTTGCCTTACTGCTGCGATGTCTTCTCTGGTGGATTTCGCGATCTCATGTACTTCTGCGAGTTTGAGAAGAATTGTGTCCAAAGTGGCGTTCATGTCCTTCGATCCCTTGGTAGGCGATATTGGATTTGGTGGTTCGGATTTAAGTCTTTTAAGGGTTTTAGTATCCTTATCCCCCATGGTAGTTGGATCGGTTAGAAAAGCCCAGGCTTGTTGGATCAATTACTGGTAGTGATTGGCAGTGGCTGAAAGTGGTATTGACTGAGAATGGCAGATTCCGTGGGGATGTCGGAATTGTTAGAGAATGCTGCGGAACCTTATAATGGTGAAGTTTGATAGTAGACTCGGTTGAGGCGCCGGTATACACAAGCTGCAAAATTGCAGTGATTTCCCCCCTCCACCAGGGTGTGGCGCTACATCTAAACCACTGTCTATCCAAGGTAATGTCTTATTTGTCAGGCATTAATGGTGTAGTGATCCTTTTTTCGGTCAGGGGCAGTCTGGATCTGCATATAAGTAGAGAGGCACAGCCCTGATCACCAACATTCATCTGGGGAGCACCTGACAACCTTCAAAATCGCCCCATGACTGCCACGAGTTGCAGTTATTATTGTGCTACTGCAGATATTTCCATGATGTCGATCTCAGCATGCATGTAATCCTTAATACCCTTAAAAGCAATATCATTCAAGCATGAGTTATTTCTGGAGCTTCCCCCGACCCTCTTACAGTAGTTGTCTTTCCTCAGGAGTGAACGCTGAGGGATCGGGAATCAGGCCGGGGTAGTGCAAAGGACCGTCACCGCCATTTTAGCTGTCATCGCGCTGTACCTGTTACTATGCGCCTTTTCACTCGGAGCCTTCCGCACTGCAGCAGCTTTTAGTTTGCGCTTGAAGTACCGATCATTTCCCGAAGTTTGGAAGTGCCTCTCAAAGCCAAGAGATGCACTGCGGAGATCAGCGATGCGGGGAGAACTGTTCTCGGCGATGCGGGCAGCCATCCATGCGGTCCTTGATTGTCACGCCGGCCGTACCGGAGCTAATTCGCCGCTTGAAATGCGCCCAAAACTGTTCCGATGGTCTTCCTCAGCTTTTCCTCATGAAAAGGGGTTGCATGTATTGAAGGATATCGCCGTTGTATTCAATTCACCCTTGCGCCACGGGAGGAGAGACACGCTTAAGCGGCCATCTTCTCCGGCGTCCAAGTCACACCCCCGTTATATTTTATTCTTATTTTTTTAATTTCTTTAGTATAGGGGATGTGTTGTAATGTGCATCTCATTTATTTATATGAATGGTACTGTGACATACTTTGTGTTCTATGCCTTCTACATTCCTTCTATGGGTGCTTCTACTGTGTCAGAGTGGCGCTGGAGCTGGAAGGAGCTAGAGGCATCTTTGAAGGCTGTTGGTGATGTTGTTCTGAATAAATCTTCTTTTGGATTGAATTACTGGTGTCCATCTCTTTTTAACAGAGTGCATCTCCCAACCATTGCCTTACCAGCCCAGTGTAAATGAAATTCTGTAAAAAGATTCTTGACTATGCACTAGGTAGAATACAAGCACTATGACATGGTGCGCCCCCTGCATTATTCCTTAGACTGCAGTATTCAGGAAAGAGCTGAAAGTATCTGTGTTTAGGGGACTTAACATTGGAGCCATCGGCAAAGCAAGGCCCATCGTGATAGGCCCATTATTCACATGGCAAAAATCTGTGCACAATTCTCTTTGTGCATACAAAGCATAGTTTGCACACATCCCTTTTGTGAATTTGCCTATGCCTTTTCTGGTACAATACACATGTGAAAGAACTCGGTTAGCGTGAATGAAATAATGATGAATCTTCCAATCCCATTAAAACCTCCTACACAATATGTATGTGGACCTTTTGAAGTCTGCGGGTACAAGTCAGTGGAGGAAAGAATAGCTAGTATGTTAAAATAACAGCATTTATTAAAATCTATACTGTGAGAAAGTGGCTCTATATATACTGGACAATAAGGCAGTACAG
Source organism: Lissotriton helveticus (assembly GCF_964261635.1). Taxonomy (NCBI): domain Eukaryota; kingdom Metazoa; phylum Chordata; class Amphibia; order Caudata; family Salamandridae; genus Lissotriton; species Lissotriton helveticus. The sequence continues at coordinate 987,738,185 of NC_136061.1, read as the reverse complement.
TGTGTATAGAGTCCACAAACGCCAAAGGTACAACATAGGTTAAAGTCAGAACTGACCTTACTCTCCAAAGTGGTAGGTTGGTCGAGCAGTAAGGCAGTACCAGAGGACAGTGTAAAGCATTTGTTGGACACACCTAGTCTGCAAAAGGTTTCACACACTCAAGAACTGAACTCCAGGCCAATTGTTGTTATATCCTCAGATATAGTTGTTTTATTTTTAGAACCAACAGTTACAAAAATATACTTTTCAAGTTACGAGTACTCTCATGTAAATACTTTGCAGAGGAGCAATACGTTTGTACACACAATAATTACAGGATAGCTAATAAGCAATACAGTTCTGAAACACACTCTAGCATTGATCTGAAAGGGTTTTCATAGGAAAGTACAGTTGATTACTTTATGGATTACTTTGGTAGTTCCAGGACTAGATCTTGGATTCAGTCTTGGGGTCTAAGCTGAAACCAGATTAGCAAAAACGTTTTAGTTACAGTGATGATTTTTCCTGAATATAAAGCTGTTTTAAAAGTTCACACTTAGAAACTTTTCGAGGTGATTCTCACAATGTTATTCAATGGGAGGAAATTCAGGTTACAGGTAAAGTACGATCGCGTAACTTTTGTAACCCAGCACTAGTCTCCTAGGGCCAGCACTGGGGGCTTAACTCAAAACAGGCAGGTAAATGTGTTTCAGTATTTCGTACGATTTTTAAAGAATATTTGCAGTTTTCAAAAGTAGACACTTAGAAGAAATTTCATAGAAAAGCAGACAATGGGCAACGGACACGTTGCCTGGCTTCATTCAGATATCAACATCAGGAGAAGGATCCTTTCCAGCCAGGATTAAGCTCTACAAAGAACCACCTCTCGAACCTATTGTCACCATTCTCTTGGGGAACTTCAACTCCACTTCTGACAATCATGATTGTGATTCCAACAATCTCCACAATATTGGAAATTCACCTACAATCGCTCCTGATAAAACCCCCTTATCAAATACGCACGACAAGGTGTGCAAAGGAATCCCTGTTAATTTAACGGGGCTAAAATTATCAAAAAATGATGCCGTCTACTCCAGAAAAGAGAATCACGTCGATCATGAGGAACCACAGCTCCAAAGGCCCACGGGCCTAAAGGTCACAAGCCATTCCGGCCCAGAGATGGGATTGCAAACCCCCCACCATGGGATCAGCCCTAGTAGAGCGGAGGTTTCAATGAATATTGACCAAGGTATACCAGGGGGGGATAACTCAATCACAACGGATAGTCCCAACTCTGTCTTTTCTCCAACTCTCAACACCCAAGCAACTGCTTCTTTACGTAGCTCCTATCAAACAACTGGAGGAAAAGGATCGCGATTAGCAGACGGCCTATCGGATTCAGCTGGCAATCAAATTTATATGACCCATAGTCAAGATCAGCAGGAGCCTTCCTACCCTTACCAACTCACAGACTTTTGGCAGGCAAAGGCCACGACCAGTCCAAAAACCAGTAATAATATAACTAATCGATTAGATCTAGATAAGCTCTGGGAATCCTTACTGGATACCATGCAGCTGTCTGTCAAGTCAATGCAGTTCCACTCCGACAAGATGGATGCTCAACTTTCCATCCTTAACGCAGTGGCTAGCCACGTCTCAAACATCGACAGCAGATTGGCTGACATGAACAACTTGATCAAAAGGGTCCAGGCTGACACGTATCTGGCCCCAACTCACTTCACCTGTTTTTCCATAGTTGACAAACTCTCCTCTCTTCCTGCAGTTATGGAAAAAATCTTAGCAGACGTCCGGAAAATAGCAAAAACCCCCAGCAACCAAAGTGTAGATGCACAAATAAACAGTCTGTGAATCCTATACCGTGAAAGAAAAGGCCAACACAAGATGGGTAAAGGGACCTCCAAACAGCTTACAAAAGGAAACGCGATCAGGAAATCACTTACACAATAATCAGATAATCACTATAAAAAAAACAGAAGACCTAAAGAGTGAGGACCCTGGAAGTCATAAAACAAAAGAGCATATCTGGGGTGCTGAGCACAGCTATGACCACCTTCTGGGGGGATCCTCCCCATGAAAGCCTGAATCTGAGGACTCTGAGAAATCCAATGCTGGTGAGTACAAGGACCACAAACTCAGCCGCAAACAGAGGAGAAAGGGAAGAAAGAAGAAAAAGAATATAGTGGAGTATTTTCTCACAGGCAGCACAAAATTAGGGGCAAAAGGGCACGCTGTGAACATCTCCATGGAACTACTGCACTCAGAAGGTGTCCCAGCGAGCGTCCCGAAGACCTCAATAGTAGAGGATTCCAAATCGGAAAAGACAGTGGATGAATTGACAGAGCCACCCTCAACAGAGTCGGGAGAAACTATAAAGAACGTAAGTACCCGACCTCCAGCACCCTTCATCAAGAACAGAGCAGCAGAGATTCCTACCACCACGAAAACAACAGGAGATAGGAGTTCAAGTCCGTCAACTTTTCCCCCATTAGGGGACCCAAAATTTGTACTCAAACTTAATAACACAGTTGGCGAATCAATAGCGCCACCTGTAACAACACTGAACACGGACAGCAATCATGTATGCAGAGCACCGTTATATCCCAGTAAGGAAAGGCCCAGAGAGGCAGCTCTCTTAAGGAAATCGTTCACCATAACGAGGGTGGATCAAAGAGACCTCCAACATACACATTCGAATGAACACGCTAAAGAGGAGAAATGTACTCAAGTAGTACCCGGTAAGGCCAACCAAACACAAGCTAAAAATAATTCTATTCTGTTTATCCCCGAATATAAGTCCAGAGGCAGAGGGGATATCCTCAACAGAGGGAATATAATACAAGCAATTGATAATCTGGCAGACATAAACACAAACGATCTTGAAAGAATTGCATTTAAATGTATCAAAGGAATTTCAGAAAGAGAAATAACCAAAACATCTTGGGCCTCAGAGGAAATAGCAAGGAGGATTTTAGCAGAAGAAGCCCAACTAAAAGATTGGGGCATAACAATACAACTTGAGCAAAATCCTAGCTACTCGTACCCATTAATCTCAACTAAGAGAGAGCAAGGGGACTCAGTACTTACCTCCGGGGGCACACATTTGCAATCTGTGCTGAAATCCGCCTGTAGCATGGACGCTAGACTAGATGAAAGGAATGATCATCAGCAAATACGCGAGCCCGAAGACTGGTCATGGCTAGCCAAGACCATAAATCGACAAGACGAGTGCACTTGACTCGGGCCAAAAGAATTAAAGCCAGGGGACACTTACTTACGAATTTGTTCTTAGAACATTAATGGTCTGGGCAACAAAACTTCGGATAAAGAGCTTCTGGACTATTTTCAAGGCTTTGACCTTATTCTTCTCCAAGAGACATGGTTAGAAGAACCCTTCCATTTATTTGGTTTTAAAACCCATCATAGTCCAGCAGTGAAAAGCTCCAAGTTTGGACATCCAAAGGGGGGGTCTAACAATCTATTCCTCAATAAAGACCATAACATCGACCAAAGACATTGACACCTTCACATCATCAACTAATGCAGTTAAAGCACTTAAAGTGGACATAAGTGATGGAAATACCAGACAACAATTACTACTTCTAAACATCTACATACACCCGCGAGACAAAATTAAAGGAGCGAAAATAGGGGCAGAGATAATTAGACTACTGACTGAAGAATCCACAACTAACCTACTAATATCAGGGGACTTCAACATGCATCTGATGGGGCCACAGAAGAGGGATGAGCTCCTCGATGAGCAATATATTGCCTGTAACATTCCTTATCAGGAGACGAGTGCCAAGAAGCGATAAGCACCATACGCTAAGAACCTTGTAAAAGAGCTGGAACATCTAAGTCTTGTAGCACTAAATAAGCGCTTTCCTGGAGACCAGCCCCCGGTGGCAACATTCTACAGCGTAACTTCAAGCACGCTGATAGACTATAGGTTTGCATCCCTTTCATTCTTTAGCAGGATCACAGGCTTCCGGATTGGGGCCCAAGATCAAAGCAATCACTTGCCACAAGAAATCTCGACAAGGCTATCTAGAACATCATTAGACACGCCAGTAGAGGACCCAGCGTCTATTTACGCGAACGATTTTAGGAGGCTAAAAATCAAAACTAATAATCCAGAGTAACTATTATCAACAGCAAAGGTAATATGGGAGCAAAGGGAACAGATAGACGTAAATAAAAACACAATAGCACACTGGGAACACCTAACCAATACATTGGGAGCGGTGAATAGGACAAGAGCTACCCCAGCTTCAAAAACAATCAGTGGGCCAGGACGTCAGGAGAACCAATTCACAAATTCCAATACTCCAAATCTCCATAAACTGAAGAAAGAAATAAACAAATTAATTTTAAACTTCGGCGCACAGGGCAAGACCCCATCTTACAAAGGGAACTATCGCAATTAAAAGCAAAAAAGCAAAAAGAAATCTGGCAGGCGAAAAGGATGACAACCTGTGGGCAAGGCTATTGCATGATTCTAAGACAAATAACAGCGCAAGATTTTGGCGAACAATAAATAGCTTAGCCAATCAGAATGTGTATAGAGTAAATTCCCACCTGACAGAAGAATCCTGGGCCTCGTATCTGCACCAACACTGTAATTCTCCATAAGCAATCGCAATGGAGCGCACACCGCTAGCCCCTCCTCCGGATCGCCCCTCAGGAATCTGGTACATGGAGTTCTTGAGTGGTTCACCCCAGTGGGTGCAAGTAAGTACTTGTAGAACTAATGATCTCTAGACCCGATACATGTCCCGGGTTTTTGGATATCGCCCGAGACATGGCTCGGGTTTCGGGATAACTTCCCTCATCAGTAGAGAAAATGGTTAGGGGTGGAAGAGAAGGCTGCCAAACAACCGTCAATGGCCTCAATGCCAGAACCGGCACGCAGGTGCGTCATCCAGGAGCCCGTCGGCTCAAAGCTCAAGGGAGCCAATTTGTATAAGCAATCGCAATGGAGCGCACACTGCTAGCCCCTCCTCCGGATCGCCCCTCGGGAATCTGGTACATGGAGTTCTTGAGTGGTTCACCCCAGTGGGTGCAAGTAAGTACTTGTAGAACTGATGATCTCTAGACCCGATACATGTCCCGGGTTTTTGGATATCGCCCGAGACATGGCTCGGGTTTCGGGATAACTTCCCTCATCAGTAGAGAAAATGGTTAGGGGTGGAAGAGAAGGCCGCCAAACAACCGTCAAAGGCCTCGATGCCAGAACCGGCACGCAGGTGCGTCATCCAGGAGCCCGTCGGCTCAAAGCTCAAGGGAGCCAATTTGTATAAGCAATCGCAATGGAACACACACCGCTAGCCCCTCCTCCGGATCGCCCCTCGGGAATCTGGTACATGGAGTTCTTGAGGGGTTCACCCCAGTGGGTGCAAGTAAGTACTTGTAGAACTGATGATCTCTAGACCCGATACATGTCCCGGGTTTTTGGATATCGCCCGAGACATGGCTCGGGTTTCGGGATAACTTCCCTCATCAGTAGAGAAAATGGTTAGGGGTGGAAGAGAAGGCCGCCAAACAACCGTCAAAGGCCTCGATGCCAGAACCGGCACGCAGGTGCGCCGTCCAGGAGCCCGTCGGCTCAAAGCTCAAGGGAGCCAATCTGTATAAGCAATCGCAATGGAGCGCACACCGCTAGCTCCTCCTCCGGATCGCCCCTCGGGAATCTGGTACATGGAGTTCTTGAGTGGTTCACCCCACTGGGTGCAAGTAAGTACTTGTAGAACTGATGATCTCTAGACCCGATACATGTCCCGGGTTTTTGGATATCGCCCGAGACATGGCTCGGGTTTCGGGATAACTTCCCTCATAAGTAGAGAAAATGGTTAGGGGTGGAAGAGATGCAGGGGCGTAGCTAGAGCTTGTGGCGCCCGGGACTATCCCTCAGATTGCCGCCCCTGGCATCCTTAGCCCTGTCAATGTGTGAGCTTAAGTCTCGAATCGAATTTTAATTCTCACCTCACTGTCAAATTTCAGGCACAATGCTTCTCACATGTATCATTGGAATGCTAGTTTTACATTGGTCTATTAACTAGTGGAAGTAAGTGTTAAGTATCTGAACTTGCAGTTGTAGTGGGCTGCGCACAGCACTCCGGGGCCACTCGCTTAATTATTCTGGTGTGATTTTTAAAAATACTTTCAAACATATTTGTCATCCTGCCTGACAGTGACCGCTATTGGTGTCTCACAGGCTCTCCCGAGGCCTGCCTAGCAATCATGCTATCACGACATGCTCACTGTGGTGGCCGGAGTCCTACATTGGTGGGAATGTCTGTTTATGTGCAGGAAGGTGTCCCTTCCTACACATAAACAAATCGTGATTTGTAACTTCATTATGCAGCATACATAGAAGTTGCAAATTGTCATATTCTTTAAATGATTCATGGTGTTTTGCTGTTTCTATGTGTTGCACAATGCAGTGTGAAATGGGGTCTAATTTACTAGATGGCTTTAAGCCAAGTTCAGTGGTTTAATGCCGCCTCAACTAAGGGTTTATCGCCACAGGAATGTTGGAAAAAGTGACATTCCTGGGGCCATAAGGGCTTGTAAATATGCCCCTATGTTCCTCTCTCCCTTTGATGCAGCGTTTGTTACGTCAAAAATGTGTCATTTTTCCCCTTTGTACATGTTTCTGTCCCGGAAAACGTTTAATCTTGAAATTGTGTACTTGCCCAGATACCTCCCTGCTGCCAAAGCCATGACTGCTTTATTGCTGTGCCATTCTCAGTGCTACATCCACTCACAGGCCAGTTCTGCACCCCCACCACCTACCACCGTCCCCTCAGCTTGCCTTCCCAGATCTTCCCACCAGTCGTTATTTCTCGTAGTGCTCTCGGAGCGCCAGGCGCTAATATTGTTCAATGAAATCGACAATGCTAACTTAACATTCACAGCCCGAAAGAACAGCAAGCCTGCCCCTCGGGAGTCCCCTTTTAAAACAAGGTGCAGGTTGAAATCCGCCTCAAATTTGTTTTTCACTAACACGGTTTATCAAGGCAGCTCTGCAGTGTTGCACTGGGAGAAAAATAGACCCAGGCCTGAAAATAAAAAGTTGCCCCTATAGTAAATCAGAAAGCTAAAAAATTCTCATAAGGTATGCAAATTGGGACACTTTTAAAGTTGGTAAAACACGCTGTGTGTTCTGCAAGATATGGAAGACTCCAACTATTTGTGCTTTCTGAAGACCAAGTTTATGCTACTGTCAGGGAAATCAACAGTAAAAACCGGCCCACAAGACAATAAAACAGGACACAAACATAAAAAGACAGCCCACACACGGACCAATCAGACCAGACCATTGGGCACTGCCAGATTGCCCTATAGGCAGGGCCACTGAAATTGTGCTATTGTGCGGCCGCAGCAACTTTTCCATAATTTTAGATTTGCCATGTTTGCCACACAGTCCATCATCTTCCGCATAATCTGCGGATTTTAACAAAATTTGTTTCTTGCTTAAATGATTCAAAAGCTACTAAAATGTTGCAGCGTAGTGAAAGGCCCTTTACAAAGCAGGACTGGGCACCTTCCTCTTGCTTATTGCTATATTTGGGTACTAAACTGGTACTAATGAGGTGCAACCAATGCCTAGACAGTGTTACCAATTAAAAAAATTAAAGAAGTAATGAAGTAATACTATTACAAAATGTGCCGCAAAAAGCTTTATAATTTGCCTTGCCGCAGAATTTACTCAACCGTGCCGCATAATTTGGCCCTCTCCTGCCACCCACACAATTTAAGTGGCCCTGCCTATAGGCCAGTCCGATCTTGCAGCTATGAAATATTGACTCAAGTTCTGCCTCGGGTAAAATTGTGTGACCCCCCAGCGTACCCTTAATCAATATGCTGGTGGTAAGTTACAAAATTGGCACTGTAGCCAACTGTGCACATTATACCCGATTGAGTACACTAAAATAAAAACCCGTTGAACAGCACTTGGGCTTAATGCTTGAAACTGGAATACAGAAGAATAGGCCCTCGAGGACTCACAGTAGCTGCATGGTACTGACTACAGAGAAGTGTCGGTACTCTAATTACTACTGCACCTCTGCCGAGAAGTGCAGGTACTCTCACTTGCAGAGGGCACTCTGTACCTGCTCATTTAAAGCACTGCTTGTGCAGGTACCCCGAGGCGTCTGCCTCGTTGACTGCCCCTCCTGTAGGCGTCTGCCCGCACCCAGGACCGAACCTTCCCAGCTCCCTTCACACACCCCTGCCGCCCTCTGCGCAAGTTCCGCTCTTGAGGAGGCAGGGTACTTTTCCTCCACCTTCCAGGAGCACTAGTCCAGATTTTTTACCCCACTATCAATAGGCTGGTGGATGCACAGTCCACTGTCTGACGGTTAGCTCCAGTTTTAGGATTTTATTGCCCAGCAGGCCTCCTAGTGCAGCAGGCCTCAGTGTTTAAAGTTTAGCATTCTGAGTTTTTCTCCAAGTTACATGTTAATTTATCTTTGCCATTTTCCATAGCGCACACTGTCACAAGACCCTATGGGTATCAGAGCGCTTTATATAACTCTAGGCACTCACTTCAAATGAATATGCAGCAGTATTCCATTCACGCGACGCCGGCAGCCTCAATACTTTTTAAATTGTGCAAAGATCACCGCGCTGACAATAAATACATGTAATTCTGTCCAGCTATTCAGTATTTCCTGAATTAAAATGTCTTTGACCACGGATCACATTTCATTCAGAGAAGCACGCCTCTTAAGATAATACATTCAGCAGTTAGGAGAACAAACCTGGGGCCTGCACTGGACTGCTGATCATGGTTTTGTGTTTCTGTACTAATAACTTTCAATGGATGCAGCTCAGCAAGGACATTGCAGCTGCTCTTGTTTGCGATGCTAGCACTTTTCAGGTGAGCAGGAGCGTAAATTGACATTCCATGTTTTTGTTTCACATTGAAATAATTTGACACACCATACCTCATTGTCGTGAAGCTAACGTCATTCCTCAGGGCACAAATCATTCCTCGGCACTGGCACGTGTCCGCGTAAAACCAGACACTCCAAATATTGCTTTACACACCGTGTCTCAAGGCAGTGGGTGCAGGCTCAATTAGGGAGCTACTGCGCGCTGTGACAATACGGGAATGCCGGCCGCCTCATAACATTTACCCTCCAGGCTGCAAAGGTGCAAGTTTCTGTTTACCGCTCGCCTCCAGTGATAGTCGTGCTGAGGGCTGCGCAGCCGCGCTCACGAGAGGCGAGGCGTGATGACGCGTCATTGCTGCCGTGCTACATTTCAGCGCGAGGGCTGGCCAAGTATGCCCAGGGCCGTCATTAGTAGCGCTTTGGCGCGCAACAAGATTGACGGCCCTGGGACGCCGCTTAACAAGTAGGTGTGCTTTCTGCGGCCCAAAGCGGCGGCTTTTATAATGTATTTGGAGACACGGACACTACTGTAGTAATTGAAAGTAGTGTCAGCAAATGTCTAAATACATTATAAAGGCTGACAGTGCCGTGCGGCGGCCGCCCCCAAATAGTGCCGCCTGGGGCGGACCGCCCCCCCTCACCCCCCCCCCTAGCTACGCGGGTGCAGAGAAGGCTGCCAAACAACCGTCAAAGGCCTCGATGCCAGAACCGGCACGCAGGTGCGTCGTCCAGGAGCCCGTCGGCTCAAAGCTCAAGGGAGCCAATTTGTATAAGCAATCGCAATGGAGCGCACACCGTTAGCCCCTCCTCCGGATCGCCCCTCGGGAATCTGGTACATGGAGTTCTTGAGTGGTTCACCCCAGTGGGTGCAAGTAAGTACTTGTAGAACTGATGATCTCTAGACCCGATACATGTCCCGGGCTTTTGATACCAAACTCGTCACGATACGACTAAGTTTTATTCTCGAGTCGAGAATTTTGCCCTTACATAGGCAATTTAACCTAATCTCATGCTAATCTGAGTCTAGGTCGATATTCCTAAACTCATTGAGATGTTGCTGTAACATCATCCTAGTACTTAGCTCGTCTCTGGATACAGGTTTCCTTACACATGATGTGACACAGAGGCCACATATTGCAGGAGCACACTGCACGCACAGACAGAACAGGAAAAGGATGGCCAAGACCATCCCAATGACCATCAGAATTTTCCATCCCCAGCCGGATATCAGTTCCCAGAACCACCCCATTAATGACCAATCTCCTTTATCCACATGAATAGATTTGGAAATCTTATGCAGTTTGGAGATGGCTTGGTACACTGTTGGAGCGTTATCTGGGATGAAAACGCAGCAGCTCGATTGGATCAATCTACGTACCCCACCTCGGTCTGCAAGTATGACATCTAAAGCAACCCTGTTCTGAAGGGTCATAAGACGATCCGACTGGAGCTCAGCAGTCAAGTTACTAAGGGCACCAGCAGTTTCAATCACGGTGGACTCAACTACCCTTGTCAATTGCCTTATCTTCCTGCTGTTTACCATGGGTCCCCAGAACGGCAGAAAACCTCTTGCAAAGTCCCCAAATTCTTGACCTGCAGTGTCTTCTTTACTCAAGACACCTCTAACTATCCTTGTCCTGTGGTAATCCGCCGCTGCTGTGTAGGTGGGAGGCAACAGGAAGGAAACCAAACATGAGCCCGAGAAGTCAGGGGGCAACCATGTATAGGCTCTATCATGACAGATGAAATAAGTACCCTTAGCTGCTAAAAACGCAGGGGAAGTCTGAGACCCAAAAACATATGTTTCTGTACAGACACTTTTCCCTAACTGAGCTCTGGGATTATTGCCAATACCTTGCAGACACAGGTTGCCCTGATGGGGTACGATCCAGATCGGGGAAGACCTATTCGCTTGCTGTTTCTCACTTAAAGTAGCTCCATATCCGGTCACGTTCCAACCTACATATGCAAATATCTCATCATCTGGAGTATCTTCATAAGAAATTACTTCCTTAATCATGTCAACTATACCTTTGACTAGGGCACTAGTCTTGAGGTTGTCTTTTACAGAATGTAGGGGTTGGACTTCTCGTGCATATATGAACATCGTTCTGTATGCCCACACAGAGCCATTACGACTGAAAGGCAGGACTAGATAAGGGATACCTTTATCCGTAGTGTGAGGCATAAGGCCGCAAACCCAACAGTTAGTTGTGTTCATTACTAGCTGGTGCAGGAGCTGAACGAAGGAGTTATTAATGAACTCTAATCTTCTATTGGATTCATGGTCAGGATGGGAGTGGAAAGAATGAGAGGAAACAGTAGGAGGAGGAGGTGTAGGGGATGTAGGTGGTGCGAATGTTACATGAAAGGAGAATAAAACATATCCTATTAAAAATATCATCACACTGAATATCATGAAAATGCACAAAATTAAAAAAACTTTTCTTTGTCATCACTCTACATAATTTGTGTTCAGAGTTCGTTTGTTCGGCAGGTCTCTCCATGTCAGAAAACTCCATCCTCTCTAGAGTGCTGCCCGCGGTGGGAGGTTGATTCTGCTAAGGGATGCTTCTGTCAGTCCAGGGCAACTCCCTTGGACCAACCAGAACTACCGACCTAACGTCTTCAGCTGCACCGCAAAGACTTTTAGTCAACCGCGGCCCTAGCAGCGGAACCCGGATGGCGGTTCGAAAAACAAAAATGAGCAAGTTTTCTTCTAATGGGAGAGCTGCGCTTTCAAAAAAAAAAAAGTACCTGGAGGGAAAAGGGAAAAAAAATCTTTTTATTAGTCCATAGGTCTTGGTCTCAAATTATAGCGTCTTCTTCCGGGTACTGTGTGGTCCTGAAACAAGAGTTCGGGCTCCAAAGGGTTCAATCGTTTCGATAGTGGCACAGTCTCTTGCAGAATGTTCTCGTTTTCACGTTCAGAGTTAGTTCCTTTCACTCGTGCATCACTGACAGGTACAAATTTCGGCACGGTGTCAGTCTCTGAGTCAGCGACACCTTCCTGAACCCACTGGTCATACGGCAGAGGAAGAGGGATCCTCTTACAGTGGACCCCGTGGATCCAGTGCTTCCTCCCCTCCACTCGGACCGCTGATCTTGTGGAGAGAAGGACGAGGTGCGGTCCGGTCCACCTGGGCTGGTCGTTTTTCGTCCTCTGAAAATTCTTCACGAGGACCCAGGATCCAGGGCTGATGGCATGGCCTGGAGTTTCAGAGACCGGAGGCAGGGTGTCGTTGACCTGTTGATGCAAAACAAGCAATTTAGCCGTCAATTCATACAGGTAATCAAGTAAAACAGGGTGTCCTAGTTCGCTAATTTTTGGGCCTAGGCACTCCCCATATGTTGGCCGGACGGCCAAAGACTATCTCGTAGGGGCTGAGTTTCACTCGCGAATGTACAGTCATTCTGGTAGATAGGAGTGCTAGGGGTAGGGCGTCAGGCCATTTAAGACCTGTGCTCGCTTGGATCTTGGCTAATTTTAACTTAAGCATGCCATTGTAACATTCTACTAATCCAGCTGATTGGGGGTGATTTGCAGCGTGGAACTTCTGCCGAATGCCTAGTCCTTCACATACATTCTTCATCACACGACCCACAAATTCACTCCTGTTGTCAGACCAGACCATTCTAGGCATTCCGAATCTAGGGAAGTACTCTTTCACAAGGGCTTTAGCGGTGGATAGGGCAGTATTGTCTTTTAGGGGGTATGCTTCCACCCATTTTGAGAAGGCACAAACAACAACGAGTACGTATTTTAAATTGTTGCACCTCTCCATGTGAATGAAATCTAGCTGCAAAACCTCGAACGGATACGTGGGAGGTGCAAAATGACCAGCTGGAGTTGGGGTTCCCCTACCAGGATTGTGTTGCAGACACACCATGCAATTCTTGACGACATTCTCTGCACACTTGGGAATCCCTGAATTTTGCCATACTGGAGCCAACAACTTGCAAATCCCTTTCGCGCTGATGTGAGCCATTCCATGAGCCATTGTCACTACTGCAAGCACATACGCATCGGGTAACAACCATCTCTGATGCTCTGATAATTCGATCCAACAACCATTCGCATCCATTCTACCCGTACTTTCTCTCCATGTGTTCAACTCTTTCTCTGAAGCCTCAGCTTGAATAGACTTCACACTCTCTATCGTGTCTTCACACATTCCCACATCACCAACCCATCTTGCAGGTCCTGCAACATACATTCGGCTCATCACATTCTTCGCAGTTTCTTTCGCGATTTCGTCAGCAAATGTATTTCCACGACCAACATCATCAGTCACCTTCTTGTGAGCACTACATTTCACAATCGCTACTTGCAGAGGCAAGGTCAGTGATTCAAGAAGCTCATTCACCAACTGACCATGCTGAATTTTAGCTCCATGCGAAGTCAGGAATCCACGTTCTCTCCACAATCGTCCAAAACTGTGAGCCACACCAAATGCATACTGGCTGTCGGTATAGACAGTTACTTTCATTCCTTTTGACAACACACATGCTCTCGTAAGTGCAATTAATTCTGCTGCTTGAGCTGAATTATGTGGAATACGTGCAGTTTCAACAATCGTATGCAGAGTCGTGACAGCATATGCTGCAGTCGCGTCACCATTCGGTAGCTTGAAACATGAACCATCCACCCACAATGTACCATCACATTCAGCAAGAGGAGTATCATATAGATCTACTCTCCCTTTCGTTTCTTCTTCTGTCTTAAGGAAACAATCATGCTGTTCTGAAACATCTAATTCTTCTACAATTGGCAACAACGTGGCTGGGTTTAATGTGCCACATCTTTTTATGTGCACATGACTCGCTAGCAAGGTCAATTCGTAACCGGACAATCGAGCACTAGTTAAGTGCTGTGTCCTGGTTCTGTTTAACAATATGTCTACTGCATGTGGGAACATAACGACCAAAGTGTTATCCATCACTATACCAGCAGACTGTCGAATAGAAACAGCTGCTGCTGCTGTAGCTCTTAGACAACTTGGCAATGCTTTAGCCACTGGATCTAAAGTCGACGAAAAATATGCACATGGGCGCTGTTTGTTTCCAAATAATTGTGTCAGTACTGATAATGCACAACCTTGTTTCTCGTGGACATACAATGTAACGGGCTTACTGTAGTTGGGGGTACCCAACACAGGAGCCGAACATAATGCATCACGTAATTCAGAAAAACTTTTCTGGCACTCTTCAGACCAAGGAACGGGATTGGGTTTACCTTTACACGTTAATGCCACCAAAGGTTTGGCCAATAACGAAAAATTTGGAATCCACTGTCTACAGTACGATGTAATACCCAAGAAAGCACGCACTTCTCTCTGTGTTCTTGGCACACTCAATTTCGCTATTGCCTAAATTCTCTCTGGGGTCAATTTCCTTCCCTCTTTCGACAAGAGATGACCTAAGTAGGTCACTTCCTGTCGACAGTATTGTAGTTTGGAAAGTGACACCTTGTGATGCAAATCACACAGATGGTGCAACAATGACAATGTGGCTTTCCTACATATTTCCTCAGTATCTGCAGCAATAAGTAAATCATCTACGTACTGTACGAGAGTGGCACCATCAGGTAAAACAATCGTATCAAGCTGTGTCTTTAGAGCTTGACTGTATATGGATGGACTTTCACAGTAGCCCTGAGCAGCGCATTTAAAACGGAAGCTTCGTCCTCCTAACGTGAAGCCAAAAATATCCCTGCTCTCCTCAGCAATGGGGATGCTGAAGAAAGCATTTTTCACATCAATCGCTGAAAACCACGTTGCAGAAGCTGGAATCCTAGTCAGTAGGGCAGTAATGTCGGGGACAACTGGAAATTGTGGCACAACTATTTTATTGACCTCTCTCAGATCAATCACAAATCTGTACACAGGTGGCTGAGATGGATCAGTTCGCGTCAAAACCGGCAGAACAGGACTATTGCAAACGTTGCCTCTTGTCTCTTCAATGACATCTTTTTCAATTAGATCGTGAACGATCGCTAGCAAAGCTTTTTCACCCTCACTAGAAATTCGGTATTGGGGAATTCGTGGCATTTTAACATTGGCTTTCAATGTTACAACATATGGTGGTATTTCTAAAAGACCCACATCATTAGGACCAGTAGCCCAAGGCATATCATGAAGAAGCGACAATTCTGTTGGAATTTTATCCCTTGACAAATACATGGAGGAAACCACTTTCTTACCTAAAGTAAGTTGTACTCCTGAAGGAGAACAGTACAAAGTCGCATGCAATCTTTTTAACAGATCTAATCCCAACAAATTTTCACCACAACCTGTTGTCAGAATAAGGGGTGCTTCTAATTCACAGGGACCAACAGAAAGAGACAAAGGGTCAGAAATCGGATTTCTAACTGGGGCGCCAGAAAAACCTACTGATACGTTCATTTTGCCAGACAAAGGTGCGCCAGGGAGTTTGGAGTGCATAATAGAACTCTTAGTAGCAGCAGTATCCAACAGAAAAGGTTCTGACACACCTGATGTGATTACCTCAACGTATGGTCCATTCTGATCTACTGGAACTGAAACAACTCCCTCTCTTTGTCCATGGCTGTCCTAGCAATCGTTACTTTCCCAATTTTCACCTTCTGTATAGTAATCATCATCATAGTACTGAGCTGTCCTACCAGATGCTTTATTCTGCTGATCAAACCTATTCATAGAACGTTGTGGTGGAAGAGACTGCGTGTTCTGGGGGACGTTTCCACGTCCTCTACCTCTAGGCGCTTGCTGAACGCCGCTACCTCTTGTGTTTGAAACACCATTCGCACGTTGTAACAGGATAGGGCAACTATACTTAAAATGACCTTCTTCCTTGCAATATGAACACTGGTTGGGACCTACTTGGACACGTGGCTGATTATACTCGGCTCTTTGTGAGTTCCTCTGATACTGTTGAGGCTGCTGATAATTATTCTGATAGTTGTTCTGACCACCATTATTCTGGCCATTACCACCACCGCTTGGCGGATGGGCTTGCTGTAACAAAACCTTAGTTTTCAACTCTTTAGTTTTCTTGTTTGCTCTATCTTTCTCGTCTTTGTCTCTATTTTCGTAATATTGGGCAGTGGCCAATATCTGTGCTGAAGAAGAGACAGCCCAAGAACTCTCTGAATCCTTTAACTTTTTACACAATTCTGGGAGTAAATTGTGCACGAATTTATCGACGAACAAACGCTGACCACCTTCTGTGCTCATATCTTGACCACTGTGGTCGACAAATGTTTCTTCAAACCTGGTGAAAAAGTCAGACACCGTTTCGTCTTTCTTCTGCTTACACTCAGACAATTTGTCCCAATTTACACGTATCGCAGGCATTATCGTTTTCATGTACTCAATTATCCTACCAGGGAGTTCTGCTACTAAAGGCTCGGGCTTAGAACCACCAGTTTGTAGGGCATCGGCAGCAACGATATTAGCCCATGAGTCACCTAATTCCTGATCATGATCTGTATGGCGAATCTTTCCCCATAAAGGCTGTGGAACAACGTTCCCAAATAACATATCGATATCGGCTAGATTCATAATACATGACCCAGCAGTCTGTGACAACTCTTTGTAATATCCTGCAGGATTTTTACGCGGATCTGGCAATGTCTGTTTAAGGGCCAAAACTTCAGCTCGTTTTCATGGCACATGTACCCATACTCGCTGAAAATGAGGCTGAATAGGTGGATTAGCATTTGCGTCACCTTCCCTCCACTGTGGGGGGACTTCTCTCATGGGGTACTGTCGCGATCTTTTCCTACTGGATGTACCATGCTCAGATAGTGACCCAGAAGTGCGTCCCTTACTCGGATACGACAACAATATCTCAACCGCTTTCTTGACATCGGGACCTACAATCATACCCTCTGCAAAATCGAACCGCGCACGACACAATTCGGGCGGGTTGCATTCCTGATCATTGTCTTCCAAATCTTCACAGAGAAAAACACACATTTGTTCAAAAACGTATCTCTGCTTCGTGCTTCCCACTGACGGAAGACTTCCATGACAGATTCTACATCATATCTTACAGTGTCCACAACCCATTTACGTGCTAAACGATTCAGTAAATCTCTCTCTTGATAGTCAGGCAGTTGACTTCGCAACTGTCTTCGTTCTGTGTTAGGGGTCGTGTTAGGCGACCCAAGAAAAGGTGAGAAAATATTAGTAACAGTGTTGTCCATTCTTTGTCGAACGGAAGGAGAAACTGACGGAAGAACGGGCGGAAAAATAGGCTGAGATGAGGTAGGAGCAGAAATAGCAGAAGGAGCATTAGGAGAAGTAGAAGGTATACTAGGCAAAGTCGGAGCAAGCATAGGTGAGACAGGCGTAATCGGTGGGCCTTGAGGAGGCTGCACCATCGGAGTATGAGCCAGCTGAAGAGTAGCTGGCGGGTGCTGTAGAGAAGCAGGAGGCAATGCAATTATAGGTTGCGCAACTAAAGGTTGCGGAGGTGCCGTAGCATTTTGTGCATAGGGGGGTGGCGAACTTAACAAATGTGATATTAACGGATCTTTTCCCAGCTCTTTTGCTGCATCTTGCTTAGGAGTCGGCAAAACTGGATAACATTTGTCTATCACCATTTTACGTTGCCTGTGCAACTGCTCACTCATCTGTTCCTCTTCATTGTCTTTATACTGCATAGCAGCTTGCATTATTGAAATACCCTTTTCTCTCTTATTTTTCTTCTCTAATTTAATTTCCTTTTGTTTGGCTTCCTTACGCCATAGGTGGAAAGAGTCAAACATCGCCGGCCGGGCTTTCTTCTTGAACAGTTTGACCTCAAGATTATCCAGGATTTCAGTGTCAAAACTACCGTGTTGGGGCCATTTTAAAACACCATCGTTTCTGGTGTATTTAATCCACACTTCATTATATGTGATGGGACCTACTCCATGTTTCACATACAACTCGTAAGTTGGAGTTCCAACCGGAGGAACCGGACACGAGTCCTCCAATCGGGAGCCCCTATTATTACAACCAAGACAAAACATGTTTCTAAGTCTAAGACCAGGCATTTTCGCTCTCTAGTCTAGTTCCAAACTTCAAAGGATTATCGATTACGATATTTCTCGTGAATACACGAGTCCTTCGGTTTTGGCACTTGCAAGTTCCAAATTTAATCCCAAAGGATACCCAAAACTAAGAACCAACTAAGGACTGGGAGACGCTCCACTTATACTTAACTGAAATATCGATTACGTCACTAGAAGACTCGTCTTAGTGTTTCGCTCTACCAAACTTCAGGGGTCCAAATCAGGGCGATAGCCAGGGCAGCAGTCCTTCGTAGCCGTCGGGAAGCGGGGAACCTCTCAGCAAAGACCTTCGGACCACGTCGACATGCAGGGGTCGTTGAAGTGGTTGGCCGTCCTCCGGAATTTCCACACGAAGCTCCTCACGAACCTCTGGCTGGACCGGTGCCGCTAGAATCGCCCCAAACGTTGGGCGCCAACTGAGGTACTGGGTTTTTCAGAACCGGTACTGAACCGGTAACCCAGCGGTGCCAGGGTACACCCAAAGACCTCGGGTACTTTCCTGATTCAGACCTACAGAAACTCAGAGTCTCTAGGTGAAGTCAAAGATCGATTTTATTGGCTGCAACCAAGGTAACAAGCGTCCTAGAAGTACAACACACAGGAAGTATGTTCTCAGGAGGCTGCCGCAATTCACGAAGTCAGGCTTCTCTTTTTATGCAAAATAATAAGCTTCAGGCAAACATTCCTAGATTTTCAGGATACTATTCACATATTTCGAACACAAATAAGTAACAGAGTTATGATGACAAGCTCACATTTCGGTTGTCCAATCCATAATGAGTTGCCCGGCAAGGTCCGGCATTTCCATCAGATATCGGTGTTCCCCCAATAAAACGAGCACGTCCCCATCATAAAACAAGTCAGAGAAAAAGAGTGGGGCCAGGTGTGGGCAAGATTCGGCAGGGTGTGTGTGTGATGAAAAGGTTTTATGGCCGGTTGCGCCTAGATGCTATCACGACTGGCCTCTGGGAGAGGAACTGACCAAACGGGTTTGGCCTGGGGCGATGGTTCCAACCTGCCCAGGTCACAGGAAAGTCAATCAAGGAGTACGTGTCCTTTCGATGTTGAATTAAGCCTATGTGAAGGGCAACACACAAAATGGCTGCCATATACAAAATGGAAGCCAAGGGTTCAAGGTACAAGTGACGATTTCGAGGTGAAACCATCACTCGAATGCGACGAAAATGCTTGTGCATAATGTACTCGTCATTCTCGGTCTTTTGATACCAAACTCGTCACGATACGACGAAGTTTTATTCTCGAGTTCAGAATTGTTACATGAGTTCGGGATTTTCAGTACTACAATATCGCCCGAGACATGGCTCGGGTTTCGGGATAACTTCCCTCATCAGTAGAGAAAATGGTTAGGGGTGGAAGAGAAGGCCGCCAAACAACCGTCAAAGGCCTCGATGCCAGAACCGGCACGCAGGTGCGTCGTCCAGGAGCCCCTCGGCTCAAAGCTCAAGGGAGCCAATTTGTATAAGCAATCGCAATGGAGCGCACACCGCTAGCCCCTCCTCTGGATCGCCCCTCGGGAATCTGGTACATGGAGTTCTTGAGTGGTTCACCCCAGTGGGTGCAAGTAAGTACTTGTAGAACTGATGATCTCTAGACCCGATACATGTCCCGGGTTTTTGGATATCGCCCGACACATGGCTCGGGTTTCGGGATAACTTCCCTCATCAGTAGAGAAAATTGTTAGGGGTGGAAGAGAAGGCCGCCAAACAACCGTCAAAGGCCTCGATGCACCATCAGGATTCAAGCAAGCCGGGCCGAAGACGGCTGCAATGCCAGAAACCGGTCCCCGGTAGCTTGTTTCCTTTCCAGTAAAGAATTGGCTTGGTAGTTTGGTCTGCCCTGTTCCCATGATGCACTGGGCCAGGGACAGACTAATTTGCATGTAGCCAGGTTCTGAGCTGGGATGGTGCAGTGAGCTAAAAAACGGTGATGGATCAAGCCCAGATCTTTTGACTGGGTATGAGTGTTCTGTTTAATTCAGATGCTCTGTCCATCACCACCCCCTTTTCAGAATCGATGCCAGAACCGGCACGCAGGTGCGTCGTCCAGGAGCCCGTCGGCTCAAAGCTCAAGGGAGCCAATTTGTATAAGCAATCGCAATGGAGCGCACACTGCTAGCCCCTCCTCCGGATCGCCCCTCGGGAATCTGGTACATGGAGTTCTTGAGTGGTTCACCCCAGTGGGTGCAAGTAAGTACTTGTAGAACTGATGATCTCTAGACCCGATACATGTCCCGGGTTTTTGGATATCGCCCGAGACATGGCTCGGGTTTCGGGATAACTTCCCTCATCAGTAGAGAAAATGGTTAGGGGTGGAAGAGAAGGCCGCCAAACAACCGTCAAAGGCCTCGATGCCAGAACCGGCACGCAGGTGCGTCGTCCAGGAGCCCGTCGGCTCAAAGCTCAAGGGAGCCAATTTGTATAAGCAATCGCAATGGAGCGCACACCGCTAGCCCCTCCTCCGGATCGTCCCTCGGGAATCTGGTACATGGAGTTATTGAGTGGTTCACCCCAGTGGGTGCAAGTAAGTACTTGTAGAACTGATGATCTCTAGACCCGATACATGTCCCGGGTTTTTGGATATCGCCCGAGACATGGCTCGGGTTTCGGGATAACTTCCCTCATCAGTAGAGAAAATGGTTAGGGGTGGAAGAGAAGGCCGCCAAACAACCGTCAAAGGCCTCGATGCCAGAACCGGCACGCAGGTGCGTCGTCCAGGAGCCCGTCGGCTCAAAGCTCAAGGGAGCCAATTTGTATAAGCAATCACAATGGAGCGCACACCGCTAGCCCCTCCTCCGGATCGCCCCTCGGGAATCTGGTACATGGAGTTCTTGAGTGGTTCACCCCAGTGGGTGCAAGTAAGTACTTGTAGAACTGATGATCTCTAGACCCGATACATGTCCCGGGTTTTTGGATATCGCCCGAGACATGGCTCGGGTTTCGGGATAACTTCCCTCATCAGTAGAAAAAATGGTTAGGGGTGGAAGAGAAGGCCGCCAAACAACCGTCAAAGGCCTCGATGCCAGAACCGGCACGCAGGTGCGTCGTCCAGGAGCCCGTCGACTCAAAGCTCAAGGGAGCCAATTTGTATAAGCAATCGCAATGGAGCGCACACCGCTAGCCCCTCCTCCGGATCGCCCCTCGGGAATCTGGTACATGGAGTTCTTGAGTGGTTCACCCCAGTGGGTGCAAGTAAGTACTTGTAGAACTGATGATCTCTAGACCCGATACATGTCCCGGGTTTTTGGATATCGCCCGAGACATGGCTCGGGTTTCGGGATAACTTCCCTCATCAGTAGAGAAAATGGTTAGGGGTGGAAGAGAAGGCCGCCAAACAACCGTCAAAGGCCTCGATGCCAGAACCGGCACGCAGGTGCGTCGTCCAGGAGCCCGTCGGCTCAAAGCTCAAGGGAGCCAATTTGTATAAGCAATCGCAATGGAGCGCACACCGCTAGCCCCTCCTCCGGATCGCCCCTCGGGAATCTGGTACATGGAGTTCTTGAGTGGTTCACCCCAGTGGGTGCAAGTAAGTACTTGTAGAACTGATGATCTCTAGACCCGATACATGTCCCGGGTTTTTGGATATCGCCCGAGACATGGCTCGGGTTTCGGGATAACTTCCTTCATCAGTAGAGAAAATGGTTAGGGGTGAAAGAGAAGGCCGCCAAACAACCGTCAAAGGCCTCGATGCCAGAACCGGCACGCAGGTGCGTCGTCCAGGAGCCCGTCGGCTCAAAGCTCAAGGGAGCCAATTTGTATAAGCAATCGCAATGGAGCGCACACCGCTAGCCCCTCCTCCGGATCGCCCCTCGGGAATCTGGTACATGGAGTTCTTGAGTGGTTCACCCCAGTGGGTGCAAGTAAGTACTTGTAGAACTGATGATCTCTAGACCCGATACATGTTCCGGGTTTTTGGATATTGCCCGAGACATGGCTCGGGTTTCGGGATAACTTCCCTCATCAGTAGAGAAAATGGTTAGTGGTGGAAGAGAAGGCCGCCAAACAACCGTCAAAGGCCTCGATGCCAGAACCGGCACACAGGTGCGTCGTCCAGGAGCCCGTCGGCTCAAAGCTCAAGGGAGCCAATTTGTATAAGCAATCGCAATGGAGCGCACACCGCTAGCCCCTCCTCCGGATCTCCCCTCGGGAATCTGGTACATGGAGTTCTTGAGTGGTTCACCCCAGTGGGTGCAAGTAAGTACTTGTAGAACTGATGATCTCTAGACCCGATACATGTCCCGGGTTTTTGGATATCGCCCGAGACATGGCTCGGGTTTCGGGATAACTTCCCTCGGGTCTAGAGATTCATCAGTCCAACAAGTACCGACTTGCACCCACCTGGGTGATCCACTAAAGAACTACAAGTACCAGAGTCCCGAGGGGCGATCCGGAGGAGGGGCTAGCGGTGTGCGCTCCATTGATCACTAAACACAATACGGCTCCCTTGAGCTTTGGGCCGACGGGCTCTTGGACGACGCACCTGCGTGCCGGTTCTGGCATCGAGGCCTTTGACTGTTGTGTGGCGGCCTTCTCTTCCACCCCTAACGATCTTTCTCTACTGATGAGGGAAGTTATCCCGAAACCCAAGACATGTCTCGGGCGATATCCTAAAACCCGGGACATGTATCGTGTCTAGAGATTCATCAGTCCAACAAGTACCGACTTGCACCCAACTGGGTGATCCACTAAAGAACTACAAGTACCAGAGTCCCGAGGGGCGATCCGGAGGAGGGGCTAGCGGTGTGCCCTCCATTGATCACTAAACACAATGCGGCTCCCTTGAGCTTTGGGCAGACGTGCTCTTGGACGACGCACCTGCGTGCCGGTTCTGGCATCGAGGCCTTTGACTGTTGTGTGGCGGCCTTCTCTTCCACCCCTAACGATCTTTCTCTACTGATGAGGGAAGTTATCCCGAAACCCGAGACATGTCTCGGGCGATATCCTAAAACCCGGGACATGTATCGTATCTAGAGATGCATCAGTCCAAGTACCGACTTGCACCCACCTGGGTGATCCACTAAAGAACTACAAGTACCAGAGTCCCGAGGGGCGATCCGGAGGAGGGGCTAGCGGTGTGCGCTCCATTGATCACTTTAATTCTCCATGGAGGCCGATCTCCAGAAATAGGCCGGAGGCATCCTATCCACATTTAAATCTTCCAACTGGAAATGATTCTCTATCATTTACATCTACACAGATCAAGAATAGGTTTGCCAAGGGCAAGAGGGATGGTGCTCCGGGCCCTAATGGGATTCCACCAATTCTATTCAATATGGACCCGGAATATTGGGCTTCGTCTCTATTACAGCTGTACCGCCAAATAGCAGGAGGAGTTATTATCCCAGTCTCCTGGCGGGGTTCAATCATATCCCCAATATATAAGAAAGGTGACAAGAATTTAGCAAAGAGTTATAGGCTTGTGGCCCTAATTGACATTGAGGCGAAATATTACGCTGGCCTTCTCCTGGACGACCTTACTGTCTGTGCCGAAGATCAATCAATCATTCCAATCAACCAAACCGGCTTTTGTAAAGGTATGGGGACAACTACTAACATTCTTGCATTATCCCTATTGATTGATAAGGCTAGGACAGCAAAACTTCCTCTATTCATGTGCTTCATTGACTATTCGTCAGCGTTCGACAGGATCGACAGAAGTAAACTCTGGCACAAACTTAATGAAATGAAAATACCATCTGCTCTCCTAAATCAGTTAATACTCCTTCACACAAACACGTGGGTCCAAGTAAAGGTAGGGGATGGGAAGTACTTGTCCAGGAAAATCCCAACAACTATGGGGCTTAAACAGTGGTGCGTATTGGCACCCACGCTTTTCAACTTATTTATGTCTGACCTTTCGTCAGAACTGGATATTTGTAATTCTCATCCGCCTAAGTTGGGTGGGCTTTCACTTTCCAATCTCTTGTACGCAGACGATCTCGTACTTGTCAGCCAGACCCCCATCGGCCTCCAACGTTTATTGGACACAACTAGTCGTTATTCAACATCTAATGGATTATCCATTAACCATGACAAAACGAAGGCTATGAGGATACATCCAAAGAAGGAAACCTCGAAACACTGCTGGCATATGGTAGGCACCCCAATCTAAGTAGTTGATCGATATAAGTATCTAGGTGTGATCATGGATAACAAGGGGACTTTTAATTTACAAAAAGAAGCAATCAAAAGAAGAGGCAACGTGATTGTGGTTGCCATAAAATCGATAAAACAGAAAACGGCGGTCCTAGCCTTATCCCACTGCTACAAGTCTGGAAAGCAAAACTCATACCAGCAATCTGTTATGGGGGTGAGTGTCTGAGGGGAAGAGATGCACTGACTTTGGACAGAACTGTTTCAAGAGCTGCCAGAATAATATTCAGTCTACCAAAGTACATCTCGCCAGCCCAGATAAGACTAGAATTCGGCATGCAAAGTCAGGAAATAGCCCGTAAAGGAGCTTATGCAAAGACTTGGTATAGGATAAAAAAATCTGAAGCAGGCACACTGAACTCTCACTTATGAAGTGAGATACATCTAAAGAGGGAGTGTGCAGCAAGGACTTATTTGACAGCATCAATAAATCGTCTGGGACTCGAGGAACTCTGGACCGCTTCAGGGTCATATCATTGTTTTAAACAAATTGTTAATAAAACAGTGAAAAAGCTATCACTACTAGAAGATAAGGCAACACTCGCAGAAAGAGCCCATGGATGGTTTGTAGTACACAGTTACGATAAACCCTCTCCACAACCATATTTAGGCACGGGCTTCAGTAGAAAGAGGAAAGAAAAATATCTCCATTTGCGATTGGGTATTTTCCCATCTTTACCGCATCTTCCCCCGTGGAAACGACTTCAAGGTCAGACATTATGCCGCCTATGTGAGGATGCCAAAGAAAGTGTATTACACCTACTATGTATATGCAGAAATTTACAGGCAGAACGGGAACAGCTATTAAAGCCTCTCTTTGTACATAAGAGGATAAGAACCTGCAGACAAGCTATGAAGGCATGTTTCGAAGGTGGAGATGTACAACTAGCTTGTCGCTTTGTTCAATTCATGGAAGCAGTAAGGGCAAAGCTCTAGCGCCAAGCGACCAGACTGCTTAATCTTGGCATCACGTGGCCCGTCGCAGCGAATAGTAAATACTCTCTCATTGCTGGTCTTTACTAACTGATGATGGAATAGCCCCTCTCTCTCAGTGAGACCTGAGCCTCGCTTTTTCTTACCTGATGGCCTGTGTAAACATTTAATCGCAACTGCTGTGTGCATGCTAATAATATTTATGAAAGTTTTTATGTTTTTTTTAAAACGGTTTTTGAAAATGAATTTTGCTGCTTTTACGTTTTTTATATGGAAATTGTAAAGGTTTTAGTTAACCAAATAATAAATATTACTTACTTACTTACTATGGAGAAAATACAGGTTACTAGTAAACCCGGTAGGGATTACTTTTGCGGTTCAGTAATGGGCTGAAAGGTACAGTACTGGCTTGTCTCCTGATCACAGGTGAGTATTTTCGAATTCGGACTTTGGCTGATTTTATAGGAATATTTTCAGTTTTTAAGACTTCATACTTAGAAAATTTTCGAGTCAAAATGGGTCAATGTTATCCAATGGCAGGTAAGTGAATTACCGGTTTCCAGGTGAGTACTTAGTTGGTGAAGTTAGGGTTCTAGGCATAGACTCAGGGGTCCCCCAGGGTCAGGTGTGCACAGTTAGTTCAGGCGCAGGGGCGGCCGGGTGCAGAGGTAGGTAGGCCCAATGTTATCCAATGAGGGAAAAGGGGCATTCGGTTGGTGGCTACTGGCTAGCAGGCCACGCGGCTCTGGGAGCTGGGCTCCTGGTCACTTGCTCAGGGCAAGGGGGGAAGTAGGATAGGGCAAAGAGGTCACAGCCAGCGGCACTCTGGCGGCTGGGTGCAGGGTGCTTTTGAGCCGTCGGGCATTCAATGTTATCCAATGACGATCTTGAAAAAGGACCAAAGGCTGCAGGCTCGTGGACGGTGACTCGCCAGGGGCGACCTGAACTTCGATAGGTAAGTTAGGATCTTCGAGCACAGGTAGGTACACCTAAAGGGAGGAACAGGGGGCTGTAGGGCACCGGGTGCAGGGGTGTCGGAAAAGCTTACCCTCGGCTGGTCGCGGTTCGGGTGGCCCCTGGTTCTGAGTCTGCAGGCGTCGGCTGGTTCGTCGAGGAGGGTCTTTGGGCACTGGACTTCGGGTCCCAGTCGCCGGGGGGACTTCCTTGTGGTCTTGGTTCGGGTTGGCCCGGGCTCAGCTGGTGCAGAGTGGGCTGGTCCGGAGCTTCCTGGTGAGCACCAGGTGGGTTGTTGCAGCAGAGCCTCTGCTGATGGGAGTCCCAATCTTCGAGAGGGTCAAGTCAGGCAGGTCCTCTGGGTGTCCCAAGGTTGCTGTCCGCGGAGGTCGCCGGGATTAGGCAGGAGCAGGTTCCAGGAACAACAGGCCGGTAGGGCTGGGGCCAAGTCAGTGGTTATTGTCCTGTTGTTAGCAGCTGCACGGCGGGTATTCTTCCTCTTGATCTTCTTTCTTCTTTTGATATCAGGATCTGAGGAAGGAAGGTTCAGGGAGCCCCTAAATACTAAATTTAGGGGTGTTACAGGTTGGGCAAGGGCAGGGACCAATGGGTCCCTGTCCTGGGGTGAGGACACCCCCTAACCTGCTCCTCTCCTGTGGGAGGGGGGCAGGAGCCTAGCTGGGATTGGGTAGGGCTCCCCATCTACAAGATGGCCGGAGCCCGGGGTCGTGCTTCACCTCGCCTCCTCCACCTGAGGGGTGGAGTTGGCAAAGGTTGGCACTCCCTCCTTCCTGACGTAGTTTTTCCCGCCAGTTCCTGGGTACAGCAAATGGTCTGGAGAAGCTCTCAGAGGCGGTATGCCTTTGAAGCTTCCCCCTGTCCATCCTGGGGGAGGAGACATAGCATCTCGCCCAGGATGTGCATTGTTGCAGGCCCAGGAGAGCGGGGGGCTCTCCACCCAGGGGTCCAGCAACATGTCTGCTGTGTGGCAGCCTCTGCAGCCACTCAGCCCAGACGTTTATTGTAGGTTTGGGTTTTTGGAGGGCATCTCCAAGATGCCCTCTTGTGCATTTTACATTAAATCCCACACTGGCATAAGTGCGGGTTTAATGTGCTGAGAAGTTTGTTACCAAACTTTTCAGTTTTCAGTGAAGCCATTATGGTGCTGTGGAGACGGTAAATGACAACCTCCCAGCACCATATACTCTTAAATGGCAACACTGCACTTACAGTGCCCAGGAATGGCCCTGGGTACTGTAGGTCCCATGCACAAAACAATATTCAAAGAACAATAAATATAGACACTATGGATCTATATTAATTTGACATGTCCAGCCGGACAGAGGTCTCAATCTTTACTTAATCAAGAATGAGAGACAGAAATTCCTTGAACAATTCAACGTAGTGGGGCAGAAGCCTGTACCCAAGCACATACAGATTATTACAGTGAGGAAACAAGGAACAGCACAGGGCTATTAGGCAAAAGCTGCGGATTTCTGTAGTTTACAATGAGACACAAAATTCAAAATGCACCTTTACATGACACATGGTATACGTTCTGTATAGGGTGCACATAAAGGGTCACGGGGTTTCGATCCCACTAAGTAATCATGGGGATCATCATCAGGACATTGAGTAAAGCCTAATAAATGTAAGCCTCTATTGCCTAGGGGAGGGAAAACCCTGGCGCGCTCATAGGGACGAGCTGGAGGGAGATGTGGTAGGACAGGCTGCCCAGAGTCAGGAGCCTGGAGGGGACGCGTCAATTAGATTTGGATCGCGTGGCGGTTGGGAAAGGAAACCGTATCAGTCGGTGTGTATTCCTTCCTGACGATACAGTCTATTTGTTCTTTGAATATTGTTTTGTGCATGGGACCACTGTTGTTTCAAATAATCATGTTCCCAGAGGTCCTGTGCTGGCTCGCTGGGGCTCCCTTGTTGTCCTTAAACACCTGGGTACTGTAGGGGCACAGGGCTTATGCACCTGTGCCCTCACCTCTGGCATAGGGCACCCAGCTAGAGGGGTGACTGAAGTATGCCAGGGCAGGGGGTCTGTGGGCATGGCACACAGGGGTGTGTGCCATGTCTACTCTAGTTTTAGTTCTGTACTTAGGCACTCAGCCTGCAAGGGCAGTGTGTGGGTGCCAGGGTCCAGGGCCCCTGAGGGTGGCACAATAAGTGCTGCAGCCCTCATGCGTCTTCTCTGGTCACCATGCCCTGGGTACCTAGGGTACCATTTACTAGGGGCTGACAAGTGGCCAGAGATGCCAATTGGGTATCTTGTTTCAGCATAGTGTTACTTTTTAAGGAAGGAACACCAGCCCTGTGTACCTGATTGGCAGGGACCCAGGGCACACTCAGTCAAAGCGCATCACCAGTTCAGAAAAAAGTGGGGGTATACCAAGGCAAGAAAGATGGCACTTTCTCGCATATACCTTGTTGAATCTACTGTTTACTGAGGAGCTTAATTTAATGTGTTACGTACATTGCCACAAGTAAATTGGAGCATTATTGTGGGATACATATTTGTAGCAAATACGCATTAAATAAAAAAGCCTGATCCGCCCCTCATATAAAGACTGCCAAACGTTTTTTTTATGTGCAGGAATCATGGTTAGTAAAGAAGACGGCAAATGCTTATTAGCAACCTCTGAAAGTGACGTTGCACCAGCTGTTTTACTAGCCTTGGAGATGAAATATGAATTAGACCCCAAAGGGCATTTTTAAAAAAGGAATGAAGCCCTACAGGTGAGATTTAAAGACATCTGTGAGGCCCAGAATGAACAACTATCCACGATCCAGCAAACAGACAAAAAAAGATTCCAAGACCATAACGTACAAAT
Source organism: Lissotriton helveticus (assembly GCF_964261635.1). Classification (NCBI taxonomy): domain Eukaryota; kingdom Metazoa; phylum Chordata; class Amphibia; order Caudata; family Salamandridae; genus Lissotriton; species Lissotriton helveticus. Next base: position 987,709,345 of record NC_136061.1, on the reverse strand, counting down.
CAGCTTATCGTAAATACATGACCGTAGCAGCACAAAGGTCAATCCCAAATGTTACACAGAGCACAGGAGTTCAAACTTTGCCCGACCTTAAAAACGGCTTTCAGACTTTTCCTCTGGACCAAAAGAAAGGGAACTTTATTAAAAACGTCTCCGCTATCGAAACATTTAAAAATCAGAACAATTGCTTTCTAATAGACATTAAAGATAAAAAAAGTGTGCGCTATCTCAGGGGAGACCTCTGAGTTCAGAAAGGTGACTGATCAAAGGACGCAAGGGCTGGCTTCAAACATTAACACATGCATGGATGTTGTGCATCAGCCTTCCACTGGCAACTGTTCAGAGACGAGTAAAAGCATTGATTTGCACAGTTGCACTGAAGAACCCCCTTCCCTTCAGAATTTGGCAAGCTCTACTTCAGAGGAGCCTAATTGCCAGCTGCGGGAGAAAGCAAAACGCGACACAGGGCCACTGGGTAATGAGGGAGCCACTCAATCAGCACACTGGGGAGTCTTTCAGACGGAAGAAACCACAGTTCATCTGCCTGCACTTGGCTCCCATGCCGCATACCCGGATCTGTGGGGAAATAAAAAAGTGATGAAAACAGAGGGGGAGAAGGGAGTGGGGAGTGCGAGCAGAGGAGCATGTTTCACAATGATCTAAAACAAACAAAAAATGAAGCTGACGAGAATGAGGGGGAGAAGGGAGGGGGTAGTGCAAGCAGAGGAGCCTGAATGAAGCTGACGAGAAGGGAGGGGTAACAGAGGAGCATGAATGAAGCTGACCAGGATGGAGGGGGTAGTGCGAGCAGAGGAGCCATTACAGAAACCCAAATGGCAGCGGTGCACGTGCACGCCATTGTGAACGCAAGCTGGAGGCCTGCAACAACCTGTGGGTAGCACTTTCAAAAGCCACACACTAAATTTCTCGCAGGGCAGCGCATGAGCTGTCTCAGCGAGACCTAAAAACAAGCATTTCATATTAAATAGGTCTCGCATTTGAGAAAGCTAGAGCACTTGGTGATGAAAATGACAATTTTTTTTTTCTTATGTGTTTTTGTAAGCATTGAAGTGATGATATTTGCATAGTGCTATTGCCATGACCTTTCGGCACTGGAGAACCACAAAATGGTAAATAGCTTATGAGGGAGGGGAGACAAGGGTAACATCCTGGAAATAGCCAACACTTTCAGGGAATGGAAGATTGCTTATATCCTTACAAAACGTAAGCAATATGGTTTAAGAAGTAACTAGACAGGGTATGTAAACTTGGTAGTGTTGAGCCAATCTATAACTAGCAACACTTTGAAGTCCGACAATTAGGAGTAAACAGGCACCCTCCGAAAACAGTGTGACATTTTATCTCTGTCTTTGAATGCACTGCAATGTGACCAGGTTTGCTGTTTGCGCTGCTGTGATAGCAGCTGGGTGACATTCCATTCCCTGTAGGTGTGCAGTAACAGTTTTTGGGAGTGGGGCACACATTTTTTGCAGAGAAAAAGTATAAACGTGGCACAACTTATGACCAAGAAAGAGAAGTCCTTTTTGTATGGACTGATGATTTGGCTATCGCTGGAGATGTGCAAGCACTTGAGCTGGACTTTTAATGTTCCAAAACACCTGCGTAGTCTCACTTTAATTGTCCATTTGGGGAAAGATAACTTTAGTAGGAAGGAGCCAGCTCAGCAGAAGGCATTTGGATATTTTAATGCAAAGGATAACCGTGAAACTCTTTCCTGTTACCTATGGTGCACTCAGGAAATGCACCATATTGTCAACTGTTGAAGACTTCTTTCGTACATAATGATGGTGTGTTTCTGCACGTGGCCCAGTTTAAACGTGTGCATGTTTACAATTTAAATGTAGTTTCCTGTTATATTGTAACAACAGTCACTCCTTCAGGTTATTAAAGCATTGAGGTATGATTCCATACACTCTCTACCATGAGCGTTTGGTATACTGAATCCAACAACAACCATTTCAACTGCTGCACCTTAAAAAAATAACTGGTATTAATAACTTGTATTCCTCTCCTTTTATTCTGAACTCCCTCTTTCCGCTTCCCCCACTATTTCCCCCTCCTTCTGCTACCCCCATCTCCTCTGAGCTCCAGCTGTGAGGAAGATTTCAGAGACAGCGCACGGAGGTCAATAGTGCAACATGGAAGTCAGAATAAGGCGATTGGTTTTTATGGGAAGGGAAGTCAAAGCAAGCTAGTATGTGTGACTGAAGATATGAATATGGCAAAATCAGAAATAGAAGAGTCTGAAAACAACCATGTGGGCAAGGAATGCACACAAACACCAGCACACAACATCAAATAAAAATTATGACAGGTGCAGCCAACCCGTGCTTCATACCGCCTCAGGAGTCAAATCTGACCAGCAGTTACCTCAGTAATCGGTGGAAGTACATACCTTATCCACCTGCCCAATACATATAAAAGTGCCTGTCTGTACAGGCGCCAGGCTGGCTGCTCGTCAAATTTAAATGTCACCGGCAACAGGCTGTTATAACTTCTTTCAGCCGTACCTTGACCGATGTAACAATATCACTGTCGGCGCGGTTGGTAAGCGCTACAGTTGACTCCCAATTCAATGCATTTCTTTGCAGTGTCAGCAGAGGTCCAATTGTGCTCACAATGCTCACAACCATTTTTGTCCGCCACAGCCAGCTATACGAGGAATCCGGAACCCACAAACAAACATGTACTGTCAGTTCACAAAACTGAGGTACAGGGTTCAGAAAACAATGTTTTCAAATCTCCACATTCCTTAGAGGTTACCAATTTTAGCATTTTGCACCTTCTGCTTGTACGTCAGATGGCGGCTGCAGCAACCCTAAGAATGCCCACGGCACACACAGTGTGCCCACTCAACAGGGCAACCATCCTAGTGCCACTTTAGGCACAGCAACATGTCTAGTGGATGGGACCGTCTGGGAGTCCCAAAGTCTGGCGTGGGCCACGCGTCATGTCCAGCACATCAGAGGGTGGACGGTCCTTGGCCAGAGAAGACCGTCGAGCTGGCTGGAAAGTTACATCACTTTAAATCATCCTCTGGATTTATGCAAGTGATTTCGATCGTGGTGCTGACTGAGCGCATTTGAACCGCTTTAGCCTTACCAAGCTGTGGGGTGCCGATTGATTACGCACTAAGGGGCACACCAGTGTAGGGTGCCCACCCTTGTTGGGGTCACTTTGTCTCCGTGCATATTGAGCTCCCCCCCTTTTCCCCATCCTGATGAAGACCCGCCCCTGAGGAAATCAGCCACCCTGCTTGTTGTAGGGTCGAAACGTCGACATAATTCCCCGGAGCCTGTATCTGTAATGTTTCTCCCACGCCCCTCTCCCTTGTATTGATCAGAATACGGAGGATCTTTCAATTACTTACCAGCAAGAAAGAATTACATTTTTTGCTAACTTAACATCTAGGGCAGGTTCATGTTCTAGACTAAGGATTCAAGCCTTAGTCGTTGTTTAAAGAACTCTATTGTATTTTTTTTTTAAACTTCAAAGACCTTTATTGAGTGTTACACATATTATACACAGCACTCGGCCTACAACCCGGAGGCCGGCCGCTCCATGTATTCCGTAATAATAACAAGACTAATCTCGTAGAACACAGCCTTTCAGCCGACAACCCGGGGTCCGGCGGCAAATTAGTACCTCCGTGTGTTACCAAAACAAAAAAGTGAGGGGGGGCCGTTAGACAGAGACTGCCCTTTCACCGCTCCATGAGTGCACTATTAGAACCAGTACTGAGTGTGATCCCCATATCTAGCCCCCCTAGCCCTAATCCCAATTAGGCCCTAACCCAACCAATAACGCAAAAGTAACACTATCCCACCCCTCCCTCCCTTGCACAACTGTCCCCACTTAGCTCCATAGTATATGTTACTTCCTGCATCTGAATCTAGACTGCTCCGATGCCCTACAATTGCCATAATGAGTATAGCTCCCCAATTACATCAGCTAGTATTGGTCCGAGAGATTAGGGGCTATTCTGCCTCGGCAGGCTGCGCCCCATCGAGCACACTCCCCTCCTCGACTACCCCCTCCCTCTCCTGCAGTCTCACCCTCCGAACTCTTCAAGCGCGACCTGTAGAGGTCCCAGAAGTTCTTCGGACGACTGGTTGGTGGCAATAGTTCACTATAATGTTCCGATTAGGTGCAACAATACAGCATGTCGTGAGCCCATCTTTTCACTGTGGGCAGGGGTCCTCTCATCCAGCACATCGCCAGCACCCATCTGGCAATTAGCATTCCCATGTCCACAAGGCGCCTGAAGGCCACCGGCAAGGGCTTGGAGTACCCCATCAGCGCCAGCGCCGGATCAGGGGTCAAGTCTGTACCCAGGATCTGATTTAATTCCGCATAGACGCCACACCAGTAGTTACTCACCCCCGGGCACGACCACGCCAGGTGTAAGAAGTCCGTTACCTGAGTCCGGCAGCGTTCACATTCCGCCGAGCTCCAGAGGACATATCTATGTAATCTCTCGTGTATAATAAACTCTCTGGAGAAATTTAAAGTGTATCAGTCTATGTCTACCATTTAGCGATATCTTCTTCGTGCTTGTGCAGCAGTATCTCCACATGTCATCGTCTACGATGGTCTGCAAGTCCTGTTGCCAGGCGGTTCTGGCCTTTATATACTGGTGTTCCCTGTGTGTCATTGCTGTTTTATACAGCGCAGTTACAAGCTTGCGAGGGGTCTCCGCCTTAATTACATACGTTAGTTCCGGGACCTCCGGAGGCTCCGCCAGGTCCGGGCCTACTAATTCCAGTAAAGCGCAGCACACCCTCTAGTATTGGAACTTTTGCAGCAGTGAGGCACGGGCTACATCTGTCTCTATCTGGCCCCACTCTTTGACCCTACCGTCCATGAACAAGTTGCCGATTGTGGAAATGCCCATTCTATGCAACGCCTGAATTACGCCGCGCTCTGTGAGCGGCGGGAGCTAGAGGGCCCATTCTATGGGCACAGACGGCGAATATAGAAGAGCTCCCCCCTGCATCAGCAGTAGAGTGTGCCAAGCGTGATTCGTGGCCGAGAGCGAATCCAATATGCCCGTCCTGCGGTCCATTTGCCGACAGATCGTGGCCGGCAGTGGCAATGGTTCCGCGAATAGCCGTTCCATCCGAAGGTGTGGTACTCGTTCATCCCCATGTATCCAAGTGTGGAGAAGTGCTGCCTGCGCCACTCTGTAGTACAGCTCTAGGTCCGGGCCGCCAATCCGCCCATACTATATGGGAGTGTCAGTAGAGACCTCTTTACTCTGGGCTGTTTGCCCGCCCAGGCAAGCTTAACCATTAGCTGCGTCAGAGTCTGAAAGAAAGCTTTTGACAGCACCATCGGGATGGCACTAAAGAGAAAGAGAAATCGTGGGAGAACAACCATTTTCATAAGGGCAATGCGTCCCATAAGTGAAAGAGGTAGTTTACACCAAGCCTCAACGTCATCTTCTAGTTTACTGCAGGCTACACCGTAGTTTTCGCGTAGCAACGTCTCCGCATCCGTATGTATCCTAACTCCCAGGAACCGGACCGTGGCGCTGGACCACTGCAGAGGGTACTCCATTTCGAATTGCCCCGTTATTGGAGTAAGCGGGAAGGCAACCGATTTCGGCCAGTTAACCCTCAAACCAGAGAGAGCAGCAAAGTGAACTACCTCTCTTAGCATGGAGGACAGGTTGCGTTCCGGGTCGCGGATGTACAGCAAGGTGTCGTCTGCGTAAGTCGAGACAACTATCTTGTAAGACGGAAAGCTGACTCCCTCATGTCCATGGTATTCTCGCAATGCGCAGGCCAGCGGTTCCGCCACCCGAGCATATAACAGTGGAGAGAGGGGGCAACCTTGTCTTGTACCCCTGCCAATTTGGATAGGGTCAGTGACCATACCTCCTAAGCGGAGTCGCGCTGTCGGCTTATGATACAGGGCCCCTATCATTTGAAGGAACGGCTCACCCAGATCAAACCGCCGCAGCATCAAGGACAGGAACGGCCACTCAACAGAGTCAAATGCCTTTTCCATGTCCAGGAAGACAGCAATCGCCTTCGTGTCTAGTCGCACATGCTGTATGGTACCCAATACCGTACGTATATTGTACGTCAAGTTTCTGCTGGGGATGAATCCAGCCTGTTCCGGCGCGACCAACTCATTTGCCAGGAGGGCAAGGCGAGTTGCCAACACTTTAGCGTATATCTTGGTATCTACGTTCAACAACGAGAGCGGCCTGTATGAGCGGCACTCACTGGGCTCCTTCCCTGGCTAGAGTATGGTTACTACTAGGGCCTCTCTCATCGAAGGCGGCATGGCTGCGTCTACACAAATGTCGGCAAATAGCGTAGCTAAGTGTGGAAGTAGCTTGTCCTGGAAGGCTTTATAAAATGTAACGGTGAGCCCGTCAGCACCCGGTGCGCCGCCAGAGCGCATGCTTGCTAATGCATCTATTATTTCGTCCCGTTCTATGGGTGCCGTTAGGAATTCCCTATGAGTATTTGTCAGCTGCGGCAGGTCTATGTGATCCAGGTAGTCACTCGCCTCAGCAGTGAGATCACCACCTTTAGCGGAGTACAGATCAGAGTAGTATCTCCTAAATTCTTCTGCTATTTCTCCTTCCTCCGTCACCTTACTTCCGGCCGCGGTTCGCAGTTCCTAAATCAGGGATTTCCCCCTGCTCCCTTTAATTAATCTGGCTAAGAGAGAGCTCGGTCGCTCCCCCTCCCCGTACCTACACGCTGTGGCATATTTCCCCATGTGTTGTACCTCCCTATATGCCTCCTCGTGGTATTCGGAGATCAGTGTTTTAATCTCCTCTGTCACATTGGCACATGGGGCGGACCGCTGTCTTTGCTCAAGGGCAGCGAGCTGTCTTTCCAGCATCGCTAGTCGCTGTCGGATGGATTTTAATACACTAGAGTGCTTTGACATAGCCACACCACGAATAAAGACTTTAAAGGTCTCCCATACCGTCTGGAAGCTTTCCACAGATCCTATGTTAGTCTCACAAAAGACGTCTATCTCCTCCGCCAGCTCCCCCTAAATACTGGGTCCAGCAGCGAATAAGGTGGGAAGCGCCAGGTAAATGAAGGTATCAATTTCCGAGAGGTTTCCAGCACCAGCAACAGAGGGGAGTGATCGGACAACGTACTGGGTAATACCATGCAGGCGCTAATTTGGGCGATCATGAAGGAGGAGGAGGAGGCCAACCAATAATCTATTCTTGTGTGTATGTTATGGAAAGCAGAGTAATGTGTGTATCCCCCTTTTGTTCCCGGTTCCTACTCCTCCATACATCTTCCAAATCTAGTATGGTGATCGCCTGTTGTATCGCCTGTGCTGCCACGGAGGGCCTGCGTGGTGGGCCCGCAGACCTATCTAGCGCTGGAGCTAATACCAAAATCAGATCTCCTCCCTACAGAAAACGCGCCGTTGGGTAAGCGCGTGCTACCTTTACCACATTGTGAAAAAACTCTGGGGAATCGTAATTCGGACCATACACGTTTATTATCACCAGATCCAGCCCCATCCCCGCACAGCGAGACAAAACGAATCGCCCCTCCGGGTCTGCAGACAAAAGTGTCTGAGTGAGTTTCGATCTAGGGTTGACCCAGGTCAGCACTCCTCTGGAATGGGTTGTGAAGCCCGCAGCAGCTATATTGCCTGCCCAGCCCCTACTAAGCAGCATTCTACTCGTGAGTGGTAAATGCGTCTCCTGTAGGAGAGCAAGGTCCACTTTATGTCACTGTAAGTAGTTCAACACCTTTCTAAGCTTACGGTGGTCATTAAGGCCACCTACATTCCATTCATCAGTCATTGTAGGTGTGGAGGTGGGTATGGCCAGCCAGCCTAGCATGGCGGATGCAACTCGATAGAGCTCTGTCCACAGGGCCACTAAAATCCTTCACTTCTCCTGCTGGAGTGCCGTTTTCTGTCCCCCCAAAGCGGAGCCAGTGTGGGGGCATGCCAGAGAGCCCCCGGGACGCGGCACAGCTAGGATCGCTGCGGTACTGACAGTGGCGAGGAGACCCGGACCCTGGCGCCGTTCGGCAACCGGTAGAGACGCGAAACTCGCCCGCGGCCTCGGCGTCCCCAGGAGCACCTGTGGTGAGGCGAGGGGCGGCCCGGCAGCGGCAGACCCTGCCTTGGACCCCGCGGCCACAGGAGCGAAGTGCTGTGGGCCGAGGCGGCCCTGAATGTGGATGCGGGCGGAAGGCGGAGCCCCGGGCCTGAAACCGGGAGAATAGCGGCTACGGAGGTGGCGGACCCTGAAGTGCCAGAACCTGGGAGTGGCGGTTTGCCGGAACAGCGGTGAGGAGCCGGAGCGGGACCTGGCCTAGGATACCCGCACGACAATACAGCTGACCTGGGCGGGAGACGGCGGCGCACAGACCCCGGGCGGGAGGCGGCAGCATACTGGGACCTCCACGGGGCTCCGCTGAGGACCGTCGCGCCGCCTACAGGCTGCAGGAGTGCTAACCTGCTTCTGGAGCCGGCCCGACAGGAGGCAGTAAAGGCACTAGCCATCAGGCATCCTGCCTCTGACTGGGGGAGCTCCCGAGTGATAACACAGACATTGCTGGACCCCTGTGGGAGAAGCCTGGGGGTCGGCCGTCGTCGGGACACGTCAGGCCTGGTGAGACACTAGCCGTGGAAGAGGTGAAGCACTGCACCAAATCGGGGGGCACGAGGAGGCGGTGTAGGTCACTGCATTTGGCCGGGTGGCTGAGGTGGTGAGACGCGACGAATCGCGTCGCCCTTGAGTGCGACTGAATGGAGGCGGGGTGCGACTGGGCCCGGGCGCCATTTGGACACGGCCGCCATCTTAGACTCTGATATGCTGGGTGGCTGCTACCCTGGAGGCGCCTGAGACTCTGCGCCCCATTGCCACTGATGGCGGAATTTGGGGCTGTGTCGCCTGTGCTGTACCACCAGCATTGCCTCGCCCCTCGGCGCAAGCCGCCACCAGAGACTGCACATTCCCCCCGGGGGACACAAGAGCCCTGGAGCCATAGGGCGACGAACCCCACCGGCGAAAATTTGCTTAGCTGGCTCCATCCTCCACTGCGCACGCCAAAGCCCGGACTGGTGGAGGTGCCAGAGCCCGGACTGGTGGAGGTACCCCCAGATGCCCTCAGCGCAGCAGATTGCGATGGGCCGACTTCGAGACAAGTCTCAAACGAAGCAGCAAGGGGCGAAAGACCCAGGCCCCGCGCAAGAACACCGGCGAGACAACATGGAGCCCGTGACCACCCTGGCGGCGAAGATGGACACCGTCTTGGCGGCGGTGGAGCGCATCGGAGTCACCCTGGCGCAAACTAAGACCTCATTGGAAGCCCGGATTGACAAAGTCACGTCCGACTTTACATTGCTGCATGCAGACCATCGTAAACTACCAGAATCAGTGGCCGCACAGCGACAATCGGTCCAAGAACTCCAGCCCATTGTGCAAAGCCACACCTCAGCGCTGCAAGACTTAATAGATAGGGTTAATGCACTAGAAGATCAAGCGGAGGACGCAGAAGGGCGCTCCCGGCGCAACAACGTCCGGGTAGTAGGCCTGCCGGAGGGAGAAGAAGGGACAACACCTGAGCAGTACACGGAGGCGTGGCTGCAGACACTTGTGCCACCTGAGACGCTGTCCCCGCACTTCGTGGTGGAGAGAGCGCATAGGGTGCCGGCGCAGCCCCAGCGACCCGGGGCTCGGCCTCGACCGTTTCTCTTCAAATTCCTGAACTACCGTGACCGGGACGCGGTACTCCGCGAAACGAGAAAGATGGATGACCTCAGAGTGGGCAATAGCAGAGTGATGTTCTTCCCAGATTACACGGCTGCAGTGCAGAAGAGGAGAGGTTCGTACCTGGCAGTAAAGAAGCAGCTGCGAGAACTGGAGTTACCTTACTCCCTGCTGTTCCCCTCCCGCCTGCGGGTGGTCACCAAAGAGGGCACGCGTTTCTTTGAGGCCCCGTCGGAAGTCTGGGACTGGCTGGAGGAGACCGGGCAGTGGTCGGGGACAAGGCCCACGGACCCGGGAAAGGGCGGATGGCAAGAGCAGCGCTCTAGGAGACGGAAGAGGAAGAGGGGAACCCGGCGGGGAGCGGGTCTAGGCCAGGTCACGCCCAGCCCAGAGAAGATGCGGCAGGAGAGGCAGGAAGCATTGGAGGCGGTCGCAACACTGGGGGCGTCCAATGTAATCGGCTGCTCAGACTATCGGCAGCAAAGCGAGCAGGACGTGAGCAGCCCGTCCTCACCATCCACCGAGCTGTCAGAAGACACTGGCTTACCCGTAGTGACGCCCCAGACTGCTGACCTCCTCATGTGACTGGCTGCTGAAAAATGTGGGACAGATGGCGGACTTCGCAATCAATGCCCTGTTTGATGTATCCTTTCTGTGCTTACTGTATTGCGCTGCCGAAACACGTTGCTGGTTCCCCTGGCTGGCGCAACCCTGCGATCATGCAAAGCACACACACTGCAGGCGCGCCTCCCAGCTTAGGATTAGGTGCGATTTAGAGACTGGCGCGCACGATAGTCCTATTGAGGGGCTCACACTGGCTCTGCGCGATATCCGCACTGCTCCAGCGCAGGCACTCCTCAGGCACCCAATGGCCCGAGGTATAGGGGCGCCTTGGCTGGACTGCTGACTGCGTGCTCCGTCACATACGCTTTGCGTTGAGTAAACGTATTGTTAAGAAGTAGACTCCTCTTTTCTGGTTTGGACGTATGCCCCGTTGGGAACTCGCCCACTATGTTGAACTGTTAATTCTGGTTTATGCTTTTCGCAAGCGGCACACAGAGTTCCCCCCCCCCCCCCCCCCTCGGTGACTCCCCCCTGGGCCTGCAGAGAAACTCCTCCAGACCCCCGGGCGGCTACTACACGACCACACATATGGCGTGCACCAATATCATGACCTGGAACATTCGCTGCATGCACACCCCCTCACGCCGCTACTCAGTCTTCTCCTACATGCAACGCCACAAGGTGGGGATCACACTTCTGCAAGAGACACATATGTCCCAGTTGGAGCTAGACAGACTCCGTAGGCGCTGGAGAGGGCAGGTCTACGGTACAACATACTCAACGCATGCGCGCGGCACGTTGATCTGGGTGCGGGCGGGGGTCCCTTTTATATGCGAAGACAATCAGGTGGACCCGGAAGGGAGATACTCCCTCGCGAGGGGGAAGCTAAACGGACAGGAAGTCCTATTTGATCCTTATATGCTCCCAATACGGACCAGCCCTCCTTTCTGGGGAACTTAAATCAGATCCTTCATCCATATATGGGTTTCCCTTGGTTGCTTGGAGGGGACTTTAACATGGTCCTCGACACTCACTTAGACCGCTCATTCGCCCCCCTACGTGCTGCGGCAGCAACGTCGACGGCGCAAGCTTTACGGGACTGGCTGGCACACTGGGGAATACACGACCTTTGGCGCATACAACACCCGACAGACAAAGTGTACTCCTACTACTCGCCAGTTCACGATTTGCACGTCCGTTTGGACCGCGTTGTGGGTTCCCAGTCCCTGCTCGCACTCCTGGCTAGGTCAGAATACCTGGGTAGGACACATTCAGACCACAACCCTTTGTGGTTCCAGCTTAGTTGGGAGGCGGACCGGACCCCGGTGCCCACATGGCGGCTGCAGCCCACCGTGTTAGAAGACGCCGAGTTTAGGTCCTCACTGGGCACGGCCATCCTAGCATACTTTGAAGTGAACGCGGAGACAACGAGCGACCCCGGGGTGGAATGGGATGCGCACAAAGCGACTATCCATGGGCATTGCATAGGTGCCACGTGGAACATCCGAGCCACGGTGTCGGCTTCACTGACCCGCCTAGAGTCTGAGCTCCTACACTATGAAAGGGAAGGCAAGGGGACTGATAGGCACTCGATCAGGCTCGGTACCGTCCGAGGCGAGCATGCGGCACTAATTGAAAAATTGAGATGTCATAATTACGCGGCGCACACGGCCAGGACGCACGCTAATGTGGACAGAGCTAGCCGCCTGTTGGCTTGGCTGACACAAACGACGGGCCGTGGCGCTCCGATCGGTGCCATTTGCTCGGGAGGAGGGGCCATGGTGTACACACAACGGGAAATTCACCGGGCGCTAACTGATCACTACCGGGAACTCTATAAAGCCCGTGGTACTGGCCCTAGGCATATCCTAGAGGAGTTCCTGGGCTCCGTTGAATTACCCGCAGTTACTGAGGAGCAGAGGGCATTGCTCAGTGGCCCGCTTACTCTAGAAGAGGTGGGAGATGCGATTCAGGCACTAGCGGCCGGGAAATCCCCAGGACCTGATGGCTTGCCAGCCGAGTACTACAAGGCAAATAGGGAAACGCTAGCCCCCGGCTCCTTCAGCTATATAATGCAGCAATAGACACAGGTCTATTCCCACTGTCTTTAAGAGAGGCATTCCTAGTGACCCTACCCAAGCCCGATAGAGACCCCACAGCCTTGGGCTCCTACCGTCCGCTGGCCATGCTTAATACCGACTACAAAATCTTTGCCAAGATCCTTGCGGAACGCCTGGCGCCGTCGGTCTCCCACCTAGTTCACCAGGACCAAAACGGGTTTGTGCCCATGCGATCCACATCCCTGAACCTCAGCAGATATTTCAGGGTTGCGGCGGAGGCGACAAGGGACTGGCCCAGGGCAGGGTGTCTGGTGCTAGATCTGGAGAAGGCATTTGACAGCCTGGAGTGGGGATATTTGTCATCAGTACTGGCGAAATACGGGCTGGACGTTAATTTCCTGCAAATGGTAGACCTCCTATACCGGGATCCTGTGGTTCGAGTGCGGCTGGAACCGTACGTCTCGGAGGCAGTGGCGGTGGGCAGGGGCACCCGACAGGATTGTCCCCTGTCTCCGTTACTCTTCGCGCTGGCCATGGAGCCCCTGGCAGAGGCCATGCGGCAGACCCTGGGCGATGGCATCCTCCTGGGTGATGCCACCCACCAAGTGTCGCTATATGCTGATGATCTGTTGGTATTCGTCAGGGATGTGGGCCGCATTCCGGAGCAGCTCGCCCAGCTGCTGAGCTGCTTCGCTGCCCTATCGGGCCTCCGGGTTAACGCAGGCAAGTCCTGCCTCTACGCATTCAGTGATGAGGTGGGAGATCCAGAATACCACCTTCATGGCACGAGACTCCAATGGCGAGCAGACACTTTCAAGTATCTGGGGTCCAGATCTACCGTCAGTCGGCTGACCTCTTCGACGGAAACCTAGGACGGGCAGTGGCAGCGCTCAGGTCCCAGATTGGCTTCTGGTCCACGCTCCCCCTGACGCCCACGGGCAGAGTGGCTCTTGCTAAAATGGTCATGCTCCCCCGCCTCTTATACCATTTCACTAATTTGCCCATATATATACCTGCCTCCTTCTTTTCCATGCTTAATAAGGTCCTGCGCGATTTTGTCTGGGGAGAGTCCCGGCACCGACTGTCGCTTGGCAAACTGTTCCTACCCGCAGACAAAAGTGGATTGGCCACTCCCTGCTTTGAACATTACTATCTGGCGGCGCAGCTCCAATGGATCGCCCGCTGGTTAGCGGATAGGGGGAGAGAGGACACTGCCACGAACGAGCCACCCTACTCCTTAGAGAGGGTCACCGCGCTTTTCCATCCGCTGGCGATACCAATGCGCCATGTCCCGTTGCTACTGGCGGTGGCATTTCAATGCTTCCGCAGAGCATTGTCACTCACGCGGAAAGTGCTCCCTTACGCGCCGGCGGTGCCGCTGGAGGGCTCGCCAGGAGGTGAGGGGGTTCTCACAAGCCGCATGTTACAGCAATGGCATGATGCGGACGTCCAGACCTTGGGCGATCTATATAGGGACGGAATACTGCTGCAATATGAGACGTTGGTCGCCGAAGATGGACTCCCCCCCGGGGGGTTCCTGATGCATCGCTACCACATAGCGCATATGACGGCTGGGTGGGGAGACGTTACGGCAGACCACCAACAACACCTGACCGTGCAATATCTTCATGTCATGGGTAGGGGCAGGCACCTAACTAAGTGGTTTGCTGCATCCCTGAGGGTGCACACGGAGTTGGACTTGGCCCCATTACGCGGCAAATGGGAGCGGGACCTAGGGCGAGCATTAGCAGATAAAGAGTGGGAGAGATTCCTTAAAAGTCTGGTGCGAAACCCCAGAAATATGCGCTTCCGCCAAATTCAAGTCTACATAGTACACAGGGCCTACCTCACTCCTGACTTAATAAATAAATACTTTCACAGGACCGATGCATCCTGTCCCAGATGCGGCGAGGTGAATGCAGATCTTCTCCATACACTGTGGCATTGTCCAAGATTAAGAGCTAATAATCACAAAACAGGTAGTGGAGGGTCCAAGGGAATTTTTAAGACCTGCCCAAGCTATCATCCCCTCATAATCATACTGAACAACACTAAAAGCCTGGGGGTCTAATAAGAGAGTCAAACAAATACTCGCAACTGCTTACAGGTGCTCATACAAAATCCTATGTCAAAAACACTGCCCAACGCATTTTCTTCCCAGCGAAGGTAGGTAAGGCCCAAGGACCAGAGATGGATTCCCATCAATGTCTTGTGAGTGATCTCATAATATTATCATTTGGTCATCCAAAAGGTTGGGATGGGGTACCTCTAGATCATTAAGATACCTTGCAGCCCACCTTGTAGGCCAGGGAACAAAGCCCACAGTCGCTTGATAGACCATGCGTGGGATCACTCAATGGGATTCAGTGCAGTGAAACAAAAAAGTGTGAACAGGTGTGGACTTAAAATTAGAATAGTAAACATACAGTAAGAGACTTTAATAGCTGTATGTTTCTTTCTCATTAAAAACAAGAACAGTGCAAAAAGATGCAGTTTGAACAAATAGCTGCATGTGGGCCGACATGTTTCTGCCAATAACGGGGGAAAAACCTCCTATGGCTTCATCAGGGCCTCTGTTCTAGAAAAGTAATTGTCACTGCTAGTGCGTGCTACCAAATGAAACAGCCATCAGTAAAGTGATTAACTAAAACCATAAAGGATATACATTTTTCTATTCCTCCATGTCAAATGGTGTTGTTCTCACCTACAATACAAAATATAGCAAGAAGAAAAGTATACATATTGGGCAATGTTATTAATCAAAGAAAGATAAAATTATACCATATTAATAAGCACAGCAAAAATTCCTTACTCACCCTTCATGACAGGGAATAGTGCCTCACCTCACCTGGACCAAGCTCAGAATAAGGGAGGCCACGCTCTATGAAGGTAAGTAAAAAGAGGGTCTGCGCTGCTCAGCTGTGAGTAAAAAGTGCCAAATTGACCTTCTATACTACATCAAAGTCCTCAAAACTTCTTATCTTCAGAGCCACTCCTTCTATTCAACCCACTTCTAGGCTCACCCACTCATCAACCAATTCAGACCCCTCAATGAGTAACTAGATTATTCAACAGTCTATTCTGACTTCTATGGCTATAAGTCTAAGCACTTCCTCACCTCTCTGTCGTTGCCTCAGACTGTGGCTGAGATTGGGGGAGGCAACGAGTGGGAGGGTGAGGGAGGTATTTATCCAACGTGTGCTTTCACTGCTCAGCCACTCGTGCTGATTTGTCTTAAATACGTTCATACACTGGCCGGTGAGAACGTTACGTCACCTAAGATTCTTTAATAAGTAAAAAGGAACAAGGAATCAAAATTCAACTCACTCTTTCGTGTGTGTGCGTACCACCCTGTGAGTTCTTAGCGTTTCCTCTGAGACATTCATCGCGTTTAGATCATAGAGACGCGATAGCACTACAAAACGTCGGGATTTCTCTGGGATTTGTAGTTCTTTGTGTAAAGAAGAACACAGAAGCGGTATGTTTACGGGGAACTCGTATGGCCCTGGCACATAAATCTCATTACGATGACCTCCTAAGACCAACTGTTAACGATCGCATTACTACTTAGTGCATAAATCTTTTGCTATCGCGAAATAACGCGAAAAACTACAAAATCGATGGGAGTTGTAGTTTAAAGATGCACTGGCAGACCGGGGTTCGAATCTTCCCTCATCAATCGCACTGGATCGTAAATGCAACTCAGGAACTAAACTGAATCAAGAATAGTTACTATATTGCTGATACACTCAAGCGTATTATTGTTCATTCATATTCCAAGTTGAAAACGATTCAACATGCATCCTACACCAGTTGCAAAAGTAGGAGACAGCCAAGGCATCTGTAGAAACCCTCATAATGAAAAAGGTCACTCAGTAGAATGTAGTGACAGGTCTAATTGAGGAAACCTGTCGCTACACCTACAGGCCAGCATAATGGTTTAAAGGCATGTCATGTATTAGCATTGGGGTAAAAGAGGGGAGTGTAACCTCTGGTCAGTCTGCTTATGTATAACTATGAGTGGCTCAAATGTCCAATATATAGTTGATAATAGACCTCCAATCTACTATACAGTAAAAATATGTATGGACTAATAACAACTCAATGTCAGTAAACTGAGTGTGCAGGCCATTCCTCAAGGTATCATTTATAGCATTGTCCACTGTATTTCATCATTTAAACCGTGTGTGTCTGTGGAGAGTCTATAGATCCATTTTTGCTCTGCAGTGAACAGGTATTTAGAGACATCCGCAATGTATGAAGGTATAAACGGTTTCTCCAGTACGGTCCACATGAAATCTGTTTCTTTGTGGTTGTGTTCAATGAAATGTTTTGTCAATTTAGAGGTACTTTTCTTGCACCTAAATGAGCTTTTATGCTCCACCATCCTGATTCGCACCTTTCTCGTGGTCATGCCTATATACTTCTCATGACAACAACAGGTGAGTAGATAGATCAAATTTGAGCTGTTACAATTAGTGAACGTTTTCAAGATCCAGGGGCGATCAGTGCCTATATCAATCTGGCTCACTTTTGTCGTCTGTGAACAGACAGAACAATTACCGCACGGATGATGCCCTGTTGCCGCTGTGGCATCCCATAGAGTACCCAATGGTTTCTTCAGGGTTTCTCTGGGACGAGTGTGTACCAATCGATCTCTTATACTGCTCGATCGTTTGAAAGAAAACAGGGGTAGAGCAATTTTGTCATTACCACTGTTCAAAACTCTCCAATGATGTTTCACAATGCGTTGGAGCTGATTCGATTTTGTATTGAACGTGGTCACAAGTGTTAACCGATCTAAAGGTGGCTTTTCAGATGGAACATCAAGTAAAGCTTCTCGATGATTGTTCGCCGCCCTTTTCCATGATCGTTTGAGCAATTTTTTGGGGTAGTGTCTGGCCTGTAGCTGGCTAGACAGACTCTCAACATGTGTGTCAAATGTCCCCGGAGTAGAGCAATTGCGACGTACTCGCAAAAATTGCCCGTAGGGCAAATTATCCCTTAATGCTTTAGGATGATGGCTTTCGTACAGTAACAGTGAGTTCCTAGCCATGGATTTCTTAAAAAGCTCACTTTCCAAGCCTGTAGGGGTGACATAGATCGATAGATCTAGAAACAACATTCTTTCTTGACTCCTCTCGATGGTAAATTTCAGAAAATCGAGGTTTCCTCAATTAGACCTGTCACTACATTCTACTGAGTGACCTTTTTCATTATGAGGGTTTCTACAGATGCCTTGGCTGTCTCCTACTTTTGCAACTGGTGTAGGATGCATGTTGAATCGTTTTCAACTTGGAATATGAATGAACAATAATACGCTTGAGTGTATCAGCAATATAGTAACTATTCTTGATTCAGTTTAGTTCCTGAGTTGCATTTACGATCCAGTGCGATTGATGAGGGAAGATTCGAACCCCGGTCTGCCAGTGCATCTTTAAACTACAACTCCCATCGATTTTGTAGTTTTTCGCGTTATTTCGCGATAGCAAAAGATTTATGCACTAAGTAGTAATGCGATCGTTAACAGTTGGTCTTAGGAGGTCATCGTAATGAGATTTATGCGCCAGGGCCATACGAGTTCCCCGTAAACATACCGCTTCTGTGTTCTTCTTTACACAAAGAACTACAAATCCCAGAGAAATCCCGACGTTTTGTAGTGCTATCGCGTCTCTATGATCTAAACGCGATGAATGTCTCAGAGGAAACGCTAAGAACACACAGGGTGGTACACACACACGAAAGAGTGAGTTGAATTTTGATTCCTTGTTCCTTTTTACTTATTAAAGAATCTTAGGTGACGTAATGTTCTCACCGGCCAGTGTATGAACGTATTTAAGACAAATCAGCACGAGTGGCTGAAAGCACACGTTGGATAAATACCTCCCTCACCCTCCCACTCGTTGCCTCCCCCAATCTCAGCCACAGTCTGAGGCAACGACGGAGAGGTGAGGAAGTGCTTAGACTTATAGCCATAGAAGTCAGAATAGACTGTTGAATAATCTAGTTACTCATTGAGGGGTCTGAATTGGTTGATGAGTGGGTCAGCCTAGAAGCGAGTTGAATAGAAGGAGTGGCTCTGAAGATAAGAAGTTTTGAGGACTTTGATGTAGTATAGAAGGTCAATTTGGCACTTTTTACTCACAGCTGAGCAGACCCTCTTTTTACTTACCTTCATAGAGCGTGGCCTCCCTTATTCTGAGCTTGGTCCAGGTGAGGTGAGGCACTATTCCCTGTCATGAAGGGTGAGTAAGGAATTTTTGCTGTGCTTATTAATATGGTATAATTTTATTTTTCTTTGATTAATAACATTGCCCAATATGTATACTTTTCTTCTTGCTATATTTTGTATTGTAGGTGAGAACAACACCATTTGACATGGAGGAATAGAAAAATGTATATCCTTTATGGTTTTAGTTAATCACTTTACTGATGGCTGTTTCATTTGGTAGCACGCACTAGCAGTGACAATTACTTTTCTAGAACAGAGGCCCTGATGAAGCCATAGGAGGTTTTTACCCCGTTATTGGCAGAAACATGTCGGCCCACATGCAGTTTTTAATGAGAAAGAAACATACAGCTATTAAAGTCTCTTACTGTATGTTTACTATTCTAATTTTAAGTCCACACCTGTTCACACTTTTTTGTTTCACTGCACTGAATCCCATTGAGTGATCCCACGCATGGTCTATCAAGCGACTGTGGGCTTTGTTCCCTGGCCTACAAGGTGGGCTGCAAGGTATCTTAATGATCTAGAGGTACCCCATCCCAACCTTTTGGATGACCAAATGATAATATTATGAGATCACTCACAAGACATTAATGGGAATCCATCTCTGGTCCTTGGGCCTTACCTACCATCGCTGGGAAGAAAATGCGTTGGGCAGTGTTTTTGACATAGGATTTTGTATGAGCACCTGTAAGCAGTTGAGAGTATTGGTTTGACTCTCTTATTAGACCCCCAAGATTAAGAGCTTACAGGGGTGGCATCAGGGAGCTACTTACACAATGCACTGGCCGCGTCATTCCCTGTAACTGGCAGGAGTATCACCTGCACCACTTTAAACGCACGCCCAAAGACAAGGTAGCGTCACGCTTCCTAGACCTGGGGATGATAGTGGCAACGCGCCTCCTCACTAAGAGGTGGAAGGCGAGCGACCCGCCTAGCATTCGGGCATGGATTCTGTCCCTTCAGGCGTGGGCTCGGGCGGAAGGGACCGCCATAAGACGGGAGGAAACAATAGGGCTCCGAAGAGAGCCTACGGTAGAACAGTGGGAACGCATGCTTAGCGCCCTACAAGCGGCAGGAGGTGTAATAGCGAGGAGGTAGTGAGGGATTAGGCAAGCATACTAGGCGACAGGGGGGTGCAAGGCGGGCGGTACACCAGACGCCTAGGTTAGTGCACAAACAAAATACAGCAGCATAGGCGACGCGGAAGCTGGAGACATGCATGCTTGGAAGGAGGGTGTGAAGGGAGGGTCGATGGGGGAGACGGGAAGGGAGAGAATCGGAATGTGCTGTATAATTGCGAATAAGCTGCAGTTTGCTGGTTCTGCTTTGTTATAACAATCTTTTTACAGTTCTTCTATAAAAATCACTTCTGTACACAGGACTGGGGTGCTCAAGTTCCCTTACGAAATGGATGTGCTTTGGTGCCTGCCCTGCTTTTTGTATTGTTCATGCGTAACGTTGCAACGCTAAGTGGCATTTAACGCTGTACATGCTCTGCAAATTTAGAATTACCGAAATATGTAATGTTTGAAATGTTGCACTAGCTGTAATGCCTGAATAACATAAATGCCAATAAACAGATTTGACAAAAAAATTGTAGGTGTGGAGGTCATGAGAATCATACATATAAAGTGCGTGCAGCAAATGATCTTCCGGTGACTTAAGTGGGGTTGTGCAAAGACAGAAAAACCTCAATAAACTCCCTAGCCCATCTTCCATCAAGAAACAGTCCTCCAACCAGCCCACCCCCCACCCACAGCAGACCACCCCAACCTGGTCCTGCCGACCCCGTTTCCAGCCCACCCACCCTCAATCCCTTCCCTCATGGTTGACGACTCAACTGAGTCATTGGGGGGAAACATGCGCAGGGGCTGAGGTTGCCATGCCTCCATCGAACAATGTAGAAATACCGTACATCTCAGCAGCCTCATACAGCTCCCTTCGAAGCTTCATAACCTCACCAACAGACTATACAAATGGCCATGTGCGGACCGTAACTTTATCAACTATTAGAGATCATGCAGAAATTCCCGCATCCCGGTTGTCTTGGAGGATAGGACACCCTAAGGGCGCCTGCCTATAATATCCTATAGAGCACCACAAACATAAAGCTTATCTGTACAGACTGTTCGTATATATAAACAGTTACTTGTGTCCGGCTGCTTAAGCATATCCCCCCGCCCCTGAGTTCCTGTGCCACAAATATGGCATCATCCATAGACCCAGTTCAGAGCATAGCAACTCCCAGAGGAGACCCCCTGTTCGCCTTACCACCTCTCCCGGCCAGCTGCAGTAGAGACACTACTCCTGCTCGTCCAAATGGCTATTCGCTTCTACTTCTGCGCGTTGCTCCAGGCTGCCTCTGCGGCGCTCCTTTGCCCAGTTCCTCAGAGCTTGCTGCAGTGCGCGAGGGTCTGTGAACAAGTGGGAGTGGCCCTGCCTGTTAACTCTCAGTTTCGCTGGGTAAAGCATAGCATAATCCAGCCCCTGTTCTCTGAGTTGCTTCTTGTAGGGGGCGAAGTGCTTACGTGCCTCTTGTACCCTGGTGGTAAAATCCGGGTATAGTGATATTTCTGAGCCCTCATATTGCAGCGTCTTCTTCTCCCGGGCGAGCCGTAGCGCAGTGTCTCTGTCCCTGTAGTTGAGCAGTTTTACAATTATAGGGCGTGGCGGCATGCCCGGGCGCAGGCCCGGGCCCAGCGAGCGGTGTGCTCTTTCCACTATGAAGACCTGGGAGAAAGCGTCTTCACCCAGCAGAGTCACCAATAGTATCTCAACAAAGCGTTCCATATTACCCGTCTGCGTTTTCTCGGGAAGGCCCGTGATTCGGAGGTTTCATCGTCGTGAACGTGCTTCCAAGTCTTCGGTCTTGTCCAGCAGAGCCTGCATTGCTTTTTCCACCTTTTTATGGTCAGTGCCCAGTTCCATCTGCGACTCCCCCACCTCCGTAAGCCGTCTTTCCGACATATCGAGCTGCTCCGCATGCTTATCTATCCTCTCCGCCATTCTATCCATCCTGTAAGTCAATGCATCGATTTTGGAGCCTAGGGCGGTCATGCTTGTTTGTAGGCCTTTCTCCATAGCAAGCAGGATGGTTTTTATGTCCGAGGTAGAAGTATCCGCATCATCTGGGTGCAAGTTCTCAGGGTCTGTGACAGCAGTTTCCTGTGACTTAGACCTCCGCTGACTAAAAGTGAGCTTAGACTGCGTCTTGTCGCCCTTACCCATCTCGGCAGATAGCACAGCTCGGTTAATGTGACGGGGAACGCTCCTGGTCCTGCAATTCAGCTTTTCCCCTATGCGTGGGTCGGGCAAGGCACCAGGCCGTCTGCTCTCCCTGGCCTTGTAGTTTCCGCTGTTCTCGCCGCCCTCCGCCACTTTCCAGCTGTTATGCCGAGCAGTTGTGAATGTTATATCCGTCCGAGGGTCCCCTCAGAGGACGCGATCACACCACACCCAGCTACTCCGGCAGCGCAGCTCTTGGTTCTCGCTCTGTCGGGTTCAGGCCTCGCAATACACTGCAGTATCCGCTGCCCGACAGGGCGCCATGAAGAGGTTCGACCCAGGCCGAGTCCAGCCAGTTTCACCAGTTGCCGTGCCGCTGCCTCCGTCTCTATCCACCACTGCTGCGGAACCGGCCCCTGCCTTTCGCAGTATCCAGAGCAGCGTGTAAGCCCAATGCCCCTCACCACGGTCTCACAGTGGGGCCAAACCACCAGCGGTCTAAATGTCTCTGCCACCAAGCCGACTGTAAGTGTTCAAGGTAGACTTTACCGCCTTCAGGCAGCAGTGCAGCTTCCAGTCCTCCCTCCAAAATGCATGCTGCACTAGTTTCGCCCACGTGGCAGCATTCGTGGTAGCCCACACCCCTCACTCCTCCGCACTCACCGGCGTTCGTCGACCGCACACGGGGTCACTGGTCAGGGCAGTGCAGAACCTTCAACGACATGCGGGCCTCACGTGCAGTCCCCCATCTAGGCACACCCTGCGCTGCTCTATCGCTGTGTTCAGGCACTATGTCCCCCAAGGCATCGGCCCGAGGCCTCACCCAGCCACGATCCTGGTCGCATATGTTTGTGGCTCCACTCAGGGGGTCGCGCTATCCTGCGCTCTTCTCTCGTCGCATGGTCCGCTGTGTTCCGCACTATGGGGTAGCTCTCGTGTGCCCAGGAAGTGCGCTGCCGTGCCACACTGCAGGACAAGTCTCCGGCGTCGGCCCTACGCCACAACCGCCACTCACTCCTCCGACAGGGCGTTGCACCGATACACCCCCCCCGTGGGCGGGGCCTATCAGCCGCACGTCGCTGCACGTCCGTCGGCCTTCCGAGGTACTGTGGGCCGCGGCTTGCGGCCTAGCCCGCCCGCTCCAAGTCGCACCCTCTTCTAAGCGTTCGGTTGGGCTCCGCAGCGCCAAGCAAGCCGTCGCTGGTGCCGCTGCCGTTCGTTAGTGTGGGGATCTGATTTCTATCAGTTTAGCCATCAGTTGGTGCAGGATACTTGAGGATATTAGGATCCTCCGAGCGGAGCCCTAGGCTTACACGGCCATCTCGGTAGCCGGCAAGCTCCGCCCCCAACTCTATTGTATTTTAACCTACATCTTTTCACTCTCCTCTTTGGTCGCTTTATCATACACGTACTCTTACTCTCATCTGTGCACGTCCTCTGTGACAAATGAACCCCCTTTTATAAATAATTGTGATTTTCTACATTGTACAAAATCTATTGTGTTTTCTGTAAATGTATAGTAAATAAGAGAATCTCCCAGTATTTGGAGAAAAATTTATTTTGTTTCAGGTGTGGTTTTCTTGCTTCAACAAATATCTCGGGTGAACATGTTTGCTTTGTTATGAACCATAATGGATTGAATCAGATGGTGAAATGAATATTTAATTTATGTTGACATTGCATATGTTGAATCAACGTCTAGGACCATTTTGTCTATAACACTTGATACCCAGGACCTTTTGACTCCTATTGGGTTACCCCTTGTTAATAAAGCTGACCCAGGAGCTCAGCATCCGCTCCACATCCTGTGAATCGGGGCAAATCACTTATCTCCAAGTCTCGCTCACGCCTTTCAGAGGAATCCGGTTCAAGTGTGACTGCATCTGCAATGCAGGTATGGTATTTGCCTTCCTATTTAGGGGCACTGAAAATAGGCACAAACAGGGCCAGCCCTCCCCTCCCCTGCACATCAGGGGGCGCCGCTCGTTGCGCTTTGGGCGTAAAGAGGGACGTAGAGGAAGGAGCACTCGCCCTCTCCCTATGTTAAAAGTCCATTTCAGTACAATCCATTGCACTGTTGCACGTGGCTTCCATTAGGGGTGTGCTGTGCCACTGCAGAAAGGTGAGGGGTTTAAAAACCCACACCACCCCTTGCGCAAGCACTCCAACCTGCAAACCGGGGCAAATCATTTATTCTCTTGTGCGTCTAAAAGGTATGTGTTCTTGGGTAACGCAACTGGTGGTCACAAGTGGGGAAACAAAGGGCGCCCGATCATGCCTGGCCTCACCAGTATTAACTAATGCATCTTACTTTTGGCAATGCACATCCTTATTCGTTACTTGCAGGTGGCTCACACATGGTGCCACGTCACCTTTAAGTATTATTTTAGTAGTGGAAGCTGTTAGAATTAAGTCTGGGGTCCGTGACAGGCCAAAGGGGGAGAATTCCATTATTGCAGCCCGATGGGGTAGGGAGGAATACTTTATTTGGCCAATAATGCAGTACTTCCATCAGGACAGCGCGCACAGGTTTTGACCCTGTTGCTTCCAGAAGAGAATATAAAACAGGCACATCTACATGCGTGACACGTGCAAATGTCACAGCAGCATTATTCCAATGCATTAAAGGGCCGGCCGGCACACTATTTTGCTGCTTTGCTTGCTGTTGGCCAGTTCAAAGTGTGGGATGTCTTGGTGCTTTGGGGGATGGACCCGGTTCTCAGTACGCACAATGGAGGTTATTTGCAGAGCATGGTTGCAGAGCGTGTTAGCAAGAAATGAAAACTGTGAGTGGCTGTCGTGCACCCACTGGGGTCTCTCAAGGTGGAGGTTTGTCTTGCGCTGGTATGCCTAGAGAATTGTGCCACAAAGATATGTTTGGTGAGGTACGAATTATATCAAGCTAACCAATATTCCCAGAGACCCCCTCTCAACATGATTTCGGGAACTTCCAGAGGGTGTCTAAACCATTCGTAACCAGTGTATCTTGGAGATATTGGTTGTAGCAGATGGCTGAATTAATTGAGGTAGTACCTAGTTCCGTTTTCAACAGCGTTAGTTGGTTGCCTACATGTGTGATTTAGGAATGCTGCAAGTAGGGAGGAGAGACACCGTTATGCTGCAATGCTCTCAGACATTTCAAGGCATGGGCAATGTGGGCTCCGGCCCAGGGCCCCAGCCTTTCAGGGGGTCTCGATAGGGCTAGCTCTGTCCTGCAGATAGTCTTGCACTATGACCTCGAATGATTCTTAACTGTATTGTTTTAAATACTGTGTCCTCAAATGTAATTTTAATGTGGGTGATGTGTGAGAGTCTATTAAAGATTAGAGATTTTGCAGAGAAATATTGTGTTTGTTTCATGCAGAATCCATACAAAATCTTCATTTAGATCAAAATAGGACATCATGTGAAGAATAGCTAGGCTCACAGAGAATATTTGCAGTAATATTGGGGAGCTACTGCTGTTACAATATAAAAAAACACGTCACTATCACTGAATATTAGATGTAAACACACTTAGAATGTGGACAAGTGTGTCTGTTCACTGTCAGGAACCTGGCCAAAGAGGGCATGAAGAAGCTACAACTGGATCATAAATACAAAGCTGTTCTGAACGGGGGCCCTCAAAACATGTTTGGCCCAGAGCCCCAACATCCTTACGATGTCCCTGAATGCTCCCCTTTCTCAGCCAATCTTCAGGCCGCATGCCAGGTGGACATACTGCTGGGAGAGGGGGAGTGCAGTTTATTTTATCCTGGTGACCGGACACTTCGATGTTTGCTACCACGGGTGATCACACTTTGTCTTTATTTACTTTATGGGAGAAATGCTGCCACTGTACAGATGGAGCAGAATGTTAATCTGCTGTGACAAGGAGGGCCCGGTGAGAAGGGATACGGTTATATCTTCCTTTACCATTCATTCAATGTTGTTGTTATGTAACTTGTGGAACCTTGTAGTTGCTTAGCAACCTTATGTTCTGTTGCTCTTGGGAGATCTCTACAGGGAGATCAAGTCTGTTAGAAGAAAGAGGAGCTGTGTCCCAGGGGTCCTCTCCTTTGTACAATAAACTTTAATCATTCAAGATTTCCTGAATTCTGTCTTTTCAAAAAATACCCCTTTCTCGCAGCTGGGGTTATGACTTATGATCAGGACATGTGAAAGGACTGGTTTTCAGACCCTTAGTTGAATTCCAAGTAGCATCATTGTTGAGTGATATTAACACCGTTAACAACTCTTGTCTTGTACAGGTGAATCGACTGCGGAGTGCCTATGTCAGAAGAGTTCATATTGTGTCATGAAGCAGTCTTCACGACTTGCTGAATTCTAAAAAATTCTTTTTTTTTTTTTTTTTTTATTTCAGAAATTTTTTATTGAATATTTCAGTACAGCAGCTCTAATACTTTGCATGTGCGGATGAGAGTACATCTGAACAGGGGTAGGGTCAGAAGGACAATTATGGCAGACACACCTTAGAAGGATTGTTCACGGTAGTTTCTGTTACATTCAGATGTGACCATGGATCTTGCATATTCAAGAAGCTTTATTGAGTCGGAGATCAAAGAGGAAGAGAGGAGAGAAAGAATAGAGTTGTAGAAGATGATGAGAGGGAAGGAACAAGAGAAAGAGAAGAAGAAGAGCGCCACAATGGAGCACCACGGTTCTGGTCATTTCAGTATATCTAGAGGTGTGTGTGTTCTGTGCTATTGCTATGGACTCCGTGGCGATCTGGAAGTCAGGAGTGGTGGCAGATCATGGGGGTTTATGGGTTTCAAAGTAGCTATCTAGTACGTCCCACATTTTTCTTCGTGCGAGTCGCCATGGTGTGGTTTGGAGAGTGATGTTGTCTGCTCCTCTGAGGTTAATCACCCAGTTTAACCAGCAAGAATAAAAAATTCTAACGTGATGGCGCAACTCAAAAAAGTCCAGTCAGAAGTTTGAGGCACTCGTTCTGCTCACACAAATTGATCTAAAGCTACTAGCTTAAGTTTGACAGACAAGTCCAAAATGTGTCACATTTACAGAACGTGTGACATTTTCAATTGCCCATGCATAGTTTGATTCATAGACACTTTTTAAAATTAAGGTAAATAATCTGTATTAGCTAGTGCAACCAGAGGCGGCTCATGCACCAAGGCAGCTGCAGCCGTGAGTGATGCTCTGCTGAAAGGATATGAAGGTTAAATAGGACTGCCAGGTCCCGCTGGGGTGTCAGCCAAATGGCCACATGCGGGTTAAAGGGGGAGTTCAATGGGCACAGGGGGGGGTAGAACACCGACCCCGATTTATCTACTGGGTCTGGTGGTTGATTTGACCCCATGGTGATAGGAGCTAACCACTGAGAAAGAGCAATGCCCAGACAAATACTGCTTTACTTTCAGTTAATCTCAACTCTGGCACTGGGGACACTACTCTTTCCATGGTGCAGTCTGAGAAGGAAAAGAAAGGGTATAAAAACCACAAGAGTTTAATATGGTTAAACTAACCAAGGGACTGACTGGGTGAGGTACATAACAAAAGTACCCACAGGTACTGGATATGACACAATATTGGTTCAATAGAGTTGCAGCAATAAAACGGTTGATGTGCAACGGCTTAGTGACCAGTTAACAGGAATGAGCTCTCAGCAAAACCTGAGTGTACCACAGGATGCTTAGCTTAAAGTTAGAAACTGCCCTATGGCGGGTACTGCTAGGTGGTGTTGGAGCGGTTGCCCTAGAAAGAGAGCAGGGGCTCCAGGTGCGGGGAACACGCGTGGAGGACATTGGCTGTCAAAGTATATTAAAGCAATTCACAATTCTATAAGTTATGAGAGGGCAGGCAAGATTGGAGCTTTCAGTTACAATCCGGTAGTAACTGTATCAGAATTCAGGTGCTGGGCAAACCACACCGAGTGGGTGCAGCAGTACGGCAGTTCGGCATCCATCAAAAGTTTGCAGTTAGACAGGGGTTGGATTCTGTACATACTGATCTACTCCTGTTCTCTACATTCAAAAGCTTTTCATCCCTTGTCTGCAGTCTGGTATACATGAGTAGATGCTTGGCACTGGGCTACTCACGCCAGGGTGGGGACAGCAGCAGGGTGACTCAGCATCTGAAGATCACAGTCGAACGGTGACGGCCTTGCAGGGAATGATGACATGAAATGAAGAAGAATACTGTAAAGATAAGTGTGGGTAAAGGGTTCCTGCAAATCAGCTTAAACCCCGGCAGCCCTTCAGCCAAGTTGGTTGTGCTAGTTTGTCATTCCAAAAGTGCGCTGGGGAGTTCAATAGTTTTGAGAAATATGCGTTTGGAGCACATATGCCTACAAGTCCAGAACAAAATTAGCATTTTTAGTGAAGAAGGTGCAGGCAAATTTGTTTGTATGTTTTACTCCAGGTTCTCACTAGCCAAAAGCATTGGCCTCTGTCTGGCACACTGTTGTACCTCTAGCAAAAGTCGAGTTATGGGCTATATATGCTAAAGCCGCCAGTCAACCAGGTGGGTTGCGTTAGTTTGCCATTCCAAAATATGTGCTGTTACTCCAATAGTGTTGAAATATATGGGTTTAGAGCATAGATGCTGACAATTACTACAACACATTTGCATTCATTTTTATGAAGGTGCAGGTATATTTGCTCATATGTTTTACTCCATGTCATGAAATCCAAAAGCATTAGCTAACATTTTGCCTCTCTGGAATGCCTTCAGCAAAAGCTGTTTATGGGCTACATATGCTGGAGTGGGGGAACACCAGCATGGTGACACAGCATCCGTGATCGCAGTCAGACTGATGGGTTTCGTAGGCAATAAGGACATGTAATGTAGCAGAATATTAGGAGTACCATTAGGGAACCTCAGGCTTTTCCCCCTGTGGTTAGACTCACTTTTGTCTTGGCTTAGGTGAGGGGCTCACCGGGCGTCCTCATAAGGACATGACACAGCTTAAATTCAATCCATGTATACAAGGTCACTTGCTGGTGTGGCACTTGGTAATCAGCCTGAACCCTGATGACAGGGATCATCTAAGTAATGGGGCAATCAAGGGCTTAACCAACCCCCAATGGAAATGCAAAAATTTGCACACAGTGCACAATGGATTGTATCACATAGATCTGTGGTTATGAAGAGAGCTGCTTTATATCCCCAAGGTGTCCTACTCGTGGCTGGTGCTGTCCTCCTACACATAGGGAGGTCAGTGGATAAAGTTGGGGGTGTGGTGTTGGCCTCAACAAGAACTTGTTCAAACAAGCATACTTGTGGCCTCGTAGGCAGACACCTCTATGCTTACCAGCAAATCCTGAAACTGGGGCCTGGGCTTTGAGGAGCAATTCTTAACACACGCTCCTTACAGAAGCACCACCTTGAAGTCTTTTCACTCCTCCAAGATGGAGACATAGACCTCTTGGCGCTTACAGAAACCTGGCTAGGTGACACCTCAGTACTAGACATCATTGCAGCCCTCCCGGGAGACTTTGATGCCCTCTGGCATAACCAACAAGATAAAACGAGAGGAGGGGGTGTGGCCATTTTCTTTAAAAGGCGGATAATGGATGCCAAAATAGTGGCAGGGAGCATTCAAAATGCAGCTATACGTGGGGTCAAAATCTAATTTCAATCCTCCTGCCTCCTACCCATGGTAGCGTACCATCCCCGCGGTCAATCCCTAGCTTCAACGATCTCTTCTCGGAGATTATTACTGACCTCTGCTCATAGTACCAATGCTCCTTGTGGTTGGTGACTTCAATTATCACTGAGATAAAGTACCAAGAGAGCCACTGGCCAAACAATTTGAGACAGCAATGAGCTCGATGGGTCTCTATCAATTGGTCGATGGCCCCACCCACATAAAAGGTTACATCCTGGACCGCGCAACCACGGGCTAGTCTCATAGACATCAGCCCATGTGCCTGGTCTGACCACCCACTAATTAGTTGTTAGGTCCCGATGGACAGGTAACTGTCACAAACACCCCCAGAGTGGAAAAAGGTGTGAAGCTGGAAAAATAATTGAGGCAGAGAACCTAGTGGACACCCTACTCAGGCTCCCGCCCCCAAAATGTAACATAGGAAATCTTGACCAAGAGAGTGAAGCCCTCGCCGGTGCTCTGCGCGTAGCCATAGACCAAGTGGCACCAGAGCGGAGGGACAGAGTTCGAGACAAGGGCGTCCCCTGGTTTAATGAAATTTTGAGGGAAAGGAACCAAAATCTCCGCCAAGCGGAGAGGCGGTGGCGTAATGCCCAGCTGAGCTGATCATCTACAAAACCCTACTTACCTCATACAAAAAATCTATTACGACCAGGAAAGCTGAGTACTGCGAGGCAAGAATTACAATCGCGGTTAACAAACAGAGAGAGACTTTCAGAATATTGAAAGAACTTATTCAAAAGTCTGCTCTGAAATCGGCAGCCTTGCCTATAGACTGTAATGCATTCCAATCCTTCTTTCTCCAGAAGGTCAGGGATATCCTCTCCGAGATTGATAATACGGCTATAAATCAGAGTTCCTTGGTTCAGCCCCATGTCCCTCCCCGGCCTGTAAGCTACTTACCACCTTCCCCAATCTAGACTCAGCCTCCCTGACACTGTTGAGGAATCAGACCAAATTGGGCTCTCCTGCAGATCCCTGCCCCCAAGGATCTTCTGAATGGCCCTTCCCGGGCTGGAAAGGCAGATCCTATCTCTATTAAACAGCTCCTTGGAGTCTGGCTACCTGTCCTCCAACCTGAAGGAGACCAGAGTCACCCCCCTGTTGAAGAAACCAGGTGCAGACGCTGCTAACCCCAAAAATTATAGGCCCATTTCCCAGCTCCCCTTCCTGGCGAAAGTTGTGGAACAACATGTACTTAAGACACTCTTATCTTTCTTGGAGGAACACCAGCTACTCCAGGGGCGACAGGCAGGTTTTAGAGCCCATCACAGTACCGAGCTGGTGATGCTGTCTGTACTCGAAGAGCTCAGAATTATGGGTGACAATAAAAAATGTAGCGCCCTGATTTTACTAGACCTATCAGCGGTGTTCGATATGGTCAGCCACACACAACTGTTGGCCAGACTCACTGCCTTGGGCATCTGCGGGTTGGCACACTGCTGGCTAGAATCCTTTTTGTCAGGCAGGCCTCAGAGGATTCAGTTGGGTGAGCAGGTATCGGACAGGGGAACCCTTACTTGCAGCATCACCCAGGGATCCGCCCTGTCCCCACTCCTCTTTAACATGTACCTACAGCCCCTGGTGGCGGCCCTAGCCCGCTTGGACTGCAGAGTCTTCAACTACGCGGATGACACCCAGCTCATCCTCCGTATTGACAACTGCTCCCATGCACATGATCTGGCACAAAACATTCTCAGATTTACATTGAACTGGATGACAGCCAATTCGCTGAAAGTCAACCCTGATAAAACAGAAGTCCTTGTCATCCCCACAAAAAGTAACCTCTGGAGTGTTTTTTTCTGGGCCCTGGAGCTAGGTGCACACCCACACCAGTGCCGGTTGTGAAAAGCATGGGCATAAAGGTTGATTCCGAGATCTCCATGGTCAACCAGGTCACCTCAGTGTTCAGCACATGTACATGCTTCATGAGGCAGTTGCGGAAACTTGTCCCCCTCCTTTCAACCGCCTCATTACAGATGATTGTGTCGGCCACTATTGTCTCTAGGTTAGACTACGGAAATGCCTTATACATCGGCTTTCCTCAGAAACTTACCAATAAACTGCAGGTGGTACTAAACGACGCAGCCAGTTTGATTTTCAGGCTCCCGAGAAGGTATCACGCTACCCCACTGTTGTGCAAGCTGCACTGGCTCCCCATCAAGCAGAGATCAAAGTTTAAGGGTCTCTGCATTGCCCATAAAGCACTCTATGGCCAAGCCCAGCCCACATTAAAGAACGCCTCGAGAACTATGTTCCGGGCCGTACACTGCGGTCTTCCCAGGCCTGCCGCCTGTCCCTTCCACTGTGCATCACCACATCCAAAGGGGGCAGAGCGTTCTCTGTCCTAGTTCCACAACAGCAGCAGCACAAAACAGTCTTATTTAAGGAGGATTTGGACACAGTTTAGCTTACTGTCCTTGCACTGTTAGGACACCGCTAGTAGTTCTTTGCCACTCTCTCTAAAAAGCTAAGAGACCTGCCGGTGATTATGCGCTATACAAATACCAGTTAACATTAACATTAACAATACAGAGCCCAGTCAACCCATAATCAGAAGGCCCTGTAGCACAGAGGGACATATTTTGGAACTGGTTAAAGACGTGAGCAGTAGTTCCCAACTTCCGGGGAGGCCATCAAACTTTCCTATAGAAGGGTAAATTAAGCCAAGTACAAGCCCACCAAGCAGGAGGCCTTGGTTCAACCCAAATTCAAAATCAAATAAAATACGAAGGGTTTGGTCAATTAGGCATGGCCTCGTTAGTGGAAACACAACAGGGTACCCTGATAGGGATGGGGTACACCTGCCAGAAGTTGATAGGGAATTGGTCCAGCTGGTAGGACGGGTATCTGCAGGTTGCAGGAGATTATGGAGCCTGCCATGATGGGAGCCCGGATATGACGGTGGCCACATCCAGGGCTAGGTGGAGTTATAGAGTGATCCAAAGACTGAATGTTACATAGGGGTACCCTCTTCAAGAGCACAATAGGGGTGCAGAAGCAAAACAACCCCAGGAGTCTTTACGGCAGGACCCTGGAGGAAAGAAAGCGACGTCAACCCACTAGTCCTTCGAGCTGTTGTAAGCCTGAGCAACTGGGGTCTTGCCTGGACATTCTCTGCCCCTAAAAAGGCGTGAGTAAAGGGATGGACAGGCGGTCCACTGTATGTAAGTTAACTCACCACATTGGCATATTTCTGGTATGAAATAAAACTTGCAGCAAAATGTTTCCCAACAAACATGTCTTGTGTGTTTATTTATTGATGTGCATTCTATGTTCTTCATGTTGGGTGAGTTGCCTATATTGGCCCTATGTGAATCCATGAAAGCGGGCATCGTGCTGTAACGTGAAAGCGGCACCAGTGTAAATCAAAGTTAATTGGCAATGTAAGCAGGGCCCCCATCTCCAGCCAATGATGCCCTGACTGGCCCTAATAAAGGTGGGATGGCATGTGGAGGCGGAAAGGGGACAGAAAACTCAGGTGAATCAACCCATTGGAAGTGAAGAAAGATGGCGGTTGCTGCAACCCGGGGAATTTGTGAAAGTTGGCGCTATGATGTGAAGTGAAAGCCGCACCGGTGTAAATACAATGTTACAATGGCGGCACTCATGATTTAGATTTAAACATCTAAAGGTAAAGTGTGGGTGCCGCGATTGCTTCAAAAGGACGTCAATTGGAAAAAAAAGTGCATTATTTTCTATTTCTCTACTTTTGAAGCAATCGCAGCACCCGTGCTTTCACTTTAGATGTTTAAAACTAACGCGGAGGTGCAGCCATTGTGAGCAAAGAAAAAAAACATAAACAGAAAAAAAGGCTTGCGTGGAGTAGAGCGGGACTTCCTACAAAAGCAGGCAGGAGAAACCTATTCAAGAAAATAGTGCTGCAAGGCAGTAATTCAAATGAACGTAGTAACTACACATGTAACAGGGGATGTTCCTTTGGGATGAGAAAAGGCGGTACTAAGACAGGGCAATTAAACCTACTGACCAATAAAAAGACACAATTTCCAAAGGGCATTACCGGAGCTACTTGAAAAGAGAGGCGGGACATGGGCAGAGGTTCAAGTAACTACCTCAGTACAGCATGCCTTGCAGAGCAACGCATGTGCTGCCCGGGCTCGACCCAAAAAAATAGGCTGGACAATGTAATTTTAACAACTGACTTGTATTGAAGCTAAGGCAATCTGCCTGAAACAGGTTTATTGGTATATATAGTGACAGACAATCAGCATTTAATTTCTGGCAGTTTAATACCATAGCGCAAACAAAAACAGAGTTCTAAACTCTGGTTACCAAAAACAGTTCTAAACTCTGTTTGCGCTATGCAAAACTGTAAAAAATATATTGTCATGACATGTCACATGCTCTAATCTCTCCCTCCAAGATTTAAGGACAAAGCGTTAACCTTTGATGTCAGAGATAATTCTTGGAGAGAATTGAGCATGTGCGACAGGTATTAACATTTTTGGCAGTTTTACAAGACTCTGAATCAGGTTTCTGCATGCAGTAATCGGGAGGCAAGAGACTCTCTTCGAAATCGGTAGTCTTCCGCCTGTATTGGAAGGGTTGGCATGTATGAAGGTTGGCTAAGGGGACAACAGTCCAAAGTGATTTTGTAGAAGAAGTACTTTCAGTTACGTTTTGAAGATCGACAATGGAGTGGTAGTATTTTGGGGGTAAGTAGTTCCCTGTTCTGGCCACATTGCCAGAGAAAGATTGTGCCGTGAGTCGTTTCCTTTTTAAAGGTCTAAGGCTCTAACAATAAAGCTTCAGCATTTCTGGATGGTCTGGTACCTCCAGAAAGCTTCAGTTTGTTTGCTAGGTAGCGAGGAGTAGATGTATGTTAGGCCTTGTGGGTAATACAGGCAGTCTTATTAATCGCCCTGGTTTCCATGGGGAGCCAGCAGAGAATGACAAGCATAGGTGAAATATGGTCCTTTCTTTATGCCCCATCGATGAAACGACTTGCAGCATGTAGAACTGATTTTGGAGGGATGAGGTGAGTCTTGGGGAGGCCTGTCAGAAAAGAGTTACAATAGATAATTCTGGGGAGAACCAGTTATTGAACAAGAGATTTCAGATTCTGCTGAGGAATGTAGTGGTGGATTCCCCTAAGAAGACATAGTTGGTACTGGGCATTCCTGATGGGGCTGATTTGGGTCTGAAGATTGAGGCTTTTATCTAGAGAGACTCCCAGGTATCTGGCACTGTCAATGATGATGGGTTTTCTGTCAATCCATCCAGGTTTGAACAGGCAGTGGTGAATTTGAAGAGGAAATTAGGAGGAGTTCAGTTTTGGAAGGAGTCAGTTTTAGTTTGTGAGAAGTCCTCCAGTCTTGAACGGAGTTTAGAGTGGTGGTAAGATGACAGATGTTGTTAGTGGATTAAACCTTTAAGTAGAGTTGAGTGTTGTAGGAAAGAGCCCCTTTTTGTATGGTCACCCCCACTTTTCGCTCCAAATGCTGATGGTTATGACTCTGATAGGGCACTAGAGTGTGCTGCCCTTATAAGTCCCTAGTATATGGTACCAGGGG
Organism: Lissotriton helveticus; assembly: GCF_964261635.1. Taxonomy (NCBI): domain Eukaryota; kingdom Metazoa; phylum Chordata; class Amphibia; order Caudata; family Salamandridae; genus Lissotriton; species Lissotriton helveticus. The sequence goes on along the minus strand of NC_136061.1, from coordinate 987,674,364 downwards.
TACCCAGGGCATTGGGGGTAAACGGGTTCCCAGGGCTGCAACACAACTTTGTGCCACCCTGGGCGACCCATGCAACCTACTTATAGCAGGCCTGCCATTGCAGAGTGCAAGAGCAGTAAAAACTGCTCGAAGTCGACAGAGTTGTGTTGTGCAACACAGTCAACCACACTGTTTTAATGTATGTAAGGCACCCCTATGGAAGGCCTCCTCCGCCCATGAGGCAAGGTGCATTATATTTAAGGCGTGGACATGTAAGTCAGAGCCTATATGTCCGTATAGCGGCGTTCCCCATTGGAAACCACTGTATGCGTTAGTGGTCAATACGATAACATGGGCTGGCAACTGGGTACCCTCGAGATTGTCAGCTCTGTGATAGTACCACTAAAATACGTGAATGTTTTGTATCAAACAATGTGTCTGACACAATTCTTATGCCCTGGGTGATGTGGCATTCACTCATAGGGCACCTTAGAGGTTATCCTCTGGTTGCCCCCAGCTTTACTGTGTTCTGGCTGACCAGCCCACTCTTTCCTGTACCTGCTACCTTAAATGCTTAACACCTGTTCCTCTACTAAAGCCTGACCGCTCTTTGCTACTCTACCAGGACTGAGCTAAGGATTTATTAGTGTGAATCCAAGGACCATCTTTGGAGTGTTGTGATAATATTACATGGCAAGGCCTCCCAGCCATACCACATAATAGTCCACTTTCATACAAGTGTTGTCGGCATACTGATGAAAGAGGATCCCCGCCTTTCTTGACAGGACTCCCAGAGGCTCGATATAGAGGCTGAACAGGGTAGGAGCAAGGATAGGACCACACACGGCTCCTTGATTGATGGCCTTTGGTGAAGAGAGACAGTCATCAATGTTGATCCTCTTTGACCTATCCACGAGAAAGGATGCAAACCATTTTATAACTTGACCGCACTGTCAATGCCTATCAGATTTTGTAGCAAATCAAAAGGTATATGGTGGTTTACTGTATCAAAAGCTGCTGTCAGATCGAGAAGGATCAGGAGGCTGAAGCTGCCAGAGTCTAGGACTCGAAGAGCATAATAAACTACCAGAACAGTGGTGTTTCGGTGCTACACCCGGATTGGAATTCATCCAGGAGGTTGTTGTTTTTGATGTGTTTGTGAGATGCTCTGCAACACATCTTTCAATGATTTTTTAAAATTTTTATTTCAAATCTTTTTTTTATTTAAGAATGCAAAAAATACACAAGAAACGAAAAGGAGACAGAAGGTAATGCATGGGTGTATACATAAAATACATATATGGGATAATATAATTAAGATACATATCACGAGAGGGCTACATATAACAAATCATGAGCAAATAGTACGCATTCGGAAAGCATTGAACAGAATATCCAAGCATAAGGTATATATGCTGGTAAACAAATGAGATGTAACGTAGGAAGAGACAGCTGAGAGCGAGAGAAAGCAGGGGGATAAGATAAAGAAAGGGGCTGGGCTAAAGAAGGGACCAGAGAGGAAGGAAAACCAGACAGCAGCAGCGTAAAATGCGATAGTAAACTTAGGTCAAGACAGCAGGTACATTGTGCCGATATAGAAGCCCATTTAGGTGACAGCAGCGAGGTATGAAACAAGAGATATGTTATCTAAGCAAGCCTAAGGCAGATCGTAGCAAACCTCCTGTGAATCAAGTGAACTCCAGAGTTTGGAGTGAGGTTTTCGCCAAGGGGATGAGTGGAGAGCGTCATTATCTGCACCCCTCAATGAAGTCAGCTACTCCTGCCACATATTAAAAGAAACATCGGAAGCACTCTTCCATTTATACACTAGGACTTTACATGCAAGTGTGAGCATGAGGTCCAGTAGGTGCCTATCATGTTCCTTTGTTATTCTCAGGTCAATTGCACCCAGTAAGACATATGCGAAGTGTCTGGGCGGCCGATAGAGGGAGATTAGTTGAATAAAGTTATAAACCTTATCCCAGAATGTTTGAAGCAATGGGCAATGAAAGAGCATGTGCGCCAAGTCACCAACGTGAATTTTGCAGCTCCAGCAAAGAGGGCTATCAATGAGTTGGAGCTTAAAAAGTTTATGTGGGGTCCAATACGATCTGTTTATCAACATAAATTTGGTCTGAGAAAGTATAGGAGATATTTTGTTGGAAAAAGGAGTGAGATGAATCTTGTCCCAATCGAATACCATATTAGAGGTGTTCATTTCTTTTTCCCATTCTAGCTCAAACTTCCTATGTGCTTTCTGAGGCATATGGGAGAGAATTTTGTAAACTTTCGAGACCATGTGGCCCAGTGATATGAGTTGAAGTAATCTTTTGCAAAGTGTAGGTTTGTAAGGTAAGATGGCTCTGGCAGAGACAAGGGCTTTGATACGCAGGAATCTATAAAAATCAATTGGCTGGAGATCAAACCGTGTCTGTAAGGTGGCAAAAGCTAGAGGTGAAGAACCGTCGTAGATATCTTTCATTAAGTTCAGCCCTTTCTTAGACCAATTTTCCCAAAAGAGGTATTTGCCTTCATCTTTTAAGGCCGGATTAAACCAAAACGAGGTTAAGTTGGATTTGGAAAATTTGATTTTAACTTTACAGTGTCTCTCTAGGGTTAGAAGAGACCTTTTAGTGTTGAGAAATATGTACTTGGAGTGGGGGAAGAATGTGACATCCATTGACATTGTGGCGGAAAGCGGTAAGTTGTTGATGATAGACTTCTCGACTTGAACCCATACAGGAGTGTAGTCCTGATGCGTTTGGAACCAGTTCGCTCCTTGCTTGCATAGGTAGGCCGCCTGGTAGCATCTAAAGTTTGTTAAACCTTTTCCCCCCCATATCTTTTGGATGTAAGAGTTTCCACGAGGAGATTCTTGGTTTCTTTCCCTGCCATAAAAAAGCATTAAAAAGCTTGTATGTCTTGGTGAGAAAATCATCAGAGATTAGCATAGGCAGCATGCTTATTAAATAATTGACAAGGGGCGTGATCATCATTTTCAGTGTTTCTACTCGGCCCCACCAGGACAAAAACTTCGGGGACCAGCCGTCCAACAGGGAGGATATCTTTTTATGGAGGGAAAGCTCATTAATTTTGAGAGTGCTAATTAAATCCTTCTCAAACTCTATACCTAGATATTTAAAACTCTTTGGTTGCCAATACAAGCCTGAGCCCCCCCAAAATACTCTTATGCCCTATATTATTGAGCAGTTTTACATACGTCTTATCCTTGTTGAGTTTATACCCTGACACTTTCGCAAAATCCGTAATAGAGGACATCAGAGCCGGGATTGCCAATTCTGCATTCTCGGAAACGACCGAAACATCGTCGGCATAGCCGAAATTTTGACTGTGAAACCTTCAAAACAGATTCCTTTGATTAGGTCATTATTCCGGAGAAAATAAAGGAAGGGCTCGATTGCTAGAAGAAAGAGGGAGGGAGAAAGGGGACATCCCTGTCTGGTGCCTTGTTTCAGCTCGAATGAATTCGACAGGCAACCACCTGCTCTTACTCTCGCTGAAGGGTTAGAGTACAAGGCCATGACCATCCGTATAAAATTGGGTCCCAGACTAAATTTGTGCAGAGTGGCTTCCAAGTAAGACCAGTTGACCTTATCAAAGGCCTTCTCGGCGTCTAAGGTCACAGCCACTGTGGGGTAGGTAGTAAACTTCGCTCTTTCTAAAATGTGTGCAAGGGTTCGTGTGTTGTCTCTGGATAGTCTGTTTTTGAGAAACCCTACCTGGGATGGATGAACTAATCGTGGCAAAACGTTTTGAATCCGCTTGGCCAGAATCATTGCGTAAATTTTACAGTCGAGGTTGATCAATGAAATCGGCCTGTAATTCTTTGGGGATGTCGTGTCTTTCCCGTCTTTCGGAAGAACCGCAATAATAGCCTCCACAGGGGTGCCTTGAACTTGACCACTTATGTTAAAGTATTCGTATAAGTCCTTAAGTGGCTCTATCAGGACAGAGGAAAAGTTCTTATAGAACATAGCGCTGAACCCGTCAGGCCCCGGAGCTTTCCCAGTTTTAAGGGATTTAATGGCCTGATCGATGTCCTCAGGGGATATGGGACGGTTGAGATCGGTCTGGTCCCGCGTTGAGAGAGAAGGGAGCTTACAATTGTCTAGGTATTGTCGTAATTTTGAGCCATAGATCTCTAGGTTTTTACTGTATAGTTCGCTATAAAAGTCTTTAAAGATGTCAGCAATTTTAGTGGGGTCCGAATGCGGGGTCCCTAGTTTATCAACAATGCTCTTCATATTTGTTTGTTGTAATTTGAATTTCAGGTAAGAAGCAAGGCTTTTACCTGCCTTATTGGTGTGACATAGCTTGAAATTTTTGTGATGCTGAAGCCAAATTCCTGCCCTTTCACTGACTGTTTTGTTATATTCGTATTTTTTGTGCATCAATTCATTTAGTACCAAGGGGTCTTTAAAAGCTATGTGTCGTTTTTCTGGCGTCAAGATCTCTTCTTCTAAACGTGTTAGAGTGGAGTTGGCATCCTTATTCATGGCTGCACGAACTGTCGTTTTAAGAGCCTCCCATCTTGTAAGATCTGAAGTGTCCCCCTTTTTGTTGTGAGTAAGATACTCAGTTATAGCGGCTCCTATAGCCAACCTATTTGCTTCTTTTTTCAAGACCGCATTGTTGAATCTCCATAGGGTCGACTTTTTAACCACATTGTGCATTGCCAGAGTCATTGTGATGCATGAATGATCAGAGATTACCCGCGGTTCAATGAAGGTGTCTTCAATGTCTGCAGTGGAGTGGCCAGAAGTGAGTAGATAGTCTATGCCTGAGTATGAGTCGTGGGGTGAAGAGTAAAAGGTATAGTCCCTACCTGTAGGATTCATCAGTCTCCATGAGTCCGTTAGATTAAAGCGGGAGCAGAGATTAATGAGTGCCTTGTGTGAGTTATTCGGGCGAAAGGAACAGCGGGAGTCCCTGTCTAAGGTAGGGTCCATAGGGAGATTGAGGTCACCACCAAGGACATGCGTTGCAGTATCTGGTATCGTTTCGATATGGGCACAGAGTTCCTTCCAGAAATCTGGGTCATTCTTATTTGGGGCATAAACATTAGTTACATAAAATTCTCTGTTGTCCTTTGATAGTTTTGAGGAGACCCATCTACCTTTTGTGTCGGCAGCACTGTGTAGAACATCAATGTTGGCTCTATTCACAATTAAAGTGAGAAACCCGTTCTTTTTTCCCAGAGCAGCAGAACGAATTGCCTCACTGTACCATTTATTTTTCATAGAGTTAAATTGTGGCTAGTCGATTTTAGTTTCCTGCAGTAATATAATATCGCCCTTCTGTTTGTGTAGATAGTCTAGAATTTTCCGTTTTTTGATTGGGTGGTTGATACCCTTGATGTTGAGTGACACTATTTTGATAGCCTGTCTATTTAAGGCCATGAGGAGGGAGAAGAAATGATGTACAAAACGTCACGTTATTCGTAATACAAGTTGTGCGTGGCTTTGTGTACCTATCAGAGATGAGGTTAAAGGACCACAAAATGGGCAAACATTGGGAAGTGTACACAAGTTGGGTAGTGTCATTGACACTGGGGTATAGAGCGTTGCTGTATGGATATAAAGCCCGATGGCGAAGTAAGAGCAAGAGCAAGACCAAAGACGAAATAATAATAAATAGCAAAGTAACCAAGATCCCCTCCCAATCCACTCACAACCCAGACCCACCCTCCCCACCCCAAAAGTACACTAAGGGCATGGCGACCAGGGAGAAGCAACCACACCAGTTTCCCTCCCCCGTGGCTATTGCAGGATAGCCCTGCTTACATTTGCAGAAATTAGAACGTGTAACATTAATAGGCAATAGGAACATCAGGAACATGTCTTCGGTATATCACTTCAATTAGCGAGCGTAACTAGAAAATCGGTAATTTTCGCAACAAAGAACACAAAAAGTCAGTCGGAACAACATACCCATACCCCCTGACGTCACAACCATAATATGGGATAATGTGTGCGTCTGTCTGTCTAAATTAACTGTATGGTCACAGATGATACAGTAAGTTTGACCTATGTGACAGATGGGCAGTGTTGAAGCTAGGCTTGCAGCCTATTAGACATAGTTGCAGAAATTAGAACGTGTAACGTAAACATGCATTAGGAACATCAGTAACATGTCTTAAGTCCAACACAGCAAAGTGGTGAGCGTAACTAGAAAATCAGTCATATTTGCATCAAAAAGCATAAATAGGCAGTCGGTATAACAAACCCATACCCCCTGTTTTCACAGCCATGATATGAGATAATGTGTGGCGTCTGTCTAAACTAATCATGGGATCACGGGTACAGCATTAAATTTGACTCATGTGACAGACGAGCAGTGTTGAAGCTAGGCTTGCCACCTATCAAAAAGAGAGCCAACTACACACAGAGTAATTGGTCTATGTCAAATGCATGACAGACGGCATTGCGGGTCACTTTGCTAAATAATACCCCGCTGCATTATAAACCCTCATATACTCACTGATATTCTTATATTCTAAGCATCCACTTTGTTGGGCAAACACACGAATCTCAAGTGGATACCATGGCAGGCACCCAAGTCTCGTGGCAGCAAACAATACAGGGGGCATCACAGAAATGTAGAATTATATGACGGAAAAGAACGTCCTACCATACCGCCAACCATGGACATAGAAGCAAACTAGCATTGTGTGTTGATCAACAGACAAAAAGGAATGTCAATGTGCCTGCCGGTGGGTCAGTATAAGTGCGATATGGTCCACACGAACTAGGTGCTAACACCAGGAACATTCGATGCAGCAGTGTCCATTGATGATTCCTCTGGGCCATCAAGACATTTCTTCAGATGTCATGGGTCAGTGAATATTTGTGGCACCCCCTGTATCAGTACTCGGAAACGTGCAAAATCATCTTTCGATGATTGTTGCAAGAAAAGGTAGGTTGGAGATAGGGCGAAAGTTTTTGAAGTCATTTGCATCTGCAGACATTTTTTTGAGAAGTGGGGTGACTTGACCTGTTTTGAGGGAGTATGGGAATGGTCCTTGGCTGAGAGAGAGATTCACCAGTTTGTCCAATAAGGGAGCATGAGTGTGTAAAGGTCTTTGGTAATGTTACTCAGAATAGGGTCCACAAAATATTTTGAGGCTCTGCATTTAATTTTGTTTTTATGTAAGATTTCCTCCCCCATTAGGTCGAAAGCTTGCCATATGTTCTTGGCTTTGCAAACCCTGGTGAGGGCAGGACATTCATCTTGGCATAGCAGCATTTTCACTTTGGAATACAAAAAATGTGCAAACTCTTCTGCTTTCTTGGGAGGTGTCATCAAATTTGATGGAACTAGGCAAGGAAGGACTGTTAGCTGTTTTGATGGGATCAAAGAGTTGTTTAGATTGATTCTTGGCTGAGTCAAGGAGGTATCTAAGGTGGTTTAATTTGTCACAAAATATATGCCTTTGGTATATTGATCATACACATGGTAGATCAGTGGTGGATGGGTCTGTTTCCATTTTTTGTACAGAGACCTCAAGTTTTTTCCCCCCTCGTATAGGGGCTTATTAAACTATGAACCAGTTGGAGTTGGTCTTTTGTCTTTGTTTTGGAGTGGGGCTGCCTCATCAAGCAAAACAGAGAGACTGTCAATTCAGTGGATATTTGAGATGTTGACATCTGTGGCGGGATTAATGGGGCAGGGGCTGGTACCTTCAATGCAGATTTGCTAAGTGTGGCGATGTCAAGGCTCATGGAGTTGCTCTTTTTGAGTGGCTCTTGGTCAAAGAGGGAGAGAGTTGAAATGAGAAAGGAATAAGACAGTGGTCAGACCAGTCTACCGGAATGGGTTCATCGACTGAGAGGATGTCATCTTTGCAGATTATTAGCCAAGTATAGAGCTTTTCATGCGTGTTGGTTTAAGATTGTGTTGAATGAGATTGTTTGTGGAGAGAAAGTGGCAAGCTGGTTGACTGCAGAATTTTCTTTGTTGCCCCAAGTAAGATAAAAACCTCATAAAAAGGCTACCTTGTTGATTTGTGTTCTGCAAGATCAATGTATTCCTCGAAGAAGGCAGAATTGTCACCTGGTGGATGATAGATGACATTAACTTTCAAAGGGGAGTTGTGTTGCACTCGTAGTTCCAGGGTTTGGCATTGGAGTGTGGAAAATGGGCAATTGGGAAGCTCCTTGCTTTGTAGGGAGTCTCTGAAGATAGTAGCAAGACCTCCCTACTCACAAGAACAAACGTTACGTAGGCAATGGTGCCACTTGTGCAAGTATCTAAAGCAAACAAAATGTAAGAGGTAGCAAACAGTGTGTTACAAGAGAAAAGTGACGTGTGCATGTTACAAAAGAGTACCAAACACAGGTAGAAGGATAATGCTGAAATACTTGGCAGACACTCAAACCACAAGAACACACTGGGAAGGAACTTCCATAGTCATGGAGAATAGAATTTTCTATAATGGAAGGTCTTCCTTCAGACAATAGAGGGCATGGATTAAATTTGGAAGTGTCTTTGAAGGAGGAGAAGTTTGAGGTCAATTTTGAAGGCCTGGGAGGAGGTGGTGGTCTGGAGCTGAGGCGTAAGTGAGTTCCAGATTCTCACCGCGCTGCCTGAAAAGGATTGGGCCATCGATCTTTCCTTCTTGAAAGTGGGAGGTTCAAGCAGTCCATTTTCCGCATTACGTGATGGTCTAGAGCCTCCAGAGAGTTTCAGTTTATTCGCCAGGTAGAGAGGAGAGGAGGAATGCAAGGCTTTGTGGGTGATACAGGCAGTCTTGTAGATAGATCTTGCCTCAATGGGAAGCTAGCGGAGGGTGGATAACATGGGTGTGATGTGGTTGCTTCTTTTGGCGGGAAACATCCTTTACGACGCAACTTTTACCACGCAGTGCCTTTACAACGCAGGTTTTTCAACGCAAGTCATTACAACGAATTGCGCTGGGGGGCGCTCTAGGATAGTTAATAGTTTAATTTACTATCCAACACCTTCCCTACTATCCACGGGGACTGGAGTTGGAATAGTAAATTAAACTATTTACTATCCAGCACCCCCCAGCGCAAGTCGTTGTAACGACTTGCGTTGAAAAACCTGCGTTGAAGCATGCGTGGTAAAAGCATGCGTTGTAACAACGTGCATCCCTTTTGGCCCTAAAAATGAAACGAGAACAAGTTTATGATACTGTTGCTTGATGTTCGATGACCATTTTGGAACAATTAATTAAAAAATAAAGTTTTCCCAGAATGCTGCATTATCTAAATGAAGCAAGTGGCACAGCAGTGCTATGCAGCTGCTGGGCCCTTACAAAAATATTTAAAGAAACAACAACAACAACAAAACTGGAGGGAACCGTGGGAAGGGCGAGAAGCAATGGGCATATGGGGAAGAACCTGTGTTTAGAAGCGAGCGCCGATAGCAGTGTACAGCTGCTGGGCCTTTGCAAAAGCACCTTGGAATTAAAGTTAATAAAAAATATGAGGAGCTTGAGTAGTGGGTTCGTAAGCAGCAGGATAAGAGTTTTAAGGGAGAGAGTGAGAAAAGGCATATGCTCCCATGAAACACATGAACAAGTGTGACTCTCATCTCAGCAGTGGAAGGGTACAACTCATCCAATTAAAAGGATGGCAGAGGAGCAATATTCCAAGGGCAGGACAAACACAAAAATAGGGCCGAAAGCCATTAAATCAAGATGCAGCGAACTGAGATAGACAAAAAGGCCATCTAAAGGTGAGCAATAGGCTGACTCAAAGTCCACGCCATGTACTATATTGTTCACCAGAGATCTTCAACAACAGACAAGACCTAAAAAACCATGTTGATTTTTGCAGCATCGCAGCTCAATTTTCACATCCATGTTACTCCGTTGCAGGCAAAAAGGCCCCAATACTTATGTTCGCTGACGATACCCTAATACTATCTAAAACACAAGCTAGGTTGCAGCGAGCACTAACTCACTTTGAGTTATTTTGTAAGGCACACAAGATGGTGGTAAATGTGGACAAACCAAATTCATGGTGTTGCATAAACACAAAGTAATCAAGGCAAGGGTTGTTATGAATAAGGAGCCATTGGAACAAACTGACATATTTACCTACCTAGGAATTACTATAGGCAATAAACGAGACTGGAAACCCCAGATAGAAATCTTGACGCTTAAGCATTCCCAACTTGCAGGAGCAATTTTGAAAGAACACAGACTCTCACAGATCAAACCTGTAGGTCCCGTACTTAAGATATATAATACCAAGGTTCTGACTTCTACTCTATATGGTGCGGAACTCTGGGGTTTTGAAAATCTGTACCCCTTAGCCCAAGCCCAAAATAAATTTGTGAGAGGTCTAACCGGACTCCCCCAAAGCACTCCACTTAGAACCCTATACCTTGATCTGGGGTGTAACTTCCTGACAGACATTGCTATATTTGGACCGCTGGCCTATTGGAGAAGACTGGTCCACCCCAGAGCTAGCCCACTACGCCCTAGCACTCAAAGACATCAGAGATGCCGACTCCTCTTACAAGATCAGCTGGTTGCAGCGGGTAAAAAGTTCCCTGGTGAATATAAGCATGAGACATTTATGGGAAGACCCGGTGAATAAAAATAACAAAGAAACCTAGGGGTCCTATATAGAGGAATATAAGGGAACCTCAATGCATTCTAGAACTACTCTGAATGAATACAACGATAGTTGAAGTGGAATAAACAAACAGAAATGGATATACTGATTGCGCTTGGATAGCCCTGGGCTTAACGATGAAATACCATGGACTACCATGTAAGCCTTCTTGACCATCTGCTTTGATTGGTGATAAGACACTAATTTATGTACTGATTTACGTTCCAGCATAGCTTTTTCTGGCAGAAACATAATCAGGGTGCTGGATATAATTATTCATTATTCGTATTATGGCTTGTTAATACCACACAAAGCACTGCATAATGGCTCATTCTCATATAATGGCCTTCTAATACCACATAAAGCCCTGCATGCCAGGATGCGTTTTGTTTCGACTGTATGTCATGCTATTTTCCAGTCTTATGTTTTAACGCGCTGTATGAATGGCCGGGCTCCTTAAGAGACTACTGCCCGGGTAAGTGTGACGTCATTTTGTAGTTTTGGAGACATCGCGAGATTACGCGTGAGCTCCACACGTGATCCATGATCCTTCCGGGTTACGAGCAGAAATGCTGTGGAAGGTTAGACTCTAAACCCTCTTTAATACGATATTATTTGTATGCGCTTTCTGAAACAACATCATTGCGGTATCGAGCGTAGAGTTTATGAGATACGCCCATCTCTTGACAATCAATGTTTGTAGGGAGGCGTGGTTGAGCTTGTGACTAATAAAAACACCTCGCCTACCTCGATCGTTGCCTCCCCCAAACTCCGGACCTGCATGAGGTAACAACGGAGAGGTGAGGTTTAGCACAGACATAGCCCGAGTCTGTTGAATTCCTGCATCATGTTTGTAAGCCAGTATTTAAGAGTTAGCCAAAATATAACCTAATCAGGAGACTTTGCCGGGATGAAAGGTTATTTGCAGTTTTTGGTTATCTGCATAATAAATTCTTTTAAAAAAGTTTTTTGTAAGTAAATACTCTAGAGTTAGCTGTAAATATAACCTACTCAAGAGTTGTAGCTTGTGACATTACTATGCAACTATGTGAATTGAGATTAATTTTCAAAGTAGAGCCGTCTGTGAGTTGAGAGTGCACAGTTGATAAAGATTCCAGGAGTAAGGAATATAGACATGCAAGTTGAGAGAATACGAGTTGGAGCGGAATAGACTGGTTCGCCCGCTTTTATCTCAACTTCTTTGTTTCCTTATTGTTCCTAGAGCGTGGCCTCATTTAACCCTGAGTTTGAGTCCAGGTGAGGTGAGGTCCATTCCCCGGTAGCGCTGGGTGAGTGAGTTTTCCATTCATTTACCAAACGGTGAAGTGGCATAATGTTTTTCCTAGTTTTTTTAACAGAGGTTCTTTGTTTATGTTTGTGTTGTCTTAGATCACGATTAGGATCCACTTACACGGAGGAACAAGAACCAACCTTTTGTATCCTTTCACTTATTGTAATATATGTTTACATCATTTAGCAATTTTTGCCTATACATATTGCAGTAGCAACGTCACGAACAGAGGCCCTGAAGAAAGCCTGGGGTCTTCCCCATGTAGGCTGAAACATGTTGGCCATATTGCAGTAAATTTGTTCCACACTGCACCCTTGCACTGTTCTTTTAATTAGGAAGAGACCTTATTCCTAATAAAACTGTTAATTATTTGTTCTCTATCCTATTTTAATTCACCACATTTTTTGTTTCGCACTGCACTTCTACCCATTGATCCATTTCTATTTGGTCACCATGTGCTTGTGGGCAGTGACCCCGCTCTCCTACAGGGTAATATTTGGTCTCAATGGTCTAGAGACTCATTATCCCTGAGGGATGACCAGATGATAAAATTGATCATACACTACTTTGATGCGTATCCTATGAACTGAGCGGGTTCTTTTCCACAACCACTGACATACCTGCTGTTTAAATAATTGTTTATTCCACTTCAACTATCGTTGTATTCATTCAGAGTAGTTCTAGAATGCATTGAGGTTCCCTTATATTCCTCTATATGGGACCCCTAGGTTTCTTTGTTATTTATATCCATTGATGGGGGGTACAACCTAGGCTAGGTCTTTAAATACCTCTCGGACCCTTTCTTCACCTATTTGTTACAAGACCCGGTGAATAACATGTTTCACTAAAAAAATGCTTATAAAGAAGCATACTGGGCCATGATCAGAGCTGGCAATCTGTGTTCCCCCAAATCATCATCTTTGAACAGCATCTTCTTGGAACACAAGCTGGATCCCTTGTATGAAGACTTCTAGGACTTCATAACAAAACCCATTGACAGGAAACGTGTTTTTCGGTTTGGGATAGGTAAGCTACCGACAAAAGCTTTCACCAACACCTGGCACCATTCCCAAAACAGCAAATGCTCATCTTGTCAGACTGTGGACGAAACAATACCCACATTCTGTTTGTTTGTCCAGCATACAGTTCTCCACGAAGCACATGGCTCAAACCAATCTGTATGAACATGGGTACCAGGTCGAGTGCTATTGCACTGCGAATATTAAAGAGTAGAACTCAGAAGGTAATTGTGATCGCCCTAGCAACGTTTTTAAGATGAGTGTGGAGAATCCGACAAAAGATTGAAAGCAAGTAGACTGCGACAGTAATCATATTAAGCACAGTCTTCTACTTAACATCTCCCGCACGGTTATGTATTATATCTTTTAGTTAGTACTGGAACATACGGGTCTAGAATTTCAGATGATTTGTCATTAGTTTTTACCAATTTTTAAATTTTTTAAAGTAAAAAAGCTTGTATAGTTGTTTTACTGAAATATAAACTTGCTTGTTTTTTATCATGGTTTACTACTCATATCATGTACAGACTTGTTAAGTACTGGAGTTCATGTTTGAACTATTGTGGTGATTTTACTTATTTATTGTCTTTTATGATCAGTTTAGTCGAAATAAAGACTTAATAAATTGAAAACAAAATACTGCAGGACTGTGCAAGTATCATTATGGGAAGCTTGCATGGTCCTGCGGTAAGCCTCCTGTGGGAGTAACTCTGTACTTCACAGGAGGACCACACTGAGTCCTTCTGGACCACCCCCTCAAGTGCTAGGGCTTCAAGGCATGCCAAATCTGTCCTATTATGTGTTTTTTTAGCAAATTCAGGAGCAAGTCCCCATGTCCTGTAATGGTGGGCGTACTATTTTTCTCCACGTTGTGGCCAGCCAATCAGATTATTCAGTACTGCGAAACAGTACCAGTTCTAAAAAGCCCAATGGAAGCAAAAGCTCCCTTGGACAATCAGAGGTACTTATATTTTTTTTAATTATGATACCACCAGACTCCTGCGGGACCAACCGATCAGATATGATAATTTAAAACCCTTCATGACCACCTGAGTATCTCTTTCACAAATTTCTTAAAACGGCTGATTGGACTGACACCAAAGAAAGAAAAAACTGTTGAGTAGATTTCATAAGTTTTTGCCAAATTTGGTGTTAATCCGTTAAGCCGTTTTCTCAGTTTGGCTTCACACAATATCCTATGGGAATTAACATGAGAAATGACATTTTGGAACCCTGCCTTTTACATGGCCTCCACTTGACAGATGACTTCAAAACTTTCCAAGAATTAGCTGAGGTGACTGTTTAGTAGATCATTGCTTTGTTAGGGTAGTTGTATTATAATATCAAAAATGGTCTGTAAACATGTGACAATGGAACACACTGTGTTATTGAATGGAGGATAATTGTCCAGTTCACTGTACAATTACAATGTACCTTGTATTGCAAATGATATACTGCTTTGTGTTTCTAATGCAATGGCAATAAATATATATATATATATATATATATATATATATATATATATAATATATATATGTATATACATATACACACACATATATATATATATATATGTATATATATATATATATATATATACATACATATACATATATATATATATATATATATATATATATATATATATATATAGATATTGTTTTTTTTCTTTTTTTAAACGAGCTGAGGCGAATGAACATTTTTTGGGGGGGAAAGTTTTGGGAAGACTTGTCAAATGGAGTCAAAGTTATTAACAACAAATAAAACACTTCCTATGGAAACTCTGATCCCGCAGCCCCAGCTGCCTCTCCAACTAGGACCATACTGGTTGCCCATAGGAGCCAACACCATTCATTTGTTTCCACGAGGGAGGGAGCAGTATTTTCTAACTGCTCTGCCAAGAAGGAGCAAAGTAGAGTTCCCTTCCCAGGGGAGTGCAATGAAAGTATGCCTGCCCTCTCCCGGGCAGGAAACATAGTGGCCTGGGAATGGGACACTGTACATTATCGCACCCTAGGTGATGGGGTCTCTAGAGCCAATATCGACACTTGGAGGGGGCGTATGGCCCCCTCACCTTCTGTAAGTATTTTGGCCATAGGGGACAGTGTCCCGAGGCCCAAAAGTGGCTTGGGGATGGAGGCCATTACCCCTCTCCTTTTTTAAAACCATTGGCCCTTGGGGATTGGGTCACCTGGGCCCAATAGGTGTTTGGAGGAGTCACATGCCCCTCCCCATAATTATCTTAGCATCCCTGGAGGATGGGGTCCCTGAGGCCCAGTAGCAGCTCAGAGATAGGGGTCCACTCACTCCCCTCCACAAATACATTTACTAACGACCCCTGGCAATGACCTACTCGGGAGTCAAATTGTCAACATTTTCTTTTTTTTAATTATATGGTGTGATCCAATGGGACGCTAACAGGATTGCAGCTTTAAAAAAAAAAATTGGAGCCCTTTATCCCCACATCCTGAAATTGCCACCTACAGCATTTTTCCTAATGTTGCAGTCAAATTTCTTGCTCTCGCTGTTGCCTGACTGCTGCAGGAGCAATTTGACCCATGGGAAAAAGGCACCTTGGCCAATCAGAATGCTCTATTTTTTAATTGTTTTGGGAGACTTCCACAAGAGTCCTTTGAACCTAACCATCCAGATATATAAATATTTTGATCCTTAATTTGTCAAAAACTAGTGAATGTATTTACACCAAATCACAAAAAGCATGCTTTCTGGACCAAGCTCTGCTTCCTCCCAAATTTAGTGTAATTCCATTCAGCAGTTTTTGCAGTAGCGCTGCCTAAAATAGTGTATGAAAAATAGATTGGAAAATGTAGTTTTGGGACCCACCCCTTTTTTTCAGTTCCCACTTGACAGATCATCCCAAAACTTTCCAGGAAGTAGCCCAGATGGATGAACATTTTTTAGGACAGTTTTGTGATGATTCATCAAACTAAGTTATAAGCAAACCAAACAGAGCTCTTCCTTTGGAAATGCAGACCTTTCTATACTTACCCAGTGGTGACTGCTACTATATATCTATCTTTATCTATATCTATATCTATGTCTATATCTATATCTATCTCTCTCTCTCTCTCTATATATATATATATATATATATATATATATATATATAAGAAGAAAAAGTGTTGCCACTAAGCGGGACGCACATGCAGGTAAGCGGGCATAGCGCAGGGAAAGTTTCGTAGCAAACCGCACACCAGCTGTTTTCCGAGGTAAGCTGCAGCACAAGTGATCAGCACACAAGAGTCCCAGTGATTCCCCTCTCATTTATTGGCTTCATTTGCATAACACTCGAGTGAGTAGAACACAAAGCATTATGGGGCTGGAAGTCTCTTTCAATTTCACCACAGTGGGCTGCCGGTCGTAACAAGGTAAAGATTATAATTGTTTATCTCTCCTTAACGGAAAACATTTTGTATTTAAAAAGTATTTTAAATGTATTGTGGATTGATTGGTTATATTATGTTTTATGTATCATTTCTTTAGAACACATAAGAAAATGTGGCGGTTTGGGAAGAAGGTAGAGAGCAAGAACTGTCTTCTGCTTTTTGAAGTTAAACAAGTTAAATTGATACAACTTTATCGAGAACTGTGCCCAAAGTGGCAATAAGATCAACAATGGCTTAAGGATACAATATGTTAATGGTGAATATGATGTTATTGGGTTTATGCCCACTTGGGCTAGAAAACACACTACTAAAAAGTAGTTTAACAAGATTTGGAAGGTTATTGTTCGAACAGATGTTCATCCTATTTGCCCACTGTGGCTAAAAGAAAATGTATATATCCATAAAATCATCAGTTGAGGACAGATAGAATTTTATTATTGCCCACTGGGGCTTAATGACAGCAAAGGATAGAGGAAACTTGTAACTAAAATGAATTTGACAAGTGTTTGACATTAAATTTTTCGAGTGGTGAAACTGAAACCAATCATGAATACCAGTCTAACACAAAAAAACCTGTTTTATGTTTAAATTTCCAAAAAAGCAATGAATTGTAAATAACAAACCGCAATTTCTTCAATTGTTTTCTTTATACTTTGCACAACAGCGGAAGTCTGTTTTCACTGTTATTTGTTTTAGAAAAGTCACATGTTTATTTAAACCTATCACAAATCTATCACAACCACTCGTGAAGAAGGGAAAACATTCCTGAAACGCGTAGAGTGAAGATTGCCTATGAATTCTGCTTATTAAAAGGCTACCTTGATATAAGTGGTGTCCGTGATTTACTGCTGCTTGAAGGTGACGGTATTGCGAGTTAATTTAGAGGTTCGCCACCTTTCACGAACCGCTGTCGACAAGTGGCTTAAGCATGGCGTTGCCGAGAATTCCTTAAAAATCAACCCGGACAAGACGGAAGTGTTGCCTATTTCCATCACGGGCAACCCCTGGAGCGAGAAATTCTGGCCTGTGGAGCTGGGTGTGCCACCGGAACCGGCGTCTGCAGTCAAAAGTTTGGGCCTGTACGTGGATGATAAACTCTCCATGAAAAAACAAGTCACCACGGTAGTGGGCACCTGTATAGGCCTGATGCGACAATTGAGGAAGATCTCGGCACTACTCTCATTTTCCACCTTGAGACACGTGGTTTCAGCCACAATCCTGGCTAGGCTGGACTATGGAAACTCCCTGTATATCGGTCTACCCCAGCGGCTGCTGGATATGCTACAGGGGGTTATGAACGACGCAGCCCGGCTGATGTACAAGAAACCTAGGACTGCCCACTCTTCCCCTCTGATGCAGGAGCTACATTGGCTCCCGATTCGGCAGAGGGTTGTATTTAAAGGATTGTGTATCGTACATAAGGCGCTGTATGGTAATGCACCAAGATACTTGAAATCCCGCCTGTCCCCATATACACCGAGCAGGACTTTGCGCTCGTCGGACGCTACCCTCTTGTCCCAATCCCGTTTTAAACTGGCCACGGTGGGGGGACGTGCTTTCTCCAACACACTCCCAGCTTTATGGAACAAACTGGCCCCAGAACTAAGGAAGGAATGCAATCTGTTATCCTTCAGGAAAAAGTTAAAAACCGTATTGTTCAAGCAAGCATGGAGTAGCCTCTAGGCGTTGTGTTAAGATCAAGTAAATACCGAACCCCACTACGTAATCTGGACAAACAGCGCTTAGAGACCCCGGTGGTTATAACGCGCTATACAAATTAAATAAACAAATAAATAAACAAAAAAAAAAAAAATATATATATATATATATATTTGTTTGTTTATTTATTTGTTTATTTAATTTAATATATATATATATATATATATATATATTTCACCAAAGTCCCAAGCTATGAGGAGGCACACAAACAGTTTGCCCGCTATCCTGCGTTCTGTTAACCTCGGCATCCCGATAATTGTATTTCAAAGCCCTACGCGTTTCAAGGTATTTAACCTCTTCGGGCTGGCTTCATCACGTGGCGCGTCTGATGTCTCTTTTCTTTGGTGAAATACATTACTACACGGCAACCCTGCCGTGGAGGGGAGCACCATCTTTGAAGGAAGAGGCTGAGGACTGGAACTATGTCCGGACCTGGAAAGCACAGCAAGCCAAGATAAAAAGACATTTACCTCGGCATGTGCCAGCCTACTACAGGAATGAAATGCTTTTAAAATTATTGGCGCTTTGAACCCACTTAGGGCAGTAAATAAATCTCTTAGGACTACATGTCCCAGTATGCAGTTGGTATCGCACTCAGCGTAATGCATGCAGAAAAGAGACATCAGACGTGCCACGTGATGAAGCCAGCCCCTGAGGAAGAGGTTAAATACCTTGAAACACGTAGGGCTTTGAAATACAATTATCGGGATGCCGAGGTTAACAGAACGCAGGATTGCGGGCAAACTGTTCGTGTGCCTCCTCATAGCTTGGGACTTTGGTGAAATACATTACTACATGGCAACCCTGCCGTGGAGGGGAGCACCATCTTTGAAGGAAGAGGCTGAGGACTGGAACTATGTCTGGACCTGCATGCAGAAAAGAGACATCAGACGCGCCACGTGATGAAGCCAGCCCCTGAGGAAGAGGTTAAATACCTTGAAACGCGTAGGGCTTTGAAATACAATTATCGGGATGCCGAGGTTAACAGAACGCAGGATTGCGGGCAAACTGTTCGTGTGCCTCCTCATAGCTTGGGACTTTGGTGAAATATATATATTTACCCTTCATTTCCTAAAATAACCATCCGGCACTCCAAGGTAGGTCTAATTTATTTTGACAAAGTTCTAAACATCTACGCGTTTCAGCAGACTCATGCTGCCTTGTTCACGATGTCAAAGCGCCATTTTTTCATATTAAAATACACAACCAGTAGTGAGTAACACTAACAAAGGACACAACATGATGTATAATGGGCTCTACCTTTCGCAATCTGGCGGCCATATTTTAGCATGTTCCTTCTTTACCAGATAGCGTTTCCCTTTCCAATACTTCCATTTACTTATTTTGAAGACCACATTTCTAGGTTTCAATTATAGTGACACGGCATATGTTTTAAAATCCATAGTGATTCACAAATGTAGATTACATATAGTTTGCGGGCATATTAATTCCACGCTTTTTCTATTACACAACATTTGTGAAATAAAACACATTTCAATTTTGATCAGTGCATGTCACAAATCTAAAGTGCAAGTGCAAAGAATTATTGGAAGTTTGATTACAACAGATTGTTATGGCAAGTGCCTATTTATATTAGATGCAAATTTTGGCAAGTTAAAGTGCAAGTGCATATGTGCAAATGACTCAATTATTTACCTCCTTTTCTAACCATCGTTTTCTAAACTCTAAATTATTTCACTTTAAAGTGCAAGTGCATAATAAATATAATATTTCATGGCCTATAAAAAAAGAGCAAAAAAACGGACCATTTCTTATATTCATTAAAAAGTAAGCACTCGTAAACGAGGAGAAAATAAAAATAATAAAACAGAAATTTCAATAATATTCTCAGTGATTAATATCATCACACCACCTCAAGATTTAAAGTGCTAGTGCTTATGTAAACCGGAAAAATTCTTCCATACAAGCCTTTTTATCTCCTCGTTATATACATCCTTCAATACAGTACAATGATTAGTCAAAAGTGCAAATGCATAATAGCCAAAAGAAAAATTTTATTTTTACCCAGGACAACAAAGTAGAGCAAATCACAATGTTATAATTAACTCATTGGATATGCACTACTGTTTAAAAAATCAAAAGATAATTAAAAAGATTGAATTCATGGTCTTATACATGTGCAGATTCTCATTTTACAACTCTTCTTCCTATTATTAAAGACAGGCAAGTATATAAGTCCTCATCCACGTTCAACCCACGTGGTTCCTTCAATTAAACTCCAGGATAAAATATGTTTTTAATATCCTGAGTTCCTTTTCCCTGTCCCCCCCTCTCCTTTTTCTCGGGACCTCAGCTATACATGTATACTGCAGGCTCACATGGTTACTCTGGTGGTGGGACTCAAAATGTCTTGCAATTGGGTACGTTCTATCTTGATTTACAATCGCTCGACTATGCTGAAGGACTCGTTTATATACAGGTAAGGAAGGTTGTACTTTCTATATACATTTTAGGACAGGAACACTGTAACAAATAAACAATGAAACTGGATCTACAAGTCAGAAAGCTTCTAATAATCACAGTTTTATTGAAAAAATACTAAAAGCAGTGCGATTCATGCCATGTTGGCACGCCTTACACTTTGAACACTTTTTAAAACCCGGTTTTTGATGTAGCCATGTGGGGGCACCTCCTTTTCTTTCTTGGAATTCACTTTTGACAATCAAATCCTTCAGAGACTTTGATCTCTTACATGTAATTTCAGGATTTCCTTTGACCTTAGAGCCCAACACCTGATCGTTTCTTATCAAATACCAGTGTTTGTTTAGGATAGACCTGATTTCTTTGTGTTTCACATTAACTGTTGTTACAAATCTAGAGTTATCTTGATTCCTCAAGTCCTCTCTCTGTTGTTGCCGTTGTTTAGTTCTAGATGGTTCAAACAGTATTTTGTGTCTCTCTAGATTCTTCGCCTTGGTTGATGCACCATTCAAGATTTTAGACGAATATCCCCTTTGGGGGAACCTTTGTGTCATTTCCTGCTCTATTTTATCGTTGTCACGTTGGTCAAGAAGGGATGAGGCTGGATGGGGTATAGAGAAACGGGTTTTATTTCCTTGACAACAAAATGTGGGCTTGTAAGTCTCTTTTCCCGGTTATTGTGATCTGGTGTTCTCTCTCTTTCAGGCCGTCTCTTCCTCTGGGTAGTGGTTCCAGCGGGCGGGTCCTCGGTAAAAGAAAACAAAAAGAGACGGTTACCCCTCCATCCAGATCGCCCTACGAGCAATGCAATCCTGATGCTAAACTCAGAAAGTGGCCCCACTCCCTGAGGACAGTACCCCCTATTACGGGTTCAAAGAAAAACAAAAGGATTTCTAGGGAAAAGCGGACCAACACTCTTTCACTCTCTTTTAAGGACCTTTCCTGCATGGATATGCCCGGCGGATAGTTTGGCTGGTTTCCCCGCTTTCTTACCTCCCGTTTGATTACAACCCAACGGCGTTGCTCCTGTCCCCCTATATCCCTGCGAAACTGGCCTGAACTCCCCACCAGCCCACCACCGTTTTCCTGGCCCGTCTAAGCACTTGCCTGAGGCCGGGACCCGCCCTTGTGGTCCCGGCGGTACCGTCCGTAGCGCCTTCCTCGGACCTCGTCCCGTCTTCTCCCCGAGCTCCTGCGGCTTCCGACAGCACTGGTCCCGTCTCTCCGTTCATTTCCGTTCGTGACTCGTTATGGTCCCGACTGTCTCCGGTCTCCTGCTCCGCCTTCCTCTTTTCTCTCTCCAGTGCCGGTTCCAGCCCATCGCTTTCTCCACGCTTCGCCTCAACACACTCCTCAGCTGTTTCCTGTTCCCTATTAAGGGTGGAGCTCCGCCCGGACTAGAGAGTAGTGATCCCACAAGGAGGGTTGATGAGAGCCCCCGGGGCACTCAGGAGTGTTCCTTTCGCCGTCTTGGTCAGTTGGTCCGTCACAGAGCCTCCCTTCCTGGCATGGCCGATCGGGCCATGAAGACACAGGGGAACGGTACAGGTAATCAACGTTCGACTGCAGCGCCCCCCGGCCGATGAACAACCTGGAACGAAAAAGGTTGTAAAGCCAAAAACCAGCAAAGGATCCTGGCATTTGTATCTTTATGTCTAGCCAACCAAACAAGGGGAGCATGATCTGTAAGTAGGGAAAAAGGGCGACCCAGGAGATAGTATTGAAGGGCCTGTACAGCCCAGCGGATGGCCAGGCATTCCTTCTCGATAGTGGAATACATTCGCTCCCGGGGCAACAGATTTTAAGGCTCAAGTAGACCACGGTTGTAAAGTCCCTGTAGGGGATTCCTGTGATAAGAAAGCACCCAGCCCGAGGTCAGAAGCGTCAGTTTGTAGAGTGAACGGGGATGAGAAGTCAGGGCACTTCAATACGGAGTGTTGGCATAGGTGTGACTTGAGACGGTCAAAACTCCTGGTTTGTTCCGGGGACCAGACAGCGATGGTATTGGGATATGTGTTTTTTAGCATGTCCGTTAGAGGGGCGGCCTCTTCAGAGAAGCGGGGAACAAAACGCCTGTAGTAGCCTACCAACCCCAGGAAGGCCCTTATGCCCCTTTTTGTCGTGGGTTTCTGAAGAGCGGAGATGGCTTCAACTTTGTCAACCTGGGGACGGATCTGCCCTCCCTGTATGTAATTCCCTAAGTAACGAACATTGTCAGTGGCTAGCATACATTTCTTGGGGTTGGCCGCCAGTCCAGCCAAGCGTAGACAGGTGAATATTTCCCCTAGGTGTTTGAGGTGTTCTTCCCAAGTGTCACTGTAGATGATAATGTCGTCCAGGTAGGCTGCTGCATTGTCAAGGTGGGGTCTTAGTATAACATCCATCAGTCTCTGAAAGGTGGCTGGGGCCCCGTGTAACCCAAAGGGAAGGACCCGGAATTGATATAATCCGGACGGGGTAGCAAATGCTGTCTTCTCTTGAGCCCGGCGTGTGAGGGATATCTGCCAGTACCCTTTCGTTAGGTCTAGTGTCGTCATGTATTTGGCCCTTCCTAATCTGTCTAACAACTCTTCCACTCGGGGCATAGGATAAGAGTCAAAACGGGATACCTCGTTTAATTTCTGTAGTCCACACAGAAACGAATGGTCCCGTTGGGTTTTGGGACTAAAACGATAGGAGAACACCATGGGCTGCTGGAGGGTTCGATTATTCCCTACAGAGCATGTCTTTGACCTCCCCTTCCATGAGCACCCGTCTAGCCTCCAGAATTCTGTATGGTCTTTGTCTGATAGGACGGGCTCCCTCAGTGTCTATGTCGTGTTGTACAATCCGTGTTTTCCCTGGGGTTTTTGAAAAGGTGTGTCAGTGCGTACGTAGGAGTGCACTAAGACTGGTGTTTTGCTCTTTGGTTAAGTGAGCACCCCGGGGTATTGCTGTGTTATCGGGGTTTTTAGACCTGGAGGGAAATGGTATATCCAGGGGAGTCTGGTTTGTGACATAGAGGTTGGCGGCACGTCAGAAGGGGTTTTCGGATCGTCAGTCCATTTCTTTAACTGATTAACCTGATATATCTGTCCTGCTCGGCCAGTGTGGGAGACATCTACCCTATAGGTCACCGGGGTTACTTGTGCTAGGATGCTGTAAGGGCCCTGCCAGTGGGCTAACAGTTTGTTGTCAGAGGAGGGTAACAAGAGTAAGACTTTGTCCCCAACACGGAAGTGTCTAAGAGCGACCTGTCTGTCATACGAGTTTTTTTGTTTTTCTTGGGCTGCTTCGAGATGCATTCGTACGCTATCCCAGAGGGTTGTTAGTCGTTCTTTCAGCTTGGCAGCATATTCTAGAATGGTCTTCCCCTCATCCTCCTCCTCCCATCTCTCGGCGGCCATATGCACTAAGGTCCTGGGCTTTCTTCCGAACACTAACTCAAAGGGGCTGTGACCCGTGGAGGACTGTGTGGGTGTTCTGATAGCAAACAGGGTTAAGGGCAATTTTCGGTCCCAGTTTCTGACACAGTTTTTTTAAGGATCGTTTTTATGGTTTGATTGTAGCGCTCCACCAGACCATCGGTCAGGGGGTGGTGGACTGAAGTACGGATCTGTTTAATCCCCAACAAGGTGCATATCTGGGCCATGAGTTTAGACATGAAAGGAGTCCCTTGGTCAGTGAGCAGCTCTTTAGGGAAACCCACTAGACTGAAAAATGTGATCATGGCTTGTGCTACACTGGAGGTGGTCATACTAGTCAGGGGAATAGCCTCAGGATAGCGTGTTGCGTAGTCTACGAGGACTAGGATGTATTGGTACCCTTGGGCTGATGTGACTAAAGGGCCAACTAAGTCCATCCCTACCCTGGTGAAAGGGACATCAATTATAGGGAGGGGATATAGAGGGGCTTTAGGTACATGAGGAGGATTCAGTAGTTGACATTTGACACAGGCCGCACAATATTTGCGGAGATCGGAATAAACCCCAGGCCAGTAAAACCGTCTAAGTAGGTACTCTTCTGTCTTCTCCCTCCCATAGTGACCCCCTCCTGCTTGGTTATGGACCAGATACAGAACTTGAGGGCGGTACGCTAGGGGTACCAGAATCTGGTATTCAGGTCTGTCGTTTTTGGTTACTTTTCTATACAGCAATCCCTTACGAATAACAAAACAAGGTCCTTCCTGAATGTCTTCATCCGACACACTTCTAGCCCAGGCATGGCCTAATGCGGGTCTTCTCTCTGCTCGGCTCTAAAACTGGCTGGCGTTTGGTTTTCCACGTTGGTACCTCTGGAGGTGGAAGCGGAGGATGGGTTAACCTGACCATTTAGTACGGCTTTTCTCTTCCCTTCCCTTTTTTCCCTACGTGTTTTCCATTCTTTGTACGTTTTCCATTCTTTGTACGTACCCGCTGCTACTTCCGCGGAGAATAGCGGGACCTCCCGTAACCAACGGTGAGCTTCTTTTTCCTCAATGGCTTTTGCAAGCAGAACCGGGAAGTCGGTATGGTCTGTACCTATGATCATTTCTTCTACTAGGTGGGGGATGACTCCCACCTTTATACGATCCCTTTTCCCCTTATGTTCCAGGGTGATGATAGCGACCAGGTATTCCTTGTGGTCCCTGTGGAAACACGTAATCGATACCCGTTCCCCCTTTTGCCATTGGCTCTGTTCGACCCTCTCCTCTGAGATAACGGAATGTCGACAACCCGAGTCAACCAGGACTACAGTCAAAACTCCATTGATGGGAAGGGAGAGGTGATATGACCCTGCCCCTGGTGTAGCCTATTTCCATGGGTTCCCCATTGTTCGTCTTTTGTGGGCAGTTTCTAGCGATATGGCCCCATTCAGCGCAATTGAAACATTGAGGTGTCTGATTCCCTTCCTGACCCAAGGGTCGGGGTAGGAAGCAATGGTCTATAAGAGGCCTGGGTGGGGGTGCTTGGGGTGCTGGGTTGACAGCCCTCCAGCGATGTATAACAGCATTGGGTAATCGGGGTGTGAAGGGCAGGACTTCGGGATTTCTCTGATGTGCACACGCTAATTCCTTGTGGACTTAGATATATTGGCAGCACAATAAACTGTGTTAAACTTAGAATTTTGGAACACATGAGAGCCATAGCGAAAAAAGATTTTGCATACCCTGTGGCTCGCCATTTTGCAATCAGACATAGAAGTAACAGGGATCTGTTAGAATTCTTTTGTCTAGACTGCATGCCGAATAGTCCTAGAGGAGGTGATAGAGTGTTGAAATTGATAAGGCTGGAGTCTAGGTATATAGTGGACCTTCAGACAAAATCACCAGGAGGTTTGAATAGTGGGGAGAACTTGCAGTACATCTAGGAACCCCATAGAACACTTTAATATACCGAGTCCAAACTTCATTTGCTACTCTTGAATTAGTCTTTACATCCGATGTATATTTTGAGAGGTTTTGAAATGGACTTTTATGTGGAAGAGGGAGAGAAAAATGAAAGAAAAACACGAATGTATGTTAAACCCAACACAAACCGATTCACGGCGAGATGTCTATTGGCATTATCAACTAATCCTTTTTAATATGATGGTAAAAATGGACTTTGTCAACTATTTGTAGGCTCAAGAAAAGAGCGTAGTTGGACTGAAAGGTTAATACTTAAGAAAAATTGCTTGCCTACAATTCTGTAGGTATGAATTGTAGGTATACTGTTCCACATCGGGATCATTGAATGTTTTGTTGATTTACAATGGGATAATAGTGATTAGCGGTATAAAATACATTATATTACATAAATTGCAAGTAATGAGAGTGCTAGCAACCTATAAATGGTTGCCTTATGCCGATCCACGGCTAAATGTTGTTGGTTTTGCTTTTGGCCATCAAATGTATGCAATTCTGCGCCCTCAAAGGGCGATTTGTAAAATTGGGCTTAGCAAACGTCAAATACTGATTTATAATAATGTATTTGCAAACAGTATGAAACACTTCCAATATGGCGGGCGCTAATGTGTTGATGCGCCAGTCTCCTCTCTATCTCAATGCAACGTACTATCAAGTGTGTTTTTAAATGGTGCCGAGAACATTGGCCGCTTAGACACTGACGAAGGAGGTTTCTCCGAAACGTGTTTGTCTGATCTCTGATTAAAAAGCAGTTTTCAATCACCCCGGGAGTGCTGCCTTTTCTTCCTGCCGAGGTGGGAGGTTTCTTGGAGCTGGAATATATGCGCGATGCACCAACGCGCGGCAGCACCCGCCTGAAAGACTGACTCGATAATGGTGTAAGCGGAGCGAAAATATATATATATATATATATATATATATATATATAAATAATGTTATATATACGTTAGGGGTGGGCAGAAAACTCTGCTCGGCCAGCGGAGTTGACGTAGTATGGTCACTCCATAAACTCTGCTATTTTTTGTTCTGGCTTAAAGCCAGGCTGGACCCCCAACTCGGATCTCTGTGTCCACTCAGTCTCACTCTCGACCCTTCCCATGTAGTAGTTTGTTTCCCTTGCCCCCTGTGCTATGAGGCCAGTCGAAGCAGCGGCGAGGAAGGCAGTCAGGGGACTGCAGACACAATCAGGTGACTGTCCTTTGCACCTCGGCTCAGCCTGGAATTTGTCTTCCTGCTGCAGAGCAGAGCCAATGCTGAGGAGGATGGGCAGCCTTAACTTAGCCTCCTTGCCAGAGGGTGAACTGCTCCAATGGATGCCTCACCTTACACAGGTAGAGGTAGCAAGCCTGAGATGTGTCACCCATGACTACTGGAAGATGCACCGCCTGCATGTTAAATGTACTATACTACAGTAAGGACACAGTAAAAGGGCCAGTCCTGGTGGGCGACAGGGAGGAACTAAAGAGGGACTATTAAGCCTATTAACAAATCAGAAGCCAACATTTACAAAGGACAATCACAGCAGTCAATTGAAAAGACGGGTGGAGAGTAGGCTAAGCTTTAAGTCCAAAGCTGAATACAGCATGCCTCGCAGAGCAGCCGAGGCTCAACCTAATGAAGCGCGGGAACCCACGCTTTGTTTTTTTCCCTTAATTTTTGGTGAGATTTGTAGATCCAGCACGATTCCTGCTGACATTTTTTCAAAATCGCTTTTAATCCCCGACGGAGTCCCTCTGTGATCCTCCCCACATTATCTGGGGGGTCAGGGTATTCCTATCCTGACGCCTTTGCTTTATTTTTTTACTTTTTTTGTAGGACTCAGCTTCAAGCCGATTTCCAAAATGGCTGGCAACACTTCCTGGTTGAAGTGTTGGTAGCCAATCAAATTTCAGTAGGATTTGAGTAGGATTGTGGGCCCCCAGATATTTATATTTTTTTTAATTAAATAACTCTGAAACTATAGAACGGATTTACACCAAATCACAAAAAGCACACTTTCTGCCAAATTTGAAATAATTCCGTTCAGCGGTTCGGGCTGCAGTCGTTTTAAGAAAAAGAGAAATCCCCATAGACATAACATGTATATGTTAATTCATTAGGCAAAGCCAATAGATCTCTCTTCAATATGGTTTGCTCATTTCAACCTCAGTTTCTTTAGTCTGTCAGTAAACAGAATATAATTAAATTGGGTAACAGTCACCCTGGTTATTTATTACACTTAAAAACGTCATTGGCAAAACCACTAGGTTTGAGAGATGTATGTTTTTCTGATCTTTGATGTAATCGTGCATAATGTGTGCTAAGTTCACATACACAAAGAAGTAACACACAAACAGGGACCTACGTGCATACATATGAAGACAATGCCAAGTAGGACATACGGAAATGATTTCTGTCAGACAACACATCAACAGGAACATGAAGAACAGGTGAATACTGGATGGGTGAATGAATTGGTTGATGGATGTATCACCAGGATGAATAAATGGTTTGGTGACTGTGGGAGAGTGCAGCGGTGGATTAGTGAGTAGATGAAAGCACAAGTGTGGGTAGATCGGCAAAGCTAATACGTTTAAGTTGTGGGTATTGTGCTGTGGACATATGGAGCTCCCCCAAACAGACTAAACGTCATACATAAACCCATTCAGCACAGATAACAAGGTACTAGTGTTCACCAGCAGGGTCCAGGGCAAAGTCTATTATAAGAGCAAAGGAAGATGTGCAACCGTGGATCATAGGGCGAAGAGCATTTGGAGATCAGAGGGCAGCAAGCATCCTGGGAGCAGTGTGTGATGTACCTCCATGGAGCAGTGCTGACTTGCCTCCTGAGATCCTAGGATGAAGTGCTTCCTGGGAGCGCTGGTTGCATTAGGGAAAATTGGGTGATGCAAAAGGTGACCACTGAGATCTGTGCCTCAAGGGAGTACTGGATGATGTAAGCATGAGGGGAATGGGGTTTTAGATAATGGGGCAACAGGATGATGTGATGAAGGTGGAAATTCATGAAGCACAAGAGGAGAAAATCCTACGTGTTCTCTGTGTTATGTGCTACACATCCTGCTAATCAAGGAATCATGGGGCCCTTATTTTGCTTTCTAGGTTTTGTACACTTATTCTTATCATAGAAAAAAGCACAACACAAAAAGGAAAATGTCTGTTTGCTTAAAAGACAGACTGTCTGATGATGTAAAACATGATAACAGGTGTGCATATGGGCAGATTAATGGTGAATATAAAAGAAAGAAAAGTATTTATTTTCTCTTTATTAGTCAG
The DNA here is from genome assembly GCF_964261635.1 of Lissotriton helveticus. Lineage (NCBI taxonomy): Eukaryota > Metazoa > Chordata > Amphibia > Caudata > Salamandridae > Lissotriton > Lissotriton helveticus. The sequence goes on along the minus strand of NC_136061.1, from coordinate 987,645,262 downwards.
ACAGGTTTGTTTTGCTGCTTCCAAATCTAATTGCACATTATATTCCTTCAGTGTGCTTTTCTCGCAGGATGTCATTAGCATTTTACAAATATGATAATAGATAAATAAGCACCCTGTTATCTAATACTAATTAAATAATTAAATATTGTCAACAAAACCCACCAGAACTGCAAGGATTTTGTTTGGTATGTTAATTAAATGACAGCGCACTCCACAAACAGCTTTATTTACATGTATACACTAAATAATGGGCCCCATAGTAACAAGCAAACGTATGAAACAGGCGCAAAACATTAAAAAAACTTTGCTTACATGCAAAATGGAATGCAAATGATGAAAATAATACACGATGTGTTTGTGCTAATATTTACCCTGTCAGTGCACTTTTTCAAATATATTTAAATCCATGCCTCGCAAAGTAAACAGACCTCTAGGCAACCGCGCAGTGATAATTTCTTTGCATGCATGTATCTGCTGCTCATTCTGCCCATTTCTTTGAACACCAGGGTCGGACTGGCCTATATGGCAATCAGGCAGTGTCCGACGGGCTACTCTGACAGGTTTTTGGCTTGTTTTATGGATTGCTGGCTCGGTTTTTACTCTTGATTTCCCTGATGTTAAAGCAAACATTGCCTGCCACAAGCTCAAATCCATGCAGTCTTCCACACCTTGCAAAACATGTATTCAGCATATCTTTACAAGTTCCAAATTACCCTAGTTTGCAAACATGGGTCACTTTTTTAGCTATCTAATTCACTAACGGGGGGCATTTTTAATTTGATATTTGGGCCTATTTGCTGTCCCAGTCCAACCTTATTAAACACCTGAAACATTTTGGGAAAAGATCATTTAAAAGTCTGGGGACTATAAATGGCTGCATACTCTTGCTTACCTTGCCTGCGCAACCACGTAAAGGATCATATTTATAATGCACTAGATGTTGTACGTGTAAAGCATTATACAGTGCCTGTCTGAGTCAATACAAACCTGCGTGTTCCCAGGATATACCCAACAGCACTTGTAAGCTCTGGAAAGGGACTCAGTGAAGCTAATCCTTTTCTATATAGCCTTTGCTTCCACATGTCTGCTGTTTCTTGGCGCTGGAAAAATCATTTGTTGCTACTTCCTGACCCAATGTCCCTTATCTTAGCAACCTCTCGAAAGAGGAAATACTGAGGATGCCCTGCTACCCAAGATGGAAATTAAAATTTTCACATTCTTTGAATGTAGTAATAACCCCTTTTGACAATTCCATAACAAAATGCACAAGTTCAAATGTAAAGAACACGGAAACTTAAATAAAGTTTACGTTATTTCATATAACAGCTGATTTGTTCTTTACTGAGCTTTAAGGTAAGTGACACAGTTGTTTTCTTCTCTAGTAGATCTGCTCTTCCTATCAGTATCTTCCAGATAAGAATTTTCAACTTAGCTTCTCTTCCTAGATTGTTGCTCCATGTTCATAAATACATTTCAGCCGCAAAAAAAGAAATTCAATGTAAATACTTACCTAGCCAGCACACTCTCCTTACATTCTCTGAAGACGCTTACTGGCCAAACAGAGAATGGGGATTTTGGGAGCAGCCGACCGAAGGAAGGTCTGCCCCCTGGGTCTTTGGGAAAGTGGTGCAGTCCATAGGGCTGCACGGCGGGTTTTGGGCAGTATTTGGGCTATGTAAAAGCCCAGCTATATAATCCCTCTATTTTGGGTGCCAGACACCATTTTAACATTGTGGCACTGGCACGGTGGCTGGCACCCTCAGCTAGGTTTTTGTTGTAGTGCGTTCTTTGTAGTCCAGGCGTGTACGGCTGTAAGCTGTACTACGTGTACTCACCGATGGCAGACAATCGGGTGCAGCAGGCAGCTCGGCTACTGGTGGCTGCTGGGAGTCTGGACCTCTTGAAAGATGGGGCCGATGTCCATGCGCACCCCTGCAAAAACCGCAGAGGGGGTCACAGCAGCATTCCTGGCCTGCACACCAGAGCGCAGGCCCACGGCCACATGGCATGGGGGTAGGGGCACTCGTGAGTGCAGGGAGTGGCTCCTTCCGTCAGGAAGGCAACAAGTGACACGGGTGGGGCAAATAGGTATGCGTGGGGGCGTAACACAGGTGTAAAGTATAACATCCAGCATAGTTGAGGTAAAATGCTTTAATGGTAGAAAGCACAGGAGCAAGGTAGGGCACAGCCTACACAGGACTTCTTCCACAGCAACTGTCTTCACAGAAGCAGGGAAAGGAATCCTAAGACATAAGAATGTTAAAACAAAACAATTCTAAAAAGACACATCTTCCTTAGAGAACAAAAAGAAAAACAAAAATTAACAAACAAAGTCCTCTAACCATTTGGGTTTAGAGCAAACACGTTTCTTGCATGTAACTGTATTACTATTACATTTAATTCCATCAAAACTGGTATTATTCTGGTTTACACAATTTTGAACAGAATCTTGATTAGATGAAACATTAACATTAGGAGTATCTACAGAAGAATTATCATCTACATCAGTGGCATTCTTGGAAGATTCATTACAACCAACAGAATCAGAAAGAGTAACATTTTCAGATACACTAAAACCACCATGATCCTCTTTCTGAACAAATTGAAAATCAGGAACACCCCTAGAGATTTTAGAAGGAGGCAGAAATGTATTACATGTATTCTCTTTACCTTTATAAATGGCAATTCTTCTCAAGTTCCATACTTTGCCATCACTCAAAAGTACAGCATTCCGTAACACTTTTTTAATCATTAAAGGTTCTGAAAACTGGGATTCACCTTTGCGAACCTTCCAAGGTTTTTTAACCTTGACCCACATGCCAGCTTCAACATCAGCTGAACCAGCACCTAATTTATTGTCAAAATTCCTTTTATACAATAAATGTTTCTCAAGAATGTTGGATCTAACTTGGCTCATGCAAATATCTAAACCAGAGTTTTTATATAACCAATTAGGATTACACTTGGTTCTAGTAATGCGCCCTCTCATGATTTCAAAAGGTGACATTTTCAAAGCATCATGAATATTGGTTCTATAGGACCAAACAGCTTTGTAAATGTAAGTTTCCCAATCTTCTTTTTTTAAACAAGTCGTTGAATCAACCTTATCAACAATGGTGATGCAAGGCCATCTAGAAAAAATGTCAATAATGGAAATTATAAATTTATGATTATCACCTATGGGCCCCATAATATCCATAGCAACAGTGTGCCAAGGACCTTCAGGAATCACAGGTTCACACATATCAGGTCTAAGGGTGTTTAATACCTTATCCGAATTAGAAAAAGTAATGCACTCACGAACCATCCTCTCAGCAAAAACATCAATACCCGGCCACCAGTACCATTGTTTTATATTTTGTTTAGTTTTGACTATACCACAATGGTCTTTATGGCACAAAAGTAAAATGGAATTCCTCAAAGATGCAGGGGGAACAGCCTTATCACCCCGAAAAATGGTATCATCAACAATGGTAAGTTCACTTCTTACTTCCCAAAAAGGCTTGAGATCAGATGACATTTTATTTTTCTCCATCCAACCTTTACGAATAAATGAAATAGCAGAAACTAAAATACTATCTTTTAAGTACTCTTCATTCCATACTTTTTTGTCAATACAACAGGGATTATCATCATGAATAAGAGCAACTTGTAAGGAATCCCATTCATTAACCTCACACTCTTGTAAATCAGATGGCATGCGGGACAGGAAATCAGCAATTACATTGCTTTTACCAGGAAAATATTCAATTTTAATTATATACTCCTGTAAACGCATTGACATTCTGGCTATTCTAGCAGATGCATTGTAAAGACCCTCGGTGGAAAGAAGTTTGCTAAGCGGTTTGTGGTCAGATCTCACAACGCATTTCTTACCCCAAATAAAACTACGAAAATGTTCCAAAGCCCAAACTACAGCTAGTGTTTCCTTCTCAATCACAGAAAATTTGCTCTCTGGAACGGAAAGAGCCCTGGAAGCGAACGCAGCAATACGTTCTTTACCAAATCCATCAATCTGAGAGAGCACACTGCCTAGGCCTTTATTGCTGGCATCTACCGTGATCACAGAGTCTAGATCTAATTCAAAAGGAGACAAAACTGGAGCATTAATAATGTCCATCTTAATACCATTAAATTCATCTTCGCATGAAGCAGACCACTCAAATCGATTTTTACATTTCAGAAGTTGTCTGATATTGAAAACCTTGCTCGAAAAGCCCTTAACAAATTTAGAATAAAACTCCACCATTCCAAGAAATGATCTAACATCATCCTTATTAGAAGGAGGAGGAGCTTCCTTTATAGCATCAACTAATTTGGGTTTGGTAGATACACCATCAGAACACAATACATGACCAAGGTAGGTTACAGATTTAACACCAAAGTGACACTTAGAAAATTCTATGGTCAAACCTTTATTTTCAAGAATACTGAGAACATCCTCCAGAATGGAATTGTGTTCTGCTCTGTCTTTTCCATATACAAGAATGTCATCTTGGAAAACTTTAACTTTGGAAGGCTTGCCAAAAAGCTGATGCATAATGCGCTGAAAAATGGCAGCAGCGGACGCTAACCCGAATGGCATTCTCTTAAATTGAAAACACCCCATGGGGGTAATGAATGCAGTATATTTTTTACAGTCATTATCAAGTAAGATTTGATGGTAAGCAGATGAAAGATCAAGTGTCGAAAAAACAAAAGCACCACTTACGGAAGACAACATTTCAGAGATTTTAGGTAAGGGGAATTTATCAATAATTATATTGTCATTCAAATAGCGCAGATCTACACATAAACGAATTTTGCCATTAGAACGTCTGGCAATAACAACAGGCGAAATCCATTCGGAGGACTCCACAGGTTCAATAATGTCCTCCCCAACTAATTTTTCCAACTCTTTTTCCACATCTCCACGTATCAAAATAGGAATATGCCTAGGTTTGAAAGTTTTGGAAATATCATTGGTTTTCAAAACAATGTGATGTGAGAAACCTTCAAAACAGCCTATTTTGCCACTAAAAACTTTGGGAAATTTCTTTAACATGGAATCGCCAATTTCTACACCATCATTGATAACTAAAACAGGTTCTGGACTATTGGGATTCAAGATAATGTCCAAATCCCCTTGATCTCTCCATCCGAGAACAGAGGGTCCACGCTTAGCAACATAAAGTTTACCAAGAGATTCCCTCCCCTTGAATCTGAAATTCAATGGTCTGAAGCCCATTATATCAATTTTTCCACCCGAAAATCCCTCGGGAGCAATATCGGGTGCATAGAGATTGTGTCCTAAGTGACGTACAAAATCAGAATTCCATACACTCTCATTGACTATTGTATACAGAGAACCAGAATCAGCATATATGTCAATAGGAACTCCACCAATAAGCATATTGCATATGGGTTTCTTGAGGATATTTTTCGAAAAGAATCATTAATATTAAATATGTAAACTTTTTCAAGGGGTCTAGGAATACATTTGTCCCCCACTGAACAGTGCATAACTTTATTAACACGTTCATCATCAACAGAACAGTGCATAATTTTTTTAACAATGCACTCATCACTGGAAGATTAATCACAAACAACCTTTACTTTTTTACTTTTAACTCTGTGGCAAGCTCTGGAATAATGCCCAATTAATCCACAATTTAAACATTTCTCCTTAATTGCAGGACACAGTTTATAATTGGCTAAGTGTGAATTACTTCCACAACGAAAGCACTTAAGATTATCACTATTTTTCACTTCAGTAGGTTTGATTTTAGGTTGAATCTTTTGTTTATAATTAGATGTACCCTGAACTTTGGAGACAGTCTGCTCAGAGACTGTTTTCTCTTCTACCTTAATAGCTTTGGCACTGCGACCAGAAAGCTCTGCTTTCCTGACAATTGCTAAGACATCTTTAAGGTCGGAATCACCATTGATCCAAAGTCTGTCTTGAATTGATGGATCAAAAGCATGCATGACAACTTGGTCTCTTATGAGCTGCTCTTGAAGGTGGTCAAACTTACAGTCCTCTGCCATTTTTTTAAGTTCAGCTACATAAATGTCGATAGTCTCACTTGGAAGTTGTTTTCTGCGAAAAAACTTGTATCTGGTGATACCAATGCATACCTTGGGAGAAAAAAATTTATCAAAATCTTTTAAAATAACATCAAATACATTAGCATCACCACCGCCCACAGTTTTTGGCATTTCATCATAAACTTTCAAACCACCAGCACCCAAAGAATGTAAAAATAGTTTTTTTTCCTCTCTGGTTTCATTTTCCCATCTTCATCAATTGTTTCAATAAAGTGCGATTGGATAGTGAAATTTGGTGTAGCCATGTTGAGATATTAAAAGTACACGTGAAAAAGTTAAGTAACTTACTTGCAACAGTCAGAGCTTAAAAATTAATGAGAAGAGAGAAAAAAATAGTAACTAACTTGAAATTAACCTCTTATTGAAATAAGAAGTCAAAAATAAAATAAAAGCCTTTAAAATGCATCCAAAACGAAGAAAAACAACAGAAATCCGAAGTTGACGATGACAATCGAAGCGAAATCCAGGATTGTTTATGTAGTCATGGAAACCAATCAAAATGGCCGCCACACGTCTAACGACGTTACGTCACTTCAGGCGTGGCACGTAGGATGCTGGAAACAACGTAGGACGCAGGAATCACTCCAAGAAAATGGCAACAACACCGAACACGCGCAGGAAGAATGCTGTCCACTCGCGCTCAAGGTAACAGGTTTCGTTGCTTAACGGGTTCCATTGTTTGAAAGATGCATCATTCAGAAATGATGTTGAACAATAGAAATTTCCAAAAAGTTAATTTCCCAAATACACGCAGCATATGGAGTGGCACTCGCAATTATTAGAATTCAATTCCGCCACAAAGCATACCACTCTGTGCGCATTTATATATAGCGCAAGGGTTAAGAAGCATACCACTCGGTGCGCATTAAAATAAGGAAAATTACTCACTAAAGTTCTCTTGTGAATTGGCAATCACTAGAAATATAAAACGTCTTCTTCCAAATAAGGATGACGAGGATGAATTGATGAAATTCATGAAAGTTCAAGTTAAAAGTAGGTTCGAGGGTTCCTGGTGCTTCTAAGGATCGTCGCCAAAATTGTAAAGTATAACATCCAGCATAGTTGAGGTAAAATGCTTTCATGGTAGAAAGCACAGGAGCAAGGTAGGGCACAGCCTACACAGGACTTCTTCCCCAGCAACTGTCTCCACAGAAGCAGGGAAAGGAATCCTAAGACATAAGAATGTTAAAACAAAACAATTCTAAAAAGAACATAGGGAGACAACATGACACCAGGCCCCCGCAGCCCACGCGGTGCGGGGGGGGGGCCCACAAGCTCCTGGGTGCCCCGGGCCCCCTCAGCACAGCGCTCTGGTGTGGGGCCGGAGACTCGGAGAGCTCCTGATTAATTAAAGAGGCATAGAATTATCCACATCGTTGTTTCTGAAGGGGGAACATTTAGGTCTTTTTCTAAAGGCAACTCGCTGGTTTGAAAATACTTCAGCGCGCACTGAAAACAATTAAACAAATATGATAATTGACCTGCAGGTTAAACAAGCATTTACAATGCAAAGGTTTCGCCTTTGGAAAAGTTAGAGCTATTGGCATTGTAAATGACAACATTTGTATTTATGTGTTGGTTTTGAAACAGATAAATAAATGGCATAGCACTCTGCACTCCCTAGCCCTCCCTAGTCACTCTGCACTCCCTAGCACTCTGCACTCCCTAGTCACTCTGCACTCCCTTGCACTCTGCACTCCCTAGCACTCCCTAGCACTCTGCACTCCCTAGCACTCCCTAGTCACTCTGCACTCCCTAGTCACTCTGCACTCCCTAGCACTCCCTTGCACTCCCTCGCACTCCCTTGCACTCCCTTACACTCCCTAGTCACTCTGCACTCCCTAGCACTCCCTAGTCACTCTGCACTCCCTAGCACTCCCTAGCATTCTGCAGTCACTCTGGACTCCCTAGCACTCCCTAGCAGTCACTCTGCAGTCACTCTGCAGTCACTCTCCACTCCCTAGTTACTCTGCACTCCCTAGACACTAGGCACTCCCTAGTCACTATGCACTCCCTAGCACTCCCTTGCACCCCCTAGCACTCCCTAGCACTCCCTAGCACTCCCTGGCACTCTGCAGTCACTCTGCAGTCACTCTGCACTCCCTAGCACTCTGCAGTCACTCTGCAGTCACTCTGCACTATTTCTCACGACAGAGTATTCCCGAGACCGCTTTGGTAAATTCAACCAAGAATTTAACCTAACACTAGTTGACTTAGGTTTTCAATTCTGTATGCGTTTCTACACAAACACTAAATTACTGAATCCAATAGTTTTTTCTTCGCATGAAAAGTGCAATTCTATAGTAGTAATTTGTCCCCAAATCTCACAATTTTTGGGAGCAGCTTGATAACATAAGGAAATCTAAAATAATTCCCAAAACATTGTCCAATACTGTGCACATCACGCTACAAGTGACACTTGGTAAGAACTTACACAAGAGCAGTGCAACATGATTTATGCTGTGCAAACCAAGTTTACAATAAGTAAGAAAGGTTTGCTAGTCATGTATGGATTAATTACAATACAAATTGATATTACCAACCACTGCTTACGAGTATTTTTGTGGGACTTCTATTTTTTTTTACTTGCCTCTACATACCCTACGTCATTCTGCTATATGTGATAACACGGTTTTAAACCCTTTTCCTCCACTGTCCACGCTATCAACCTCAGAAGGATGAAAGGAGGAATGGACGCGCTGGGAGCTCTAACACGTAACCATAAGTGCAAACACAGGGTCTTACAGTGGGAGCATTAGCACACAAAGCCACCAGAACCGGTATTACGCCGCCGCTCACCAAAACACCAACATGCACACCAAAAATAGACAAAGCAACCAGCAGGTAAGAACTGCAACAAAAGCAGTACGCAGAAGCCCAACAAACAGAAAGCACGAACACGCAATCCGCCAGGACCGAAAACAATAGGGCAAAATGGGGGAAATCAACCAATGAAAGCTGCCAGGCAAATACCAGAGCAACAGGTGCCTGAAACCCCACCAGGAATGGAAATATGCACAGAAACATAACACTCACCCAGAGGACGCAGGTCCCGTGGGACAGCACGACGAGATGGCAGAGTCGAAAAAGTGACAGGCAGCAGAAAAGCAGAGATCACCAAACACACACACAGCTGTAAAGCACTTTGTGTTGTAGCGTGAGATAGAACGGAGCACGCATGCGTGCAAGACACCGCCAACAAACAAACACGGCCAGAAAGCGATGTGTGGAAAAGTGACTACAACCCACGTTGACCAGAAATTAGACAAAGAATCCCACAAGGACATGAGCCACTCAATGGACACAAATAATGTACAGACCGTGCACCCCCGAACTGAGGAACGGCCGAGCGTGCAGCAACACTGGGACCGGGAACATTAACAAACTTGAAAACCTTGACCTGAAAAAGAAAACCCCGGACTTCAATGCGGTGGTAGCTAGAATAACAGGGTGTCATCTGGTAACCCTAACACAAACAAATGAAACAAGCATTTACGACGCATTTACACACGGGCTCAGGGAGGGGGGATGGGCTCATGCAATAATTTTTCAGGTAATCCCCGTGAGTGGTTTAGTTCCAGTTTGTATTTCACATAGTTTACTGATTCTTCTACTCCATCAGAGTTTCTAGTAAGCATTCATAAAGCCAAGAGGCTTAGCTTATATAAATTATAACAAAGTACAGACCAATGCAATTTTGTCAAAAACATCCTTCTCAATGTTTAACCCCAATCTAACAGTACGGTATAATCCTCCTTTTGTTTGACTGTAGTGCTTATAGTTCAATGCACGACAGTAATCTCAACGGTCTTGCGGATTTTGTAAATTAAAGCGAATTAACCTTTTCGGCTCAGGGAGGGGGGACGGGCTCACGGACAGCGGGAGGGGGGGCGGGCTCACGGACAGCGGGAGGGGGGACGGGCTCACCGACAGCGGGAGGGGGGGACGGGCTCACGGACAGCGGGAAGGGGGGGCTGAAATGGGAGTAAAATATGCCGCTTACCTGCTAGCCGATGCCAGGCAGGCGTCCCTCGTTGCGGTGCCTTCGAGGAGAAATGACCAAAACAAACCTCCCCCCCCCCAAAAAAAAGCCCCGCCCACAGCCGCATGACGTAGGAAAAGGGGTGGGATGAGTAAAAATGTCCGGAACGCCCCCGAATCTGCTCCGCAATTGACGGACAGAGCTCTGTTCCAATGGCTAGCCTCCATTTATGGAGCTAGCCAATGTAACAGAGGGGCGGATTCAAGTCCACCATACTCTAAACAAAACTTTTCGCCTGGGCGGAGCACTGCGTGCTCTCGCCAGGTCGAAACCTAAAAAGGAGCAGTGGAAGGATAAAAGAAATGTATCAATGCTCCAGGATATGGACAAACACATGAAGAGGAAGAAAGCCTATGGAAGTTGACCAATAAGAAGCAAATACATGAGAATGACAATTAAGTCAACCTATGGTAAGCAAAAGCAGCCTCTACATCCACTGTATAGAACCCAATAGAACTCGCAAGTTACATAACAGCGCATGCACTCACAAATGGGCAAATAACTTATTTGCAACTAAATGTTCCTAATTATTGACATATTGCATGGCTTGCCACACAAAAAAAAAATTCCTGTTCACATTTTTCTTTCTGAAATGTTGCCATATTTAACTGTACGGTTTCATAAAAGAATTTAATTAGGAGGTAAACTCTAAACTCTGAACAATTGCACAGCTGTGAAAACGCATTTTTGGTAGCGTATATCTGGTGATCACGGGACTAATACATGTAACCTGTTTTAGCATCCAGTAACAAAGGGGGAGTGTGTATCTGAAACTTCAAATAAATATCCCTCTCCTTTCAGAAAAATCATAGTAGGAATTCATGTCAGGGTGTTTTTTTCTGCAGTTAATTGCCGCTTGACATCTCCCTCCAGCCTCGTTTCCTTTTTAGGTTCAAATCTGTATTTATCAAACCCTGGAACAAAAAAACGGTGACGAACTTTCCTACAACTGAATGTTTATGTCTTTGAGATTGCCTGCCCTCCCATGCCTCTCCCAGCTCCGTCAATATGTTATTTGCAAATTGCAACTCCCTGTGAAATATCGCGCGCCAGTGCTGGAAAGATAATGTCCCAGGATAAAACGAGGAAGACTTTTAACCTTCGCTGTTAATAGAGTTGCCTCCAACTGCTCTCCCTGGTGAGCAGCAGCACTAATATTATGACTACGGTGGGGGACCTCATCAAAATCTGAAAATAGTTTTCACAATTGCTAATCCAAAAAAGTGTTGCTTTTCGTATAGAGGAACTTTTTAAAGACGTTTCTCTGCACAGTGCTTTAAAGCTATTACCAGGGACGCATGAACACAATACTGCTCGAAAATAGCAAAAGAAAACAATCATGGGCAAAGACAGCAGCCCTTCGCTGATTGTGTGGATGGGTGGGTAGATGAGTGCAGTATCAAAAATCAATACCTATATAAAACGAGGGATGTGAGAAGGATGGGGAACAGAACACTGCAATGAGAGTTGCACTTGAGGGGCAGTGGAAATAGCAGAGAGTGAAAGACGGGAGATTTTGTGAGAGGCGATGATAACTGCTTAGCAGCAAAATAATCCTTCATTTAAAAGGCGGTGAAAAGCAGCAGCGCTGTACTTTTCTATGGTGATCAAATTGCAGGACGTTTTCTACCTCTTCTGTTCCCTTATTTTAACGGGAGCTATTGCAAAACTGCGCGGTATACTGCCACTGCTCAAAGATGCATGATCTACCAACAGTACCTCAAGTCGTTTCTCATTTTCCACAAAATCTTTAAAAACATCCAGAAATGTTATCGCTGCTGCTGGACGTAACTTGAGGCCAATTGTGCAGCGAGTGTTTCAATTGCGCAGGAGAAATGGTAAAGGTAGAGAGGAGGTAAGAACGAGACAAGTTACTTCAATGAGGAACCATTAAACATGTTAGCACTAACGCCTCTGATTTACAGCACTTAGAAACGGCAGACGGAAGTCATGTGGCGCTACACCTACTGCTATCTGGATGATTAACTAGAGGCCTCGCCTAGTCATTTCCCCTGGGGCTTATACCATCCTAACGAGTGTAATTTACATAGCGCTTACACCCTTTCCATTCGTGTAATTGAAAAGTGCTAATAGCACTTAGTGTACCGGTGCTTAATTTACTGACCTCGGAAGGATTGATGCTCGAGACGGCTCAGCTTAGGCCAGGGCTTTAAGTAGAATAAACAAGTCAGGTCCCGGGCCGGCAGCCAATCACAGCGCGGCCCGGGAAATGACGTCACGGGGGTGTCCCGGGCCGGCAGCCAATCACAGCGCGGCCCGGGACACACGGCAACAAGGGGCGGGACTTAAAAAAAGAGTCAGAAACGCCCACGATTCGCGTTCTGACCGGGAAATGATGGACAACCGTGTCTTCCAATGGCTAGCCTCCATTTATGGAGCTAGCCAATGGAAGAAGGGGCGGTTTCAAGTCCCCACTAATGAGATAACATTACATTTCGCCCTGGGCCGAGCAACTGCCACGCAGTTGCAACGGCCAGGACGAAACCTAAAAAACGAAGGCCCTTCACATTGCATCCATCATCCAGGACGGTGAAACGATTTAGGCAGCTCTTATGTTAATGCTTTGTTCTTCTCTGCCGGGGGCCCGCATTGAAACAAGTAAGTGCACTGCATTTTTTTGTTGTTGTTGTTTTTGTAGAAACGTCATGCCAGATGCCTTTTATTATGATTTGTGACTGCCACTGAGGAGTTTTTATGACAATAAAAAATACAAAACCTCATCTTCAAAGGCTTGCAAATGTCAAACTCGGAAAACTTAGAAGGCGCCAATACACATTTACTCTGCAAGTGCTTCTTACAGAGGTTTTATCAGTTTCCCAGTGGTTTCAAAACCCATACCTCATGGGTATGGCTTCAATCTCATGAAATAGAAGCCTTGGAACCACTGAGAAGTGTGTAATAAAAACACAAATTATGCAATATAATACATGGCTTTCTATGTAAAGCCATATGCAAGTGTCATTTGTAGTACCACTTATCAGGAGAGGGAACTGTTTCAGTGTATATGTCGAAAAAACACACAAGACACCTGTAAAATTATATTTATTTCCTTTTGATTTTTAATCCGGAGCGCAACATATTTGCCAACCCTAATCTGCTATTGCAAACGTGTGTTCTAATTGGGTATTCACACCAGACACATGTTTTACAAAATGTATTATAAAAATATGCATGTTATTCTCATACACGAGCGCAGCAGATTTACCACTAATTGCCCATTTGCGCACCTCTCAGCTGAGTCCCACCAATTCAATAAATATATATTTTTTAAATATACCTCTAAAAACTGCTATTTCCGGTCGCCTTACACTTCCCAGGCTCTGGTCTGTTTTTTTGTGTCCGATCATGTTAGTGCTTAGAAACAGGCACTCTGTCGTGCATTATTCATGCTGCTCAGTCTTTCCACCAGGGAGGTGGAATGCTACTTTCCCACTCCGCATGCCCCTTGTCACCTCTTTGATTCCTAAGTGCCCCTCTATTTATGGTGCTTTGCAGCAGTTTTAAAATCTACTTAAAGAAGTTTCTCATTGCTCAAATTGGTTTAATTAATATGTTTCACTTGTCCTAATTGCGTGACTTTTCACATGGGAAAGTGTCACTCATAGTTGCTGAAATGTCACTCATAATTCCGCTGAAATTATGAAAATGTCACACATAGCAATCTGAAACCTTGGCAGCTATGATGCTCTATATGGATGTGGATGGTAATTATAAAAGCAATTATCATCCTATTTTAAATTATATCAAAAGAGTCGATAGACATCAGGCTAAGTTGTCACAGTGTGACGTCTTTGAAAGGGAGGGGTTGCAGCATTTGGAAAATGGCCTGATGTCAGAGCGGTCATGTGCTCGAAACAGTCACACGGCGCATGCTTCCGTGCCTCTTGTATTCTGTTTTTGAGCTGTAATTGAGAGGTGATTTCAGGATTTGCAGCTGGACCTCATTGAAAAGAAGCACTGTGGACTGTTCTGATGAGACACCCATACCTGGCAACATCTGGTTACACACAGACCTCTGCAGTATATTAACTAATAGACTGCCATAATGTACTACAGTGCATTTGCCACTATCATTTAAAAAAAAAAAACATTTAAGTTGCAAGTTATTATATGTGTAGCTACCTGATGGTAAAGTTTTCATGATATTTTGGCTTTCTTAGCCACACCTTTTGTACAACTGATATTCTGAACTCACGTATTTAAAAGTGCATGCATACGTGATAATGAAAAAAAATGAGTTTTGGTAAAATAAAATATTTTCCTAAAATCACACCATTTAAGAGGGGTAGCCATGATTTATCAATAATTTCTGGTTTCGCTTTGTACAAATCGGCCACTAAATGAGTATCTATTTGTCATTCATTATCTTAAGGCTTTGTTTTCAACCTCTTTTTGCAGTTTTTATATACTGCAAACTCAACCTGAAGTAATAGAACGCTTTATGAGCACCAGTTACATTACACATACAATCTCTGCCATGGCAACCCTCCTCCTCCCATCTGCCAAACCACTCGCTGTGTTAAAAATCGCTCCTGGACTGAAGCAATTTGCGAGGCAGTGCTCCGAAAAACATTTCACACTAAAGCTGAAAATCCCTGCAATGGTGCATTTTTTCTAGTTCTGATACTTGTGCTTGTGTTTTAGGTGGTGTCATGTAACGCTTAATGATTTCCTTCCAGGGGCATGCTTGTGTAACACTACAGACACATTGGCTCCATTTTGAATTAGGTGTCACCAGAACTCCAGGTGTCCCTTGCTTTTCTTGTAGGCTAACTTAGTGGGTTAAAGTATCAGTAGAACACTGCATTAAACCTACAGGATATGGTCTGAATACCTTCAGGAAAGACTTAGACCTTCATTCTCCCAAGAGTGGAAAGGCACATTTTAAAGGAAAGGCACATTGTGGGCATTTTTATATGCTGCCTTTGATAAGAATACATTTATAACCCTGTCAGTTCTTGACCATTGTTCATGCTTCTCCACGCCAACCACCCTACACTCTTTCATCTTTGAATTCTATCTACTTTTTTCTCCGGCCACCCTCAACTTTTGACTACGTGCATACCTTTTTGTTTAATCAAAAAATTAGTCTTCCTTGAATATTTTCAAAACGTTTTGTATTTGATCCTGCATCCACACATCTGCTTTTTCACTCACTCTGAATCCAGTCCTCATTGCCATCCAGCATCCTATGTTTTTGTTAAATCTCCCCTCCATCCTCTATTCAACTATTGTCCTTCCATTTTTTTGCCTTCATATCTTTCAAGACCTCCTCGAATCGCCACTAGCACCCTTGAACTGACAACCCTCATTGCTTTTTGTCCTCCACCTTTTTTAAACTCCATTTTTAGGTCTCGCCTTTTCCATTCCGCAGGAATGGAAAATGGAGAGAATTCTAGTGGTCAAAATACTCGTCAAACTAAGGCTTTTTCTGTGCGGTTTTCTTCGAGTTCACGTGGCCACAGGCACGCGCTTTTGTGCCATAAACTTTTTTTCACAAGCTTTTTTTGTTTTTCATTGGCTCTTCACTTTGTCCACGCCTCATTGAAGCTGCTCCCTCCGCCCACCTTCTCTCTGTCCTGCGCGTGCATCTTGCTTATCTCACCGTAGCTTGACAACATTCAGACGTGCACTCTTTCCAAGCATACCCCCCTGCCTTTCACTTGCGGAAACACGCACACCAAAAACAAACAACCCACAGACTCTGTCTCTCTCCCATTCACGCATGTCAACACGCACACCAAACACAAACAGCCCACAGACTCTCTCTCTCTCCCATTCACGCACTGCAACACGCACACCAAACACAAACAGCCCACAGACTCTCTCTCTCTTCCATTCACGCACTTCAACACGCACACCAAACACAAACAGCCCACAGACTCTCGCTCTCTCTCCCATTCACGCACGTCAACACGCACACCAAACACAAACAGCCCACAGACTCTCTCTCTCTCCCATTCACGCACGGCACAAACTCTCTCCCATTCACGCACGGCAACACGCACACCAAACACAAACAGCCCACAGACTCTCTCTCTCTCTCTCCCTCTCTCCCATTCACGCACGGCAACACGCACACCAAACACAAACAGCTCACACAGCCCACAGACTCTCTCCCATTCACGCACGGCAACACGCACACGTCGACAACATTCAGACGTGCACTCTTTCCAAGCATACCTCCCCTGCCTTAGCTTCTCTCTCATTCATTCATCCGCATATTCCTGCCTTTCACTCGCGGAAATACGCACACCAAACACAATCAGCCCACAGACTCTCTCTCCCACCCCCCCACACTCCCAATCTCTCTCCCATTCACGCACGGCAACACGCACACCATAGCTTCTCTCTCATTCATCTGCACGTTCTCCCCCCCCCTCCCAGACTCTCTCCATTCACGCACGGCAACACGCACACCATAGACTCTCTCTCATTCATCTGCACGTTCTCCCACCCCCCCTTCTACTTTTATGCCCGCTTTTCTCTCAAAACATTTTAAAACACAACCACTTGAACTGACAACCCTCATTGCTTTTTGTCCTCCACCTTTTTTAAACTCCATTTTTAGGTCTCGCCTTTTCCATTCCGCAGGAATGGAAAATGGAGAGAATTCTAGTGGTCAAAATACTCGTCAAACTAAGGCTTTTTCTGTGCGGTTTTCTCCGAGTTCACGTGGCCACAGGCACGCGCTTTTGTGCCATAAACTTTTTTTCACTAGCTTTTTTTGTTTTTCATTGGCTCTTCACTTTGTCCACGCCTCATTGAAGCTGCTCCCTCCGCCCACCTTCTCTCTGTCCTGCGCGTGCCTCTTGCTTATCTCACCGTAGCTTGACAACATTCAGACGTGCACTCTTTCCAAGCATAGCCCCCTGCCTTTCACTTGCGGAAACACGCACACCAAAAACAAACAGCCCACAGACTCTCTCTCTCTCCCATTCACGCATGTCAACACGCACACCAAACACAAACAGCCCACAGACTTTCTCTCTCTCCCATTCACGCACGGCAACACGCACACCAAACACAAACAGCCCACAGACTCTCTCTCTCTCCCATTCACGCACGTCAACACGCACACCAAACACAAACAGCCCACAGACTCTCTCTCTCTCTCCCATTCACGCACGTCAACACGCACACCAAACACAAACAGCCCACAGACTCTCTCTCTCTCCCATTCATGCACGGCACAAACTCTCTCCCATTCACGCACGGCAACACGCACATCAAACACAAACAGCCCACAGACTCTCTCTCTCTCTCCCTCTCTCCCATTCACGCACGGCAACACGCACACCAAACACAAACAGCTCACACAGCCCACAGACTCTCTCCCATTCACGCACGGCAACACGCACACATCGACAACATTCAGAGGTGCACTCTTTCCAAGCATACCCCCCCTGCCTTAGCTTCTCTCTCATTCATTCATCCGCACATTCCTGCCTTTCACTCGCGGAAATACGCACACCAAACACAATCAGCCCACAGACTCTCTCTCCCACCCCCCCACACTCCCAATCTCTCTCCCATTCACGCACGGCAACACGCACACCATAGCTTCTCTCTCATTCATCTGCACGTTCTCCCCCCCCTCCCAGACTCTCTCCCATTCACGCACGGCAACACGCACACCATAGCCTCTCTCTCATTCATCTGCACGTTCTCCCACCCCCCCTTCTACTTTTATGCCCGCTTTTCTCTCAAAACATTTTAAAACACAACCAACTGTCCCCAGACTCTTTCACATTCACGCACACCATCTGCTTCTTCCTTCTACCCTCTCTAAGGTGGGGAGGGGCGAGAGCAAAACGTCTGGGGCCTAACCACCTCAGGAGACTGGAGTGCTTTAATCACAGTTGTAAAGATTCTAATCTGTTGTCGGCCATCCGCTGAGAAATGCAAATATAAACTAAAGGGAGCGAAACTCGCCTTCTCACCGAATACCATAAAATACAAGGGAAGCAACTTTTGAAACACTGTGGCAAGCACCACGTTGTTTTACACATACTATTACATGCAGGTAAAATGGTATTTTGTTATTCTTACGTTTGTTAGTGCAAAGTTACACACCAAACACGCATAGCACCAGCCGTAAGGGCCTGCTTAGGCCATGCACACACACCAACACTGCAAATGCCTAGACATTTTACGTGTGCGGATTAAGAAAAATACCACATTTACTATGACACAAAAATGATTACTAGGATTACGCGAAACACTTTTATATTTCTATAATTGTGTTGCGAGTGCTGCTTTAACACTTGCTCACAGTTTTTTTATTGTGGAACTATACACAGCCCTCACTCCCACTGCACATAGGCCTCACTCAGTGCACACAGCCCTCACTCACACTGCACAAAGTCTTCGATCCCACTACATACAGGCCTCACTCAGTGCATACAGCCGTCACTCAGTGCCCACATCCCTAACTCACACTGCACACAGGCTTCACTCACACAGCACACAGGCCTCACTCAGTGCACTCAGCCTTCAATCACACTGCATACAATCCGCACTCAGTGCATACTGCACACACTCAGTGCACACTGTCCTAACTCACAGTGCACACAGCACTCACTCAGTACACACAGCTCTCACTCGCACTGCACACAGGGATCACTCACATTGCACACAGGCGTTACTCAGTGCAAACAGCCCTCACTCAGTGCACACAGCCCTCACTCACACTGCATACAGGCCGCACTCACAGTGCACACAGCCCTCACTCACACTGCACACAGGCCTCACTCAGTGCACTCAGCCTTCAAACACACTGCATACAGTCCGCACTCAGTGCATACGGCACACACTCAGTGCACACTGCCCTAACTCACAGTGCATACAGCACTCACTCAGTGCACACAGCACTCACTCAGTGCACACAGCTCTCACTCGCACTGCACACAGGGATCACTCACACTGCACACAGGGATCACTCACACTGCACACAAGCGTTACTCAGTGCAAACAGCCCTCACTCAGTGCACACAGCCCTCACTCACACTGCATACAGGCCGCACTCACAGTGCACACAGCCCTCACTCACACTGCACACAGGCCTCACTCACACTGCACACAGGCCTCACTCACACTCCACACAGGCCTGACTCACAGTGCATACAGCCCTCACTCACACTGCACACAGGCCTCACTCACACTGCACACAGGCCTCACTAACACTGCACACAGGCATTGCTCACACTGCACACAAGCCTCACTCACACTGCACAAAGTCTTTGATCGCACTGCATACAGGCCTCACTCAGTGCATACAGCCGTCACTCAGTGCACACAGCCCGAACTCACACTGCACACAGGCTTCACTCACACTGCACACAGGCCTCACTCAGTGCACACAGCCCTCAATCACACTGCATACAGTCCGCACTCAGTGCATACTGCACACACTCAGTGCACACTGCCCTAACTCACAGTGCACACAGCACTCACACTGCACACAGGCCTCACTCACACTGCACAAAGGCCTCACTCACACTGCACACAGGCCTCACTCACACTGCACACAGGCCTCACTCAGTGCATACAGCACACTCAGTGCATACAGCCCTAACTCACAGTGCACACAGCCCTCAATCAGTGCTCTCTCTCTTCCATTCACGCACGGCAACACTCACACCAAACACAAACAGACCACAGACTCTCTCTCTCCCATTCACGCACGGCACTAACTCTCTCCCATTCACGCACGGCAACACGCACACCAAACACAAACAGTCCACAGACTCTCTCTCTCCCATTCACGCACGGCAACACGCACGCCAAACACAAACAGCCCACAGACTCTCTCTCTCCCATTCACGCACGGCAACACGCACACCAAACACAAACAGCCCACAGACTCTCTCTCTCCTATTCACGCACGCCAAACACAAACAGCCCACAGACTCTCTCTCTCCCATTCACGCACGGCACAAACTCTCTCCCATTCACGCACGGCAGCACGCACACGTCGACAACATTCAGACGTGCACTCTTTCCAAGCATACCGCCCCCTGCCTTTCACTCGCGGAAACACGCACACCAAACACAAACAGCCCACAGACTCTCTCTCTCCCATTCACGCACGGCAACACGCACACCAAACACAAACAGCTCACACAGCCCACAGACTCTCTCCCATTCACGCACGGCAACATGCACACGTCGACAACATTCAGACTCTTTCACATTCACGCACACCATCGGCTTCTTCCTTCTCCCCTCTCTAAGGTGGGGAGGGGGCGAGAGCAAAACGTCTGGGGTCTAACCACCCCAGGAGACTGGAGTGCTTTAATCACAGTCGTAAAGATTCTAATCTCTTGTCGGCCATCCGCTGTGAAATGCAAATATAAACTAAAGGGAGCGAAACTCGCCTTCTCACCGAATACCATAAAATACAAGGGAAGCAACTTTAGAAACACTGTGGAAAGCAACACGTTGTTTTACACAATCTATTACATGCAGTGGTTTATGTTGGACGAAGAGGATGACGACATTGGCGAAGCACTAATTCATTATTTGCCTCAAATATGTGAAGTTATATTTTGTAATGGCAAAATTACTAAAATTGTTAAAGAAAAATCAGAGGAAGATTTAAGTTTAGAATGAAAAATTCTAAAAAACATAAATGTACACAGTTAAACAAATAAATAATGTTTTTTGTTTGGTAAAAATAAATATACAAATGTCTAAATATCCACTTGCATGGTCATTTTATTTGGGGGTGGGTATATTTATTTAACAAAACTATAAACAAGTACCACATCATCATACATACCAATAGCAGTTGCAGCTACATTTCGCCAGGCACACAAACGAACAGCTAACTATACAATACTTGTCTGCCATCACTACATGTTTCAACGTGGCACACACAATAACAGGTATAAACGCATGCTTTGTTGATGTTGAGTAGTGCAGTAGTGTTGATGAATGATGATGTTGTTGTGCTAAGTACGGCTGTGGTGGTGCAGAGTGATGCTGTGTTGGTGCTCAGTGGTACTGTGGGGGTGCTGAGTGATACTGTGGTGTTGCTGCGTGGTGCATTGGTGGGGCTCAGTGATGCAGTTGTTGTGATAAGTGCTACTGTTGTGGTGCAGAGTTATGCTGTGGTGGTAATCAGTGAACACCAACACAGCAGCACTCATCACCACCACAGCACCACTCATCACCACAACAGCATTACTCAGCACCACACTAACATCACTCTGCAACACACCAGCATCACTCCACACCACCACAACAGCATCATTCAGCACCACCACAATATCACTCTGCACCGACACAGCAGCACTCTGCACCACCACAAGCACCACTCAACTACACCACCGCAGCATCACTTTGCACCAACACAACATCATTCACAAGCGACATATTGACAATAGGCACCACTCACCACCAGTCTAAAATTACACAGAACAACTCAGCACTATTGCAAGCTTCTTTCGTAGATAGAGTGCACACAACACCATTGCAAGCTTCCCTACAATACAGAATCCAGTCTGCAGCATTGCACCATTTAGAGTGGTGTGTCAAGTGAGCTCAGTGCACAGTTTTACAATACATTTCACCAGGCACACACACACACACCACCAGCCATCAGTGCACGCTTTCACCAGGCACACACACCAACAGCCATCACTGCACGCTTTCACCAGGCATACACACACACCAACAGCCATCAGTGCACGCTTTCACCAGGCATACACACACACCAACAGCCATCAGTGCACGCTTTCACCAGGCATACACACCACCGGCCGTCAGTGCACGCTTTCACCACATGTTTCAACGTGGCACACACAATAACTTCAGCTTTGAATATAAACGTTCTAATATTATGCTTCACTTTCATTCCTACTGTCAAGGACGTAATCAATTGTGTCTTTTATCACCTAAGCTTACTTTGGGGACTCTTGCAAATTCTTGTTCTCCCCCACAGAGGCACCCTGCTCCTGCGGTGAACCTTCCTAGACTGGATTAGGACATTACTATCACACACAACTTTTTCATCATCAAACAACCAAGCTACAGGTAACAGCCTTTAGACCACATGCTCAGACTGTGGATCGTTGCATCGTCCACAAGGCACTACACAGGAGTCCCTCAGGTCACGGATTCAGAACCTTCTGAAAATGTCAGCTTACCCACAAATAGGAAACATCCAAAAGGTTTCTGCCAACTTATCAACCTACCAATAATGCTTTGCTGAAAGAAGATGCCTTCACTCTGAAGGGTCCATTGTCTGGAACTATCTTCACCTCCAATTAACACCTACAGACAACTTCCGGCGTTTAGAAAATTCACCTCATTATTAAACTAGCATGCTCTTTTTCTTCGAGTACTATACAGCAAGTTTTTTACACAATATTATTAACGTTTCGCATCAACTACTTTAAAAAAGAATCTACGCTATCCTTTTTAGACCTAGACAAACAACTACAAAACTAAGGCCAAACAACAAAACGAAAATGCCAAAAAGAAAATCCTAAATAACAAAAAAATGCACAAGATATGTTACGCACCAAGTAAATGAAAACGACACTAGCTAACAATCACATAACTAACGCATAATACGTACATTATTAACACCTTTAGGTAACACTCACAAAACTAAAAATGTAAAAGCTAAACAATCAACACAGATAAAAGAAGGATTAATGGAAATAACGTCAACATACATTTGCAAATTAAAACACAAAGAAACATCCACATTTGCAGTTGCCTTACATTATTCGCATATTTCGTTAATGAAGAATAAAAACATAAATGACATTCGCAAAAGTATACATTTACACACCTTCGATTAAACACTGTGCCTTCTGTAATTTTCAAACATTGTCAATGTAAAAACAAACAATTTAAATCATTAAAACTTAGCACATCCAATTATTACATAAATATACTCTAAGTACATACCCCTTCTAAGTTAAAATACAGATCATGTACGTAAAAATACGAACACAACCAATAAATACATTAAAATTGTCACAAACAGACATTATATATCAACTTTATAAACAGTTAATTAACTATATTTTAAGTAAATACCAAAAAAGTAATGCAGTCGCGAACAAAAGATTTACATTTTTATACAAAAAAATTCATATTCTTTACTTAATTTATACATACTATCAATAGTACATTCTATTAAATTAATAAAACAGTTAAAAATAAAGTCTTACCTGTCAAACGACGCAACAACAGCACAGGAACGAGAACACGCCTTCCGCGCCCCGCGATTCTCGATCTTCTGGGGAATTCCACCGTTGATGCACGCCAATCGAAACGCAACGTCAAAAACGTAGCGCTCCGATTGGCTGAAAAAAAATGTCAAAAATGGTACACTGGCAAGAGGAAACCAAAAAAAAACTAGACCGCTGACCTACTAAACGTAGGTAGCGTCAAGGGGACGCATTGCGTCCGCCATTTTTTTTTTAAATACATACATAAACATCAAAAAACACTTACACAACATCACATCTACAAATATACACATCACACACTAAACATAGCAACACTAAAATACACTCATACAGCACCAGCAAAACATCAATAACAACACCACAAGACAACTAAACAACAACACAATACCACTCAACAAGAATACAGTATCACTATACATCAAAGGCTCCAACAACACACAAATCTACAACACCACAGCATCAAAACACACCACACATGTATCACTAAGTGCAACAACAACATCATTCATCCCAACACATGCAACACTCATCTCAACACATGCAACACTCAACACAACACAAAACTACGCACAACACTTGCATCGCTCAGCACATCACTTGCAACACTCAACAAAAATAATGCTTAAATAAGAAAAAAATAACAAAAAATCACCACAATTCACAACATCACTTTGTACTTATAAAAGACGCACACTAAATGTATTTTATTATTACACTAGGCGGACAAACAGGAATGAATATTCACCCGCATGTTTGCAAAATATATATATTTATACAGATATATGGAAAAAAATAACACTAACTTGTAAACGCTCAATGTATGGGAGAAATAATACTCTAAAACAAAAAAAAAACATCAGACGCACACTCTACTTACATCACTCTACAACTCTAACGCAATCACTCTACCACCCTCACGCCTTCACTCTACCTTCCTAACTCTAACACTCTACTGCCCTCACTCTACAACTATGACACCCTCACTCTACCGCCTTCACTCTGACACTCAACCACCATCACCCTACCACTCGAACGCACTCACTCTACCGCACTCACTCACCACTCTACCGCCCTCATCCTAACACGCTACCGCCCTCACTCATACACACTCACTCTACAAACATCACTCTAACAACATCATTCTACCGCCCTCACTCTAACGCCCTCAAACACTCTGCCGCCCTCACTCACTGTAGCACCCTCAATAACTCAATCGCACTCACACACTATATCGCCCTCAATCACTCTATCACCCACACTCACTCTATCGCCCTACCTCACTCTATCGGCCTCCATCACTCTACTGCCCTCCATCACTCTAACGCCCTCACACACTCTATCGCCCTCCCTCACTCTATCGTACTCCCTCACTCTATCGCCCTACATCACTCTAACGCACAACATCACTCTACCGCCCTCCATCACTCGATCCCCCTCAATCCATCTATCCCACTCCCTCCCTCTATCGCCCTCCCTCTATCGCCCTCCCTCTATTGCTCACCCTCTATCGCCCTCCCTCTATGATTCACCCTCCCTCTATCTATCTATCTCACTCACTCCATCTATTCAATCACCATAGCATCACTCAGCACCACCACAGCATCACTCAGGGGCACAACAACATCACTATGCGCTACAACAGCAACACTGAACGCCACTGCATCACTTGTCGCAAAAAAAAATAACTGCACCACCACAGCATCAATCTGTTAAACAATTCAACTACAAATGCATCAAAACATTTCTGTCAATGTATCTACATTTAATAAAAAATACATTAAAAAAGTTAAATATTTTCAATTATGTTCTTGATAAAACATTGTAATTATTCAGAACAATACATAGAAGACAGGGAAAAACTAAACATGTACCTTTACTAATGCTATAGATGTAACATTTGCAAAATTTAGAAGTATTGCCATTTGTATTACAAAAAATATAACTTTAATCTTTTTAAAAACATAAAAAAGATTACAAACATTTACATTTTACATACTAAAAGCTTAAACTTATCTATTGAGAGACCTATTGCATTTTCAGCACCACAACAACATCACCAGCACAGCACCACTCTGCACCACCACATTATCACTCAGCACCACCGCAGCACCACTCTGAACCACCACAGCACCACTCTGCACCACCACAGCACCACTCTGCACCACCACAGCACCACTCTGCACCACCACAGCACCACTCTGCACCACCACAGCACCACTCAACAAACCACACCACCACCACTCAGCACCACCACAGCACCACTCAGCACCACCACAGCACCACTCAGCACCACCACAGAACCACTCTGCACCACCACAGCACCACTCAACACCACCACACCACAACTCAACACCACCACACCACCACTCAACACCACCACACCACCACTCATCACCACCACAACACCACTCAGCACCACTCAGCACCACCACAGCACCACTCAGCACCACCACAGCACCACTCAGCACCACCACAGCATCACTCAGCACCACCACAGCATCACTCAGTACCACCACAGCTTCATTCAGCACCACCACAGCATCACTCAGCACCACCACAGCATCACTCAACACCACGACAGCATCACTCAGCACCACCACAGCATCACTCAGCACCACCACAGCATCACTCAGAACGACAGCATCACTCAGCGCAACCACAGCATCACTCAGCGCAACCACAGCATCACCCAGCGCAACCACAGCATCACTCAGCACCACCACAGAATCACTCAGCACCACCACAGCATCACTAGTTCAAATATGTTCTCTCAATGTTTGAAGCTTTAATGCAAATGTCACAAAAAAAGGGTAATATTTCACTTCTGTTCTTGGATTTTAGTCACTGAACATAATCTTCACAACAGTTATTTACAAAAGTTTAAGCTATTGCCATTAAAAATTACAATCACTTTTATTTAAGTATTAATTATTTAAAAAAATTAAAAGCCAATGTTAATTGTAATATCAATACATCTAAGTCAAGTCAATACAAAACATGTGACATTACAAATACTAAAAGTGTCACATATGCTAAAGTTAAAAGTATTGGCATTGTAAATCACAAAACATAAATATAAAATGTCATTTACAAAACCAATAGCTCCAACTTTCCTACTGCGAGACCTATTGGCAACGCCAGTGCTTGTTTCATATATCTCATATTTGCATTTATTGGGAAATACAGTACTTGTTGATTGGATTTACCAATAATAAAATTGCTTTCAGGTACTCACAGTGCACATACGTGAATTTGTGTATTTTCTGTTGCTCTCAACATTGTTTTTTTACTAAGTATATTAACACAAATAAGGCTCCTTCGTTGCAGTCACAGGTATGATTATCTCCCCAAGCCAAGCCTATCATCTATCAGTCTACCATTAACATCTAACACATGGTTAACTATTCTTGCAGACACCGTGATGTATGGCCTTTAACACTGGCTGCTTCACCCAAACTATTGTATAGGTAACTGATTTAGTCACAACCATACATGTACCCATCACGCTCCATGCCAAAACACATAGGTAAAAGACATTGTAATTTACAACGCCGAGAGATCTAACTCTCGCAAATGCAAGACCTATTGCATTGCAAATGCTTTTTGATTTTAACTGCAGCTTTCACAAATCCACATGTGAAGCAAGCTAAGCGGAAGTTATGGAATCCAATTGGAACATTAGGTCAATGGAAAATGTTAGACCCCCTTAAGTTTTTCGGGCTCGCTCGCTGCGTTACAAAACTAATTTTACACCTACCACTTTCAAATGTCACCAGCCGCCACTGCAGGAGGGCCCCCCTCTCCGTACATTGCAGGGGGGCCCCCTCAAGTTTCGTTACGCCACGCCGCCATATCAGCGCGGCCGCGCAGGGACGGGAAGGCCTCTCTGTTCAAGCAGATGTTAGAGCACTGCAAGGCCTCCGGGGGCTCAGCGGAGGCCACGCTTGTTACTCCAGGGGGCGGGGTCAGGCGTCAGACGTGCAGGTGCCGAAATCTTTGGTCCACAGTTGGCGTCGCAATGGTGGGCCCCGGAACGGACACTGACTTTGGCACCAGGTAAGAGGTCGAAGCAGGGGGTACATGCGGTTGCAGAGGGTAGGGTTGGACCCAGGAAGGGGGGGGGCTACAAATGGCGGGGAGACCTGCGTTCGTACTTCTCAGTAGTAAAAGAGG
Organism: Lissotriton helveticus; assembly: GCF_964261635.1. Lineage (NCBI taxonomy): Eukaryota > Metazoa > Chordata > Amphibia > Caudata > Salamandridae > Lissotriton > Lissotriton helveticus. The sequence continues at coordinate 987,617,728 of NC_136061.1, read as the reverse complement.
CCAGAGAGCCTTCAGTGAGTGGGGAGACCCACTTCATTATGGTATGCATAGGGGTGGGGGCTGGGGAGCCCCCCGCCAGCGGGTGAGCCCGCTACGGAAATGGGCGATACGTGCGGGACATCGGTATAGGGACATCAAACCCAGAAAAGACGGAAGGGCGCACAAGCACTATAGGGATGGAACACGGGGACAAGGGCGACCAGATAGACCATGTGGACAAAAAAGAGAGTACAGAAGTGAGATTCAAGAAGCTCCCATACATGGGCACAGAAAAACCTTTTGGAGCACAGTTAATGCCGTCCTAAAAAGAGAAAATCTGGAAAGTGGAATATATAGAAATCCTTAAATTACTACACAAGGAACCTAGATCTAAGGAGGGCTCCAAAGAGGAAGAGCTAGAGCTATCCAAAAGCCCACAGGTCCCGGTGACTATTGATAACTAGACCGCGGCTTTCCTTATCTATGCCAGCGACTTCTGTTAAAAATTTCCAGAGAGGGTGGTAGCCATATTCAAGTATATAGATATCATTAGGAAGGCCCACTTGAATTTTGGGGCAATGCTTGGACCCAACACGATGAAGAATTCCAGGTCCGGATAGCAGTGGACCCGGATGCACAATGGGGTGAACTAGATACAGATTTATGGCAACACACCATGGGGCCAGTGAAACTTGGTAAGACTATATTTACAGCCAGTGGACTCCCAATAGTATCCAAGCCCTTCCAGGGCCACCCCACCGAGTCAGGTGGGTGGGAGGAACAGGCCCCAGGGGACTCAATTGGGAGACTGCTGGGATTACTACAAGGGCTTATGTACAAGGGAACTCCCCAATTTCCATCCAAAATGCTCAAAATGCTCAGGCAGACACCCGCTGGTCACCTGTTTCTCAGCTAGCACCTCCAACGCCACATGCTACGGTCAACAGCAGGGGAATACAGGTAGCCAGTCAGTAGCACTATATGGGAATCAGTAGGGTGGGGGGGTGCTGATCAGGTAGAGGGGCGAAGGCCCTTGAGGGAAATGCTCATACACCCATTAACATTGAGATATTGGCTTTCTGATCTCTCCTTGTATGACAAGACAGACAACGCAGCAGTTTTGATACAGGGGTTCAGAGAGGGTTTCAGGCTGGGATACAAAGGCCGCTAAGGGTAAGCCGCTAAGTGCCCAACTTTAAAAAAAATCAGAGCATCCGCAGGTGGTCAGGGAGAAATTGTCCGAAAAAGATACAGGAGGGTAGAATGGCAGGATCATTTGATGATTGGCCCATGGATCAGCTAGTAGTGTCACCCATTGCGGTAGTGCCCAAGAAGGAGCTAGGCCAATATTGCCTGATTCAACACTTGTCATGGCCTGAGGGTCAGTCAGTGAATGACTTCATCCCCACAGAGCAAGTGACAGTAACATACTCGTAAGTGGATGTAGCCTTGTCTTTGGTACCGAAGGTCGGACGGGGGGCACTGATGGCAAAGAGCGACATCAAGTCAGCTTTCCCTCTGTTGCCGGTACACCCTGACGACTTCCAACTCCTCGGCATTCAGTTCAAAGGCCAATGGTTTGTGGACAAGGCACTACCCATGGGTTGCTCCATTTATGTGCCCTCTTCGAGTGTTTTAGTACATTTCTACAGTGGTTATTCACATGGCACACGGGGATGGAGGATATCACACACTACTTAGATGATTTTTTCTTTGTAGGAACAGCAGCGACTGGAGACTGCCAGGGCACACTGGAGGCATTTCAGGGTTTGATGGCAAACTTGGGGGTGCCAAATGCCCCGGAGAAAACAGTTGGGCCCACAACCAAGTTGGCTTTTCTGGGTATCGAAATTGACTCAGTAGTCAGGGAGGCCCGGCTGCCGGAAAACAAAAAAAACAAAATGATGGGGCTGCTGAACACGATACTTGCAAAAAATAAAGTGACAGTGAAGGAAGTGCAAATGCTCCCAGGTCATTTGAACTTTGCCTGTAGGGTAGTTAGAGCAGGGAGGACGTTTTGCAGGTGCATAGGTTTGTCCCTCTCGGTGCTCTCCTTGCCTCACCATCATGTCCAACTTACAGTGGGTGTGCGAGAGGACCTGCGCACGTAGAAAGTTTTTCTACAAGACTTTAATGGCATTCCAGTGACTTCCTGGTAGGACATGGAATTGGGACGTGCAGATTTTCTCTGACACCGTGGGCGCTTGCGGTTTTGGTCTGAACTGGCAGGGGCATTGGTGTGCTGAGCAATGGCCTCCAGCCTGGAGCGAGGGTAGGCACAGCATCGTTTTTCTTGATTTTGTTCCCTTGGTAGTGGCTGTCATGCTATAGGACAAGGTCAGCTGTCTCACAAAATTGTCCTTCTGCAGGTAGACAATATGTCAGTGGTCCAGATGGTCAACAGGCAGTCAGCCAGGGAACCACAGCTGTGGCAGCTGCTGCTAGTTTTTGTACTGCATTGCCTTAGATTTGATATTACCTTCAGAGCCCAGCACGTTCCTGGTGTGGACAATGACATTGCTGATGCTTTGTCTCGTTCGCAGTAGGAGAGGTTCCATGGGCTGACCACGGAGGCGGGCTGGGAGAAGACTCATGTGCCACAAGAATTATGGTCCATAGGCGAGAGAGGTTGCTGCATTTAGTAGCCAGATCTTTAGCCCCGTCAATGAGGAGGGCTTATCTCCAGGCTTGGGGGAAGTTCTTGGGGCGGGTCACGGAAGAGGCAACACCAGTGGCAGAGGGTGAAACTTCATCCAATTCATACTCGGGCTCATTGAAAAGGGGCAATCCAGGGTGATGATCTCAAGTAAACTAGCGAGCATCTCCTTTATGGGCAAACTATGGTGGGGGTACCCTCCCATCAGCTGGGGAGCTGGGGAGCTGGGGGGCTGGGGAAAAGAATCCTGGAGGGTTGGGCGAGGGAGTACAGCTCAGTGGGGCCCAAGCAGAGGCCCTTGACTTTAGATATCCTAGTGCTCATAATTCAGGCTCTGTCATCGGTGTGCACTACTGACGGGGAGACACAGATGTTTTCGTCCATCTTGTCTTGGTTGTTTTTTGAGGCATTTCTGGTTTTAGAGCTACTGGGGGACAAGGGCAGCAGAGGCTTACACTGGTAAGAGGTGTTTATATAAGATAGCGGGGTTCGGGTATGGCTATATAAGTCAAAGAATGACCAGAGAGCTGCAGGTAAGGTGGTGTTCTTAAAAGCCTACCCTCTGGCAGTGGTTTGCCCGGTACCCTGCACAGAAAAATTCAGGAGTGGGGCGGTTAGCGCGGGAAACCAGTAACAGCGTTTCAACTGCTAGTGCTGCTGTGCAAGACATTAAAGACACTGGGCCTAGACCCCAGCCAGTTTGGGACACATTTATTCAAGATTGGTGCTGCGACGGAGGCTAGCAGACGGCGTTGGGGGTCAGGCAGGATAAGGGAGCTGGGTAGATGAAAATCAGGTTGTTTTTGGGCATATGTCAGGGAGAAAGGTGCTAAGGGGTTGCAATTGTCAAGTTGTCATCTTTATTTTTTTTGCAGGTTCTTGGGTCACTCAGTTGTTAAATGGGCTGAACGGCATGCTAGGGCACGCTTTCACAGTGCCAACGTGTGTTTTAATAGGGACTTATACTTGATTTCCTGAAAGGGAAAGGTGGAATGCGGTGGAAGGAGCTGATACCATGTTTGAATAGGTACATGGGGTGGGGGGCGGGAAATGTCCGGACGTGCTCATCATTCATTTAGCGGAAATAATGATCTGGTAGCTCAAGAGGGTTTGGCGCTATTGAAGGAGATGAAATGGGACCTTAGACAGACATCTAGTTGTAGGCAGGCTGCCACACTATGTGGACAGAGTTTATACCCAGGAGAGTTTGGCAGGGGGCTATCAAACTGTCAGCCATTGACAAAGCCAGGAGGAAACTGACTAAAGAAATGAGGGCTTTTTGCAGGGATAACAACATTGCCAGGATACAACATTTAGACTTGAAATTTGAGGATGTGTAGTTTTTTAGAGGAGACGGAGACCACCTATCTTTTATGGGGATGGAGATTTACTTGCTCCAGTTGAAGTTGGCTTTAGCAAAAGTGTTAGGGGTCGAGTTACGGGATCTGCTGGTATTGGAGCAATCACTATTTGGGTTAGGCGGGAGAGCAGGGGTGGCTGGGCAGGGCAAGGGGGGTAACCCCTGGCCCTGGGTGGCAGTCAGCTGAGAAGTTCTCAGGATTTACACAAATGTATTGCTTGTCAGTGGCAGTTCAGGCTGAAGGGGAATGGGTAGGAAGTTCACGCCTGGACGAAATAGGAAGTTAATACGTTAGGTAGGAAGTTCAATCAAGTTCGAGGAGGTCCCACTTTCTCTTGAGCAGCTCTGATTCAAGTATGTTATTCAAGTTTGAAGAGGTTATCAGGGGGGGGGATCTTTTAGGGGTGGAGTAGTTTATCTTAGGTGAGTAATGATGTATAGTGAGGCATTTGTTTTGTAAGGCAAAGGCGCAGGTTATGTTGTAATGTGCACCTGTCTCAATAAAGAGGCCTTTTTCACACATCCCAGTGGTCTGTGCTGCCCCCTCTTCCCCAATGGGGATTTGGGGGCAGCCGACTGAAGGACTGCCCCCGGGGTCTTTGGGGAAGTGGTGAAGTCCAGAGGACTGCACGGTGGGTTTTGGGCTGCATTTGGGCTATGTAATAGGCAGCTTTATAATCCCTCCATTTTGGGTGCCAGCCACCATTTTAACATGGTGGCACGTTGGCTGGCACACTCAGCTAGGTTTTTGTCCTCCCCCACCTCCTTTAGGATTAGGTTGCAATGTAATTAATGCTGGGGGTTTCATCCACCCTGGTGGGTCGCTTCTATTTGTACAGGTGCACAAAAAGGGGACATTTTTATTGTGGTTGTTGCTTGATTCAGGTGCATGAGCGGTCGGCTGAGAAGTTCCCTGGATTTACACAAGTTTATTGTTGGTCAGCGGCAGTTCAGGCTGAAGGAGAATGGGTAGGAAATTCACGCCTGAACGACATAGGAAGTTAAAACGTTAGGTAGGAAGTTCAATCATGTTCAAATTGTAGTTGAGGTAGGAAAAGGGGAACATTTAGAGTTCCCACTTTTTGATGAACAGCTCTGATGCAGGTATGTTAAGTTTGAAGAGGTTATCATGGGGAGAGCTCTTTTAGGAGTGGGGGTAGTTTATCTTAGGTGAGTAACGATGTATAGTGAAGCATTAGTTTTGTAAGGCAAAGGCCCAAGTTATGTTTTAATTTGCACCTGTCGCAATAAAGAGTCCTTTTTCACGCATCCCAGTGGTCAATTATCTGTACTGCCCCCTCTTCCCCAAACCGAAAGCTTGCATATGAGCGGGAGCTGTTCTCCCTTCAGTGTGCATGCACGCCAAAACCCAAAATGGAACCACACATATGCCAGGCCTCAGCCATTGCTCATTTCACAGGACTGCTTCCCTCCCACAAATGATGTGGGTCTCCCTACTTACCCTGTTCCAATTCAACACCAGAATCCACCGATGTAGTGGGTCCTTGACAACAGAATATGGATCACTGCCTCCCTTCTCATTTATTCGTAGTGCGGTGTGCAGTTCTCTCCCCTTGTGCCTAACACAGACAAGATCCCAGGCACAGCATAAGAGACGTGAGACCGGCAGGGGTCACACTTTATTGTCTTCGTCTCAGTCATGAGACAGGCGAAACAAGCACTTGCACTGCAATAGGTCCCCCATTTTAGAATCATTGACCTATTGGTATTGTAAATGACAGTGCCTTTTTATTATTGCAGGTTCTTTAAACACATAAACAAAAGGCATTGTCATTTACAATGCCAATTGCTCAAAATCTCGTAATTGCTAGACCTGTTGCAGTGCAAATGCTTGTTTTCTTTTCAATGGGGCTGTGTTTGTTGCACACAACTTTATACCTCAAAATGCACCTTTGGTTTTACAACTTTGCATTTTTCCTCAGGAAACACATTTAAAGGTAACATGAATTCTGTTGAAAATAAAAAACTTTAAACAAATAAACATATTTTCATGTTTGCATCATCAAAAATAAACAAATGTGTGTGCAATGGAGAATAATAGCCCTTCAAGGCCTTTTAACACTCTGGAATAATTATCGGAAAATGTAAGCTCTTGCTGTCTCGAACTTGAATTCATAAAAACGATTATATTTTTGGACTGTGTGTAATTTTTATTATGGGAGGGTAATCTCGTGTAGACCACGATCATTGAGCTAAAAATATCTAGCGAAAATGTACTTGCTGACTGCTTTTTCTCACATGTTAGACTTGGTTGGAACAGACATCTCTTGTGGGACAAGTGAAACTAGAAGTGCCCGTTCTCTTACAATGTTAAACCAGGTGCTTTTTTTGGTGTCTTGGCGCTAGACGGACAAACATTGTTGCTGAATGCTGATATCTCGCAAGCTTTTGTCAATATATAATTACCCCGCGTATCTTTGTCTTATGACTGAGTGGACCCTGGCTAGTAGCAAGAGAAACAGGAAATCATTTTTACTCGTAAACAAATGGTAAGAATGGGGCTGTGGAGATAAAAACTATTGGACAGTTCCAATTTTCACACAGGTGCCCATCCTCATGTACCACCTATAAAACCTGCGGTTTCACTATGCAGAGAAAAAACTACGCAGCTTCGTCCACCCTTAATTTCACATTAATAGAGGCCATGTTCCTTTTTTTAAACAAACTGTGTCTAAAGAAAGGGCCGTGGCCTCTAATAATGTGACCGCGTGGTATGTGGCGTTTTTACCAAAAAAAGCATTTGTTTGTCAAGTTAACAAACAAATGCATTTTTTTGTAAAAGCGCCCCGCGGAAGTGTGCATGATGTGCTGAATGTTGCAGGAAAGCATGTAGTGCCTGCAGTAGGAGAAACACATTAAAAAAAATAGTGCTTAAAAACAAATTAAGACTAACCGTGTAACAACTGCAGTAAAAGGGCCAGTCCTCATAGGATGTTACAAACGAAGGCAAGGCGGTACTGAGGAGGGACTAACAAGTCTATAAATGAACGAGAAACCAGCATTTAGGAAGGACAATGACACAACCTAATGACAAATATGGCGAAGAGTGGGTAGCTTCAAATCCATACTCCAATACGGCATGCCACGCAGAGCAGCGCATGCGCTGCCCAGGCTCGACCTAAAACAGGAAGAATGATGAACTCTTATAGTACCCAAAGGTTGGGTTGGGTTGCTTCAGTTGGGTGTAGCTTGGTTCCAGTGGCATAGTGCACAAGGGAATGATGGAGGAAAAAGAATTATAGGTTGGAATGCTTCTCCAAACAATTGACAATGGTTAGACTTATTGCAAGGATTCCTTCCATTAACTATTGTGTTTTTCATGTAACACCCTACATGGCCAAGACAATGGATAGACGTAGGTCCCTTGCTCATGTTGCCACTGGAATCAAGCTGCACCCTACTGAAGAAGCTCCATCAGGCCGAAACTAGTCCTGGGATCCCGGACCATTCAGAGCTATTAACGCTCCAATGTTTTAACGAGTGTCCGCCATTGTCCCGGCTGCGCGCGTCGTCCTGCCTGCTGCAGTAATAATAAAAAAAAAAAATTAAATGTTGTCCTGCCTGCTGTAGTAATAATAAAAAATGAAAATAAAGGATTTCACTTACGTGAAGTGATGGGCGAAAAGCTAAGTGGCTGATGCTCCAGAAACAGGAAAAAGAGTACTCCGGAACAAGAATGGAAGTGGAGGTAACTGTAGTTGTTCGGTGCTGCTCGTACAAAAATGGAAGTGAGATATCGCAGCTTTAACCATTTAGCAAGCAGCAAAGAAGAGAACTGATGGATTTAACGAATGGGAAGGCAGTAGGCGGGACATAAGTCCTTTTCAAGTTTTTTCCCCTACTACAGGTCCTCCTGACAGCACATGCACTGTCTGGGCTCGACCTAATACATTGACTAAAGATGCCATAACTCATAGAGAAGTCAGCCTATGGCTGAAGTGGGGTGACATGTTGCCCCTTGATTCATGCTAGAGTAGGTTGGAGATAAATGGGAATATCATAACAACAGACACATGGATGAAGTGTGGCTGAAAACTCCTATTAATGTCTATATCATAACCATAATTTAAGTGCATTCCAAAGGCCTTGCCTAACACAGACCTATAATAAGCCAGTTGTTGTGTACTTCTCTGTCAGCCTATTGCCTTCACAAAAGAAGGAAAGAAAGCAGGAAACAAGGAAAGAACGTTGAAAAATAAGGCAAGAAATAAGAAAGGCAAGAAAGAAAGAAAGATAGCAAGAAAGAATGAAAGAATACAACAAAGAATGAAAGAAAGAATGAAAGCAGCTGAGAAACAGAGAGAAAGAATGAAAAAGAAAGAGAAAAAAGAAAGAGACAAAGGAAAAGGAGGGAAAGAAAGAAAGCTAGACAGAAAGAATGAGTGTAACCAAGAAAAAATGAAAGAAAGCAAGAAAGAAGGAATGAAAGCAAGAAAAAAGAAATGAAAGAAAGAAGGAAAGGAAGTAGGCAAGAAAGAGACAGTGGGAAGAAGGAATGAAAGAAAAAGGAAAGCAAGAAAGAAGGAATAAAATAATAAAAGAAAAAAGAAGCAAGAGAGAAGGCCTGACAGAAGAAAGGAAAGCAGGAAAGAAGGAATGAAATACTTAAAAAGGAAAGACGAATAAAAGAAGGAAAGCAAGAAAGAAGAAAATAGAGAAAGAAAGGAAGGAGGAAAAAAGGAAAGAAAGAAGCAAAAGAAGAAAGAAAAAAAGAAAGCCAAAAAGACAGAAGGCAGTAAAAGTAAGTGCTACAAGTGCTGCAAATGAAACATGAAAAAAGGCTGGTTTTCTTCCTGGGCAAAGTTTATTGAAGAAAAGAACCATTGGTGAAAATGAGTCCAGAATAAACGTTCTGAAGAATTGTCTGCTTATGAATTCACAAGTATAATATTGAAGCTTTCAATAACTAAATATAGAACAGTTTCAAGAGGACGCAGGCTATGAAATACCAACAGTCAAACCGTAAACAAAGGACACTCCAAATGGAATTCACAACAGCATTGGCAGGAGACAGGAACTGATAAAGCGTGGAATGTGGCATCTGCACACATCTTGTATAAAGAGTCCTGCTGTCACATCAGACTCTAAATACAAAGGTAATATCAAAGCAATACATTTTATTTTTTACCATTGGCAAAGAAGAAAACTAGCTTGTGTGCGGATGTGCTCCTTGTGAAAGAGCAACATGCAGTCACTCAAAGTGGTTATCCAGTTGCTGAAGTGGACTGAACCCCCTGCATCATGCTGTATGCAGTAGTGGATGGAAGCAAAACGCGACAGACACACCAACAGACCAATAGATGAAGAAAACTATCTGAAAGTCCATTTAAATAAGTATACTGTACATATATAATTTTAAATAAAAAAGTCTTGGCTAGTGCCAGACCTAAAAATAATAATATTAATAACCTTAATAATACATTTTAAAAATATACAAGGAGGAAAAAATAAATTGTTAATTTTTATAAAAATAAAACCACCTACTTTTCCAGTTGTCCATCCATCGGGATTTACTGCTGTCTTTTGGCCATGGTTTACTTACCTGTTGCTGCAACCTTACAATCTGTATAATTAAAGGGAGGTGGATACAAAAGACAAGGTTGCCCACCACTGTTTTCCAATGAACTCAGTGTCCCATCATCATTGTAAATGTCATTCGGGTTGGGTTGCTTCAGTCGGGTGTAGCTTGGTTCCAGTGGCATAGTGCACAAGGGAATGATGGGGGCAAAATAAATATAGGTTGGAATGCTACTACAAACAATTGCCAATGGGTAGACTTATTGCAAGGATTCCTTCCATTAACTATTGTGTTTTTCATGTTACACCCTACATGGCCAAGACCATGGAAAGACGTAGGTCCCTTGCTCATGTTGCCCCTGGAATCAGGCTGCACCCTACTGGAGAAGCTCAATCAGGCCGAAACTAGTCCTGGGTTGCTTGTCTTCTGGTTTAGGGAGGCTCTGGCTTGGCAGTTCAGGATGGATTGTTCCTGTTGAATAAGGCTAGGTGGGAAATATGCAGGTTAGTATACTACACTAGTCTGCCTTTTCACTGACCTTCCTTCCTTATATTTTGCGTATCACGAGACATGCATCGAGAAGGGTAATTTCAGCTCATTGGGAGATGTGTTTACGATGACATTACAGTAAACCCAAACTTATAATTTGAAATACAATACTACAAGCAGTAATAAAATGCCAAATCAAAATGACTGTGTATGCAACACACGCATGACATGCAACATGAAAGCTCTGAACTATTGCAAGTTGCTGAAATTAACAAACCATGCAACCTCACACCAACCAAACCTTTCTCCCCTATTGCCCGTCATTACTTTTGAGGTGATTCCCACTTCATAACATGAAAAAGAACAAGAGAAACCTGTGGGTACAATAAGAGTATATCATTCTTCCTGTTTTAGGTCGAGCCTGGGCAGTGCATGCGCTGCTCTGTGTGGCATGCCATATTGGAGTATGGATTTGAATCTGCCCACCCTCCGCCATATTTGTCATTAGCTTATGTCATTGTCCTTCGTAAATGCTGGTTTCTGGTTCATTTATAGGCTTGTTAGTCCCTCCTCAGTACTGCCTTGTCTTCACTTGTAACCTCCTATGAGGACTGGCCCTTTAACTGCAGTTGTTACACGGTTCGTCTTATTTAGTCTGTAAGCACTATTTTCTTTAATGCGTTTCTCCTACTGCAGGCACCACATGCTTTCCCGCAACATTCAGTGCGGCATGCACACTTCCACTGGGCGCTTTTACAAAGCAGTTTAGGATGTTGAATAAGGCTATGTGGAGAAGATTCAGGTTAGTATACTACATTAGTCTGTCTTTTCACTGACTGGTTTTCTTCACTGCCAATGTTAAAAAATAAAATGTATTACTTTGATATTACCTGTGTATTTAGAGTCTGATGTGACAGCAGAACTCTTGATACAAGATGTGTGCAGATGCCACATTCCACGCGTTATAAGTTTCTGTCTCCTGCCAATGCTGTTGTGAATTCTTTTTGGAGTGTCCTTTGTTTACGGTTTGACTGTTGGTGTTTCACAGCCTGCATCCTCTTGAAACTGTTCTATATTTAGTTATTGAAAGCATCAATATTATACATGTGAGTTCATAAGCAGACAATTCTTCAGAACGTTTATTCTGGACTCATTTTCACCAATGGTTCTTTTCTTCAATAAACTTTGCCCAGGAAGAAAACCAGCCTTTTTTCATGTTTCATTTGCAGCACTTGTAGCACTTACTTTTATTGCCTTCTTTCTTTTTCACTTTCTTTTTTTCTTTCTTTATCTTTTTTCTTACTTTCTTTTTTCTTTTGCTCCTTTCCTTCCTTTTTCCTCCTTCCTTTCTTACTTTCTTTCTGCCTTTCTTTCTCCATTTTCTTCTTTCTTGCTCTCCTTCTTTCATTCGTCTTTCTTTTTTTAATTATTTCATTCCTTCTTTCCTGCTTTCCTTTCTTCTGTCAGGCCTTTTTTCCTTATTCTTTCATTCATTCTCTTTCCTATTTCTTTCACTCTCTCATTCCTTCTTTCTTGCTTTCCCTTTTTCTTTCATTCCTTCTTCCTTGCTTTTCTTTCATTATTTTATTCCTTCTTTCTTGCTTTCCTTTTTCTTTCATCCCTTCTTCCCACTGTCTCTTTTTTGCCTATTACCTTTTCTTCTTTCTTTTCTTGCTTTCTTTAATTTTTTCTTGGGTACACTCATTCTTTCTTACTTGCTTTCTTTCTTTCCCGCCTTCTCTTTTGTCTTTCTTTCTTTATTTCTTCTTTCTTGCTTTCGCTTTCTTTTTCATTCTTTCTGTCTTTCCCAGCTGCTTTCATTCTTTGTTGTATTCTTTCTTTCTGTCTTTCTATCCTTCTTTCTTTCATGCCTTTCTTATTTCTCACCTTCTTTTTCAACTTTCTTTCCTTGTTTCGTGCTTTCTTTCCTTCTTTTGTGAAGGCAATAGGCTGACAGAGAAGTACACAACAACTGGCTTATTATAGGTCTGTGTTAGGCAAGGCCTTTTGAATGTACTTAAATTATGGTTATGATGTAGACATCAATAGGGGTTTTCAGCCACACTTCATCCATGTGTCTGTTGTTGTGATATTCACATTTTTCTCCAACCAATTCTAGCATGAATCAAGGGGCAACATGTCACCCCACTTCAGCCATAGGCTGACTTCTCTATGAATTATGGCATCTTTAGTCAATGTATTAGGTCGAGCCTGGACAGTGCATGTGCTGTGAGGATGACCTGTAGTAGGGGAAAAAACCTGAAAAGGACTTATGTCCCGCCTACTGCCTTCCCATTCGTTGAATCTATCAGTCGCTCTTCTTTGTTGCTTGCTAAATGGTTAAAGCAGCAATACCTCACTTCCGTTTTTGTATGAGCAGCACCGAACAACTACAGTTACCTTCCACTTCCATTCTTGTTCCGGAGTACTCTTTTTCCTGTTTCCGGAGCATCAGCCAGTTAGCTTTTCGCCCCTTCACGTAAGTGAAATCATTTATTTGCATGTTTTATTATTAGTACAGCAGGCAGGATAACGTTTATTTTCATTTTTTATTTTTACTACAGCAGGCAGGACAACAACGCAGCCTGGACAATGGGGTCCGCTCGTTCTAACATTGGAGCGTTAATAGGTCTGAATGGTCCGTGTAAAAATGTGAGGTAGGTTGGAGTATTTTTAGAAAAGGTACATCTGTTAAAATGAATAGCTGTAAAAGTGCTAATTTATCGTCAGATCGTCACGGTGCAAGGTTTTGGCTGTCTCTTCTAGGTTTTTCACCTTGACGCTGTTTTAGACGTGTGGATAACGTACTTCACTTTTCTACATTATATAACAGCAGCAATATGAGATGCCATAGATGCTGAATATTTCATAAGCACTGAAATTTATTGATTTATTTGAAGGTTTGGACTCTGTGTACTATGAACGGGATCCGGGAGTACGAATAGATCATAAATAGACATGGCTCACTACAGATCGCGAAGCGGTGATCTTGAATATAGGAACACATCCTTTCTTTAATATGGTGAAACACTTGTGCTTATGAAATATTCAGCGTCTATGGCATCTCATATTGCTGCTGTTAAGGAATTTGTTTAGTTTGACCTATAGGTACACAGGATAATATTTTTGTTCCTTTTCAACTGTTCCTTTTGCCCTGATGAAGTTGATTGGCGTATTTGCCTGACGAAACACGTGATGGCAAGCTTTTGGTTACCCTGTGGTTTGAAGAACATCTACTAAGTAATGTAATCACAGAAGATACTATGAAAATGGAAAAATAAAAGAGAAGAAAGAAATTCAACCTATTGGAGAGTTGTGAATTTATAGGAACATTCATATTTACAATTGCTGCTCAGGTTTCTAATTGTAACGTTGAACTTTGTTTTGATTTATGGTTAGTTGAAGAGTAGTCATCTAGGTGTGGGTTTCAGATAGGCAATCTTTGATGTTCTCAGTGGTTAGTATGGAAAGCTGGTCACTCAGAGGCAGATGATGAACACGAAGCACATACCACAGTGCAAGTAGGTAGAACTGGTTTACCATTGATAAACTATCCAGAGACAGTGTGGAGACACTGTGCTTTGCCGAGTCCCCTCTACAACCTCTCCTCCAACTATCTCCATTCAAGTTCAGCCTTCCACATCCTATACTACACCTTAGACCTCCACCCACTGTCTCATTTAGACACTACATGATAGCAGGATACCACTGTTAGATTGTTGTTTATTTTTTAGTTTGTCTGTGCGTCATCTGGATACTGGTTTGTCTAAGACACCAAGAGTTTTCAGGAAATGTCATCGAGATTCCACTTTCAGGGTAAAGTGGATGGGGTCAATACTGATAAAATGGGAAATCAAATTGTGTTGTAGGTTGTGAGTGTGAGTGTTTTCTCGATAGTCTTATAGATATGAATCAAACCATTTTAATACCGTGCAAGCCACATCACAATGGATAGATAGGGTATTAAGTAGCTATTCCTGTAGAACGGTCCCACAGGTCATTTGGGCCTAGGCCAAACCCTGGCCTCCCCCTAGACCTATCGTAGTGCACCTTCTGAACTTTAGGGACCGAGACACCACACTCCAACTAGCAAGAGAGCGCGGCAATGTGGACTGGCAAGGTTCCAAATTATCATTCTATCCGGACTTCACCCCGATGGTCCAAGAGGCACGGCACAAGTTTTTGGGTGTTAAGGCTACACTGCGCAATCTTGGGCTCAAATGCGGCATGCTCTACCCAGCGAGGCTCAAGGTGGACGTGGGTGGCAGATCACGGATCTTCGACTCTCCCACAGAGGCCTAGGAATTCTGCCACACGTACAAAACACGGCTCTCACAGAACTCGACAGATGCCGCACAGGCTTCCCCACATCACAGTGGCTCCGACACAAGCGCAAAGTTGTTTTCGAGCACTGGTACTGAATGAGGACACATTGTATGACCTTATGTGATTCACATTGTTGACGAGGGAGAATGCTCTGTTTATTTTGATATGTTTAGGTATATGTGACACTTGGCCGGCTTGATTCTGGGATGCCACCACCCCCTGGTGTATCCGCAACGTTGGTTAATTGCTCTTTGAGGTTCCCCTGTTGGACCGAAGTGAATTGCCCGGCGATCACTATGGTTACCAAGCGTATTACGTTGCTAGGATTGGGCCACCTAGCGGACAATAGGTGGCTGGGCGGAGGATGGGGGCCTATGGGGTAGTTTGCACACCACAATTGTTCTAGATTTCTTTCCAGTCTCACATTGCATGCTACGTTTAGTTCGCATCACAGTTCTGACAGAAATGTGTTTCAATGCACCCTTGATGGCTCCTTTAGGTAATATCCAGGGGTCCACGTCTCTTTCTCTTATGACCTGGAATGTCAGGGGCCTTAATAATACGCGTAAATGTCGCCAGGTGATTCACTACCTCATTCGACATAAGCTGGCTATCATCTATTTACAAGAAACACACCTCTGCTTACTGATTCGGCTCAGTTCGGAACCAGCTGGGCAACACATACATATTTTTCTAATTATAGCAACTATGCTAGAGGCACTGCCATACTGATCAACAAAAGAATCCCCTTTAATCTTATTGATGTGACCCGCGATCCGGGAGGCAGATTCGTGATAGTCACGGGGACCCTATACGGGCACAGAGTCAAACCGGCTAACATATATGCTCCGAATGTCGATTCCCCCGAATTCTTCCACGATCTAAATGCCAGATCGTGGAACATGACCCTCATGCGCTTATCCTTGGGGGGAACTGTACTTCTTAATAAACGCTTCACTAGATAGTACATCCAAGACGCCAGACGCTAAACCCCGGGCTAGACGGGCCCTGTAGGATCTCTGCGCCCAGTATACGCTAATTGATATTTGGCGACAACGCAATCCCACCCTCACAAACCACACTTATTATTCTGGCCCATACGGCACATGGTCGAGAATAGATTACTGGCTGCTTTCACCCTGTGTGGTGGGTTGGTTCAGTTCTCTCACTACACTCCCCAGCACATACTCTGACCACTCCCCAGTACTCCTGCATTTACTTTTCCGACGACCAGAGGGGTATGAGCGGCAGTGGCGAGTCCCCATTAGGGCCCTACTGGACGAAGTTTTCAAAGCTGAAGTATGAGAGGTCATAGAGGACTATTTGAAATAAATACTGGCTCGGTGGACACGGCTGGGGTACTATGGGAGGACTTTAAGGCAGTCATGAGAGGGGTTTGCATCTCCAAACAGTCTGGAGTGCTCAGGGATCTTCGTAATATATTGACCCGCATTGAACATTGCCAAACTAGACTCGCGACTCTCGTCCTGCCTGAATCCACAAGACCGGGCGAGAGAGACTTGCTCTCCTGACGGAATACAGAGACACAGCAGAGAGGGAAATATTGTACATGGGGAAATACCAGACAGCACGTAGGTACGGTGAGGGTGAACGTCCTGGCAGAGTGTTAGCGCATATGCTGAGACCACCTTACAACAAATCCTACATTACGGAATTCCATTCTTCCTCAGCCATCAGGGACGAATTTCTGCAATACTACACCACAGTATATTCCTCAAAAGCCGGCTCGGATGGTGCTGCTCAAACTGATTACTTAGACGAGATCGAACTGGTGTTTCTGGAGAAATATATGCTCGACTTTATGGCTGAGCCTATATCGGTCACTGACGTTCTTCTGGCCATCGACACTCTGCGAGGCTCCTCTGCCCCGGGCTTGATGGCTACACAGGAGATTTTTATAAAGAATTTAAGGATATTCTGGCCCCTCAATTAATTGAGGTTTACGCTGAGGCTCTAGTGCGGCAGTCCCTTCCCCCCACGCTTCAAGAAGCCTTAATTGTACTCCTTCCGAAGCCCGGGAAAGACCCGAAACAATGCGGGTCATACAGACCGCTGTCCCTATTGAACCTTGATTACAAAATCCTAGCAAAAGTACTGGCCAATAAACTGTCACAATTAATGGAATATATAATTTCTCCCATGCAGTCTGGTTTCGTTTCCCGGTGGTCTACGTCTCTGAACCTCTGCATGTTGTTCGCTGTGATACACAGGATTTATCCCGACATCCCTGCTGCCGCTGTGTTGCTGGACGCGGAAAAGGCGTTCGACTCTTTAGAATGGCCCTTCCTTGTAGAAGTGATGCAACGCATGGGATTCCCCTATGGCTTCATTTCAATGGTATCCTTGTTATACAGTGGCCCATCTGCTAGGCTCCGTCTGAACGGCACCCTTTCCATGCCGTTTCGGTTATATCGCGGGACCATACAGGGTTACCCCCTGTCCCCGCTTTTGATCTTCCTCGCCATGGATCCGCTAGTCCGGCATCTCCAAGAACGGCAATTGCACAGAGGACTACAGTTCCGCACGGGGCCCCTGCTTGCCTCTCTGTATGCAGATGACACCATCTTATACGTACGGGAGCCACACATCAATTTGTCCCCACTTACTCGGGAAATCATCTGTTTTGGGCGCTTTTCAGGGCTTGGTATAAATTGGCACAAATCAACTGTCTTCCCACTTACGGCTTGCACGACACAATGGGAATGTGAATTTTCCCTTGAATGGTGCCAGGATTTGGTAAAGTATCTTGGCATACATATTCACCTGGACACCTCCCACATCATCCGATTAAACTATAAGCAGGCCTTTCATAAATTAGAAGAGCAAGCTGAACGTTGGCTATGATTGCCTCTATCCTTGACCTTCCGGGTAGCTATATTAAAAATGGTGGTACTCCCTAAATTTTTATACCTATTTAATAACATCCCAATCCCCCTTTCTGATGGAGTCTTTCGCATCTTGCAGACGCTTGTGACTTATCTGGTATGGGGCGGGAGGCGACCGCAAGCTCGCTGGACTACCATGACACTGCCATATGACAAGGGCGGGTTCAATGTGCCTGATTTTCATCTCTATTATTTAGTAGCACAATGCCACTACGCGTTCACCTGGTGCCATCCGGATGCGCGAGTTCCCTTCCTGCGACCAGAAGCAGACCTAGTGCTGCCTGACAAACTGAGCGAGGTTTACCCTGGGAGGTATCCACATGACCAACACGACATACAATCAGTATCCACGACTGCCTGGGCGTGGGATAAGTTGAAGAAGCGCACGATACCACACTGCTATACTCCTCGGCCCTGCCCTTACCCGACGCCCGATGGTTCCCGATTACCGGGGAAATGCTGATGCTGAACACATTGACCACACTAGATATCACAAAAGTGGGTGATATTTTCCCGGGTAGCATGTTTTTTCAATAGACGAGGAAGCACAGTTCACTGATTGCACCTTCATGACGCGATTCCTTCAGACCCGCTTGAAATCCGCACTGCACTCTACCTTCCCCTCGTACCCTGCGGAGCCGGACACTTTCCCTCTCCGCTCACTCTGGTAGTGGAGGAGTCACACGACGGCACATGCCTTATCTCCAAAATGTACAGGGCATGCGCCGGGTTGCTGCCTGCAAATGACTCAGGCCTCAGACAAGCTTGGGAGACAGACACGGGGTGCACCATCACTGATGAACAATGGGTCAAGTGCTGTGAGGCCACAAAAGACATTTCGCTTAATAGTCGCCATAAACTGCTCCATTTTAAATTTCTCCACCGCTCTTACTTTACTTCATCCTTGGAACATAGAATTGACGTTGAACGGCCACATACCTGTTTGAAATGTGCTGCACCGCATGCCGATTTTATCCATTTGGCATGGTCCTGTCCACGATTGCAGTCCTATTGGTCGGAGGTGCACGTGACCCTTGCCAAGATAGTTGGGCTGCCTTTGGTCCCCGTTCCCGAGAATGCCCTGTTGGGGTACACTGTACACATTCCTAAGAAAGTCAGGAAGCTTGTGTCACTGGGGCTGCTTTTAGCTAAATGAGAGGTGGCTATTCACTGGGGAAGGACATCCTCTCCTAACCTGTAGGACTGGCTGGGAAGTCTGGCGCACTGCAACACTAACACTGAAACATACGCCCGTCTCATGCCGAATGCATCACGGCCGCGGGATATATGGGGGGCGCTTAGATCCTACTTTGAGGCCACCAAGCAAACTTCTACATCTCTGGTGGATGATAGGTTGGTGCCTGCGGGGGTGGGCTAATGGAATGGTCGTTTTTTTAACAATGATTTCCCTTTCAGACCTGTATGTTCACTTCAGCCGTGTGGCACTGCTACAGTTAGACAAAAGTGTAGATAGGGATCGGATTAGTTGAGCTGGGGACTGCGGGCGGAGGGTGGAGGGTTGGGCTGGTTTCTTTTGATACTGGACGGCTCCATCAGGGGCTACACTGTGTTATCACTACTAGGTTTACTGCTGTCAGGGACGATTTGATTGATATATTGGATCAATGTTTGCAATGCAATATGACCTCTATTCTATAACTGGAAAAAGAAAGTTTTAAAAAGTAGCTATTCTTGAGCACCTTTATCAAACAGGACTTAGATTATTGTCACATAGTTTCCTTTATACATTGCTTCCTTGATTATGTGCTACAGAACATTTGTGGATAGCCAAATATTACTCAGTGGGTATCCTTTGGTGGAAAAGTGTTAGTCTGTCAAGTGGGCTGTGTTACTAGTGTTTCATTGTTTTGCAGAGTACCAGAGTTGTGCTCTTATCTTTTTTTGTTGCTGAATTCAGGTATCTAGTAAAGCTTAAAGGAGTGAGGCTTAGGGCATTTAAGCATTAGATGCTAGTGCATAGATTGTGAGAAAGTGCCCGAATACCATATTATGTATGTGGATAATATTTTGTTGTTGGTGGTGTATGGCAGTTGTTAGGGTGGCGCTGCAAAATGGAATCCATGCATGCTATGTTGGAAAAAAAGTCTGAGTGTTTCAACTTAGACCACACTGAAAGTGAACTTTTGGAATCTACCAAGATTAGAAGTGTTTGCATTCTTAGGGAAATTAATCTTCCAACAACCATGGTATGTGCTTGTGGAGTCCACCCAGGAGGGGCAGAGGAGCGAAATATAGGAAGCTGCACTGCAAACCAGTCATGGTATATGGTCTGAGGAGTCCACCAAGGAGTGGCAGAGAAGCAAGTCATACAACTCACACACTCCACATTCTGCAGCCTGCCCAGTGGCCCTGTGACAATGTGATGCTGCATGGGATGTTGGGGTCTGGGCACTGGGTGATGCCTAGCAGTTAAGTGTTACTGGAAGGATAAAAGACCCCTACCAGTACCTGCAATGTCAGGCTGTGGCTGTTACTTAACTGTCTAAATCGAAATAAAAACCTTACCTCCTACCTTAGTGGCCTCATAGTGTTGTGTGAAGGCCCTGCCTTCCAACTACAACAATCGGGCAACACCATAATGAAGACACCCACTGTGTACAAGGGACACCAACGGATATGTTTCCCAAAAGAAAAGCCAAGCAACCGAAATATCAGCTGTAACTGATGTGACAAATGGCTGTCTCATGGTGTAATGGCGAGCCAGAAGTCTTCTTGAATAAATGTTTCTGCAGGCGTTTCTTAAGTGCTGGTAAGGTGGGAAAGCCTTTCAGATATTCGCTAAGATGATTCCAAAGACTGACACCCAGACATTGGTATGTTTTTCCAGTATATCAAGTCTCCTAAAGTTTGTTGGTGGATTTAATTTGATTTACCCAATCTTAAAACACACCTAATGATGAAATAAGGGTATTCTTTTACATGTATTCTTAACCTTCTGTCTTACGGGTTCTGAAAACAACAGTGCAGAATCTTGAATGTAATGGTTTCTGCCACTCGGAATATGTGTCCTACCTTTTAGGGCTGATGTGACATGATTTGATTTCTTTGGATTCACGTGTAGTTTGGCTGCTTGATGTTTGGATCCACTGGAACACTTCTTTTCTTTGGATTTATGGCATACCACACATTGAAATAGAAAATGGATTTAACTGCTGACAAGTTATGACATTCTGTCCTGTTGGCTATGGATTACCTAGAAATCAAAACACCACTGAAATCACAAGCCTATGTTGTATGGACAGATTTGAGACGGCAATCCAGAGACCAAGGTCCATATGTATCAAGCTAATTAGCATTCGCAAAGGCTGAAATTCGCAGAATTTCGGCCTTTGCGAATGCTAATTAGCTAAATGGTATGTATGAAACATTTTCGCAGCAAAATAAGGAATCGCACATTTTGCTATTCCTTATTTTGCGATTGCACTTAAGGAATCGAAAAACGTGCGATTCCTTAAATGCAATGTATCAAAGAAATATTTATGCAAAAATGCCAATAAGGATTCGCAGATTACCACCAACTTCTAGTTGGTGGTAAGTTGCGAATTCTGTTAAAAAAGCAATTTATTTAAATTCCAAAGGTGCCATATGACGCTCATACATGCCCTTAGGGCATGTATGTGCGCCATATGCCCACACATGTCATTTTCAGGGGTGCAGCAGGGTGTTCTTGAGACACCCCTGCACCCTTGAAAATAATCCCAATTTGCGATTAGCAAATTGCTAATCGCAAATATCCCCTTCATTCCTATCGGCCTCCTAGAAATGAATGGGAAAATTGCGATTAGCAATTTGCTAATCGCAATTTAGGAATGTGAAGGAATCACTAAAAAAAAGCGATTTCCTACATACATACCGTTTTGCGATTTCTAAATAGCGATTCCTTAATAATCGCTATTTAGGAATCGCTAAACGTTATGATTATACATATGGCCCCAAAGGACGAGGTTAAAGAGCACTGAAAAACACCCTTTACTACATTTCTCTCTTTTCAAATGATATCTGAAACAAAACATTACCATTATAGAAAAGATCTAGAACAGGCTTCTTCTATAGGGTGGTTCAATCTGCATTGATTAGGACAAACATGGTCTTCATTTCAGCAAGGCACTCCTTAATCTGACACCACTAGTTTAATGACTCACCACTTTGGATTTGGAAATCTGGCGATCAGGAGAACTATTGATTTAATTGGCCATGGTGTGATTAGAAATGCAGAGTCTAATCCCCTAGTTGGACAAATTTGTGCAATCTTGGGGAAATAGGTTGATTAAATGCCATATTCATTTCTATAGCATGGTACATTGTTGAAATCTCTAGGTGCTTTACTGCTAGCTGGATGACAAAGATATGGCACTTGTTGAATTAGAACAGTTGTAGGTTTAGAGAGCCGATAATAATTTATGACCAAGACAGCTCCATGCACAAAAAGATTAGAAGTTTGTTCGGCAATGTAGGCGTAAGATATAAAGAACTTTTTTTACCCAAATTATCACAGATTCATAGCCAGGGAATTGTTATTAAAACATCTAGTGATCCACATGATGCGAGTATGGGTGAGCTTGGCACTGAACTGTGAAGGATCGTGGTTGATCACCACCTTGGGGAAAAAGAAAAGTATTGCAAAGACTACTTGAAGTATCAAAACTTGTTTTTTTGGGACAACTCACATAAAGAATATATTCATCGTTTGATCATCATTTTGCTCTTGATGCAATGATCATCTCGCTATGATGTTACAACAGGACACAGTGCGTACACTTAACTCACGAATACATCAATCAAGAGAAGGGTAAAACTAAACACCCGAAGAAGATTAAGTTATGGTGGGTGTGCCAGACTTGATCATAGCCGCTTGGGGCAAATTAACTGCACATCACTGCATATTTCTCTTCTTTGCTATCTCATGCAGTGAGCACTTCACCTGAAACCTGTGCCTGGCAACTATTTATGCTTGCGCTACCTGTCGGGTACCACTGTAGATTTTGCCAGCTTCTCCTTTCCTTTCACTTCTGTTATTTTAGCCGTTTTGGTTCCCTCGGATCTGTGCTTTAGCGTGCCTCTTCTGCATATCTGGTCCATTGCTTTCTTGTAGGCTTCAACCCTAGTCCAGGATCAAGGTTGTATTCCTGGTCTTTTTTGAGTTCGTCAAAGCATGACTTATTGAAGAGGCAAATGAGCAACCATTTATGTGTAAATGTCTAGAACGATTAGATCACGGTTATGGTGACATTGCGGTATCATATCCTGTTGCTCATTGTTTAGTGATCTCTACCTTTAGCTGTGCTTTCTAAACATATGACAAATTGACAAACTCTGAGGGCTTGGGTTCATGGACCTTTATGGCTGGAACAGTATCTGCCACTCTCCTCTGTAACACCTTCCTGGGGTACTGGGATAACAGTGGGACATTGCGTGTTGGCTCGGAGTTTATGGGAAGATCAGGATTGGTGTCGGATCAAAAAGGACATCTGTGGGTTCTTCCATATAGAAGCGGGACGGCAGATGGGAGGGAATGAAGAATAGATTTTCTTTCATGATAGTAAACATTTTTTATGGCATTTTTTACTAGTTCTGTCAAAGTAAGTTTTCTTCCCATATTTTTTGGGCCAAAAAGTTGGTAAACATTATGGTTACCATTTTCGCCTTGTTGCATTTTAACAAACTGGAGATAATTCTGACTTTAATGTCTTGCGCAAAGGAAGTACATTTTTTTTTGCTGTATTAACCACATAGGACTGGCAATTCAAAACCTTTATTGAATAAGCAAACGGCGAGGTCTGATATGTATATTAATCAAAGAGAGAGACGGGGCCTCTGGTACCCACCCGTTTGCAGCCTTGAGGGCAAATGCGTCCCTCACCTTACAGAAGTTACCGTGTCCATTAAGTGTGTGGACAAGTAAATATAGTGTCTATTGTTTTTCTTTTTGCAATCGACCCCATGTGTTTGTTTTCATTCTCACTTTATTGCTTTCGTTTGATGTTTTTATATTCAACACTGAAATTAGGGACATAGTAAAAAGACAAAAATATACTTACCGTGGAATACAGCATTATAAAGACAGCAGGTCCACCAAAGCAGCATGCAGAGCCAGAGAGAGGGGTGGGGGAGGAGAGCAGGGGGAAGAGATAAGTAGACCAGAGAGGGTGAAGAGAGTGAATGGACAGATGGAGAGGGAAGGAGAGAGACAAAGGAGAGGGAAAGAGAGATAAGGGCTGGAAAATGGTAATGGGGCCTTACATCACCTCTCTCCTCTTGAGCATGTACAATACAGAGTGGCAGTGTGACAAGCAAACAGTGCTTCCAAGCAGGCTGATATAACCTTAATGGCACATCTCAGCACAGGAAATACCAACACTTCATATAAGGCTGCTGTTCATCCAATGGCAAAGCACTGACAGGTTCCGATAGTCTCAGTAGAGCCCGAGGAATGGACGGGCATAGCCTGAACTCATGCTACTGAGCAGGTAGGTGGTGGACAAAGTAAGAATCATGCACTGCTGTTAAGGATTTCATGCCATATTTCTTTTGATGCAGACATTTCTGATTAGCTGTGCATCACTGGTACCTGGGACTGCCTCAGTCCTACAGGTCTTTCAGAGGCATTGGCTGTCTATAAATCTCTTAATTTATGTATTGGATAGCCCTCGTAGATGTAACATTCTCCACTGTCAGAATTCTAGAAAAAATAGTTCAATAGGTTGAACAACGGGTAGAGAGATAGAGTACCGTTTTCTGTCATCTCTGTACTTAGCATTACTATTCAGTGCTACGGTCTGTTCTGAAGCTCCAATTAGTGTTAATTAGCAGTTCCTTTTCCATCAGGTGTTGATTTTATGTAGCACCATATATTTTTGCATAGTTTAGGGGAGAAAGCATAGATCAGTGAAAAGGCAGCTGTTTTCCTATTTCATTCTCTGCCATGGGTTTTTAGGGTAGGCTTTATAATTTGAGAAAGTGTAAATAGTGTCTTGTTGAAAGGAGATATTCACTCAATCAATCAATCAATCAATCAATCAATCTGGATCTGTATAGCGCGGCTAATCACCCGTCATGTTATCCATGCACAGAGGGCACTGCTGCAGGGGGTCAGTCGAACAGTCAGGTCTTGAGTCCTTTTCTGAATTCCAGTAGAGAAGATGAAGTCCGTAGGTGAAGGTGGAGGACAATCCAGGACTTCAAGGTGAGGGAGGAGAAGCAGCTTCTTCCACTGTTGCTGCAGTGGGTGAGGGCATGGTGGGTGAGGCTGAGGGAAGCAGAACGCAGGTGTCTGGAGGAAAGGTGGAAGTCCAGACGGTGGTTAATAAAGACTGGACACTGGTTGTGGAGGGCTTTAACGGTATGGATCAACATCTTGAATCGTTATCTCTTCTGAATGGGGACCCAGTGGAGCTTCTTGAGGTGACGGGTGATGTGGGTCCTTTTAGGGAGGTCTAGGATGAGTCTGGCCCCTGAGTTCTGTATTGTTTGAAGTCTTTTGAGGAGGAGCGAGGTGATTCCTACATAGAGTGCGTTGCTGTAGTCGAGTGGGCTGGTGACCAGGTCTAGTGTGACGGTGCTTCTGGTGTCGATTAGGCCTGGGCGAAGCTCGTGAAAATTCCCTCCACCGAGTTCTGCAGAGTTACAGAAAAACTCCTCAGAATTCTGCCGCGTTTCACGAGCGGGCTGAATATTGCTCAGCCACCCCTAATGAGTAGAGGAACTGCAATTACCTACTGTCCATCAACTGTCAATTAAAACAAGTCCCCAATGACCCTCCTGTGCTGAATACATCATGCCTACCTTTGCCGGCAGTCATGGCGGGCAGCTCTTTGGATGTGTAAGTGGCAGTGTGGGTCAAAAGTACAGCAAATGCCTTCAGATCCAACCCGTTCCTCCTCGCCTCCCTCCTCCAAAAAGATGACTCTACTGGCAGCACCGGAGACAAGTGCTCCACCCTTCTCAAAATAAAAGTGCATGGCAGGCTCATCCATGAAGCCATACTCCTACCAACACCCGCTCTGTGACTGTGCATGGCCCAGCAGAGGGTGGTGCAGTAGTGGCAAACAAACAGAATTGCCAGGCGTGCTGTCCCCTTTACTGAATGTGCACTGCTAGGGCTCAGGAGGTCTGCATGTGTGGATATGTTTGGGGTGCTAGCAGTGGTTCAGTCCAGCAAAGTCAGGGATCGGCTTTCATAAGTAACACGCATTGGTGTGAAAAGCAGAATCTGAATAGGTGGGTCTTCTATGACGGGCCGGCACACACTGCAAGGTGAGAATGGTTTCCTTGAGCGTTGATTGTTTCAATGTATATATTTAGTAGTTCAAAGCTACACTGAGGCTGGAATGAGCCTGCTCCATTACCACTGGGTTGGCCGTCATTATGCATGCTCTCCTCTGGCAGCCTGCCTTGCCCCCACTTGCAGCACAGGTGCCCTCTTTTCGCAGCACTGAGGCCTACACCTGGCTAATCCAGCAGAAGAGGGTTCCCCTCTAGGTTCCAACAAAGAAACCTATGACGATTCCATTCAAGTCCCCTGCCATCCACAAAATTCCATCACCATCCACCCAGCAGTTTGCCATCCCAATGCTCTATATCAAGTTTGAAAACTCCTGCCAGTCCTGACACACACTGTGCTTTTATAGCTTGTGCATTCTGTTGGACACAGCCTCATGGCGTGGTCGACCCCTTCCGCATGGCAGGCCCCGGACGACATCGGGCCTCCGGCGACCTGCTGTCGACCCCCCTAACACGAACATTCACGAACCCTCGGCGAGAGCAGCCTCCCCGGCAACCTACGGTTCTCCCCCTTCCTGGTACCCCGGCGGTCCCCACTCATCAACGCTACCGGACGGTCGCCCATGCCAGGCCACCATGCCCGGCCCGACGCCATCTTGGGGCCATCACGTCCCGAGCACGTGGCCGCAGCCTTCCCTGGGCTCGGCCCAGCAAGCCCCGACATCGAGGCACCAAGATCCTTCCAGGTGGTTGAGTGGCCACTTGGCGGATCCTGGAGAAGGGGAGTTTCGATGGGCCTCCAGCCGTCCCCGGACGCCTGGTATAAATCGCCCTCCAGCCTCCCTGGGCGCTGGCTCCACCCCCCTGCTGGGTGTCTGGACACCTTCATCCCGGCCCCTCTGAACCCCAGGCGCAAGGGTCCGGACATCAAAGGACTCCAGTCCTATATCTGGGCCAGCCCTGGATTGGAACTTCAGTTGTATCTTGGAGTCGAAGCCCTGCTGACCTCGTCGCGGCTGATCCTGATCCGAACTCATGCACCTGGAACCTTCGAGGCCTTGCTGACGCTGTCGCAGCCTGACCGAACTGAACCACCTTTGAGGCCCTGCTGACGCTGTCGCGGCCTGACCAAGCTGAACCATCTTCGAGGCCCTGCTGACGCTGTCGCGGCCTGACCTACCTGAACCACCTTCGAGGCCCTGCTCACGCTGTCGCGGCCTGACCCAGCTGAACCACCTTCGAGGCCCTGCTGACGCTGTCGCGGCCTGACCCCTTGAACTATTCACGCACCCGTTGGTGCCGAGACTGTCCCGCTACCCCCTATCCCCGAAACCAAGACTTTACGGATTCCTCGATCCCTGCCTGCTATCCTGCCAAGAACTTGCCTTAATTACTTATATAAAGATTCTTGTGAATATTCCTCCTGTGTGGTGTCCATCTGTAAGTAGTGTGATTGCTCTGCTGTTACGATTGTAGGAGAGGAGCCTCACCAAGGAGGCCTCCCTACGGCGCTCGGCCTATTCTATACCGAGAGGTGGGTCTCGGGGCGGGCAGTCAGACACCTTCTGTCTCCCCTGGGATCGCCTTTCCAACATTGGTGGCAAGCGACGGGATCCGAGCCCACGCAAATCGTACAGCAAGTAACACGTCACTACTAACAGAGACCCACCACCACGATGACTACTAAGGAAGCCGGAACGACCACAGAGTTCCAGAAGGAACGATTAGAGGAGTACACCCATAAAGAACTTAAACAATTTTGCAAAGACTTGGGTATCGCTACCACCGGACTAAGCACGAAAGACGATTTCAAAGAAGCGCTGCAAACTTGGGTAGAGACCGGAGCGGCCACCCCCCAACCGAACAATGACATTGTCCTAGAAATACCCGTGAGTACCGTCGTCGCCCCCGTAGAAGCAAGAACCGACAACCGAGAACCGGGCCTCTCCCACGAAGACGCCCGGGAGCGAGAGAGGAGTCGGCTCCATGAACTCGAGCTCGCCCGACTCCGACTGGACGGAGAACTCCAATTAGCAGAGAAAAAAATGGCCCTTGAGCAACGACGACTAGAGGGAGATCTGGAAGAAAGACGAAGGCAAAGGTAATTGGAAGAAAAGAAGCTCACGTATGAACACGAGCGTGGCTCAAAGAACTAGAGATCAAAGCCAAGATAGAAGAAGCTGATGCTGCAGTAGCCCGTCACCCCCCACCTCCTGCCGACCCGAAGGTCCACATCCCGAAGGATATCGTCAAGGAGTACTACAAAAATGACGATATCCAGCAATGGTTCAAAGCGTACGAAGTTGCCATGACCGCGCACCGCATCCCGCGGAAAGACTGGGGTGCCGGCTTATGGGGGAGATTCGTCAGCGAAGGAAGAGACACCCTGCTGGATCTGGCCGAGGACGTGATGTCCTCCTATGACCACATGAAGGACGCCCTGCTCGTCCGGTATGGCCTCACCCCCGAGATGTACCGGCAGAGATTCAGAGACTGCACAAAAATCCCCGGTACAACGTGGATGGAGTACGTAAACTTTTATAGCAGGGCCCTGGAAGGATGGATAAAGGGCAGCAAAGTGGCCACCTACGAGCAGCTGTTCGACCTTATCGTTTGGGAGCACCTCTCCAACAACTGCTTTGTCGAGCTCAGACAGCATCTACTCGACAGCAAGCTGACCGAGCCCCGAAAACTCGCCGTCGAGGCTGATCGATGGGTGAGCACCCGGGTCCCCCGGACCCGATAGGAGAAACAGGACCGCACGGCCGGGGGCACCCCCGCCAGCGAGGCGGCGGAGGAGGCCAGAACCGGAGCCGAGACTTTCCACCGGCACCGGGCCGGAGTCCACCTCGGGGGTCCCCCCAGAATAACCCTTCACCGCCCCTGATCAGAAGAGGGACCCCCCCAGCACGGCCGGGGCCCCGCCCGAACATTACTTGCCACAGATGCCAGCGGCCAGGTCACTATGCCAGTGACCCCCTCTGCCCCATGAACCAGCGTCCCGGCACCACTGGGCCTCCGACCCGCCAGTTCGCTGCTGCAGCCCTGGGAGAAGGGGGAGAAGAGGACGAAGAGGTCTACGAGGAAGATCAGATAGAATATAAACCGGCCGCCATGGCCCTAGCCTGCCTGGGCCAAAGAGACATGGTCCCCCAGGCCCCGCTACCGAGCAACACTCGAAAGTACCGTCAGTGGGTCCACATCAATGGACGGCGGACCGAAGCCCTCCGAGACACGGGAGCCAGTGTGACGGCCGTCCGCTGCCACCTGGTGACCCCCGAACAGATCATACCAAACGTACGATGCCCCGTGAGGGCCGCCGACAACTCCGAAACTCTATGCCAGATGGCCCGAATCCCCTTCGAGTGGGGGGGAGTGTCGGGCACCCTCAAGGTGACCATCCGGGACGACGCCCCCGTAGACTGCCTCCTTGGAAACGACCTCGAGAGCTCGCCCTGGGCCCAAGTCGAGCGGAGGGAGCACCTCGGGATGATGGGACTACCAGAGTGGGTCTGCGCGACGACCCGATCTATGGCGGCCCGAGCCCCGGCGGCGACCGAGGCCGCCCCAACAGAAGAGCCGGGGTGGCCCGAGCCACCACCCCCCGCAGACCACGAAGAATCCGACTCCGAGCCCCGACCATCGGAGCCCGACCGCGGAACCGGACCCAAGCTCAGCGACATACCCGAACTAGCCCAATGGCGCCAAGAGGGTGGTCCCACCCGAGAACAATTCCGGCAGGAACAGAAGACCTGCCCTTCCCTCGAGGGGACCCGCCAGCAAGCCACTGCCCAAGCTACCGGGGACACCTCGGGGTCCCACTGGGTCTACTGGGACCACGGCCTCCTATACAGTGAACAGAAAATTGCTGAGCTGGGGGCCAGCCGAGTGTTAGTGGTCCCCCTACGATTCAGAGACTTCCTTTTGAACCTGGCACACGATGTGCCCCTCGCCGGGCACCTGGGACAGGACAAAACCTACAGTCGCCTGGTGACCCACTTCTATTGGCCCAGAATGCGCAACGATGTGCACAACCACTGCCGCACCTGCCCAACCTGCCAAGCCAGCGGAAAGAGCGGGGGAAGGTGAAGGTCCCGCTCCAACCCTTTCCAGTAGTGACCACCCCCTTCGAGCGAGTGGGGATTGACATTGTGGGGCCTCTGGACCCCCAAACCTCGCAGGGGCATCGCTTCATCCTTGTCCTGGTGGACCATGCCACCCGCTATCCCGAAGCCATCCCCCTCCGAACAATCACGGCTCCCGTGGTGGGCCGAGCCCTGATGGGGATCTTCTCCCGAGTGGGGTTCCCCCGAGAGGTCGTGAGCGATCGGGGCACAAACTTTATCTCGAAATATATGCGGTCCCTGTGGCAACAGTGCGGGGTCGCATACAAGTTCACCACCCCGTATCACCCCCAAGGAAATGGGCTTGTGGAGCGGTTTAACCGGACACTCAAGGGGATGATCCAGGGCCTAGAAGAGCCCCTCGCCGCAAATGGGATGTTCTGCTGCCGTGCCTCTTGTTTGCCTATCGGGAGGTACCGCAGAAGTCCCTGGGGTTCAGCCCCTTTGAGCTCTTATACGGCCACCCTGTTCGAGGTCCTCTCAGCCTGGTCAAGGAAGGCTGGGAAACTACAGTCCAAGACGCGCCGCCGGACGTCTACCGGTACCTCCTGACCCTCCGAAACCAGACTCGGAAGTTCCGGGCCCTTGCCGAGGCCAACCTAGAGGCCAGCCAGGAGGACATGAAGCGCTGGTATGATCAGAACTCTTCATCCATCGAGTTTGAGCCGGGCCAGCAGGTCTGGGTCATGTCCCCCGTCGAACCTTGTGCCCTCCAGGACAAATGGTCGGGCCCCTTCAAAGTGATCGAGCGCAAGAGCCCCGTCACCTACCTCGTGGACCTGGAGTCTCCCCGGAACCCCCTCCGGGTTCTACACGCCAACCGGCTCAAGCCTCACTTCGCCCGCACCGAACTAAGCCTACTGCTAGCAACCGACGATGGGGCCGAAGATGACTCCGAGCCCTTGCCCGACCTCCTAACGTGCGCTGAGAAGGACGGTTCCGTCGAGGGGATATCTCTCTCCCCCGACCTGACCCCCGCGCAACGCAGAGACTGCCAAGAACTGTTGGGGCAATTCACGGACCTGTTCTCCCTCACCCCCGGGGTTACCCAGTGGTGTGTCCACGATGTCGACACCGGGGACAGCCAACCAGTGCGACACCGGGCCTACCGAGTCCCCGACCGAGTTCGGACTTGCATCCAAACAGAAGTTACCAAGATGCTGGCCCTGGGGGTGGTCGAACCCTCCGACAGTCCATGGGCCAGCCCGGTTGTCCTGGTCCCCAAGGCCGCCGCCCCTGGCGACCCGCCAGAACTCAGGTTCTGTGTCGACTACCGGGGACTGAACGCGGTTACCAAAACCGACGCACATCCCCTCCCCCGGGCCGACGAACTAATCGACCGCCTGGGAGCCGCCAAGTACCTCAGTACCTTCGACCTCACAGCCGGGTACTGGCAGATCGGCCTCACCCCTGGCGCCCAGGAGCGTTCAGCCTTCTCCACCCCCGATGGTCACTTTCAGTTCAAGGTGATGCCCTTCGGCATGAAAAACGCCCCGGCCACTTTCCAGAGACTAGTAAACAAGGTGCTGGCGGGGTTGGAAGGATTCACTGCCGCCTACTTAGACGACATTGCCGTGTACAGCCTCCACTGGGCGGAGCACCTGAAGCACCTCTGGGAGGTCCTGACGGCCCTCCAACTGGCCGGACTAACTGTGAAAGCCAGCAAGTGCCAGATAGGCCAAGGGTCCGTGACCTATCTGGGACACCAAGTGGGGAGCAGCCAAGTGGCTCCCCTCCAGCCTAAGATTGACGCCATCATAGCCTGGGAGCCCCCAGTCACCCAGACCGCCGTCCGAGCCTTCCTGGGGCTCACTGGATATTATCGGCGCTTCATCAAAAACTATGGGAGCATTGTGGGGCCCCTCACAGAACTGACTTCGAAGAACCGGCCACAGAAAGTACAATGGACACCCGCGTGTCAGGTGGCCTTCGAGACTCTAAAGACGGCCATGTGCACCGCCCCTGTGCTCCAGGCCCCCGACTACAGCCGAGAGTTTGTAGTCCAGACCGACGCCTCGGAGCACGGCATCGGGGCGGTCCTCTCCCAGATTGACCCCAAGGGGGTTGACCATCCTGTGGCCTTCATCAGCCGGCGGCTGCTGGCCAGAGAACAACGATGGAGCACCATCGAGAGAGAGGCCTTCGCCGTCGTGTGGGCCCTCAAGAAACTCAGGCCCTACCTCTTCGGCACCCACTTCCGGGTGCAGACCGACCACCGGCCCCTACGGTGGCTGATGCACATGCGGGGCGAAAACCCGAAGCTGTTGCGATGGTCCATCTCCCTCCAAGGGATGGACTTCACTGTGGAACATCGCCCTGGCAACGACCACGCCAACGCTGATGGCCTGTCCCGGTTTTTCCGCCTCGATGAAGAGAATACCCAGGAAGATGGGTGACTCTCCCCGCCTTCAGCTGGGGGGGACGTGTGTTGGACACGGCCTCATGGCGTGGTCCGACCCCTTCCGCATGGCGGGCCCCGGACGACATCGGGCCTCCGGCGACCTGCTGTCGACCCCCCTAACACGAACATTCACGAACCCTCGGCGAGAGCAGCCTCCCCGGCAACCTACGGTTCTCCCCCTTCCTGGTACCCTGGCGGTCCCCGCTCAACAACGCTACCGGACGGTCGCCCATGCCAGGCCACCATGCCCGGCCCGACGCCATCTTGGGGCCATCACGTCCCGAGCACGTGGCCGCAGCCTTCCCTGGGCCCGGCCCAGCAAGCCCCGACATCGAGGCACCAAGATCCTCCCAGGTGGTTGAGTGGCCACTTGGCGGATCCCGGAGAAGGGGAGTTTCGATGGGCCTCCAGCCGTCCCCGGACGCCTGGTATCAATCGCCCTCCAGCCTCCCTGGGCGCTGGCTCCACCCCCCTGCTGGGTGTCTGGACACCTTCATCCCGGCCCCTCTGAACCCCAGGCGCGAGGGTCCGGACATCAAAGGACTCCAGTCCTATATCTGGGCCAGCCCTGGATTGGGACTTCAGTTGTATCTTGGAGTCAAAGCCCTGCTGACCTCGTCGCGGCTGATCCTGATCCGAACTCATGCACCTGGAACCTTCGAGGCCCTGCTGACGCTGTCGCGGCCTGACCGAACTGAACCACCTTCGAGGCCCTGCTGACGCTGTCGCGGCCTGACCGAACTGAACCACCTTCGAGGCCCTGCTGACGCTGTCGCGGCCTGACCAAGCTGAACCATCTTCGAGGCCCTGCTGACGCTGTCGCGGCCTGACCTACCTGAACCACCTTCGAGGCCCTGCTGACGCTGTCGCGGCCTGACCCCTTGAACTATTCACGCACCCGTTGGTGCCGAGACTGTCCCGCTACCCCCTATCCCCGAAACCAAGACTTTACGGATCCCTCGATCCCTGCCTGCTATCCTGCCAAGAACTTGCCTTAATTACTTATATAAAGATTCTTGTGAATATTCCTCCTGTGTGGTGTCCATCTGTAAGTAGTGTGATTGCTCTGCTGTTACGATTGTAGGAGAGGAGCCTCACCAAGGAGGCCTCCCTACGGCGCTCGGCCTATTCTGTACCGAGAGGTGGGTCTCGGGGCGGGCAGTCAGACACCTTCTGTCTCCCCTGGGATCGCCTTTCCAACACATTCTGTCTTAAAAATTTAAATACAAGTCCCTGAATGCAAAGTTCTGTCAGCAAAAAGGACTGGTGGGACCCAATAAGTAGGACACACAGGGTCTCTGTAGTGGTTAGAGTTTTGAGCAGCTGTGTGTAGTGGGCCATCACCAGCAAGTGTGTAGTACAGAGTGCAGTACGGTACATGCTTTGGTTCTACCACACAACTCCTCCTTCTTTTACCAGAGTTTCGCCTTTTGAACTTTTGAGAGGCAGGCAGCCTTCATCCAAAATTTGGCCAGGATGGATGTCAAAATGGGACAAGATGAATGTTATGGATGATATGGATGATATGGGTGAGTTTGTCAGGAATTGGTGGAACATTGCCAGAGTGGTAACGTTGAAGAATGAGCAAGAGTGTGGTAAAAGAACCAGTATTGATGGGAATGAGGAGAGCTACATTAATAATAATTGTTTTGGCTCAGTATCGGAATGGGTGAAGGTGGCCCCGTTCGACCACATAGGAGCAAGCGTCACTGCAATGTTCAGATGAGATTTCACTGAAATTATTTATCTTAGTTTTCCTTGCTATATATACATGCATGTTGGTTTTTAGGTCTCGGCCTATTCCCATTCCGCAGGAATGGAATAGGACGAGTCTATAGCAGTGAAACCAAGAGTTAAACTAAGCTCTCCCAAAGAGGTTTTTCATGAGTGCATGTGCTCTCGTGCACGAGCTTGCCCGAGCCTTCCTCCTGCCAGCAGCATTTCTCCTCCCCTTACCATTTGCTCCTGTGCTTCCCCGCCCACTGCTTCACACTTCATTCTCCGAGAGCTTCAAAGCTCCCCTGGGCTTCTTCCTAGATCAGGATTATGCATGCCGCTCCCCCTTGTTAATTCCTTTTCGTTTTGCCTCTCTCTTTCGCAGACTCCCTTGGCCTACCTCCTCTGTCTCTCTCTGCCTGTGCTCTCCTTTTCTCTCCATCTCTCAATCCCTCCCATTTTCGATCTCTGCCTGTCTCTCTCTGTTTCCTCCCACACTCTGTC
This sequence comes from Lissotriton helveticus, assembly GCF_964261635.1. NCBI lineage: Eukaryota > Metazoa > Chordata > Amphibia > Caudata > Salamandridae > Lissotriton > Lissotriton helveticus. The sequence goes on along the minus strand of NC_136061.1, from coordinate 987,583,487 downwards.
CCCATCCCTGCCACCCCTCTCTCTCCCCGAGTGTCCTCCCCTCGCCTCGCTCATTGTTGCTTCTTTTGCAGCCATTCTGTAAATCCCTCATTGATTTCCCGCTACCTCCACTTGTTTAATAGAGCGTCCATAAAAGCGGCTCTTTCCGTGCTTTTGTTGTCTTGCAGCACATGTATATTGACAACTTATCACCAGCAGAAATTACGTGATTTTCCCAGAATCACAAGATGTTGCGGAGCAGAGACTCGAGTCGGGATCTCCCACTCTCGCGTCAGCAGCGCCAAAGCCTCTCCACTAATACTTGTTTTATTTGTAATGTTTGGTTGCTCTTCGCCATATGCGCGGTTATAAAAGGGCAAGTAGGTGCCTTTGCAGAAAAAAAAATGTGAATCCGAGTAGGGCTGCTGAAGTAGAGATAAAAAAACAACGCTCTTTTGACAAGATTGCAGGGCTAGCTAGTATTGTGACGTCACCAGCACAGCTCACTTTAAACAGCTGAGCAGCATGTCAGAAGCATGCTTGTAGAAACATTGCATTTCGACCAAAAAGGTAAGTAGAAAATCATAATGTGGGCAAAGCAAACAAATGTCATGTACATTAAGGTGCTTACATATATTGCTGCCCACAGTTCCGATCATGCTCTCTATGGTGGTTCTACATATTCATTCGTAGGCGGGGCTTTAAAAGGGCAGCGAGGCCCCTTTGCAGAAAAAAACGTGACTCTGAGTCGGGCGGTTTATCATATTCCAAAAAGGTTTCTGAAGTAGAGATAATAGCAGGATGCCCTTTTGGCAAGATCACAGGGCCAGCCAGTGGTGTGACATCACCAGCGCAGCTCACTTGAAACAGCTATGTTGTTTGTCAGAAACGTTGCACTTTCAACAAGAAGGGTAACTAGGGAAACATATGTGCACAAAGCAGAAAATGATCTTGTGCACATTAAGATGCTTACAAACATGGCTTTGAAGAAATAATGAACTGCAGTAATGTTGACTATTTTCGGAAGTGGGAAAAAACAATAATTGCCATTCATGTATCTATTAACCTCCTTCTACTTTGGAAGAGTATCTTGTCAATCAGTGTTGCTTAACATTTATCATTCTAAAATGGCCACTCACACCCGGTTTTCTGAGGCAGCCCTTCTCCAGGTTAGTCCTTCTATTGTTTGCTTGTGCACTCTGGGGGCTGCTGTCACTTTGACAGCAGTGTGAGGCGCATTTTTCACCTCTAACAGTCTGGATTAATCATACATAAGCGCCTTTTGGGGTCCAGACAAACCTATTTTTATCTTTGCCGAGGTCTGTCTGTATGGGAGTAACCCAATTTTCAATGACAGCCCCGTGATTACGGGAAGGAATCACACCAACCCCCGCTTGTTAAAGAAGCGTGAGTGGTTATTCTGCACAAGAGAGGGTCTATTTCGAACATAAGACGAACTCGTCCTGCATTAAGGCACTGAACTAGGCGGGCATCTAGCTGGAGTCGTTTAAAAAAGCATGCGTCTGGCGTGGGGTCTGTGAGGTGAAAGGTCCGAGTGCTGAATTATGTTGACGTCGGAACCCACAGGGTTCCTGAGGGTTCAAGAACTACCATTGTCACCTTCAGACACAGCAAGGCCCCACCCGTTACGCAAGGCTGAAAGCAGGCTCACAGGCAGCATCTGAATGAAGAGAGGCTTAATCCCAGAAGAAAACCAGTACAAGTACGCGCCTCACCCTCACCCTCACACCCACTCACCCTCACACACCCTCACCCTTACACCCCCTCACACCCCTCACCCCCACAACCCCTCGCAACAACCCTCACCCCCACACCCTCACACCCCCTCACCCTCACACACCCCCTCACCCTCACACACCCCCTCACCCTCACACCCCCACACCCCCTCACCCTCTCACCCACTCACCCTCACACCCCCTCACCCCCTCACCCCCACACCCCCTCACCTCCACACACCCTCACCCTCACACCCCCTCACCCCCTCACACCCCCTCACCCCCTCACCCCCACATCCCCTCACCTCCACACACCCTCATCCTCACACCCCCTCACCCCCTCACACCCCCACACCCCCACACCCCCACACACCCTCACCCTCACACCTGCTCACCCTCACACCCCCTCACCCTCACACACCCTCACCCTCACACCCCCTCACCCTCACCCCCCTCACCCTCACACCCCCTCACCCTCACACCCCCTCACCCTCACACCCCCTCACCCTCACACCCCCTCACCCTCACACCCCCTCACCCACCCTCACCCTCACACACCCTCACCCTCACACACCCTCACCCTCACCCTCACATCCCCTCACCCTCACCCTCCCATCCCCTCACCCTCCATCACACACCCCCTCACACCCCCACACCCCCTCACACCCTCACCCTCACACCCTCACCCTCACACCCTCACACACACACCCTCACACCCCCTCACACCCCCACACCCCCGCACCCTCACACCCCCCTCACCCTCACACCCCTTCACCCTCACACCCCCTCACCCCCTTCACCCTCACACCCCCTCACCCACCCTCACATCCCCTCACCCTCCCTCAAACACCCTCACACACCCACCCTCACCAGCATAGAATAACAAAACATAGCATAGCATAACAAAACACAGCATAGCATAGCATAACAAAAACAAGCATAGGATAGCAAAACATAGCATAGCATAACAAAACAAAGCATAGGATAGCAAAACAAAACATAGCATAACAAAACAAAACAAAGCATAGCATAGCATAACAAAACATAGCATAGCATAACAAAACATAGCAAAACAAAACATAGCATAACATAACAAAGAATAGCAAAACAAAACATAGCATAGTATAACAAAACATAGCAAGCATAAAAAAACACAACAAAACAGCAGAACAAAACAGCATAAGATAACAAAACAGCATAACATAACAAAACAAAGCATAACAAAACATAGCATAACAAAACATAGCAAAACACAAGAAAGCATAGCATAATAAAACATAGCATAACATAACAAAACATCGCATAACAAAACAAAGCACAAAGCATAACAAAGCATAGCAAAACACAACAAAACATAGCATAGCCAAACAAAACCTATAATAGCATAGCAAAACATAGCACAGCATACCAAACAAAACAAAACATAGCATAGCATAACAAAACATAGCATAGCAAAACACAACAAAACATAGCATATCATAGCAAAACATAGCATATCATAACAAAACATAGCAAAGCATAACATAGCATAGCATAGCAAAACAGCATAGCATAGCAAAACATAGCATAGCATAACAAAACACAGCATAGCATAGCAAATCAAAGCATAGGATAGCAAAACAAAGCATAGCATAACCAAACAAAACATAGGATGCAAAACAAAACATAGCATACAGCATTACTCATCACCACCATTAAAGCATCACTCAGGGGCACCACAACATCACTATGCGCTACCACAGCATCACTGAACGCCACTGCATCACGTGTTCGCCATCACAACATCACTCAGCGCCACCACAGCATCAATCTGTGCAACCATTCAACAACAACTGGTTCAAATATGTTCTCTCGCTGTTTCAAGCATTATTACAAATATAACAAAAATATGTTAATATTTCACTTCTGTTCTTGTATTTTCGTCACAATAAAATACAGTTAACATAATCTTCACAAAAGTTATTTACTAAAGTTTAAGCTATTGCCATTTTAAATTACTATGCCTTTTATTTAAGTATTAATTATTTTAAAAAATTAAAAGCCATTGTTATTTGTAATATCAATACACACAAGACACGTACATACAACACATATTGCATTACAAATGCTATAGGTGTCACATTTGCGAAAGTTAAAACTATTGGCATTGTAAAGCTATAATTTCGCTATTTTCAAAAACAAAACATGAATAAAAAATGTGTCATTTACAATACCAATAGCTCAAACTTTCCTAATGCGAGACCTATTGCATTGCAAATGCTTGTTCTGTATGGTTATTGAGTGCATGAGATTCCAAATGGCTGTACTGTATCTTCAGGAAGAGTCTGCTGGGCTCTTTTGTTTTCAACAATGGTAATCTTTGGCTTTAGGTAAACCCAGGAGGTCAGTGTATTTTTACTGAGTATACGAACAGCTCTTGACCCCTCAATTATGGCTGTGGAAGACTCTTGCATGGTCTGTGGAGCTCAGCAGGTCACAGGCATAGATGGAGCACAGGAAGGCTCCTGCATTGATGTGCAAACTAAATTAGACATGTCTAATGTTGGCCAGTTAGGCTGGATGAGTGTAAGATTTCTAGAAGATACATGTAACAAATTTGACAGAAAATGAATCCAAATCTTACTCTTGACTTGGTGGTAATTCTGATAAGCTGGTGTGGATCAAGTTCTTCCGGATCTAAATTGGGCATCAATAAAGTAAGCTCGTCCATTGATAGAAAAAATGAAAGAGTCCTTAAAATGTTGTATTGCTCTTGTCCAGTACCCTTAGGGAATATATATATTGCAATGTTTCCCAGAATGGAGCTTGTGCTAGTACGAATGTAATAACATTAAGGCAGCTGGAAGTGCCCTTGAATTGACTAGACATGTTCCTATTTAATGTTCTACAGAATGCTGTTAGAGTGAATGCACTCCAGGCTGGTATGGAACTTTGAAAGCTACCTTTGTGCTGTGTTGTCATTCTGAGATTCGGCCAGAAGCCATCAAGGTTAGCTAGGTGGAAGTTGACTTTTACAATAATCCTTGATGCTTATTTCACAGATATCTTCTAATTGATAAATCAATCTGTTACAGGTTTCGTATGTGATTAGAGATGAGGTGGAGAAGTACAATCGGAATGGGGTAAATGCACTCCAGTTGGACCCCGCATTAAACAGGCTCTTTACTGCTGGTCGGGATTCTATAATAAGGATATGGAGTGTCAACCAACACAAGGTATGGACAGTGGAATCAAAGTTTTCATTACAAATCCACAGGTGTGATTACTGTTGATTAATTTCAGTGCACTGTACACATTGCAACGAGAGTCCGCACCTAAAACAAGTTACATCATTTCAGCTTGAAAATCAATGTAGAAGAATAAATAATAGTATCAACAAAATTTACTGCTGCAATACTTTTAAACCCAGGATGGTGTAATAACTATCACAGTCTGTACTAATGTGCATGGTGTTTCTCTTACGAGCAAAATAATATTCCGTGTGAGAAGGTTTTGAAGCCTGCATGGGAAGACTGTACTTGGAAAAAGTTGACACATGAAGCACTTGTGCCTATTCATTCACACAGACTCAGTTTTCTTGTTTGTATTGTGCGATAAAAGTTGTTTTCATTTAAAAATAACCCCTCAACCAAGTTGCACTATTCACTTTTTCTTTTAACTCCCCAGAAGGTAAAATGGTAACCCAATTCCAGTTTGGAAAAAAATATAAATTTTTAGGTCTCACCTGAGACAGCACATCTGCTGTCGCTTGCAAGATCTTTTGTTTGTTAAGAAAAAAAACCTAAAAAGGACTAAGCGCCCATTGGTTGGCTTCATTGCCTCTCATTGTGTTGCTTCTCATCGGTCCGTGCGTGCTGGCTTCCCTTCCTCTTTGTGTGCTTGTTTCTTCCCTGGAGTATGGACCAAGTACGGATCAATTTCTTTATTATTTCCTTCCGCTGTTCACACTCCGATTAAGGTACTTGCTCATTGCACCATCAGGATTCAAGCAAGCTGGGCCGAAGACGGCTGTAATGCCAGAAACCGGTCCCCGGAAGCTTGTTTCCTTCCCAGTGTAAGAATTGGCTTTTGTAGTCTGGTCTGCCCTGTTCCCATGATGCACTGGGCCAGGGACAGACTAATTTGCATACAGCCAGGTTCTGAAACTGGGATGGTGCAATGAGCTAAAAAACGGTGTTGGATCTAGCCCTGATCTCTTGACTGGGTGAGAGTACTCTGCTTAATTCAGAGACTCTGTCCATCACCACCCCTTGTTGTAAATAATTTTGTCCACCCTAAGCGTGGAAGGGTATACTCAGATGTGAGTCCCTTGCTCATTGCACCATCAGGATTCAAGCAAGCCGGGCCGAAGACGGCTGTAATGCCAGAAACCGGTCCCCGGAAGCTTGTTTCCTTCCCAGTGTAAGAATTGGCTTTTGTAGTCTGGTCTGCCCTGTTCCCATGATGCACTGGGCCAGGGACCGACTAATTTGCATACAGCCAGGTTCTGAAACTGGGATGGTGCAATGAGCTAATAAACGGTGTTGGATCTAGCCCTGATCTCTTGACTGGGTGAGAGTACTCTGCTTAATTCAGAGACTCTGTCCCTCACCACCCTTTGTTGTAAATATTTTTGTCCACCCTAAGCGTGGAAGGGTATACTCAGATGTGAGTCCCTTGCTCATTGCACCATCAGGATTCAAGCAAGCCGGGCCGAAGACGGCTGTAATGCCAGAAACCGGTCCCCGGAAGCTTGTTTCCTTCCCAGTGTAAGAATTGGCTTTTGTAGTCTGGTCTGCCCTGTTCCCATGATGCACTGGGCCAGGGACAGACTAATTTGCATACAGCCAGGTTCTGAAACTGGGATGGTGCAATGAGCTAAAAAATGGTGTTGGACTAGCCCTGATCTCTTGACTGGGTGAGAGTACTCTGCTTAATTCAGGGACTCTGTCCATCACCACCCCTTGTTGTAAGTAATAAAAATATAGCAGAGGAGGATGGGGCAAAGTAAACAATCGGACCGCGAGGGCAGTGCTTTAAGTGGGCCGGGTCCTGCCAGTGCGTTCAGCTGCAGTGGGTTACGGCCGGGTCAGATGTCTGAGCGTGGCTGGTGCATCGTAACCATTTGGGAGCTACCTTAGCCCTGTAGCAGGAATCTGTACCTACATGGCATTCCTGCAACGCTTGGAGCCATCCGATGTTGGTAGGTTGGAGCTGCCACTGTCTGTTCAGTGGGCTTGATTCACAAGAATTTTGTAAAAAGTTAGAAATCTGCATATCATTTATTTTTGCAACAATTTGCGTACATTTGAGTGATTGACATAAATTTGCAGGGGTATGTTTAGAAATCTCAGTGATTCGTAGATTTTTATGTTTACTCCTACTTCATTAAACATCGTGCTGCCTACTTGCTGCAAGACGGATAATTTGCTGGTGTACTTTTGGCAGACTTGTTTGTACATTTGTACAAAAAAACGTTTTTTCTGTTTTTCACATAAGTCACTTTCCTCTACACACCACAGATTATGATAGTGCGCCCTTGCTACTCTCACCATGCAAACACACTTTATTGTATGGATAGCTCTGTTTTTCTGGTTGGAAACGACAGGCAAATGGCTTATAAATGTGTCTGTGTTGAGGCATTTTTCTTACCCTAATTCCCTTTTCCCACTCTTACCCTACTCCTAATACTGCAGAAAGCCAGCTGGACAGATAGATTGTCCATGGATTTAAGTTCAGTTGATATGAATACATGTCCCCAGACTACTGCTATGTTGATAACGAGCTCTGAATTTACTACTGCAGTTCGGGGCTTTAAGCATTGAATTTCAGCTTGGGTGCACAGAAAAGCTTATGAATCTGACATAGTAGATCTCTTTCGGGTGTTCCCATAACTACTGGACCAATCTTTCCTGGATCTACAACGGAAGCGATCAGGAGGGCGTTCCATGAGGCTGCGTTGCGTGTCGACTGGGATGGAGCCTAAAGCCCTTGTCGGTTTCTGGTCATAGTAGGCAGTTTGAGTGTGATAGATGTTCTATGAGGAACAGGCATCTAACTTTCCATCATTACAAGGTGTATCAAAGAGCAGTTTCACTATCATTTCTGTCGCACGTGCTTGATACTAATGCATTGAGAAACTGTTTGCCGGTCAGTTAATGCATCCCCCTCCCATTCCCCTGCAGATATTGATTCGAGCGTTTGGTGAAGGACTCATAATAGAACCCCCAATTTGGGTACTGTGAATTTTTGTCCAAGTAAGTGGTCTGATTTTTTAATCTAAACGCGACTAGCGCTTGTAATTTAATTCAAATAGCAAAGCGGTAACAGGACACCTTCCGCTTTTCCCAACAGAGGTACAACTGTCTCTCTGCATGGTAGAACAGGGACCACATAACAGAACCCACCTTGAGGCTCTTGCAGACCATCGTCCAAGTAAGTTTTTTTCTGAACATCAAGGGGCCCATGCGAGTATTTAATTTGTGAACACACAGTGCACTAAGACGCATTCCACCGCCTTTTTTCCAGAAAACTAAAAGAACTTCACCATCAGCGACATAGATGTAGCTTGGCTTCCACACAAACGCAGGTAACTGAGCAACAGATGGTTATCCAACCTCCCCTCCCTGCGTACCCGGCCAACGCTCACTGACTCTATTACTTTGTTGCAGTGCGGGCCACCGAGCACAGACGACATTCCTTCCAATTCGTGACTAACTGTGGGCAGGAATCACACAAGGTACAAACTGTTTTTGTTACCTAACTGCCCGGAGATTAATGGTTAGAAGTCGCGCTAGTTAGTAAAATTATGCTTTTGTTTTTTCATTTTAAACAGTGCCCATGGACTAGATAGAATCCGCCCTGATGAGAATCCTGCAAGCTGTTAATCAGGATTCGAAACGCGTCGGCAGTCGTTTTTTCCTAAATTGCTATTTATTACGGAAACCTCTTTTGGTTCCTGAAATTCATTTGAATAGCTCCCATTCAGGCTCTGTGAGCATAACAATTGGTTCAAATAAATGTTTCTCACTTTCTCTCTGGGTTTCTAGACATTTACAAAGAACCCTGGTTTTTCAAATGTAAAAAGTGTTTTATGGTCCATGTATTCAATGTGATGTTGGCATTTGTGAATAAGCTAATGTTTTTTGTAAATTGTTCACTATTTTGTTGGGTATTGCACTTTTGATTTGTTTGTGAATGTATATATGACTCAACCGTGAGGTTGATAGTGATCTGAGTTCTGCTTATTGTGATTTTCTCTCTTTTTTGTAAACTGAGTATTCAATTAACAAACATAAAATGTTTTGTGTAAACTAACAAATTGTGGTTTACTCGTACTGGAAGTCAGTTTGTACTTCAATTTACTTGGGGGCATAGGCAATTTTTTCTATGTTCATATTGTGAGGCCCTGCCTACCCTCCTTCCCATTGGGCCCAGCCACATTTTGTGTGTTCCTGCCGGTCAGTTAAAGCAGGCGGCTTCAGCGTCATGTGTATTTTATGGAAGAACAGGCATTTGATCCACACCCTTGCACTAATCATGTGGGATCAGTGTCACTTTAATTTCTGTGTCGCGGGCCTGATGCTAATGCACCCAGAACCTTGGTGGTTTGAGGGTGATGTGTATTTAAGGAAGAACAGGCATCTGACTCACACCATTGCAGTCATCATCTGGGGCCAGTTTCACTTTAATTTCTGGGTCTGTCTTCGTAGTTTCTTTACCAGTGTTTCCTCATTGAGGTACCTTAAAAGTTAAATCACTGTCTGTATAGCTGACAGCAGTGCTTCGTGTGGGATTCCAGCCCTTGTGAGATTCACCAAACATTTGGTTTTGAAAGAATGTTTTATTTCATTAAAACTCTCAGGAGGCCCTCCCAGAGATGTGAACGGAACAAATGCTCCACTGCTCCTACAGCGAAACCGTGTCTTGTCATTGCATGTTTTTATTTTATATATAAAATTCTAGACTCGAAAATACGTCGAAAAACGAAGGTATGACGTTCTGTTTTCCTTCTGTTAAGAAAAGTTTTACTGGCAGAATTATCCCTCTTTGGGTTGTACTTTAATTTGTTTAGGGCAACGCTTGGAACCGTCCAATGTCACAAATGGCTTTTATTGTTGATTTTGTTATAGTATTATACGTTTTAGGTCTCGTCCTACTCCATTCCGCAAGGAATGAATAGGACAAGACTATTGGGGCTAAACTAAGAGCTAAACTAAGCTCTGAAAAATGCGGATTTCCAGAAGTGCATGTGGTCTCGTAAACGCGCTTCTATCCGCCTGCCTCGCATCACCACATGAAAGCCATTTGTTGTTTGTTGTTACCATTTGCTCCCGAGCCGCCTGCCTCCCACTTCAAAGGGATCCGCTCCCCCGCCCACTGCTTCACACTTCACATCCGCCAGGCCGTGACTCGCATTTCTCCTCCCCCCCCTCTCCACATCAATGCCAAGAGCTTGTTTAATCTTGATCCCCCCCCCTATATGTTAGACTCAAATATGTGAAATGAGTTCTCTGTACAGCCAAGCTGGTCCTGCCAAGGCTTGTTGTGTCATGGTCTTTACTTGCATTGTGACACTTCTGCATTTGTAATGGAAAAATCAAACTGCAAGTAGCAGGACGGAAAGGCATTAACGACGAGATGAACGGGCCCTATCTTTCACCTCCGTTTCTCCGACCCTCTCTCACTATCTCCGACCCTCTCTGGCTTTCTCCGACCCACCCTCGGTTTCTCCGACCCTCTCTCGTCATCTCCAACCCTCTCTCGCCATCTCCGACCCTCTCTGGCTTTCTCCGACCCACCCTCGCTATCTCCGACCCTCTCTCGCTATCTCCGACCCTCTCTCGCTATCTCCGACCCTCTCTCGCTATCTCCGACCCTCTCTGGCTATCTCCGACTCTCCCTCGGTTTCTCCGACCCTCCCTCGGTTTCTCCGACCCTCCCTCGGTTTCTCCGACCCTCCCTCGCTATCTCCGACCCTCCCTCGCTATCTCCGACCCTCTCTAGCGAAATCCTTTGTGATAAGGCCCTGGATGTTTATGGCTATGAAATGGCATTGAGCTATATGGAGGCCTATAAAGCGTTTATTGTGATCAGCATCTCAGGAGGTGCCCGATCCAGAGTGCCCTTGTCCAGATGTGCAGGGCAGACATAATAGTCAATGTTGTATTTGAGTAAATCTGATTTTGCGTGTAATAAACTACTGGCGTCTTCAGAATAAGTTAGCATTCCTCCTAGAATGCTTCTTGTAGCTCCCCTGTTCAATGTTCAGATGGGCTCGCGTGCAGGTGGGAACTGAGACAGGGCTTATGTTGACTAAGAACTATAGCGCCTAGAATCTATCGGGCGCCAAGTGAAGACTTCAGTGAGTTGGGCAGGTGGAGGAATTTAGCATGCGGGTTGTGGGAGAAGTATCACATCCGGTTCATGCTTTTGAAAAGCAGGTAAGGCAGTGACAGAGAAACCTTATGTTGACTGAGAACTATAGCGCCTAGAAAGCATAGTCCCTATGCTATTGATTAAATGCAGAAAATAACAATTTGGAAAATTAAACCTCATAGAGCAACAACGAACAATTATGTCCAACCCCGGGGAAAAACTGTTTGGAGAGAACAAATAACAGCAGGACAAAGAGGAGTCAGGAGGTGCCAACGGGTTAAATAGAGAAAAAAAGCAAAACTGATAATGTAAAAAAAATGATTAATCTAGATATCGAATGTTAAAGCAAAGAAATACATGCCCCGATTTGGAGTCGTTTTTTGACACGCTGTTGAGCTTGCTTGTGAGAGCCGGCAGTATTGCCTGCTCTTAGCCGAGGCAGCACTGGTGGTTTCGGCTGTGAGACGGGAGGAGCGATGCCCTTCCGCCACCTGCTGAGAGTTGTGCAGGGAGGTGTGATGTGTAAGGGAGCGGGTACTCAGTGGGGGCAGATAAATTATACACATGCGGTGATGAGGGGTAATAACTGAGACACACACACTTGGATAGCTAGTCGGACCGGAAGCCACGAGCGGCTACCGTCCATTTATTTATAGCCTTCTGGCCACGCCTGGCCAGAAGGTGATACATTGTGTTGAGGTGTTTCCGGGTCTCAGCCGAGACCCGTGAAACACTAGACCGTTACATCCCTTCCCAAGTTAGTGTTCAACGTTCTTGTTTTCTGGTCTTCTGCACGGCAGAGTCAGCAGGCAAAGTCCGCCAGCATCCGACTTGGTCTAGGGTTTGGTCGCAGGTTGTGATAGTATCGTCCTCGGGGGATTGTTGGTCGGTGGTCTCTGCTCCCCGGGGTTGAGGACTTGTTGGTGTTATCTTCATCCTCATGAGGTACCTGCGGGTCGTCAAGTTGACTGGATGTTCCTGCTGTAGGCTCGTCAGTTTCCTCCTGATGGTCATCTTTCGGTGGAATCCGTTTAAACCAGGAGACGTTCCTTGTTATTTCTTCACCGCTCTTTTGTGCTGTTACAGCTGTGCCGTTGGTGGCTTTGACCGTCCAGGGATCCACTTCATATGGGGTTCTGAACTTTCCTCCGGGGCGTCTTGTTCTCACGAGCACCTCATCCCCAGGGGATAGTATTCTGTCTTGCGCCCGTCTCCTGTGGCTTGCTTTATCATTTGTTCTACGTCTTCTCTCTTGAGTGTTGGCTGGTGAATACGGTTCCGGTGTCCAGTTTTCCGCTGTAGGCAATAGGTCATGCCTTGGTCCAGCAAACATGAGCGCCCACGGGGACCTCTGGGTAGTGCTGTGCGGGGTGCTTCGGTATTCCCTGAGAAACAACTGCAGGGCCGCTTCGGGATCTTTTCCTTCTACCAGTGCAATTCTCAAAGTTTTATTCACAGTTCTCATGAATCGCTCTGCCTCCCCATTGGCTTGAGGCCATTGAGGTGTGATTCTTCGATGTGTTATTCCCAGCCTTTGCATGAAATCCTTGAATTCGTGTCCTTGAAATGGAGGTCCGTTATCGGTTTTTATAACCTGCGGGATTCCGAACATCGCAAAAGTCTTACTGAGTATGGGCTGGACTTTTGCAAAACTTGTAGATTGAGCGACTTCTACCACTGGGTATTTCGTGTAGCTATCGACTAGTACCACTGTCACTCTCCCGTCCGGGAAACTTCCAAAATCTAGACTGACCCACGTCCAGGGTGCCGGTGGTGGTTCTTCAGTTATGACTGTTGCTGGTGCCTCAGGGAGACTAGTCAATTGACACGCTCGACAGTTTCTTACCAGTTCATCCACTTTGTTTTCCAAGTACGGAAACCACACTTTTTCCCGCATCCTTGCCTTCATCCGTTTTGTTCCTTGATGTCCTTCATGAGCAAGCAGTGTTGCCCGGTCCTGCAGAGTGCGGGGAATTACTACTCGCCTTCCTCTGAGTATCAGCCCATTATTCGCCTTGCTGAGCTCATTGTGTATTCTCCAGAACTGGGACAGCCTTGCCTGATCTGCTTCATCCCAGTCACTCACATTTCGCAAGAAATTCTCCCACGATCCGGTGTCTAGGGCTGTTTTGACTCGCATGATGACAGCATCTTCCCCATACTGAGCTACAATGTCTTCTAGTGCCAGGGCCCGGGGGCACGATAGGTGGGCTACCATGTCTACGTACTCTTCAGTCTTTGTTTCCTGACTCATCTCCTCAGCAACGTTTGTCTGTGGGTGCCTAGACAAAAAATCCGCCGGGTTCTTGGCCCCTGGTCTGTAGACTAAGTCCATTTGATAGTGCTGGACCTGGATAGCCCATCTCTCGATCCTCGGCGGAGGATGTGGGGCTGTGCCCTTGAACAACGGCACCAGAGGTTGATGATCTGTGACCATTCTGAAGGGTTGCCCTGTTATGTATAAGTGAAAATGATTACACGCCCACTTCACGGCCAGCGCCTCTCTTTCAATTTGTGAGTATCTCGCCTCAGTAGCTGTGAGGGCCTTGCTAGCAAACGCCAATGGTACCCATATCCCAGGTTCTGATTCCTGCGTCAATAGTGCTCCTAGTCCGACAGGACTCGCATCCACCAGTATTTCCGTTTGACGTGCTGTATCAAAGTAAGCCAAAGTGGTGCTATCCAGCAGTGCTGCTTTTATCTTGTTGAAGGCTTCTTCTTCCATTCGTGACCACTTCCACGGGTTTTCCTTTTTTGTCAGGTTCCTCAGAGGTTCCGCTATGGTGGCAAGTTGCGCCATTCCCATGAAACTCCTCACCTCTGAGGCTGTAGTCGGTGCAGTGGCATTCTTGATGGCACTTGACTTCCTTGGATCCACTCTCACTCCTTCTGCTCCGAATACGTAACCAAAGAATTCGATGGACTGTTTAAAAAATTGACATTTCTCTTTGTGTAGCGTGACACCAAATTCTGCCAACCTCTTCAGCGTTGCTTTCAGTCTCCTGTGGTGTTCCTCGCTGGTTTTGGCATGTATGAGGATGTCATCACTGACATTTAACACCCCACTAAGTCCTGATAGAATTTCTCGGATAGTGTTTTGAAAGATTTCAGCTGCCGACGTGATGCCAAAATTGAGTCTCTTATATCTCCTCAGACCTAGATGCGTGGAAAAAGTAGTGATATAACGGCTCTCTTCTGCCAGTTTCAATTGATGGTACCCCGCATTTAGATCTAATTTGGAGAACCATTGCGCCCCATTTAAGTCTGTTAATATATCATCCACTGTAGGAGTAAGATTTCTCTCTCTTTTTATCGCCTTATTTGGCATCCTCATGTCTATGCATATTCTGATTTGTCCCGGTTGCTTGGGCTTCTCAGCGATTACCATTGGTGACACCCACGGTGTCGGCCCTGTCACTTTTTCTATTACTCCTTGCTCCTCTAGTTTCGTTAATTCCTGCTCCACTGCCGCCCTGAGATGAAATGGAATTCTTCTATGCCGTAGCGCAACTGGTTGAATTGCCATGTCGATATGTAGCCTTACTGGAGGTCTCTTGATAGTACCCAGTCCTTGGAACAGTGACGGAAATAGCTGGAGAGTTTCTTCCGTGTGTAACTCTTTCACTGCGTTTGCAAAGGCAATCAACTTGAGGTCTTCGGCCGTGTGACTGCCAACCAGCAGGTCTGCCTCCTTGTCAATTACATGAAAGGTCGTTGTCACTTCCTGATTTTCTGCTTTGACTTGGACTGTCATCTTCCCTCTTAACGGCAGTGGTGTTGTGCTTCCATAGGTGAGTATTCGTGCACTCGACGGCACCAGACGAGGTTTTGGTCTCAGTGCATTGTAATGCTGGATGCCCATGACATTAATTGTGGCTCCGGTGTCTATGACCCCTGTCACCGTCGAGCTGTCAATTTGGATCAGACACTTTGGTTGGGGTCTACGCCGCCGTTTGAGCTCATTCACAAAGGACACGTAATAGCATTCGTCTTCATCGTCCGTTGACGAGTCATCTAGGCGGTTCGGGTAGCGAGATGGTGTCCTGTTTCCTTTTTCCGAGTGCGTATCTCGTGCGTCGTCTAATGCCAGTTGCCGGACTGCTTTCGTCGGTGGCTTCCTGCCTTCGTTTCTTTGCCCTCGCGTTGACCCTCTGCCTCCACCTCTGCATACACTGGCAAAGTGATTGCTTCCTCCACACTTGTCACATGCTTTACCACGTGCTGGGCAGTTGTCTCGACTGTGCTCTTCATACCCACAGGACCCGCACTGTGCCCTCCTCTGGGTCCTGGTCGGCCATTTTCCTCTGCCTCCCCGGTTAAAGTTCCGCACCGCATCCACTCTCTCTGTCTTGACCGCTACTTCTGCGTGTGCTGCCGGGTTGAGGGCTGATTCCATTGCTGCTGCCCGTGCATCCGATAGTTCGTGTGACCGTGCCAACATTAGTATTTCGTCAAGTGTTATGCGAGGTTGTCTTAAAATTAATGTTCTTAGATGTTTATTTTTGCACCCCTGTATTAACTGCGCAGTTACCTCTTTGTCTTGGTCATCATCCGGACATGTGCTTACTAACTCTCTTAGTCGGGCATAAAACGCATCCATAGTTTCTCCTTCCCTTTGCCGGGACTGCCTAAACTTGAACCTTTCGTAATGGGGATTCAGCTGCGGATCGAAATGCGCATTCAGCGCTTGTACCGCACCATCATAGTCTGTCGCTGCTCCAGTGTTGGGTAGGTGTAGGAACAGCTTATATAGCTCATCACCACCAAAATGCAATAACAGGGACCTTTTTACCTCATTGTCTTTCTCCCTCGTTGCCGTGAAATAGTTGTTCAGGCGACTTAGCCACACCCCCCATCGAGGTGCTGCCGTTCCAGGGTCTGCTAGCGCACTAAATGGAGGAATGGGATTGATTTGGGCATGTGGCGATTGTTGTATCACTGCTCTTGCCGGCTGAAGTCCTCCTGCTTGTGCTGGGGCCACTGCTTGTTGCGCCCCACCCCCATTGGCTGCATCCTGTGGTACTGACATGCCTGTGCGCTGCTAGGCCTCTGTCTTGCCTCGTGGTTGACCACCACGTGGCCCTTGATGAAGAAAATGGCACCTTGTTACTGACTCCCTTTGTGTTTTCTCTCCCAGTGGTACTGCGCTGTCTCTTTATTGTATCCTTGAAGTTCACGGCAAGCAGTCACCACTTAGACTCCCATCCAGACACTTTCCGTCCAAGCAAACCTACGATTTCATCCAAATTAATGGTGTTCCACCTTCAGACAACTAATTATTTTTTTATTTTTTTGAAAATGTCCGCCGCCAATGCTTGTTGGCTCACCCCTTCGCCGTCCTACAGGGCCGCTTTCCCCTCAGGGCTCCACTTCGGCACTCCGGCGATCACCACGCCGCCTCACGCACTTCAGGGCCTCCAGCGCACGCTTCCGCCCTAGATCCAGGCCGCGCGATCACTGCGCACGCGCGCACCTTCCTCCGCAGTCACCAGGCCTTCTCCTCGACTGCACGGCCCCTCCGAGCACTCCGGTCCCCGCGCAGCACTGGACACGCTGCTTACCAGGGGATCGCCGACCGAAGAACACCCTCCGCCGGCACCACAGCAGACACCACGCGGTACCGGAAACACCAGGCCGGTCGAGATCGATCCGCTCCGCAGACGGGGTTCAGGTACCTCCGGCCACGCACCACCCTCGTCGCCAGTTGTAAGGGAGCGGGTACTCAGTGGGGGCAGATAAATTATACACATGCGGTGATGAGGGGTAATAA
Source organism: Lissotriton helveticus (assembly GCF_964261635.1). Taxonomy (NCBI): domain Eukaryota; kingdom Metazoa; phylum Chordata; class Amphibia; order Caudata; family Salamandridae; genus Lissotriton; species Lissotriton helveticus. Next base: position 987,566,645 of record NC_136061.1, on the reverse strand, counting down.
CTGAGACACACACACTTGGACAGCTAGTCGGACCGGAAGCCACGAGCGGCGACTGTCCATTTATTTATAGCCTTCTGGCCACGCCTGGCCAGAAGGTGATACATTGTGTTGAGGTGTTTCCGGGTCTCAGCCGAGACCCGTGAAACACTAGACCGTTACATGATGCACAGGGGAGGCTGAGCATGGGCTGGAGGGAACCCCAGTGCCCCTAAAGCACCCTGTGGACTCTAAGCATGGCTAATAGGAGGTGTAATCCCCTCTCACTAACTGTTCTTCCACTAGTAAAGTAATTAATGCATGGGAGGATGCATGCATCTCGCTCTAGCATGTAGTTAAGTGTGCAACACTCCAAAGAGAAACGCAATGCTGCTTTGAACCTGCACTCTCCCCTGCCATACCGAACGGAACTCTATATGTATGAAATGGCTTTGGCCATCTATCGGGCGCCAAGTGAAGACTTCAGTGGAGTTGGGCAGGTGGAGGAATTTACCATGCGGGTTGTGGGAGAAGTATCACATCCGGTTCATGCTTTTGAAAAGCAGGTAAGGCAGTGACAGAGAAACCTTATGTTGACTGAGAACTATAGCGCCTAGAAAGCATAGTCCCTATGCTATTGATTACATGCAGAAAAGAACATCTCCGACCCTGTCTCGCTATCTCCGACCCTCTCTCGCTATCTCCGACCCTCTCTCGCTATGTGCGACCCTCTCTCGCTATCTTCGACCCTCTCTCGCTATCTCCGACCCTCTCTCGCTATTTCCGACCCCCTCTCGCTATCTCTGACCCTCTCTCGCTATCCCCGACCCTCTCTCGCTATCTCCGACGCTCTCTCGCTATTTCCGACCCCCTCTTGCTATCTCTGACCCTCTCTCGCTATCTCCGACCCTCCCTCGCTATCTCCGACCCTCCCTCGCTATCTCCGACCCTCCCTCGCTATCTCCGACCCTCCCTCGGTTTCTCCGACCCTCCCTCGCTATCTCCGACCCTCCCTCGGTTTCTCCGACCCTCCCTCGCTATCTCCGACCCTCCCTCGGTTTCTCTGACCCTCCCTCGGTTTCTCCGACCCTCCCTCGGTTTCTCCGACCCTCCCTCGGTTTCTCCGACCCTCCCTCGCTATCTCCGACCCTCTCTAGCAAAATCCTTTGTGATAAGGCCCTGGATGTTTATGGCTATGAAATGGCATTGAGCTATATGGAGGCCTATAAAGCCTTTATTGTGATCAGCATCTCAGGAGGTGCCCGATCCAGAGTGCCCTTGTCCAGATGTGCAGGGCAGACATAATAGTCAATGTTGTATTTAAGTAAATCTGATTTTGCGTGTAATAAACTACTGGCGTCTTCAGAATAAGTTAGCATTCCTACTAGAATGCTTTTTGTAGCTCCCCTGTTCAATGTTCAGAAAGGCTTGCGTGCAGGTGGGAACTGAGACAGGGCTTATGTTGACCAAGAACTATAGCGCCTAGAATCTATCGGGCGCCAAGTGAAGACTTCAGTGAGTTGGGCAGGTGGAGGAATTTACCATGCGGGTTGTGGGAGAAGTATCACATCCGGTTCATGCTTTTGAAAAGCAGGTAAGGCAGTGACAGAGAAACCTTATGTTGACTGAGAACTATAGCGCCTAGAAAGTATAGTCCCTATGCAGAAAATAACAATTTGGAATATTAAACCTCGTAGAGCAACAACGAAAATAATTGTTCAGCCCCGGGGAAAAACTGTTTGGACAGAACAAATAAGAGAGGACCAAGAGGAGCAAAGAGGTGCCAATGGCTAAAAATAGCAAAAAAATCAAAACTGATAATGTAAAAAAATAATTAAACTAGATAGCGAATGGTAAAGCATGGAGATAAATGCCCTAATTTGGAGTCGGTAGGAGTTTTCTTCCGACGCCAGTGCATACTCCTGTTCGCGCAGTCAGTTATATTTGTACATTTGGTTGCACTTGTTTATCCTGTTCCTTTCTTTTTGTAGTTTGGGCATGTTTTGGCTTTGTCTCATCTGGTGTGTTTTTGACACGCTGTTGTGCTTGCACGTCCGAGCCGGCAGTATTGCCTGTTCTTAGTCGGAGGCAGCACTGGTGGTTTCGGCTGCGAGACGGGAGGAGCGATGCCCTTCTGCCAGCTGCTGAGAGTTGTGCCGGGAAGTATGAAGCACAGGAGAGGCTGAGCATAGGCTGGAGGGGACCCCTCAGTGCCCCAAAGAACCCTGTGGCCTCCAAGCATGGCTAATATGGTACATGCACCCAGTGCCGTAGTGTCAATAACATTAACTTACATTAACTAACATTAACACTAACGTGTACATAATTTCTGGCATTGTTCTACATATATACATATCCTGTTAAGATAAGGACTGCAATCTGCACCAGCTACATTAATATATACAGAATGCATAGGATCTATACCAGCAAGTAGCCGATGGATGGGCTCTCTACCGACTCGCGGAGTGTCGCGTGCCCAGGCCACTTCAGGGAAGTGTGCAACACTCAAAACAGAAACTCAATGCTGCTTTGAACCTGCGCTCTCGTGAGATTTCCATTTGTTTCAAACAGAAAAGGTTACTCCAGCCTTCCTGCTTCCGGCTCAGCTGTCCACAAACCCGAGAAGCTGATTACGCTGCAGCATATGGAATCGGGGTGACCCTGTCACCTTTTCCATGACACAAGCACACAGAAACCAACTTTCTGCTTGCGTACATTACCAAGTGCACACGGGCTGGGAACGCTGCTGTAAATAGAGGCAGTAAAGCTGGGCTCCCCTGGTTAATAGTCTGTTATACTCTGCCCTTCTGCCCTCTGTTAGACTCGTTTTTAGGTCTCGCTGAACCAATGCGCATGCGTTATTCTGCGAGAGTATAGTAGGCCAAACAGCTCTTGAAACCAGGGAGGATTGTCCCCAATGCATGTGAGTTACTCAAGCGCGACGCTTCCCCAGCGCGCACTTGAGCTCACTTCTTAATCACACCCCATATGGGGTTCCCTCCCACTCGCTCGCACATCAAAGGCTGCTGCTCCCCTGCCAATGCGCTCCCGCCTTTCACACTTCAAAGGAATGCGTTTCCCGGCCGCTTTTCATTTCGCGGCCGTTTTTTGTACCTGAGCTCCCCTGGTTAATAGAGTCTGTTAGACTCTGCCCTTCTGCCCTCTGTTAGACTCGTTTTGTGTGCCTATCTGCCCCCTGTTAGACTCGTTTTTTGTGCCTTTCTGCCCTCTGCATCACCACATCATCATTCAGCGCTACCACATTATCACTCAGCACCACCACATTATCACTCAGCACCACCACATTATCACTCAGCACCACCACATTATCACTCAGCACTATCACATTATCACTCAGCACTATCACATTATCACTCAGCACTATCACATTATCACTCCGCACCACCACAGCACCACCACAGCATCACCCAGCATCACCACAGAATCGCCCAGCACCACCACAGAATCGCCCAGCACCACCACAGAATCACCCAGCACCACCACAGAATCACCCAGCACCACCACAGAATCACCCAGCATCACTCGGCACCACCACATTATCACTCAGCAGCACCACTCAGCAGCACCACTCAGCAGCACCACTCAGCAGCACCACTCAGCAGCACCACTCAGCAGCACCACTCAGCACCACCACTCAGCACCACCACTCAGCACCACCACAGCATCACTCAGCACCACCACAGCATCACTCAGCACCACCACAGCATCACTCCGCACCACCACAGCATCACTCCGCACCACCACAGCATCACTCAGCACCACCACAGCATCACTCAGCACCACCACAGCATCACTCAGCACCACCACATTATCACTCAGCACTATTACATTATCACTCAGCACTATCACATTATCACTCCGCACCACCACAGCACCACCACAGCATCATCCAGCACCACCACAGAATCGCCCAGCACCACCACAGAATCACCCAGCACCACCACAGAATCACCCAGCACCACCACAGAATCACCCAGCATCACTCGGCACCACCACATTATCACTCAGCAGCACCACTCAGCAGCACCACTCAGCAGCACCACTCAGCAGCACCACTCAGCACCACCACTCAGCACCACCACTCAGCACCACCACTCAGCACCACCACAGCATCACTCAGCACCACCACAGCATCACTCAGCACCACCACAGCATCACTCCGCACCACCACAGCATCACTCCGCACCACCACAGCATCACTCAGCACCACCACAGCATCACTCAGCACCACCACAGCATCACTCAGCACCACCACAGCATCACTCAGCACCACCACAGCATCACCCAGCATCACCACAGCATCACCCAGCACCACCACAGCATCACCCAGCAGCACCACCCCAGCATCACCCAGCACCACCCCAGCATCACTCAGCACCACCCCAGCATCACTCAGCACCACCCCACCATCACTCAGCACCACCCCAGCACCACTCAGCAGCACCACATTACCACTCAGCAGCAGCACCACTCAGCAGCACCACAGCACCACTCAGCAGCACCACATTACCACTCAGCAGCACCACATTACCACTCAGCAGCACCGCATTACCACTCAGCAGCACCACATTACCACTCAGCAGCACCACATTACCACCACAGCACCACTCGGCACCACCACAGCACCACTCGGCACCACCTCAGCACCACTCAGCACCACCACAGCACCACTCGGCACCACCAGAGCACCACTCGGCACCAGCTATGGCACTGTGCAGCAGGTGCAGTAACTCATGGCTCTGAGGTTCGAGGAGGATCAGGGTACTCCAAATTTGGTTGTTTCTTTTTAACTAACAAAGGAAGGATGTGGTTCCATTTTTGTTGCTTGCGTGATGACCCATGAACCCCTTGTGTTGCTGCTGGCCATCGGGGAACACGGTGTTAGAGAACCCACTTCACCTTATTTATGGGTGTCTTTTAATAGCCAACAACAACCTATGTTTGGGGGTTCGGAGGGGCTTCCTTGCATTAGTAATCATAGCGACTTGCTACGCCGATCCCCCCTTCCCAGCTCAGGTGCCTCTTTCCTTCCCCTCAAGAAGATTGCCAATAACAAGTGCCTCGCACCCAACAAAGTGCAGTTTGAGCCTGGGCATGCATGGTCCCGCTCTTGTGGGCATTCCTAACATTGCTATGCCCTTCTGTTTACACCAAGTAAGCAAGGGCACGCCTTGCAACACCTACTTCCTAGCCGAGCACAGAACAGATATCCCGAGCTCTTCTGGAAACACGTGACCCCGTGACCTCGGCCTCTATTCTGGGAAAAAGAACCTGTTCTGTGGGAAGGTGACAGGGTGGGTGAATTCTACCACTTGGTAATTCTGCAGTGCAAAGCGTGGTCAAGAACGTGCATACAAGTTATTTTTTTCAGTTGGAAGAGTCACAGATGAACAAGGCTCTGGATGCATAAAGGATTCATATTCAGGACTGGCTCTGTAACAAAGGCACATTCTTTTGTCTGCTCACTTTAAATAGAATCTCAACAAACGTACAATCACATAAAAACAGAGTGACATGAAAATGTAGTCTTTTTTTACCAACTCATCTGGGCAGAGAGTGCTGTTGCCTTTCCTCCTATTACGTAAAAGAAAGTTCAGTTGCACTAGATTCATTGCTTGCGCTCGGATTCTGGGAGGACAGTTGTGTGCAGTGTGAGAAGTTGGCCTGGTACATGCTGTCCACTCATTAAAGTGGGCACCCTGTACCAGTTCAAACAACCCTTATGGTGACTTAAGAGGTCAACGATAACCTAGAAAGCTACCCAAGTGTTAGCTGTGGAGAGCAGCCTTCAGGCTTAGTCTTGATGGAATGTTAAGCAGCTTGTTTGACCAGAATGCAACCTTATAGTATTGGTTAAATGAAAGGAGAACCAGACAGTAGTTATAAAAACATGTAGTTATTATTATAACACACTCTAAATACCTCACAGTATCTGCTACACACACATAAACACAATGTACACATACTGTAGTACAGAAACAATCGTAAGTAGCACTAATACACAGTGGGCTCCAGGGGGAGACCAAACCATATACTAGAATAGTGGTATAAGAACCTCGACTCGAGTCAAGACAGTGTCTAGAGGTTGTAGAATCGCTGGGACCCCAAGGAACCACTTAAGGTGAGTAAGGAGGGACCCCACGGAGGATGGGTGCAGTTTGAGAACACGACTGTGTGCTACGTACAATTCACTGGGAGAGTCGCTGTTGCAGTTTTAAAGTTTAATGACCCTTCCCAGTGGGTTAAGAGGAAGTCCCTTTGGATCATACGAGGTTAAAGAGCCACCCCACCTGTGGATAACCCAGTATCAGTGTTACCTATCCCAGTGAAGCTGGTGCATAGAGCAGTAGTGGTGTGGGAAACTGCCACTGATCTCAATGGAGGACTTCAAGGAAAGGCCACTGCGGGAAAGAAGAAAAGTGTCCGTTGGAATCCAGAGGGGGATTCTTGTAGAAAAGTACCTGAAAGCAGAAGTGACAGAGTCTGGGTCACTCAGGAGGGACCAGGTGCTCGGTAGACTAATGCCCACCGATGTCGGGTGCTTCAGGTGCATTGATGGAGGCCTTGACTCTACCGCTGCAGGGATCAGGAGATGTTGAGGACAACCAGGAACCATATACGAGCTGTCCAACGAAGGATGTTGAGTGCTGAGGGGTTGGTGTCCAGCGGGAGCACCAACAAGCCTTAGCAGCAGCAACCCACGAAGAAGGTCAAGGAAGGTTACGGTCTGGCCCAGCAAGGACCAGAGGACTCACAACAGAAGGGGAAGTCATGGCAGGCCTGGAGAAACCGGGGGACCCCAGGAAAAGCATTGTCGACCCTCAAGAGGACCCACAGGCCGGAGGCACAGGAGTAGCGAGGGGACCTCAAGCAGATTTGCAAAGCAACAGCTCACAGAGCACTCAGGGTGAGGAGGCCAAAGTTCTTTGGTGGAAATATGCTCAGAGGTGGGGGCTATTTGTAGCCCAATGCACTTCTTCAGGAAATGCCAACAAGCATATGCACTTGCAAAAGTACGCGGTGCACAGGGGTTCAGGTTATGCGGTCCCCATGAGGGATACTGGCCTCAGACTTGGTGAGAGGGCAGTTCAACCTCAAGGAACGTAGGAACCCACCGCCTGTGTTGCTGGAGCAAATACAGGGGAGTGACTCCTTCACCACAAGGGAGATAACTTCAGTTGTCCTTGATGCTCCACAGGTCCTGCACTTAGCCTGCATGGTGCACAGGCACAGACCATGCTTTGGACGGAGAGGGAGACTAAATTGGGCCCAGTCGAAGTCCAGAGTGTCCAGAGTGTCAAAGGTCAGTGGTTTCTAGTTCAGAATCTTGCCACATCGAATCTAAGCTCCTACAGCCAGGCAAGCCCTTTTGTACAGATTCAGCGGACCCTCCTAGGGGAGGGGAGGGACAGTGGGGAGGATACTCCCCCGCCCTTTGTCCAGTTTCGCACTAGAGCAGGAGCCAACGGCTCCCAGGACTGGCAAACGCACACACCCAGGCCTAATACACTAAATCCTGTTTCGGAGGTGGTCACACCTCCCTGTGACAGGATGCCCATTGTTCTGCCTTCCCCTGCTCGAGCTTGGCTCAGCAGCAGGAGGGAAGAAATGTGTCTATGGTGGCATCAATCCTTTTGGGCTGCCTGGGACTAGAAGGCTGGTACCGGGAACACCAGGGACCTCACAAAGCATGTTTCTGAGGGGTGGAATCAAACGTATGATTCCACAATGTTTGATACCAAACACAATAGGGTTACTTTCAGCTGCTTTAGAGTTGGTCATCACTTAGTCGCAGAATGCCACTCTATATGTCGTAAATGGCTGTAGCACTAACAACCTGGGAGAATGGACTCCGTAGGCTGAAGGGGTGTTCTGCTCATGCAGTGCCACACTCTCACTTAGAACCAAGCACCTTGCCTTCTGGTTTGTCAACCGCCTGCTAAAGGGGTGACTTATATGTTTTAAGAGTAGTGACCTTTAGATATAGTAAACCTATATCTTAAGTAAATGGTGCATGCACCAACTTACACAGGCTGCAATGGCAGGCCTGTAGATCCATTTTACATGGCCTCTCATCGGTGGCATAATACATGCTTCCGCCCATGGGAGGCCTCTGGGGTACTATGCCCTGGGTACATGGGTACCATATAGTAGGGACCAGCAAGGGTAACCCAGTATCCAATCTGGTGTGCACCCAAGTAAATGGCATAACATTGTAGGGAGAAAGCAGATAGACTGGGGTCCTGATTAACAGGATCCCAGTCAGACTAGTCGAAAACAGTGTAACATCAAGAAACAAGCATTTACAATGCAATGGTCTCGGCATTATTAAAGGGAGAGCTATTGGCATTGCTCATGACTTTTTTTTTAATCATAAATAAATGGCATTGTCATTTAGATTGCCAATAGCTTAATCGTTAAATAAATGGCATTGTCATTTACAATGCCAATAGCTTAATAGCTCGCAAATGTATGACCTATTGCATTTACACACACACAGAGCCACACATACAAAGCCACCCACACACACATACAGAGCCACCCACACAGAGCCCCCCCCACACACACAGAGCCCCACACACACACAGAGCCACACACACAGCCCCACACACACACAGAGCCACACACGCACAGAGCCCCACACACACACACCCAGAGCCCCCCACACACACACACACCCAGAGCCCCACACACACACACCCAGAGCCCCACCCACACACACACCCAGAGCCCCCTCCACACACACACCCAGAGCCCCACACACACACACACAGAGCCCCCCACACACACACACCCAGAGACACACACACACACCCAGAGCCCCCCACACACAGAGCCACACACACACACACAGAGACACACACACACACACAGCTCCACACACGCACAGAGCCACACACGCACAGAGCCACACACGCACAGAGCCACACACACGCACAGAGCCACACATACACACAGAGCCCCACACACACACAGAGCCCCACACACACACCCAGAGCCCCCCCACACACACACCCAGAGCCCCCACATGCACACACACCCAGAGCCCCCCACACACACACCCAGAGCCACCCCCACACACACCCAGAGCCCCCCCACACACACACACACACAGATCCGCCCCCACACACACACCCAGTGCCCCACACACCCAGAGCCCCACACACACTCACCCAGAGCCCCACACACACACAGAGCCCCACACACACACAGAGCCCCACACACACACACCCAGAGCCCCCCCCACACACACACCCAGAGCCCCCCCCACACACACACCCAGAGCCCCCCACACACACACCCAGAGCCCCCCACACACACAGAGCCCCCCACACACACAGAGCCCCCCACACACACAGAGCCCCCCACACACACAGAGCCACACACACAGAGCCACACACACAGAGCCACACACACAGAGAGCCACACACAAGAGAGCAAGCACAGCGAGGGGGTAGGGAAGCAAGCACAGCAAGGGGGCAGGGAAGCAAGCACAGCGAGGGGGCAGGGAAGCAAGATAGGTGCCCGGGCTCCTCACACACGGGCCATGTAAAACCCGCGGGCAGACGGGCCTGATATCGCACGCACCACGCCCCCCTTCACCAGGCCTCATTTACCAGGCGATGAGGGTTACGTGGGGAAGGGGACGCGGCGGCACCCCCTGCCCTTACCCCCGGCAAGAGAAGAGGCGGCATCCTTCATGTATAAACATACCTGCTTCGTCGGTTGTGGCGCCCAGGCAACAGAGGGCGGGTGTGGAGAGCAGCAGCAGCAGGGCCGGCAGCGCTGACCCCGGGAGGCGCATGGTAGCGGTGTGTGTCTGTCTGGGCAGGCAGGTCAGACAGTGAAGGAAGGTGGCAGTGACTCGGCTTCCCTGGCTTCCTGTCTGAGTTACACACTTAAAGCACACCTTAAAAACACTTATCCCAAAATGATGTCACTGTAAACACACAGCAGACCTATTGACTTTATCAATTAGATTCTAGTTAAATGCGTTCAAAAACACCAAATCCTCCCCCGCACACAAAATGCTGGTAAACATGCATATTTTCTTTTTTTCTTTTTAATGCAAGCGGGTGTGCTCTGAGACATACATAAATCACTGCCACCTTCTCCTGTGTGCGGAGTCAGGCGTTTTGATGCACAAAGACGCGGATTGCTCCGTGACCTTTATTGAATAATATAGCAACTCATTGCATGCAGCGGTGCTCTCCCTACCGGATCAGCACTGTCATTGTAAGCGCCCGGATCCCACCTCCCCTGCGCGCGCCGTGATGCTTGGGAGCTCACCAGATGCCAAGCACGACCCCCTGCAACGCCCCAGAGAGAGGTCCTGTTACCATGCCGTGGCTCCCACGTGTCCAGGGGTTACACTGCGCCTCTCTTTGAGTCGAGTGGGATGCTGGGGTGGTATAAGGTGCAGGCTTTGATTATCGTCCTGTACACTTCAGGACCTTTCTAGGACAGTGGTGCTGGAAGCAAGACGAGCTCTCCAATGCAAAGAAGAACTGTGGAGTCTGTGCCCCCTGTTGGGAAGTAAACCAAAGTCATGATTTGGGTGAAGTGGGGGGCACACATACCTCGGCCTGATGCTTCCACAACCAGCCCCTCGCCCCGCCTTACTAATGATTGATACGCCCTGGGTGAGGAAACCTGTGGGACCCACCCCGAAAACATTGCTGATTTTTTTTCTGCTCTTTTATTACATTACTGGTTGTAAATAGCATTTGCTGTGCCGGTGTAATATTGCATCCTTACTTGCACAGTCTCTCTGCAGCAGATGCTTTAACCCTCTGAGCTATCGTACTGGCGCCATCTTACTGCAGCTGCATGAGGCCTGCCCACTAAAAGCGACCACAGCCTAGAACATATGGCAACGAGGGGAATAATGTGGTAGATGTTATTAAAAGCGCAATCAGGAAAATAATTTCCAATTACAGTGCATCAGCCGCCCCATCTCACCCGAAATCCGGCCCAAATTATGTACATATTTATGTAGCGCTTTGATACATCAGGGCCTCTGATGACAGGCTCTGATAGATATAGGATTTGAGAGTGGAGCGTGTATAATTTTCTGGCCGTCATTAGGCCGCCAGCAGTGGCACGGCCTGCGCGCGCCGGGCGCGAGCGCATAACTTAGTGTGTAATGGTGGCATTAGCAAAAGAAAGTAGCCGGCCCGGCCAGAGGCTCATTACTACCTGACTGCTGCAGTAGTGTGGGAACATGCTGATGAGGCCCAAACAACCACGGCATTCTGCTGAGTGCAGAGTTACTGGAATGTGCGTGCTGTTTTTTTTCTTGTTATGTTGTTTTTTTTATCACAGTTGAGTGGAAATGCGATGCAGACGGCGGCGGGTATGATTCCTCGTGGAGTCACAGTGACACAGTATCGGCTGATAATCCCTTTCGGTGATTCAGGTTTTGACGGCGTATCTTCCCTGGCTTCCTGTCTGAGTCACTGAGACTCCGAGAGAACTGTGCAAACAGCACGCGGCTACGGGGGAGGGGCGGCTCGAGAACGACTCACGGCGGCAATCCGGGGTAGGCTCCCGGTGAATTAAATAAATGAAACCGGCAGACATAGCACACTGCAGTCTTCTGGCAGGCGGTGATGCAAGGGCGAGACGCGGTCGGGCAACAATGGCGGCTGCAAACATCTGAAGATTTAGGATTCGGGGCGTGTTTAGGCGTTCTGAGTGACGGGTGACGTCACAGGGCGAAAGAACGCCAAAAACACGCCCCCGAATCCGAAAGAGACGGAGCTTGTTTCGAGTGACGCCTCTCTCCTCCAATGGCTGGCCTCCGTTTAGGAAGCCAGCCAATGGAGGAGAGGCAGAGGAGAGAGGCGGGTTAAACTGCCCTACTGAAGATCATTAAATCTCTGACTTCCGGCTGGCAAGCCAGCCTTCGGTCCGAGACCTAAAAAAGTGGGGGTAACCATAAGAAGCAGATCCTACTTTCCTACATGCAGCTGCTACATGGCTAATTTGGATATGTGTGACTCTCAACCCTCTTGGTGATCATGACTCGTCAAAATGTGGGTGGTGGTTAGCTTGCCCGCTAGCAAAGACAAAACACGCCTCTGTCTGGCAAACATGCACAAGATCAAACGCTCTGAAGAAAACCGCCATAGGTTATCTTTACGTGCTGTGGTGCATTTTCCTTTTACTGCCAATTGGCAGTTACACTATGGATAATGAATTCTTTTTTATGACTAGCAAAGTTTGTCAATCTGAGGCACAAGTTAAACCATCATCATACGTAAGGGGCGTGCGCCGCTAAACTCTGCTCCTCCTTTGAATGGTGGAGTTTTTGCTTAACTCCGCACAAGTTGCAAAACTCTACGAACTCTGCTGGCGGAGCAGGGTTCACCACCCACCCCTAGTATCGATGGGGAGCCACTTGAAAATCTTGTGGAGAATGAAAAGGGTCAGGAAGCAGGCAGCTGAGACTATGTTGATCTGTCTTTTCATGGAGAGCTTACTGTCCAGGATGATGCCAAAGTTACAGGTGTGGTCGGTCTAAGTGGGTGAGGGTCCTAGTTCTGGGGGCCATCAGACATTGTTCCAAGGGGAGGTGTTGTTCACAAACATCAGCACTTCTGTCTTGTTTGTGTTGAGTTTTAGGCAGTTGTCTTTCATCCAGTGGGCGATGCTCGTCACGCACCTGTGGAAGTTGGTCAGCGTTGTTGAGGGGTCTTTTGATAATGAGAGGATGCACTAGGCATCATTGGAGTAGTACATGATGTTCAGTCCATGCGATCTGATGACGATGGAGTTGAACAGGGTAGGGTTATGGGACGAACCTTGAGGGATGCAGCAGATGGTGCTCTTGGGTTCCGAGGTAAATGGAGGAAAGCTGATTCTCTGGGTTTTTCTGGTGAGGAAGGTGGTGATCCACTTGAGGGCATCTCCTTGGATTCCAATTTGTCGAGCCTTTTGATCGGGGTGTGGTCTGATACTGTGTTGAACGCTGCTGAGAGGTCAAGGAGGATCAGGACTGCTGATTTTCCTCGGTCAAGGAGGGATCTGATGTCATCTGTGGCTGCAATCAGGGCGGTTTGGGTGCTATGGTTGGTGTGGAATTTGAAATGGAAAGTGTCCAGAAGACTGTTGTTCTCCAGGTCTTCTGTGAGCTTGCGGTTGATGGCCTTCTTCAGGACTATGGCGGGAAAGGGGAGCAGAGAGGGATGGGGTGGTACAAATGATTCTAAAAAAGGGGAGGAGCGGACAGATTTTTCTAAAGTGGGTGATAGTGCTGTAACCAAAAGGCAGGTTTGTGGAGTGCATTATTTCTTCCAGAGCATCAGAAATAATTTGGTTGCATAATGTCAGGCAGTCCACACCAATATTGGGGCAAGCCTTGGGGATTTACAAGCTGAGGTTAGCAGGGTTGGTAGTAATCTTATAATGAATGTGGTGCATATCAGCGAGCATATGTAAAATGTTTGCTTCGTAATTTTCAGTTAGTTGAGCAGATTCATAGGTATCAGTTGTTTGTGATCTTACCAAGTCAAAGACTTTCCTGAGTATAATTTTAGCTGTCTTGATTTGATCTTGGAGGAAGTGGCTTTGATTTGCAATGTAGCAGGTTGACATGGTTTTAGGTTTTTGCAAGGGTGGGCTTAGGGCGTTTTCCCATTTACATTGAAGATAATATAAGTATTTCTCTGAGAGTAGGTAAGATTTGAACAGTTTTAAGTTTGGCGTTTAGTCTTTCTGAGGACTGGGGAGCTAGTATATGCATGAATGTCGGGTTGAAAGAGTCGTAGTATGCAAGTAGTCGAGTAGTAGAAATACATTTTCCTGCGTTGCAGTTTACAGACAATAATGCAGTGAAAGCAAAGTTTAGAGCTTCCAGGTAGATGTTTTAGCTTTCTTTGCCCAGTCATATGCAGTGTTAATGTGGGTTTTCAGAGTGATTTTTGCAATTCAGCTGTATGCAATGCAGGAAGGCAAATCCTCCTCCCAAAATAAGGAATCGCAAAAATTGTGATTCCTTATTTTGTGCAAGCATTTAGAGAATAGCAATTTGCGATTCCCTAAATGCTATGCTAGTAGGCATCGCAAATTGCGATATTGTCTTAAGGAATCGCAAATTACCACCAACTTCAAGTTGGTGGTAATTTGCGATTTCCTTTAAAAAGCACTTTTTTGCTTCTTTTAAAGTGCCATGTGGCACACATACATGCCCTGTGCGCCACATGGGCACACATGCACATTTCAGGGGTGCAACAGGGTGTCCTTTTGGAACCCTTGCACCCTTGAAATTGCGCACGCAATTTGCAAGTACTTATTCGGTACTGGCAAATCGTGTGCGTAATTCCCATTCTTTCCTAGGGGCCTATAGGCCCATAGGAATGAATGGGAAGGTATTCCTTGATTGTGAATTGCAATTTGCAATTCGCAATTAAGGAATATTAAGGAATCGCAATTATTATTGCGATTCCTACATACATTCCATTTTGCGAGTAGCTGATTTGCAATTTGATCATGGTTAATTCAGCTTATGACTGGGGAGTAATCTGTGGCCAGTCCACCACATGAGCCCGGTTGCTATGACATTCTCCTCCATAGTGTTTTTAGTGACGATAGTATTTTACAAGCCGTTAGTGTGATCCTTATATTTGGTGGTCATTTCTCTGTTGGGGGTGTGTTTTGGACTGGCTAGGCTCGGCAATTTAGAAAACATGCCCTTTTGAAAGATAGGGATTAGTTGGCTGGTGTGAAAAGGAAGGTCCCTTGCTAGAGACCTATCTCTCATTGTGTTCTTTAAGATTTAATTATTCTAAATTCTTTGTTAGGTACATGAGTTGGGGAAAGAATTGAGAATAATCTCCAATTTTGGTCACAATAATTTTGATAGTGTTGATAAACACTACAGCTATGTTGCATACATTTTGCATTGTCTAATAAACCCATTAGTTTTAATCGGGTCTATAATAAAGAGTGATGTATGAATCTATTGACGGTTCAGTGGGATTGAGGCAACAGGAGAGGATTGGTCCTGTGAAGAGGACTTTAGAGAGTGGATTTGGAGAGAGTGAGTTTCTAAGGTCATACATTATGTAGTATAAATATCGATTTGAGAGTTCTGGTCTTAAAGTTTCATTGTAATGCTAGTAGTGTATCAAAAATATATGTGATTTTTCTATTAGACGCTCTTGTGGAAAGGGTTAGCTTTTATTGGGTTGTCTGGAGGGTTACAAAGTTGGGAACTGTCACCAGAACATTGTAAACAAAATATAATCTGAGATAAAGACTGTCTGCAAAATTGTCACCAAGCTGCGGTTAAAAACATAATATTTTCACCCAATGGGATGGTATTGTTGTAAATGTAATTCGGACAATGTTTCTGTCAGTCGATTTTCTTGCATATGATATTCTGACATACAAGTTCAATTGCTAATGGATATACTGAGGTAGTCAACTAGGTCATAAATGTAAAGTCATTGCTAAGTTGGGAATAGGCATGGTCATAATCAGACTTCCTACAGTGTCGGTGCCCTCTGTTTAATGACAGTGGGTCTGAGTCTTGGAAGGATTTTGTCATGTTCCTTGCGAGTAAGCCCTCATTTCATTGATAGAAGAGTTCTGGTGTGCTGTCTAAGTCTCAGGCAGGCAGAAGGACTCTGCCAGCTTCGGAGTCCTTATTTCAACGACAGTGGGGTTTTGACATGCCCAGTTGTACTGCCTGTCTTGCTTCCCTCATTTCCATGACAGTGGTGTTCTCAAATGCTTTCCAAGTTCTGCAGCCTGTGTCAGAACGCTCATTTTAATGGCAGTGACGTTCTTGCATGTTTCAATGGGCTTTCGCCTCAATCAATCGATCAGGGTTTTGTAAAGCACGCTACTCACCCATTAGAGTCTTAAGGTGCTGATAGGGTCCACTACTTGGGATCCCGACTGCTACTGGCATTGTCTCTAATAAACTCTTAACCCCATGGATACATGAGGGAGTCTCGACGGTGGGGGCACTGTTTACTGAGGGCATCCTGGACGACTGTGACAACTTCTTACGTACTCAAGGGGTTCTCTCGACGTTATTCCTCCTTCATGCTACACTAGTCCGCTATATTAAACAACACTGGGCTCATGATGGGTCCGAAACGCCTACTCATGCTTTAGTCCATGCGACGCACCTAATGGGTGAAGGGCGACATCTCATACGTTGGCTGAATAGGGGTATCAGGACTCACTCCAATCCACCCTTACTTTTACTTCGTACCCGATGGTCCCTAGACTTAGGCACAGAAATCACTAATAAAGACTGGGCTTCGATACTGGAATTCCCCAAAAAAGTGTCCCGAAATGCTTGTTTTAAATACATCCAATCCATGATTTTACATAGAGCCTATCTCACACCCCACTGTCTTAATACTATATACCCGAATGCTCAACTCTCCTAATCCTAGATGCCAGGAAACCGATGCAAACCTCATTCATATGCTGTGGGCATGTCCTTGCCTTCGTTTCTTCTGGCATGCTGTTGCATGTGCCATACGGCAGGTTACTAATACAACCAAAGTTGTCACCAGAAGCCTGCCTCCTGGGCCTCCACGGTCAGCCTAAGACACAGAAGGTCCAACTCAAGTTTGCAGACGCGACACTCTTTGCTAAGCGGGCAATTGCAATGAGGTGGAAGTCTGCCTCTCCCCCACGCCACAACACTGGCACACAGAACTGACACGATGGGGAATGGCCGAAAGTGCTATAATTCGACAGGAGGAATTCCGGGGGCTGCGTAAGACCCCCTTCTTCCTGGAATGGGATCAAATGTTGGAAACTTTCAAAGCCATGGGTTCCTTTACACCCCCACCGGCACCAATAGCTCAGACTCACCCAGCCACTCCTGCATCTCCCCTAAATGACTTGACTATATCCATCTAATCAACTGTCCGCTTTCTAATTTCCGTATGAATGTACATGAATATTTGCCCATCAAGGCTGCCAACAGATGTCTCTATGTACCACCATGTGCAACAGTATCAATATGCACATTGGGTGGCTCCACCGGAAATTGGATTATTATTAGGAATTTACTAACCAGTGACCGGGGGGAGGGGAGGAGTTGGTTATTCTTCTATTTAAATTTGTTCTCACTTTTTCCTTTTAGCATTAGAATTGTCGAGACAATATGCAGTGCGTTGTTATCTCTGCTTAGGCTACTTTTTTTATTACATGTTAATGATCTTTGACTCACGCTTATCCTACTTTGCTGTCATTACATATTGATCAGATGACTCACTCTTTTTACTTTCTGTAAAATCTCAGGTATATCTCATATGGACATGATATGTCATTTACTACAGCCTTTTTTGTAATGCACAGCACTTATTGATATTGACAGCCAACGTTTGTATGTTGTTTTATTTGAAAAATCAATAAAACTATGTTTCAAAAAAAGAAAAAAGGTGCGGAGGGGGTGAGGGGTGCAGCTCTGTTGGGGTCATCCGAAGAGCCAAGTCTTGAGGTCTTTCCTGAATTGGTTCAGTGTCGGGCTTCGCCGGAGGTGGAACTTGTTCAATGTCTTGGTTGCAAAGTAGGAGAAGGACCTTACTCTCACTCTGTTCCTGTAGAAATGTGGGACGGTGGCTAGGGAGAGGCCGGCTGATTGTAGGTTTCTCTTGGGTGCGTGGAATGAGAGTCGGTTTTTGACGTTGGATGTTGTGGAGGGCCTTGTATGTTTACATGAGCAGCTTGAAAGTTAGCCTTTTTTCTGCGGGGAGCAAGGGAGGTTGCAGAGGTGTCGGGTGATGTGGTTGTGCCTTGGGCTGTGGAGGATTAGTCTGGCTGCAGCTTTCTTGGTGGCTTGAAGATCGCGTAAGAGTTTCTTTATTGGTTCCGGCATAGAGGGCTTTGCAGTAGTCCAATCTGCTGGTGATGAGGGTGTGAATGACCGTTTTCCTGGAGTTGGCGGGTATCCATTTGAATGTTTTACGTGGTTGATCTGGCGTATTATTGTGAGCAATGAGTCCAGTATGATGCAGAGGTTGGGTGCATGGTCTGTCGGGGTGGGGGGTTTCCGAGGGCGGGGGCCACCAGGTGTCGACCCATGCTGAAGGGGTGGTGCGGAGGATGAGGACTTCTGTTTTCTCTGCGTTCAGTTCCAGGCAGCTGTTATTCATCCAGGTTGCGACGGCTTTCATCACTTCTTGGAAGTTGCGCCTGGTGATGTTGGGTTCCTTGGTGAAGGAGAGGTTGAGTTGGGTATCATCAGCGTAGGAGATGATATTGAGCCCATGGTCTCTGGCGATGGTTGCGAGGGGGCCATGTAAAAGTTGAAGAGGGTGGGGGCTGAGGGAAGATCCTTGGGGTACTCCGCGTCTGGTATCTGTTGATTCCGAGAGGAAGAGCAGGAGTCCTATTCTCTGCGTTTTGCCGGTGAGAAATGAGCGCATCCTGTCTAGGGCCTTTCCTTGGATGCCGGCGTCGTGGAGTCTGGTGGCTAGTGTGCAGTGAGAGACAGTGTCAAAGGCTGCTAAAAGGTCCAGGAGGATGAGGGCTGCTGTTCGGCCTTGGTCGAGGAGAGCGTGGATGGTGTCTGTGGCAGCGAGGAGGGCGTTCTCGTCGCTGTGATTGTTGTGGAATCCCGATTGGGAGGTGTCTAGGATGTTGTTGGCTTTGATGAAGTGTGCTATCAGGGTGTTGACAGCCTTCTCAATGACCTTGGCAGCAAAAGGAAGCAGTGAGATGGGTCTGAAATTCTTGAGGTCCGTCAGGTCTGCAGAGGGTTTTTTCAGGAGGCGGGTTGACTTCGGCATGCTTCTAGTCAGGGAAAGTGGCGGTTTCAAGGGTGCAATTGATTGTCTATCATAGCTCAGGTGCGATGGCTGTGGCGGCCTTCTGGAAGATGTGAGGTGGGCAGGAGTCTGTATGCTGTTCATAGTCTTTAAGGCATCTTCTGTTTTGAGAGGAGTACACATAAGTAGGGTCTGTTGGGTGGCGTCGCTGGAGGCAGGGTTGAGGGGGTGCAGAGGTCTTGGTCGTCCAAGTTATCGTAGAGCGTCTCGAGCTTGAGGTAAAAGAAGGAGCTGAGTCTGTTACAGAGGTCGTGAAAGGGAGGGGCATCCGTTGTTTTGCTGTTGGGTTTGACAAATTCCTGTATGATGGAGAAGAGTTCCTTGGTGTTGTGGGTGTTGGAGAGGATTTTGTCTAGGAGGAAATTCTTTTTGTGGTTTTTATGAGTTGGTGGTGTGCCGTGGTGGCAGTTTTGTAGGCGTTGCATGTTTTCCGGAGTTTTGCTGTTTCTCCATGTCTTTTCCAGCCGCTGGCAGGAGCACTTGGATTCTTGGAGAGCCGTGGTGAACCAGTTTACTTTCTTTTTGTGTAGTCTTGTGGTCTTCTGGATGGGGGCAAGTGTGTTGGTACAGTTGGCAATCCATCGGTGGAGGTTGCTTGCTGCGGTTTCGGCATCCTTCATAGTGGGGCTTGGGGTGCAGGTGAGGGCGGAGGTGTGGTCTTCCTCTGAGACTTTGTTCTAGAGTCTGCGTGGGGGGTGGCGTAGGTGGTTGTGAGTGGTGTGTTTTCTTAAAGAGAAATGGATGCAGTGGTGGTCCGTTCAGCGCTGTTCTGTGGTGTGGCTGAAGGAAATGCTGTTTCCTCCTGTGAAGATGAGGTCGAGTGTGTGTCCAGCAGTGTGGGTGGGGGTGTAGACAAGTTGCTTTGGTCCTATGTTGGTGAGGTTCTCTAGGAGTCCTTGTGGTTGTCCAGGTGGAAGTTGAGGTCTTTGAGTAGTATGTAGTTGGTGGAGGTGAGGGCGTGAGGGGCAATGAGGTCAGCAATGCTATTGGTGAATGGGGCACAGGGGCCGGGCGGTCTGTAGACAAGGGTTGCGCGGAGCGTTGTTTTGGGGTTGGTCTGGATCTGGAAGTGGATGTGCTCCATGGAGGGTGAGACGTTTTCCGAGTCGGTGGTTGTCATGCGGAGGGAGCTTTTGTGGATGATGGCGAGGCCCCCTCCTGGGCGGGGGGGGGTGGCAGTCTTTCCTCAGGATCTTGTATCTGCCGGGAATGGCGGTGCGATGTTGGGTCCAGAGCTGGCATTGGTCCAGATGTCTGTGAGGAAGGTGACGTCGGGCGTGTGTGTGTTGAGGAGGACCCAGATTTCTGTGGCTGTCAATGTAGTGAGCATACGTTGAGGAGGATACATTTCACTGGTTTGTGTGCACTGCGTCCAGCGGGCTGGGGGCTACTGCTGGGGTCCGGAGATGGGTGAAGGTGTGGCGGCAGTGTGGGCAGGAGATTGGGCTCTCTGTGTTGTTTGGTGTTGAGAGCTAGCAGTTGTAGTTGTATCGGGGGTTGAGAGTGTGGAGAGTGCTGGGGTAGTATTCGTGGGGGGTCGGGGACCAGGGTACCTCAAGCTGTTTGCAGTCTGGTCGTGGACGGGCGCAAATGGGCTTGCCTTTTGTGGCCGCTATTGAGTAAGGGCCGGGGGAGGGTGATCAGCTGGGAGGCAGGAGCGTCAGGCAAGGGGGGAGGGGACCTGGGGGCGGCAATGGCAGGGAGTGTGGGAAGAGGGAGCGAGGATGGCAAAAAAGAGGCAAACAGAAAAAGGGACAAAAACAAAATGAGGCTAAAGGAAAAGCAAACAGAGCAAAATGAAAAAAGGGGCAAAAGGGAAAGAGGCAAACAGCCGAAAAGGCGCAAAAGGAAAAGGCAAACAGAGAAAAAGGGGGAAAAGGAAAAGAGGCAAACGGAGAAAAAGGGGCAAAAGGGGAAATAAAGAGGGAAAGAGGGCACATAACAGAGCGGAATATCAGAAAGGTAGGATGCTCTTCCACTAGACCACCAGGGATGAGGCGCAGGCAGGAGCCTGCCGGTGGAGGAGGGCCTTGAACACCTACCAGAGAGGAGCTCGGGCTAGAGCTAAAGGGCAGACTCTTAACGGTGGTGCTGCGTGGGGGAGAGCAGTGACTCTGAACAGGAGGTCTGGGGTTTTGCTCTTCTTGCCACGCAGTGGCCGCAATTAAGTGAG
The DNA here is from genome assembly GCF_964261635.1 of Lissotriton helveticus. Lineage (NCBI taxonomy): Eukaryota > Metazoa > Chordata > Amphibia > Caudata > Salamandridae > Lissotriton > Lissotriton helveticus. Next base: position 987,545,672 of record NC_136061.1, on the reverse strand, counting down.
GTCGGGGGGGGGGCGATCAGCTGGGAGGTGGTAAAATACCCTGGGGGTGGCCGTGGGGGCAGCAGTGGCGGGGAGTGCAGTAAGAGGGAGCGAGGATGGCAAACGAGGAAGAGAGGCAAACAGTGAAAAAGGGGCAAAGAGAAAAAGAGGCAAAAGGAAAAGGCAAACAGAGCAAACAGAAAAAATGGGCAAAAGGAAAAGAGGCAAGCAGCAGAAAAGGGGCAAAGGAAAAAGAGGCAAAAGTAAAAAGGCAAACAGAGAAAAATGGGCAAAAGAAAAAGAGGCAAACAGGGGAAAAAGGGCAAAAAGAAAATAGGCTGGAGGAAAAGAGGCAAACAGAGAAAAGGGGGCAAAGAGAAATAAAGAGGCAAAGAGGGCACAGAACAGAGTGGAATAGCAAAAGAGTAGGATGCTCTTCCACTAGACCACTAGGGATGAGACGCAGCCAGGAGCCTGAGGGTGGAGGAGGGGCTTGAACACCTACCAGAGAGGAGCTAGGGATGGAGCTTAAGGGCAGGCCCTTAACGGTGGAGCTGCGCGGGAGAGAGCCATGATGCTGACCAGTGGCTTGGGTGCACTAAGACTCAGCATAGGTATATCCTCGCCTACACTTCAGCCATAAGTTTCAGGAAATTCGATATGTGTTTCACATTACTCCAAGGGGAAGGTCCACAAGTGGCCTCTGCTTTAAAGAGAGCAGCTTCTTGGCCAGCTCCTGGTGTCCGTGGTGCAAGTTTCACGATACAGAGTTCTGGTCTGTTCAGTGGTGTAATGAACAAACATTGGCAAAGCCAATAGGTCCAGCCTGTGCAAGAGCTATTGGCTTTGCCAAAATATTTCAGCCATGTTGTACATCCGCCTGGCTGCTGTTCAGCATGGCTAAAAGTTAAAGGGGTAAAGCAGAGTGGAGTCGACTGATATAAAGTGAAGTAGAGTGGAGTGGTATGGAGTGGCGTAAATCGTCGTAGAGTGACAGAGTATTGTGTAGTGGTCTAAAGTGGTGTAGAGTAGAGTTGAGTGGTGTGGACTGGAGTGCCATGGAGTGGCATAGAGTGGAGTAGTGTAGAGTGTTGTGCAGTGTCATGGAGTAGCAGAGTGCCATACAGTGGAAGGGTTTAGAGAAGAGTTGAGTGACATAGAGTGGAGTAGAGTATCACAGTGGAGTAAAGTGTTGTACAGTAGAGTGGCATAGTATGTGCTATATAGAGTGGAGTTGAGTGTTGTAGGTAGAGTAGAGTGACATAATGTAGATTGTTGTAGACTGGCAGAGTGGAGTAGTGTAGGAGAGTGGAATGACAGAGTGGGAGTAGAGTGTTGTAGAGTCGAGTGGCACAGAGTAGAGTGGAGTGGCATTGAGTGTCAGAGTGGAGTGGCATAGAGTGGGGTGGAGTGGTGTACAGAGGAGCAGTGGTGTGTGGAGTAGTGTGTCATAGAATAGAGTGGAGCAAAGTGGAATGGAGTGGTGTAGGGGGAGTTGCGTTGAGCATCCTAGAGTGGAGTAGTGTTGTAGAATGGCATATGGTGGAGTTGGACATTGGAGAGAGGAGTGGAGTAGAGTGTCAAAGAGGGGAGTATCATGGAGTAAAGTGTTTTAGAGTGAACTAAAGGGGACTACAGTGAAGTGGCGTAGATTACAGTGGTGCAGATTAGATTGGTATAGAGTGCATTGGTTTTGAGTAAAGTGGTATAAAATATATTGGCTGAGAGTGCAGTGACGTAGAGTAGAGTGGTGCAGAGTAGATTACAGTGGCATAGAGTGCAATGGCATAGAGTGGAGTGGCGTAGAGTGGAGTAAAGTGGCGTAGAGTGCAGTGGCATAGAGTAGATTGTTTCAGAGTGAAGTGAAGTGGTATAGAGAAGAGTGGAGTGTGGCAGGCCTGGGTAGAGTGGAGAGGTGCAAGGTAGAGTGCAGAGGTTTAGAGTACAGTGGCCTAGAGTACAGTGGCCTAGAGTGCAGTGGCACAGAGTAGAGTAGAGTGGTGTAAAGTGCAGTGGTGTGCAGTGATGTTATGTTATGTTATGGTATTTTTATTTATACCGCGCACAGCTGCCCCAGCAAAGGGGCGTCCTGGCGCATTGATAAGACAAACACAACACAGCACTAAAACGAAGTAAAAGGGAAATGAGACACATCATAGGGGCTAAACAAATAGAAAGGTCTTAATGGCCCGTCTGAACTGAAAGAGCTCGTCAATGGCCCGAATTTGCAGAGGAAGAGAGTTCCACCAGCTTGCCGCCAGGACTCGAAAGGAGCGGCCACCAACTCTACTCAATTTAAAACGCGGGACCACTGCTAAATTCTGACCCAGAGATCTAAGAGTGCGCGAAGGGACATAGGCGATCAGCAAATTCTCTAGGATTTGGGGAGATGTACCCTTAAGGATTTTAAACGCAAGGCAAAGAACCTTGAATTTAATCCTCTGCTGCACCGGGAGCCAGTGGAGAGAGCGCAGAGATTGAGACACCGAGCACCGCCTAGGCAAACCTGTCACCAATCGGGCCGCAGCGTTTTGAACTCGCTGCAGCCGAGAAAGCTGCCAGTAGTGAGCTGGCATAGTCCAGCCGAGACAACACTGATGCTTGGACCACCAGTTGTCTTGTGGGTGCATCAAAGAATTTGAGGATGGGTCGAAGTCCTCTAATGATGCCATAGGCAGAAGCCGCCACCTTCTTGGTATGACAGATGAAACTGAGGGATGGATCAAGCCACACCCCCAAATTTTTTATCTCAGATGTTGGAGAGGGAGTCACACCCAAGTCCGAAGGCCACCACTTGTCGCCCCACAATGCCACCTGTTTACCAACCACCATAATCTCGGTCTTCTTGGTGTTTAACTGGAGAGAGTTGGAATTCATCCAGTTAGCCACTGCCCGCAGCGCATCGCAAAACCTGGGAGCCTCCAAATCTGAGTCCCCACTCAGTGTGACCGCCAGCTGCGTGTCATCTGCGTAAGAGACCATCGTCAGGCCCCACCGCTTGATGACCGCAGCCAGCGGTCTCACATAAAGATTGAAAAGGGTGGGACTCAGCGATGACCCCTGAGGGACCCCCTGGTCTAACGGGTAAGATGACGATTTACCGGGCGGGATCGCCACCTGGAATTACCTGTCCGTAAGAAAAGATCGGAACCAGCATAACGTGAGGCCAGAGATGCCCACTTCCTCAAGTCGCTGAAGCAAAATCCTGTGTGAGACCGTGTCGAAGGCGGCACTGAGATCTAATAACAATAGTGCCGCCGTCCGACCCGCATCAAGCACAGAACGCAGATGTTTGACCATAGAGAGGAGGGCCGTCTCCGTGCTGTGACCCGCACGGAACCCGTTCTGCATAGAGTCAAGGATGTTAGCCCTAGCAAGATGGTCTGAAAGAGTGGCATTCACATGGGCCTCCGCAACTTTCGTGGCCCAAGGAAGTAAGGAGATAAGGCGGAGGTTTTCAGGTGTAAGGGGGTCGAGGGTCGCCTTCTTCAAAATTGCGTGACTACAGCCTGCTTCCATCTGACGGGAACCACTCCAGAAGAAAGGGACAGGTTGATCAATGACAGCACCGGGGTACGACAAACCGGCGCCAAGATCTTAAGTTGGGCCGGTTTCAGCGGATCTGCTGGAGATCCTGACTTGATTCTAAGACTGAGAGAGTCAAACACCTCCATAGATAGAGGGGGCAAGATGGAAAGACACTCCCCATCACCCAAAGTGCAACCAGCCCGCTCTAAAGTAGGGGAGCCCATGGGAAAAGTGCGATAAATGGCTTGCACTTTTTCGTAGAAGAAGTGATGCAGAATAGATTACAGTGGAGTGATGCAGAGTAGAGTGGCATAGAGTGTAGTGGCTTAGAGTGTATTGGCATAGAGTGGTCGCCCCTTCAGGTGTCAAGATCATCAGCTATGCTGATGATACACAGCTGGTGGTGGGGCTTACCCAGTTGGCGGAACAACCTGAAGTCCTTCATGACTGCCTTGCCAATGTTCATCGTTGGATGTCCCACTCAGCCCTCAAGCTGAATGGGGAGAAAACTGAGCTGATGCTCCTGGGAAAGTCCAGTCCCTCTATTATTGCTAGCTGCTGGCCCCGGTCTCTGGGTGATCCTCCATCTCCCAAGAAGGAGATCAAGACCTTGGGAATATGGCTGGAGGAAGACTTGTCCCTTAGGACTCACGCCAGGAAGACCGCAGGGGTGTGCTTCGGCCTGCTTCGGTCAGCTCGCAAGGTTTTGCCACTGCTCCCTGATTTAGCGAGGAAGCTCCTGATTCGTGGCCTAATCTTATCGAGGCTTGATTATGGGAACGTGGTGTTTCTTGGCGCCCCCGAAGCAACTCTAAAGACCCTCCAACAGGTACAAAATGCAGCTGCTAGAGTGTTGATGGATGTTCCCAGAAGACACTCAGCTGCCCCGGCCTTGAAAATGCTTCATTGGCTTCCCGTTAGGGAACGGGTGAAATTTAAGGCGCTGTGTACGGCCCATAAAATTCTGCATGGTAAGGGCCCTCCGCTCCTTGCCCCCATGGTTCGTCCCTATAAGCCCACACATCTACTGCGTTCGGACCAAAGACATCTCTTGCAGTCAACTAGAGTAAAGAGAGCTCGCTCTGGGGGGAGGCGTTTCTCAGTGCAAGTGGCGGCACTGTGGAACTCCCTTCCTTTTAAGATCCGCTCAGAGCCTAAGATCCTACCTTTTAGGAAACTTCTGAAGACCTATCTGTTTCCAGTGTAGTGATAAAGTGCGCTTCTTCTTGTTCTGTACTGCGCCGGGATGCCCCTGGGTAACTGAGCGCATTATAAATTTTATATAATAATAATAATAGAGTGCAGTAGAGAGGCATGGTGTTGAGTGATGCAGAGTAGAGTGCAGTGGCATAGAGTACAATGGTGCAGAGTACAGTCGAGTTCAGTGGTGGAAAGTGCAGTCTTGCAGAGTGCAGTGCCATAGAGTACAGTCTCGTAGAGTACAGTGGCACAGAGTGTATTGTCATAGAGTGCATTGGTGTAGAGTACAGTGGGGGGAGGTGACGCTGGACGCTAGGGATCACGGTTCGATCCCCGGCTCCAGCGGCAGGGGTCTGCTCAGCACCATGTGAATCTTCACAACTGCCCCAGCGCCTTGAGACCCCTTCGGGGGTGATTTGTGCGCTATTATTACTGGATTTTGGATTTACATTTTACAGTGGCCCATAGTAGAGTAAGGTAGAGTGCACTGGCATAGAGTAGAGTAGTGCAGAGTAGAGAGGCATAGAGTGAAGTGGCGTACAGTGCAGTGTCATAGAGTGCAGTGGTGCAGAGTAGATTAGAGTCGCTTAGAGTGGATTGGCGCATGGTATAGTGGTGTGGAGTGTAGTGTTGCAGAGTGCATTGGCGTAGAGTGCATTAGAGTGCATTAGAGTGTCACAGAGTGTGGCAGAGTAGAGTGCAGTAGCATAAAGTAGAGTGGTGCAGAGTAGAGTGTCATAGAGTTCAGTGACAAAGAGTGCAGTGTTGCAGATTAGAGTGTCATAGAGTGCAGTGTTGTAGAGTAGAGTGACAGAGTGCATTAGTGTAGAGTGCAGTAGTGTATAGTGTTTAAGAGCAACGTGACGTATAGTGCAATGGTGAAGGGTAGAGTGCAGTTGCACCGATTGTTGCAGAGTAGAGTAGAGTAAAGTTGTGTAATTTGCAGTGGTGCAGAGTAGATTAATGTAGAATGCAGTGGCGTAGAGTGTATTTGTTTTGAGTAAAGTGGTATAGAGTGCATTGGAGTAGAGTGCATTGGAATAGAGTGCAGTGGCGTAGACTGCAGTGTGGTAGAGTGCAGCAGCATAGAGTGGAGTGGCACTGGGTAGATTGTAGTGGTGTAGAGGGGAGTGGCGTAGAGTCGAAAGGCGCATAGTGGAATAGAGTGGCATAGAGTTCAGTGGTATAGAGTAGATCGTTTCAGAATAGAGTAAAGTGGTGTAGAGTGCAGGGGCATAGAGTTGAGTGTTGTAGAGTGCAGTACCGTGGATGTATAGTGGTGCAAAGTAGATTAGAGTGACTTAGAGTACAGTGCTGTGGTGAAGAGGGCAGTGGTGCATAGTAGAGTAGTGTGGGGTAAAGTGCATTGTCTTATAGTGGAGTAGTGTAAAGAAGAGAGGCATTAAGTGAAGTGGCATTGAGGCAAGTGGTGCAGTGATGCAGCGTGGAGTGGTGTGGAGTGGAGTGGAGTGGTGCAGATAGAGTGCAGTGGTGTGGAGTGGTGCGGAGAAGAGTGGAGTGGGTGGGGTAAAGTGGAGTATGCATGGTGTGGTAGCGCACTGTCATTACAGACAGCACAACTTCAGTTGATTTGACCATTACATTTCTACAGACACACAGTTTTATTGATAAAAGTATACAGTGCACAAATGATAATGTGTGAAAATGCCATCACCTGGTGTTTATAATTGTTTTGATCGTATTAAAATAATTGTTTTCATCACCAAAATGTGCTTCATTTGTGCTTTCAATATTCTGAAATATCTGCACAGTTCATTTACAGACATTTACATTTTATTTTGTGCTAACACCTTACATCACACCTCGAGTATCCAGCATGATTGCCATATAAATCCTTTCACTTTAAAGTCAGAGAAAGAAAAGTAAACACCAAGCTCCCTGGAAGACAGAGCCTGACATTAGACCTCTGTCTTTGAATGCACAGCAAATGTGACAAGATAAGACCAAGGTTTAAAGGCTGTTTACAGTACTAGGGGAAGCATACAGTAAATAGTGTTTTTGGCAGGGAAGGGACGGACTCAAGCGCCACAGTCTAAATCAAATTGAGCCAGCAAATGGAAAGCAAACAAATGTGAGTTACAGACCACAAAGCAATGGGTGGAATGTATTCCCAGGGAAGCTTTCTGAATACCCCCAAGATGTTAGTAGCAATCCAGACAGCTGTGTTTTCTGGTCTGGTAGGCTTCAACCTGCAAATGATGGGGCCTCTATTCAGCATGTGAAGAGGAGATCCTGAGTCTCCCATAGCTCACAGATATTCATTGGCGCCCTGAAGGGTGGCGAGGGGCCTGCACCGCAGGGACTGCATGGTCCTGTGCTACGACCCTGGGTCTGCTGCCATCTCGAGATACCCAGTTTTAGGAGCAGTGAGTCTGGTCTGGTCTGCTTGCAGTGTAAGAAACGCCTGTGAGGGGAAGAGGCTGCTTAATCAAGCATTAGAACCAGACAGGGCTCCTCTGCATTAGGAGGCCGCAGGGGTGTCGTTAACCTATGGCTCTTGGAATTGGACAAGGAAACAGGAGTCCCAAACCAGGTGCAATATACTATTTCTGGAAGAGAATAAGAGTTGAAAGCTTCAAAATACTGTTTATAGACGGGTGGTGGAGGCGTGGGAAGACCTTTGGGGTCGATAAACCATGCCTCATTCAAATTGGTAACAAAGGTACCTGTGGCCCAGAGTAAATACCAGTGGCTAGCGGTGGGGGAGCCACTTGAAGCCTGAGCTGGGTTGAAGCCTGATGCCTTGCCCTGGCTCTGCTCTAGGACCTCTTAAAACCGCAAGCCCAAAAGAGCTGAAATGTCATGATACACTACGTGGGCTAGAGGCTACAGCTGCCAACTATGGGCCCTATTACACATAGGGGGCACTTTTCCTGTTTGTGCCTTAGCGCACCTTCAAAGAAGTGTGCCGTGTGCAAACAGGGAAAGGGCACCATATTACAGTGAATGCTGTGCTCTCAAGGCAGCTGCAAACTCATACAGCGCTGGGGGCAGCGCATTCAAGTGAAATACAGTGCCGCTACTTCAAAGCCACTCCGTATTTAACTGTGCCTGCACTTGAAAGAGGGACCTGAGATCCCTTTGCAGGCAGGTGCAGTGAGTGACTGCACCCGCCTGCAAGGGGATGTCTGGGGGTCCATAGGACCCTTTTGACCTCCTCCTGATAGCTTCTTTGCCTTTGAGCCCAGGTCCATAATTTGGCGCAGGTGCAGAGGTAAAGAGATTCCCTCTTTTGCATGGGTCCACGCCTCCATGCAAATGAGAGCACACCCACTTGAGATAGCGCTGCCCTACATGTGCACTAGCCCTATCTGTAGTACAGAAAGGGTCGCAGTAATAACAAATTACCCCCGGGAAGCACAAAGCGGGAGCACATGGCAGTAGCATACCTGGGATACTTTCTGTAATATGGCCCCATGTATTTTAGAGAACTACGTTCAAATCCGGCTTCAACTCAGTGTCCTGTGTGATCTACCTGTGCTGAAAACAACGCGTGTTGGTTGTAAACCGGGCAATGTTTGATTTATGTAAAACTGCCGAAAATAAAATCTGGATTTTGCCTGTTACCCACGCTCAATTCTTAACCTCCAAGAATTAAGTATAAAGCATTAACCTTTAAGTCCAGAAAGAGATACCGAGCTCGTGGCTCAATTGCATAGTGTGAAGCTGCAAAATCTGGGATCAATCCCAGCTTCATTGCTTGACCAAATTGTGTGATCCTCTGCAAATAATTCATTTCACCACGCCTCTTTATTGTTCATTATCACATATGGGAGGACCGTCAAATATGTGAACTCAGGATGTGCGCAGCGCAAAAAACCTGTCTTGTGCTTGATTTAATACCTGTAACTTTGCTCCATTTATAATAGGAATCTAGGCCACATATAGGGTGCACAGGACCCCTGCCTTGCATCCTACTTCAGTAGTAGTTTTCTCACCAAGGCGGGGGGCAGGAATGTTTCTCAATTCATGTTTTAAAACTCTCAATTTTAATAAATACTTTCTCAATCTCATGTACTAATGTGGATTGCTAACCTATGTTAAAGAAATACACTTTCTTGAATTTTGAAAACACCTATCACTCTAGAGTGGTTTGTTGAATGATATACACATGGCAGCTATTTTCAGGGCTCGGCTCGTTGATGGGCTCTTAGAGCCAGAGCCCACAGTTGCTCAGCTCTGGGTAGGCTTTCCTGTTGGCTTGTTGGCTCATCCTCACTTCTACCACTGGCTGAGATTAATTCAAGCAGTCCAGCCATCACTTTTTTTATTTTCCACACTAAAGCCTGTGCCAGTCCTGCTTGGGGTGACATTAATGGTCATTTGATTTTGTGAGACGAATTAGAAAGGAAGGGCGGGCAGAGAGAGGGTGAAACAAAGAGGCACAATAGGTTGGTTTTCTCCTCAAACCTTGTTCTACAAAAGACCCCGGCTGTTTCTAGCAGCAGAACAAGTCGAGGACTCGGCTCTCCTCGAGTAGGCGCTGTCAGCACACATTAGCCTCACGCGCCGCGCGGCTCAGTCTCTGTCGAGGCGTCGCCTGCGGAGCAGCAGCCTCTCTCTGACTGAAGAGCCTCCCTCCGCGCCAAGTGCCTCCCTCCCTTCCCGCAGGCTCTGCCACAGTCCAAGCTCGGCCTCGTGGACTAATGAGGGGCGAGGCTCGGCCTGCCGCATAATGAAAGGACCGGCGGGACCTTAACGAGGCTGCCTATCAGTATTCGCTGTTTTCGCGCGCATTAGTGAAAGCTCCGTGTGGTGCTCTAATCCTTCCTATCCTACTTTTGCAGGGTCTTTGATTCCTCTGCAAACACCAGTGAAGGCTGAGCAGGAGTATGCAATAATACCTTGCATAATACCTACAAGGTATTATGAAGGGGCCAATGTCCCATCTTCTCCCCCCTTATCCCTTCACAATGCTTCACAGGGCGGGGTCTTTCTTTTTTTTAATTTTATTTAATGTATTTTTATAAAGCGCGGACTTTACCCAAAGGTGTCAGAGCACTGTACAATAGAACCAGTTATGTTACATGAGAGAAATGTTACAAAAAAGGAACATACAAAAATAGCAGGCTACATAATCAAAACACCGCAGGCAAAAGGAATACAAGCAAATAATGTACAGACACCAATATAAATAAATATAACAACATTTACAGTGACTAAAGAATTCCTGGCGGGGTCTGAGAAGGAAGGAATTAGTTCTGAAAGTGTCTTTGGAATAGAAGAGATTTGAGGTCCGCTTTGAAGTTCTGGATGGAGGTGGTCCAGGTTGCAGACGCCCAAAAGAGTCTGGATTTAGTAATCTACTAAAGCAGTGTTTCCAAACTGAGGGTCCCAGCCCACTAGTAGGTCTCGAACTGATGTTTGGTGGGTCACTAAAGTCCAGGCAATAAACAAAGATGTCACCAAATTCTGTATTCATCGTAGTTCCATTTGCACACAGACTACAACAAGTACTGTTTATTATTTGGCCAGTTTGTGCAGCAATTGGATAGGTGTGCGGGGGCCCCTTTAAGGCTGGGGAAGACTGGGACAACCCCTCCCCCGCGCTGCGCACCCCGGGGGCTGCAGGGTCGTTCGTTAAACCCTGGGGGCTCAGTCAGCACGTGCCCTTAAAATATAGCGAGCATACCCTGTAGAGGCGGGTGTGCCACTGAAAGCCAGCGGCAGTGGGCAGAGATAAGCGTGGTAGGGTGGTGGGGGCGGAGCAGAGCACGGCAGGGGGAAAGTCGACAGACCACAGAATAGGTCTTATTGATTTATTTAATTATACCTATTCCGTCTTCTGTCGACTTCATCCCCCTCCTTTTCCAGGACCTTACTTTCTGTCAGCAACATTTATTTATAGATTGTTTAATTGCAAGCAGTAATAACATGGTAGCTTGCTTGGCCAGACCATTAGATGGCGCCAAACGCCATGCGCCCTCTTTCCCAGAAGTGGATTTTTTTTTTAAATACTTGGAAACAGAAGCTGTTCACTTGGTCAAAATGGAAGAAGCACATTACGTTTTTCTGGAGCCTCGCACTAACTTATAACAACTCTTGCACCAATAAATGTCTTAACTACTTCTACTGCTCAAATGAAGTGCTTATTTCCTTACACGGAACCAATAAATGGTTCATCTCCCTTTTTTTCCCAAATAACTGGTCAATTTCACTATATTCTTATAATTAACAGTTCATCTCTGCCTGCTCTGAGGAGTTGCACATATAGTTTTCTTCCATCAGCCAGGGCTCAACGCTATCTGTGGTCCAGAAGAATGGCTCATCTCCTTCTGTTCTAAGTAAAGGCAGGGTCATCTTAAGGATTTTGGGGGCCCTGGGCCAAAGGTATTTTGGGGGCCCCTGTTCTGAACAGCTTTGAAATTATGGTCCATTTTCAGCTCTTTCATGCCCTCTCTGGCCAGGTCCCTGACAGTGGACAGGCACACTGGTCCATATTCTAATTATTAATATTTATTATCATTATTATTAATGCGTTTTTATATAGCGCAGACTTTACCCAAGGTGTCAGAGCGCTTCACAAAAGGAACAGTAATGGTACATGAGGAGAAACTTACAAGTGAACAAATTACAACAGCAAACATTAAGTTACATGAAGCAAAAGTGACAAATGTGAGCAAACAATATACAAGAGGTAGCAAATGGTACATTATAAAAGGAAAAAGTGACTTGTGTGCAGGTTACAAAGGTATACAAAGTACAAGTAGCGGTATAATACTGCAATAAATGGAGGACACTCAAACACAAGAACAATCGTTACGTAGGCAATGGTGGCACTTGTGCAGGTATCTAAAGCAAACAAAATGTGAGAGGTAGCAAACAGTGTGTTACAAGAGAAAAGTGACGTGTGCATGTTACAAAAGAGTACCAAACACAGGTAGAAGGATAATACTGCAATAAATGGCAGACACTCAAACACAAGAATAAACGTTACGTAGGCAATGGTGGCACTTGTGCAAGTATCTAAAGCAAACAACATGTAAGCGGTAGGAAACAGTGTGTTACAAGAGAAAAGTGACGTGTGCATGTTAAAAAAGAGTATCAAACACAGGTAGAAGGATAATGCTGCAATACTTGGCAGACACTCAGACCACAAGAACACACTGGGAAGGCACTTCCATAGTCATGGACAATAGAATTTTCTGTAATGGAAGGTCTTTCTTCAGGTAATAGAGAGGGTCGTAAATTAAATTTGAAAGTGTCTTTGAAGGAGGAGAACCTTGAGGTCAGTTTTGAAGGCCTGGGAGGAGGTGGTGGTCCGGAGCGGAGGCAGAAGTGAGTTCCCGACTCTCACCACGTTGCCTGAAAAGGATTGGGCCATCGATCTTTCCTTCTTGAAAGTGGGAGGTTCGAGCAGTACATTTTCCGCATTACGTGATGGTCTAGAGCCTCAAGAGAGTTTCAGTTTATTCGCCAGGTAGCGAGGAGAGGAGGAATGCAAGGCTTTGTGGGTGATACAGGCAGTCTTGTAGATAGATCTTGTCTCGATGTGAAGCCAGCGGAGGGTGGATAACATGGGTGTGATGTGGTCGCTTCTTTTGGCTCCAAAAATTAAATGAGCTTCTGAATGGAGAACAGATTTTTGGGGGGACAGGTGGGATTTGGGGAGGCCAGTAAGAAGAGAGTTGCAGTAGTCAAGTCTGGAGAAGACCAGCGATGGGACCAGTGTTTTAAGGTCTTGCTCCAGGAAGAAGCGACAAATTCCCCAAAGAAGGCGCAGTTGGTATCGAGCAGACGTTGCAATGGAATCGTGCCTGAGTCGAGCCAGAGTCTGCCCGTCTGCGCCCGTCAGCGCTAAGGAGGCGCGAGAGGCGGGAGACTCTGTGTGATCACCGTCGTCAACCTTTAATCCAGATTCAGGTATGTCGAGGGATTTCTTGTTGTCCTATAAAGGGCCCCAAGCCCACTGCAACAGTGTGCTATTCCCCGAAAACTGGCATGGCCCCATTTGCTGTACTCATTGTCGTATGACATTGACCCCGGAGTCCCCTATTGATACACCTTCAGACTCCCTTATCGTACGAGGTGGGTTAATTAATGCACGATCTTTACCCAAGAACGCCAAGAACATTTATGATCTTATTGTGGAAACTCATCTGGACTGGCTATTGGTCACAGAAACATGGCTTAAGCCGTGGTGTAACCCTGACCTAGCCATAGCCCTCCCACATAATTTTCTTATCCAACGCTTGGATAGACCTGAACAATGGGGAGGGGGCCTGGCCATTATCTACCGCAATACTCTTAAGTGTTCTTCTTATGAACTGACAGATATCAAGGGAGCAGAGGCACTAGCATTCTCTTTGGAGATTCACGATACGTTTGTCTTCTCCGGGGCCCTCATCTAACGCCCCCCGGGGCCTCCATCGAAGTTCCTGGAAACAGTGGGTGACGCTCTGAGTGAATTAGCACTCAGATTTTCCCACTTTTCAGTATTAGGTGATCTAAATCTGCACCTAGAGTCCCCTAACGAACCTGGAGTAGGCTGTTTTATGGATATTATTGCTGTGTTAGGACTCACACTTGTGAACCAGGAACCTACCCATCAGGCTGGGCATCTGCTGGATTGTATCTGTTCCAACTCTTCCAGCCTTAGAGTCAAACCCCCTAGCCCTCAGACATGGACGGATCACTTTTTTATTCCTTTTAATATTGTATGGAACTTGAAATCCATTACTAACCCTATGACACGCATAAACAAACCTAAAACCAAACCTATCCCTGATTGGAAATCACTAGCCAGTAGACCTGATGTAATTGATAAGTTAAAAGACAATATTCCAGCTCTAACCGACCTTACTTCAGTAGACAATCAGATTTTCTGTGACTGGATTGCCAGAGCGGGAACCCTGTTAAGCCCATCCAGAAATAACAACCTTAAAACTAGCAAGATCAAAAAGAATGCCCCTTGGTTCTCAATGACCCTGAAACTCGAGCTAGGCGAGATCAAAGTACTGGAACAGAGGTGGCGTCGAAATTATGATGCCACCGCCCGTAACATCTATAGGGCAGCGAGACGAAAGTACCACGCAGGAATAAAATCTGCCAAAAAAACTCACTATCTACAGGCCTTATCCATGGCAGGCCAGGAACAAAAAGCAATTTTCAGGATTGTCAAGGATTTTATGAATCCATCAGGTCTATCGCAGGAGATCCCTCCATCACAAGATCTCTGTTATGCGATATCTGACTATTTTGATAATAAGATCCTTGCTATCGTGAAGACTTTTCCATCAGGAGCAATTGCGACTGTGGATGCTGAACAGATAGTAGAGATGACGACCCCCCCTGCTTCGAGAAATTTGCTCCAGTATCTCTTGAAGAAACCTCCAAGGCTATCTTGGCTTGTAGATCGGGATCCCCCTTTGACCCTTGTCCCCCTTCGGCGTTACATACCTTAGTAGAGATGGTTAACCCTATAATCAATACGATTATTAATTCCTCTCTAACTACGGCAAACATTCCTAATGATTGGAAGCTTGCAGCTGTCAAGCCTCTCCAAAAAAAGGCACTTGCTGATCCCACCACCCTTTCCAACCTGCGCCCTATTTCCCTGCTACCCGTCCTGTTTAAACTGACTGAAAAGTTTGTCAATAGTCAACTGACTAACTTATTAGAGAAGAATAACATTCTCCAGTTTAATCAGTCAGGATTCCGGTCAGAACATTCTACCGAGACGGCCCTGCTTTTTACCGCAGAGACCTTACGGGCGGCAATGGACCAGGGAAAGAAGGCTGTCCTTATCCTACTTGACCTGTCGGCAGCCTTCGATACGGTCTCACATAACATCTTAGTGGACCGATTGGCTGCCGCAGGGGTAGGAGGACAGGTCTTGGCATGGCTTAGGAATTTCCTTAGCAACAGACGCCAAGTCACAGTGCTGGGCCAATATCAGTCTGAGGCTAAAAACGTCAGCTCAGGGGTCCCTCAGGGCTCAAGCCTGAGTCCCGTACTTTTTAATCTGTACATGGTACCCCTAGTGAAACTGATCGCGTCATTCCGGATCAGTTCCATTTCATACGCTGACGACACTCAACTCATACTGGTGCTGGACAGGGAGCGGTCAGGTGCCGAGGAAGATCTAAAGGAATGTCTTGCAGCAATTTTTAAATGGATGACCAACAACCATTTAAAGTGTAACGCCGGAAAAACAGAAATTTTACCAGTAGGGAATCATAATTTGTTTTCCCCAAAAATGTGTTGGCCAGCGGAGGCAGAAGCTCCTCCTAATGCAATTAAATCTGCCCAGAACTTGGGCATCAAATTTGATGATCAATTATCTTTTAAACCCCAAGCTGTGGCAGTAGCAGGTATGTTCTTCCAGATCATAAAAGCACTGAGGAAGTTTTTTGATCTGCTTCCGTTATCGGCGAGGAAAACAGTCGCAGTGGCCTTAATAAGTTCTAGGCTGGACTATTGTAACGGACTATATGCTGGAGTTAATAAAACCGTTCTCCACAAGCTACAAATGGTCCAAAATGCGGCGGCCCGCCTTGTACTGCGTTGGCCTCGTAGGTCTTCAGCCTCAGCAGCACTTAACACCCTTCATTGGCTGCCAATAGGTAAAAGAATTTTGTTTAAAATTCTTTTGATCACCTTTAGGGCATTCCACCAACGAGGACCAAAATACATATGCAACGGGTTCAAAAGATATCACCCGACGCGTTGCCTGAGGTCTGCCAGTCAGAACTTACTTACTCTTCCTCGTTTCAAGCTGGCTACAAAAGGTGGGAAATCCCTCTTTGTATTGGGCGCCAAGGCTTGGAATAAGCTTCCCCCCTCTCTACGCTCATTTTCCCAAGAAACCTCTTTTAGGAAGGCACTAAAAACTTTGCCCGATGCTATGTGTGGGACCTTGGTGTAATTGTGGTGTAGAATGCAGGACATCCTTTTTCCCCTCCAACTCTTCCATCTGAGTTGTGTGAGCGCCAAGATACTCCTTGGAGTGAAAGTTGCGCGATAGAAATGTTTCTTACATTACATTGATGTGGGAGATTAGATTGAGTTTTTTGTCGAGTATGATACCAAGGGATTTTGTGCTGTCGACAATGATGAGTTTACTGTTAAGTAGATTCATCTGATCCATCCATGATTGAGCCGGGGAGGAGAAAGCGAGGAGAGGAGGAGGAATTCAGTTTTGGAGGGATTCAGAATCAGTTGATGAGTTGACAACCAGTTTTGAATGGAGTCGAGAGTAGAGCTTAGGATGGAGAGATTGTGCGTGGAGGCAACCTTGAGGTAGATTTGAGTGTCATCTGCATAGAGATGATAGTGGATCCCGGATTTGCTAAGGAGATTTCCCAGTGGTTCTAAATAGAGATTGAACAATGTGGGTGCAAGTATAGAGCCTTGAGGAACACCTTGACCTACTGCCAAAGGAGATGAAAGACTGTTGGCTATTTCGATCATTTGGGATCTATCGGAGAGGAAGGAAGCAAACCGTTTGAGCACAGTGCC
The DNA here is from genome assembly GCF_964261635.1 of Lissotriton helveticus. NCBI lineage: Eukaryota > Metazoa > Chordata > Amphibia > Caudata > Salamandridae > Lissotriton > Lissotriton helveticus. Next base: position 987,529,484 of record NC_136061.1, on the reverse strand, counting down.
CTCCATGCCCATTCTCTGTTGGAGAGTGTTGAGGAGGGTGTTGTGATTGACAGTGTCAAAGGCTGCAGAAAGGTCAAGGAGAATTAGAAGACAAGACCACCCCCCAGTCGAGTAACCGCAGCGCGTCAGCAATCACTTGCAGCAGGGCTGTTTCAGTGCTGCAGTTTTGGATGAAGCCAGACTGAAAATTATCAAGAAGATCATTGTCCTTGATATGACGAGAGAGTTGTTTCGCTACACATCTTTCTGTGATCTTCGCAACAAAGGGTAGGTTAGTGATGGGGCAGTAGTTGTTGAGGTTATTCGCATCTGCAGTGGGTTTTTTAAGCAGAGGGGTGACCTGTCCAGTTTTGAAGGAGACAGGAAGGAAGCCTTGACAGAGGGAGAGGTTGACCAGAGTGTTCCAATAGGAAAGAGAATGGTTATAGAAGTCAAAGGCAATGGCACTAGGGATGGGGTCCAGGGAATGGTTGGAGGGCTTTGTTTTGCGGATGCAGTTGAGTAGGGCATCTTCAGAGATGGTGTCAAAGTTCTGCCGAATGGCTAAGGATTTGCGCTCCTCTGGAGGGGTAGGATGAGCGACCTGGTCCACCAGTGATTTCACTTTTTCGTCAAAGAATATAGCGAAATCCGCTGCTTCCTTTGTAGAATCCTCCAGCTTGGAGGTTGGGGGTGAGCAGTTGGGATTCTTGATGAGATCAAATAGCTTTTTGGGTCTATTTTTGGCTGAGTCAAGGAGGGTTTTGAAGTGCGACGCTTTCCCAAGGAAGATGTGCTTGTGGTACTTGGATCTTGCTGAGGGAAGCCTGGCGTAGTTATAAATGGAGGGCCTCCATTGTTTCTCCAGGAATCTAAGGTGCTTCCTTTCTTCATAGAGGGATTTGTTGAACCTAGGTGCTGAGGGAGTGGGCCTTTTCTTTTTGCTTTGTGTTTACATCTAATATTTCGGGATAGACAGGTGTGTTTTCAATATTGTAACACAGCAGCAGCACACTAATATTACTGCAAATATTCTGTGACATATGAATATGCGAGGTCCTGCTTGGATCTGACAGAATGAAACATAACCACCTCTCTGCAAAATGTCTGTTTCATATACCATTTTCCTTTAATTTATTCTGAATATGAGTGATGTTTGAGAGCCTATTACAATCCGTTGAATATTTATTCAAGATCACCAGGACAAGACTCTCTGCAGAAAAGAGGTGGCTCTATCTGGGGCCCTCAGAAGTACTGAGGCCCTGGGCCAGATTCCACATTTGTCCATGACTGCCCATGCCTTAAAATGTCTCTGAGTAAAGGCTCATATCCTCCTGCTCTAAATAGATGTTCCTTTCTGCCTCTTGCACCAATGATTACTTGCACTAATTATCCTCCTGTTCTGCAGATATGAAGGGCCCGTTGCCTCCTGGTCCAGTGAAGAGGTCACTTCCTTCGCCTGTATCGAAGAATAGCTTCCACTGTCCGGTGAAATGTGCACCACTGAGGAGGACCATGAAGCACTTCATTAGAACCGAAGGACTCAGCTCATACCGCAGTTCTGCTGAGAGGCTCAGCTCCTTGCGCTGAGCCACTCAAAGCCTCAGCTTCATCTGTGCAGGTACTACTACTACTACTACTACTAATAATAATATTAATAGGAAGAAGATGAATAATAGCAATAAAAATAGTACAAAATCACTAACCTTCTTATTTTCAGTATTGTTCTTTGTGACTAGATATTCTGATATTGTGATATCTTTCATTCATTAGTAGTGTGAGCCAGGAGCTACCCACATACATCCAATATCTTTAAGGAGATGAAGATGCTGAGGAAGGAAATATATAAGCTGGGCCTCTAGAATTATGCACCAGGGGAGGACTAAAATATGTGACAAGAATATACAGACAGTGTGGCATCAGGAAGCACATTTTAGGGCAGTAGTGCTTATTAATTTGTCTTTTTTACACTTTCAATACCTGCCTTGGTACAGGATTCTTCTCCTCCTTAATAGTGGGTTAACAACTAAGCACAGCAGTTAGCCACTGAATGGTGCCGGTTAAACTTTGCAAATGGATTCCCTGTGCACTGCAATACATGTGGCAGCGTTGTTAGTAACTTTTGATCATATTCAGATAGAAATGATGATGGATTATAGGGCTGGTGCGGCAAATGATATGAATAATTCTACTCGCCTTTCTTGTAGGTAGGGACAGATGTCCACATGTGAATCAGACATCCCAGGGAATGAAAGATATTGTGGGATGAATGGAGAATGGTGTATGCTAGTCCAGTCATGTGGTCCCCGGTGTTAGTCGCGAGTACAAAAACGATGAGATGCACACAACATTAGCAGTGTGCTGCATCTAGATATATGGAATTTTGTATATTTTCAGTGGTCTTCTTTAAAGTATAGAAATACCATTTCAAGCTGGCCTCCAATTCTATCTGGCACTCAGAATGCCAGTACAATGTTACAAGCATTGGCAAAGTACTCTGCACCAACTAACAAGCATTGGAAAAGCAATACCACTTTGCTTTGTTAAAATTTGTTCACATTTCTCATGGGCATTCAATGTCAGCCAAAGCTGTAGTTAACTGCCTGTACAAAGTATGAGAAGTGGAATTAGTCCTTCTCTGATGATAGAAACGTATACTGTACCTTGCGCAAACTCTGCTTGCACTATCTTTTTTCACTTCTGTTTGGGTTTGATTGACATCATATGTGTGAGAAACTCACTGACGTACAGTGGGACAGGAGGATTATCATCTTATATCCCTGCTCTCACCAAATTTGTACACAGCATTTGCATACAGAGAAATAAACCAAATCTACTTCAGGGATCTCTTAGTCACCGATTGATTGTCGGAGTTCTAGCTCAGGCATGAACCATGCAGGAGGTTAAGTTGGGGAGGCCAAGCCAGGTGCAAGATTCAGTACAACAAAATCTAAATCAATCTAACATATAAAGAATGCAATATCCGTAAAAATAAGAGTACAGTATTAGACATCACTCTTACATAGTAAATAGATGGATGTGTTATTTTTTGGATACCATGTTGGATACCATTGGAAAGTTTTCTTTGCACTTGATCAAAAATAATCATGTACCAGACAGATATTGAGGTGATGTCTTGTATCTTCATCTCTGGCGAAGAACTTACTAGCTGCAACTAGGTAAGTATTGTAGTGTGGACTCGGGGAACCCCTAAATTTGTACTGCACAAAATGGCACCTTCACATCATGCTATAGGCGTGCCCCTACTTGGGGAACGTCCCCTTGGCACAACAGTGCTGATTGAAGTGAACAACAACTCTGATTGAACCTTAATAAATGTACCCATCAAATGAAGTGGTTCCCCAAGTAGGGGCACGCTTATAGCTATCAGTATCACGTGTACTATGAAGTACACATGCTTAGAGCACACACAACTGCAAAACTAGGATATAACATATGCTGTGCGAGTATACACCGTCATTGACCTTCACATCATGGCCATGGGTGAATGAATCAGAGTCGGTGTTAAATCTCAATTTCCTGAGGCAATGTGCTATCAAGATAAGGCAGCACACAACATATCAAAAATAATTAATTAAGTAATGACAGATTCAATAGGTGAGTTCTAGGGCAGAAATAGGAAAGTTTGGAAAGATTTATTACAAAATTCAAAGATATGATACAGAACATTTCAAAAGCAGATGCATAAAGTCATTGCTATGAAGGCAATATAGAAAAAATTGAGAAAGTCAAAACTAAGACCAACATGAGCAGCAAAATCACTAATAAATCGGCAGCATCTCTAGTAGCATTGGAAAGTCACCAATGGTTCTCTGGCTCACCTCCCACCCCCACATTTGAGGGTTTATATATGACATCTTCTCAAAGACTGACATTGAAAGTGCTAAAGCATCATGATGTGAGCAAAAGAATTACAATTTTAGCAAATCAGAGAATGGTTTTCTCACCCCTCATATTGGCTATCTATCTAAGCACTGTTCCACCACTTGAGTATTGATTCCGCTAGAGGGGCTGAAGTCATCCGGAGATGGGAGAACAAATTAGTTACAAAAAATAACAGTGAACTATTGTGAATGAATGCTCTACAGCAGACAGTGGAAGAGACCTAGGGCATCTGCAACATTACTGTGCTTATGTTCGAAAGTTTTGTTCAAGAACAACATCAATGGATATAAACAAACATGTCTTTGCTTAGTTGTGTGTAACAGAAATAATAAACAATGAACTTGCAGGGCAACACATCAATTTTGAACAAGATGATGTTGAGGCCTAGCTGAGACCTAGTTCTCATAAGCCAAGAAATGGCACTTTAACAGGTTACAGCTAACGTATTTCACAAGAAAGAACATCAGATATATGTACACATTCAATTCGAGTGTAGATTCATATTCTACATATTGTTAATATTACACAAATGTTATAATTGTGCTTACACTCCCACGTGAGTTCTCTAACACCAGAACCCCACCGTCCGCCACAGCGTTGCCGCCTTCTGCATGTAAGTAACCCGCACGCGCCGTTTCTCTTATCACTCTAGTCCCACCATGCCCCGCTGGGTAATTGACTCCACTGAACTTTCTCCCCAGATCGAGCTATTATGCTCCCAATCCAGACGACTTTCCACGTTGGAAACTGCAGTACCGCTAATTATTCTACCAGTAGCACGCCATGCCGCTCACCCCCCCGGTCGCACTCGACCCCTTTTAATGCTCAACCATTATTTTTCCAGATTCCTCCATTGTTCATGGTATCTGCTGATCCGTTGAATTGCCTGATGCGATACGCGTAGGTTTTAGCCTCTATTTTTCCAGTCGCATGCTCCGTGTTAATGTTCACCTGCACTAATAACGGTTGTGCCCTTCACTACATGACTGCCCCACGGAACCCGGTTCAGCCCCCGTCTACAATTGTGGTTCATAGTATAACGACCTTCACTGCCAGCCATCATTAACTATTCAATTCCGACCGTTCTCACTCCAGTCATTGTGTCACATCGAAATTCTGAACAATTGTCTCCATCACTGCACCTAAATAGTCTGCCCTCACGGGAATTGATATTTTGCTCCTCAATGCGCCGCTATCTTGTCATCACTGGCACTCAAATACACCCCTCTCACACGATGAAGTCATTTCCCTGTTGTACTTCACAGTCCTGGACACTGAGTCCCACAAATGCACCGTTTTTCTCCACCACGAGCACATAAATATACTCTGTTTTAATGGAAGAGATGAGGTTGCAAGTTTCCAATACAACATGCCTAATTTCATGTATTTCTTCTCCCCTTTTCTCCCCTTTTTCCCATGTAATGCATAAATGTATAGAATTGCGTTAAAAGGCAGTGTAATATTTAAAGACAACAATGACTATGATGATGCCCCTCTTTTAACTTAGGCATCGAAACATCGTCGACCAAAAAACCCCCGTATGCAATATGACATTTAAAATATTGTGAAATGCAATGGTGTGGTTATAACAATCTCTGTCTGTAACACTGTCCACAAGTACACAGACATATTTTTGCTTTGCTCCTTTTACCATTCTGTTCGTTGTTTTGTCTGAATGTTGTGGGTCACGGCTGTGCCCACTTGTTATTAACACCTTAGGAGCTTCGTAAACAAACCTCCCCAGTGCTGCGCTGTCCATTATCCAGTGCTGAACTGGACGTCCAGCGGTCGCACGCAGCACTGGGGAGGTAGTGCCCGTGACGACCGTTGGCCGACGGCAGCACCTAAAGGGTTAATGTGTTCATTCAGTTTTTATTAAGAAAATTGTTAAATAAATTCCTTGTCCGGCTGGACAAAAGACATAACACTTATCAGGTGTGTTATTATCAGCTCAGTATACCATTGTGTCCACGAGTAGGGACCACTGTTTTTTGTAACATTACACTCCCACGGTGGCCTGGGGAATGGAGTACAATAGGTCTGGTTTGGGGTTAAACATTGTCTGGCAAGTTCCAGGTCAAGGCCGTTAAGAGACCAGAAGCAGCGGAGGAAACTAGAAACAAATGTTCATAAAAGAAACAATGCTGATATAATTGCGGATTCTGGTAAATAACGATCTTCTTGATTTACAAACATGTTGTCCCTTTAAATACAGAATTTTCCCTAATAGAAGAAATGTAAAACAGTCTATTTCTCAGTGACCTGAATTGTTCATACATGAATAATTGATTGACTTATACTTGGACATCCAATATATGGATCAAAACTCCCTGCGCCACGGTAAATGTGTCCGGGTGCATAAACTGCACACAGTTGTAAGGAGGGTTCTCTGTCAAACAAGCACCTGCCAAGTTGTCAATGCCCTTGGTTGTTGAGACCCAAAACCCTTTCAACAAGATTTTTCCTTTTAAAAGCCACACAATTGCTATCTTAGATTACAACATCAAACATACAGGACAAAGTATCTGCTATTACCAAAAATGCAAAAAAAATTCTTGAGCCAAAATGCCTTGTCAGCGTATAGTCCATTGGGCTGGCAGCTGCTTCTCAATTAAGCCTACCAACATACACTGAATAGATGATTTACCTTAAATTCTGTAGCTAAAGAAACTCTTCATCCCAGAACTGCAGTAGAACTCAGCATCAGTACTCCAGGGCCCAGACCAGCTCCGGAACCAGTCTCTCATTATTGCACATGAACAGTGTGTGCGCTGCAAGTTATTTTAAATTGTTTTAGAATGTCTAGTTCACTTTTGCAAATGTTTAGTGAGCAAATATTCAAACCTCGACCGATTTGAATATATTTCCTTAGAGTCGTCCACACAAATTTTCACAAATCTTTAGCTCTCTGATGTTCCTTCAGCAAATCTTCATATGCGTGACCCAATATATAAGCCTCCATACTGCACTGTGGGTTTTTGTAGGTAGGAACTGCGAGGCTCTGATTTTCCCAAATTCGAACCAATATCAATAGCCATCACAGGCATACCTGGCATTTGACAGTTTTTATCATAGACACCATGCTCCTCCTACGCAATGTCAATAACTTATTGTGTCTCTTTGTTCTAAATCTCACGATGGTTGATGTTTAGCCTTCTTTCTACCATGTCTTCCAAGACCCCTGATAATACCTTCCTTCAAAAACACCGTCTATCTTGGAAGATAGCGCTGCTACTCATGAGGAAAATGGTCAACAACTGTCAAGGTGCACATAGTCATTTGGTTTCCGACAGTACCTCTCTACGCCATAACCCTCCCAGTAGATAAAATAATAACATCATCCCCACTATCTTGAGTCTGAAATTGTTGACAGTCCTTTAGGTGAGGTACAAATTCCAAGATTGACAAGGCATGATTCATTTTTTTCCCAGTAGCTAGGGTGTCCTACAGCAGATTATCTTGTCAAGGTTGGGATTTCTTATGAGACTTCAGACAAGGTCAGTTTTGTGGACTGTGCATTCCCCATCCGCTGCTTTGTAATCTGGAGCTGGTTTCTACATAACCTTGGCTTAGTGCTTGAAAAATCTCCTGTGTCTCAATGAGATGTTCTTACACGTCACGATGAACCTGTTGTGACTTTGACTTGGCATCTTCTATGCTAAACAAAGGCCTAATTGTAATCAAAGAAGAACAACACACTGCCCATTAAGTGCTTCCCTTGGTTTTTTTTTAGGTCTGCGGAGCCCTTTCATGCCACCTCTATCCATTATAGAATAGATGAATAGGTGGGAGCACATAGAAGCCAGCAGTCAGTGTTTGTGTGACACCAATCATGGCTTCCATTGCGTTTCACTCATATTTCCTTACTGCAAGCTGAAACCTTCACCAGTTCACTGCTTTGTTGTTTGCAGTGGCCAAAATTGCAAACAGAGATACATAGAGGCATATGTACAAGCCCCTATCGCCACCACAATGCCACTTTTTCCGACGTTGTGGTGGTGATAGGGGCTTCACCTTATTTACAAGGCAGCGTTAAGCCACCTAATGTGGCTTAACCCTGCCTTGCAAATAAGGCTCCCTTTCACGCTATGGTTAGCGTGAAAGGAGTGGGCAGTGGGTGTTGCTGTGGGCGTTCCACCCCAACACCCATTCATTTTGACACTGCCCCCGATGTACAATGGCAGCGTACATAGGAGGCAGCGCCAAAATTAAGACGTGGTCTTAAGTTGGCAAAACGAGGAGAAATGCATTATTTCTCCTCGTTTTTGCTTTTTCCATGTGTGCCGCACAAGGCAGCACACATGGAAAAAGCAAAATGCCATGGATTGTTTATGTACAGGAAGGTCCCCCTTCCTGTACATAAATCATCTTTAAAAAAATGCCATTTTGTGACTCTCATGTGTTTGCATTAAGCAGCACATATGAAAGTGACAAAATGGCATTTCAGGATTGTTTATGTGCAGGAAGGGACACCTTCCCACACATAAACAGTCCTCCACTGCACGCAGAGACCCTTGCTCTTTGGTGCAAGGGTGCCTGCGTTGGCACTACACTGCTAAGTATAGCGCCATCTCAGGGGGAAACGCAAGGCTGCACCATATCGTTGTAAATATGGTGCAGCCTAGTGTTTCAGAAGTGGCGGAATGAGGCGTTAAGCCATGACGGCTAACGCCTCACTCCGCCACTTCTATTGTACATATGCCCCATACTGTGTTCCTTTGCTGAGCACTCAACAATCACCCGGAATACACTCTCCTGGCGTCTTAGAGTTGTGGAGACTCAGCTCTGCTTAACACCTAACACCTCTCTCTTTCCTAAATATTAAATTAATGAGGCACTTAAATAAATTATGGATGCTCTAATCTAGACAGATTACTATAAATACGTCAGAGAAATGTCTAAAGCAGTAATTAATGAAATGACGAAGAAAGCATTAACCAAATGTGTATATATGTATTTATTTACTTGTTTAACAGCAATAATTGCATTTGAAGCAGGATTTGAAAGATAGTAAATATGCAGATAGGATTACAGAAGGTTTCAGTGTCTTCATAAAATAGAAATATGAGCTTGATGTGAATGTTGAGCGCAATTACGTAGAAGAAAGGACACAAACATAGATGATTATTATACGCAAGTCTTACAATTAAATGGCATGAACACATCTTCCGAGTGGCCTAATGTTATTTGTAACCCAGCGGTCTGGACAGTGGGTGCTCGTTCTGCAGGGCACAGCTGAGAAACTCTCAGTAACATTGTATGCACTTCATAAATGCTTTTAAAACATCCAATATCCATTAGCGCCACATTATTAATCCCCAAGATTCATCATCAACCTTTACCATTTCGTGTTTTTGTAAGCAGGAAGGATCACAATCTCAGACTACTTCTTGGAGCCATCTGACTTCTTCTCAGACAGGGCACCATTCTTGATTCCAGAGAGACGGAAAGCATAAAACACAGTCCTTGTCGTCGTCCCATCGAAAACCCAGAGGTGCACTCTATAACCACTGCCCATGGATCCACGAAGACCTGCCGCATTGCTAATCACACCATGGACCACGTCTGCAGAAATTACAAACTTAGGGGAACATCTATGCTGTGGGGCTGGCCTTTATACAGGATATGACAAAAAATAAGTTATTTTAATTGCAGCTGGAACCTTTTATGTGCCCTAAGCAGCCATTGCTGGCTGGAAGAGGAGAGTGCTTATGGGGAGGTGGCAGTGAACAGGAGATGCAGAGAACACGGTGGTATCTGGAGGGTTCCTGTAGTGGATGGTGAACGAAATACATGATGAGTTAGGATGCGGAAGGTGAACATCAACAAACATATCTGAGAGGAATGGAAGAAATTTGATTGAAATGTTGTTACCTGAGAGAGGCTAATGGTACTTCAGGGAGGATGAGGGAAAGCCGCTAGAGATGATTGAGTCAAGTAAATATTGCAATTCTTGGTCTTTCCAGTGAAAGGTGGAATTATATATTTTGATCCAAGGTATTCTGGGATTTTAGTCAGATGTGGTTACATAGATAACATCAAATTGAATAAACCCATGATGACTCTAAACGTCGAACAGCACCTTTGAACAAGTGGGCAGGATGCTCCCATGGTGGGGACCCGTCCCTCCCTAACTTATTATACGCGGATAATGCAGCGCTCTTGGCATGAACAGGGGGAGGGGAAGGGGGGCCTGTAAAATTCTGCAAACTCCTTTGTGTCTTTTATGAATTCCTTGAACCTATCTACAAATTATAATAAGCCCTTTGAGATGGTAATAGGCCCAAGGAAGAATAAAACAGAAACAATGTATACCATAATGCCCTGTCCTGGATTCCTCTAGTTACTACTGAAAGAAACATTCTCTTAAGCTCTATAACAGCTGTCTCAAATGTTGCCAAGAGATTGAGCAAGAAGCCTCTTTGGCTCTCCATAACATTTATCAGGCTATGTATACTTTGGCGCCCACCTAGGGAAGTGACATATGGGTTTATCGGAAGTGTTTGACCCTGCAGATAGTTCAGAACAACTTTTTTAGATGCCTTTTAGGTGTACTACAAGGCACTCCTGCTTTCCCCGTTCATATAGAGTTAGGGGTATGATACTTAGAGGATATATTAGCTCTCTGGCTATTAATGATATGGATTTCTATTTGTTTACGACCTGAGATACAGATTAACCGGGAATATTATAAGGGGCTGTTTACCATTAGACTATGCCCACAAAATCCCCTGACTCAAGAATGTTCAAACTACATTTTCTTCACTGGGCTATCTGGAATTGTTTGAGCAACCTGAGCAAGTAGTGAAGGCGGATCAGATTTGGACACAGAAAGCATTTGTTTTAGCTCCTCATCTCAACAGAGATGGCTTAGAATTGATTAAATCATCCTTCTGAGCTCATTACCGGTTAAAGACAGTCCCAATGATGGAACCTTACCTTATTAGGGTGAACAATCCTAATCATCAGTTCATATTGACGAGATTTAGACTGAATCAATTACACCTGCTTTTAGACTTCCAAAGAGGCATGAGTAGGGTAATGTATTCTAGATCATGCATCTGTGACTCATTGTCCATGCAAGATGCACTTCAATTTGTTATGTTCTGCCAATTTCAGCTTTTATTCCTCTGCTTTTTGAGTATATCTTTTCTTTTAGCCAAATACGTCCCGCTTTATGTTTCTGCGATTACTGGAAGACGATTTTATTTGCTATTCTGTAATCAGCTTTTTGTACGTGGCACTCAAAATACGCAGCCAGTTTATCAATTGATACTTGGTCTAGGGGCTCTGAACCTATATATTTTTTTCAGAAATAATGTAATTGTATTTTGATTAGATGCCTATGATTATCAATTTATGATACTGTTTGTGCATAAGATATATCGCATACATTCTATAGCTATGTTCAAATCCAAATTGTATTAATTGTTTGTATGATAATTCCATTTATGAATTTTAATGTAATGTATTATAAAGGGATGGATGTGTGCTATTTTACATTGTCATTGCCACATATATTAATGCTGTACATTCAAAAACCAATTTAGGTCTAGACTTTTCTTCCAAAGATAATTTTGGCGATCTCCAAATCAAATGTCCACTAAGGTCCTTGTGGAAGCTGTCCTTTAAAGGCAAGATCATATCCATCAAATGTCAGGAGCGCTTTGTTAGCCACAGGGTACTGAACTCCGTAATGGCGGCCCAAGCCCACCATCGAATGAATCAAATATTACTGTCCGATATAATTTGATTGTCAGGCAGGTGGGCAGACCATGTTAAATACAGAACTTCTGTATGGATTTCTTTTATGTGAAGACTGCAGAAAATGATTGCAGCAAGGGCATTGTTGATGGAGGCCTCTGGGGAAGCCATCATTGTGGAGCCCAGGAGAATACTCAAAAATTGCATCACACTGTCAGAAAGGAAGGAAGATATAGGTACTCAAGCAAGCCTAGACCAAGTCTAGAGTGAGTGACCTGGATTTCAGTGGAGTAGCTGTTATGTTCCTGCAGGGGAGTCATCAATAAATGTACCCAGGGTTGCTCTGTAATGTTCCAGAGATTCACCTGGAGGCAGTTTACCAACTGGCAATGTCAAAGCAAGGAGCTTGCAGTTGAACTAAGTGCACAGTAGGCCTTTAGAGTCTTGGTCCAACATATTTAAATGGGCCTAGGAAAGTACAAAGATCTCCATTCGTGAGGAGGCTGTGAACACCACCTCTCCACACCCTGCAGAGGATGGAACCAACAGAGAATGGAATAAACCTTGATGGACCCAAAGACAGGTCAGTCAGCACTAGGCCAAATCCGAGGCATCAGTGGGTCCATAGCCAGGGGCATAAGGACAAATAGTTCAACTTCCATCCCCAGCCAAGTGATGAAATGTGCAACCATCAAGCAAATCAGCTCCCAATTCCATGGCCAAAGTCAACATTCAGATTACTTGTAGCTCAAGACATTAAAGTGTTTCAAAAGGAGATAGCTACCTTCTCCAGAATCTTACTAGCACCATTCTGAGAGGAGCTATAAATGCCACTGAGGCCTGACGCCCCTTAAGGAGGCCTAGCACACCTCACTGAGATCTGACTTACTTTACATTGGATGGGACTGGAACACCTCACCGGGGTTTAGCTTCCTTCACAGTGCAAGGGCATGGCACACTATATTGTGGACTGACTACTTTCACACTATAGGGGCCTGGCACACCTGACCTGGACCTAGCCCCCCTTACTGGGACCTGAATTTGGTTACAAATTAGGTGTCTGGTTAGAACTAGCTGAGGGATGTCACACCTCACTAGAAGTCAAGCTTACATTACACTGCAATGGTTTTGCCAGCACTTAATATGAAGAAAGAAAGAAAGAAAGAAAGAAAGAAAGAAAGAAAGAAAGAAAGAAAGAAAGAAAGAAAGAAAGAAAGAAAGAAAGAAAGAAAGAAAGAAAGAAAATTCCCTGCACTATAGGAGGGGAATTCAAGATGTAAGGCCAGATGTATGAACACATTTTCCCAAAGACACAGAATGGGCAAAACTGTTTGATACATCCGGCCCATAGCCTCTTACCAAGATGCAGCAGGCGTTACCGGAGACAGAGTCTCTACGTACCCGGCCTCTTGGCTGCCCACTCCCTGAGCTGTAAATGAGCCCCTTCAGTTTGGCCACTTTGGAAAATGTAGTACTTGTATTTGTGCTATGATGTGGGCTGCACAACTTAATGTATGTGCATTATTCAAATTTTCCAGATTTGATTGATGCTTTCTCTTTTCCTTTTCCCCTTTTCCTCCTACTCTTCCAGTGAATTTTTAGTTAGCAATTTTAATGCATGTTTTGTTGTGACAAATAAGGATTAACATAACATAAGATGCTTCTGTCAGCAGCAGGGAGCAGTTCTGTTGGGGGTGGTTGAAATGCTGCTTAAAGTTTATTAGGTGAAGTGCACTCCAAAGGTTGTTCTCCCACCCTTGGATATTTCAACTTTCTGCAGTGTAATTGATCGACGAAAGATTTTGCATGAAAGAAATATCACTCGTATTTGCAGCATAATGCCATTTGTGCTAAAATAGTTTGTTTCATGAAATAACATTTGCTTTTGAATACATTTTTTCCATCAAGGCTCCTGAGTGGACAGTAGGACGTTTTAAGATATGCAGGAGTGATTGTGTTCTGCTTTAATTAAATATCATCAATGATTTAGGGATTTTTTCGATATGCCTTCCCTTAAAGTCCAATATTACATGCAAATGTTAAAGATTTGGAACATGTTTACTTGGATTGTCCATTTATTGTCTTTTTATGATTTTAGGTTATTTTTTTAATGCTAAGTTGCCTTCAGAATCGTATCTCGCTGCTACAGAAGGCTGGAAACTGAGATTAACTTCTCCCTTGAGGGCAAGATACATGCAGCCGAAAATGAAACCCTGAAGGACAAGTCCCAGATTTTTTAATTTGTTAGAAATCTACGATGATCAATTTCTAGCCAGATTTTGGGGATAAACTTCCAGAGAGCGGGCCCTTGGGTTCCAAAAGGCTTTGCCTCCCCTGTGTTTATTTCTCACACTGGCTACTTCTTTCAGGAATTTGGAGGCAAACCTCAGTGTAGCTCACAGTGGATTTTTAAGAATTTCCTTGAGAGAAATTGGGTCCCTGACCATGACAGGCATTATGCATAATGCATATTGTAGAGGCAAATTCCATTGATACATCTTCGGGGACAGTTAAGAACAAGGATAAATGGCAGAATATGGTTTAGGCCTGGGAGAAGTGACCCAAAAACTCTGCTGCGCTACGAGGAGTTCCGCAAGTGGAGGAGAGCGTTAGGTCGTGCCGTTCATGCAGATTTTTAGCGCCTGGTGTTTGTCCCGTGCTGGAAAATCAACGGTGAATGGCATCATGCGACTCGCAAGAGGGCGCTGATTCTTTCTGGGTATCATCTGCATAGGCGATGATTTTTGCTCCCAGCTCCTCAGCCAGATAGAACAGAGGGGATATGCCGTTTAGAGGCCCGAGCATCAGGAACCGAACCAGAAGCGATAGTAGAGATACAGCACTTACGAATTCGACAAAAATAACTCAGAGATCTAGCTGAAGACATTGCCAGGGCACAAGCGCTCCCCATGCAACATCGGCTCTATGGTGTAGGGGATAAGGCCAGTAGGCTGCTAGCATGGTTAAATAAGAGGCAGATGAGGGGTAGCTGGGTTTCTGGTCTGCAAGATGAGAAGGGGAATAGCTATGAAACAAGGGCAGAAATAGCAGAGGAATTTGCTAAATATTACGAAGGCATCTATACTTCCTACACAAAACACACTTTAGAGGACTGGAAAGAGTTTCTCTGGGACGTTTTTCTGCCGCACCTCACGGAAGTGGACAAGGAATGATTAGAAGAAGGCTTAACGGTGGATGAGATTAGCTCAGTTTCTCGTGACCTGCAATTGGGAAAAGCAGCAGGCCCCGATGGCCTGCCAGTAGAGATGTACAAGTCAATGCTGGATGTAACGGCAGAACACATGTTAAACATGTTTAATCAGGCACTTCAGGAGGGTTTTTTGCAGCCGGACCAGCAGACGGCAGTGATAACTGTGATCCCAAAACCAGGTAAACGACCCACTAAATGCGGTTCATACAGGCCAATCTCACTACTTAATGTTTAAGTAAAAGTGCTCGTCATGCTCCTGGCCACGTGCTTGACTGGAGTCATTACGGCCCTTATCCATATGGACCAGTTGGGGGCTGTGCCTCATAAGAGCACTAGGCTGAACCTCCGCCGGCTGTATTGAATATTACACATAACTGAAAATGCCCCGGGGTGCAGGCGGCCCTCTTGTCACTTGATGCCAGCATGGCTTTCGAGAGCGTGGAATGGAATCACCTGCATGTAGTCCTAGAATGATTCGGTTTAAGTCCTAAATTCATGGGTTGGGTTAAGCTTCTCTATAACCTGCATCTGGCCAGAGTGAGGGTCAACGCAATGGTTTCCTGCACATTCACATTGCAGAGAGGAACTAGACAGGGATGCCCGCTGTCTCCAATTTTGTTTGCATTAGCCCTGAGCCACTTGTTTCTTGGGTACAGCAGGACCCGTTGATCTGGGGGATACTGGTGGGGGAAGAGTGGGAAGACCGAATATCACTCTATGCAGATGATGTTTTATTATGCATGAGGAAACCAAGGCAGTTGACAGCATCCTACAGATCATGTATATGAGGAATATTCAGGATACTAGATTAACTGGGATAAATCACTGCTATTCCCACTGGCTGGAGGTGCCCCCGCCTTGACGTCTAGATGTGCAGTGCCCTTGCAGAAGCAAAGTTTTAAGTATTTGAGGATCTACATTACTAGGAATCCTGATTCATTTCAATGTTGTAACGCAAGGCAGCAGCTAGATAGGTTCATAACTGACGCTAAACATTGGCGCACGCTACCCTTGATGCTGATGGGACGAGTGACACTGTTCAATATGATGGCTCTCCCACGTCTGCTTTACGCATTGCAAAACTCACCATACGAGGTACCCCTCCCCTTCTTCCATAGGGTGGATTCAGAATTAGGGCGTTAATGTGGTATGGGGTGGCCCCACGTATAACATTGAGCAAGCTCCAAAGAGGGGTCTTCGAAGGGAGCCTTGCAGTGCCCGACGTTCGCAGTTATTACTGGGCCTCACAGCTGGTGAATGTGAATGGCTGGATGTTTGAAGACAGAGCGGAGCCAGTGTACAGGGTAGATAGATTGGCAATAGGAACAAGTGGCCGACAGGAATTGTTATACATGAAACAAATAGATAAACATCTCCCAGCACACACCAAAACAGTAGCCAAGTCGTGAATGGCGGCAACAAAGTACTTGGGCTGGGAGAACAAACTCTCATGCCACCGCTCTGAATGAAGTAGGTAAATTAGAGGGCTTTGCCAAATGTTACTTGGAATTGAAACGTTAGGAGACATATGGAGACGGGGAGCATATATCATGTTTGCAGATTTACAAAGAGATTTTGAGATGGGGAATGGAGAATGGCTTAAATATCTTTAATTGGGACAAGCAGTATAGTAGCATATTCTTGAGGGAAAGACCCTGGGTACTGCTTCACTACTAAAAGACAGGGTACTGTCAGAGCGGGAACGGGACAAGACCATATCCTAGTTTTATAAAAAGATCATTAATAATGCCACGGAACCCATGGGTGACCTGTGGTTGGTATGGTATAAGATGTGGGTTCCATGGAAGAAGAGCAATGGGTAGAAGAGCTGCAGGGCCCAAGGACGGTGGCAATCCGGACGGGGTTTTGACTTATGCACCTCAAAGTGCTTCACAGGGTGTACTACTCCAGGTCAGTTCTATATAAAATGGGTAGGAGTGAGAATAAACAATGTCATTCTGCAGAAGTATTGGGGGAAAATTGCCAAGGCAATGTCGGAGGTGGTGAGCATGGAAGTCCCATTGGAGCCCAAATGTTTTGTCCTAATAACGGAGGCAAATAACGACTGGCCAAGACATATAAAGCAATGGTTGGTGCTAGCTACAGTGGTAACTTAACACGTGCAAAGAAGTGGGGGGGGTGGGGGGGCACTTCGACAGTGGAAGAATGGGAAAGTGATCTAAACTGGTGCTGGCAGGCTGAATTGACGATTTACAAAAGCAGAGGGTGCCCCAAGAAAGGGGAAACGTTTTGGGGAGCATGGCAGACATACCGAGGCCTACAGATGGGAAAATGTGTACTGTTTTGTTCACTGTTAGTTATTATCGTATTGTTGTAATATGCTACAGGATGTATCAGTTCTAGTCTCAAAAAGATATGGGAGATGCAATGTAAGTGCTTTTTGTAAGTTCAGTAATCTTGCGTACCAATAAAAAAGATTAATACAAAAATTGTAAGTTTGAGATGGCTCAAAGCATAAACTTAAGATAAGTCTTTATTTTTCCATCTAAATCGAGGGAGTGTAGATTGATACGGTGCATCTACTCCCCATCCTCACCTTTCCATGTCCGTGTCACCCCCACTGTGCCTCACTTTCTCTCAGTACCGTATGCCCTGAGTGTGTCAGGATGCACTCCGCAGGGTCCAATCACAGCAATGCTGGCTCCACCTCCTGACCTCCCCAACACCCTGATAATGAATTACACAGGGTGTTCGAATGATCAGGCGAGGGAAATAAAGAAAACAGGGAGGGACGGAAGGGAACAGCAGGGAAGGGATAGCTGAAAGAAAAAACACACTACGGTTAACATCACCATATGAAAATGCTACTCTCGTTTCATTCTCGCTAATGCCTCACTAATCACCTGATTCATAACATCCAAAGGTGCCTTCCTGCTGCAGTAGGTATAACACACATATGATCCTGATCCCTGATGACAGAAAGGGCAAGTTAATCCTCAGATTCATACATGGATGTGCAAATGCTAAAAGAAAGAACATTAAATGGGAACAATGACGCACCCCCTAGTATATTGTTTATACAGCGAAGATGCACCATAGCACTATTCTCAGGAATGAAAGAGAAATCCTCCTCCTCTTTTCCGTGAAGAATTAAATCCAAAAGCAGTAGAAATGGGTTCCTTCACCCAAAACAAAACGGTAAGGTAAATGGAACACAAACGGTAAGATGTAGCCTCCTACTACTATCTTCCGCTGCAAAGTACAGAAATAAGTCTTCCAGCAGAGTAAGTCAACAAACAAGAATCCCCTCTCCAAACACGGTAAAGTGTAGAATCCTTCTACCACTCTCCGCTTTGGCACTTATTAAGTTACATCCCAACTCTTCCCAGCACAACAGTACTTCGTAGCGGTAACGTGCAGTGAAGCCACGACATTCCGCTCCCTAAATAAATGATTCCAGAAGGCAGAAGCAAAATAAACCCCAAAGGTAGACAGGTCTCTGGCGCATAGCGTTATAACTCACGCTTATGTAGAAATCCACGTCCTCAGCTCCGCAGCTCCGCGTCGCAGCCGGTGAACAGCCTACTCACCAGCCGACACGGCGACACGCAGAAAGCCAGGACCAGGATACAAAGTCTAGAGGAAAGGTGCTTGGCAGGCACCTCGCTCGATAAAACCCCGAGCAGTTACAAGGCACTAATCAAAAGAGAAACTCTCCGTGAAAACCAAAGAAAAAGGTGCAGGTCTCAGACAAGAGGTCTTCCTTCAGCTGCGGAAAAACTCCATAACGTATACACAGTTCAAAATCACGCACAAGGACTCTCGAGCCCACCCCGATTTATAAGACATGGAAACACGCAGGGCATTGTGGGGCATGTAGTTTAAAGATCAGGTAGGCGCTGCTACGCGATCCTGACAGAGTGTCCTTCTGCCTGCATCATCTCCCTCTCTGAATCTCCTATCTCTCTACATCAGAGCTTTCCAATCTGTGTGTCCCGACACAGTACTGTGTCGCCTGCAAATGGTGGGTGTGTCACGGGCACTTAGCACATAACTGCTGCTAATTAAGAGGCATTCCTAGTTACTCTGCTCTATGGTCTTTTAAAGACCAGTGAAGTGCTCTGGTGCGGCTGTGTGTGTGCCCGGGAAGCTGGGGTGAGGTGACAGAGGGTGACAGACAGAGTGAGTAAGACAGAGGGAGGGAGACAGAGAAAGGGAAACAGAGAGAGAGAAAGACAGAGGGAAAGAAGCAGAGGGCGACAGACAGAGGGAGACAGACAGAGGGAGAAGGGCGACAGACAGAGGGAGGAGGGCGACAGAGGGAGGGAGACAGAGGGAGGAAAACAGACACAGAGGGAGGGAGACAGAGGGAGGGAGACAGAGGGAGGGACGGAGGCAGAGGGAGACAGACAGGGAGGCAGAGGGCGACAGACAGAGGGAGGAGGGCGACAGAGGGAGGGAAACCGACAGAGGGAGGGAAACAGACAGAGGGAGGGAGACAGACAGAGGGAGGGAGACAAAGAGAGAGGGAAACCGTGGGAGACAGAGAGAGAGGGAGACAGAGGGAGGGAGTCCGGGATAGACAGAGAGGGAGACAGCTAGAGGGAGACAGACAGAGAGAGAGGGAAACTATGGGAGACAGAGAGAGAGAGAGAGAGAGAGAGAGACAGAGGGAGGGAGTCCGGGATAGACAGAGGAAGAGGGAGGGAGATAGAGGGAGACAGACAGAGGAAGGGAGACAGAGAGAGGGGAAAACCGTGGGCGACAGAGAGAGAGGGAGACAGAGGTAGGAAGTCCGGGATAGACAGAGGGAGGGAGAGGGAGACAGATAGAGGGATACAGAACAAGGGAGGCAGAGGGAGGGAGACAGAGGGAGGGAGACAGAGAGAAAGGGAGACAGAGATCTAGGGAGTCAGAGAGAGAGGGAGACAGAGAGAGAGAGGGAGACAGGGGGAGATAGAGGGAGACAGAGGGACGGAGACAGAAAGACGGAGCCAGAGGGACAGAGACAGAGGGACGGAGACAGAGAGAGGGCGACAGACAGAAGGCGACAGACAGAGGGAGAGAGACAGATGGAGGGAGACAGATGGAGGGAGACAGATGGTGGGAGACAGAGGGAGGGAGACAGAGGGAGGGAGACCGGCAAGAGGGAGACAGACAAGAGGGAGGGTGACAGAGGGAGACAGAGAGAGGGAGACACAGAGAGAGAGAGAGGTAGACAGAAAGAGAGAGGGAGGGAGGCAGAAAGAGGGAGGGAGACAGAGAGAGATAGAGACAGAGACAGACAGAGACAGGGACAGACAGAGACAGATAGAGGCAGAGACAGAAACAGGGGCAGACAGATAGAGGCAGAGAGACGGAGAGGGAGACAGAGAGACAGGGACAGACAGACAGATAGAGGCAGAGACAGGGACAGGCAGAGGCAGAGAGACAGAGAGGGAGAGGGAGGGAGACAGAGGGAGAGAGGGAGGGAGCGGGAGGAGACAGAGAGAGAGGGAGACAGAGAGAGGGAGACAGAGGGAGATCATTTGCCCACTTTTATTTCAAAATTTTCTTCCGGGGGAGACCCCCCCCCTTCCCCCCGAACCCCCCCTTAGGTGGTTCGGGCTCGCTCGCTACACTGCCTTACTGTGTCACAAAATGATGCACCTCCAAAAAGTGTCAACAACATGAAAAGTTTGGAAAGCTGTGCTCTACATACTCTACGCCCCTGTGTAAGTTCACCGCTCTGTCACTCTCATATTGCTGCTTTTTCAGCCTCACTCCTTCATGCCTCGCTGGCTCCTTTAGGATTTGACAGTGACAGGGACCGCACAATACCATCCTATGCTGTCCCCGGCCTGCGCTGTCCTGGCTCCAGGCAGCTTCCATTGTCCAAGTATTGACAGCCAGAGATGAGCTCCTGGCCATGTTATCCATTAGCGAGGTAAGTGGCATGGACCGCACGTGGCCTCAGCGCCTCTCCCACTTCCGCCTCTTACCGTTGGTGCCTTAGGGCGATCCATGCACTCCGTGGGAACCGAGGTGCCTCCTGGCGCTTTAATTAACGTTTTGAAATTATTGAGACTTAAATAAAAGGAGGGATTCGCAGCCTAACCTGGCGCATTTGGATGGGCTGAGGATGTATAAGGGGCAGCATGATGGCTCAAAAACCGAGTGCAGATCACAGATCCGTCCACCTTCTAGGGCTAGTGAAGCGCCAGGCACAAGGTTATTCATTCTCGAAGTCTCTGACATTGATTGCCTCAATTTTCTTTATCCTCTTTTTTTAATTGCAATAAGTATAGAGGGTTGTTTGCTGAGATTTGCAGACTTGCTTGACACAGGGCTGCATAGTCTTTGACAACTTGAGCACTGGTTTAAATATTTCCCAAGCTGAAATCATAAATTGTTGCCGATTCCCAGTGTTTCACAGTAGGGCAAACCAGCAATACTTCTAAACAATAATGAAGAATAAAATGAAGTTATTAATACACAAAATACTTAATATATTAAGTGCACTTATAGTTGACCGGTTTTATATTTCGTTTTGTGTTGAGGTACCACTTAGAAAGAAAACTCCATTGTAATGTAAAAATGTAGAATTAAAAATAAATTTGCGTTAACTTGATTTTTCATAAAATGCAACCGGTGTACATATGCATCTGTTTCTTGCATCCTTCAGTCCATCAAAACCTGGCACATGAGTAAATATGTATGAATTCGGGTCACCCCAAGCGGTCAAAAAATACTTCTTATACAGGTGCGTCCCTGCTAATACCAAACAAACAAAACTCCTTAATGTGTTCTTGTCCTTACCCAGTCTGCTCCTGTTCGAGTACTAATTATCAATAGAATTGGTCAATAGCCATTGCGAGTAAGCCTCTTTCACCGTCCAATGCCAAGCAGGACATTTTCTAGTTCACCACAGCCACAGGGGACATTAGATGGTGGCCCTGTTGATATTCAAAGAAGGGTCTCCAAGGACTGATTAAGGTGTGTGAATGGCACACCCTGCCTCTTTATGAGCAGTGATCGATGATTCAAGAACCTCTGTGAAGCTGAAAGAGTAAGGGTGAGGAGAGGAAGGTGCCAATGTTTCAGGAGAAGTAGGTGAAAGGATGCTACTGTGTCCAGGATCTATCTTTTGCCTGGGTTGGTATTCATGTAACTCCTGGTGCCATATTTCAGGTTCAGCTAAGAGGCCTCCTGGACAAGACTGATGCTCACTAGTGAGAAGTGTGAGGGTGCTTCCAAGTTCTCAGTCTGGCCTCTTTCACAAACAATACAGTTGCACACTGCAAGGTTGTTTCATTAATTATGCAATGTAAGGTTATATGCTATGTTATGTTATAAATTATGTCAGGTTGTTACCATTATTAATGTAACACAATCCATGCATTTCAATTGAACATAGTTTTCAATCTGTGATTGCAATTTTTCTGTTGGACCGAAGAATGACCAAATTGACATCAGCCTGATCTTGTGTTTGAAGATTCTTCAGAAGTTCCTTCCCTTGCCTCTCATTCGTTGTCGGGAAATCGTGGTCCACACAGTAGTAACTTTCCCCCTAGACTTCGGCAGCTCCTTGAAGCTTGGTCTTCCAAAAGACCTGATAGCCAAACTTCAAATCATTCAACCTCGGGTTCCAGACAACTCATCACCAAAGATTTCAGTGATCGGGACTCCCAGGGCCTCGACGTCACCCCTCAAATATTTCCATTGTGCCATCCTAATTCTGCTCCAGTGTTCTTTCAATCTTGACTCTAATTGTAAGTTCCTTTCTGTTCACTTCACGCATCCCCTATGTTTCTCCTGGCTGTTACCGCAGGACGACAAGCATGGCATTCTGAGGTCGGACTCCTAAAGCTTCGAATGGGCCACCTTTTCTTTGCATAGGCAGCCAAACTTTTCCCGTGTTTGTAAACAACTGCACTATAAAGCTTTGTATTTTCTTTTCTTCAAAGAATACTAATTGTCCCTGTAGAAAATTCCTTCTCACACCCCCTCACTAGTTTTAGCTCTATTTCCTTCAAATTCCCACCTATGGCACAAATTAACTCCTGCATTGACAGGTGTAAATCTCCAGCCATATCCGCCTCGGCTGTCTCCCATATTGTGCCCCAATCTGAATGCATCCTTCTCAGCCTGCCAGTCCCTCAAGATCAAAAACATGCTTTTTTTTTATAGAGATGGACCTTTTTAGGTCTCTGCCTGCGTAGGCTGCGCTTGCGCAGTCTCGCTGACGAGAAATTTTGTTTTTCAGTATGGGGACTTGAACCCGCCCCTCTTCTCCATTGGCTGGCTTCCTAAACGGAGGCCAGCCATTGGAGGAGAGGGGCATCACTCCATTCAAGCCCGGATTTGGGCGGGTGTTTTTTAGCTTCTTTCTATTTTCTTTCTCTCCTCTTCCCATTGGCTGGAATTTTACATTCCAGTCAATGGGAATAGGAGAGAAGGAAAACACATCCCCGAATCCAAAAATGATGCTGCGTTTCTCCGAGGCATTTCTGCCTCGCCTCGGAGAAAGATGGTTGTAGTTAAAGGTTCAGTCTTGGATCCTCGAAGCTCTAGTTCAGACTTCAGTTTCGTGACTTGCAGGACTTCTGTTCTTAGTTCGGCCTGGTGTCTAAGTTCCCAGTTAAGTCTTTGGTTTGGAAGATCCTCACGAGTAATTTTTAACACGGTCTGGTTGCCCCTAGTCTTCCCCCCGCCGTACTTCGGCTCTTTCTGGAGCTGCTCGGCTCTGCTCGCCTCCCCCCCTTCCCTCTGCCCGCAGCCCTCCTCCGTCCCACTCTTGCCTCCCCCCTTCCCTCTACCCGCAGCCCTCCTCCATCCTGCTCTCGCCTCCCCCCTTCCCCCTGCCCGCAGCCCTACTCCGTCCCCCCCTCCCAGCACTCGCGGGACAATGGCGTGCGTTATTGGTATACGCAGTCCGTGATTGGATGTGTCCTCGAATTCAGTGGTGCGACTTCTATCAACCTTCAATGAGAGGCTAATTTGTCACGCCTGGATTCCATCATTTTAGGCGAGGACACCACTTCGTGACTTGCAGGACTTCTGTTCTTAGATCAGCCTGGTGTCTAAGTTCCCAGTTAAGTCTTTGGTTTGGAAGATCCTCACGAGTAATTTTTAACACAGCCATGTCCTCGAATTCAGTTGTGCGACTTCTATCGACCTTCAAAGAATGAGAGGCTAATTTGTCACGCCTGGATTCCATAATTTTAGGTGAGGACACCACAATCACCCACATATTTTACTTGTTGAATTATGTGCCACAGTAACAAGCGAAGTTTGCTGGCCTCGCCAAGCGCTATTCTTGTATTAGCCCCTGGCTCGAGATTGGGGGACTTGCACCAGGCGCACGACCAATAACAGAGTGCCTCGAAGTGGCCAGGGCGCCTTGAACAAACAAGCCCTCATCCCTTAAGTAAGATTGCAAAGTGCTTGTCATGGTTTGGTAAATGTACTCCTGCAAGATGCTTTCATAAATCCCAGAACACATCTTCAGTCAGATTTGAATACAGATTTAGGTTTTAAAGCCGGGCTTGGCACTTAGCAAAGAGGATGCCGTGTAGCCAAGCACCGGGATGGAGGGCTCCGGCAGCCGAGGATGTGCCCGGAGACGACGGTGCTGGGGAGGTGGGGGGGGGGAGGGAGTTGGGCCGTCTGGACAGGCAGCCCGATCTAACTACAAGCACGGCTCATCCACGATCCGTCACAGTCTGAACGACACTCTGCCTGCTTCGAGACACCTCTGGCATAGCACGTCACTCAAGCGGTGGGTGCACGCCTGCTGTTACATATGTGTCAATAATTCACGGAACTTCTCTACCTGAAGATATATATGTATGAGGCCCGCCCCCTTGTTAATCTCTTACTACCTTTGTCCCTTCCTGGTGTTACCTACTCACCCTTGCAGAGGTTTTGCTTCTAGTTCCTCACCTTTCCCCTTTTATGCCCTCTCCCCGTTCTCCCACCCAGGTGGTTCATCTGGTTTTAAAGTTGTTGGTGTTTTTTCGGGTTGCTGGTTTAGTTTAGCTAAGATTTCGCAGCTTGCATTGCAAGAGTGAAAGTATTATAATGCAGGACCATTTTATCTGCGCTGGTTATGTTTTTGAGCAGTGCTTATTGTCAAATTGACAAATTACGTGTTTTAAGGGAGTAATTTTTAGTAGCAGTGGTTGCTTCGTACTTCGATAAAATGCAGTTGAAACGATGCTTCTTAGGTTGCGTCTCCTTTTTGCCCTTCTGTCTTTACTAATGTTCCCTGATTGAGCCAGTTTTCTTGCCTCTATTCCCTCATTGTGATTGTTTTTCTGGCGTCTGTTCCCTCGTTGTGTGTCTGTTCACTCGTTGTGGTTGTTTTTCTGGCGTCTGTTCCCTCGCTGTGCTTGCTTTCCTGCCCCCTCGTTGTGCTTGCTCTCCTGCCCCCTCGTTGTGATTGCTCTCCTGCCCCCTGTTCCCTCACTGTGCTTGCTTTCCTGCCCTCGTTGTGAGCGTTTTTCTGGCCTCTGTTCCCTGTGTGTGGCTCTGTGTGTGTGTGTGTGTGTGTGTGGCTCTGTGATTGCTCTCCTGCCCCCTCGTTGTGCTTGCTCTCCTGCCCCCTCGTTGTGCTTGCTCTCATTCCCCTCGTTGTGCTTGCTCTCCTGTCCCCTCGTTGTGCTTGCTCTCCTGCCCCCTCGTTGTGCTTGCTCTCCTGCCCCCTCGTTGTGCTTGCTCACCTGCCCCCTGTTCCCTCATTGTGCTTGCTTTCCTGCCCTCGTTGTGAGCGTTTTTTCTGGCCTCTGTTCCCTGTGTGTGGCTCTGTGTGTGTGTGTGTGTGTGTGGCTCTGTGTGTGTGTGGGTGTGGCTCTGTGTGTGGGTGTGGCTCTGTGTGTGTGTTTGTGTGGCTCTGTGTGTGTGTGTGGCTCTGTGTGTGGGTGGCTCTGTGTGTGTGTGTGTGGCTCAGTGTGTGTGTGTGGCTCTGTGTGTGTGTGGCTCTGTGTGTGTGTGGCTCTGTGTGTGTGTGTGTGGCTCTGTGTGTGTGTTGGGCTCTGTGTGTTGGGCTCTGTGTGTTGGGCTCTGTGTGTTGGGCTCTGTCTCTGTGTGTGTGGCTCTGTGTGTGTGGCTCTGTGTGTGTAGTTTTTTGTAGGTGGCTCTATGTGTGGGTGGCTCTGTGTGTGTGTGTGTGGGTGGGTCTGTGTGTGTGTAGGTGGCTCTGTGTGGGTGGCTCTGTGTGTATGTGGGTGGCTCTATGTGGGTGGCTCTGTGTGTGTGTGGGTGGCTCTGTGTGTGTGTGGGTGGCTCTGTGTGTGTGTGGGTGGCTCTGTGTGCGTGGCTTTGTGTTTGTGTGGGTGGCTCTATGTGAATGACTCTGTCTGGGTGGCTCTGTATGTGTGTGTGGGTGGCTTTGTGTGTGTGGCTCTGTGTGGGTGTGTAGGAGAGTAGGGTCTGCAATCCTATGATCACCCAGATTTTTGCTTTTTGCTGCACTGGTTTACGACTTTCCCTGGCTGTGGGCCTGCTAATCAGACCCACAGCCTAGCTGTTCTCTCTATCCAAATTGTACTCAGGTACTGAATTGGCACTGGGCCCTCTCCAAGTCCCTGTACCCAGGGCTGAGGTGCACCCAGAAGTCTCCCAGGGGCTGAAGCATGTATTGTGCCACCCCTGGATTGATTAACTAAACTGACACAACTGGCTGCACGACAGCTGGGGCAAGGAGGTGTACTCACCCTTTGCTTTAGATATAGTATACCTATATCTAACCCTAAAATGGACACACAGATCTCCTATCAGTCACTCCTATGGCAGGCCTTAACAATCCTGAAGGCAGAGTGCTTGGAATCGTGTGAGATGGTGCTCTGGCATGAGCTGGGCCTGTCTGCGGCTTTCGGGATCTATCCCTTAGCCGTTTCCATGATATCGCATACCATATACTCTTAAGTGCATTATAATCCTCGCGGTTAAATGCCAACTCTGGTATCGCTTTATCAAAACATGTCGAGTAAGGTGTCATACGAATTGGAATACTAACCCCTCGCCAATTCTGGCGACGGGGTTAGCATTCCACCCTTCTAGAGGAACACGACATGCATGTAGCCTGTAACCCCGGTTAAAGTCGAACAGAGCCTCAGCTCCACAAAATGGATGCTGCCACCGAGACACAAGTCTGCCCTCCTGCTGCTGGGAGTCCTCCCAGAGCAGGAGATAAGGACAAAGGGTTTCCTGCCAGGGGCGGTGCCAGCACCGTCCCAGACAGGGTTTTGTGTATTGTAGGTAGGCAGGGCTTCAGAGGAAGGTGACTGCACGTGGCACCCCGGTGCTCACTGTGCATAGGCTGGCTTGAACCAGTTCCAGGGACACTCCAGACCCTGTGCTGGGGAAAAGCCCGCCAAGGAAGTGGGTGTAACCACCCCCCTCCTGGTCCCACCCATAGGGCAGGACTTAGTCGCGTGCCAGCCCCCTTTTCCCAGATAAAGGTAGGGACTGGCCCCCTTCCAGATCAGATCATCTTTGGAATCAAGATACCACTTTCCACGAAAGGACTTCACGATTTCTTCTTCAAGATTCTCCCTTGTGGCTAAGGAGTAGTCACCCTGCATCCGCAGGCACCATCTAAGAACACTGCGGTCTGCTGCACGTCCTTCCTCCGGAATCCGACTGCCCAGCTCGACGAGACCCAGCTTCCCTGACACCTCTGACCTCTACCCACCTCTACAGCACAGCTGAGAACCGTGGGTGCGACGAGACCTCGAGGGACCGGCCATCGCCAAGACTGCACGACTTCTGCACAGCAAGCCCACCGAGTAATTTCCTGGTGAGTGCTTTGGGGTCCGAGAAGCCCCCACCCTGAGCAGCTCCAGCACCGAAGAGCAGCCCCCCAGCATCTCCACGATCGGCGTGGGGCCCTTCTGCTTTTTGCTGCTCACCGCGTTGTTTGGCTACTAGCCCGCTGGCTTGTGGCCTTCCGAACGACGCCCGACGACAACACTGCTGCTAGTCTGGTTGCTCCAGACTGGCCCTTGCTTCCCTCCATCGGAGAAGTACCCTGGACCCTCCTGGTCTGGCTAAGACGCCATTTTAGGTCCACTGCGTGGGCCTTGCATTTGCCAAGACTTGTTGCCCAATCCTGGGTCCAGCGACGTCGACAGCAAGAACCTTCGTGGGACAGCTCGCACCTCCATCCTGGTCGCCGACAACGCCTCCTGGTCCGAGAGACTGCAGAGCCCAGCAGCGCCCACTCACCTGACTGCGGTGACTTCGCCCGGTGCCATCCTGGTGCCCACTTAATCACTGGCTAGTGATTCAAGAACTTGGTCCCCTCTGCTTTCAGGTTTCCTTCTCCCTTGATCCAGGCTTGGATCCATCGAACTTTTCTTCACTGGTCGCCTGCCAGCAACTTCCTTCTTCCAGGCTCCTGGTCCGGCACGAGGATTCCCGACGTCTTTTCAGACCTATGCAGCTGCAGCCCCTGGGCTAGGTAACTTCGCAACTTCGGTGTCCCAGCATAGCCTCACTATTCAAGGGTCAGGATCCACTGTCGTTTTCTCCCTACCAGGTCGGGTTCGCCCGTGAACACTAACTTTGTGAATTCTAGCTCCCATAGACTTTGTCCCGCATCCCGCGTGAGAGTGCACACTCTGCACCCGAGTTCCCTAGGCCTCCTGCTAGTAATCTAAAGGTTCAGTAGTCCAGTCCTAGCGATCCCAAAGCCTCTGAGAATCGTTACTTACCTGCTAGTAATTCGCATTCCACTTTTAGAGTATATGGTTTTTCGTGCCCCTCGGGCATTTGTGTATAACGTGCTAACTTAAGTATTTTCGTAAGAGTTTTGTTGTGTGCTTAGCACCCTGTCCTCATAAAGAGTACAGGGTTGTTGTGATTCTAATAAATACACTGTTTATTTTCATAACACTTGTGTGGTGTCCTTTCACTGGGTGTTCAAGGGGTAATGTGATGGTAAAACAGCTGGCTTAACACGCCCTCTAGAGTCTTAGCCTTAGACTGCTCGTATCCATGCTACTAGGATAGCTGGTCTATAAGGTTGACCTACAACCAATCATCAATAAGGGTTGTTTGGACTGATATATAGTGATCACTAGAATAGTGAGCACTGCACATCAGGCCAACTTCTCACATTGGTGAGCAGCGGTTGGGATTTGAGCTTGCTGTTGTTTTACCACACATGCCCTAAGAATATCTTGTGAAAGATCACATAAGTACTAAAGGTACATATAACTTAGCTTAGAATACTCTGAGTTCTACTGAACCAGCTGTTGTAGCTCCTAGGGCCTAGCACACCCTAAACTACAACTCTAGCAAGGGATCAGTAGGCAAACATATCGTGTAGGTAAGTGCACCACTTACACCTCACTAGAAAAGCATGTCTAACCATGGAGAGTCCACTGAGACTCCCCTGGTCAGTGTTGACCCTCCACAGGTCACTTCAAGATATGCAGCTCTCAGTTTCCAGGAGATGAGACAAATCTGTGTCTCCAGGAAACTGAAGCAGGGGTCTAACCCCACCACTCCCTTTCTGATAGGTCTCTTAGAGACATATGATGCCAGAAAGCTTTCTCAGTTACATGAGAACATGCCAGCCTTAGAGGGAACCTCTGAGGATCCAGATCTCCCCAACATTGCTAATGCAGTTGAGGAGGAGGATCAAGAGGAACTCTCTGGGGATGAGGTAGACAAAGGTCTTGAGGTAGTCAGAAGGCTAACGAAGGCCAACTTAGACTTACTTGGGCTAGGATCTGGGGGACCCCCAGTACTAACCCGAAGTGGGCCTAACCTTGGAGTTAGGAGAGATAGATCTCTTTCTAGGGACTCCAATAGATCTCTGCACTCTAATGCCTCTTCCCAGAGGAGAAGGAATCCTCCACAGAGGAGATTTTCTTCCCCTCAGAGAATGGAGCATGAAGCTAGGATGAGACAAGCTGAACTGAGGATTGAAAGGGAAGAACTTGCCCTGGCCAAAGAGAAGCTTGCCTTTGCTAGAGAGCAGCAGATGAGTGGGCTAGCTCCCACTGGTGGCAGCAATCTCCCAAGAGATAGAGAGAAGGGTTTAGATACTAAACACCTGACTAAGATAGTGCCCCCCTTTAAGCAAGGGGATGATATCCAGAAATGGATGGCTGCTCTGGAGAGGGCCTGCACTGTGCAGTGCATTCCCCAGAGTCAGTGGGCAGCTATACTGTGGCTCTCCTTTGATGGTAAAGGTAGAGATAAGCTCCTCACTACAAGAGTGGAGGATGCTAACAATTACCAGGTCCTGAAGAATACACTGGTTGATGGGTTTGGTTTAACCACTGAGCAGTACAGGTTGCTGTTCAGAGACACCCAGAAAACTCAGTCTCAGGACTGGTCTGACTTTGTGGATTGTGCCACTAAGGCTCTGGAGGGCTGGTTACTGGGTAGCAAGGTTACAGATTACACAGGATTGTATAATCTAATGATGAGAGAACAAATTTTAAACAATTGTCAGAACCAGTTGCTGCACCAGCACCTTGTTGATTCAGATCTGACCTCTCCCCAAGAATTGGGAAAGAAGGCAGACAAATGGGTCAGGACAAGGATCAAGCAGAACCAGAACCAGAACCAGGGTGGTCAGAAGAAAGCAGACCAGAAGGGTAATGTTAAGAATGAGCAAAATGACCAGAAGTCTTCACCAGGTCCCCAACAAACCAAAGAGGGTGGGGGTCAGGCTTCCCAGAAGAAGAAGACTCAAGAAGGCCAGTCAAAAAGGTGGTGCCAGTACTGCAAAAGTAAATCTCACTGGTTTAGTGAGTGCACCAAAAGAGGAGGACAAATTCCTGCCACTACAGCCCCTAAGGCAACTGCACCCCCTAGTACAGTCAGTAGTGGTAGTGTACCTCCCAAGGCATTAGTTGGGTTAACCTTGGGTACTGAGGGGTCTGACAACTTAGTTGGCACACTCACTCAGGCTGTCCTTGTCTGTACAGGGGATATGGATATGTCCCCTGAAATAAGTCCCAATACTTTGGGCAAATACAGGCAGACACCTTTGATAAATGGCTAAATGGCTCAGGCCTATAGGGACACTTGTGCCAGTGTCACCATGGTGACACCTAACTTTGTGGACCCTGGACAGATCATGCCAGGTACTGATTTCCTGGTGACCAATGCCAGCAATGTCACTACTAGTCATAGTGTGGCAATTGTGGCTTTCTCCTGGGGTGGAGTGAAGGGACAAAAGAAAGTTGTAGTCAGTTCAGACCTCCCAGTTGATTGTTTGTTGGGCAATGATTTGGAGTCATCACAATGGTCAGAAGTGGAGCAGAGGACTCACATGGAAATGTTAGGCTTGCCAGCACATGTGCTTGCTGTGACTAGGTCACAGGCCAGAAGATGCCCCACTGAACAGGTGCTGGATCCTGAAATTATGGACCAGACACCTCCCAAGAAGAAGAGCAGTAGGGTTAAGGCTTTGCCTTCCCCCTTGCCCCAGGTTGAGGATCAAGTCTCTGAGGAGGCTGATCTGAGAGAACTGAGGGAAACTGAGCCTAAAGAGCTTGAACTTGATCAAGTTG
This sequence comes from Lissotriton helveticus, assembly GCF_964261635.1. Lineage (NCBI taxonomy): Eukaryota > Metazoa > Chordata > Amphibia > Caudata > Salamandridae > Lissotriton > Lissotriton helveticus. The sequence goes on along the minus strand of NC_136061.1, from coordinate 987,498,206 downwards.
AGTTTCTGGGCTCAGGGGGACCCTCCAGAGCAGACCTGGGGAAGGCACAGTTAGACTGCCCTTCCCTTGAACCCCTCAGACAGCAGGCTGCTGCTGAGGCTGCAGGGAATGCCACAGGTGCCCACAGGGTATACTGGGAAGATGGACTCCTGTACTCTGAGTCAAGAGACCCCAAGCCTGGTGCAACCAGGAGGCTGGTCATCCCCTTGTCTCTGAGAGGTTTCCTTCTCACCTTGGCCCATGAGATTCCCCTTGCAGGTCACTTAGGTCAGACAAAGACTTGGGACAGGCTTGTCTCACACTTTCACTGGCCCCATATGAATGAGAATACCAAGGAGTTTTGTCGCTCCTGTGTCACTTGCCAAGCCAGTGGTAAGTCAGGTGGCACAACAAAGGCCCCCCTCATACCACTACCTGTGGTGGGGGTTCCCTTTGAAAGAGTGGGGATTGACATTGTTGGTCCAATGGAACCCCAGACAGCATCAGGGCACAAGTTTATACTGGTGGTAGTGGATCATGCCACCAGGTATCCTGAAGCTATTCCCCTGAGGACCACCACAGCTCCTGTGGTGGCAAGAGCCCTAGTTGGAGTGTTCTCCAGAGTGGGTTTTCCAAAGGAGGTAGTTTCTGACAGAGGTACAAACTTCATGTCAGGATATCTGACTGCAATGTGGAAGGAGTGTGGTGTGAACTACAAGTTCACCACACCCTACCACCCACAATGCAATGGGCTTGTTGAGAGATTCAACAGGACCCTGAAAGGGATGATTCATGGATTACCTGACACTCTTAGGAGAAGATGGGATGTCCTGATCCCCTGCCTCTTGTTTGCTTACAGAGAGGTCCCACAGAAGGGGGTTGGCTACAGCCCTTTTGAGCTTCTGTATGGGCATCCTGTAAGAGGACCCCTGTGTTTGGTGAAGGAAGGATGGGAGAGACCTCTCAAAAAGCCTGCAACCAACATAGTGGACTATGTACTTGGTCTCCGCTCCAGGATGGCTGAGTATATGGAAAAGGCATCTAAAAACCTTGAGGCCAGCCAAGAACTTCAAAAAGCTTGGCATGACCAAAAGGCTGTTCTGACTGTGTACCAGCCAGGACAGAAGGTGTGGGTGCTGGAGCCAGTGGCCCCAGCAGCTCTGAAAGACAAATGGTCTGGGCCCCACACCATCATTGAGCAAAAGGGAGAGGTTACCTACTTGGTGGACCTTGGAACTCCCAGGAGCCCTCTCAGAGTGCTCCATGTTAACAGGCTCAAGGCATATGTTGACAGGAAGGACATGAGCTTGCTCATGGCCACAGATGAGGGACAGGAGGAAGAGAGTGACCCTCTCCCAGACCTGCTCACTCAGAATCCTGATGATGGATCAGTTGATGGTGTTGTCTTTTGTGGCAGCCTCACTGACCATCAGCAACATGATTGCAGGCAAGTTCTGCAATCCTACAGACATATGTTCTCTCTGACACCCAGCCAAACTGATTGGTGTACCCATGATGTTGACACTGGAGACAGTCTGCCTGTCAAGAGTAAAATCTACAGACAGCCTGATCATGTTAGAGACTGCATCAAAACTGAAGTGCAGAAAATGTTGGAGCTGGGAGTCATTGAGCCTTCAGATAGCCCTTGGGCTAGCCCAGTAGTTCTAGTGCCAAAGCCTCACACCCAGGGTGGTAAGAGAGAGATGAGGTTTTGCGTAGACTACAGAGGCCTCAATGCAGTCACTAAGACTGATGCCCACCCAATTCCAAGAGCAGATGAACTTATAGATAAATTGGCTTCTGCCAAATTCTTAAGTACATTTGATTTGACAGCTGGGTATTGGCAAATCAGGTTAGCTGAGGAGGCCAAACCCAAGACAGCATTTTCTACCCCTGGTGGGCATTATCAGTTTGTGGTAATGCCCTTTGGTTTGAAAAATGCACCTGCCACCTTCCAAAGGTTGGTGAATCAAGTCCTCACTGGGCTGGATGACTTCTGTGCAGCTTATCTTGATGATATTGCTGTCTTTAGCTCCACCTGGGAGGATCACCTGGTCCACCTGAGGAAAGTGTTAGAGGCTCTGCAAAAGGCAGGCCTCACTATCAAGGCCACAAAGTGCCAGATAGGGCAGACACAGGTTGTATACCTGGGCCACCTTGTAGGTGGAGGCCAGGTTCAGCCACTGGAGAGTAAGATACAGGCCATCAAGGACTGGACTCCTCCAATCACCCAGACTCAAGTTCGAGCTTTTTTGGGCCTGACTGGGTACTATAGGAAGTTTGTCAGAAATTATGGGTCCATAGTGACCCCTCTTAATGACCTGACAAGCAAGAAGATGCCAAAGAAAGTTCAGTGGACAGCAAGCTGTCAGAAAACATTTAATGACCTAAAGCAGGCCATGTGCACAGCACCTATCCTAAAGAGTCCAGATTACTCCAAGCCATTCATTGTCCAAACATATGCTTCTGAGTTGGGTGTGGGGGCTGTTCTGTCTCAACTGAATTTTGATGGTAATGATCAGCCTATTGCTTTCATTAGTAGGAGGTTGACACCCAGAGAGAAAAATTGGTCAGCTATTGAGAGGGAGGCCTTTGATGTGGTCTGGGCCCTGAAGAAGCTGAGGGCCTACTTGTTTGACACTCACTTCACCATGCAGACAGACCATAAGCCCCTCTTGTGGCTAAATCAGATGAAGGGTGAAAACCCCAAACTGCTTAGGTGGTCCATTTCCCTACAGGGGATGGATTTTACAGTGGAGCATAGACCTGGTACTGATCACAGCAATGCTGATGGGCTCTCCAGGTATTTCCACTTAGAGCAAGAAGACTCACCTGGTCAAGGTTAGTTTATTGTCCCAAAGTTTGGGGGGGGGGGTCATGTAGGAGAGTAGGGTCTGCAATCCTATGATCACCCAGATTTTTGCTTTTTGCTGCACTGGTTTACGACTTTCCCTGGCTGTGGGCCTGCTAATCAGACCCACAGCCTAGCTGTTCTCTCTATCCAAATTGTACTCAGTTACTGAATTGGCACTGGGCCCTCTCCAAGTCCCTGTACCCAGGGCTGAGGTGCACCCAGAAGTCTCCCAGGGGCTGAAGCATGTATTGTGCCACCCCTGGATTGACTAACTAAACTGACACAACTGGCTGCACGACAGCTGGGGCAAGGAGGTGTACTCACCCTTTGCTTTAGATATAGTATACCTATATCTAACCCTAAAATGGACACACAGATCTCCTATCAGTCACTCCTATGGCAGGCCTTAACAATCCTGAAGGCAGAGTGCTTGGAATCGTGTGAGATGGTGCTCTGGCATGAGCTGGGCCTGTCTGCGGCTTTCGGGATCTATCCCTTAGCCGTTTCCATGATATCGCATACCATATACTCTTAAGTGCATTATAATCCTTGCGGTTAAATGCCAACTCTGGTATCGCTTTATCAAAACATGTCGAGTAAGGTGTCATACGAATTGGAATACTAACCCCTCGCCAATTCTGGCGACGGGGTTAGCATTCCACCCTTCTAGAGGAACACGACATGCATGTAGCCTGTAACCCCGGTTAAAGTCGAACAGAGCCTCAGCTCCACAAAATGGATGCTGCCACCGAGACACAAGTCTGCCATCCTGCTGCTGGGAGTCCTCCCAGAGCAGGAGATAAGGACAAAGGGTTTCCTGCCAGGGGCGGTGCCAGCACCGTCCCAGACAGGGTTTTGTGTATTGTAGGTAGGCAGGGCTTCAGAGGAAGGTGACTGCACGTGGCACCCCGGTGCTCACTGTGCATAGGCTGGCTTGAACCAGTTCCAGGGACACTCCAGACCCTGTGCTGGGGAAAAGCCCGCCAAGGAAGTGGGTGTAACCACCCCCCTCCTGGTCCCACCCATAGGGCAGGACTTAGTCGCGTGCCAGTCCCCTTTTCCCAGATAAAGGTAGGGACTGGCCCCCTTCCAGATCAGATCATCTTTGGAATCAAGATACCACTTTCCACGAAAGGACTTCACGATTTCTTCTTCAAGATTCTCCCTTGTGGCTAAGGAGTAGTCACCCTGCATCCGCAGGCACCATCTAAGAACACTGCGGTCTGCTGCACGTCCTTCCTCCGGAATCCGACTGCCCAGCTCGACGAGACCCGGCTTTCCTGGCACCTCTGACCTCTACCCACCTCTACAGCACAGCTGAGAACCGTGGGTGCGACGAGACCTCGAGGGACCGGCCATCGCCAAGACTGCACGACTTCTGCACAGCAAGCCCACCGAGTAATTTCCTGGTGAGTGCTTTGGTGTCCGAGAAGCCCCCACCCGGAGCAGCTCCAGCACCGAAGAGCAGCCCCCCAGCATCTCCACGATCGGCGTGGGGCCCTTCTGCTTTTTGCTGCTCACCGCGTTGTTTGGCTACTAGCCCGCTGGCTTGTGGCCTTCCGAACGATGCCCGACGACAACACTGCTGCTAGTCTGGTTGCTCCAGACTGGCCCTTGCTTCCCTCCATCGGAGAAGTACCCTGGACCCTCCTGGTCCGGCTAAGACGCCATTTTAGGTCCACCGCGTGGGCCTTGCATTTGCCAAGACTTGTTGCCCAATCCTGGGTCCAGCGACGTCGACAGCAAGAACCTTCGTGGGACAGCTCGCACCTCCATCCTGGTCGCCGACAACGCCTCCTGGTCCGAGAGACTGCAGAGCCCAGCAGCGCCCACTCACCTGACTGCGGTGACTTCGCCCGGTGCCATCCTGGTGCCCACTTAATCACTGGCTAGTGATTCAAGAACTTGGTCCCCTCTGCTTTCAGGTTTCCTTCTCCCTTGATCCAGGCTTGGATCCATCGAACTTTTCTTCACTGGTCGCCTGCCAGCAACTTCCTTCTTCCAGGCTCCTGGTCCGGCACGAGGATTCCCGACGTCTTTTCAGACCTATGCAGCTGCAGCCCCTGGGCTAGGTAACTTCGCAACTTCGGTGTCCCAGCATAGCCTCACTATTCAAGGGTCAGGATCCACTGTCGTTTTCTCCCTACCAGGTCGGGTTCGCCCGTGAACACTAACTTTGTGAATTCTAGCTCCCATAGACTTTGTCCCGCATCCCGCGTGAGAGTGCACACTCTGCACCCGAGTTCCCTAGGCCTCCTGCTAGTAATCTAAAGGTTCAGTAGTCCAGTCCTAGCGATCCCAAAGCCTCTGAGAATCGTTACTTACCTGCTAGTAATTCGCATTCCACTTTTAGAGTATATGGTTTTTCGTGCCCCTCGGGCATTTGTGTATAACGTGCTAACTTAAGTATTTTCGTAAGAGTTTTGTTGTGTGCTTAGCACCCTGTCCTCATAAAGAGTACAGGGTTGTTGTGATTCTAATAAATACACTGTTTATTTTCATAACACTTGTGTGGTGTCCTTTCACTGGGTGTTCAAGGGGTAATGTGATGGTAAAACAGCTGGCTTAACACGCCCTCTAGAGTCTTAGCCTTAGACTGCTCGTATCCATGCTACTAGGATAGCTGGTCTATAAGGTTGACTTACAACCAATCATCAATAAGGGTTGTTTGGACTGATATATAGTGATCACTAGAATAGTGAGCACTGCACATCAGGCCACCTTCTCACATTGGTGAGCAGCGGTTGGGATTTGAGCTTGCTGTTGTTTTACCACACACGCCCTAAGAATATCTTGTGAAAGATCACATAAGTACTAAAGGTACATATAACTTAGCTTAGAATACTCTGAGTTCTACTGAACCAGCTGTTGTAGCTCCTAGGGCCTAGCACACCCTAAACTACAACTCTAGCAAGGGATCAGTAGGCAAACATATAGTGTAGGTAAGTGCACCACTTACACCTCACTAGAAAAGCATGTCTAACCATGGAGAGTCCACTGAGACTCCCCTGGTCAGTGTTGACCCTCCACAGGTCACTTCAAGATATGCAGCTCTCAGTTTCCAGGAGATGAGACAAATCTGTGTCTCCAGGAAACTGAAGCAGGGGTCTAACCCCACCACTCCCTTTCTGATAGGTCTCTTAGAGACATATGATGCCAGAAAGCTTTCTCAGTTACATGAGAACATGCCAGCCTTAGAGGGAACCTCTGAGGATCCAGATCTCCCCAACATTGCTAATGCAGTTGAGGAGGAGGATCAAGAGGAACTCTCTGGGGATGAGGTAGACAAAGGTCTTGAGGTAGTCAGAAGGCTAACGAAGGCCAACTTAGACTTACTTGGGCTAGGATCTGGGGGACCCCCAGTACTAACCCGAAGTGGGCCTAACCTTGGAGTTAGGAGAGATAGATCTCTTTCTAGGGACTCCAATAGATCTCTGCACTCTAATGCCTCTTCCCAGAGGAGAAGGAATCCTCCACAGAGGAGATTTTCTTCCCCTCAGAGAATGGAGCATGAAGCTAGGATGAGACAAGCTGAACTGAGGATTGAAAGGGAAGAACTTGCCCTGGCCAAAGAGAAGCTTGCCTTTGCTAGAGAGCAGCAGATGAGTGGGCTAGCTCCCACTGGTGGCAGCAATCTCCCAAGAGATAGAGAGAAGGGTTTAGATACTAAACACCTGACTAAGATAGTGCCCCCCTTTAAGCAAGGGGATGATATCCAGAAATGGATGGCTGCTCTGGAGAGGGCCTGCACTGTGCAGTGCATTCCCCAGAGTCAGTGGGCAGCTATACTGTGGCTCTCCTTTGATGGTAAAGGTAGAGATAAGCTCCTCACTACAAGAGTGGAGGATGCTAACAATTACCAGGTCCTGAAGAATACACTGGTTGATGGGTTTGGTTTAACCACTGAGCAGTACAGGTTGCTGTTCAGAGACACCCAGAAAACTCAGTCTCAGGACTGGTCTGACTTTGTGGATTGTGCCACTAAGGCTCTGGAGGGCTGGTTACTGGGTAGCAAGGTTACAGATTACACAGGATTGTATAATCTAATGATGAGAGAACAAATTTTAAACAATTGTCAGAACCAGTTGCTGCACCAGCACCTTGTTGATTCAGATCTGACCTCTCCCCAAGAATTGGGAAAGAAGGCAGACAAATGGGTCAGGACAAGGATCAAGCAGAACCAGAACCAGAACCAGGGTGGTCAGAAGAAAGCAGACCAGAAGGGTAATGTTAAGAATGAGCAAAATGACCAGAAGTCTTCACCAGGTCCCCAACAAACCAAAGAGGGTGGGGGTCAGGCTTCCCAGAAGAAGAAGACTCAAGAAGGCCAGTCAAAAAGGTGGTGCCAGTACTGCAAAAGTAAATCTCACTGGTTTAGTGAGTGCACCAAAAGAGGAGGACAAACTCCTGCCACTACAGCCCCTAAGGCAACTGCACCCCCTAGTACAGTCAGTAGTGGTAGTGTACCTCCCAAGGCATTAGTTGGGTTAACCTTGGGTACTGAGGGGTCTGACAACTTAGTTGGCACACTCACTCAGGCTGTCCTTGTCTGTACAGGGGATATGGATATGTCCCCTGAAATAAGTCCCAATACTTTGGGCAAATACAGGCAGACACCTTTGATAAATGGCAAAATGGCTCAGGCCTATAGGGACACTTGTGCCAGTGTCACCATGGTGACACCTAACTTTGTGGACCCTGGACAGATCATGCCAGGTACTGATTTCCTGGTGACCAATGCCAGCAATGTCACTACTAGTCATAGTGTGGCAATTGTGGCTTTCTCCTGGGGTGGAGTGAAGGGACAAAAGAAAGTTGTAGTCAGTTCAGACCTCCCAGTTGATTGTTTGTTGGGCAATGATTTGGAGTCATCACAATGGTCAGAAGTGGAGCAGAGGACTCACATGGAAATGTTAGGCTTGCCAGCACATGTGCTTGCTGTGACTAGGTCACAGGCCAGAAGATGCCCCACTGAACAGGTGCTGGATCCTGAAATTATGGACCAGACACCTCCCAAGAAGAAGAGCAGTAGGGTTAAGGCTTTGCCTTCCCCCTTGCCCCAGGTTGAGGATCAAGTCTCTGAGGAGGCTGATCTGAGAGAACTGAGGGAAACTGAGCCTAAAGAGCTTGAACTTGATCAAGTTGAGTTTCTGGGCTCAGGGGGACCCTCCAGAGCAGACCTGGGGAAGGCACAGTTAGACTGCCCTTCCCTTGAACCCCTCAGACAGCAGGCTGCTGCTGAGGCTGCAGGGAATGCCACAGGTGCCCACAGGGTATACTGGGAAGATGGACTCCTGTACTCTGAGTCAAGAGACCCCAAGCCTGTTGCAACCAGGAGGCTGGTCATCCCCTTGTCTCTGAGAGGTTTCCTTCTCACCTTGGCCCATGAGATTCCCCTTGCAGGTCACTTAGGTCAGACAAAGACTTGGGACAGGCTTGTCTCACACTTTCACTGGCCCCATATGAATGAGAATACCAAGGAGTTTTGTCGCTCCTGTGTCACTTGCCAAGCCAGTGGTAAGTCAGGTGGCACAACAAAGGCCCCCCTCATACCACTACCTGTGGTGGGGGTTCCCTTTGAAAGAGTGGGGATTGACATTGTTGGTCCAATGGAACCCCAGACAGCATCAGGGCACAAGTTTATACTGGTGGTAGTGGATCATGCCACCAGGTATCCTGAAGCTATTCCCCTGAGGACCACCACAGCTCCTGTGGTGGCAAGAGCCCTAGTTGGAGTGTTCTCCAGAGTGGGTTTTCCAAAGGAGGTCGTTTCTGACAGAGGTACAAACTTCATGTCAGGATATCTGACTGCAATGTGGAAGGAGTGTGGTGTGAACTACAAGTTCACCACACCCTACCACCCACAATGCAATGGGCTTGTTGAGAGATTCAACAGGACCCTGAAAGGGATGATTCATGGATTACCTGAAACTCTTAGGAGAAGATGGGATGTCCTGATCCCCTGCCTCTTGTTTGCTTACAGAGAGGTCCCACAGAAGGGGGTTGGCTACAGCCCTTTTGAGCTTCTGTATGGGCATCCTGTAAGAGGACCCCTGTGTTTGGTGAAGGAAGGATGGGAGAGACCTCTCAAAAAGCCTGCAACCAACATAGTGGACTATGTACTTGGTCTCCGCTCCAGGATGGCTGAGTATATGGAAAAGGCATCTAAAAACCTTGAGGCCAGCCAAGAACTTCAAAAAGCTTGGCATGACCAAAAGGCTGTTCTGACTGTGTACCAGCCAGGACAGAAGGTGTGGGTGCTGGAGCCAGTGGCCCCAGCAGCTCTGAAAGACAAATGGTCTGGGCCCCACACCATCATTGAGCAAAAGGGAGAGGTTACCTACTTGGTGGACCTTGGAACTCCCAGGAGCCCTCTCAGAGTGCTCCATGTTAACAGGCTCAAGGCATATGTTGACAGGAAGGACATGAGCTTGCTCATGGCCACAGATGAGGGACAGGAGGAAGAGAGTGACACTCTCCCAGACCTGCTCACTCAGAATCCTGATGATGGATCAGTTGATGGTGTTGTCTTTTGTGGCAGCCTCACTGACCATCAGCAACAGGATTGCAGGCAAGTTCTGCAATCCTACAGACATATGTTCTCTCTGACACCCAGCCAAACTGATTGGTGTACCCATGATGTTGACACTGGAGACAGTCTGCCTGTCAAGAGTAAAATCTACAGACAGCCTGATCATGTTAGAGACTGCATCAAAACTGAAGTGCAGAAAATGTTGGAGCTGGGAGTCATTGAGCCCTCAGATAGCCCTTGGGCTAGCCCAGTAGTTCTAGTGCCAAAGCCTCACACCCAGGGTGGTAAGAGAGAGATGAGGTTTTGCGTAGACTACAGAGGCCTCAATGCAGTCACTAAGACTGATGCCCACCCAATTCCAAGAGCAGATGAACTTATAGATAAATTGGCTTCTGCCAAATTCTTAAGTACATTTGATTTGACAGCTGGGTATTGGCAAATCAGGTTAGCTGAGGAGGCCAAACCCAAGACAGCATTTTCTACCCCTGGTGGGCATTATCAGTTTGTGGTAATGCCCTTTGGTTTGAAAAATGCACCTGCCACCTTCCAAAGGTTGGTGAATCAAGTCCTCACTGGGCTGGATGACTTCTGTGCAGCTTATCTTGATGATATTGCTGTCTTTAGCTCCACCTGGGAGGATCACCTGGTCCACCTGAGGAAAGTGTTAGAGGCTCTGCAAAAGGCAGGCCTCACTATCAAGGCCACAAAGTGCCAGATAGGGCAGACACAGGTTGTATACCTGGGCCACCTTGTAGGTGGAGGCCAGGTTCAGCCACTGGAGAGTAAGATACAGGCCATCAAGGACTGGACTCCTCCAATCACCCAGACTCAAGTTCGAGCTTTCTTGGGCCTGACTGGGTACTATAGGAAGTTTGTCAGAAATTATGGGTCCATAGTGACCCCTCTTAATGACCTGACAAGCAAGAAGATGCCAAAGAAAGTTCAGTGGACAGCAAGCTGTCAGAAAGCATTTAATGACCTAAAGCAGGCCATGTGCACAGCACCTATCCTAAAGAGTCCAGATTACTCCAAGCCATTCATTGTCCAAACATATGCTTCTGAGTTGGGTGTGGGGGCTGTTCTGTCTCAACTGAATTTTGATGGTAATGATCAGCCTATTGCTTTCATTAGTAGGAGGTTGACACCCAGAGAGAAAAATTGGTCAGCTATTGAGAGGGAGGCCTTTGATGTGGTCTGGGCCCTGAAGAAGCTGAGGGCCTACTTGTTTGGCACTCACTTCACCATTCAGACAGACCATAAGCCCCTCTTGCAGCTAAATCAGATGAAGGGTGAAAACCCCAAACTGCTTAGGTGGTCCATTTCCCTACAGGGGATGGATTTTACAGTGGAGCATAGACCTGGTACTGATCACAGCAATGCTGATGGGCTCTCCAGGTATTTCCACTTAGAGCAAGAAGACTCACCTGGTCAAGGTTAGTTTATTGTCCCAAAGTTTGGGGGGGGGGTCATGTAGGAGAGTAGGGTCTGCAATCCTATGATCACCCAGATTTTTGCTTTTTGCTGCACTGGTTTACGACTTTCCCTGGCTGTGGGCCTGCTAATCAGACCCACAGCCTAGCTGTTCTCTCTATCCAAATTGTACTCAGGTACTGAATTGGCACTGGGCCCTCTCCAAGTCCCTGTACCCAGGGCTGAGGTGCACCCAGAAGTCTCCCAGGGGCTGAAGCATGTATTGTGCCACCCCTGGATTGACTAACTAAACTGACACAACTGGCTGCACGACAGCTGGGGCAAGGAGGTGTACTCACCCTTTGCTTTAGATATAGTATACCTATATCTAACCCTAAAATGGACACACAGATCTCCTATCAGTCACTCCTATGGCAGGCCTTAACAATCCTGAAGGCAGAGTGCTTGGAATCGTGTGAGATGGTGCTCTGGCATGAGCTGGGCCTGTCTGCGGCTTTCGGGATCTATCCCTTAGCCGTTTCCATGATATCGCATACCATATACTCTTAAGTGCATTATAATCCTCGCGGTTAAATGCCAACTCTGGTATCGCTTTATCAAAACATGTCGAGTAAGGTGTCATACGAATTGGAATACTAACCCCTCGCCAATTCTGGCGACGGGGTTAGCATTCCACCCTTCTAGAGGAACACGACATGCATGTAGCCTGTAACCCCGGTTAAAGTCGAACAGAGCCTCAGCTCCACAAAATGGATGCTGCCACCGAGACACAAGTCTGCCCTCCTGCTGCTGGGAGTCCTCCCAGAGCAGGAGATAAGGACAAAGGGTTTCCTGCCAGGGGCGGTGCCAGCACCGTCCCAGACAGGGTTTTGTGTATTGTAGGTAGGCAGGGCTTCAGAGGAAGGTGACTGCACGTGGCACCCCGGTGCTCACTGTGCATAGGCTGGCTTGAACCAGTTCCAGGGACACTCCAGACCCTGTGCTGGGGAAAAGCCCGCCAAGGAAGTGGGTGTAACCACCCCCCTCCTGGTCCCACCCATAGGGCAGGACTTAGTCGCATGCCAGCCCCCTTTTCCCAGATAAAGGTAGGGACTGGCCCCCTTCCAGATCAGATCATCTTTGGAATCAAGATACCACTTTCCACGAAAGGACTTCACAATTTCTTCTTCAAGATTCTCCCTTGTGGCTAAGGAGTAGTCACCCTGCATCCGCAGGCACCATCTAAGAACACTGCGGTCTGCTGCACGTCCTTCCTCCGGAATCCGACTGCCCAGCTCGACGAGACCCGGCTTCCCTGGCACCTCTGACCTCTACCCACCTCTACAGCACAGCTGAGAACCGTGGGTGCGACGAGACCTCGAGGGACCGGCCATCGCCAAGACTGCACGACTTCTGCACAGCAAGCCCACCGAGTAATTTCCTGGTGAGTGCTTTGGTGTCCGAGAAGCCCCCACCCTGAGCAGCTCCAGCACCGAAGAGCAGCCCCCCAGCATCTCCACGATCGGCGTGGGGCCCTTCTGCTTTTTGCTGCTCACCGCGTTGTTTGGCTACTAGCCCGCTGGCTTGTGGCCTTCCGAACGACGCCCGACGACAACACGGCTGCTAGTCTGGTTGCTCCAGACTGGCCCTTGCTTCCCTCCATCGGAGAAGTACCCTGGACCCTCCTGGTCCGGCTAAGACGCCATTTTAGGTCCACCGCGTGGGCCTTGCATTTGCCAAGACTTGTTGCCCAATCCTGGGTCCAGCGACGTCGACAGCAAGAACCTTCGTGGGACAGCTCGCACCTCCATCCTGGTCGCCGACAACGCCTCCTGGTCCGAGAGACTGCAGAGCCCAGCAGCGCCCACTCACCTGACTGCGGTGACTTCGCCCGGTGCCATCCTGGTGCCCACTTAATCACTGGCTAGTGATTCAAGAACTTGGTCCCCTCTGCTTTCAGGTTTCCTTCTCCCTTGATCCAGGCTTGGATCCATCGAACTTTTCTTCACTGGTCGCCTGCCAGCAACTTCCTTCTTCCAGGCTCCTGGTCCGGCACGAGGATTCCCGACGTCTTTTCAGACCTATGCAGCTGCAGCCCCTGGGCTAGGTAACTTCGGCACTTCGGTGTCCCAGCATAGCCTCACTATTCAAGGGTCAGGATCCACTGTCGTTTTCTCCCTACCAGGTCGGGTTCGCCCGTGAACACTAACTTTGTGAATTCTAGCTCCCATAGACTTTGTCCCGCATCCCGCGTGAGAGTGCACACTCTGCACCCGAGTTCCCTAGGCCTCCTGCTAGTAATCTAAAGGTTCAGTAGTCCAGTCCTAGCAATCCCAAAGCCTCTGAGAATCGTTACTTACCTGCTAGTAATTCGCATTCCACTTTTAGAGTATATGGTTTTTCGTGCCCCTCGGGCATTTGTGTATAACGTGCTAACTTAAGTATTTTCGTAAGAGTTTTGTTGTGTGCTTAGCACCCTGTCCTCATAAAGAGTACAGGGTTGTTGTGATTCTAATAAATACACTGTTTATTTTCATAACACTTGTGTGGTGTCCTTTCACTGGGTGTTCAAGGGGTAATGTGATGGTAAAACAGCTGGCTTAACATGCCCTCTAGAGTCTTAGCCTTAGACTGCTCGTATCCATGCTACTAGGATAGCTGGTCTATAAGGTTGACTTACAACCAATCATCAATAAGGGTTGTTTGGACTGATATATAGTGATCACTAGAATAGTGAGCACTGCACATCAGGCCAACTTCTCACAGGGTGCAAATGCAATAGGTCTCGCATTTGCGAGTGATTAAGCTATTGGCATTGTAAATGACAATGCAATTTATTTATGTTTTAAAAACAAAAACATAATTAAAAATAATGTCATGAGCAATGCCAATGGCTCTAACTTTAACAATGCCGAGACCATTGCATTATAAATTCTGGGGCAGATTTATGTTAACTGGCGCATCCCCAGGGATGCGCCAGTTAACATGCGCCACAGTGCGCCACTGCTCCGCCACCCATGGTGCGCCGCATTTATGATGCGGCGCACCATGGGGCAAAAACGGCACAGATGCGTGACGCATCTGTGCCGTAAAGGTGGCGCATTGCTGGAGTTGCGTCGCAAGCGCGACGCAGCTCCAGCACGGCTCGGGGGTGCCCATCTTAACAATGCTGCGTCAAGACCTACGCCTGCTTCAAGCAGGCGCAGGCTTTTGACGCAGCATTGGCCTGAAAGTGACTGAGTGAAATCTCATAGATTTCACTCAGCCACTTTTGCGAGGCGCACCTGCCCCGGAACGCCCCCCCTGCGCCGGAACGCCCACAAGCGGCGCAGGGCTTTACAACGTGACGCATCTGCCTAGATGCGTCACGTTGTAAATCGTTCGTAGGGATGCGCCACGTTTACGCCGCCTTGCGTGACGCAACAGCGGCGTAAACGTGGCGCAAGGGCCTCATAAATCTGCCCCTCTTTTTTTAGGAATGTAAGAGGGCAGGGCAGGAGCATAAAGTGACAGCCCCCCTCCGCAAGGGTACAAATTGGGATTGTCCAAATGCAAACTGCTTGCCATAACTTCATGACAAGCTGAGGAACTCATGAGTCTTGGTTGCATTTTTTAAAAACACACTCTTTCCATATGATTGCTTGTTTTATTTTTATTTTTACCGCTGCTTTAAACATCTTGACTTCTCTTTCAAGTGCAAAAAAATACTTTATGAATTTATGGGCGAATCATTTACCCTGACTAGAAAAAATTCCCTTCAAATGGTGATATAGTTGAGGTAGCCAGAGATCATTCTTTAAAATGTCCGGTTAAGCTATCTGCAGACCGAGTATCAAGAGTCCTGGCCCCGTGGCTGAGAACATGCAGTTTCACCTCTTACACGGATAGGTGCTCCCTATAGCCAACTTGAACGAGAAACCAGTTCCAGACTGGACATCCTGGGCACCATCCATTCCCCAGTAGGCTGGGAAGGTGGGGCAGTTTTACTGCTGGTGGGGGGCAGATTTGTGGCTATGGACCAGCCATGTTTCCTGCCTGCAGGGCTTTGAAGCTTTAAAAAACAAAAAAACATGCTAAACAAACATTTTTAAAGCGTGCTGAGCCTCGCTATGCTCAATTTCTGCAGTTTTTTTTTGGTTCTTGTCTTTGACACAGTGGCCATAAGTAGGGCTGACCTTCAGGGGGAAAGCGGTGAGGGGTTTGCTGTTGCTTTGCTCATATCTGAGCTACCAATATATGTAGAATTTAAATGCAGATACAGAATCCAGTACTCATATAAACAAGCATTGGCATAGCCAATAGGTCTCGCCTTTGGGACCTTATAAGTGTTTAGTTATCCAGCACAATATCCTTGGTGCAACAACATCAAGTGTTGCATGGCTAAACACTTATAAGGTCACAAAGGCGAGACCTATTGGCTATGCCAATGCTTGTTTTGAGTGACTGGCTCGTGCAGGTATTCTACTGTGAGGTAGACATACTGTGAGTGCTTTTGCAGGAGCCCCTGTGACATTGGGCCTCTTCAAAATGTATCTTGGGTCTGGTGTAATACTTCTAGCCCCTATTCCCGTCTTCTCGCACCCAATGCATCCTTAAGTGTCCCATGTACAACCGGGGTTGACACTCCTATTACCTATGCCCTCCAGTGACACTTTACCCATCACTGGTGGTGGTGGATGTGGTGGTGGTGGATGTGGTGGTGGTGGATGTGGTGGTGGTGGTGGTGGTGGATGTGGAGATGGATGTGGTGGTGGACTTGGTGGTGGACGTGGTGGTGGTGGATGTGGTAGTAGTGGTGGGCGTGGGGGTGGTGGATGTGGTGGTGGTGGACATGGTGGTGGTGGTGGACGTCGTGGTGGATGTGGTGGTGGACGTGGTGGTGGATGTGGTGGTGATGGTGGACGTGGACATGTTGGTGGTGGACATGGTGGTGGTGTTAGATGTGGTGTGGTGGATGTGATGGTGGACGTGGTGGTGGTGGTGGATGTGGTGAACATGGTGGTGGTGGTGGACGTGGTGGTGGTCATGGTGGTGGTGGATGTGGTGGTGGTGGGCGTGGTGTTGGTGGTGGACATGGTGGTGGTATTAGACGTGGTGTGGTGGATGTGATGGTGGACGTGGTGGTGGTGGTGGTGGATGTGGTGAACATGGTGGTGGACGTGGTGGTGGTCATGGTGGTGGTAGATGTGGTGGTGGTGGACGTGGTGGTGGCCGTGGTGGTGGTGGACGTGGTGGTAGTGGATGTGGTGGATGTGGTGGTTGTGGATGTGGTGGTGGATGTTGTGGTGGTGGACATGGTGGTGGTGGACATGGTGGTGGATGTGGTGGTGGTGGACATGGTGGTGGTGGACATGGTGGTGGTGGTGGATGTGGTGATGGCGGACATGGTGGTGGTGAAAGTGGTGGTGGACGTGGTGGTGGTGGACGTGGTCGTGGGCGTGGTGGTCGTGGTGGACGTGTTGGTGGTGGTGGATGTGGTGGTAGTGGACGTGGTGGTGGATGTGGTGGTGGTGGTGGATGTGGTGGTGGTGGACGTGGTGGTGGTGGACGTGGTGGTGGTGGACGTGGTGGTGGTGGACGCGGTGGTGGACATGGTGGACATGGTGGTGGGGGACATGGTGGTGGTGGACGTGGTGGTGGTGATGGACATGGTGGTGGTGGACGTGGTGGTGGTGGTGGACGTGGTAGTGGCAGATGTGGTGGTGGTGGACGTGGTGGATGTGGTGGTGGACATGGTGGTGGTGGACGTGGTGGTGGACATGGTGATAGACGACTATTGGGTAGGAGGGTGCTGGCAGAATGCGGAAGGAGAGGAGGATCTTGAAGGGGGCACATGGGAGAGCAGAAAGAGGAAGAATATTAGAAAAAAGCCATGCAATCACTCTGGTTGATGTTTGGGAGGTGGGAGGGGTGTTCTGTGGTGGTGGACGTGGTGGTGGTGGTGTGGGCGTGGTGGTGGTGGACGTGGTGGTGGATGTGGTGGTCGTGGACATGGTGGTGTGGTGGGTGTGGTAGTGGCAGACGTGGTGGTGGTGGACGTGGTGGTGGTGGTGGACGTGGTGGTGGTGGTGGATGTGTTGGTGGACGACTATGCTATGTTATGTTATGTTATTCTGATTTATAGAGCGCGCGTATACCCGTGGGTGTCTTGGCGCTACGGACGGCGAGGGGGAATGCACTGGCGGCTAGTTCTGGAATAGCCAGGTCTTCAGGCTCTTCCTAAAGGTTATAAGAGTGGGGACGTTTCTAAGCTCGAAAGGAAGAGAGTTCCAGAGCTTGGAGGTGTAGAAGTGGAAGCTGCGCCCGCCCCATTGCACAGTGCGGATTTTAGGAACTTGCAGAAGTTTAGTGCCAGAGGAACGAAGGTGTCTGGGGGGTTCGTACCAGGAGAACAGATTCTGAAGAAAGGTCAGCCCTTTTTTGTTCAGGGCTTTGTAGACTAAAGTCAATGCCTTAATTTTGATCAGTTGCTCCACTGGGAGCCAATGCAGCTTTCGGATTTCGACGGCGACTGAGTTGTTTCTAGCGCTATTGAGTAGAAGACGCGCCGCTGAGTTCTGAACACTTTGAATTTTTTTTAGGCATTGTTTTTGTGCATTTTCCAATAGTCCGTTGCAGTAATCCATTTTAGACTAGATTAAGGCTGTTACTACCGTTTTTCTAGATCCTGCCGGAATGTATGGAAGAATCTTCCTGATCTTTTTAATGAGAAAATGACAGGGCCGACACGGTGGCATTGGTGTGTTGAATAAGAGAGAGTTTATGATCCAGCCACACCCCCAGGTTCTTGGCTTTTGCCGCCAGTTTTGGGGGTTCGCCCATCTCCCCTGGCCACCAAAGGTTGCTCCAGCTCGGTTGTAGGTTGCCAAAGATCAATATCTCTGTTTTGTCAGAGTTTAATTTGAGGCAATGTGTGTTCATCCAATAATTGATGGTGCGCATGCAGTTTTGAAATTGTGCAGTGGGGGTGTCTCGTTTTTATGTACAGTTACGACAATCTGAGTGTCGTCGGCATAGGATGTGAGGCAGAAGCCAAAGCTCTGAATTAATGGGGCCAGCTCCGAGACACAAACGTTAAAGAGTGTGGGGCTTAAGGAAGAGCCCTGGGGCACTCCACAGGGGAGGGTATATGAATCTGAGTGGAAGGCGCCTATCTCGACTGTGAGTCTTCTATCTTTAAGGAAGGAGGAGAGCAAAGCCAGTGCTGCGCCCCCAATCCCTATTCTCTTGAGCCACTCATGCAAGAGAGAATGGTCAACCATATCAAATGCGGCTGACAGATCGAGGAGAATAAGCACGGCTGTGCCATCCCGATCCATCACCACCCTAATCTCTTCTGTAGCTTTAATCAGAGCAGTCTCAGTGCTATGTTCGCGGCGAAAGCCAAACTGAGAGGGGTCCAGTGAATCGTTCTCATTGATGAATTGGGTCAATTGAGAATTCATAATTTTGTCAATAATTTTGGCTGGTAATGGTAGCCGAGCAATGGGCCGATAATTATTGGGGTGGACTATTGGGTAGGAGGGTCCTGGCAGAATGCGGAAGGAGAGAAGGATCTCGAAGGGGGCACATGGGAGAGCAGAAAGAGGAAGAATATTAGAAAAAAGCCACGGCATCGCTCTGGTTGATGTTTGGGAGATAGGAGGGGTGTTCTGTGCAGAAAGGCCTTATGGCGCGATAGTAAATAAATAAAACAAGCACGGTACGCGAAAGTGAAAGCAACCGCGCTTGGAGCTGAAAGTGCAGGCTGTGCTTAATGAGCCATGACGAGGGAGGAAAGCTGCACTCGCTCCCGTGGACCCTAGGCCAGGGCAGAGAGAGGGCAGGACATGCACCTGCCTTTGGCCAATTGCGTGCTGTCTCTCTTTGAAAGAAGCATGTAAAGGCCAATAGCAGGTGAAGAAAACAAAATCACACGCAGTAGCGTGTGTTCCAAAGTTTAAAGCCAGGCGAGACCTAAAAAGACTGCTCAAAATTCAAAACTGTGTATTTCTTCCTAGTGTGACCATTGCAACTCATTTCAATTTAGTAGACTAAATTATACCACTGCCTCGATTGGCAGTTGCTGAACGTGATAGGTTCTAAAGATGAACTTAGAAACATTCATGCCCTCTGCCACTGCCCAGATGACATTGCTATTAGTGAACCAAGAGGGAAGGCAGTTGTCTCCTATATGTGGCCTCACGCTTTACTATAGGTCAGCAGTCTTCAAACGTCTTAATGCCAAGACCCCAGTGTTAAAAAATAAATCATCATCCCTTCCTCTCTTTTTTACAATTATTCTGTTAAATTGGCAATGTTTAATAAATATGTCTATATATATATATATATATTTTTTTTTTTTTTTTTAATTGATTATAAAAACAAGCAAGGCATAAACAAATACAGGGTGCTGTTACAGGCGCGAGGCCAGACAGTGAATAAGAGAAAAATCAACATTACATGTAGGGGGGGGGGGATTCATAGGGGCAAACAATAAATCAAAATTACAATCAGTGAAAACAGAGCTAGGGAGACATCGGAGCATCAATGTTATCCATCATTGGGGGAGTGCATAGATCTCCACGGTAAGCGTTCCATAGTCCCCACACACTCTATGTCTATATATTTAAACATTGCAGTCAAGTTGTGTTACCCCTTTTACACATACTCCCAGTCAGGATATACTTGACAAAAGATGTTTGTGATGGCCCATTCATAAGGTGGCTTTCTGCTGCTCATTTTTTATCACTTAAAACAAAGCATGATGCTTATCTTGGCCAGAGCTTGGCGTGCTTCTTGGCATCACTTAAGGCCCCCACAGGGGAGCCCGTCCTACCCTTTGAAAACATATGCTGTAGGTGGAAGAACATTTTGGTTGTTTGCAGCACACACTCTGAACTGATGTATTTCAAGGTGCTCTTATGTGATGATGAAGGAAAAGGAGGCACTGTTAAAAATTGAAATGCCTAGGATTACGCTATGTTGTTAAGTGGAAGCAGAGACTCATGCAATATTTCCTGATTTTGCGTTCTGCAATTCAAGCCACTACATAGTTATTTCTTTCTCTTTCCTTTTTTAGATCAAAGATTATTGCTTTGTGTTTAATTCTTTGAGGTGCTACATCAGTGCACTGGTAAATATATCCAGTCTCTGCATGTTTGATAAGGATTTGTGGTAGTAGTTATTGTCACGGGGGATGTTTCTATGCAGCAGGCAAAATGAAAACCGGAGCACCCACCCTTGGGCAGTACTTTGAGACCATCTGCTCCAGGTAGCTTAAAGTATTTATTCGTTGTTATCATCCTTGGATTAATTTGTCCTTCCACTCCTCACCTTCCCAACTGTTCTTTCACTGTTTACACGAGCAACCATGTGTACAGCCTCGATTCATCAATTTATTGATTGGACAACGTTCTATAATGAAAATGTGTTGTACAATGCATCATAATTGCATTTTCTAAGACTTTTCTTGGGTGGGGAACCCCCCAAACCTCCCTTGCAGTGGTCAGGCTCGCGAGCTGTGCTCACCCGCTACATGCAGTATGCGGCAGGGTCGTGGACCAGGGTCAGCGGACTCGATAATTCTCGCCTCGGTGCCTACTCTAACCAGGGATCACACTCGGCAACTCTGGGCATTAGCTTGCCTCATCTCTACAACGGCCGCCCACATTCATCGGGGATGCCTGGTTTCACCTTGGAGATACCCAGTAGGGACCATCTCACAGGGATAGCCAGGACAGGTTCCCCAGCGGTCTACAGCACCACGACACCTCAGGGCAGCAGTGCGCTTTACAAGACACATACATACATATGAGGGTTTGCCTGTCAAATTTGCCAGGGCTGCTTTGGTACCTGATGGACACAAAGCGTGACCAACATCATGAGCTTACCGAGTAGGATCAACAACAGAAACTCTATAGAACAAGAAATTATATTTGGAAATTAAGGTGTCAAATATTGATATTGGCGTTTTGTTGTCACAAGTACAATTAGGGTTTTTTTGGAATACAATACACGAGATGCATTCTTAAGATAACAACAGGGCACAAGTCGGAGATACACTTGGGTGGATGGCATCCACCCACTATTTTCACAGGGTGTACAGTGTCCACCCCACAAAGAAGTTTGGCCCCACTCTAAAATGTGTTGAACTCATCCCTGTGTAATTTTCAAACACCCGTACACATTCAGCAGCGGCAGCACTTCTGCTCTCAATCTGAGCAGGACGTACAGGTGTCAGGGTTCATCAGTTTCCAGCAAGGCGTAATTTAAGGGGCCTCAGGCCTCCTTTGGTTTGATTATCCTGGCTGTGGGCGGTCTGAGCCTCACGCCTAGATGCAAATGCAGTGGAGGGGAAATAAAGGCTCACAGGTTATTACTTCACAGGTAAATAAGGGAGCCATTATTTTGACTTGGTTCAGTCCTTGTATATAAGAAATATGCATGCACTGTGAGAATGCCAGATATGTTGTTTTGTCCCAGTATTTACAGAGTATAACAATTTAAATACCACCGTTTTTTATTTCTTTTATAGTCCTACTCATCCCAATGCAGGGTGTCAGAGCACTTTACATCACGTGTACACATTACATTGAAAATAAATCACAAACGTTTGTAAATCATTGTGCAGGATATGTTACATAAGAAAGTAAGGGTAAAAAGGTATAGGAGCCACATGTCACCGATCATAGCTCACTGTACTATATTAGAAGTAAAAAGGATTTCTGGGTTGGAAGAAGCAACCCACCTAGCTACATCAAATAACAAGCACTTACAATGCAATAGGTCTCACATTTGCAAGAGTTTAAGCTATTGGCATTGTAAATGACAATGCCTTTTATTTATCAGTTTTAAAAAACAACACATAAATATAAGGCATTTTCATTTACAATTGCCAATAGCTCAAACGTTCGCAAATGCGAGACCTATTGCATTGTAAATGCTCGTTTTTTTTTGCCATTCAGTCAGTTCTTCTGCCTCCAATGATGACCCTGAGATATGCAACGAGTTTGCACCTACATCATAAGGAGTGGAGTACTATCTTCATACATATGGCATTTCCAAATAAGCATGACACTTATGGAAACACTGTTTTTTGTGTTTTTCTCTGCAGACACAGTGACTTTTAAGACCTATCGAAGCAATACTTTCCCGGTGAAGGAGCCTATCTCTTAAATGCATTGAATTTTTGTATCCCTTTTAATAAGCAAATGTCTTGAAAAAAATGCCGAAAATTAGGTTTTCTGAAGTGGGATGAAATAAACACATTTAAAGAGTATATCATTTATTTAAATTAAAAAGTAATAACTTTAAACTATGAGAAATTAATTATTTCCCTATAGGCTGTTGGCTAAAAGCACCCTCTGACAGATTCCTTTTATTCACCGATGATTGGATTAGGTGTGTTTAGGATATTCATAGATGAGTTTTAATAAATCTGAAATAATTAAATTCAAATTAAAGTACTGAGACTATGTGGACTGAGAAAATCCCCAGTCCTAGTGGGACCCCTTGGTCCACTAACCGTTTTAGGGAGAAATGTTGCGTCCATTGCAGGGCACAAGGTTAGCTTAGCTTTCTTTATGTTGTACACAGAGGAGAAGCCACACGACTTGGTTAAAGGAAACAAAATGGGAGCGCATGTGCTTTGGCGGATGTCCCATACTGCAACCAGGAGCGTAATACTGGAACCTTCGGCACAGTGGGGCCCTCAGCCCTTCAAGGCCCCACCAGTCCTTTATGGGGACGCCCCTACTCAGCCTAAGAGCAATATATCTGGGGGATATGAGGGACTCAGCGGCCGTCTATCTACACAGTGCATCTACATGGCACTGTCCCCCTTGCCTCCTGAGAAAAGCATCAATGCCCTGAAAAACCTGTCTCCATAGGTTAAATGTGTACATGTGGCTGGCTCTGTAAAGGGTATCCTTAAGGCATTATGTGTGATGTTGGTGGATGTTCTCTCTTGTTGGTCGACTGGTCCAAAAAACCCTGGTACCTAATAGTGATACCTTTACTGGTGGTGTGTGTGCCTGGTGGAAGGGTGCACTGACGGCTGGTGGTGTGTGTGCCTTGTGGAAGCGTGCACTGACAGCTGGCGGTGTGGTTGCCTGGTGGAAGTGTGCACTGATGGCTGGTGGTGCGTGGGCCTGGTGAAAGTGTGCACTGACAGCAGGTGGTGTGTGTGCCCGGCGAAAGTGTGCACCGACGGCTGGTGGTGTGTGTGCCCGGTGAAATTGTGCACCGACGGCTGGTGGTGTGTGGGTGCCTGGTGAAAGCGTGCACTGACGGCTGGTGGTGTGTGCCTGGTGGAAGCATGCACCGACGGCTGGTAGTGTGTGACGGCTGGTAGTGTGTGTGCCTGTTGAAAGTATGCACTGATGGCTGGTGGTGTGTGTGCCTGGTGGAAGCGTGCACTGACGCTGGTGGTGTGTGTGCCTGGTGGAAGCGTGCACTGATGGCTGGTTTTGTGTGTGCCCGGGGAAAGTGTGCACTGACGGCTGGTGGTGTGTGTGCCCGGTGAAAGTGTGCACTGACGGCAGGTGGTGTGTGTGCCCAGTGAAAGTGTGCACTGACAGCTGGTGGTGTGTGTGGTCGATGAAAGCGTGCACTGACATCTGGTGGTGTGTATACCTGGTTGAAGCATGCACTGACGGCTGGTGGTGTGTGTGCCTGGTGGAAGCGTGCACGGATGGCTGGTGGTGTGTCTGCCCGGTGGAAGCGTGCACTGACGGCTGGTGGTGTGTGTGCCTGGTGGAAGCATGCACTGACGGCTGGTGGTGTGTGTGCATGGTGGAAGCGTGCACTGACGGCTGGTGGTGTGTGTGCCTGGTGGAAGCGTGCACTGACGGCTGGTGTTGTGCGTGCCCGGTAGAAGCATGCACTGATGGCTGGTAGTGTGTGTGCCTGGTGAAAGTGACACCTACAGTTGGTGGTGTGTGTGCCTGGTGGAAGCGTGCAGTGACGGTTGGTGGTGTGTGTGCCTGGTGGAAGTGTGCACTGACGGCTAGTGGTGCGTGTGCCCAGTGAAAGCGCGCACCAACGGCTGGTAGTGTGTGTGTGCCTGGTGAAAGGGTGCACTGACGGCTGGTGGTGTGTGCGTGGTGGAAGAGTGCTCCGACGGCTGGTAGTGTGTGACGGCCTGTAGTGTGTGTGCCTGGTGAAAGTGTGCTTTGACGGCTGGTGGTGTGTGTGCCTGGTGGAAGCATGCATTGACGGCTGGTAGTGTGTGTGCCTGGTGGAAGCGTGCACTGACACTTGGTGGTGTGTGTGCCCGGTGGAAGCGTGCACTGACGGCTAGTGGTGTGTGTGCCTGGTGGAAGCGTGCACTGACGGCTGGTGGGGTGTGTGCCTGTTGGATGCGTGCAGTGACGGCTGGTGGTGTGTGTGCCCGGTGAAAGCGTGCACTGATGGCTGGTGGTGTGTGTGTGCATGGTGAAAGCGTGCACTGACGGCGGGTGGTGTGTGCCTGGTGGAAGTGTGCACCGACAGCTGGTAGTGTGTGATGGCTGGTAGTGTGTGTGCCTGGTGAAAGTGTGCACTGATGGCTGGTAGTGTGTGTGCCTGGTGAAAGTGACACCTACAGTTGGTGGTGTGTGTGCCTGGTGGAAGCGTGCAGTGACGGTTGGTGGTGTGTGTGCCTGGTGGAAGTGTGCACTGACGGCTAGTGGTGCGTGTGCCCAGTGAAAGCGCGCACCAAAGGCTGGTAGTGTGTGTGTGCCTGGTGAAAGGGTGCACTGACGGCTGGTGGTGTGTGCGTGGTGGAAGAGTGCTCCGACGGCTGGTAGTGTGTGACGGCCTGTAGTGTGTGTGCCTGGTGAAAGTGTGCTTTGACGGCTGGTGGTGTGTGTGCCTGGTGGAAGCATGCATTGACGGCTGGTAGTGTGTGTGCCTGGAGGAAGCGTGCACTGACACTTGGTGGTGTGTGTGCCCGGTGGAAGCGTGCACTGACGGCTAGTGGTGTGTGTGCCTGGTGGAAGTGTGCACTGGTGGCTGGTGGTGTGTGTGCCTGGTGAAAGCGTGCACTGACGGTTGGTGGTGTGTGTACCCGGTGAAAGCGTGCACTGATGGCTGGTGGTGTGTGTGTGCATGGTGAAAGCGTGCACTGACGGCTGGTGGTGTGTGCCTGGTGGAAGTGTGCACCGACAGCTGGTAGTGTGTGATGGCTGGTAGTGTGTGTGCCTGGTGAAAGTGTGCATTGACGGCTGGTGGTGTGTGTGCCTGGTGGAAGCGTGCACTGACGGCTGGTGGTGTGTGTGCCTGTTGGAAGCGTGCACTGACGGCTGGTGGAATCATGCACTGACGGCTGGTGGTGTGTGTGCCTGGTGGAAGCGTGCACAGACAGCTGGTTGTGTGTGTGCCTGGTGGAAGTAGGAGCATTCACAGTGATAGAAGACACAAATTAAACTGACGAACAAGACGGGGAGGCGGGGGAGTAGGGAGGGGGAGTGGAGCGGAGGAGCATGATTCACAGCTAGAAGACACAAATGAAGCTGAAGGCTGAGTGCTGAAAGCAAAAAGAAAAAAAAACAAGCCAAGCAACGAAAGTGAAAGTTAAAGTGATCGGACGGAGGCAGAGGGGAAAGCAACTTAATGACCCGTGACGGAGGAGACAGATGGCGGCTGCGTGCGTGCACCCGCACATGCACTCCAGCTTCAGGCCAGCAAAAGCCTCTGGTAGGTAGCACTTTTTTACCCTTTACTAAAAGTCGAGCAAGCAGCGCATGCGCTGCTCTAGGCTCGACCTAAAAATCTGTTATATGCATGTTACATTATGTTCTTTGCAGGATACACATTAACCCTGTATGCTACTTTGAGTCAAAAATGGGACTAGAGAAAAAAACAGGTCTCTCCACCAAATGCATTTATCACCAGAGTTATCTTGCTGTTATTATTATCCCCTCAGATTTAGTGGGAACATAAAGATCTATACAGCGGGTGCCTTAGCCCCATAAGATATTTAATTGTTTTGACTTTTCAACCAACTAAGCAGTACAGATTTACTGTCCTGTTTCTTCTTGTTTCCAATTTCTTTGCGGCAAAGTTATAAAAAATAAATGTTTAAATTGAGGCCCTGATTTTGCATCAGGATTGTACCACTTTTCTGGCACAAACCTGACTTAAAATCTATTTTGGAATTAACAGTGCCTCACAAATCCCGTTTGTGTGGCTTTGTAAAAAAAAAAAAAACGAACACAAGGCAGCACATTTCCCTACCTTGCATTACCTTGCGTCAGGTAGGCATTACATGGGTGGTGCTTGGGCGTTTTCTTGCTTCCATCCATGTATTTTGACGCAAACCCATATTTATAAAGACTTGTAAATACAGGACAAACTGGTGGGTTTACCTGAGGCTGGTCCAACAAGGAGAAACATCTTTATTTGTCCATGTTATCTCCTCTTTACTTAGATGCTGCATTTTGCAGCATACATACTGAGAGGAAATCTTCATCGGATAGTTTTTGAGTAGCTTCGTAAAAAAAAAAAGCTGAGCTGCCATGCGTTACCGTGCTGCAGATAGGCATTCCATAGGTGGTGCATTGGTGTTCACGCTCATCCACCCATGTATTTCGTGTACAAAAAAATATTCACAGTCTTCTTAAGGCAGACACACTAGCTTTACCTGGGTCAGCTCTCGAGTCCCACTTCCCTGTCAAAGGATAGGGGTTATTCCCCATTTATGTGAGGTGGCATTACAGCAAGGCCTGCTAGTAATTTCAAGTCTTAGAAGTTTGGTGATGGCTTTGAGAAAGTCAAAGTTCCTCAGCAACGTAGCGGATCAGTCAGAGCAATTTGCTCCTGATGCCTGGCGGCCCAGTATTTATTCTTACTCGCTGGAGAGGAGGTTTGGAGAGCCCTGGCATGCCTCTGTGGCCTAGCGGTGAGCAGAAGTCTGGATGCTACAGTAGAGCCAGCAAGTGTCTACATTCTCCTCTGCCTCCGCGGTAAGCCTCCCATAATCTATAGGCAGGTTTTGGGTTCTCCTGGATTGTTGGGAAGTTGAGTTGTTGCTCTTCCTCCTCAGTTAATGGCTTGCATCTCCTTCACAGCTGCACACTTCAGGGAAACAGCCCTCTCACTTCAGCTTTGCATCCTCCTGGCATACAAGGTTCTTAATGCTGCATACAGAGAAACGACCCTATAGGTCACAGCATTGTACAGGGTATTGGCCCTCTCCTCGATAGAGCAATGCCCCAGGGCAACAGTCTTTAATCATTACCACGGCCCCCACCTGGAATACAGAGGTCACGGACAGCTAATTGGGTTTCTGCATTTACTTTGTGCAATTCAGCCACTAATAGCGGGGCGGGGCTAAGCATGTAGAGGGAGGCGAGCCCCGGAGCTCCTCCGCGGTCGCCCTCCATAAACATCGATCCTGGCCAGCAATCCTGGAATCCAGCGCCACAGTCTGCGCATGAAGGTCCGGTGCCCCTTTTAAGAGGGTCGACGGAGCCTAGAAGGGCCTAGAAGGGCCGAAAATTGGGGTTCTTACCTCTCTCCCTGCTCGTGAGATCTGCAGGCGACAAGATGGCGCCCGCGACTGTCGAGGCTGGCGTCAGGCAGTAAGAGGACCCTTCGAGGCTGGCGGCAGCACTGGGGAAGCTGGAACCCAGCCGCTGGGACCGGAAGAAAGACGGCTGCTCCCGTTCACGATAGCGGTGAGGAGGTATCGCATGCCGGCGGGCGGAGGCCACCCAGCGACATCTGTTTCCCCCCAGCTGCCTGACCCTAAGATGGCGGCGCCCGGGACAGGACGGACTTTTGCCATTTAGCGCGAAATCTCCTGCTGAGGGCCCTACGAGATCCCCACTAAGGACGGCGGAGGCCCCCGCATCGCCCTGGACCCAGCACCAAGACCAGAACGAGGTCAGAAATGGGAAAAGCAGCCGAACCAACACGGACCCAGACGAACATCATTCTGCCTGACCCCCAAATGGCGCCCAAGTTGGGTCACCGCACGGAAAAAACATCTCTGTATTCCCTATCTGCCTTGGAGATAGAGGGGATTAAAGCACACATCCTCCCTCCACAGGACTTACAGGGTTAACCAATCCTGCTATTTCCACGCATTAGAATTAAGATGGAAAAATTGTGCTGGGGGAATGTATGGCCTTGAGAAAATCTTTCAAAACAACGAGGTTTCCTGAAGTTTGTCACGTGACATGACCAGTGCGAGCCACCTAAATCCATAATACTAGACTATCATCAAGCGCGGAGAGAAACTTGGAGACAGAGAGCTCACTTGGTTGCTGCTGGGATTGAGACCTCCGTCATGACTTCAAACAAAGTAGTTGTAAAGGGACAGCTGAAATTCCAGGAGCCTAGTCCCGACAGTTCGACGATTTCGAAGGGCTGGAAGAGGTCCCCCGCTACACGGCGGAGGAGGGCACTGGACATTCCAGGAGCCTAGTCCCGACAGCTCGACGACTTCGGAGGGCTGGAAGTGGTCCCCCGCTACACGGCGGAGGAGGGCACTGGACATCGAATGCTGTCTTATTTAAAGTGCTTTGATAACCTAATCGGTTCAAGTTACTGAAATGTGCAACGTAACTGATTCTATGTAAACTGCTGTGTTAACATGTAACGAAACTGGTGCTATGTAAAGCGCTCTGATAACCTAATCGGTTCAAGTTCGCGCTATAGAAAACTCTAAAAATAAATAAATAATAAATATATAGACATCTCTTTATTTCTGCTTTTCACATCAAAGGTTAATGTTTTGTCTTTAATTCTTGGTGCATTAGGGAAAAGTTTGGCAGTTAAGTGCATCCTATGTGTGGCCTAGATTCTTATTATACATGGTGCAACATTACAGCCTATCAAACACAAAAGAGAGATTTGTATAGGATCACACTATTTTTTCAAGCTGGTAAGCCAGGACTGATCCTAGGTTTTCTGCTTTCACATTGTTCTTTTCAGGCATTAGATGGACATCTCTTTATTTCTCCTATTTCTCCTGTTTTACATCAAAGGTTAATGCTTTGTCTCTAATTCTTGGCTCATGTGGTTAAAGCGTGGGTGGCAGGCAGAAGCGGCAACTGTGCATTTTTCCCTTTCAAATAAGGACAGCCTTGTAGTTTCGGCCAGTGCAGGTAAGCACTGTGGGGAGGGGGGAGTCAACAGATGACGGAATAGAATTTATTTAATTTTCCCTATTCCGTCGTCTGTGAGTAACCTTTATCACCATTTCCTTCTCATCCATTGGATGCTCGGTGGCTGGCATCTATTTTGATGTGGAGCTGATACCTCTTACTGTGAAATTTAGGGCCCATTCTTTGTGTGGGTATTCTGGCTGTACTGATTCCAGGGTGATCTGTCAGGTTGTGCTGGTGAATATGAGGTTAGTTTAGATATAGTTATGCCAACAATATGAACATGAGAGATGTCTGCTGCTAATTGTGGAGGTGACATTTTGGCAGGCAGAATTACATTTGTAAATACATGAATGCAGAGCCCCAGTTTCCTCTTAGGGTTCTATTGCTGAATGGCAAGGTTGCCATAACCTTTTTTAGGTCTCGCCTGTCGATGCGCATGCGCATCGAGCAAGCGAGACTATAGGGGCTCATCCAGACTTTATCTAACTTGCAAGGAATCGTGGCGATTCCTTGCAGTGCCCGTGACTTTTAAGCTCAATGCGCATGTGCATTGAGCTTAAAAGCGCGTGCACATGCCCCCAGCCGCCTGCCTTGCCTACTCTCTCTCACAGCCTCCCCCAGCTCCGCCCCCTCACTACTTGATTGCACGGCCGCTAGGCCGTGCCTCCCCTACTCTCCTCCCCCCTCCTCCTCTCCTCCCCTGCCTGCCTGCCGCTAGGCCGTGCCTCCCCTACTCTCCTCCCCCCTCCTCCTCCTACTGCCGTGTCGCACCTCTCCCCTCTCCGCCCCCTCCCCTGCCAGCCGTGTTTGTTTATTTTACCCGCCGTGTCTCTGCTGCTTCCCCCTGTCCTGTCTCTCCTCCTCTCCCTCTCTATACCCTCCCCCTCCCCCCCACCACTCCCATCAAGTCCCTCTGGCCCTTCCCTCCTCCCCGGACCCCTCCTCCCCTGCCCCCTCCTCCCCTGCCCCCTCCACCCTTTTTGTTTTGTGCATGAAGACGCACACAGATTTATCATCGCCTCCTGTGGAGGAGAAGTTGCTGAACCTTTATTACTCCGCGGCTCTCCCGCCTCCTTTACAGTGCATGATGGGCTTCATGGGACACTAAACAGTGTGGCTGTAATCTCTCTCTGACACAGGTAACCTTTCCTTATCACTTGTAATTGTTTTTTTCCGCCTATGTCTTTCTGCCCGTGTTTTTAAATGTCGGGTTCACCCTACGGGAGTTCGTTAGTGCGGTTAATTATCTAAATTCCATCGGCACATCCACCCCGTCTGCACTCACTTTTATCAGCACGTCCTCCACTTCTGTCTCCCTCTCTATACCCTCCCCCTCCCCCCCACCACTCCCATCAAGTCCCTCTGGCCCTTCCCTCCTCCCCGGACCCCTCCTCCCCTGCCCCCTCCTCCCCTGCCCCCTCCACCCTTTTTGTTTTGTGCATGAAGACGCACACAGATTTATCATCGCCTCCTGTGGAGGAGAAGTTGCTGAACCTTTATTACTCCGCGGCTCTCCCGCCTCCTTTACAGTGCATGATGGGCTTCATGGGACACTAAACAGTGTGGCTGTAATCTCTCTCTGACACAGGTAACCTTTCCTTATCACTTGTAATTGTTTTTTTCCGCCTATGTCTTTCTGCCCGTGTTTTTAAATGTCGGGTTCACCCTACGGGAGTTCGTTAGTGCGGTTAATTATCTAAATTCCATCGGCACATCCACCCCGTCTGCACTCACTTTTATCAGCACGTCCTCCACTTCTGCACTCGACCCTTCAGGTAGGAGCCTCTTTAAACGTGTGCACGACATTGTTGTCATTTTATTAAATAAAAAATAAATGCCTGCATTGCATGTTTACTTTTTCAGAAACTGACTGGGGTCACCTACTGATATGGCAGGGATCTTACATTCCAACCCTCCAGAATTGGGTGGGAGGTTCAGGGCGCTTGCTTTTATTTCCTCCAACTTCGTCGTTTTACCCTGCTGCACCGAAAGAGGCATTCCTGGCCTTGTTATACCGGCCATCAATCACAGTGAGCCCCCACAATGCATTTCTTGCATTCAATGTGCTTTATAAACACAGCACGTTCACCTGACGGTTTTTAAAATAAACTAACAGTTTAGATTTCTGTTTTGCTTTTCTTTTTTTCCCAACATGGAATGCATTTTTAGGACGCATTTTCCTTGGTACTTAAAAACCGAAACATAAATCATTCCTGTTAGTTTATATACAAAAATAAACTCCCATCAAGTGACAGCATTCTGTTCAAATGCATCTGTAACAACATTAGCTATAAAGTGCCCGTCCTATATCTCGCCTCCTTATACCGGCCATCAATCACAGTGAGCCCCTGCAAATGCATTCCATGAGTTTTCTAAACACAATTTGGAATGCAACAGGTATCGCATTTGTGAGTGTTTAGCTATTGGCATTCTAAATGACAATGCCTTTTATTTATGTTTTAAAAACCAAAACATAAATGAAAAGGCATTATCATTTACAAAGCCAACAGCTCAAACTCTGGTAAATGCGAGACCTATTGCATTGCAAATGCTTGTCTTTCAGTACTCTACACTTGCTTTTTTCATCACCTTTTGTGGCTTCATCATTGTTTTGCTATCTCTCTTTCTCCTTTCTTCCCTTTCTGTCTTTTAATCTTGTCTTAGGCCATGGTCTGTTGGAGAAAAATTAGCCCCGATCTCCTAAAATGAGTGCAGGTTCCCACTACAGACATGACATGTGATGGGTAAGGCTGAGTAAGTATACTTCGCATAGGAGATTAGTCTCACCTCAGGAGAGTGCAGGGAGCTAAAGCACTCACATCTACATGGAAATGTGCTTTATATGGAATATTAAGCCTGGTGGAGTAGGCTGGCAGCGGAGTCAGTTTGTTCAATCCTTAGGTAAAGGAAGCTTTACGCTGACAAAAGGCAACATTGGTTTAACTGTAGCTTACAAAAGTGTGAGACTTCTGCTTAAATCAGGAGCATTTGCACGTATATTCGTAATTCACTTTAAAAGCAGTCATGATAGACATGCTAAACATGTGTGTGGTCTTAAGATATGATGTCACTTCTTATGATGTCACTTCCTGTAAGTCATAGGTTATGATGCCACTTTCGGTGATGCTATGCACTGAGATGTTACTTGCATAATGCCTGAGTTGGTTAGTCCCTCCACGTTTTTTTAGGACTTGTGCCCTGGATAATACATTTCCAGAGCATAACCAACAATATTTGAAAAACACCATTTAGATTCAAATGAAGAATGTAATAAACAGGTAAAGCATGCAATATTTAGAAAACTGTAAGGTTCCACTTCTAACTATTGCCGATCATCGAAATTTGATTGACCTGAAGTCACAAAAAATGTGTTAAAACCAAGCTTGATGGCGTTTACTCTTTGCACGTTTCAATTCCATTCCCACGTTTCAAGCTGAGGTTAAAAGCGGGACAGTCAAAGCCTTGTCACTTCCCAGAATCAGGGATCCTTTACCTCTAGATGTACCTGTGAGTGCAATCTACCGGAGTGTACTGGTGAAAGGTATATCTCTCTCCTGATGAGCCGTGTTTGCACAGCGCACCATTTTGTTGGTGAAGAAGGTAAACTGCTCTTTTGTGAATATGTAACCAGTGCTTTCCGCAATTATTCGGCTAGAAAATGGCGCTTACCCCAGAGAACCAACTGAATGGTGGCGCTGGCACTGTGCACTGTTTGTGTGATGGAGCCGGTTGTTTGCATGTGAGCTCTTTGAACACAGCGGTTTTAAAAGAAGAGGTGTCTGCCAGGATGGATTGAACCATGCCAGCAAAGAAGGATCACAAAGATCCACGAATGTGGCTAGCTGGCTAACAGATTGGTTGCTTAACTGCAGGGCTCAGCGAGGTCAAGGGTCAAGACTAAAGTGTGTTAAAAAAAATAATAAAAAATGATGCACATTCTGTGTACTTGCCAGGCTCAACATTGATCACAAAGACTTTGGTAGGTGGGACTCATCTCATGATGAGTCTACACAGGTGAGGATCTGAGGGAAGGAGACTCATGATTCACATAAGCAATACATAATTATTTCTAAATCAGTGTGGTTACCCAGCTGCCACTTGTCTTCTTCACCACCACCCACCCACTGGCTTCATAGGCACCCACTGCAGCCCCACAATGCACTTGGACCATATGGGGCAACAAGCGTGTATACTCTGTATTCTTCTTTTACCTTGGCACTCCTTGGGTCTGTTTCCATCCTCTGCTTTGTAGTAAGGTCTAACATAGTAAGAGGATATCTTAACAAGTAAACACAGAAGCACACGCCTCACCCAGTCAATTGGCCAGTGATTGGCCTTCTTTATCATAGGCGGAGAGCACGCGAGGCCCTGCTGCCGCGACAATGCCCCTTCCGCTCCAGTGGTCCCGGAAGGTTGCCCCGGCCCTGCCAATTGTATTGATCCCAGCACTAGGCTGCGACTCGTGGTGTTCCAGCCCAGAGGCGTCGCTTCGACATGTGCTCTGCTTCCCACCCTGCTCCCCTTCACGCATGTCCGATGGCATCAGTCACAGACTTACAAATAACGCGCCTCCTCCGCCTCCCTGGCGTGGTCCTAACCTTGCTGGGGGCAGGCAGGAAGGCTCCAAAGGATGTTGTGACAAAGAGGGAGCTGGGTAAGGCAAAAGGGTGGAAGAGAGAGGTGTGTGGCAGCATTATGAAAAACAGAAAACACTTTTGGCAACATTAATGCATAGAACGATAAGCCACAATTTAAGTGACCTCTAGACTCAGACTCTCCAACACTTTGTAAAGTGCACTAAAACCAGCACTGTAGGTTGCATTGCTATTGTGCACTATAAACAGGGCCACTGGAAAATGCTATTGCACAACGGTGGCTTTTTTCGCGTAACTATTAATAAGACAAACTCACTACATAATCTGTGATCTGCTGCATAATTTTCAGATTTTAACAATTAAAAAAAAATGTTTTTTTCTAGCCCAAACGGGATCAAGTTATTGACATTGCTGCATCTGGGTATAATTCTGCTCCGGATACGTATGGAAAGTTAACTGGTCTGCTTCAGCTGTTTCTTGCTGTAATCAGCTATTTAGAGAGGTGCCAAAGGTGCCCAGCTATTCCCCCCCTGTAGATGGACTTGGTGAGGGCTTTTTTCTCCAGCTGTGTATGAAATGAACTACACTGTTTTCCGGAGCAGGCTTTTAAATGGAAACAGGTTCTTCAAACGTGTACATATTCTCTTTGCCTTTCCTTACCACATATATTAGTCAACCCTCCTGGGTTATTTGGTCCTGCATTATTATTATTATTATTTGAATTTATACAGCGCATAGCCGCATAATGCCTGTGGTCATAATTATAAAACATGTGACCATTCACCCATAGTGAGATTGTGCCAACAGCAATCATTCAAAGCACTTCATCTGCACCATGCACTTCTGTGACCGTACACAGGCATGCTAAGTGCTTTGATCATGCACTTCTATCCTGATCTGTCACTCACTTCTATTTTAGGAATGAGATATCCTCACATGTCTTACAAAGCACCTCTAATGTGAACATCAATATGTACTGGGCTTCAAGTTTTCATAAAGTCACCAACGTGTTATAAGGCGCCTCTGTCCTAGAGTGCCACCCATCTGAATCTATCCTGGAGCGGCCATATTTACGGTGCTGAATCTAATACCCTGGATTTCCACACTTTTATCTGGCTTTCATTCTGCCACTCTGCCCCAGCTGTCCCTGTGGACTTTGGGCAAGTTTGACCTACCACAGCCTCTTCAAACACAGCAACTTTACAGAGAAAACAAAGGTACACAGTTTTGTATCCTGATATAGGAAACACATCCATTCACTGTTACAGTAAAGGTCCTTATTCCTCTGCTTCTGGGGTAGCTTGTTTCTCGCCATGTTTGTGCTATGTCTCCCTTCTTTGTCCTTTGTCTGTTGTCCATTTTTCTCCTCTACATCCTGTCTCTTCTGGTAACGAGTGATGCCATATGACTTGGACCCCAGTGCATTGAAGGGTCCTAATGCCCAACTGGACACCTCCCCCTCTTCTTGAAAAACAGCTCCTTTAATGTACCTTTGATTCACACCAATTCTATGTAGTAGTGATGACTTCTCTGCATGTGGAATCATATTACCTACAGCAGTATTTTTTTTCCCCCAGTAACACTGTGCCCTATGAAGATGTGTGTCGCAGCATCCACACGCTTGACAGTATAATTTTTATATAGTGTTACTTACTGCACTTATGCCAATTATGTGTGCTAAAGCTAGGACCAGTTCTAGGATTTGTGGGGTCCCGGGCAGAATAGAAATATGTGGAGCCCATCTAAGAATGAACATCACAGAAAGTGACATCAATTGATCATTAATTTCCTTGCATTGTTGAAGTAGCTTTGCAAGAAGCTACTTACCTAGAGTGGATAGCACTAAAATGGATACAAATATAAATATTAACCATATTAGAAGTACATATATGTTAAAGTTGTATTAGGTGGAAACACTTACATTAAGCAAAGTGGGGAAAAAAGCTGGGCCTAGATATCTCCAAAACTGATATGACTACTCCAATTGCTGTTATCATGGTGATGCAGCAATTAGATTTCTGAAACCCTTTCAGCCCTTGACTGAGAGGCCCCGGATAAGGGGACCCAATCCCTTGGGCCTCTCAGCACCAAAGCTGCCTCTGGGTCTCCTAATACTGGGATCTTTTGAAAGGTGTTAAACTGGTGCGGCCACCCGTGGTTGTAAGCTTCCCACACTGCTCATGCGCCGTGCCTGGCTGAAGCTTTTCACAAGCACCTAAATGCACATTTCTTTAGACTATACTTGGCTCACAAAGACTTATTGTAAGTTTGAGCATAGTGGCGGCTGGTGGCAGGGCAGGGTAGCAGGGCAGGGTGGCAGGTGTGGGGTCGGGGCCCTAGGCCCTCATGCTGGTAATCACTGAGACACGGACACACTGGATACTGGGTGCAACTGGCCCAGAGCACGTGCGCTCTGCCACTTTTATTAGAGCTGTGTCACCTGACCAGTGACATCAGTGGTGGGTGGGTGTTTAGTGTAATTACATTGTTAGCACTAGAATGCTAACTGATTCTGGGGCACTACAGCAGGGACGGCGGATAGGAGGACGGTATTAGGACGGGAAATGAAATAGGAAAAAATAAGACCACCTTCAGCCGCTTCACGCTCTTTTGCTCCTCTCCAGACAGGCTCCCAGAATCCCCTGCGTCCAATTCCGACGTTGCTCTCACAGCATAACAACAGCTTCAGGATTGACCTGAGAGCCCTCACTTCGCGCTCCCAGGGAGCCAGGGAGACTGGGAGCCTGTGTCTGCTGTCTCAAACCCAGCAATGCAGTTCGGGTTGGAGACAGCTTCAGTGCACATGCGGGTTTGGCCGTCCTGAGACGGCTGGCCAAACCCACATGCACACTGAAGGCAGTGCACCTACTACTCCCCTTTAGTGCCTTTCATCCCCTGGCCCTGCCCCAAGGCTGAAGTAAGCGATACAAAAGGGGATGATGGACGGAGCGTTTGAACAAATCAAACACTCACCCCCAGTGAACTGATCTGGGTTTAATCCATCACCATTCTTTAGTTCACTCAGCCACCCCAGTTCAGACATGGCTATATGCAAATCAGTCTGACCCTGTGCCTTATGGGAACAGTCCAGCCCGAAATGCCAAGCCATGTCTTCCCTGGACCGGAAACAAGCATCCTGGGACCGGTTTCGGATTCATAATCCTCATCAGCCAGGCTATCTTGAATCCAGTGGCCAAGTGAACAAGGGACTCACGTCTGAGTATACCATGCCACACTTAGGGCAAACAAAGCGATACAAAAGGGGATGATGGACGGAGCGTTTGAACAAATCAAACACTCACCCCCAGTCAACTGATCTGGCTTTAATCCATCACCATTCTTTAGGTCACTCAGCCACCCCAGTTCAGACATGGCTATATGCAAATCAGTCTGACCCTGTGCCTTATGGGAACAGTCAAGCCCGAACTGCCAAGCCATGTCTTCCCTGGACCGGAAACAAGCATCCTGGGACCGGTTTCGGATTCATAATCCTCATCAGCCAGGCTATCTTGAATCCAGTGGCCAAGTGAACAAGGGACTCACGTCTGAGTATACCCTGCCACACTTAGGGCAAACAAAGCAATACAAAAGGGGATGATGGACGGAGCGTTTGAACAAATCAAACACTCACCCCCAGTCAACTGATCTGGGTTTAATCCATCACCATTCTTTAGTTCACTCAGCCACCCCAGTTCAGACATGGCTATATGCAAATCAGTCTGACCCTGTGCCTTATGGGAACAGTCCAGCCCGAACTGCCAAGCCATGTCTTCCCTGGACCGGAAACAAGCATCCTGGGACCGGTTTCGGATTCATAATCCTCATCAGCCAGGCTATCTTGAATCCAGTGGCCAAGTGAACAAGGGACTCACGTCTGAGTATACCCTGCCACACTTAGGGCAAACAAAGCGATACAAAAGGGGATGATGGACGGAGCGTTTGAACAAATCAAACACTCACCCCCAGTCAACTGATCTGGGTTTAATCCATCACCATTCTTTAGTTCACTCAGCCACCCCACTTCAGACATGGCTATATACAAATCAGTCTGACTCTGTGCCTTATGGGAACAGTCCAGCCCGAACTGCCAAGCCATGTCTTCCCTGGACCGGAAACAAGCATCCTGGGACCGGTTTCGGGTTCATAATCCTCATCAGCCAGGCTATCTTGAATCCAGTGGCCAAGTGAGCAAGGGACTCATGTCTGAGTATACCCTGCCACACTTAAGGCAAACAAAGCGATACAAAAGGGGATGATGGACGGAGCGTTTGAACAAATCAAACACTCACCCCCAGTCAACTGATCTGGGTTTAATCCATCACCATTCTTTAGTTCACTCAGCCACCCCAGTTCAGACATGGCTATATGCAAATCAGTCTGACCCTGTGCCTTATGGGAACAGTCCAGCCCGAACTGCCAAGCCATGTCTTCCCTGGACCGGAAACAAGCATCCTGGGACCGGTTTCGGATTCATAATCCTCATCAGCCAGGCTATCTTGAATCCAGTGGGCAAGTGAACAAGGGACTCACGTCTGAGTATACCCTGCCACACTTAGGGCAAACAAAGCGATACAAAAGGGGATGATGGACGGAGCGTTTGAACAAATCAAACACTCACCCCCAGTCAACTGATCTGGGTTTAATCCATCACCATTCTTTAGTTCACTCAGCCACCCCAGTTCAGACATGGCTATATGCAAATCAGTCTGACCCTGTGCCTTATGGGAACAGTCCAGCCCGAACTGCCAAGCCATGTCTTCCCTGGACCGGAAACAAGCATCCTGGGACCGGTTTCGGATTCATAATCCTCATCAGCCAGGCTATCTTGAATCCAGTGGCCAAGTGAACAAGGGACTCACGTCTGAGTATACC
Source organism: Lissotriton helveticus (assembly GCF_964261635.1). Lineage (NCBI taxonomy): Eukaryota > Metazoa > Chordata > Amphibia > Caudata > Salamandridae > Lissotriton > Lissotriton helveticus. The sequence continues at coordinate 987,459,887 of NC_136061.1, read as the reverse complement.
CTGCCACACTTAGGGCAAACAAAGCGATACAAAAGGGGATGATGGACGGAGCGTTTGAACAAATCAAACACTCACCCCCAGTCAACTGATCTGGGTTTAATCTATCACCATTCTTTAGTTCACTCAGCCACCCCAGTTCAGACATGGCTTTATGCAAATCAGTCTGACCCTGTGCCTTATGGGAACAGTCCAGCCCGAACTGCCAAGCCATGTCTTCCCTGGACCGTAAACAAGCATCCTGGGACCGGTTTTGGATTCATAATCCTCATCAGCCAGGCTATCTTGAATCCAGTGGCCAAGTGAACAAGGGACTCACGTCTGAGTATACCCTGCCACACTTAGGGCAAACAAAGCGATACAAAAGGGGATGATGGACGGAGCGTTTGAACAAATCAAACACTCACCCCCAGTCAACTGATCTGGGTTTAATCCATCACCATTCTTTAGTTCACTCAGCCACCCCAGTTCAGACATGGCTATATGCAAATCAGTTTGACCCTGTGCCTTATGGGAACAGTCCAGCCCGAACTGCCAAGCCATGTCTTCCCTGGACCGGAAACAAGCATCCTGGGACCGGTTTCGGATTCATAATACTCATCAGCCAGGCTATCTTGAATCCAGTGGCCAAGTGAACAAGGGACTCACGTCTGAGTATACCCTGCCACACTTAGGGCAAACAAAGCAATACAAAAGGGGATGATGGACGGAGCGTTTGAACAAATCAAACACTCACCCCCAGTCAACTGATCTGGGTTTAATCCATCACCATTCTTTAGTTCACTCAGCCACCCCAGTTCAGACATGGCTATATGCAAATAAGTCTGACCCTGTGCCTTATGGGAACAGTCCAGCCCGAACTGCCAAGCCATGTCTTCCCTGGACCGGAAACAAGCATCCTGGGACAGGTTTCGGATTCATAATCCTCATCAGCCAGGCTATCTTGAATCCAGTGGCCAAGTGAACAATGGACTCACGTCTGAGTATACCCTGCCACACTTAGGGCAAACAAAGCGATACAAAAGGGGATGATGGACGGAGCGTTTGAACAAATCAAACACTCACCCCCAGTCAACTGATCTGGGTTTAATCCATCACCATTCTTTAGTTCACTCAGCCACCCCACTTCAGACATGGCTATATGCAAATCAGTCTGACCCTGTGCCTTATGGGAACAGTCCAGCCCGAACTGCCAAGCCATGTCTTCCCTGGACCGTAAACAAGCATCCTGGGACCGGTTTCGGATTCATAATCCTCATCAGCCAGGCTATCTTGAATCCAGTGGCCAAGTGAACAAGGGACTCACGTCTGAGTATACCCTGCCACACTTAGGGCAAACAAAGTGATACAAAAGGGGATGATGGACGGAGCGTTTGAACAAATCAAACACTCACCCCCAGTCAACTGATCTGGCTTTAATCCATCACCATTCTGTAGTTCAATCAGCCACCCCAGTTCAGACATGGCTATATGCAAATCAGTCTGACCCTGTGCCTTATGGGAACAGTCCAGCCCGAACTGCCAAGCCATGTCTTCCCTGGACCGGAAACAAGCATCCTGGGACCGGTTTCGGATTCATAATCCTCATCAGCCAGGCTATCTTGAATCCAGTGACCAAGTGAACAAGGGACTCACGTCTGAGTATACCCTGCCACACTTAGGGCAAACAAAGCGATACAAAAGGGGATGATGGACGGAGCGTTTGAACAAATCAAACACTCACCCCCAGTCAACTGATCTGGGTTTAATCCATCACCATTCTTTAGTTCACTCAGCCACCCCACTTCAGACATGGCTATATGCAAATCAGTCTGACCCTGTGCCTTATGGGAACAGTCTAGCCCGAACTGCCAAGCCATGTCTTCCCTGGACCGGAAACAAGCATCCTGGGACCGGTTTCGGATTCATAATCCTCATCAGCCAGGCTATCTTGAATCCAGTGGCCAAGTGAACAAGGGACTCACGTCTGAGTATACCCTGCCACACTTAGGGCAAACAAAGCGATACAAAAGGGGATGATGGACGGAGCGTTTGAACAAATCAAACACTCACCCCCAGTCAACTGATCTGGGTTTAATCCATCACCATTCTTTAGTTCACTCAGCCACCCCAGTTCAGACATGGCTATATGCAAATCAGTTTGACCCTGTGCCTTATGGGAACAGTCCAGCCCGAACTGCTAAGCCATGTCTTCCCTGGACCGGAAACAAGCATCCTGGGACCGGTTTCGGATTCATAATACTCATCAGCCAGGCTATCTTGAATCCAGTGGCCAAGTGAACAAGGGACTCACGTCTGAGTATACCCTGCCACACTTAGGGCAAACAAAGCGATACAAAAGGGGATGATGGACGGAGCGTTTGAACAAATCAAACACTCACCCCCAGTCAACTGATCTGGGTTTAATCCATCACCATTCTTTAGTTCACTCAGCCACCCCAGTTCAGACATGGCAATATGCAAATCAGTCTGACCCTGTGCCTTATGGGAACAGTCCAGCCCGAACTGCCAAGCCATGTCTTCCCTGGACCGGAAACAAGCATCCTGGGACCGGTTTCGGATTCATAATCCTCATCAGCCAGGCTATCTTGAATCCAGTGGCCAAGTGAACAAGGGACTCACGTCTGAGTATACCCTGCCACACTTAGGGCAAACAAAGCGATACAAAAGGGGATGATGGACGGAGCGTTTGAACAAATCAAACACTCACCCCCAGTCAACTGATCTGGGTTTAATCATCACCATTCTTTAGTTCACTCAGCCACCCCAGTTCAGACATGGCTATATGCAAATCAGTCTGACCCTGTGCCTTATGGGAACAGTCCAGCCCGAACTGCCAAGCCATGTCTTCCCTGGACCGGAAACAAGCATCCTGGGACCGGTTTCGGATTCATAATCCTCATCAGCCAGGCTATCTTGAATCCAGTGGCCAAGTGAACAAGGGACTCACGTCTGAGTATACCCTGCCACACTTAGGGCAAACAAAGCGATACAAAAGGGGATGATGGACGGAGCATTTGAAGTTGAAGTAGGCACACCGGCGGGGGCGATGCTCCTCTGCCATAGCGGAGGAGCCGCCGCTGTTGGAGAACTTGCCTCTGCAATTGAACATGCTCTCCACTTTCCTCTCCCACTTGTCTCCTCCTTCATTTCATTTCATTTTTTCATCCATTCTGTATTCCCCTTTTTGAAAACTCTTACTCATTCTCTTTCTCCCCCCTACTCCAGTTCCATCCTCAACACTCCTCCCCTTACACCTTCCCCTTTCTCATTTCCTTCTTTACTTTTCCTCTTTTCCTACCTCCCTTCCCCATTTCTATTCAAGTTGCACTGGATCTTCCTCATCCTCTCCCTCTACTTCCTAGTCTTTCCCGCACTGTTCTCGCTCCACCCCTTTGTTATTTTCTGATCTCTCACCAGCTCTCTGTTATTTTCCTTTCTCACTTTTCTGTTCTCAGTCCCCTCTTAACTTTCGTTTCCTCCGTCTCCCTCTCTTCTACCTCGCTCCTACTACACCTTGCTCACTCTCTCCCTTTATTTCCCGCCCACCCTCTCTGCTCTCTCCCTCTCTCGGCTTTCCCTTTTTCTCTGCTCTCACTCCCTTCCAATGATTCCTCCTCCCCTTTTCTCTCTTTTCCATGCCCTCTTCCCATACTTCCGGCCCCCTCTGTTCTCTCTTCAACTCTCACTCTTTTTCCTATTGTTCCCCTCCGCCCCTTCTCTTACACTCCCTCCCCTATCTTACCGCTCACTCCTGTTCTGTTCCAGCTCACCTGCTTTGTCATCTCCCTCTCTATTACCCGCTCACTCCCTATCTGTATCCCTTTCTCCTAATCTCCAGTCCTCACCCCCCCACCTCCATCTCCTCCTCGACTATCCCTCGCCTTCTTCGCTCTCTCCTACTCCTACCTTTCGGTCCTTGCTGCTAAATTACCCTGTTAAATATTCAAAAGAATAACCTCTATATCCAGTTCAATTTTAATCAATGTAACAACCTGGGAATGTCTGTGCTCGCGACACCATCTTCTTGCTACGCAAAATTCGTACTTTTGGTGGTGCCAAAAAGTAACTTGTACTTTGTTATTATGCGTACCGCCTTGGTGCACGATAATTATTTTGCTATTAACTTTTTTTTTTTTAATGCATGATTTTATGTATTTAGTTAGTGTCTGTGCACTTGCCGTTCCTACTTGCTTCTTCTCCCTGGCGCCTGCCCAGGTCTGAGTTACATGTGAGTTGGCTGATTAACAGGGCTTTTGTCTTTCTCTTTCAGGTCAGAACTCTTTAAGTGACTGCGGAAGAAAGAGTGTCGTGAAGCATAAATATTTATACAGGTTTAAAATCATCACATATATAATATGATTGACGCTGCATTCGGGACACGGTAATTCTGCAAACATGTAGTTTACAGCGGGCGCAGAAATCCTTTTGTCATTTACAGCATTTGTTAAAGATCATCTTGTGTTCTTTTGTAAAAGATTGGTTGTTGTCAGAGCAGAGGTTTTATTTTACTATAGCCTTATAGCCCGCTGTACAGGGCTGTACCGGCTATTAAAGGCCCTCTCCAGCGTTGCGAGGGCCTTTAACAAGGGAGAGGGACTTTAACCCCTTGCATGCGGCCGCGATTCTGCGCCTGTGCGGCAAAATCGCAAGTGGGCAGGTTTATGACGGCCTGCCCCCAGCCGTCATCAGCACACGAGCGCCGTAGTGCATGACGGCTGGGGGCCGTCATCAGCATGCAGGGGTTAATAGCCGGTATAGCCCAGCTACGAAGGGCTATAAGGCTATTAGAACATTCTGCCACTAGAGGGCAGAATGTTCTAACAAAAAAGAACAAAGCCTTATGGGAGCGTGAGGGGATTGGAATCCCCTCAGGCTCCCTGAAGCCTTTGTTCACAGCCAGAGCTGTGAACAAAGAAACATTGGAATGTTGGAGCTCCAGGCTTATACCAGCCATTATAAGCCCGGAGCACTCCATTGTTTTCAATGAGGCTACCAACATTCCAATGTTCTAATACAATTTAGGTAGGCATTTGTCTCAGTTCGGGTGCGTTCCTTGCTGCTCTTAATTTATATTTCATTGTGTTATTTGCAGCTGATTTACTTCTTCCTTCGATTGTTGATAACTCTGTAAGCGTGCTCATATTTTCCTGGTGTTCTTATGGCATTGAATTACCCAAGGAGGGCTACTAATTGTTTTATGCACTTGTGTATACATTTGCTGTGGTCAAAGTGGGCACGGCAGATTGACCGCCTGTCAAAGTGGTGAATTCTCTAATTTGCCCTGTTGTAAGATGGCACCTGACTTTGACTTGCCCATAGGTCACGCCATACAAATCCATACATTTAAAACCCAGGACATATTCCACTTGTGGCCACTTCCCCGATTTAGGGGCTGATTCACACGTAGCGGGTCCTGCCACACTACCACTGGTGAGGTGGAGACGGCATCTCTGCCACAATAGATCAATCATGCTGGGCCTGTCATGGTTTCCACATTTACCGTCCAAGGTGGTAGCTTCGTACATGGTGGCAGCTGCTTTTTGAGGAAAGTAATTTATTGCATTTGGAACCTATCCACTTGGGTGGTGTATGCATCCGAATGTGAGTGATTAGGAGAACTCATTCCCTCCAAAATATACCCACAGGGGTGATAAGTCATGGTATTGAGTTACAACAAGTTTATCAATAATTGCTCGGTGTTATGGCAATAACAAGAGTATTAAACAATACAAACTATAGAATGAATTTTTGATTTGAAATAATCCAACAGCGATATATATTACAGTTTGATGGTAGTCACTCTGTAGTTATAGTTAGGATTCCCAGAGATAGGAATTTCTCGGATTTTTGCATGCTAAAAAATGTGCCTCTTTTGACTAATTTCCATGAAACTTTGAAGACCTACAGCTTTTCCTTATTGGCAGGTGAAGGAAAGTTTTGCAATGATTCCTTAAGGGGGTGCAAAGAAAAAAGGAGGTCCCAAAACAGCATTTTGCACCAATTTATTTTTCATAGCTGAATGGAATTTAATGAAATTTGGGAGGAATATAGATTATGATGTGTAGATGATCCTTTTTTAGTATAGGGTATTTTTAAAGTTACAGGGGATTTAACCTTATGATATCTGAGGATGTGAAATACTGCAAAATTAGTTATAATTTTCTACATATTTTTACAACTTATGGAGTACTAGAATAACCTAGTAAGAACTGCACTACTTAAAATAAAAAATAAAAACGATGTAAAAGAAAATACCCTCTACTACACTATATTTTACCAATGTAGTGTATTACAGTGTATATTACATTTTTTACATATTTAAATATTTCCCCAAAAGTCTACACAGTAATGCTGTAATGCCTAGAAATTACAGCGCAGCCTAAATATTTACTAATATAGCCTTATAGCCCGTTGCCGAAGGCTATACCTGATGTTAAAGGCCCTGATCCCGAATGCGAGGGCCTATAACAAGGGAGAGAGCCATTAACATGTAGTATAGCCTGAGGCAGATGGCCTATAAGGCTATTATAATATTCCACCCACTAAGGGTTGAATGTTCTAAATTAAAAATGGAGAAGCAAAAGACAAACATTGGAATGTTGGAGCGCTGGGCTTATACAAGCTATTATAGGACTCTATTGTCTTCAATGGAGCTGTCAACATTCCAATGTTCTAATAATACATAAAGTTTGTTTAAAACAATTAAAATACATGGTACTACAATATATTTCAATAATATACTAGGCTGCAGCATATTTTGATTTGTTTTGTTTCTGTAACTACTGCAGTACTTGGTAGGTACTAGCGCTGAATTCCATGAACCTTTCTAAAAATATATAGCTACCTATTACTGTTACCACTTTCATAAAAGGGAGTGGTGTAGAGTGTAGTGGCATACAGTGCAATAGCGTAGGGCAGACTATCATAGACTGAAATAGTGTACTCTGGAGTAGCATAGAGTGGAGTGTCATACAATGGGGTGGTGTACACTGGACACTGGAGTTACTCAGACTGGATTGGCATAGATTGGAATAGCATTCAGTGGAATGGCATAGAGTGCAGTGCCATACAGTGGAGTGGTGAAGAGTGGAGTGGGGTACAGTGGAGTAGTCTACAGTGTAATAGCATATAGCGGAGTGGCATACAGCTGAGTGGCGTAGAGTGGAGTAGTGTAAGTGGAATATCATAGAGTGGAGTGTCGAGAGCAGAGAAGCATACAGTGGAATAGCGTAGAGTGGAGTAGCATAAAGTGGAATGGCAAAGACTGGAGTGGCATAGAATAGAGTGAAGTGGCATAGAATGGAGTGGTGTAGGGTGGAGTGGGGTACAGTGCACATGTGTTTTAAGGAATAACATATAGTACATTGGTGTAGAGTGGAGTTGCATAGAGTGGAGTGACATAGAGTGAAATAGTATAGAGTGGAGTGTCGTATAGTGGAGTTGCATACAATGGAGTAGTGTAGAGTGAATTTGCATACAGTGCAGTGGTGTACAGTGGAGTGGCATAGACTTGGGTGTCGTAAAGTGGAGCGGCATACAGTGGAATAGCATAGACTGGAGTGGTGCACAGTGCAGTGGCGTAGAGTGGAGTGTTGTAGAGTGTACTAGCGTACAATGGAATAGCCTAGAGTGGAGTGGCATGGAATGGTATAGAGTGGAGTGGTGTAGAGTGGTTGGAGTAGAGTGGCGTGAGGTACAGTGTAGTAGCGCACAGTAGAAGAACTTAGAGTGTAGGGACATAGGGCTAGATGTAGGTAAAGCATATTTACCGACCCTTAAATACCGAATTTTACCGATTCGGTATTTAAAAGTCGGTAAATATGAAGGGGGGAGATGTAGGGAAATCCAGATGTTTATTTACCGAATCGGTAAAAGTCGGTATTTACCGATCGGTAAATACCGACCTGTAATGCTCCATTCATTCCTATGGGCTATGAAGCCCATAGGAATGAATGGGGCATTACAGGTCGGTATTTACCGATCGGTAAATACAGATTTTTGGCAAGGGTGCAGGGGGTGTCACTTTGACACCCTCTAGCACCCCCAAAAAAGGTTCGGGGGCCATATGGCAGGCATACCTGCCCTAAGGGCAGGTCTGCCTGTCATATGGCACAGGTGTGCATGCGCACATTTGCATGCACACCTGAATCGGTATTTCACCATCAAATTGAATTTGATGGTAAAATACCGATTTCTAAGGCCTTGTGGGACTCATAAGAGTCCCACCTACATATCGATTTTACAGATTCTGTAAATATACCGGTCAGTAAATTTACCGACCGGTATATTTACAGATTCTGTAAAATTACCTATCGGTAAATTTACAGAACGGTAAATTTACCGATTCTGCCCCCTACATCTCAAATGCCTTTTACCGGTCGGTAACGGCCGAATTCGGCCGTTACCGACCGGTAAAAGCCTACCTACATCTGGCCCATAGTGTTTAGGTGCATAGAGTGCAGTGGCGTAGAATGGAGTGGTGTACAGTGTAATAGCCTACAATGGATTGTCGTAGAGTGGAGTGTCATACATTGGAATAGTATACAAAGCAGTGGCAGTGGTACACTGAAGTGGCATGCAGTAGAGTGGCAAAGAGTAGAATAGGATAGAATGTAGTGTTGTAGAGTGGAGTTGTGTACAGTGGAGTAGAGCAGAGTGGAGGGGCATATAGTGGAGTGAAGTATACAGGAGTGTCATAGAATTGAGTGGCATAGAGTGCAATAGATATACAGTGGAGTGGTGTAGAGTGGAGTGGCATACAGTGGGTGTCGTAGAGGAAAGTGGTGTAGACTGGAGTGACATACAGTGGGTAGATGTAAAGTGTAATAACGTTGAGTTTACTGGCTTACAGTGTAATGACGAATATGTGATGTTCCAACGCGTGGTAGTACCACGCTGTAGGTAACAACACAGTTGTTACATCGTCCGCGTTGTTACCACGCATGGCATTACATCGCAAGTCGTTTTAATGACTTGCGCTAGATGGCGCGCTGGTCTTAGGAATAGTATAAATGACTCCAGTAAGTGCAACAGCAGGGAAGGTGTTGGATTTTAAATCCAACAAATTTCCTGGTGTTGCATGCCACCTAACGCAAGTCGTTGAAATGACTTGTGATGTAATGCCATGCGTGGTAACAACGCGGATGATGTAATGTCCGCCATTGTTATCAACCCTCGTGGTATTACCAGCATTGTAAACGCTGTCTCCCGTAATGGCGTAGAGTGGAATATAGTGGAATAGCGTAGAGGAGAAAGGCATAGAGTGAAGTGTCATACAGTGGAATAACATAGAGTAGAATAGCGCAGAGTGTATTGAAGTCGAGCGGAGTGGCATATAGTGGAGTGGCGAGGAATGAAGCAGTGTACAGTGTAATAGTGCACAGTGTTTGTCGTAGAGTGGAGTGGCATACAGTGGAGTGGCATACAGTACAGTAGTGAACAGTGCGGTTTTGTACATTGAAGTGGCATACAGCCCAGTGGTATAGAGTAGAACAACTTAGAGTATACTATTGTAGAGTGGCGTTGCATAGAGCAGAATAGACTACACTAGGGTAGCATTGAGTGGAGGAGCATACAGTGGAGTGGCGTAGACTGGAGTGTCAGAATGAAGTGGCGTAGAGTGTAATAGCGTAGAGTGGAGTGTTGTAGAGTGTAATGGAATAGAGTGGAGTGGAGTGCAGTAAATTAGAGAAGAATAAAGTGGCGTATAGTGGAGTGACATATAGTGGAGGAATATAGCATGTCACAACGCATGCTATTACATTGCGTGCTTCTACAACGCGGTCGTTATTAGTACGCGATACATTTACATCGCAAATATTTAGATCGACTTGCTGTATGGGGCGTGCTGGACTTAGGAATAGTATTATTTACTAGTCCTCCAGTTTGCGCAACAGTAGGGAAGGTGATGGATAAGAACCAACTAAAACTTAATTCTAAAAAAAACTGAGATAATCATTCCGAGCAATAAACTTATTCATTGGACACCCTCCTACTGGCCCCCAGAGTTAGATGCGGCTCCAATTCCCAAACCAGTATAAAGAGTTTGGGGCTTCACATCGACTCTGATCTTTCCATGAGTGCCCAAATTGGCACAGTTACTTCTGCCTGTTTTGTCCAACTCCGTAAACTGCGTGAGATCAGATGTTTCTTTAGTAAAGAGGCCAGTATTCAAATTGTAATTGCCCTTATTTTATCTAAAATTGATTATGGAAATGCCCTCTATTTTGTCATTTCATTGTATCTGAGACACCACCTTCAGTTGATCCAGAACCAAGCAGCTAGAATCATCCATCTTAAGAACAGAAGGTGTCACATCAACCCACTGCTTAAAGATCTCCACTGGCTTCCAGTGGAGCAGCGTCTGATGTTTAAAATTGGTTGTATTCTCTTTAAAGCCATTCAAGAAACCGACCCGAGTTTAATTTTCTTTTGCATTAATAAGCACCTGCCTCAGTGTAATCTGAGATCGAAGCATCTGAACCTTTTGACGGTGCCCAGAATTAGACGGAAACATATTGGAGGGACTCGGGTATCCTATCACTGCCTATTCCCATTAGGCTTGAGGCTAAAAACCTGGCTGTTTACCCTGGCCTACAACTAGTTGACCCTCTACCTGTCTCTCTCTGTTCTTTTTCTGCACAGACTCCTCAGCTCCAAGAGACCTGTAGGTGAACGTCCACTTATATAAATTCCCATGTAACATAACATAACATTAGCCCCACCTACAGCAAGTCGATGTAATACCTTGCAGTAGGAAGGTATCACGTACTAACAACACAGTCGTTGTAACAACTGCGTTGTAATAGCACTGCGATTTGATGACAGCGTTGTAAATGGTGTTCCCCATAGTGGAGTGGCATAGAGTGTAATAGGGTTGAGTGGTGTAAAGTGCAGTGGCATAGAGTGGAGTGGGGTAGACTGGAGTGTGTTAATTGAAACATATGTCTCGTGAAAGTGTGTGAACAGAACAGATGTAGTTGTAATGTGGCAGGAATGTACATTATGAGGTGTAAATAGTAATTTGTATTTGGTAATGTGTGAATAGTGTAAGTAGTGTTAAAGTTATGCGTTTTAAAATATTAGGATATATATTTTGCCGCAGTATAGAGGGGTAGGCTTGCGGTACATGCTGATGAGAAGGCAACATATGATTGGCTAATGGCTGTGTTTACTAAAGGTAAAAGGCAACCATTTAGTTTATAGCACAGATATAGGTAAGTAGTAGGTATTATTGTTGTTCCCTACCTATTACCACATTATTAAGTTGCTAATAGGTAGAGAAATGTATTTAAAATGTTCTATACATATTTACAGCTGTTTAGGCAGAACAACACATTGAAAAAACTTTTTAAGTAGCACAGTAATGTATAGGTATTTCCGCTCTACTCCATAGACTTTTTTGTTTGTGCATATTTGAAAATGTTAAAAGTAGACCATACACTTTAATACACTATATTTGCAAAATATAGTATAGCACAGTGTATTTTTAATTATTTAACATATATATATATATTTTTTTATTTGAAGTACCGCAGTACCCCAGAGGCAGTACAACAGTTCTACGTACATAAAAAATATATATATATAGAAACAAACAAATATTTTTCCCTACCTATTACCACTTTAACAAAGTGGTAATAGGTAGGAGAAAAATATCAAGCTAATACATGTATCTGAAGGGGTAGCGCAGAATACAGCCAAAGTGTGCTTAAAAACAACATGACTGCCTTTAACTTTTGTAAAGGCAGTCATAAGCCAATCACATAATGGCTTGTCATCACTATGTACAACAGTACTTCCACGCAATACCATGAAAAACAGCGACATTATGCGAAACTACTGCAACAATAGATATCACCAGGTTTAAATGCCTTATAACTTAAAAAAATGCTTACCCTACTTACCTGCAGTACCCAAAAGGATCACCTGTGCAACATAATGTGTAATCTTGCCACATTTCATGGAAATTTGTTCAGCCGTTTTCGTGTTATGCGAGATGCAAAAGTCTATGGCAATACATTGGGGGAAAAACGTTTTTTGAAACCCCCCTTTTCCTCTGCCAATGTAGAAAAATCTATAGGTCTGGAAAGTTTCGTGGAGATTCGTCAAAAGGTGTTAATGGTGAAAAATCCCTTGAATTCATATCACTGGTAACCCTAACTATAACTTTGGAGTGGGTACCTCCATGCTGTACGATATATGCGGTTTAAAATAAATTTTTTGCTATTCTGTGATCAGACAATACGATTTACTATATGTATTTACACAGTTATAATTTTACGTTTTAAGTAGTAACATTTAAAAACCGCTTAACATTTTGAACATGAGAGTGCTGTTAGTAGTATTCTTTCTATGTCCATGGGTGGGGTCATGTGACTCACAGAAGGAGGAGGCATACGAAACAAGCTTTAAAAAGAAGGTCTGACGCAGTGCTCGTTGTGTGATCAAGAGCACTTGATTCTTGAAACGCGTCATCTAGAAAGGTTTGAAGAATAAAAACATTTCCTTGCCTGAAGCCGTGGGGTCCGCCTCTTCATTTTGCCTGTGTGGAGGTTTTGAAGATTGCTGTGCTGATTTCATTTACGGAAGCGAGTTGTCTCCGTCGGTGGTACCCCCTCCTCTGAAGTGGCCGTGTAGTACAACTAGCAGTGTCGAGATTCCGGAGAGGAATATTACGCGTGGCGCCCTGCAGCTGTGTATGAGTCCACTGAAGCCGGACGGCGAGCGAAGAGGACGGGTCGGAGGACTGGTTTGAATGCATACCTACCCTGAGTGGCGCAATTAGGCAACGTGCAGGTGGGGAGGTAACGGCTTCAAAGTCAAGAGAGAGTAACGCTCACGCCGACAGCCAAACATATAAATCCTTTCTGCACTGAACAATTATATCAGCAAGTCTGGAACGGGAGCGTGAAGCGGCAGCAGAAGAACTATTTGGTCATTTGCCGCAGGCTAGTACAGCGGTAACTAGCGAAGCAAGCAGTGTAAATCAGGACATAAAACAGTTGTTGAAAGCCCTGGAGAAAAAAAACAAATCAGAAATTACTAAGTGGTGGGAGCACAAATCGCTCACCAAATATGAGGATGTAGGACGAGTGTCCAGAGGTTTGAGGATATTATTAGCACCCAGTTTCGAAGAACCAAACCCCGCGATGTTGAAAGAGTGGGGAGAAAGTAATTTGTTGGCCTCGATGAACCTGGTTAAGATCCTAATTAAGTATGCTTTGCTTGAACGTCAAACGTTATTGGAAGAAATTGCCAAGATTAATGAAGAATTGGATAAAGTGGCTCAAGTCGAGCAGAAAGACTTAATTGTGAAGACACGCAAAGAAATTAGTGAAAGGTTGCGCAAACACGAGGAAAACGTAAAAAGTACGTAAAGCGCACAAGTTTTCCAGGGACCAGAAAGATTATGAATTGGGACAGATTTATACTTTCTCTCGCAAATTTGAACTTGCCAAAATATTAAGGTTTAACATTAATAATGCGAACAAAAAGCAACAACAAGGACAATGCAGTCAAGGTGGAAACGTAATGGAGTCAGACGCAGATACATTATCAGTGTCAAGTATGTCAAGTACATCAGGCTCTGAGCTGAGTACAACGGAAGGGTGACAAGTAATATGATACTTAATCTGGGTGAAGAAGTGGATTTTTTAGTGGAGGATCGTTTGCAAACTCTCCGCCCAAGAACGTGGAGCAACAAAGAAGGAAATGGTGCAATGCGAGGAGGAGAGCAAGGAGGAAATGCCGAAAGGCCACAACAAAAAAAGAAACCGTGGTACAAAAAGAAACAATGAATGATTGCACAATTACAAATTTGACAAATGAGACCTTAACGGAAGCTGAAGAGCAACTCCTAGCCTTGGGCCTGAATTTCTGCCCAGAGAGTACTTTCAACTACACTAGCACGAGGGCAGATATTTTCTGTTTTATATGAAAATGAAAGTTAAAAAAGTTTTTTGCAATTAAATCAATAAATGTTGCAGAAGAAGACAGCAACATTGTACCTGCAAAAACTCAATCTAAACCACCTCTAGCCGCGGCTGCGGATGCGAAATTACTGTTAACTCTATGTGATTTGGGAAAATCACCTAGTAAAGTGTCACAACCAGAGGTGACGGAAATACCTAGCACTCAGAGAGACTTACAAGGAATTGATATTATGCAAAAAGGAGCGGGAGAAAGCCCTTTTAAAGGGAAGAGTACGTTTGTCCCAATGATTCCTAAAGACGCGGTAGACATATTTCATGAGTGTGTGGTCGAGGAACTTAAACAATTAAATCGAAAAGTGAAGAGTCAAAAGCGCGTCCAAACATATAATGAGGTACAATATGCAAACCTAATCAACAAACTCAGCAAAAACCATGAAATTGTGGGAGGGAATATTGTACTCTGGCAAAAAAAGACTACATCAGTGAGGCCATGAGGCAGTTGGAGAATGTTGATTGCTATGTTAAAACGAATGGTATGGAATACAAAAAAGCAAAGGAAGAGTTGAAAAAGCGCATGGCGACATTTAAAAAGGGAAGGTTTGATATCACCAACAGAGTTTGGCTTCCTTTACTCTGAAAACCCTGTGATACCAAGTATGTATCTGATACCTAAAGTACATAAGATGAAATATCCAACACCTGGAAGACCAATCATCTCGGCAATCAGTAGCATAAGTGAAAATATCAACCGGTATCTTGATTTTTATTTGCAGGATCTTATGAAAAATCTACCCAGTTACATCAAGGACACTAGAGATTTTTTAAATAAACTGAATTTGATTAAATGGCAATATGACTGGTGTATGTTAACATTGGATATAGAATCACTATACACCAGCATCGACCATGTGAAAGGAGTGGATGCCATAAAACATTATTTAGGACGTAGATCATGGGAGTATTACAGTCACAATCAAATGTTATATGAATTGGTGAGCTGGTATTTGAACAATACTTTCTTTATGTTCGGTAAAGATATATGGAGACAAATAAGGGGTGTGGCGATGGGATCCTGCTTCTCCCCCAGCTATGCATGTTTACATGTTGGCCGGTGGGAGGAGCGGGATCTCATCGTCACCCCAGGTTTTAAGCAAGTACGGCATTGGATGCGCTTTATTGATGATGTTTTTTGTGTGTGGGAGGGGGATGAATCTAGTGCCCAGAGGTTTGTGGGTTCACTAAACAACAACAACTACAACCTCTTCTTTACATCTAATGTGAGTAAAACCAAATCTGAGTTTTTAGATGTACAAGTTAAAATAGAAAATCACACAATTGTAATATCTTTATTCCGTAAGCCCACTGCTGGCAATAGTATTCTACATGCCAGCAGTGGACATCCGAGACACCTGATTGAAAGCATCCCCTATGGGGAGCTTCTGCGACTTAAGAGAATCTGCAGCACTCCTGAGAGCTTCGAGAAAGGAGCCAAAGAAATGGTAGGGCGTTTAAAAGCAAGGGGTTATAGTGATTTAACCCTGTCTAAGGCACTTTCCAAGACCCTAGGGAATCCTTATTGGCACCCAAAAGTCCTAATGATGTGGATGATAATGATACTCCTCGCCTGATAATAACATTTAGCAAGCAGGAGGGAAAGATTAAATCAATCATTAAAAAGAATTGGCCCATCATTATGACTGATGGAGTTTTAGGGAGTAGATTGCCTGATACCCCGACCATAACTTACAGGAGGGCTAGGAGCATACGCAACATAGTAGTGAGAGCAAATCCAGAATTAGGTCGTGGCAGTAACTGGTTAAAAACTAAAGATGGGTTTTGTAAAAGCTCATCCTGTTGGGCGTGCAAATTTGGGACAAATACAACCCATTTTGATACTCCTTTCTCCAATTTTCAGACCACAATCAAAAGCAACTATAGTTGTCGTACTGAGTATGCTGTGTATGTCCTGGAGTGCACCTGTGGCTTTCATTATGTGGGCAGCACCAAGCTGCAGGTGCACGTCAGGATTTTGCAGCATCTCAGGGCAATCGTGAATAATGATGATACCTATCCGGTTGCACGACACTTTAGAACTACTCACAATAACAATTTAGCATGCCTTACATACTTTGTGATTGACGCAGTGGCCCCCCTCAGAAGAGGGAGTAACAGAGAAAAAATGTTAAGGAGAAAGGAGACAAGCTACATAGTAGAACTTGATAGTAAACATCCCAATGGGTTAAATACTACAGCAGATTTGCATAATTTCTTATACATTTCTTATAACATAATTTTTAGATCAATATTAATTTCCCTAAGCCTCACTGAAACTGATATTCCGCATATGAATTGAACAACGAGTTTTTCAAGGACCTGATGAAAAGTTTGTGGAATTATATATGAGATTTACTCGCACGGATAATAATTTTCTAGTGATGAAATCCCCGATATGACCAGACATTGTATATATATATATTTTTTTTTAAAGACATCACATGTGACTTATTGTACATACACTCTCTTGTGAGGATTAGTGTTCAAAGGTCTTTTTTGTTTTTTAATATCACTCAATATATGATGGACCTTTTAGGTATAAGGTTGTGGTTAGCACATAGTAGAACACGTTTAGTATAAACACATTGACTCATGGGGGATTTTTTTAAAATTAATTGTGTATAAAGTTTTGATACAATACAAGTATAGATCATGGATTTTGCAAATTCATTTAAGTAATCATGAAGTGGACGGTGGTAATGTAAATTCAAGGTTTTGGCAATAATCAATGCATTGGCTCGAAAAATCTGTAGATATAAAACGGAAACATTTTTCAAATAGTGTCAGCATTAATGGAATAGGATGCATACGTTACAATAGTTTAATTAAATTTTATGACAAGGAATAATTGCATCTTATTATGTTTAAGCCTGTTTATAAAAGTCTATATAAGTTCAACGATGAGCCGAGAAAAATGCATTAAGCAGTTATAATCAATTGTCACTCTTGATTTTAAATATAGGAATGCATTTTAGATGTATATATTGTACATATGTATTTATTGCTCATTATAGGTATTTATTGCACCAGCCACTTTCACTTATATTATTACCAGCATTTATGCGATTTAAAATACATTTTTCGCTATTTTGTGATCAGACAATATATATGTATTTACACAGTTATAATTTTACATTTTAAGTAGTAACATTTAAAAACTGCTTACCGTTTTGAATATGAGAGTGCTGTTTGTAGTATTCTTTCTATGTCCATGGGTGTGGTCATGTGACTCACAGAAGGAGGTGGCATACGAAACAAACTTTATAAAGAAGGGCTGACGCGGTGCTCGTTGTGTGATCAAGAGCACTTGATGCTTGAAACGCGTCATCTAGAAAGGTTGGAAGAATAAAAACATTTTCTTGCCTGAAGCCGTGGGGTCCGCCTCTTCATTTCACCTGTGTGGAGGTTTTGAAGATTGCTGTGTTGATATATATATATATATATATATATATATATATATATATATATATATATATATATATATATATATATATATATATATATATATATATATATATATATATATATATACACACATATATATATATATATATATATATATATATATATATATATATATATATATATATATATATATATATATATATATATATATATATATATATATATATATATATATATTGTTTACCAGTCCATCTCCAAAAAGATTTAAGGAAGGCACTGACACCGTGAATTACTGCTCAAGAAAGGTATTTATTCCATCATGCTGCAAAGACGCGTTTCGGCGGAAGCCTCCGCCTTGCTCACTCAATCTGCAAAAAGTGACGCTGTCATATATAAGCATTCAAACACATTACAACAACACTATGGCCTGACTGGTGGTTCGTTGCCATAGTTACCATGAGTCATGTTATGTACGGAGATGGATATAGAAGAGTTTAAAGTTGAAAACAAACCTCTAAAAACACATCGTGTTAACTGCTTTGAAAATGTGAGTTAGTATTTGCATGAACAAATGTAGTAATGCTTTAGAGTTATATAAACTATATAAACAATATACACACCCTGTGAGGAAATTACACACAGATTGGTGAGAAAGCCGATCTTTTCAATTTAAATCATTGCACAAGCGGCATTGTCGTTCTAGTACAAAGTGGTTGGTTCGTCACCAGATTCAGAGTTATATTGCATAGCAATAGTACAAAGAATTACATTGCCTGTTAATTAATACGTGGTCAAACAGAGATAAAATACATCTTAATTTTCTAGTCGGGTTCAAAAATGTTCCTAAGTAAGGACACACTATATGGTTTTCTGGTGCATATAACCCTAGTTCCATAAGCCAAGGAAAATACATAGCATTGATTTACAAGTAACATCTATTGCATTTTAGTATTTTTAGTTCAATCGGAACTGGACTGAATTCCTTTTGTTTAAGATCACCTGAAACGAGCCTCGTCTCCAAGTGGAGCAAGGTAGTTATCCCATACATTCAAACATTGTTGGCTCGGTACTTACAGGATGAACCTCGGTGAATATCTACTGCATTGGTTAATGGTTGTTGTGTGATTCTTTGTATCTATATTTATGCACTCACTCATATATCTTAAATTGATAATGGGTTAGAAAAATTAGCTTAACTAATAATCAAGCAAAAAACGAAAGTATTTACATTAGTGAAGTTGCAGATATAATCAAGGAGTGGATCTCGAATAGGGAAGGGGCTTAAGCTGGACTACAAGTGTACTGTTAGCGCTTCATCCGAGTTTAACCCATTGGGGATCTTGGAATCTTGGAATCTAACAGGATAATGTACCTGGATTCCAGGCGTCTTAGGGCCAATCTGCGATTCCCCCCTCTGGGATTCTTGGGGACACTGTCAATTACAAAATAGGAGAGATGTTTGATGTTTCCTTCATGTAGTGTGTTTATGTGGCTTGCCACTGGGTATGTTTGGTCATCGTTGTTTATGGCACGCAAATGCTGTAGGATCCTGATGTGAGCCTGATGAATTGTGCTTCCTACGTAGCGCTTACCACAACTGCAAACAAGTACATAGACGGCGTACTCTGTCTTACAAGAGTAGCCGCCTCTGATGGTGTAGGGTTTGTTTCTGAAAGGTACTGTTTCCTCTTTAGTATTGACACCTTGTTTGCACGCTTTACATTTTGCGCATTTTCTAAAGCCTTTCTGGCTCGGTCAAAAACACCACCACTGGGTCTGGGCTCCCAACGGCACAGCTTGCCACAAGCTTACAATAAACAGAAATAGATGCACGTGCCGTTACCAAGTTAACGTTACATCTCTTTGGGTCAAAACATACGATAGTAACAATATGTTTGTTGGTTTTAATTCCAATTATTTTATTTGCTTCTTATTTTATGAATTCTTTTTTAATTTTTAACATATGCTTTATCACATTTTTACGAAAATTCTAAAACCTTATGTACACAACAAAATTCACAATCTTATTATACAAAACACCATTTTCCTATTTACAATAATGCATTCAACATTTCTTCATTCAAACCTCAATCATCCATCAATCATACCAGTACAGACAAAAACAAAGAAATATCAATGATTGAATACATGCTGGAATCTGAATATTCACAACATAAGCCAATATTTGTTTTTAGACCAAAAAGTCTAAACAGTTCAATGATTCCTATCCCTTTTTTAATTTTTAATTTTTTGGGCTTATTTTTGAAAGTCTACGCGTTTCGAACTCGCATAAGTTGGGAGTTCTCATCAGGACCAATATCTGGAATGGAGAACAGAAAAAACTTTTTTTTTAATTCAGGTTGTTGTCTCTCAACTGTCTGACCCCAAAACTACAAGCCTCCAGACCTTACCTCTTGCTCATCAGAGTTAGACTGGAATGACCACGACGTCAAACTGTAATGAATGCATGAAAAGACCAAAATCAAAATCAACAAACACACCAAAAAACCAATTCAGACCATATCCTACAACTTGATGCCACATATACATCCACAAGTACTTACTAGTTGTGTCATTTGCCGTTTTATATGTTGTGTATGGGCTGGCTCACTCCCAGCACTCTAAAGAATAAGGAGAAGACTTAGTGAGTCAGGCTGGCCCGTTTGGAGTTGATGTTCAAATCAGGGCAACAGATCCCTTTGAAGGCGGCGCTTACCTTCGTGGGATGATCAAGCCGATTCAGTGCCGTTTTTTCTCTGAATGCTCCCGCCGGCGTATCTGCAACCAATGGAGGACCCAGTGTTAAAAATAAGGAGTCTTTTAGTCTGAAGGACCCGCGGTGTTTGCTGTCTTACTTACTTCAAAGGGACGGGGCTCGTTGCAGTGTATGCCAACAGCTGTTGTTTTCCGTGTGGTGTGCTTCTCTATCGCATCTACTTCCTGGTCCGCATAGGATCATGGGAAGTGTAGTGCGATCAGGTCGCGGTTTATGTGCGATCATTTTCCGGGCGTCTCATGGCTCTTTTGGTTGGAATCACACGGTTTCTTCAATTTATGCTTGCAAGCAAAAAAACCTTGTTAGAATGTTATAAGAGAACCTTGTTTGAATATATAAAAAAAACGATCTAGTTCGACACATTGTGGTTGTTCCCATCTTTCCACAGTTTATGTTCGAGGCACCACGGAAATTGTAGTTTTTTTATTGAATCACGTGGTATTCTACACAAATTTCTGTGTTCTCCACGTCCATTTGTTGGTGTATTCGATTCATCACTGTATATGTTAGCATATATCTGGATGGTGTCATTGTGCCAAAACGATGCACCGTTTTCTTTGATGATTAAGGGTGTTGTCATCCTTATATTTAGCGATCTCCATAATGTTTGGTATGATGTCTCTGTTTATACATGTGTTTGCATGTGGTTTTTATTGTATTCAGAAAAAAACAACTTGGGGTGCTGTTTTTTTGGACACAAGCTGCTCATTAATATTCAGTGAACGCATAGGGAATATGGGTCATGTATTGGGCAAATGATTGTGATAGGTCTGGCTATAGCTTAAACATTTCGGACATTTCATTCAGGCCCAATATAGCTGTATTGAATTTGACTATTAGCATGGCCTCTCTTTTTGTTAGTTTGGCATCTAAATCGCCACCTCGTGCATCGTTTTCCACCTTTGAAATCACGGTCCATGATATATCAGAGTCTTTGTGATTTTTCTCACGCCAATGATTCACCAAAGGTGCTGTCGCAACATTGTTTTTTATTCTTGATTTGTGTTGCTGTATCCTTAGACGTACCTCTTGGTTGGTTTTCCCGATATATAGTAGATTGCACGGGCACGTGATTCCATATACCACATATCGCGTTTTACAGTTCGAGAAGGCCTCATGTTTCCAATTTGTCTGGTTGTGCGTGAAAACTGTTCCTTCTTTGTTGTATCGCAGCAAGAACATGTGCCGCACTTGTGGTGGCCTCGAACAGAGGGTAAGCCTAGCATGGTGCGCAAGTTTGAACTCTGTGCTTGGGGTATCGCTGCTCTCACTAATTGATTAGCAATACTATGGTTCTTTTTGAATGCAAAAAGTGGCTCATTCTTGAATGATTGGTCCAGATTTTTCAGCAAATGCCAATTTTGTTTGACCACCTTCTTTAAATTGTTTGAATTTGGACAGAATGTGGTTACGAATACCAATCTTTCGGTGTCTTTTTTTGATCTTCTTTCTAATAGAGTCTCCCTTGGTGTCCACCAAGCCCTCTTGAGAGATTTTTTAAGCAATCTTTTGGGATAGCCACGTTGGAGGAGATTTAATGTGAGGTTTTCTGCGTGCCTTAGATATTCTTCCTTTTCTTTGCAGTTTCGCCGAATTCGCTCGGTGGCCATGTGACAGGCTTAACAAATGTCGGTGCATTACAGTCCAGTTGGCTTCGCATCGACTTCGCCTTCCGGAATGTGATTGAAGGTTTGTTACCATTCAATTGTCCTATCACAGGGTCATTGCGTACTAGTGGCCAGTGTTTTTGCAAGATTCTCCTAACATGGTTATGGTATGTGTTGTATCCCGTTATCATCCTAGGGATGTTAGATGTGGACTTAAATTGATTATCTTTATTTGCCTCTTTAGTTGCAAATAAAAGATCCTTTCTGTTCTTAGTTTTGCATTTCTGTTCTGCCTTAGCCAAAGTTTGAAGTCTATATCCTCTCTTTTCAAGTCTCTGAAACAGATTGGCTTTTGCCTTATCTGCGCCTGCTTCTGTGCTGCAGTTGTGGGTCATGCGCAGACATTCTGCGTAAGGAATGGATTCCTTAAGTTTGACAGGGTGAAAACTTGTGCATGAAGCACTGCATTCCCCGCCGTGGGTTTTCTGTATGTTCTGGTTTGTATCTTGTTCTGTTCTACATACAGTTCTAAGTCTAGGAATTGGATCTTATCTTTACTTGTAGAGCATGTAAACCTCAAATTTAGAGCGTTCTCATTTAACTCTGTGGCAAAAGCTTCAGCACTACCTATTGACCCTTTCCATAGGATGAAAATATCATCGATGTAGCGCTTGTAGAGTATTACGTGTTCTGACATGTTTGTTGCTTGTGGGGTTGCTAGTACTTGCTCCTCCCACCAGCCCATATGCAAATTAGCATAACTGGGGGAGAAGCAAGTACCCATAGCTGAACCTTGTAGCTGTTTGTAGTGCAGTTTGTCAAACAAGAATGTGTTGTTGTTTAAACACCACTCCACCATTTGTAGTATCATGAGAGAGTGTTGGTACAGGGATATAGGTCTTTTGTTCAGGTAATGTTGTAAGGCTCTCAAACCATCTGTGTGTCGAATGCTTGTGTATAATGACTGGACGTCCAAGGTCATAAATACATATTCCTCATTCCAATCAAAATCATACCGTTTTTTAAGAAAGTCCCCACTGTCTTGTATATAGGCAGGTAAGTCTTTAACAGAAGGCTGTAAGAAATGGTCCACATAAGTACTAGTATTCTCGAACAATCCGCCAATGGCCGAGATAATTGGTCTTCCAGGTGGTCGGTTGGGTTTTTATGTATTTTTGGTATCAAATATAATTGGGGCGTGGTGGGATAGTCATTTTTCAAAAAATTAAATTCTTGCTTGTTGATTAAGCCCATGCCTTTCCACCTATATAGTTCTGCATGATACCGTTCTTGGATTCCAACAATCAAAGTGGGTCTCACTCTACAGTAGCATTCGTGATCTTGCAGTTGTAACATTGCTTCCTCATTGTACATCTTGAGCGGCCATAACACAATGTTCCCACCTTTATCAGACCATCTCACTACGATGTCTGATCTGGCTTGGATTTTAGATATAAGAGCATTGTATTCTTGTCTCTGGTTGTGATTTTTGGTACAAAAGTTTCTCGTGCTTAGAAGTGACAATTCCTTCAATTCCTTTATTACATTTTCGGAAAATAGATCTAGACCATCTTTAAGCAGAATAGGCATAAACACGGATTTGGGTTTAAAGTGCGTCTCAGATGTCTGATATGTATTCAAATTTGCTTGGCCCGCTATCTCACCTGGTGTCATTTGGCTTAATGATTCCTCATATTCCAGCGCATTCATGTCACCTAGGGCTGCCATATCTGCGATAGATAATATATTGTCAATTTCGGGTCCAGTCTCTTTACCAGTAGTTTTTTTAGTACAGTTCCAGAAATGTTTCTGTAGTTTTAATTTTCGTACAAACTGAAATAGATCTATTCTAGTTTGGGCAGAGTCAAAGTTCGTTGCGGTGCAATATGTTAGCCCTAAAGCTAGAATTTTTGTTTCTTGTGTAGTTAGCTCCAGGTCGGTTAGGTTAATAACCGTACTGTCCAAATTATTTTTAAGTTCGTCATCCATTATCGGTGCCTGTTCTTTCTGTATTGTGGCTTCGTTTGCTTTGTGGCTCCGCTACCCCCAGCGTCTGTCTTTTCTTCGTCTGCTTTTTGTTTTCTGTCTTGATTTGATTTCCCTTTGTTCCAGTCCTGCCGCAAATTTATCCGAGGTCGTAAGGTTTTGAGGCGCTGTAAACGAAAATAAGCTAGTTCTTGTGCTGGATTAGGGATTGGGCTCATTGCACCCAAAGAACTGTTACTGTCTAAATCAGATTCCACTGATGTGCTTAAATCTGTCCCACTTGTTGCGGGTGTTGTGTCTAACCCGCTTGCCGTAGCCGACAGTTGCTGCCTCTTGATGTTGTCGAATTTCCTGGCGAAGGTGTAAATTCATTAATATAGTCATTCCGATCTCTTTGGAATTTTATTGCCTTGCGCTCTTTGATTTCCTCTTCATGTTTCAAAAGTCTGTTTTTTATTTCCTTAAGCGCATTGGCTATTTCTTCTTTATTTTCCCTTGAATCTAAGTCTTTCAGGATTTCTTCAATTCTGGATATTAACTTTTCCCGGTAACTCGCTGCATACTTGATCAGTATTTTAAGCATGTTTTGTGAAGCTTGGGCATTGTTGTCTGCCCAGTCTTGCAGCATGGCCGGGTCAGGATTCTCATACGTCGGGCTACTAATATTCTGAGTCCTCGTGGGACCCTGCCCACATCCAGATATCGTTGTAGGCACTTGATTTCCCACCATTTAGCCACTTCTTTTTTGCGCAATTTCTCCAATAACGCACATAGATTTTTTGTACTGTTGTCTTTGTCAGCCACCGCTATTGTAGCCGTTTTCTTGCCTTTAGCAGACGTGCCTGTATCTGCATCCACAAATATGCCCAGCGCGGCCTCTTCCCGCTCCTTCTCCCACTCCGCAGTCATGTTTTTGTTTAGGAATTAAAATGTTGCTTGGGGAATTCACTGCCCGTTTCTATCTGGTTTCACAGATACGGGACTACCTCTCCCATAACCCCTTGCGTTATTACTGTTACTGATACACCAAACTTTCACCGTCTTACCTGAACACCTGCCATTGCCCTCCAGCCCTCGCAGGCATCCGGCCAGTCAGTAACCAGTCCGTGCTCAGTTTCATCAGTCTTTTCACAAATATCGGTTTCGGGGGCTCTGCGTTTCTCTCTTCTCGAAAGTTGAACCACAAATTGTTCTGGAGGCACAGAGCAGCCAAAGCGAGGAGGGTCAGTGTGAGGATTCCCAGGAACACAAATCCTTCGTATTGTTTACCAGTCCATCTCCAAAAAGATTTAAGGAAGGCACTGACACCGTGAATTACTGCTCAAGAAAGGTATTTATTCCATCATGCTGCAAAGACGCGTTTCGGCGGAAGCCTCCGCCTTGCTCACTCAATCTGCAAAAAGTGATGCTGTCATATATAAGCATTCAAACACATTACAACAACACTATGGCCTGACTGGTGGTTCGTTGCCATAGTTACCATGAGTCATGTTATGTACGGAGATGGATATAGAAGAGTTTAAAGTTGAAAACAAACCTCTAAAAACACATTGTGTTAACTGCTTTGAAAATGTGAGTTAGTATTTGCATGAACAAATGTAGTAATGCTTTAGAGTTATATAAACTATATAAACAATATACACACCCTGTGAGGAAATTACACACAGATTGGTGAGAAAGCCGATCTTTACAATTTAAATCATTGCACAAGCGGCATTGTCGTTCTAGTACAAAGTGGTTGGTTCATCACCAGATTCAGAGTTATATTGCATAGCAATAGTACAAAGAATTACATTGCCTGTTAATTAATACGTGGTCAAAAAACGGTGCAGAGATAAAATACATCTTAATTTTCTAGTCGGGTTCAAAAATGTTCCTAAGTAAGGACACACTATATGGTTTTCTGGTGCATATAACCCTAGTTCCATAAGCCAAGGAAAATACATAGCATTGATTTACAAGTAACATCTATTGCATTTTAGTATTAATTTTTTGCTATTTTGTGAACAGACAATATATATGTATTTACACAGTTATAATTTTACGTTTTAAGTAGTAACATTTAAAAACTGCTTACCGTTTTGAATATGAGAGTGCTGTTTGTAGTATTCTTTCTATGTCCATGGGTGTGGTCATGTGACTCACAGAAGGAGGTGGCATACGAAACAAACTTTATAAAGAAGGGCTGACGCGGTGCTCGTTGTGTGATCAGGAGCACTTGATGCTTGAAACGCGTCATCTAGAAAGGTTGGAAGAATAAAAACATTTCCTTGCCTGAAGCCGTGGGGTCCGCCTCTTCATTTCGCCTGTGTGGAGGTTTTGAAGATTGCTGTGTTGAGATATATATATATATATACAAAAAATCACTGGATGTTGTTATCAGTGATGTCATCAGTGATGTCATTTGAGATGTCATCAGTGATGTCATCAGTGATGTCACTGACCATGTCATGAATGATGTAATATGTGACATCATCAGCAGTGGATTGCGGGTGCGCGATATATAGTTAGTGCAACTAACTATATATGGAATTTCATTGGTTTTATGTCAATAAAATGTCCAGCTAACTATATATGGTCTCTAACCTATGGTTTTTTCAGTGAAATTTCAAGGTTTTGTAAATGCTAATTCCTAACTATATATGGTCTATAACCTATGGTTTTTTCAGTGAATTTTCAAGGTTTTGTAAATGCTAATTCCTAACTATATATGGTCTATAACCTATGGTTTTTTCAGTGAATTTCAATGGTTTTTTAATAGCAAATATCATAAGCTGTCGAATGTCAAGTACGTGGTAAGTAAAAACATTTTCGTGTTTATGCACACTGATCTGCTTTGAATGCTGCCCCCCACCCCTCATTTCTATTAGGAGTACTCTCTCTTTGCAGATAGTGAAGGGTAGTTAACGCAGGCCTTTGCCCCCGTTGTAATCCGTCGTGCCTGCTTCTCTCTCCATTTGATTGATTGTTCTCTTTGGTTCATTCTCTATTTACAAACAAGCACAGAGTCGCAATACTCTGTTTAGTCTTTGCAGATAGCGAAAAATCGTGTAAAAAAACAAAAGGAACCGAGCAAAATCAGTAGGCCACTAATGGGATCTCTTTTTGACCTCGCTAAAATAGAAACATTAGGAACAACCTGTTGAAAATAGCAATGTGTATGTACATAAGCGGCGTTCATTTGTGTTCACAGTACCCCTTGTTGATTGTTTGAATCGAGCATTGAATTGTTCGAAGTTGGTTCTCTTAAGGATCTTCTCTGCCTGCAAACGAGGAAGAATAGGAATATTCTCTCTCCCTTTGCAGATAGTGAAGGGTAGGTAACGCAAGCCTTTAACACGTCGTACCTATTTCATTCCTCATTGATTGATTGATTGTCCGAACATTGACTGTTTGGGAATTAGTTCTTTTTGGAGGTATTTCCTGTTTGCAAATAAACGTAGGAAAATCTTTGCAAGTAGTGAAAGGGTACGTAATGCGGACCTTTCTCCCCCGTTGTAATCTGTCATGCCTATCTACTCCCCACTGATTGATGCACCTGTTTCACCCGGACCATTTACTAGAGATAGGTCATCTGGCCCAACAAGAGAGCACCCCTAGTGAAAAGGACATATGCAATAATAACGAAGTGATCACTGTATCCTGTTAACAGAAACTTTAGCATGAAACAACCTGGAAAGAAAAGAATAGGAAAACGAAAATCAGTAGGCCACTGATGAACTTTTTATTAAATAACAAACAAAGAAACGATAACAATACGTAATGATAAAACCTATTATTGTCCTAGAAACAAGAAACGTTAGAAGTAAGCCCGTAATAAGAAACCTGAAAACATCGCCCCTCACTGCCCCAAAACGTGTCTGTCCCACCGCCTGCCACGGCCAAATAACGGCAAACTGGGAAAGATAGAAGTCAGCAGACATCCGCCCCATTCTAGAAACTTCCAAAGGGCAACAGGTTTTCGGCTACGCCCAGCCGGAAGCAACACATATAAGGCGGGTCCTGCTGCCACGCCTCGGAGATCATCACGTAGGGTGTAGCCGGAGGAGAGGCCGAGGCCAGCGGGACCCGGCCAGGGGGATTGACAACGCTGGAGAGTTGCAGGAGGGGGGAATGTCCGTGTCCTCGACCCTCCCCTCTCTCTCCCAGTCCGGCCGCGGTGGCCCTTGACAGTTTCAGGTAGTCCCGCCACATTCTCTACCGGTCCGGCCACCAACGGCCGGGGCCGATGGGATCCGGCTGCAGCCGATAAACCAAGGAACCCGTTCATGGGGCCAGAGCAAGGGGCGTCCGGCCGACATCCACCGGAAGCCCGGCCCGAAGACGGACGGGACATTTCTTCTTTCTTCAATAATGGCTTTGACAACACTGGGGGGGATGTCTTGCACATGCCTCCGACCCCCCCCCCCTCGTCCTCATCGCCTGGTCCGGCCATAACAAATCTCAAGCGAGACGCCGTGGAGTGCACTGGGAGGGAGAGACGGTGCGAACAGGCCTCTCCCGCCTCCCCAGTGGAGGCTTCCCACCTGCACCCTCAGCGCTCCAGGCGCCCGGAAAAGGGTTCTTCCACTGTGGCGATGCTGCACGTCTCGCCCGGCAGGGTGGAGCCCGTCCGCTCATTTGACCCCGCCATCGCCAGTAGCTACCGAACTCTCAAAATGGCGGTCGACCTGGCAAGAGCGGGCCCAGCATAAAGAAATGGCCCGGTCACTGGTTGACTCCACCACCGTAGTCCTCCACGACCTTGAAGATTCTAGAGGAGCCGCGGGAGTCTCCGACCCCCGCAGACACCCCCGATGGGGAATGACTGCCATGATCGCCCGTGGAGTGACGAAACTGTATCCGCGGGACGTCGGCGCTCCCATGCTGGCGCCAGCCTCACTTTGAATTACTAGAATCCTGCAAACCTCAGTTCCGGTGAAAGCACACTGTGACCCGGTAGGAAAAATTGTTGCACCCCCTCCCCTTTTTGACTGATAGTTCAAACCACCGATCCTTTCCTTTGCCCTTTTACCAGAACTTTGGACTGCCTCCCCCTCTTTTAAATTTTCTAGAGAAAACAAAACATTAACCACTACATTAGCATAGCAGTTGACACCAGAACTGTTTTCAAATTGAAAACCAACAACATCTTCAACAGAATCCTTTTTGTTTCTGCTGTGACCCTGCTACAGCACAGGCATTGTCCCCAGCAGTAATTCTGCAATGCCGGTAAGAATAGCGGTGGTGCCTACTGGACTCACTCACCCCCGCGGCGCCCCATGCCGTTATTTGCTGGGCGGCAACTTACTAGACATCACCTTCGTGCCATCTAGATTTCAGCGCGTTCTGCTGCCTTGGAACTATTCGCACAACAGACTGCTACTGACGACCCACCCCCAGGCAACATCTTCTGAATTTTCATAATTTGAAAGAACTAGTAACATGTCCTCATCAGGAATTTCCTCATGAAAAGTCTGCAATGATGATTCTTGTAACTCTATGGTCTCCAAACATTCGATAAATTCGCCATCAAGAGATTGATCAAAAAAATCATTCAAGTCATCTCCTCCTTGTGAGAATATTTCATTATTGGTGCTGTCAATTTCAATAAATGTATTGGATAATTCAAAAGAAATTGCCACGGTCTCTTCGTTGTTTAAATGTTTTTACTGTTTTTGTTTTGTTGTATATATTTATAAGTTATTAAAGTTTTATAATCCTACTACTTTGTTGGAGTGCTATATATTTTTAATGTGACACATAAATGTAAAAACTTTGATGTACAAAGAGTCATCCCTGGAATCTTCCGCTTCAGGCTCGGTCCCCTCCCCAATCACAATACAGGATGGTTTTCAGATAGTAGGAACACGTGTGGTGTGACGGATCTCATCGGGTGTGGGCCTTGATCTACTATAACTCCTTTGAAGAGGGGTGATTCTTTACAGCTGGGGCCATAAACTACATCTGCAGGGCTAGCTGATAGCCTGGACAATCGGACACAGAGGAAGAGGAGTGTCAGAGGGTGCGGTAGTGAATAGGGCGAAAGGGAGGTGTCGGGCAGGCACAGAGTGTGATTCTCAGGGAAGAGCAGCGCAGATGGGGGGAGGTTTATTGCCCATGCATAACACAGAGAGCGGGGGTGACCAGTGCCTGGGGAAGATGCTTGCGAGGGTGGGGAGCCATGCTACGAATCGACAGCGTGCAGAGAGTGGGTCTGGTCAAGGCATCTAAAATGGCTGCCGTGCACGACAAAAGTGTGGCATTTCAAAAAAGACAAGATGGCGCAAACAATGTTTTTCAACACTTCCTCATTTCCTTCGAATCGAACGTTAACAGACGTTGGTGCATATTACCAAAGTTAAGCGATATTTATCGCTAACGATGCTTACCAACGAATTTTTTACCGCTAAGCATCGTCAGAAATTATCGAAGATAAACCTTGCTATTATCAAGGTTTATCGCAAATGCGATAAAAAACGGCTGCAATGCATGAATATCGCTAAAAAGTCAGCGATATTCATGCATTACCGAGCTAATGCTCTTAGCCATGTTATCCACCTCCCATTGGATAACATGGCTAAGAACTGCTCAGGGCAGGTGTTAGTTTTTGGAGATATTCGCGCTTAGCGCTAATATCTCCAAAAGTTGGTAATAGGAGATATATATCTTGCATGTTGTAATGCAAGTTATTGTGGTATATGGAACTCATACCATAATCTCTCAGGAAAGCAGAAACGGATCCTTTTGGGACCGCCTGAGAAGGCCTAGGGGGTGAGGGGTACTCTACTTTGCCCCCTTTTCACGTTCCGAACTATTTTATTTTACTCTCTTCTGTAATTACACAAAATAGCAGCGATAAGATGCATCAGAGACACACAGTGAGAGAAAGGAGGCCGGAGATGAAGAAGAGATGTCAAATACACATTGGAGATAATATAGTGGGAGAAGGGAAGTAAATATGAGTAAACTTACCATGTAACATAAAAATGTTGCACTCTATACTATAAGTCTCATTTTATACTACAATCACTTCGCTACAACCTCATAAATTAAAAATAAAAATGAATAATGTCTCAAACAATTTTTGATTTCTAAATATAAATTTATTCTTCTGAATTTTCTAAATTTGAAAGAACTAGTAACATGTCCTCATCAGGAATTTCCTCTTCAATCATCTCATCTGGAATCTCCTCATTAAAAGTCTGCAATGATGATTCTTGTAACTCTATGGTCTCCAAACATTCGATAAATTCGCCATCAACAGATTGATCAAAAAAATCATTCAAGTCATCTCCTCCTTGTGACAATATTTCATTATTGGTGCTGTCAATTTCAATCAATGTAGTGGACAATTCAAAAGAAATTGCCACGGTCTCTTCATTCTGAGCCATTTTATTTTGAAATTGCTTGCTGTAAATTGCA
The DNA here is from genome assembly GCF_964261635.1 of Lissotriton helveticus. Classification (NCBI taxonomy): domain Eukaryota; kingdom Metazoa; phylum Chordata; class Amphibia; order Caudata; family Salamandridae; genus Lissotriton; species Lissotriton helveticus. Next base: position 987,428,721 of record NC_136061.1, on the reverse strand, counting down.
GAAAAAAATAATCACTTTCATTTATCGTTTTTAGTAATACATAATATAAAACTAACTTTATCAAGTATTTAGTATAACAGAAGGACTGCAAATAAATAACAGAAAACATTTTTCAAATTATCTTCAAGTGTACAACATAGTTCCCCTTACAAATTAACAACTCACCTTTTTAAAAGTAGGAGAAGTGTTAGTACTGTGTAAATCAAACACCAGAAATTCACCACCAAAAATTCCTCACAAATGTACCTCAGACAGTAGTATCACAAAATGGCTGTGGTTTCCTCTCATTTGAGATATATACATAACCAATTAACTTTCATCACACACAAATACAAAACCAAAGTAACATTTTAATTGGTTCTAAATTTCAACACTTTCAAATGTGTTTTCCCCATGCAATTTTCCATAGGACATTTACATACGTCTACAGCCTGAATGGCTGAACGGAATTACACCAAACTTGGCAAAATGGTACATCAAACCTAAGAGGTCAGGAAGGATCTACTATGCCCCCTTATGGTCATTTGCCCCTTCGCTTTGGCCTCCTCTTGTCTCTCGATCCTACCGAGAGACAAGATGGCGGCCGCTACGGACTGTTTGGAATGTTTACAGACGCCGGAGAACTAATCAGCTTCGCAAAGCTCCGTAACGCGAAAAGTACGCGAAGCGGAGCGCTGTTACAGATATATATCTTTTTTTGAACGTTAATTTCTCAAAATCCACTGGAGCACATATATTGAGACCTAGCAAAGGCACATCGGGCTACCAGTCCCTAATATTTTGCCAAGTTTCGTGCAAATCCATTCAGCCGTTCGATTATTATTATTATTTTTTTTTTTTGCCCCGCGGGGCCCTTTTAAAACCTCCACATCAAACCTAGGGGGTCAGCGAGGATCTACTATGCCCCCTTATGGTCATTTGCCCCTTCGCTTTGGCCTCCTCTTGTCTCTCGATCCTACCGAGAGACAAGATGGCGGCCGCTACGGACTGTTTGGAATGTTCACAGACGCCGGAGAACCAATCAGCTTCGCTTCACAAAGCTCCGTACCGCGAAAAGTCCGCAAACCGGAGCGCTGCCCGGTCCGCTGTTACAGATATATATCTTTTTTTGAACGTTAATTTCTCAAAATCCACTGAAGCACATATATTGAGACCTAGCAAAGGCACATCGGGCTACCAGTCCCTACAATTTTGCCAAGTTTCGTGCAAATCCATTCAGCTGTTCGGGCTAAAAGTGAGGCCAATTTAGGTTAAAAAAAATATATATATCTATAAGCGCGCCCCGGTACGCGCACCCACCGGGACGCGCTCCAGCGCGCTACGCGAGTACGCGAGCGGAAAGCTGATTGGCTCTCGGGTGTCTGTCAACATTCCAAACAGTCCGGAGCGGCCGCCATCTTGTGTCTCGGTAGGATCGAGACACAAGAGGTGGCAAAAACAAAGGGGGAAATGACCAAAAGGGGGCAGGGTAGACCCCCCCCCCGACCCCCTAGGTTTGATGTGGGGGCCATATAAGAGCCCCGCGGGGAGCGTACCGGGGAGCGTACCCTGGAGAAAAAAGAATGACAGAGTTTTTTAAAAAGTTAGCATTTTTTTTTATAAATTGGAGGTAGTTCTAAAAAGAACTGTTTTTTTTATTCTTTTTGTTGTTTTATTTTTTTATTGTTTTTTTGAACATTTTTTACTTTTTTTGGCTTTTATGAACAATTTTATATTTTTTTTGTAATTTTTATGGGGACAAACAATGTAAACGGCTCAACTGGAGCAAAAAAAACCAAGAAAAAATTAAGGTTTCTTTGGGCACTTGTGGTTGTCACCAGCATGGTTGATGAGTTTAATACTTTGCTCACCATAGGTAATTGTTTTTCCACAAAATATACAAACGATTTTGTATCGACCAAACTTGGGGGCTCATTAGGATGGCGGACGGAAGAGCGACCGCAGCCCTGGAGTACGCGGAAAATGCCTTTTCCGTGTCCGCCAGCCGCGGACACTCCGTCCGCCATATCAGGATAGGAAATAGTGTCAAAATTCCGTCCGCGACAGAAAAGCACGCACCGCCGCCCAACTACACCCGACCACGCGGCGGACCGAACGAATCCTGAGACTCCGCCGTACGTACTGACGTCTAAGACCGTCCCCCAAATCAAGATGGCGGAAAATACACATAAAACCGCTGCGGAAAAACAACCTGTCTGAACACGGCGGATTCCCCACAGCGAAGATAAGATACATAGCAGATATACCCACCACAAGCTGTTCGCCACCATGGACCCAGCGCTACACGCTTTCCCGATGCTCTTCGCGATCCACCACGTCCTAGTCTTGGCCCACCATCGACGCCGACGCAGATAAGGCACAAACCATTGGCTGTCTGGAGGGGAATACCTGCAAGGGTCGTGACGTAGGGAGGGGGAGTGTCATGTTACCGAAACCACTGATTAGAAGCAAATCGAAATACACATGTGTAGTATGCAAGCAGGAACGACAGCGACAAACCACGAGACATGATTGACTACCTTTATTACACATAATAGGGGTATAATCACAGTGTATGCGTGAGCATGGGCAAAGTGGGCACCAGAGCATGAACATCAGAGGCAGCACGTGAGAGGGCAGAATGCAGTATCACAGCATCAACAGGGCATTGTGCCCAACAGAGCAGGTACATCAGAGGCAGTAAACGAAATGGCAGAATGCAGTATCAGAGCATCAACAGGGCATTGTGGACAACAGAGCAGGTGCATCAGAGGCAGTAAACGAGAGGGCAGAATGCAGTATCAGAACATCAACAGGGCATTGTGCCCAACAGAGCAGGTACATCAGAGGCAGTAAACGAGAGGGCAGAATGCAGTATCAGAGCATCAACAGGGCATTGTGGACAACAGAGCAGGTACATCAGAGGCAGTAAACAAGAGGGCAGAATGCAGTATCAGAGCATCAACAGGGCATTGTGCCCAACAGAGCAGGTACATCAGAGGCAGTAAACGAGAGGGCAGAATGCTGTATCAGAGCATCAACAGGGCATTGTGCCCAACAGAGCAGGTACTTCAGAGGCAGCACATCAGAGGGGCTAAGTGCATCAACAGTCCATAGCACTGAACATGTCCATCGGAGGCAGCACGTGAGAGGGGCTAAGTGCATCAACAGTCCATAGCACTGAACATGTCCATCAGAGGCAGCACGTGAGAGGGGCTAAGTGCATCAACAGTCCATAGCACTGAACATGTCCATCAGAGGCAGCACGTGAGAGGGGCTAAGTGCATCAACAGTCCATAGCACTGAACATGTCCATCAGAGGCAGCACGTGAGAGGGCAGAATGCAGTATCACAGCATCAACAGGGCATTGTGCCCAAAAGAGCAGGTACATCAGAGGCAGTAAACGAGAGGGCAGAATGCAGTATCACAGCATCAACAGGGCATTGTGCCCAACAGAGCAGGTACATCAGAGGCAGCACATCAGAGGGCAGAATGCAGTATCACAGCATCAACAGGGCATTGTGGACAACAGAGCAGGTACATCAGAGGCAGCACATCAGAGGGCAGAATGCAGTATCACAGCATCAACAGGGCATTGTGGACAACAGAGCAGGTACATCAGAGGCAGCACGTGAGAGGGCAGAATGCAGTATCACAGTATCAACAGGGCATTGTGCCCAACAGAGCAGGTACATCAGAGGCAGCACATCAGAGGGCAGAATGCAGTATCACAGCATCAACAGGGCATTGTGCCCAACAGAGCAGGTACATCAGAGGCAGCACATCAGAGGGCAGAATGCAGTATCACAGCATCAACAGGGCATTGTGCCCAACAGAGCAGGTACATCAGAGGCAGCACATCAGAGGGCAGAATGCAGTATCACAGCATCAACAGGGCATTGTGCCCAACAGAGCAGGTACATCAGAGGCAGCACATCAGAGGGCAGAATGCAGTATCACAGCATCAACAGGGCATTGTGGACAACAGAGCAGGTACATCAGAGGCAGCACATGAGAGGGCAGCATGCAGTATCACAGCATCAACAGGGCATTGTGCCCAACAGAGCAGGTACATCAGAGGCAGCACATCAGAGGGCAGAATGCAGTATCACAGCATCAACAGGGCATTGTGCCCAACAGAGCAGGTACATCAGAGACAGCACATCAGAGGGCAGAATGCAGTATCACAGCATCAACAGGGCATTGTGCCCAACAGAGCAGGTACATCAGAGGCAGCACATCAGAGGGCAGAATGCAGTATCACAGCATCAACAGGGCATTGTGGACAACAGAGCAGGTACATCAGAGGCAGCACATCAGAGGGCAGAATGCAGTATCACAGCATCAACAGGGCATTGTGGACAACAGAGCAGGTACATCAGAGGCAGCACGCGAGAGGGCAGAATGCAGTATCACAGCATCAACAGGGCATTGTGCCCAACAGAGCAGGTACATCAGAGGCAGCACATCAGAGGGCAGAATGCAGTATCACAGCATCAACAGGGCATTGTGCCCAACAGAGCAGGTACATCAGAGGCAGCACATCAGAGGGCAGAATGCAGTATCACAGCATCAACAGGGCATTGTGCCCAACAGAGCAGGTACATCAGAGGCAGCACATCAGAGGGCAGAATGCAGTATCACAGCATCAACAGGGTATTGTGCCCAACAGAGCAGGTACATCAGAGGCAGCACATCAGAGGGCAGAATGCAGTATCACAGCATCAACAGGGCATTGTGCCCAACAGAGCAGGTACATCAGAGGCAGCACATCAGAGGGCAGAATGCAGTATCACAGCATCAACAGGGCATTGTGCCCAACAGAGCAGGTACATCAGAGGCAGCACATCAGAGGGCAGAATGCAGTATCACAGCATCAACAGGGCATTGTGCCCAACAGAGCAGGTACATCAGAGGCAGCACATCAGAGGACAGAATGCAGTATCACAGCATCAACAGGGCATTGTGGGCAACAGAGCAGGTACATCAGAGGCAGCACATCAGAGGGCAGAATGCTGTATCACAGCATCAACAGGGCATTGTGCCCAACAGAGCAGGTACATCAGAGGCAGCACATCAGAGGGCAGAATGCAGTATCACAGCATCAACAGGGCACTGTGGACAACAGAGCAGGTACATCAGAGGCAGCACATCAGAGGACAGAATGCAGTATCACAGCATCAACAGGGCATTGTGGACAACAGAGCAGGTACATCAGAGGCAGCACGTGAGAGGGCAGAATGCAGTATCACAGCATCAACAGGGCATTGTGCCCAACAGAGCAGGTACATCAGAGGCAGCACATCAGAGGGCAGAATGCAGTATCACAGCATCAACAGGGCATTGTGCCCAACAGAGCAGGTACATCAGAGGCAGCACATCAGAGGGCAGAATGCAGTATCACAGCATCAACAGGGCATTGTGCCCAACAGAGCAGGTACATCAGAGGCAGCACATCAGAGGGCAGAATGCAGTATCACAGCATCAACAGGGCATTGTGCCCAACAGAGCAGGTACATCAGAGGCAGCACATGAGAGGGCAGAATGCAGTATCACAGCATCAACAGGGCATTGTGGACAACAGAGCAGGTACATCAGAGGCAGCACATGAGAGGGCAGAATGCAGTATCAAAGCATCAACAGGGCATTGTGGACAACAGAGCAGGTACATCAGAGGCAGCACATGAGAGGGCAGAATGCAGTATCACAGCATCAACAGGGCATTGTGCCCAACAGAGCAGGTACATCAGAGGCAGCACATCAGAGGGCAGAATGCAGTATCTCAGCATCAACAGGGCATTGTGCCCAACAGAGCAGGTACATCAGAGGCAGCACATCAGAGGGCAGAATGCAGTATCACAGCATCAACAGGGCATTGTGGACAACAGAGCAGGTACATCAGAGGCAGCATATCAGAGGGCAGAATGCAGTATCACAGCATCAACAGGGCATTGTGCCCAACAGAGCAGGTACATCAGAGGCAGCACGTGAGAGGGCAGAATGCAGTATCACAGCATCAACAGGGCTTGTGCCCAACAGAGCAGGTACATCAGAGGCAGCACATCAGAGGGCAGAATGCAGTATCACAGCATCAACAGGGAATTGTGCCCAACAGAGCAGGTACATCAGAGGCAGCACATCAGAGGGCAGAATGCAGTATCACAGCATCAACAGGGCATTGTGCCCAACAGAGCAGGTACATCAGAGGCAGCACATCAGAGGGCAGAATGCAGTATCACAGCATCAACAGGGCATTGTGCCCAACAGAGCAGGTACATCAGAGGCAGCACATCAGAGGGCAGAATGCAGTATCACAGCATCAACAGGGCATTGTGCCCAACAGAGCAGGTACATCAGAGGGAGCACATCAGAGGGCAGAATGCAGTATCACAGCATCAACAGGGCATTGTGGACAACAGAGCAGGTACATCAGAGGCAGCACGTGAGAGGGCAGAATGCAGTATCACAGCATCAACAGGGCATTGTGCCCAACAGAGCAGGTACATCAGAGGCAGCACATCAGAGGGCAGAAAGCAGTATTACAGCATCAACAGGGCATTGTGCCCAACAGAGCAGGTACATCAGAGGCAGCACATCAGAGGGCAGAATGCAGTATCACAGCATCAACAGGACATTGTGCCCAACAGAGCAGGTACATCAGAGGCAGCACATCAGAGGGCAGAATGCAGTATCACAGCATCAACAGGGCATTGTGCCCAACGGAACAGGTACATCAGAGGCAGCACATCAGAGGGCAGAATGCAGTATCACAGCATCAACAGGGCATTGTGCCCAACGGAACAGGTACATCAGAGGCAGCACATCAGAGGGCAGAATGCAGTATCACAGCATCAACAGGGTATTGTGCCCAACAGAGCAGGTACATCAGAGGCAGCACATCAGAGGGCAGAATGCAGTATCACAGCATCAACAGGGCATTGTGCCCAACAGAGCAGGTACATCAGAGGCAGCACATCAGAGGGCAGAATGCAGTATCACAGCATCAACAGGGCATTGTGCCCAACAGAGCAGGTACATCAGAGGCAGCACATCAGAGGGCAGAATGCTGTATCACAGCATCAACAGGGCATTGTGCCCAACAGAGCAGGTACATCAGAGGCAGCACATCAGAGGACAGAATGCAGTATCACAGCATCAACAGGGCATTGTGGACAACAGAGCAGGTACATCAGAGGCAGCACATCAGAGGGCAGAATGCAGTATCACAGCATCAACAGGGCATTGTGCCCAACAGAGCAGGTACATCAGAGGCAGCACATCAGAGGGCAGAATGCAGTATCACAGCATCAACAGGGCACTGTGGACAACAGAGCAGGTACATCAGAGGCAGCACATCAGAGGGCAGAATGCAGTATCACAGCATCAACAGGGCATTGTGGACAACAGAGCAGGTACATCAGAGGCAGCACGTGAGAGGGCAGAATGCAGTATCACAGCATCAACAGGGCATTGTGCCCAACAGAGCAGGTACATCAGAGGCAGCACATCAGAGGGCAGAATGCAGTATCACAGCATCAACAGGGCATTGTGCCCAACAGAGCAGGTACATCAGAGGCAGCACATCAGAGGGCAGAATGCAGTATCACAGCATCAACAGGGCATTGTGCCCAACAGAGCAGGTACATCAGAGGCAGCACATCAGAGGGCAGAATGCAGTATCACAGCATCAACAGGGCATTGTGCCCAACAGAGCAGGTACATCAGAGGCAGCACATGAGAGGGCAGAATGCAGTATCACAGCATCAGCAGGGCATTGTGGACAACAGAACAGGTACATCAGAGGCAGCACATGAGAGGGCAGAATGCAGTATCAAAGCATCAACAGGGCATTGTGGACAACAGAGCAGGTACATCAGAGGCAGCACATGAGAGGGCAGAATGCAGTATCACAGCATCAACAGGGCATTGTGCCCAACAGAGCAGGTACATCAGAGGCAGCACATCAGAGGGCAGAATGCAGTATCTCAGCATCAACAGGGCATTGTGCCCAACAGAGCAGGTACATCAGAGGCAGCACATCAGAGGGCAGAATGCAGTATCACAGCATCAACAGGGCATTGTGGACAACAGAGCAGGTACATCAGAGGCAGCATATCAGAGGGCAGAATGCAGTATCACAGCATCAACAGGGCATTGTGCCCAACAGAGCAGGTACATCAGAGGCAGCACGTGAGAGGGCAGAATGCAGTATCACAGCATCAACAGGGCTTGTGCCCAACAGAGCAGGTACATCAGAGGCAGCACATCAGAGGGCAGAATGCAGTATCACAGCATCAACAGGGAATTGTGCCCAACAGAGCAGGTACATCAGAGGCAGCACATCAGAGGGCAGAATGCAGTATCACAGCATCAACAGGGCATTGTGCCCAACAGAGCAGGTACATCAGAGGCAGCACATCAGAGGGCAGAATGCAGTATCACAGCATCAACAGGGCATTGTGCCCAACAGAGCAGGTACATCAGAGGCAGCACATCAGAGGGCAGAATGCAGTATCACAGCATCAACAGGGCATTGTGCCCAACAGAGCAGGTACATCAGAGGGAGCACATCAGAGGGCAGAATGCAGTATCACAGCATCAACAGGGCATTGTGGACAACAGAGCAGGTACATCAGAGGCAGCATGTGAGAGGGCAGAATGCAGTATCACAGCATCAACAGGGCATTGTGCCCAACAGAGCAGGTACATCAGAGGCAGCACATCAGAGGGCAGAATGCAGTATTACAGCATCAACAGGGCATTGTGCCCAACAGAGCAGGTACATCAGAGGCAGCACATCAGAGGGCAGAATGCAGTATCACAGCATCAACAGGACATTGTGCCCAACAGAGCAGGTACATCAGAGGCAGCACATCAGAGGGCAGAATGCAGTATCACAGCATCAACAGGGCATTGTGCCCAACGGAACAGGTACATCAGAGGCAGCACATCAGAGGACAGAATGCAGTATCACAGCATCAACAGGGCATTGTGGACAACAGAGCAGGTACATCAGAGGCAGCACATCAGAGGGCAGAATGCAGTATCACAGCATCAACAGGGCATTGTGCCCAACAGAGCAGGTACATCAGAGGCAGCACATCAGAGGGCAGAATGCAGTATCACAGCATCAACAGGGCATTGTGCCCAACAGAGCAGGTACATCAGAGGCAGCACATCAGAGGGCAGAATGCAGTATCACAGCATCAACAGGGCATTGTGGACAACAGAGCAGGTGCATCAGAGGCAGCACGTGAGAGGGCATAATGCAGTATCACAGCATCAACAGGGCATTGTGCCCAACAGAGCTGGTACATCAGAGGCAGCACAAGTACGTGTTCCAACCAACCCGTCCCAGGGACCACAACAGTGCAAGGCTGTTCTCAATGGACAATGGACACACCATGTGAAATAACATGTGAGTGAAGTGAACAGCACCTCACATCACAGAATCAGGTGGACTGCGTGAACTACCTGCCTCGGACACACTGCCAGCATCAGAAACAGGAGTGTGAGACACAGCCACAGCCCGAGTGACACACACATGGGCCACAGACCCAGACACACTGCCAGCACCAGAAACAGGAGTGTGAGACATAGCCACAGCCCGAGTGAGACACACATGGGCCACAGACCCAGACACACTGCCAGCACCAGAAACAGGAATGTGAGACACAGCCACAGATGTAGTGACTGACACGTGAGCCACAGACCCAGACACACTGCCAGCACCAGAAACAGGAGTGTGAGACACAGCCACAGATCTACTCACTGACACATGGACCATAGACCCAGACACACTGCCAGCACCAGAAACAGGAGTGTGAGACACAGCCACAGCCCGAGTGACACACACATGGGCCACAGACCCAGACACACTGCCAGCACCAGAAACAGGAGTGTGAGACACAGCCACAGCCCGAGTGACACACACATGGGCCACAGACCCAGACACACTGCCAGCACCAGAAACAGGAATGTGAGACACAGCCACAGCCCGAGTGACACACACATGGGCCACAGACCCAGACACACTGCCAGCACCAGAAACAGGAATGTGAGACACAGCCACAGCCCGAGTGACAGACACATGGGCCACAGACCCAGACACACTGCCAGCACCAGAAACAGGAATGTGAGACACAGCCACAGATGTAGTGACTGACACGTGAGCCACAGACCCAGACACACTGCCAGCACCAGAAACAGGAGTGTGAGACACAGCCACAGATCTACTCACTGACACATGGACCATAGACCCAGATACACTGCCAGCACCTGAAACAGGAGAGGGCACAACTGAGACTGTGCTACTACATGATGCATGACAGCAAACAACAGACACAGTGCCACTATCTGATACATGAGAGTCAACTGCACCTGCGCCACTGGGACCACTTAAATGATGAGCCACAGGACTGTATGGGCCGGGAGGCAGGGTGGCCCTGGGAGCTAGGGATAGCTGTACTTGAGCGACATCGGGGTGGGCAGGTGTCAATGGTGTGTGTCTGCGTTTCTTAGGGATATGTGAGTGCACCCTGGACAGGACAGGACTGGCAAGTGGTGGTGACTCAAAACAAATATCACCCACCATAGGTGGAGCATCTGCTGCCGGGGAACGGCTTTCTGGGGACGTGCTGGAGCCTGCTTGTTGTTTGCTGTGTGCCTGCCGCCTGGACTCAGAATCATGTGTAATGGGGGATGCAACAACAGGGGACTCCCTCCTCTGCTTCTGACTGGCCTGGATGGGAGTGGAGGTATGGGGGGACTCCGCCGCGGAGACATCTGTTTGCCGTTCATTCGAAAACATCAGCCGCAGTGCAGCCAGGGGTGACGTATGCCTGTCCTTGAGTGCGCCATTGTCCATGGGAGAAGCCATGTCCCTAGGATGTGCCTTATCCGTAGGTGGAGTGTTGTCTCTGGACTTTGCCTGTGCCCTGGACGGTGCCCTGTTCCTGCCAGCAGACTTGTCGTCTGTGGTGTACCTGTCTCCAGAAGACACCTGCTCACTGTGTGTGTCCCTGCCCTTGGGAGATGGCCCTTGCTCTGTTGTGTGCCTGCCCTTGGGACACTCCCTGCTCTTAGGAGGTGCCTTTGTCTTTTGACTGTCCATGTCCCTGTCCTTGGGAGTGGCCCCTTCCTCTGTTGTGGGCCTGCCCTTGGGACTCTCCCTGCTCTTTTGAGGTGCCTTTGTCTTTTGACTGTCCTTGTCCCTGTCCTTGCGAGTGGCCCTTTCCTCTGTTGTGGGCCTGCCCTTGGGACTCTCCCTGCTCTTAGGAGGTGCCTTCGTCTTTAGACTGTCCTTGTCCCTGTCTTTGGGAGTGGCCCTTTCCTCTGTTGTGGGCCTGCCCTTGGGACACTCCCTGCTCTTAGGAGGTGCCTTTGTCTTTTGACTGTCCTTGTCCCTGTCCTTGGGAGTGGCCCCTTCCTCTGTTGTGGTCCTGCCCTTGGGACACTCCCTGCTCTTAGGAGGTGCCTTTGTCTTTTGACTGTCCTTGTCCCTGTCCTTGGGAGTGGCCCTTTCCTCTGTTGTGGGCCTGCCCTTGGGACTCTCCGTGCTCTTTTGAGGTGCCTTTGTCTTTTGACTGTCCATGTCCCTGTCCTTGGGAGTGGCCCCTTCCTCTGTTGTGGGCCTGCCCTTGGGACTCTCCCTGCTCTTTTGAGGTGCCTTTGTCTTTTGACTGTCCTTGTCCAAGGGACTGTCCATGGACTTGGGAGTATCCCTTGCCTTGGGAGTACCTTTTGTGTTGAATGCCTGTGTAGCATGTGAAGGCATGTCCCCCAACACCACTTGTGGATCCTGTGTGTGTACTCCAGTGTATCTGACGTTGTCTTTGTGAACAGATTTTGCTGACCTAGGGGATGGTGTCTGTGCCCTCCGTGCCCTGACGTGCTGTCTGACGCTGCTTCTAGTGCAATAACCTGTATTAGAGTCCTGGTCAGAATATTCACTAACCCCTGAGACATCCAGTGGTGTAGATGGGGAAACAGAAGTAGTACCCTGTCCATGCGACTGTACTATGGCAGACGACACACTGCTTGCCAATGACTGAACTGTCCTGTGTAGACCAGCAAGATCGCCATGCATCCCTTCCATGAATGCCACCACCTGCCCCAACTTCCTATCATGGTCTTTGTGGAAAAGTAAATTTTGCCATGTTATATGTGCCTACGTGTTCCCCATCCTATGCTATATGTGATTGATCGATATGCATATATCCCTTTATGATCGATTAAAGACGCAATCATAGTTGTGTCCAACTCTAGTATGCCAGTTTCCAGTTCTCGTGAAAGTAACGAGTATTAGGCCTATGTTGCCACGTTTTACAGTGTACACGTTAATTCATTGAATTGTCCCCGTTCCTAGGCCTCAAAAGGGCCCGGACACCAGATTCAGCTCCAGTCTCCTGAACCGACTCCGAGGAGCGATGCAGCCCCCACCTGCATCCCTGACCCTTCACTTACTTCCTGCCGCGCAGTGCCCTGCTCGGCCTGGCTTTGCCTGCCTGTCTGCCAAGAGTATGTTATGCTTCTAGTTATCAGTCCAGCCCTCCTCCTCTGCATTCCTAAGCTACTGAATCGCATCAACAGTTCCAGCTATGGTCTAGCCTTTCTGTCTCCATGTAAGAGAAATACTGTATTAATATTCATAGAATATTCCTAGCACACGCAATACATGTAGAATACTGCATGCACCAGTCTTAGTGTCAAGTAGCCTTTGCCCTGATAACTTTTGTATTCTATCAACATGTACTCCAAACACCAGATACCAGATATGCTAAAGGTACATGTCGTCCTGACACCGCAGACTTTAGTCTCCTCTTCTAGCGCAGAAGTCATAGCCCCAGTTCTTCCTGGTAACACGTCATTGCCCGTTTGCGCGCACCACTAGGTTAAAGGTCCCAGCTGCTCAGGTAGCCCCCTCCATGTTTCCGCCCCATTTATGACACTTCTGTGACGTCTTCATCACATGTCTATGTATACGCCCTGTACACGCCTTCTTGTTACACCCATTTTGTTCTTATCTTTCGCGACTGCTACGAGTTACGCCTACTGCTACGCCTATTGTATGCAATGTAATGTAATGTATTATACTATATATATGCTGCACTGTCGATGAGGCATTGCAGCTGCCATCCATTCTATTTCCGTGCAGGCTATCCCGTTCCTGTCCCTTCCCTTATGCCTGATTAAAGCCTGTTAGACTCAGATACCTCGAATCCTGTCTCTTATTTATTGAGCTATCTGTTTTATTCACTGAATTCAAAAATAGTACCGGTAATTAATTATTTATTTACCACATAATGGCGCCCGAATAGGGACTTGCCCTTTCCCCACGCGCCGGCGAAGCCACGCGGGCCCCCTGACCCTCTGCAGCCGTGACGGAACCATACCGTGCACGTGCAGATATTTCTGCTTCAAGTATCCCTCAGGCCCACGGAGGAGACGGAGGTTGCGGTCCAGCATCCAGACGAGGCGGTGAGGAACGCGGCGAGTCCCGACCAGAGCCCAAGCCGAGAGTACAAGGTCCGAGGTATCCGGAGGCCCACCTGTAACTGAAGTCCGAAGTTCGTAGTCCGACGTCGTAGCAGTCCAGTCCAGTCCGAGGCCTTCCGTTCTTGCTGCCCGGTGAGTACCGTTGCTGGGGTAGTATCTAGACAGGGTCAATTAATTTGTCTCTGGTCCAGTGGGTTTGGGTACACAGATCCAGTCCGAAGTGTTCACCTAGGTGGATACGGGTCCTGACGTGTCTCTTTATGGGACCGGTATGTTCCGTACTGTTTTAGCAGTGCATCTAGTAATTCTAGTAAGTTTCGTTCTCGAGAAATTCATGTGTTCTGTTCTCAGTATATCAGGTAATATTCTGTCCGAACTGTTATCCTAATGTTATTTAATGTGTTTTCAATGTCGTGGTATGAGTGATTTGTTTTTCTATTCATTACTGTGTTTATCGTGTATTGTATTGTGTTCGGATTCAAGTCTAGAATGCCTCTGTTTTCCAAGTTACGTCAGTTAAAGACCAGAAAAGGGTTACTCGAGGAAGCAGTTCCTGTCCCGCCTAGGGACAGTCCCGGACATTTTATGTATCATAAGCATGGCTTAGGTGCCATATTATATCTAGACTTATGGGTGGACTATACCAAGGAGTAGGAAGAGAAATATAGATGGCCCATATCAGGTACATGGGATGCCGAGTGCATCATGCGAGTAGAAGAAGAATTATGGAAAAAGAAAGCCAGACAGTCCCAGAAAGATGCCATCGAGTTATGGCGCAAAGAATCTCATAAAAGAACCGAAAAAGAAATCAGAAAAACAGAATTAAGTAGGGAATCCTCAGAAAGAGTTTTAATCGAAGTAGGTGAACGAGTTAAAGCAGAACAGTCAGACAGACAGAGGAATGCCCTTATTAAGGGTATGTATCCTCTTCTTGCCGAGGGCTTGCCAAAAGCAACCCCGGAAGCACCCTGTAATTTCCCGCCGCCATTGGTCCCGATTAAGCTACGTCATAAACCCGACTGCAGCTGATATTTTTCTCTCGTCCTATTTGGACGATACAGTCCCAGAATATGCAAATCCTGTTCCGCCTGCTCCCGTAAATAATGTCATTCCTGCTCCTCCAGCCACTGGTCCCGTGGGTCCAGTTAATGTTACAGCACCTGTTACAGCACCCCCGGCCCAGCCCACAGTACATGTACCCGTTTTACCAGTCGCTCTACCAGCACGTACAGTACACACCGACGATTCTAGTTTAGGAGCCGCGGGGGGAGATTCTCCTGGTACCCCGCCTCAAAGACGTATGACGTTACATGAACTAGCGTTACAGCGTACGCCAAAAGTGAATACTTTTGTAGATATCAAGCGAGCACTTACCGAATGTCGTTATGATCCAGTTCCAGGCGATGGTAACATGGTCATATATTCATTACGTTTAAGACGGGTGACCGACTATTTGGACACCCTGCCCGATATGAGAGAACATCTAGACAGAATATATCGTTTTATCCGTACAGGAGCAAATCCAGAAAGTGTTCACGAAGCCATGGCTCAAAGAAAAGTCGAGACTCAGCTCATGCTTTTAAAGTTTTTAATTACCTGTTTAATAAGAGAGCAAGATTGTCCGGAAAAAGATCAAGAAGAAATGAAAGTCCTGACCAGGTGGAGTGACAATATAGCCGAGGGAAAACACAAGACACAAAATTGTATAGAGAGTATGTACAAGAAAATTCATAGGGAAATAATAAAGTTACACGAGAAACGAGAAGCAAAACAAGCAACCGAGAAAGAAGATGACTCTTCTACTGAAGAGGTAGACGACGAGAATCCCTCCAGAATAGCGTATGTAGGTAGAACTAGACTTTCCGACCGACATTCACGCCCAGATTACAAGAAAGTTTTTCCTCCTCTAGCACCAGAACAGTGCTCTCTTGAGCAAGTATTCCAAGCTACCGATCACATTCTGAAATCACGAATAGGTTATAGTGAGCTCAGTACCATGCACGAACAAGAACTAGCCCGATCAGCGGTCCGGTGGACTACTGATTCTACCACTTTTCCAGACGAAATAGTGGCTCAAATGTTTCTGAAACTGCCCCCAGCCGAGCAGCGACTGGTGGGTATGTATATGATCCAGCACCTCATTACACTGTATGAGGAACAGCATTCTGATCCAGGTCCACTACATGATGTCTTGAACGAGTTACTCCAGTACAGATGGAAAGGTCTAGGTACCGATTTAATAAGTGTCATTCTAGAACAGCGCCACAAATACCGAACGTTTCTGAATCCGCATTTTGTTCACGTCTCACCCCCAGAGAGTAAGCCATTCTACATAGACAGACAGAATCCATTACGAGAAGTACACCCAGTTAGGACAGCGGGTGGTGATCTAGAACGAGTATTTGTTTACACCCCCATCACAAAAATGGAACTCTTAGAGATGAAGAAGCTAATTCCCTGTCACGATAAAGATCCAGCAGGGTTCCACCGTGAATTAAAGGACATGCTCCGTATGGGAGAATACACGTATCCAGATATCATTAAAATGTTAAAGGTCCTGTTGTCTGCGGGCGTATATGAAAAACTGAAGGAAAAAGAATGGGAGGTGGGAGAGAAAAAGATAGATTGGACAGCTCTAGAAGCTGAAGATAATTCACGAGTACCAGGTACCGGTCTTGGGGAGAAAGCTAAAGAATTGCCCGAATTATTGATACAAGTTTTGCCAAGATTACTAGCCACGAAAAAGGAAGATTGGGATGCCATCTCGGCCTGTAAACAGAAACAAGACGAAGATACTAGTGATTTTTATTCTAGATTTGAAAAATGTTTTATTATTAATAGTGGTCTGAAAACAAGTAGTGAATCATACCCTCATCTTTTTGTTACCAAACTAGTCGAGAATTCAAGTCCACAAGTTAAAAATCGAGTATTGAAAGTAGAAAGCACCTGGCAAGCTAATACTCCGTCACAGATGCTTCAAATGCTCCAGTATCACCAGAACAGAATCAGGGAAGAGCAGGAACACGAAAGGAGACGTATGAAAGACACGAAAATGAAAGTGTTAGTTGCACAATCAGTTCCGCAAGACAGTCAGAAGAGGGGTCCGAATCAAGCCAGTCATCCTGCAGTTCCCGTTAAAGGGACATGCAATTACTGTAAACAGCCAGGTCATTTTATAAACGAGTGTGCAGTTCTGAAACACAACATAGCTACTGGTAAAACTAAAGAAAGACCACGTCCGCCTAGACAAGAACAAGTTTCACAGACTTCCCAGCCACCACAGAATACACAACAGACAGTTACAGCACCGCAGCCTATTGCTGCAACACAGCATGTTACACAGCAGATGTACCAGTATGCACAGACAGAGTATCCTGATTATCAGCCATATTCATGAAACAGCCTAGAGAGGGAGGTAGGTTTGCCTCTCATCGAGATACCTGTAGATCAAGAGGGTCCCTATGTACACAGTCAAGTATTAGGGAAAGACAGAAAGTTTCTGATTGATACAGGGGCAAGTAGGACTACCATCAGTCATGACGAGGTTCCAGGGGCTCAGCTCTCAGGCTCTAGAAATGTTTCCCTTGGATTTTCAGGAAAGCCTATTGTTAATGAAATATCGAAACCAGTTACTCTAGAAGTCGGTCCATTGTCCCGAACTACAGACTTGTTACTCACGAAATCTTGTCCAGAAAATTTGTTAGGCATTAAAACACTGAAAGAATTAGGAGCAGTCATATGCTGCTCCCCAGAAGGGGTCCGCCTGTTCTTGCGAGATTTTAAAGGTCATTATGTATTACGTGATTTTGATCCAAGATTATTGAATGTACCACAGCATTTATGGGCGCAAGGTCCAACTGATGTAGGTTGTATGCATATCACACCCCATCGTGTGACTCTGAAGCAAGGTGTTGTTTTACCACGAATCAGACAGTACAAATTGCCACCTGAGGCTGTAGCAGCCTTATCCAAAATTATTGACAAACTTATTGTTCAAGGAGTGGTTGTAGAAACTGACTCCAATGTATGTAATTCTCCTATCATTCCAGTCCTGAAACGTACTGATCCAAATGCACCTCCAGTATATCGATTAGTGATTGACCTTCGAGAACTTAATAAATGTATCATACCCCAGTACCCAGTAGTCCCAGATATTTCTTCTCTATTGACAGCCATTGATTCTGAAGCTACGTTCTTCACAGTCATCGATCTCAAGAACGCATTTTTCAGTGTCCCCATTCATCCAGACAGCCAGTTCCTTTTCGGATTCTGTTTAAATGGAAGAAGCTATAAATTCACACGAGCTCCTCAAGGTTTTACAGAAAGTCCTAGCATTTACAGTCAAGCACTTAAGAGACAACTAGCCAACATTCACATGCCAACTGACACTGCCCTGCTCCAGTATGTCGATGATCTACTGATCACAGCCCGTTCTGAACGTGACTGCGAGCGTGCGTCACTTACAGTTCTGTATTTTCTGGCCGAGATGGGGCACAAGGTGTCCCCTTCCAAATTACAATTCTGTGTCCAGCAAGTGGTCTTCTTAGGACACTTACTGTCCAAGAGGGGTAGGCAGTTGACACCTGACCGTATCCAGTTAATAGCACGTCTTCCACAGCCCAAGACACAGAAGGAGGTACGAGCTTTCATCGGCCTCACTTCTTACTGCAGACAATGGATTCCTCAGTATGCATTTCTAGCCAAGCCACTGATACAGTTAACGACACAGGAGGCAGGCACATCGACTGTCCTCCCTTGGACCCAGGAACATACACTTGTTTTTAATGAATTAAAGAAAGCTTTATGCCAAGCACCTGTCCTAGCAACACCGAACTACAGTAAGCCTTTTACACTTTTTGTCACAGAACGTGATGGTACTGCATTATCTGTTCTTACACAAGATCAAGCAGGACAATACAAACCCTGTGCTTATTTTTCGAGCACATTAGATCCAGTGGCCCAGGCTCTGCCTGCGTGCCTCAAGTCAGTTGCAGCCACAGCGCTAGCTATCAGACAAAGTGATTCCATAGTGTTAGGACACTCTCTGACAGTACAAGTTCCACACTCCGTGGAAGTTCTTTTAAACCGAACACAGACTCAGCACTTGACAATTGCACGTTTAACAGGTTATGAATTGACACTGTTTCAGCCACACATAGAAATCAGACGCTGCAACATTTTAAATTACCGTCAGTTACTTCAAATTCTGCCACACATGACTGTGTGGAAGTTGTTAACACTATGACAAAGCCAAGACAAGATCTGACAGACATTGCATTACCTGATCCCGACCTGACACTTTATGTGGATGGTTCATGTATGAGAACAAGTACAGGAGAACTAGTAGCCGCGTATGCAGTGACTACTGATACTGAAGTTATAGAAACACATCGTATTGACACCCTGTCAGCTCAAGCAGCAGAGCTAGTCGCTCTGACCCAAGCCTGCATACGTGCCAAGAACCTGAAAGTTAACATATATACAGATTCACGTTATGCATTCGGAGTCGTACACGACTTTGGAGTGCTCTGGCAGGAACGAGGTTTTATGACTTCTCATGGAACCAAGATCCAGCATGGTCTCCTCATTCAAGCTCTGTTAGATGCAATACATTTACCGACAGCTATCGCTATCATGAAGTGCAAAGCACATACGAAAGTCACTGATATCATTTCCCAAGGTAACGATCTAGCAGACCGAACAGCCAAGCTCACAGCTCAGACTCCAGACATTCCAGTTAACACGACACTGACACACATTCCAGAACAGACTACTTGTATGACAGTTAAGGACCCTACACAAGATGTCATAGATATACAGTTACATGCTACTCCCGATGAAATCAAGAAATGGTCCGAACAAGGAGGGGTCCAGACAGATCAAGGATGGTTGACGAAGGGAAAAGCCACATGGTTTCTCCCCGACTCTATGGTTCAAGTCATTATCAACACCGCACATAGTCCAGCACATTTAGGAGAAAAAGCCATGTTAGACAGTATCCAGAACCTTTGGTTCAACAAGCATTTACGAGCAGCAGCCAAGCAGAAAGTACGTACCTGTATGATATGTTGTCAGTTCAATCCAGGTAAAAGTGTCCCGGTGGAACAAGGTGGATTCCAACCTCCTGACCACCCTTTTGAAGTCCTCCAAATGGATTATATTCAGATGGAGCGATGTCGAGGTTTCAAGTATGTCCTCGTAGTTGTATGCGCTTTGTCCAGGTGGACAGAAGCATATCCAGTTCCAGATTACACAGCTGCGACCACTGCCAGGCAGTTGGTTCGTGAGTATTTTCCCCGCTATGGATTACCTAGGGTCGTGTATTCAGATAACGGCCAGCCATTCTCATCCGAGCTCATGAAACAAGTTTCCCTTCTGTTAGGGTACCAGTGGAAGTTCCATTGTGTACGCCATCCTGAAGCAGCCGGTCTCGTAGAGAGACATAACCAGACTTTGAAAATCCGCATTGCTAAAGTGTGTACAGAAAAAGGTGTAGATTGGTTAGTAGCCCTGCCAGTTGCTCTTTTTTATATGAGAATGGTTGCACATTCCAGATCAGGTCTGTCCCCGTACGAGGTCGTATTCGGCCGCCCTCCAAACATGTGGGGTACACCTAGACCCCGTAGCATTACAGACGTTTCCAGTAATATGCTGACAGATTACCTAGCTTCCTTGATGTCTGCCCTACACTCTTGTCGTTCACAGGTTGCCGCTGCATTCCCAGACAACACTGAGGTGAAACCGCATGAAGTCGTTCCGGGGGATTTCGTCCTGGTGCGCAATTTTGATCGTTCAAGTCCGCTGGAGCCCCGTTGGAAGGAGCCCCAGTTTGTGTTATTAACAACAAGGACCGCCGTCAAGCTCGAGGGACGTAAAGGCTGGGTGCATACCAGCCATATCAAGAAATTCCATGGATTGCGACAAAAGACATTTATCAAAGACTGCCCTATTCTTAAGGACTGCCCAAAGACAGACTCTGAATCCAAACTTCCCCTGTTAGAGAAAACTCCGCAGCAGGAGTATAAAGCAAAACTCCGGTCTAGTAAAATAAGTCAGCCAGTTTAATTGTCTAAGTCCCTCTCGGGTGAAACGGTTAGACAGGTTCCTGACATGTATGAGACAGACCCACACAGTGAGAGAGTTAGTCAAAACTCTAAAAGATGTATTATCGTTCTATTCTTTTTATTATTCTTGAGTCCTATGGTTACATGCATAAGTTATGCTTTACATTTATGTTTTCCTATTTCACATGTACATATGTTTTCTAATGTTACAGTTGAGCACACATTTAGTGATCTGCCTCCTCACGAGCTATCCTATCGTCTTGCTATGCGTAACAACACTTTTATCCGAATGTTGCATTATTCACACCAGACCAGCAATGCCACTAATTGTTGGGTGTGTGGTCGACTCCCCCCTTTCCAAACACCGAAGGGAGTTCTGCCACTTTTTCCCTATCCGTTTTCACATAATGGTTCGTGTGGAGCATGGTCCACGTTAACGTCATCCTCCACTGATATGTCCCTTTTGAATCGAACATGTTTCCCAGACAAGCAAGGTCTTTCCCATAGAACAGGGTTAGATCTAGAAAATGAAGTATATGATTTAGGTAATTATTCCTCGAATTTCATGGTCTTGAATGTTCAGTCCGATACTACTCCAGATTTGCCTGCTATTTCAGTACTACCAGTCAAAGGCGAATTATGTGTCAGAAAGAATGGTTCCGCACATGTGGGACATAGTGATTGTACTACTATTGTCGAGTATAGTGACAGTGGGAAATCTATTTTCAAAGCCTCACGTCATTCTTATTTTGTTTGTGGTCAGACCGCATATGTTCGTCTGCCCCTTGATTGGGATGGAACATGTTATATTGCCTTCCTACTGCCACCAGTTTTTCTAGCCCCATCCGATTATCACAGAAACACACATCTAGTACACGTTAGACATAGAAGGGAGACTGAGTCCCCAATTGTCGATCAAACTGAAACTGCTCTAGAACAATATCAAGACTTCAATAAAGGTTTCTTTTTCTTTATAGGTCCTGTCCAGAATAGTAAGTTAATACGTAGGTTAACCAGAACCCTTGAAGCAGTAGTGAATGAGACTACTTCCGCTCTAGGTAACTTAACCGAAGAGCAATCTGCTATGCGTTTTGTTGTGCTCCAAAATCGTCTCGTCCTTGACGTCATACTGGCTGATAGAGGAGGAGCTTGTAGAGTCATCGGATCTAGTTGTTGCATTTTCATTCCTAATAACGCGCCGTCTGTTTATTCAGCTATAACCAGACTTCATAAAATTGCCCATCAGTTACACCAGAATCCAGGCACCTGGACATGGTCCGGTGGGCTCTGGAGTATCATATCTGCCTGGGGATGGAAAGTATTGTCATTCCTAGGTATAGCAGTAATGATCATATTCAGTTGCTGCCTCTGTTTACAATGTGGCCCTGCGATTTGCGGCATGTGTGCTACCTCTTGTATTCCTAGTCCTAAGTCCCGTTCCAAGACAATTCGAGACGAGCAAATGATGCTATATGAACAGATAGATGGTATCATGAATATTGATGTTTCCTGATGGAAACGTAGGGCACAAGGAGGGAATGTGGAAAAGTAAATTTTGCCATGTTATATGTGCCTACGTGTTCCCCATCCTATGCTATATGTGCATGATCGATATGCATATATCCCCTTATGATCGATTAAAGACGCAATCATAGTTGTGTCCAACTCTAGTATGCCAGTTTCCAGTTCTCGTGAAAGTAACGAGTATTAGGCCTATGTTGCCACGTTTTACAGTGTACACGTTAATTCATTGCATTGTCCCCGTTCCTAGGCCTCAAAAGGGCCCGGACACCAGATTCAGCTCCAGTCTCCTGAACCGACTCCGAGGAGCGATGCAGCCCCCACCTGCATCCCTGACCCTTCACTTACTTCCTGCCGCGCAGTGCCCTGCTCGGCCTGGCTTTGCCTGCCTGTCTGCCAAGAGTATGTTATGCTTCTAGTTATCAGTCCAGCCCTCCTCCTCTGCATTCCTAAGCTACTGAATCGCATCAACAGTTCCAGCTATGGTCTAGCCTTTCTGTCTCCATGTAAGAGAAATACTGTATTAATATTCATAGAATATTCCTAGCACACGCAATACATGTAGAATACTGCATGCACCAGTCTTAGTGTCAAGTAGCCTTTGCCCTGATAACTTTTGGATTCTATCAACATGTACTCCAAACACCAGATACCAGATATGCTATAGGTACATGTCGTCCTGACACCGCAGACTTTAGTCTCCTCTTCTAGCGCAGAAGTCATGGCCCCAGTTCTTCCTGGTAACACGTCATTGCCCGTTTGCGCGCACCACTAGGTTAAAGGTCCCAGCTGCTCAGGTAGCCCCCTCCATGTTTCCGCCCCATTTATGACACTTCTGTGACGTCTTCATCACATGTCTATGTATACGCCCTGTACACGCCTTCTTGTTACACCCATTTTGTTCTTATCTTTCGCGACTGCTACGAGTTACGCCTACTGCTACGCCTATTGTATGCAATGTAATGTAATGTATTATACTATATAAATGCTGCACTGTCGATGAGGCATTGCAGCTGCCATCCATTCTATTTCCGTGCAGGCTATCCCGTTCCTGTCCCTTCCCTTATGCCTGATTAAAGCCTGTTAGACTCAGATACCTCGAATCCTGTCTCTTATTTATTGAGCTATCTGTTTTATTCACTGAATTCAAAAATAGTACCGGTAATTAATTATTTATTTACCACATCTTGGAAAGCATTTGTCATATTAGTCTGCCCCACACACAGCTGTCGCAGCAGATCAACAGCCTCAGCACACAGTGCATTTTGGCTCACCGTGGCAGGGGCAGCGGTGCCTGCACCGAACGCCACTCTGCTCCCCCTACTCCTGCGTGCACGAACAGTACATGGTGCAGTTGGCGGAAGTGTGGGCCCTGTGTGCTGTGTCCCGACAGAAGGTGTTGATTGCCCACTCCCAGTCTGTGACAACAGTGCTGGCTCACCAAGATTTTCCGAAGATGAGGACGATGGTGTCTCCACATGCGAGTCCTCAGGGACGGTCCTGTCCCCCTCTCCGGCGCTGCCCTCCTCTGTGTCAGTCTGCGTGTGCGCGAAGTCTGATCCGGATGCATTGCCTCCACTCATCTCCACCGTCTGTGGCTGAGTGCCCTCTGTCAAAGCTGAAATGCACAGAAAAGAGGTGTAAGTCATGGGCACACTCACGTACAGAAGGCCAAGGAATCCCTAATTCCATAGCTGACAAAGTTCTTCTAGCCCCCATCCTGCACACGGCCCACCTCTACCAGTCATCCTCACATTACATAAGCGTTGGTGGCCGTGACACATGTACAGCATGCGGACAGGGCAGGAGCACGTACATCTGCACACATGTCTTGCCATGGGTCCACGGACCACTACGGCATGTGCTTAAACACTCAACTACTAAGCAAGTGGCGTGTCAACATGCCGGACCTGAATGTCAAATTATACCTACCCAATGGCACCAACATGGCATCGCAGAGATACATACGCACCACGGAACTCAATACTGTGTCTGGGCACCAATACATGCATTGCACTCCCAAGTATCCTACACAGACAGTATGCTCACTGCTAGTTTGCTGTTGATCCACACTCAGCCGTTCGGACAGGTCAGGATGCGTCACAGCAATGATACGGTGCATGAGAGGGGTCATGGAGCGTCGGGCCAGACGTGGCGTCCTTGGAATCATCCCCAGTGTCACTTCCGCTACATTCTTGCTCAGCCTGGAAATGTCGTCCCAGCGTTTGTGGCAGTGTGTATGTCGTCTGTTGCACACCCCCAATGCCCGTACATCACGTGCAATGCTCCTCCACACGTCCTTGCGAAGGTGCAGCTTGACCTACCATGATGGGAGACAAAAGGGTGCAAGTCAGTGGACAGTTGGCCTGTCACACAGATAGGGGCAACACGTATCTGTCATCCGCCATGCACAATCCGAAAAATATGTCGAGGCCACAGTACACAGCTGAGATTGCAGAAGCCAGGAGTCATTGGCCACCTCATGCACACCGACATGTCCCGCACTGCACTTACCACCTGTCCGGGTGCGCCGTAGAGCCGTCCAAAGTTGCGGAGCACACCGTCCACGAGGACATCAAGTTCCGCGGCGGTGAAGGGACGAGACCGGATCTCTATTACTCTCGACATGGCAAGATCACGGAGTATGGCACTAGAGCAGCAGTCGGTGGTCAGCTCAGCAGCAGGTCGAGGTGATGGTCACAGGCAGCAGTCGGTGGTCAGCTCAGCAGCAGCAGGTCGAGGTGATGGTCACAGGAAGCAGTCGGTGGTCAGCTCAGCAGCAGCAGGTCGAGGTGATGGTCACAGGCAGCAGTCGGTGGTCAGCTCAGCAGCAGCAGGTCGAGGTGAACAGGCAGCACTGGTTCCCAGGGTAGGATGTGTGCTTTTTGACATCACACATATATAGGGCCCTCAGCACGTGTCAGTGGCATACGTCGCCAGCAATTGGTCAGCCCTGGAAGCGTGTTCGTAAAAGGGCCAATGACTGGCCCTGGTGTTGCGGTGCACTGCTTCCGCTACTTACGATTGGCCATACGCGGCCAGCGTTCCCTCTTCCCATTGGCTGCATGTGCACGGACCGTCACGGTCACACATCGGCAACCGCATGTGCAAGCTTCCGGCACGGATGCTTCAGTTGCAACAATGTTCTATCACTGGCGCCACCATGGCGGTGCACGTACTCTGCGGGGGAGGTGCAGGCCTACACACCCTTTAGATGTAGTCAATGGACATGGCAGTTCATGTCCCCTCTTACAGTCATATTGCATCATCCACCATCCACCGGCCGGACCAGCCCGGCCTAGGACCGGCGTGCCGGCCATGTCAGCCACCGGCCGGACCAGCCCGGCCTAGGACCGGCGTGCCGGCCATGTCAGCCACCGCCGTGCCAGGCCTGGCCTAGGACCGGCATGCCGGCCATGTCAGCCACTCGCCGGACCAGCCCGGCCTAGGACCGGCGTGCCGGCCATGTCAGCCACCGCCGTGCCAGGCCTGGCCTGGCACGGCGGTTCCTGACATGGCCGGCATGCCGGTCCTAGGCCGGGCCTGGCACGGCGGTGGCTGACATGGCCGGCACGCCGGTCCTAGGCCGGGCTGGTCCGGCCGATGGCTGACATGGCCGGCACGCCGGTCCTAGGCCGGGCTGGTCCGGCCGGTGGACGGTGGATGATGCAATATGACTGTAAGAGGGGACATGAACTGCCATGTCCATTGACTACATCTAAAGGGTGTGTAGGCCTGCACCTCCCCCGCAGAGTACGTGCACCGCCATGGTGGCGCCAGTGATAGAACATTGTTGCAACTGAAGCGTCCGTGCCGGAAGCTTGCACGTGCGGTTGCCGATGAGTGACCGTGACGGTCCATGCACATGCAGCCAATGGGAAGAGGGAACGCTGGCCGCGTATGGCCAATCGAAAGTAGCGGAAGCAGTGCACCGCCATGGCGGCGCCAATGATTTTATATTGTCAGACGCTGCACCGTGATGTGTTGTCTGCAGTTGCGTCATGAGGGTTGTGAGCGTGATAGGGAAACTTCATATGTCATGCACTATTCCATGTGTGTCCATACTATGCCCATCGGTGGGCACACAATGTGCAACAGAAGTGCATGTCAACGTGTTGACGTCGGGTGTGACCCTACAGACGTTATTACATCTTCACATCTGCACATGACATCACGGCTGTATGGCCACATTCTGAATCTGTTGTCAGTGTGTGGTTCAGGCGAGGTGACTACAATGGTGGGGGTACACATGCATTCAGTGTATGTGTGTTGGCTGTTGTGTCACCATGCATGTAATGACAGTATGCTCACCATTGTTGGTGTTGGCATTGGTGCATGATGACATGGTGTGTGTGTATCATTATCGTTTGTGTGCATGCACTTGCATGTGTGTCTGTGATGTGGCTTCTACACATTAGGGTCATGACACACGTATTGTCAGTGATGTTGACATGTGAGTAAGTTGCGTTGTACGTGTTGACACACTTCCTGTTGCAAGTGGCTGCACATTGTTAAAGGGCCACTCCGTATTGTAGTAACTATCAGAGATGTCACACATATGACCATTCTCCTAAACATTTTTCTTCTTGCTAATGTTGGCTTACATGTGATGTAGTAGCACACATATGCGTTGTTTGCAAGTTGACTCAAGTTACATCTCTCTCCCACACAGGAGGGCTCCAAATGTGCATCGGCCATACACTGTGCTTGAGGATATGGGTGACGAGGAGGTGATTAGGAAATTCCGGCTTGATCGACGTCGGTTGATGGAGCTTGTTGCCCAATTGTCTCCTCATCTGCAGCCACGAAGGACGTATCCTGGTTCCATTACACCCACAGCAAAGGTTATGGCGGCACTACACTTTTTTGCTACTGGCACCTTTCAGTACACAGTTGGACATGCCGGCGGGATGTCACAGTCAATGTTCAGCATGGTACTTCGGGATGTTTTAAAAGCTATGATGCTGTACAAGGATGACTATATCCATTTCCCACGGCCGGAAGAGTTGCCAGCAGTCAAAGCAGACTTCTATGCACTGGGCCAGATACCACACGTAGTGGGTTCCACTGATGGCACACATATCGCTATCATTCCACCACGGGCTAGTGAGCAGGTTTTTAGGAATCGGAAGCACTTCCATTAGCTGAACGTGCAGGTGGTGTGCCTGGCCGACAACATCATCTCCCATGTGTGCGCAAGATTTCCAGGCTCCGCACATGACGCCCACATCATGCGGAGCAGCATTGTCCCTCAACTGATGGCAAATCTGCGTCCCGGTCAAGCGTGGCTTGTTGGTGAGTCTGCCGTGGGGACTTTTGTGATCTCTGTGTGGCATGGGGTACCCACCAAATCTGGTTGTGATATTTGTGTCTGTCATCCCCCTACATAGGCGACTCGGCGTACCCAAACCGGCCCTGGCTCCTGAGTCCCATACGTAATCCTACAACTGCGGGTGAAATGCGCTACAATGATGCACATGGAAGGACACGTAGAGTGGTTGAACGTACCTTTGGACTGCTAAAGTCTAGGTTTCGGTGCCTGGATAAGACCGGAAAGGCCCTGCCTTACTCACCAGGCAAAGTATGCAGGATCGTGATTGCCTGCTGCATGCTCCACAACCTGGCCGTGCGCAATGACATTGAACTGCTCTTGGACCCTGAAGACGAAGAAGTTCCTCGGCCTCCCATCCCACCCATGTCGACTGATGAGGATAGTGGTGAGGAGGAAGGTATGGACCAGAGGCGCCAGCTCATTGATCGCTACTTCCCTTGAATGTGAGTAACTACCTCTTGTGCCGGTTGACAATGCCTTATGTATGTTTGCTGGTGTTGTGTGGATGTGGGGTGCATCAGCTGTGTGTTCTGGTATGTGATGGTTGCATATGTGTGTGTTCATTTATTTGGACATGCAAGTCTCCATGATGTGTGTCCTCTCATCCAAAGCTTTTGTGATGAGTGTAGTTTGTGGAATGTTGCTGTGCAGTGTGTTGTGATGTGTGTGAATCTGTTTCCTGACGTGTGTTTGCTGTCTCTGAATTTCCCTAGGTCACTCCCGCAGCGGCATGATTATGTACGACTTGGATCCCTGCACCTGGTTACGTCTGTTTCTGAGGCAATCATGTGATTAAACATGGAGGCAACACATCATTGAGTGTGTAAGTGGCATTTATTTACAGGTTGTGCATTTGTGCTGGTGAATATTTACAAGTAAGTGTGGGGTGGGGGAGTGGGAGTTGAAGGTAATGGCAGATGAAATGTCCGTGCTGACACCACATTGGGTGGTGTCAGGCTAGTCCAGCAGACCTGTGCCAATGATTGGCTATGTGGGACAGGATACTTGGCAGGGTGAATGGCTGGCTCAGGCAGTGTCAGAGTCATTGGCGGCCCCTCTTGGAGCGTGTGGATGGCGCACCCACACTGCTCTCACCCACTTCCAGCCTCGGACGGCCCCTCCGTCTTTGAGGTGGAACAGAGTCAGCTGGGGGGCAGGTTGTTCAGGGGCCACATCCGTCGCCAGGGGCACAGGTGGTGATGGTGGTGGCGGTGGCGGTGGTGTTGCTGGCCGTGGCGCCAGGACAATTGGTTGAGGGGGGGTGGGGTTGTTCCGGGCTATCCATTCCCTCCACATTGTTGTCTGCTGGCCCATGATGTCCACTATCTTGCCAAGGTAGCCCGAAATTTCACGCAACATGTTCGTGTTGTCCACCGAGTCCTGGTGGGCATGATCTGCCTGTTCCTGGCCACGGTCGTATGAAGCCTGGCACCTGGCTAGGGCTTCAAGGGACTCTGCCACAGGATGGGGTGGGTGTCCTTCCTCAGTGCGGCGGAGTGTGGATCTCCTGATTGCCTGCTGTGGCCTCGCCTCTCTCCTTTGTGGCCCACTCACCCTGCTTGGGTGGGAGGCCGATGGACCTGCGTCGTGCGGTGGGTTAGGCAGGGTGGCACAGTCAGGAGGGGTGGTACTGGTGGTGGTGACTCTGCAGATCACTGAGGCCGGTGTCGCTGTAGTTACACATGCGACGGTTGTCGGGGCCGGGATTCCCTGTGAGCCAGATGGCCCTGGCTGTCTGCTTGGGCCCGCACGATCCTCCGCACCGGAGCTGCCTGTGTCATCGTCCCCAGAGAGTCCGGTATGGGTGTGAGGCGAGTCTTGCGGCCGGGTGCTGGCTTCCCCAGTCAGATTACCATCACCTGAGGGACAAGATTGTGCAGGTCAGTAATGTGGACATTACATGTTCATATCAATTTGTATACATTTCAGTGTCCAGTCGCACACACCCCACCCACCCTACCCTCCACCACCCTCCCTGTGGACATGGGGGCCTGTTGGGAGTTGTAGTTGTGAGCTCTCAAACACCCCACCCACCACCACCACCCTCCCTGTGGACATGGGGGCCTGTTGGGAGTTGTAGTTGTGAGCTCTCACACACCCCACCCTCCACCACCACCCTCCCTGTGGACATGGGGGCCTGTTGGGAGTTGTAGTTGTGACCTCTCACATACCCCACACCACCTACCCTCCACCACCCTACTCCACCCTCCCTGTGGACATGGGGGCCTGTTGGGAGTTGTAGTTGTGAGCTCTCACACACCCCACCCACCACCACCACCCTCCCTGTGGACATGGGGGCCTGTTGGGAGTTGTAGTTGTGACCTCTCTCACACCCCAGCCACCACCACCACCCTCCCTGTGGACATGGGGGCCTGTTGGGAGTTGTAGTTGTGAGCTCTCAAACACCCCACCCACCACCACCACCCTCCCTGTGGACATGGGGGCCTGTTGGGAGTTGTAGTTGTGAGCTCTCACACACCCCACCCTCCACCACCACCCTCCCTGTGGACATGGGGGCCTGTTGGGAGTTGTAGTTGTGAGTTCTCACATACCCCACACACCCTACCCTCCACCACCCTACACCACCCTCCCTGTGGACATGGGGGCCTGTTGGGAGTTGTAGTTGTGAGCTCTCACACACCTCACCCACCACCACCACCCTCCCTGTGGACATGGGGGCCTTTTGGGAGTTGTAGTTGTGACCTCTCACACACCCCAGCCACCACCACCACCCTCCCTGTGGACATGGGGGCCTGTTGGGAGTTGTAGTTGTGAGCTCTCACACACCCCACCCTCCACCACCACCCTCCCTGTGGACATGGAGGCCTGTTGGAAGTTGTAGTTGTGACCTCTCACATACCCTACACACCCTACCCTCCACCACCCTATACCACCCTCCCTGTGGACATGGGGGCCTGTTGGGAGTTGTAGTTGTGAGCTCTCATACACCTCAGCCACCACCACCACCCTCCCTGTGGACATGGGGGCCTGTTGGGAGTTGTAGTTGTGAGCTCTCACACACCCCACCCTCCACCACCACCCTCACTGTGGACATGGGGGCCTGTTGGGAGTTGTGGTTGTGACCTCTCACACACCCCACACACCCTACCCTCCAACACCCTACACCACCCTCCCTGTGGACATGGGGGCATGTTGGTAGCCATTTACATTTTGGTGAGTATGTGTCCGACGTGAATGGGTTGGGGCCTGGGAGATGTGTCTTCTCAATTGTGTGAGGCTGACCATGTCGTACTGATCGTGGTGCTTGGTTTGTACTTACCAGCCTCTTCTCCTTCCTCAAGTCCATCTAGGCTCTCTGGGTGAAGTATAACCAGTACCTTCTCCTCCCAATCGGTGTAGGGTATGGGCTCCGGGGGTGTTCCGCCGCCAGTGTGAATGGCTCTCGCATGGTTTTTGGCGCGGATGCCTTTAACCCTGGTTTTCAGGTCATGCCAACGCCTCTGTATTTCGTGCTTTGTCCTTGGCACGGTCCCTGACGCATTCACCCGACTGACGATTCTGTCCCACATGTGATTCTTTTGCGCCACGGTGGTCTGCTGGACTTTGGCCCCGAATATGTGGGGCTCAACACGGACTATTTCATCGACCATTACCTTCAACTCGGTGTCCGTGAATTTAGGGTTTTTTTTGGGTGCCATGGTGTGTGGTGCTCAGTGTGTGGGTTGAGTGAGTTGGAGGGTGCAGGTGTGTGGTGTGTGGTGTGTAGGAATGGTGTGGTGGGTGTTTGTGTGGTGGGTGTGGTAGGGTGGTGGTTGTGTGTCTTCAATTTGAGTATGCTGTAGATCGTATAGGGCCTCTTGCTAGCAGCAATGCTGTGATGCAAAGGATTGTGGTAGTGGGTGGGTGTCATTTTATAGTCGTGTCTCAATTGTTGTTGGCAGTCAGGTGGTAGGTGGGTGTGTTGACTAGTGTGCATTATTGGGTACTTGGGGGGGTGTCATAGTGGCTTGTGATTGGTGTTGGTGTTTCAGGGGGGGTTGTCCTTTTTCGTGTGTTTGCTATTTACTGGCGGCACACTTTTTGACATTGGTTTGACGGTAGGGATGTTGTTCGTGTTGGCCTTCCGCAGTGATGCACTGTTTCTCGTTGCATTCTTTCCGCCGCGGACGTGGATGGCTGTGCGTACCGTGGTACAGGCGGCGTTATCCTAATTGCGGACACAGAGTTTTCACAGGTATGGCGGTAAATGTGGCTGTTTCCGCGGTCATGTCCGTCTGCGGCGGTGGGTGTTCATTTGGGTCTGTCCGCCGCGGACGGTGTTAGATGTGTTCCGTCCACCGCGGACGGTGTTTGATTTGATCCGTCCGCCGCGGTCGGAGTTTCTTGACATGAATATCCTAATCGCAACCGTGGATTCTCCGCGGCGCTGCCGGGAGTTAAATTTCCCCGAACATGGCGGACAGTACCCGTTTCCGTCCGCCATCCTAATCGACCTCTTGGTTTGGATGTTTGGGACCATCTCCCTTGTCTCTGGACCCGATGGAGTGGGTTGGTTACTTTGGGAGGTGCTGGGAGAAGATTGGGAAATGTTTCTGGTCAGTTCTCTGACCTCTGCCGCAGCATAGTTGTTTGGATGCCGGCGTTGCATGTGGCGAATCATGGTGTTGTTGCCAAAAGAGTATTTTTTGGCAGGGTTCCCCCTGGAAAGTACAGTGCCACAGATCAGACAAGTAACCTTTGGCGCATTAACTTTCTTTTGGTCCTTTGGGATTTAAAAAAAACTCCCCGACAATGTGCTCCTTTGGCTTATAGGGGGTAGTATGTTCAGGCAGGAACTGCTGCCCCTCCTCCTCCTCCTCCTCCTCCTCCTCCTCCTCTTCTTCAACTCCACCGCTGTGGTGTTGTGGTGGTACCTGGGGTGGTGGTGGTGGTGGTGGTGGTGCAGATGCTCCTGCTGCTGCTGCTACTGTAGCCATTTTTCAGTACAAATAGGTACAAATAGATCTGTAAACAGGTCTTCCTCAATCAAAGTACAAAGTGAGAATGAGGAAAAAAGGTGGGGGCTTTCATCATTTGGAAAACAAAACTGTCCTGAACCAATGAAAAGTGTTATTCTCAGATCACATGACTCGGGCTTTCATCATTTGGAAACCAAAACTGTTCTGAACCAATGAAAAGTGTTATTTTCAGGTCACATGACCCGACGCGCTTACGCTACGCGCCCCGGGGCGCGCCCGGGGGCGCTTACATAGCGCGATCGTATGCGCTCGGGCGCTTCCGGGTGCGCTTACGCGGTGCGTCATAAGACGCATCTCGCGGCTACGCGATACGTCACGATGATGTTTTCGTTCGCGGCAATGGCGCTAACGGGACGCTCACCGGTACGCGCACTGGGGCGCGCCGCAAGACTTCGCTTACTGGTGAGCGCACCGGGAGCACTCCAGGGCAAAAAAAAAAAAAAAAATATATATATATATATATATATATATATAAAAAATAGTATTACATAAATATACAATATAGGATTCATTATAAAATAGAAATTAGCTATTAAAAAACCTATGAAATTCACTGAAAAAAACATAGGTTTCACACCAGTTATAGTTAGGAATTAGCATTTAAAAAACCTATTAAATTCACTGAAATAACCATAGGTTTGATACCAGTTATAGTTAGCTGGAAATTTTACTGACATAAAACCATTGAAATTCCCACGTTATAGTTAGTTGGACTCACTATAACTTGCGTGCTGATGACGTCACATATTACATCACTCATGACATGGTCAGTGACATCACTCATGACATCACTGATGACACCATCCTTGTGACAGAGTGACAGACCTCTTTTCAGTGTAATGTAACCCTTGAAACACATATTCAAAAATAGAAACTAACATTTTCAAAAAATGGAGATACCCATACCAGTTACAAAAAACAATTCAGTAATTCCACCATCTATATAGACATCCACTCATTCACCAACAGTTCTATATTGTCACTCATACATATACTCACTCATCATATGTAGTGATACACCTATACATCCTATTACACACCGACAGTCATCCAAAAGTTACTCACACACATACTCACACATGCAAATAAACTATTGAACATTCATTTATTTGCGTATACAGATATACACACACTACCACCTTACTTCTAAGGAAACTTACACATACTTACTCTCTTAAACAATCACTTATAGAAACACATACTTATTAAAACAGGAACTCTTACAATCTCTCACTCTCATATATACTCACTTATATACATCAATACTCACATATACTAGATTAAAACATATGTAGTTACTGATAATGACACTAGTGAGACAGTCATTCACTCTCTAACACACACATATACACACTCATCCACCCATACAGTCCTGCACATATGCTGTCTTCAAAACACATAGAAACAGTGAGTCAGTCATTGATGCATCTATATGCTAATTAATACCCCCACCAAACCATACAGACACTCTACTGATACTAAAAAAAATCTAATAACCCATATACACATACATGTAGCTACTCACCAACCCATGCAGCCACTTATACACAAAGTGAAACACTGATACATATATTTAAATATTTAAACATTACTCGCTAATATATGTATTCAGTAAGATACACTTAATTATCCAGTTAACCAATCAATTAAAAAAACAACCCATCCATTTAGACACTTATTTAAACATTTATTCTTCCATCGACTTTTACATATACATATATAAAACATATTTATTTTTCAGAAAGACACACATTCACTGGATGGTGTCATCAGTGATGTCATGAGTGATGTCACTGACCATGTCATGAGTGATGTAATATGTGACGTCATCAGCAGTGCATTGCAGGCGCGCAAGTTATAGTGAGTCCAACTAACTATAACGTGGGAATTTCAATGGTTTTATGTCAGTAAAATTTCCAGCTAACTATAACTGGTGTCAAACCTATGGTTTTTTCAGTGAATATATATATATATATATATATATATATATATATATATATATATATATATATATATATATTATATTACCTACTGGCGGTCGCCAGTAGGTAGTTATAGTTAGGATCGTTTTCCATAGGAAATCCGCAACATTCTATTGGGAATAACTTTGGCGCCGAATGAGTGATCTGCCTGTAATTTTCCTTAACTTTGCCTCGCTGTGCTCCGCTCCTTCCCTGAAAGTTTCGGGGGGATCCGTCAAGCGGGGCCCGAGATAAAAAGGGGGTCCCAAAACGTGTTTTCCCCATGTTCATTTCCATAGGGCGGTTGGACTCACTTTTAGAACCAAACTTGGCAAAATTGTAGGGACTGGTACCCCGATGTGCCTTTGCTATGTCTAAACTTTGAAAAATATATATTGGGCTACATTGGCAAAAGGTACATCGGGAGCACCATCTGTCCCTTACATATGAGAATACTAGAACATATCCGAGCGATTGAAAACTGTGATTTAAGCTATGCCATGGCTAAACATATGTTAATTCATGAAAAAGAAAAATGGACATGGAAGGATATGACATACAGTGGACTGGCGACAATACCGATAAAAGAGAGAGGTGGAAATAGACTGATGACCCTACGTCGATTAGAATCAAGACTTATCATCCGATTTAAAACAAAGATCCCTGGGGGGTTGAATGGGGATGAAGAACTTTATGTGCACCTTTGAGTAATCTTTACTCTTTCTGAAAATATTCTGGCCAACAACAAGACAGATGTAGGTCAAATATGTACAATGTATATGTCTCAGAATTTGGACACTAAGTCCTTATAGACTATAAAAGGCACGCTATACTATGTATATGTACATAAAGCATGGCAATACGGGCATCACCATATGCCATCATATCATGGTTGCATATGGAAATATTTATTTACAGTAACTCACTTAGAGAATACATGTGAATTATTATATATTTCTTATGTTCATAAACAGCGCGAAAGTGAATCAATAGAGACAAATACAGTTGCACCGACCAGTACCAGTATTTTAATGCAATAATTTGGACACCGCAAAAGTGATATGAAATGAAAAAAAAATTATAACTAAAGCGAGAAGTAACTACCAGTACCATAATGCATCATAATAGTGCTGCTATGATTTCCTGGTATAAAATGTTGAAACTAAGGATGGACAAATGTTTGTAACCGTGAGCAAGATCGAAAGATTGAAGCGCGTTGGTTAAATGAAAGTGTGCTGTAATGGCACGTTGTTAAAATAAACCTGCTATAGAACAACTTCCTGGAGGTGTGCGAGTATAATTGTGTTGGTGGTTAATATATATATATATATATATATATATATATATATATATATATATATATATATATATATATACTAGCAGCCCGTCCTGACCTTGTCCGGGTGCAACAGGCTTCCCCGACCCCCGCCCGCCCCGACATTGTGCAGCAGCCCGTGCCCGCGCCCAGCCCGACCCCCGCCTGCCCCAACCCCCGCCTGCCCTGACCCCCGCCGGCCCCGACATGGGTCCCCTTACCGGAGCCGCCGCTCCTCTCGCCTGTCCGCTGCTCGCACCGCCGCTGGCCTGTCCACTGTGTCCGCTGCTCGCACCGCCGCTGGCCTGTCCGCTGCTCCTCACGTCACCGCTCCTCCCCCGCGCCATGTCCGCCGCTCCTCGTCGCGCTCTGGACGCCGCTCCTACCCCCGCTCCTGACGTGAGCACGCACGTCACGGCCGGCGCTACTTCGGAGGGACTACTTTTTTTTTTACTGTAAATTTTTTAAATAACGTTTTTTTTTTAATTTATATAGCCTATAACCATCTACACACCCTGACAATTCCAACGGTGTATCGGGTGTGTGGATTGGCGCTGTGGTTCCCGAGTTTACCCGCCTCAAAGGCTGAAAGTTCTTCCTTTATTATAGTAGTATAGATATATATAGATCGATGTATATCGATATATATATATTCACAGTTTTTCTCTATCACTGAGCCAGCTGCACCAACTTGACCACATTTCCAACCAAGTACACAGGCATAGCAGGATGCAAATCTTCTTTATTGTGAAACGGCACCAAATACAGAATATGACGCCAACGTGTTTTGGCTTACGCCTTCAACTAGGCAAACCTTGTTCCCCAACACATGTGATTTAAAAACAGTCCTCTATTCATTGCACTGCCCCAATCTGTGAGAGCTAGACTGGCAATTCAATGCATTGTGATCAAATACAGCACCCATAACAAAACCTTCAAGAGAAGCTGTATACATAGTACATGATTCATTGTAACACAGTGTCAATGTTTCACATTGCATGACATGCAACTGATGGAATGTCAATAAATAAAATGCAGAAAAAGTATAAATATGCACATACACCTCATATCAATGAATGATGGCACAGCACAATTATTATGTAGTAACGAGTGTATATATATATATATATATATATATATATATATATATATATATATATATATTCACTGAAAAAAACATAGGTTTTATAGACGCTATAGTTAGGAATTAGCAGTTAAAAAACCTTAGAAATTCAATGAAAAAAACATAGGTTTCAGGGATGTTATAGTTAGTTGGACATTTGACTCATATAAAGCCAGAGAAATTCGCCAGTTATAGTTAGTTGAGCTAACTATAACTTCATGACTGATGACATCACTGATGACATCTCAAATGACATCACTGATGACATCACTGATGGCATCATCCAGTGAATGTGTGTTTCTGTAAAGTTTAAATATTTTTCATATATATCTATGCCAAGGTGTATTGAAGAATGAGTGGATTTACAAGTACCTGAAGGGATTATTTAGTAGGCACATGACTGACTGCATAAGTGAGTGATTGAACGTGTCTTACTGAATGCATGGGTTAGTGACTAAACTGTGTGAAAGTCTGGATTAGTCTCTCAGTTGGTGTGTAAGAGGCTGTATGGGTTGGTGAGTAGCTACATAGGTGTCTATATGGGTTATTGATTTCTTGTCTGAGTATCCGTATGAGTGCCTGAGTATCTGTGTGGGTCGGTGGAGACGGGTGTGACTCTGTGCACAGATGTCTGAGTGGGTAATTCACTGGTTGTATGGATTCAAAAGTGCATCTGGGAAGGGCTGTATGGGTGAGTTAGTGTGTGTATGGGTGTGTTGGTGAGTGAATGAATGTCTCAGTGGTATATGTGTAACTACATATGTTTTAAGGCTGTATATGTGAGTGTTGGAGTATATAAATGACTATAGGTGAGAGTAAGTTATTTGAAGAGTGGGTGTATAAATGAGTGTCTGCTTGTATCAGTGATTGTATAAGACAATAAGTATGTCTTACTATCTGCATAAATAAGTTATGTGGTGTGTGTATAAATAACACAGTTGGTGTATATAACTGTATATATGAGTAAATGAGTATGTAATTCATTCTTTGCATGACTGACTGGGTGTGTGACTAACTCTATGGATGAGTTGTAGAGTGTGACTGTATTTATTAGTGTATCAGTACATATTATAGTACTGTATTGATGAGTAACTGTATGTGTAAGACACTGGATGTGTGTATAGACCTGGGAAATAGTTGGTGCTATGTAGTATCTGGCATTCTTGTGTGTATGGTTCCAAAAATAGTAGTCTGTATTTTAGAGTGAGTGTATCATAGTTTATACCAGGGCATCAGTATGTGCATCAGATTATCACGTGGATTATGTCATCAGTGATTTCATCAGTGATGTCATCAGTGATGTCACTGACCATGTCATGAGTGATGTAATAT
The DNA here is from genome assembly GCF_964261635.1 of Lissotriton helveticus. Classification (NCBI taxonomy): domain Eukaryota; kingdom Metazoa; phylum Chordata; class Amphibia; order Caudata; family Salamandridae; genus Lissotriton; species Lissotriton helveticus. Next base: position 987,390,617 of record NC_136061.1, on the reverse strand, counting down.
GTGACGTCATTAACAGTGCATTGCGGGCGCGCGAGTTATAGCTAGCTCAACTAACTATAACAGGCGAATTTCTCTAGTTTTATATGAGTCAAATGTCCAACTAAATATAACGTCCCTGAAACCTATGTTTTTTTCAGTGAATTTCTAAGGTTTTTTAAATGCTAATTCCTAACTATAACGTCTGTAAAACCTATGTTTTTTTCAGTGAATTTCAAAGGTTTTTAAATGTTAATTTCATATTTTAATAGTTATGAAACCTATATTTTTTCTAATTGTTTTTTAAAATTTTGCAACACTATTATCCTTTTTTTAACTTTAAAAATGATATAATGTTTTATATCTTCCCCCAAAAATATACATATGAAACTTTTTTTTGTTGATAAAACTACAGTCACGTATCTGTAGTCTACCAACCTCGATCAGCAAGCAAATCCTTGCCACCACATTTAAATGACGCACATTTCGTATCCGACGGGTTTGTAACACCACGTCCCACCTAACAACATGTACTTATGAGGTCGCGCCAGCTGCTACTGTGGGATGCGACCGGTACGCACTACCAAGTGGTACGTATGGGGTAGCACTCGCTGCGCGTTCCAAATGCGACGAATGCACGCTGCCAGACCCTGTGTTACGTCATAGACGTACAATATCGCGCCGCATATGCCATTCCTTCATTTTTATTGTCTCAAAACTATCTCTAAATAACTTTAAAGTGTATATGAGAGCAAGCGATAATTAAAAATATTTTAAACAGTTATGTACTTCTAACTGTAATAAACTTATAGTAAATATATTTTCTCAAAATCACATCGGGTGCGATCTCATTGCGCACTAGCTGCGCGATTGCCATGTGACCATAAAATTTTTTTAATTAGTTCATAACATTTCCCATTGTAACAGTTCGAAAACACCACCCATTGTAGTCAATATCTGTACTGCATTTCATGAAACACACCTCTTCTGCTTAGAGAGCTTTGTTTTAAAGTTTTTGCAATATACACATATCTTACAATACACACAACATGCAACCATCATTTTCATCAATATTCATGCTCTGTAAAGTAGCCTTCCACCTCTGATAGCCATACACCTAAAAGTTACATTACCAACATTTTCTCCAATACCAGAGGTAACATGGTTGCATATGCTGTCCACAGCACAACGTAATATAGATCAGCCCAGAGACAGTATAATGCATAGATAATGAACACACGGACACAGATAGATAGTGGAAGCAGCTACGAGCACGTGCGTTCGACTCCTTTTTATTACCAGGGTCACATATCCAGTGACGTCTGTGCTGGATGCATGTGGGGTGAGTGTAAACCAGCCCTCAGGGAATGGTTGCTGCTAGCATCAACTACAACAGTAATCATTGCATCACACACAGAGATTCAATATTAAAAGAACTAATAATATGTGCTGCAGTAAGGTAGGGACAGTAGATGTGAAATAATACAGAAATACACAACTTGTGGTATACTGACACACAATCAATAGATCTGAAGTAATACACAAAAAGATTACATCATAAACACTCCATCAGTTCTAGTGCACTCACATAGCCACATCAAAAGCATTCAGCATGTGCACAGCCAGCAATAATGCGTGCTGTAGAGAGGCCGTACTAGGAGCAATATCTGTTGCCATCAACACTACATCATCTGCAATAGAAACTCAATCTGAATTATGAACACTGCTGTCTACAGTGTTGGCCACAGAGAGCGGTCAGCAATGACCCACACCTACATAAGGTGACTTGAGCTGCCCAGTGTGTCATAAGCGAACCAACAAAAAGGCGTGTGCGAAGCCGGCAATGATACACATGCATGGTGCAGACAGTACGCCCAGAGCATTGTCTTTTCCTACAGGACTACCTCATCTACAATAGCGACTCGATCTCAATTGTGAACACTGCTGTATGGAGTATAGGCCAGAAAGAGCATTCAGCAAGGGCCCACAACCACGTGGCATTCACTTGAGCTCTACAGTTTGAAATACGCAAAGCAGAAAAAACGTGTGCAGAGCCTGCAATGATACATATAAGTGGTGCCGGCAGTACGCACTGGAGCACTGTCTTTTCCTACAAGACTACCTCATCTACAATATCAACTTGATCTCAATTGTGAACACTGCTATATGCAGTGTAGGCCTGAGAGAGCAGTCAGCAAGAGCCCACAGTCACATGGCATTGACTTGAAATCTACAGTTTGCAATACGCGAAGCAAAATAAAACGTGTGCAGAGCCTGCAATGATGGATATGACTGGTGCAGACAGAGCGCACTGGAGCAATGTCTTTTCCTACAGGACTGCATCATCTACAATACTGACTCAATTCTTCAGTATGGGCCAGAAAGAGCATTCAGCATGGGCCCACAGCCACGTCGCATTGACTTGAGCTCTACAGTTTGCAATATGCAAAGCAAAAAAAACGTGTGCAGAGCCTGCAATGATGCGTATGAGTGGTGCAGACAGTACGCACTGCAGCAATGTCTTTTCCTACAGGACTACCTCATCTACAATAGCAACTCGATCTCAATTATGAACACTGCTGTCTGCAGTGTAGGACAGAGAGAACAGTCAGCAAGGCCCCACAGCCACATGGCATTGATTTGAGCTCTATAGTTTCCAACATGCAAAGCAAAAAAAAAACTTGTGCAAAGCCTGCAATGATGCATATGAGTGGTGCAGACAGTACGCACTGGAGCAATGTCTTTTCCTACAGGCAGTACTCACCACACAACCATCAATACTTTTTCTCACTCCCTCTTTACAAAATACAACAACATAAATGACATAAAACTCCTCAATAAATAAATCAAAATAATTTGAATTGGGATTTCATCTGTCCACAGTCTACACTATTCACTGTTCCTTTCGACTTGCAGGATGAATTTGGTTATTGTACTAAACCTATAACTCATCTAAAAAAACTTTTTCAACCAAGTATACTATAGCCCATCGTAGCAGGTTATACCGGCTATTAAAGGCCCTTTCCAGCATTAAAGGCCCAAGCCGAAGGCGAGGGCCTTTAACAAGGGAGAGGGACTTTAATAGCCACTATAGCCCAGCTATAAAGGGCTATAAGGGTATTTGAACATTCTGCCACTAGAGGATAGAATATTCTAACAAATAAAGCAAAGCCTTAAGAGAGCACAAGGGGATTGAAGTCCCTTCAGGCTCCCTGAAGCATTTGTTCACAGCCAGAGCTGTGAACAAAAACAAAAAAAACTTTGCAATGTTGCAGCTCCAGGCTTATACAAGACATTATAAGAATGGAGCTACTCCATTGTTTTCAATGGAGCTCCCAACATTCAAATGTTCTAATAAAACAATATTGTGTATGTTTCAATAGACGTTCTAATTAATTAACTAGTGGATTCTGTAATTAAACAATCACTACTCAATCTAAATTGTGAACCCTGCGAACCGCATTCCAGAACAGATGCAGTGGTCATTAACCCCTTCCGTGCTGCTGTTGGCCATTGGCCGACAGCAGCACTACCTCCCCAGCGCTGCCGTCAGCCAATGGCCGACGCGGCCCTGCCTGTTTTTCGGAACTACCGCACTGCCGCAAAATCGCGGCAGCGGCAAACGGGTTAACACCTCACAGCCACATACTGTTCGATTCAAAAGCACGGAGTTGGTTGCACCTTATCACAGAGGGTGCACAGAAATCATCACAAACTTTAACTTATGACATCCTCAATCATACAATCAAGACCCCATTTCACTGTTCGCACCTGCTGTACCACAGTATACTCCACCGACTACTGTCAACCAAGCCCAATAATCATGTGCAGCAGTTAGCTATAGAAGCACAGAGTGTGATGCACCTCAACACACGAACGTCTGAGAAAAGCAAGCAGCAGGTAATATCGGACATCGTCCATTGTGGGATCAAGACACCGTTCCACTGTTGGGACCTAGAGTTGGATAAAGCTGGTTGAACGGACTACCTTCATCTCCAATCTCAGATGCAGTTCTAACATCATCCATTGTTGGATCAAGAAAGCGTTCAACTGTTGGGACCTACAGCTGGTTGCACCTGGTCGAAGGGAGTACCTCCATCTCCACTCTCAGATACATTTCTAACATCGTCCATTATGGGATCAAGACACCGTTCCACTGTTGGGACCTAGAGTTAGTTGCAGCTGGTCGAACGGAGTACCTCCATCTCCACTCTCAGATACAGTTCTAACATCATCCATTGTGGGATCAAGACACCGGTTCACTGTTGGGACCTACAGTTGCTTGCACCTCATCGGACAGGGTTCACAGAAATCATCACAAACTTTAACTTCTAACATCCTCATTCATATAATTAAGTCCCCGGTACACTGTTCGGACCTGCTGTACCATGGTGTAGTCCAGCGACTGCAGTCAACCAAGCCCAATAATCATATGCAACAGTCAACTAAGGAATCACAGAGTCTGATGCACCTCAACGAAGGGAGCTCTGTGAAAAGTAAGCACCAGGTAATATCGGACATCCATTGTGGGATCAAGACACCGTTCCACTGTTGGGACGTAGAGTTGGTTGCACTTGTCGAAGGGAGGACCTTTATCTCCACTCTCAGATACAATTCTAACATCTCCCACTATGGTATCAAAAACACCGTTCCTCTAATTGGTACCTGTCGGACTACTGTGTTAGTAGTATACAGAGCACTCCACAGTGCTGGGCCTCAGCCTGGATGCTGTGTGCCTGTGTCGCGGTAGCCAGCATTAATCTCAGGAGCCTTCCGAGCTCGCAGACCTCGGCCCACAACCTTCCACCGGCATGTGGTGGGCCCTCTTTCACATACGGCAGTGTTGAAAGGTGAACTGTGGAGCGTATATGCGTTGCAGCAGCCATTAAGTTTTCTAGATGCCAGCAGCTGAAAGCATCATTCACGCAGCCACCTTCGCTCACGGCATCAGCCTTGTGGCGGTGTAAGCTGCGCAGACCTGGTGGACACGTTTGCCAATCCAGAAGAGAACCACACCCAGAGAAACGTGCCTCTTCTTCAAACCCCTACGCTAGCCTTGCGTACGCCGAGCCAGCCCACTACCCTAAACATTTAGGGGAGTGAGGCAAGTACGCTCTACCATTCTGTAATCTTCCCTACTGACTGTACTATCATGGTTGCGTCCACTATCCACTTCACTCAATAGACCATCAGTGTATGTTGACATGTACATGTCTGTGCTCTGCATACTCAACTGTGTCCGACACATCCCCTCAAGACTTTACATTATATATTTTTATAATTGACAATTACTTACCACCTTCGCACATGCTTTGCTTCCATTTCTCCCCGCATTCTGCATTACGAGGCAGAGGTGCCACGCCATGTTCAGTTTGTGTACATGGCTAGCCAGGTTTCCCACAGTACGTAGTGTTGTTGTGCCTGCTAGGTGCACATGTTGTTTGTCATGTTGTATGTGATTATATAAGGTAGCACGTTTATTCATGAGCAGTGGTTTCTCCCATTTACATATCGCTGTCTTAAAGAGCATACAGAAGTTTTTCTCACAGGTGAAAAGTGCGACCACAATGACAGTCATTCATTACTATCCAAGAATGTCCAACTACACGGCGCTTCTAAGCTTACAGCCCCCATCTTGCGTCCTTTCTTAAAAGCATGCCAACTCCCACAATCCAACTAACATTCACACAGCTTTCTAGCGGCAGTTATCTGCTTCTCAATTACATGCACTCCTACGGAATGTGAGCTGCCACACCGCATATCCTTACTGTTTCAAACAGAGTAACTTCCTGTGGCAATGTCTAATCCCACCCACACAAACTAACTCCCAAACTTCAACGTGGCCTTCAATTCTTAGTTTGAAAACAGATTTTAAGAAACAAACCAAACTAAAAGCGCTTTTGTTCAGAACAGTAGTCCCCCTCACTTCTGCAAAAGAAATTTATCGACTGCAGATATCACAAACTTCAAGTAAAATACACTTCCTTTTAAATACGAATGGTCCATTACACTTTGTGAATTGTTACACAATTTACAACACAGGTAACACTCAAGGTTTGGCACACTTTTTTAACGCGCTCTCCTACAGCCTTCTAACACGCTTTCAAACTGTTCTTCTTTTAATACCAGACTACATTGATTCGATCATCTCTGGAATAACAGGAACAGTGCCCATAATTCTCGCTCGCTTTGCGGCCATCCTACTACTAATTCTACTTCTAGAAATGGCTACACTCTCTGTGGTAACAACAATGTCCAACAGAATACACCTCTACGCCAAGCTACATCAATACTGTAAAAAAATGAAAAACTTTTTGGCTACCGGCCTCTATCTATTATCGGAGCTAGCTACAACATAACATTCCTCTACACTTATGCAATATGCGTACAACCATCGTTTAATTGCAAAACTTGCCCATTTGACTGGCAAATAGATGTATGCCTTGCCAACATCCCAACAATCGCTACCGATATCCAGCAGGCAATACATTATCTTGAAAACCATGAACGTGATTGTTCTGGCAGTGGAGCAACGGCGAATGCAATGTAAAAAGGAACCGCAGCGGAATGGGATTTCTGCGCAGCTGCGAAGGATCTCCTGCAACGAGCGACCTTCCACAACATCGCAGATTGCCTATATATACGAAGGTAACTGTTTATATTAGAGCACACAGCAGGTAAAGGGTATCACAATTACAACTTATCATAAATGGTGCTCCAATGAAACCAAGTCGGTTACCACGACCTGATTAAAGAGTTATAATAATTATAGCTCAAACACATTCAACTATTTTCACTGAGCACTCATAAGTCCGCAGATACTTTTTCAAGCAATACAGTTCTGTTTATTCTTCTTTCATAATTCAATTGTCTTCTTCATTGAATTACAATCTTCATTATATCCTTCAAATCAAGAGTACAGCCAGAGTATAGCCTTCTTCAATATATCCTTCAATTCAAAAAGTACAGCCAAAGTGCAGCCAACACGTGTTTCGTTTGGTCCAATCTGACCATTAACTTCCTCAGGGCTGCAACCCAAAACAAAGTACAGTAACCATTACTATTCAATTCATAATTCCAAGGTTCAATAAGTTTTAAACTTAATGTGCCTTTAGGTAAAGAAGGGGAAGCTTCCCCAAGCCAAACCCGTGTTACAGTCGAAATGAGAATTATAGTTATCTACTCACCACCAAGAAGTAGCTTAGAATCACCCGTTTTCAGTATTAATAAAGTGTGTTATAGTGTTTCACGTCTTTAAGTATTGACAATTGTATTATGTGGAGGTTAGAATCAGTCAGAGTTCACGACCATGCTTCAAGCTTCATACCTATATGCCTTTACAATGCGCCCGCAAACATAAGTTTCTTGTAGTTTCAGTCCATCTGTATATAGCATTTAAAATAAGTTGTTGTTGGTTAATACAATATTTCTAAATTGATATCGGCATGATCTCTATAATCATTGGACAGCAGTCCATTCTCTTACCTATTTCTGTGGTATGTCTCATGTATCAAGTATAGTGATGGCTGGTGGGAGTATCCATCGTCTGTAAACAATATTAAAGTTCTATCAGTCAGAAATCTGATCCTTTTAGCTAACCTAACAGTAAGGTTTTATCAATATAGTTGTCCGTAGTCCTCACCTTCTTATCAGATGTGCCTCGCGTAGGATCGCGTATCTCCGTGTCAGCGTCCTATAGCGGCGCCATCTTACTATTCTTGTATTTCATCTAATGAAGGTGTGGAGCGCCATTTTGGTATATCTAAATCTCGTTCGAATTTTCCAAGTTAATTCGATATTACATATCTAATGTGTGCTATATCTACGTATATCAACTGTTTATAATTGCGCGAGTATTGTTCGTAAAAAACGATCAATATTTTTTATTTTTTATTTTATCAGTTTCTCAACGGAGCCTCAGTTTTTTACTTGTTTTATCACATTTCCTCTGTATTATTGATACTATGCTAAATTTGTTATGTCTACTCGTTAATTTGATTAGTATTAGATCAGTAACTTACAATGACATATTGGGGGCCGCCATCTTAAGACGGTCTACTTTTGGTAGACTCTGTAATGTTATTATCCCCAATCAATTAATTTGATGTAGTAATCATATGTTTACTACATAAGTAATTATATATTGAATACTGTTAGCTGAAGGGTAATATTAATAATATTTCTTCATTTTCGTTTCTAATTAAATCTCGCGCAAATATATTTCTCATAGTTCAATCGTGTATTGCAAAGAAAATTAAATTATCACAACTGTCTAGCTGGTGTCAAATCTCTACAATTATAATTTAAGTGTCCCGTAAACCTGTCCGCCATCTTGAGACGGTCTATGTAAAGGTTAACTCAATGTAAGGTCGCATAACGCTAGGTTTGTTGAAGGTATATTTGCTTGCGCAGTGCCAGGCATACTAGCATTCTGCCCCGCACAGTTGCTCAATTCTGATTAGTAAGTGTAAGAAACAGGAAAATCCATGTCACTTCCTTTCTCCGAAGTGTCAGAATCCTGTTTCCCCCTCTGGGGTCTGGATCAACATGATCTATACCATGGTAATTGAATATATGTTTGGTTCTTTCTTGTGAATTCTTTATTAAGTGTGAGACAGTAGGATAACGTGTATCCCCTTGTTTGATTGCTCGAAAATGCTCATACATCCTATCTTTCAGTCTCCTCTTAGTACTCCCTACATATATTTTACCGCAGCTGCAAGCAATTATGTAAATAACATAAGTTGTGTCACAATTAATAAACTTGTCAATCACAAATTCTCCTGTATCATTGTAACTAAAGGTAGCTACCTTATTCTTGGCCCATCTGCACGAAGAGCATCTTCCACATTTGTGGAAGCCTCTCGATCCAGATAGCCAATTTTTGGTTACATGTTTCTTAGGATAGCTTGGACACAAAATATTGGCCAGTGTTAATCCTTTCTTGTATGTCACTGAAGGGTAGTCATTAATAAAAGGTACAAGATCTTTATCTAGCAGTAGGAGATGCCAATGTCTTTTTAGGATAGAGTACAGTTTCGTGCTATCTCTACTGTAGTGTGTAATGAATCTTACTCTAACTTCTGAATCCTTCTTATTACTCTCAGGTCTGATTTTGAGGGTATCTTTGCGTTTAAGTTTAAGGGCTCTCTTTACAGCTGTATTGATCACCTCTTTCTTGTACCCTCTCCTTACAAAACGTCCTGATATGTCTTTCATATTTGTTTCAAAGTCACAATCCAAAGAACAGTTACGCCGGGCTCTCACTAGTTCACCATATGGTATTATTTTCAATTGGTTATTAGGGTGACAGCTTTTGGCGTGAAGGACTGCGTTACAACTAGTCGGTTTTCTATACATTCGACTTCTCAGATGACCTTCTGCCACAAATAATTCTATGTCTAAAAAGGTACTTTTCTCAAAGTCGTAATGCGTTGTAAATTTTAGGTTGAAAGTGTTGTAATTTAAGTAATCAAAAAATCCCTTAAGCTGTTCTACCGTTCCTGTCCAGATTAGAAGGCAATCGTCGATGAATCGACCCCAATAGTGGATATACTGAATCCATTCTTTATTAGCAATGCCCCAGATTCGCTCCGCCTCGTACCAACCCATAAACAGATTGCCTGCCAATTCAAATTGCCGCTCCAACATTCGAGGAACATTACTGTCCCTTCGAAGATATGAATTGGACCGCGTCGCTTTTCTCAGACGATGGCAACAATAGCCTCTTGGAACATTACGCATCTCAAGACGCTGAAGAACTTCTGGACTGGAATCTCCATGACTTGTAAGAAACTTACTTTATTATTGAATGGATTTTTTTCCATATTTTTTTACTTTTTCCTTTAAATTTTTTATAATACACTTCAATCCTACTACTTTCATATAACAACTTTCTAAGTATACTCAGACATTTGAACTCTATCTTCATTATTGCCCATTACGTCTCCACTTTAACCATGGATCGGTGATGTATGGCCTATGCAAATACGCTATTTACTTCCTAAATTAGCCTAAACCGGACACCCATTTGGAAACCATGTCTATTTTTTGTGCACACGCCTCTCTGCCTCCCTGTTATTCACAAAGCCCTTTCACCCAAATTTACTCAAAGTCAACTTCTGCTCAGAACCTCACAATAAAAATGAAAAAAGACGACTTTGTTAGGAACTGGTTGGCACAGTGTAGTAATCGTAAACTACCTTTATTTTCATCATACAATTTATTCATCAATGTCTAATACCTATTGTGTAGGTCACATAGAGCTCTAACATATAATGTGCAATTCACTGATGCAGGAGTTTTGATTTGACTACAGCAGAAGCGGTTGGAGGTTGTCTCAGCTCGATGCCTTAGCTCTTTACACAAGAATGTTTTTTTGAAACAGCTGAAGACAATAATGTATGGTTTGACTACAAAGGTACCGAATGCGCTTCTCAGAAGTGCAATGTTTGTATTCATCCTCAAAGTTCCAATGTGGGTAGAACTAGTACCAATTCTGACATGCACCACATTGAATCTACTGTACAACAGATTGCTGACTATTCTACTGTTGATCTTTTTATGTTACAAAAAAGCACTGGCAAGGTACCTAAAAAGGTTGATGATTACATTTTGCAATTTCTTTTTTATTTCTTTTTTTCTTAAAGGATACATGTGTAATCGTTTCCTACCTTTATTTTCCTTATAGAATGTAGAGTCATTCAAGTGTAATAGCTGTTGTTTATGTTACATGCAACTGTAACATGTAATATACAATTCACTGATGCAGGAGCTTACGTTTGAATACAATAGAAGTGCTTCAACTTTGCATCAGCTGGATGCCCTAGCTCTTGCACCAGTGGGTCCAATTATGGCACTTAAATAAAGACACTTTCTATATAATTTACAAACTCCTTGCCTTTGTTACACAGAGCGGTACAAAAGGGGGTGGCGATGGACGCCACAGAGCCACTTTCTCAGACACACCTAATTTCACCATTTTTCTTCTGTGGCATTGCAACATTCTACATTATATTCTTCATGATTATTTCTTTATTCCTGCTTCCTAAAACACTTCATTCAAGTCTACAGACCGGTATGGGTGAGTAGTTTGCTTCCCACTCCTTGTATAGTTTAAACGCACACTAACACTACTTACACAGGTATCCTACAACGGCCAGTATCCTACAGCATCCACAGCACATCACTTTACAACAATAAACTCACGACTTACACTCTCAGTTTCATCCCCGACTCTTCAGACCGGTACCAGTGAGTACTTTGCTTCCCACTCCCGCTATACTCTAAACGCATACTAACCACCTGCACACATATGCTACAACAGCCCGTATGCTACACCGCTCAGAGCACATCAGTTTACAGCACTCCGCTCACAGTTTAGGCGCACGGTTTCATCCCCGAGTTTAACAGCACTTCACCTCTGCACCATCTCACTCTAGACAAAATAGATCTTTCACACCAGTAACGGTAAATACTTCGGTTCTGCCAGTATGCTACAGACCACTCAGCTCACAGTTTAGGCATGCACTTTCATCCCCAGGTGTACCGGTACCTCACCTCACCACCATCTCACAATAGGCAAAACAGCACTTTCACACCGGTAGGAGTAAATACTTCACTTCAGCCAGTATGCTACAGCTCCCACAGCACATCAGTTTACAGCACTCAGCTCACAGTTTAAGCACACGTTTTCATCCCCGACTTTACAGATACCTCACCTCAACAGCATCTCACTCTAGGCAAAACAGCACCTTCACACCAGCAGGGGTAAATACTTCACTTCGGCCAGTATACTACAGACCACTCAGCTCACAGTTTAGGCATACGCTTTCATCCCCAGGTGTACCTGCGCCTCACCTCACTTCACCTCACCACCATCTCACAGTAGGCAAAACAGCACTTTCACACCGGTAGGAGTAACTACTTCACTTCGGCCAGTATGCTACAGCGCCCACAGAACATCAGTTTACAGCACTCAGCCCACAGTTTAAGCACATGCTTTCATCCCCCGACTTTACCAATACCTCACCTCAACACCATCTCACGCTAGGCAAAACAGCACCTTCACACCAGTAGGGGTAAATACTTCGCTTCAGCCAGTATGCTACAGTGCCGAGAGCACATCAGTTTACAGCAGTCAGCTCACGGTTTACATGCACGCTTTCATCCCGGAGTGTACCGGCACCTCACCACAGCACCATCTCACAGTGGGCAAAACAGCACTTTCACACCGGTAGGGATGAATACTTCACTTCACACTCCCTCTACAGCACACCCTAACCACCCTACAGACCTCACAGCGCTCCTACCCTCCTCTTTCCCACTTTTTTCTGCCCTTTTTCCCCTTACTCGCTTCAATGGAATCACAAAATGGCGGCCAACACTTCCTAGTTGCAACCGCACGCGGCCAATCAGCTGCAAGCTCGTGCTCGTAATGCCTCAGCCAATCAGATGGCAGAATTCCCAAATGTCGATATCTGTAAATTTCGATATTTCTCAAAAACTACTAAATGGATTTACATTAAATAAACAAAAGCATGCTTTCTACACCAAGACCCTTCTCCCTGCCAAATTTGGGGTAATTCCATTCACCCGTTCGACCTGTAGCCTTGTCTAAAGTTTCCTATGGAAATTAACATGGAGAAAACACGTTTTGGGACCCCACTTTTTTCACGCCCCCTTTGACGAATCTCCCCCAAACTTTCAATATAGGAGCTGATATCAACAAAAAATTAGTTTAGAAAATTTCGCGAAGATTCATCAATCCGCGCCAAAGTTATTGGGAATACAATGTTGCCATTTTCCTCTGGTAACCAAGTCCTAACTATAACTACCTACTGGCGACCGCCAGTAGGTAATATGTGTACATATATATATATATATATATATATATATATATATATATATATATATATATATATATATATATATATATATATATATATATATATATATATATATATATATATATATTTTCTTCACAAATGCCCTTGTCTTGAGGACGCCACTCCCTGGGTGTTTGTTCAACATGAACTTTATTGCAAAGACCAGCTTTTTCACTCCGAGTTATTGTTTCACCTCCCGACGCGTTTCGGGGCCACCGCCCCTTAATCATGGGAAAAGCCGATAGTTCCCGCATGCACACCACACCTTCTTTTCTAACCCAGCATGCACTCCCAGGTGAGCTTGATTGTTTCATGCATGCTGGGAATTGTAGTGTTTAATCATATAATTCCCCTCCAGTGGGGTCCGAGTTTCTGCCAGAATATTGCTTTAGTTCATAATTCATAATTTCGGCCCTCCAGTGGGCCCCAGAGCGAAAAAGCCATCTTGAATAATGAAACCCCCAGGCTGCTGAATCGGCTCCGAACAGTTCCAGCCTCACAGAAACACACTTCCTTTACGTGGGCGGTGCAATCCTCCACGGGCAGGCTCCCGTGTAGTAGAATTTCTTCACAAATGCCCTTGTCTTGAGGACGCCACTCCCTGGGTGTTTGTTCAACATGAACTTTATTGCAAAGACCAGCTTTTTCACTCCGAGTTATTGTTTCACCTCCCGAAGCGTTTCGGAGTGGCGTCCTCAAGACAAGGGCATTTGTGAAGAAAATATATATATATATATATATATACACAAACACACATTATATATATATATATATATATATGTATATATATATATATATATATATATATATATATATGTACATATATAAATCTGTGTTTGTGTATATATATATATATATATTACCTTCTGGCGGTCGCCAGTAGGTAGTTATAGTTAGGACCTAGTTTCCATAGGAAATCCGCAACATTCTATTGGGAATAACAAATTAGATGGCCCGCTCCCCTCTGCTCCTTCCCTGAAAGTTTGGGGGGATTCGTCAAGCAGGGGACGAGATAAAAGGGGGGTCCCAAAACATGTTTTCCCCATGTTAATTTCCATAGGGCGGTTGGACTCACTTTTAGCCCGAACGGCTGCATGGATTCCCACCAAACTTGGCAAAATTGTAGGGACTGGTAGCCCGATGTGCCTTTGCTATGTCTCAAGATATGTGCTCCAGTGCATTTTGAGTAATTAATTTTAAAAAATATATATATATCTATATGCGCGCCCCGGTACGCGCACCGGGGCGCGCTCCAGCGCGCTACGCGAGTTTGCGAGCGGAAAGCTGATTGGCTCTCGGGTGTCTGTTAACATTCCAAACAGTCCGGAGCGGCCGCCATCTTGTGTCTCGGTAGGATCGAGACACAAGAGATGGCAAAAACAAAGGGGGAAAGGACCAAAAGGGGGTAGGGTAGTCCCCCCCTGACCCCCTAGGTTTGATGTGGGGGCCAGATGTGGGGGGAGCGCCCGGTACGCGCACCAGGGAGCGTACCGGGGAGCGTACCATGGAGAAAAAAGAATGACAGTTTTAAAAAAAATTAGCATTTTTTTATAAATTGGAGGTAGTTCTGAAAAGAACTTTTTTTTAATTCTTTTTGTTGTTTTATATTTTTTTATACTTTTTTAGAACGATTTTATATATTTTTTGGATTTTTTTCAGGGGAAAAACAAAAACAGGGATTCCAAAACTGCTCAACAGGAGCAAAAAATTGTGAAGAATTAGGGACGGGGAGGGCAGCGATGTTCCTGTCTCTTTATAGCAATGAGTTCAATGCTCTGCTCCCCATAACAGAGCAGTTCATCACAGTCCACGCATAGAAATTTTATGCCTGCAAAGACCGGCTGCACGTTAGGGACCATTCTTCCACGTGGTGTTCCTAAAGGTGTTGCTCCACCAGTGGAGGTGCTGCCGCCATCTCTTGGTAAATTCCGTGCCAGGTCCCTGACACTTTCCCTGGCATAGTTATTTGGGTGTATTCTCTGGGCATGCCTAATTAAAGTGGTATTTCCAAAGCTATATTTCCTATTAGCATTGCCTCTGGATAAAATAGTGCCACATATCTTGCAGGTTACCTTAGCAGCATTAACCTTTTTTTTTCCTTCAGGCATGTCAAAAAATTTCCAAATGAAGTGGTCCTTTGTTTTGTGGTGAGGAGGGTCCTCACGCAAAAAACCATCAGAATCACTGCTGGATGACTCCCTTGCAGCCATTGCTGTAGATCAGGAAACTTTGAGAAGCAGATAATGCATAGAACACCTCTTGCTCTTTCCAAGTACAAAGCAATAGTGAGAGAAATGGGTGGGTTTCTCAATATTTTGAAAAAAAAAAATTCTGAACCAATGAAAAGTGTTATTTTAAAGTCACATGACTTGACGCGCTTACGCTACGCGCCCGGGGGCGCGTCCCGGGGCGCGTGGCGTAAGCACGTCGGGGCCCTTACGTTGCGCGATCATATGCGCTCGGGCGCTTCCGGGTGCGCTTACACCGTGCGTCATAAGACGCATCTCGCGGCTACGCGATACGTGTCTTATGACGCACGGCGTTGCGGCTACGCGATACGTCACGATGTTGTTTTTGATCGCGGCAATAGCGCTAACGGGACGCTCACCGGTACGCGCACCGGGAACGCCCCGTAACACTGCGCTTACCCGTGCGCTCACCGGTAAGCGCACCGGGAGCGCTCCAGGGCAAAAATAAAAAAAAAAAGGGAAAAAATATACATAAAAAAATTGTATTACATAAATATACAATATAAAATTCATTATAAAAAATATTATATTTCATAGATATAGAGATTTGCTATTAAAACAACTTTGAAATTCACTGAAAAAATCATAGGTTTGAGGCCCTATATATAGTTAGGAATTAGCATTTAAAAAACCTATGAAATTCACTGAAAAAACCATAGGTTTCACACCAGTTATAGTTAGTGTTAGACCTGACACGTTTTGGCGTGGTTCTTCCCCCATCTATTTGCCTCTGATTCATGTGTTTTGATGCTGTGCTGGATTTCGTTTTTGCTGATTTAGATGCTTTGGACACTATGCCACTGCTGATCAGTGTCAGAGTGTAAGTGCTCCCTCTGTAAATTGTGATATTGATTGAATATACCTGATTGGCATACTTGTATCACCACGAAGTCCCTAGTAAAGTGCACTGTGTGTGCCAGGGCTGGTGATGACAGATGCTACTAGTGGGCCTGCAGCGCAGATTGCGCCACCCACATGAGTAGCTTTAAAATGGTGACTCAGGCCTGCCAGCGCAGGGCCTGTGTGCAGTCAGAGACTGCCTGTCCCCCTGGCCCGTGTCTCCACTGGCTGGGCCTAACCCTTCCCTGTCTGTGCACATCAGTCACCCCTATGGAAGGCTCAAGGTACCCCCTTGGGCAGGGTGCCGTGTATGGATAAGGTAGAGCATGTACTAGTGCAGGTCACATGCTCTGGTAGTGGGCTGCAGCCATTTTATATGCTCACTGCTGTAAGGCTATCTTGCTCCATAGAGTAACATGGAGGAGGCTGGGCCCATGTGATACCAGCTTATCTTCCCATAGGAACAAGATGGGACATAAGTGAAAGACATCCCTGAACTCAGAATTTAATGACACATCTTTTAGTGAAGGGTGTTTTTAAATCCTGTAATGGAGAATAGCCCTTTTAGAAAGTGGCTGTTCTCTTGTCTAAACCTTTCTGTGTGCCTGGGTTGTGGAATGCTTGGGTGTGACAGGGGGGCTGCAGAGCCCCCGGAGGAGAGGGTCGGAGCCAGCCCGGGGATGAAAGGGCACATCTGCTGCCCGGGAGGTGGGAGGAAGAAAGGCCTGATAAGTGCTGGGCTGTGCCTGCCTGCCTCCCCCATGCTAGCTCCCTCCTGCCGGCCAACTGACACCTCTGGCCCTGAAGCTGACAGGAAGAAGAAAACCAGAGACATCTCAGTGCTCCGCAACCCCCAGAACTGGTTTAGACTGGACTCAGGGCTGTTTGCACAAAGACTTCAAAGACTTTGAGGGGTATAAGGAAAGGACCCCTGACTACAGAGAGTTAGATTCTAAGATTCTACAAGCAAGAGGAACCTCTGCCAGAAGAAGGACTGCTGCAGGAGCTGATGGAAGATTGCCTGGCTGTGTGCTTTAAGGGCTGACCTACCCTGCTATCCAACTGAAGGAGAGGAGAAGAAAGGGACTTTGCTATGAGCTGTGACCCTGCCTGCTTGAAACTGCTAAGACTCTGCTGTGTGCTGTGTCTGCAACCTGAATCTCCAAGGGCCTGAGAAGAGCTGGCTCCCTGTCTGCAACCCAGGAACATAAAGGTTGCCCAAGGACCACAAGAATCTGCTGCGCCCTCCTGAAGTTGCTGTGTGGCGAAGAGATCGGGAACCCCTGTAGTTTGCCTGCTCAGCGCACGGGCTACCCTCTCATCGGCTTGAGGGCGCCACGCTGACCCAGCCTGCTGTGTGGCCAAGATCGACGTGTGTGGTGCAGATCAGAGACTTGTGAGCCTCTCTAGCGCAAGGAGCGCTGAACAACAATTGCTGGCCGTGTCACCGTCGCAGCCCGGGGTCAGTAACCCCCGTGGAAGGGCCCCGCATCTCTCCGGCGTTTGCGTGTGGGAGAACGAGCCCGCCGCGCTCTGATTGGGTGAGAGAGCCAAGCCCCCTCACCAGAGTCGCGACGAGATTGGTCCTTGCAGCGGAGCGTCATCAGCGAGGCCGCGCTGCCATTGGTTGGCGGCCTCGCGCTCAGAGGGGCTCGTCTGAAGAGCGGCGATGGGATTGGCTGCCTCGACTGAAGCTGCCGAGGAGCCGAGAGATCACCGGGATCACCGCCGGGACCGGGGAAGACAGACCAGACCTCGCCGAGGGATCTTGCCGAGTGCTCCAGCCCCCGGCCTGCCGTCTCTGCTCCCCGCTGCTCTCTGACGGACCAAGAGCGGGCGGAGAGCGTCCTGAGATCAGCCGGGCTGGAGCGCTAGTGAGCGTTCACCCGCGAGGTGCGCCTGGGGGCCCAAAACAACACCGAGCACAGGGAAAGGAGTCCCCCTTCCCCCAGCATCCGGGTGAGACGCGCAGGAAGCGCTTAGAGTTCCTGACGCCAGGGGCTCGTTGTCGTGGCTTATTTTTAACGCTGGCATTGTTTACCCTGCTCGTTTGGAGAGCGCTTTGATTATGAATCAGTGGCCATATTTTTAACTACTGGTTAAAGAGACTAGAGACGATTTGCTTTTTATAAGAACTTCCTAATAAGTGCATCCATTAAGAATTAAGTGCAACATTTTTCTAATGAAGTGTTTATCGTGCAACTGCTTGATTTACCTTGCTGAAACTAGATAAAGTTATATTTTATATATACTTACCTGTGTGGTCTCAGTTTGTGGTGGATTGGGGATTATTGTTGTGTTAAGTGCAAATGTTATCCACATTGCCTCTGTTTAGCCTAGACTGCTCGCGCCATGCTACCTAGAGGGTGAGCAGGGGTTATCTCAGAGGGTTATTCCTTCACCCTGACTAGAAGCAAGGGTCCCTACTTGGTCTAAGGTACTTACCTCTGCCAACCAGAGACCCCCCAGTTCTAACATTGTTTGAACTAATAATTGCACTTGACCGGCAGTGATTTCTTGTACATCACTAGTCTAGTTTAGCAGAACAGGTTGCGCAAGATTTTTTTTTTTTTTTTGGGGTGAAATCTTTTTAGTGAAAAGGTTAGGAAGCATCATGTCTCGGAAAGCGCCAAGCGTGAATGGAGAAGTGGAAGTGGAATTTGAAATCCAGGAGTTGTTAACCTATATCAAGGAGCAACTGAGAAAAGTCTGCAAACAGCTTGAATGCCCAGTAAGGGGCGGCGCAAACAAGGAAGAGCTACGGACAGCTCTGAGGGCCTGGTGGGAGGCCCAACATGGTGTTCCAGAAGTCACTACTGGAGAGGGAGGCACACAGGAGAATGCGTTTGTGTCCAGTGAATTGCCAGTGGCGGGGCCAGCGTCTAGGCCCGGCAGCAACCACTCCGGTAGGGTTATTTCTCCAGAGGAAATAGAGGAGAATCAGAGAGCGAGGGCCCATGAGATTGAGCTTTTTAAGCTCAAAGCGCAAGCAGAGGCGGATGAGAGAAGAACCGCTCTCGCTTTGGAGGAGAGGAAACTCCAATTGGCTCATGAGAGGAGCATGAAGGAGTTGGACATCAAATTTAAAGAGAGGGTGTCCAGTTCTAATGGTGGCAGCGCACAACCAGTACAGGCGGGTAAAGTATACATACCAAAGGATCTGGTACAGAATTATCAGAGGGGTGAGGATATTTATGCGTGGTTCAGAGCGTATGAACTTGCCTTAAAGATGAATGAAGTGCCTGAGAAGAATTTGGGGGCAGGATTGTGGAAGCATTTTGAGGCCTCTGGGAGGGATGTTTTGGCACCCTTAGAAGCAGAGGATGCTTTATCCTACTCCGCCATGAAGAGGCTTTGTGCCTCAGGTATGGGCTCACTGCTGAACAGTACCGCCAGAAGTTTAGGAACTTCAAGAAGCTTGATTCAAGTACTTGGGTGGAGTGTGTGAGTATGTACACGCGTGCACTGGAAGGTTGGATGAAGGGCAGCAAATTTACTGATTATGTGGGGTTGTGCCACTTGATTAGTAGGGAGCACTTAAGTAGTTTATGTGTCCCAGAGCTGCGCCAGCATCTTTTGGATAGCAAGTTAACTGATCCCAGTGAGCTTGCTAAAGAGGCGGACCGGTGCACTAGCACCAGGCTCCACAAGGGGGTGGTAAGTACCCCAGCCAAAGGTGGACAGGGTCCCCAGCAGAAGAGTGGGGGGGACACGGGTAATCAAAAGGAGTCTTCTAAAGGGCCCCAAAGTAGTTCCCAGGAGAAGGTGTCTCAACCCCCCAAGCCTAAGAAGTCCTGGCCCCATAAGGGCCCGCAGGACAAGAAGACCCTTACTTGCTATTCATGTAGGGAGGTGGGGCACATTGCTCCAAACTGTCCAAAGAAGAAATCTGCACCCACTGGTGCTCCAGCTCCAGCTCCGGCGTTAGCCAGTGTAGCTTTGGGAGGGGATTTGATTTCTAGTGGGGAGAAGGGGTTAGCATTGATGACCCTTGTCTCTCTAGGAGACCAAGAGATGGCCCAGGAAACCTTGCTGCCCCAAAACACTAAGAAATACGGGCAGAAGGTGACCATCAATGGACAGGAGGTGGAGGCTCTGAGAGACACAGGGGCCAGCGTGACATCTGTCAGGTGTCGGTGGGTGTCTGAAGAGCAAATTGTTCCCAAGGTACTCCGGCCTGTGGTGGCAGCTGACAGTTCAGTGCGCTACTGCAAGTTGGCAAAGGTTCTATTTGAATGGGGAGGAGTCTCCGGTATTTTTGGAGATTGTTGTAAGTGATGCCTTGCCTGTAGATTGTCTATTAGGTAATGACCTGGAGAGCTCCCCATGGAAGGAGGTGGAGCACAGGACTCACTTGGAGATGTTGGGTTTGCCTGCGTGGATCTGTGTGTCCACCCGTGCAATGACAGCCAGAGAGAGCGGTCTAGCAGAGCTGGAGCCTGGAACAATGGCCCAGGGACCTTCCAAGCGAGGAAGGGGTAGAGGGCGCGGGAAACCGGCCCCCACTGTTCCCACGGTCGAGGAGGAAGCAGAGGGGGATGCCCTGGAACCTACAGGGGAGCAGGTGGCCGAACTAGGGGAATTGCCTGAGCTGTCCCAGTGGCAGCAAGAGGGTGGTCCCTCCAGGGAGGAATTCTGCCAGGCTCAGAAGGAGTGCCCTTCTCTCATTGGTGTGCGGCAGCAGGCTGCTGACCAGGCCGCAGGCCTGGGGTCCAAGGAGCATTTGATCTACTGGGAGGATGACTTACTTTATAGTGAGCCTAAGTTCGCTGAGCCCGGTGCAGCCCGTGTGCTGGTGGTACCGGAGCGCTTCAGGAACTTCCTACTGGGTCTGGCTCATGACGTGCCTCTCGCAGGACATCTGGGGCAAGACAAGACCTATCACAGGCTTGTCACCCATTTTTACTGGCCCCAGATGAAGACGCACGTCTCTGCCTTTTGTAAATCTTGCCAGACTTGTCAGGCCAGTGGCAAGAGCGGAGGGAAGCGCGTGGCCCCCCTCCAACCCTTTCCCGTGGTGAGCACCCCTTTTGAGCGGGTGGGCATTGACATCGTGGGGCCCCTGGATCCCAAGACAGCCCTAGGCAACAGGTTTATCCTGGTCTTGGTGGACCATGCCACTCGGTACCCGGAAGCCATCCCGCTCAGGACAGTCACCGCCCCAGTGGTGGGCCGTGCCCTGATGGGGATCTTTTCCCGTGTGGAATTTCCCAGGGAGGTCGTCTCAGACAGAGGGACGAACTTCATTTCTAAGTATATGAAGTCCCTGTGGAGTGAGTGTGGGGTGACCTACAAATTCACCACACCTTACCACCCTCAAGGAAATGGTTTGGTTGAGAGATTCAACCGCACATTGAAGGGCATAATTATGGGCCTGGAAGAGCCCATGAGGCGGAAATGGGATGTGTTGTTGCCATGCCTGTTGTTTGCCTACAGGGAGGTGCCTCAGAAATCCTTAGGGTTCAGTCCCTTTGAGTTGCTGTATGGCCACCCTGTCAGAGGGCCTCTTACTCTGGTGAAGGAGGGGTGGGAGAAATCCCGTGGGAAAACCCCTCAGGATGTGTTCAGCTGTGTGCTGGCCATTCGCAACCAGACCAAGCGCTTCAGGAAGCTCGCTCAAGAGAACCTGGAGGCTAGCCAGGAGGAAATGAAGAGGTGGTATGACCAGAACACTTCTCTGGTTGAGTTCCACCCCGGTCAGAAAGTGTGGGTAATGGCGCCAGTGGAGCCTTGGGCGCTCCGTGACAAGTGGTCTGGGCCATATGAGGTGGTGGAGCGCAAGAGCGAGGTTACCTATTTGGTTAACCTGAAGACTCCCAGGCAGCCCCTGAGAGTGCTACATGTGAACCGCCTCAAGCCCCACTTTGAAAGGACTGAAGTGACTATGCTCATGGCTACCGATGTTGGAGGGGAGGAGGATAGTGATCCTCTCCCTGACCTCCTGGCAGTCAAGGAGCAAGATGGGTCAGTGGATGGTGTGGTCCTCTCCCCCACCCTGACTCCAGAGCAGCAGGAGGACTGTCGCCAAGTCTTGGGTCAGTTCGCCCCCCTGTTCTCCCTGACCCCAGGTGTCACCAAGTGGTGCGTCCACGATGTGAACACTGGAGACAGTCTGCCTGTGAAACAGAAGTTTTACAGAGTGGCTGACAAGGTCAAAGCCAGCATCAAGGAAGAAGTTTCCAAGATGTTGACGCTAGGGGTTATTGAGCCCTCCAGCAGTCCCTGGGCTAGCCCAGTGGTCTTAGTGCCTGAGAAAGCTGCTACCCCCGGTGGCACCCCGGAACTTCGGTTCTGCGTGGACTACCGTGGGCTCAATGCGGTCACCAAGACTGACGCGCACCCCATCCCCAGAGCTGATGAGCTGGTGGATCGGTTGGGAGCTGCCCAGTACCTGAGTACTTTTGATTTGACTTCAGGGTACTGGCAGATTGCCCTAACTGACGGGGCAAAGGAGAGGTCAGCATTTTCCACACCAGAGGGGCACTTCCAGTTCCGTGTCATGCCCTTTGGGTTGAAAAATGCACCTGCCACATTTCAGAGATTGGTCAACCAGGTACTGGCGGGGCTGGAGCAATTCAGCGCAGCCTACCTGGATGACATTGCTGTGTTCAGCTCCACGTGGGAGGAACACCTGCACCACCTCACTGAAGTGTTGAAGGCTCTGCAGAAGGCAGGCCTCACTATCAAGGCCAGTAAATGCCAGATAGGGCAGGGATCTGTGGTGTACTTGGGACACCAGGTGGGGAGCGGCAAGGTGGCGCCCCTACAGGCAAAAATTGATACCATTCTGGCTTGGGAACCCCCCAAGACCCAGACTGAGGTGAGAGCCTTTTTAGGTCTCACCGGGTATTACAGACGGTTTGTCAAAGGTTATGGCACCATTGTAGCCCCTTTGACAGAGCTGACATCTAGAAATCAGCCCAGGAAAGTGAGTTGGACGGAGGCCTGTCAAACTGCTTTTGACACCCTCAAAACTGCCATGTGCACAGCACCGGTGCTTAAGGCACCTGACTTTTCCAGTGAGTTCATTGTGCAAACTGACGCTTCAGAGCAAGGCGTGGGAGCAGTGCTCTCACATATCAATGAGGAGGGAGGAGATCAACCAGTGGCTTTCATTAACCGGAGGCTAATCCCCAGGGAACAGAAATGGAGTGCCATTGAAAGAGAAGCTTTCGCTGTGGTCTGGGCTCTGAAGAAGCTGAGGACCTACCTGTTTGGGACTCACTTCCGTGTTCAGACCGACCACAGGCCCCTCAGATGGTTAATGCAGATGAGGGGTGAGAATCCAAAATTGTTGAGGTGGTCCATTTCCCTACAGGGGATGGACTTTACGGTGGAGCACCGCCCTGGTACAGAACACGCCAATGCTGACGGTCTGTCCAGATTCTTCCGCCTTAGTGATGAGGACTCCCAAGAGGTTGGGTAGTTCTCCCCACTTTCAGCTGGAGGGGACACGTGTTAGACCTGACACCTTTTGGCGTGGTTCTTCCCCCATCTTTTTGCCTCTGATTCATGTGTTTTGATGCTGTGCTGGATTTCGTTTTTGCTGATTTAGATGCTTTGGACACTCTGCCACTGCTGATCAGTGTCAGAGTGTAAGTGCTCCCTCTGTAAATTGTGATATTGATTGAATATACCTGATTGGCATACTTGTATCACCACGAAGTCCCTAGTAAAGTGCACTGTGTGTGCCAGGGCTGGTGATGACAGATGCTACTAGTGGGCCTGCAGCGCAGATTGCGCCACCCACATGAGTAGCTTTAAAATGGTGACTCAGGCCTGCCAGCGCAGGGCCTGTGTGCAGTCAGAGACTGCCTGTCCCCCTGGCCCGTGTCTCCACTGGCTGGGCCTAACCCTTCCCTGTCTGTGCACATCAGTCACCCCTATGGAAGGCTCAAGGTACCCCCCTGGGCAGGGTGCCGTGTATGGATAAGGTAGAGCATGTACTAGTGCAGGTCACATGCTCTGGTAGTGGGCTGCAGCCATTTTATGTGCTCACTGCTGTAAGGCTATCTTGCTCCATAGAGTAACATGGAGGAGGCTGGGCCCATGTGATACCAGCTTGTTATGTTATGTTATGTTATAACGTTTTTGTATAGCGCACGGCTACTCGAAAAGAGTGTCCCGGCGCTTTCCACCAGCAGCTCAGGATAAAAATAACACAACACAGCAAATACAAGAAAAGATCTAAACAGAAAACGGTGAGAACAGCCTAAAGATTAAAAAGCCAGGTCTTCAGGCTCTTCCTGAACTGGAACAAATTGGCAGTGCTGCGAAGCGTGAGAGGGAGCGAATTCCACAGCTGGGGAGCTTTGCAGCTGAAAGAGCGCCCTCCCGCGCGAGCCTTCCTCACCCGCGGGACCACCGCTTTATAAAGGGATTCTGAACGCAATGAGCGGACTGGTCGATAGAAGGCGAGTCTCCGCCGCAGGTATCCGGCCCCTGATCCATGCAGGGCTTTGTGCATCAGGGTCAGGGATTTGAACTAGATCCGCTTCCGGATGGGCAGCCAGTGTAACGCCTGTAGCAGCCCGGAGGCTCGGGCTCGTCTACGCAGGCCAAAAATAGCCCGGGCGGCCGAATTCTGTACCACCTGTAGGCGCTGGACTAGGTAATCAGGGAGGCCAAGAAAAAGGGCATTGGCGTAGTCTAGCCTTGAGCCAACGAGAGCCTGCACAGTAATCCGCATGTGCTCCTCAGACAACAGGGGCAGGAATTTGCGAAGCATTTTCAAAATTCCATAGCAGGTGCCAGCCAGACCCAGAATGTGAGTTCTCAGCGACAGCTGGTTGTCTAGCTTGACACCCAGATTTTTTGCTACCAAGGAAGACTGTGCAGGAGGGCTCATATCAGACGTCCACCAATGCTGCCACTCCGGATCGGCTACGCAACCAAAGAATAGAACCTCGGACTTGCTTGAATTGGCCCTTAGACTGTTCCGTTGGAACCAGTCAAAGACCAGAGCAAGACAGTCCCGAATTCTCCCTCCGTCAAACTCCTGGTCTTTCCCGCATGTGAAGAGGAGTTGCGTGTCGTCGGCGTAGGAGACGATCTGGGCCCCATATGCTTCCACCAAGGCCGCCAAAGGGGACATAAAGATGTTAAACAACGTGGGGCTCAACACAGAACCCTGTGGAACCCCAACTCCCAGTGGTGGCATCTCGGCAGAGCTCTGGGAAACCCAGACCGTCTGGCGGCGGTCTTCAAGGAAAGATGTAAACCACCTGAGCGCCGTCCCCCTAAGGCCGATGTCCCTATGGGGGACGGTGTCGAAGGCCGCCGATAGATCTAACATGACCAACATGGCCCTCCCGCCGACATCCAGAGTCTCCCTGATGACCTCAGTAACTTCTAGCAAGGCCGTTTCCGTACTAAAATTAGGACGGAAACCGGATTGAGATGGGTGGAGCAGATTGTTAGCTTCCAGAAAGCTCGACAGGGCACCGTGGACGTGTTTTTCCGTGATCTTCGCGAGGGCCGGAAGAAGTGAAATTGGCCTATAATTGGCCAGAACCTCGGCGTCGAGACCAGGTTTCTTTAGGAGGGGGATCACCATCGCTCTTTTCCAAGAGCTAGGGACCCTCCCCTCTTCCCATAGGAACAAGATGGGACATAAGTGAAAGATATCCCTGAACTCAGAATTTAATGACACATCTTTTAGTGAAGGGTGTTTTTAAATCCTGTAATGGAGAATAGCCCTTTTAGAAAGTGGCTGTTCTCTTGTCTAAACCTTTCTGTGTGCCTGGGTTGTGGAATGCTTGGGTGTGACAGGGGGGCTGCAGAGCCCCCGGAGGAGAGGGTCAGAGCCAGCCCGGGGATGAAAGGGCACATCTGCTGCCCGGGAGGTGGGAGGAAGAAAGGCCTGATAAGTGCTGGGCTGTGCCTGCCTGCCTCCCCCATGCTAGCTCCCTCCTGCCGGCCAACTGACACCTCTGGCCCTGAAGCTGACAGGAAGAAGAAAACCAGAGACATCTCAGTGCTCCGCAACCCCCAGAACTGGTTTAGACTGGACTCAGGGCTGTTTGCACAAAGACTTCAAAGACTTTGAGGGGTATAAGGAAAGGACCCCTGACTACAGAGAGTTAGATTCTAAGATTCTACAAGCAAGAGGAACCTCTGCCAGAAGAAGGACTGCTGCAGGAGCTGATGAAAGATTGCCTGGCTGTGTGCTTTAAGGGCTGACCTACCCTGCTATCCAACTGAAAGAGAGGAGAAGAAAGGGACTTTGCTGTGAGCTGTGACCCTGCCTGCTTGAAACTGCTAAGACTCTGCTGTGTGCTGTGTCTGCAACCTGAATCTCCAAGGGCCTGAGAATAGCTGGCTCCCTGTCTGCAACCCAGGAACATAAAGGTTGCCCAAGGACCACAAGAATCTGCTGCGCCCTCCTGAAGCTGCTGTGTGGCGAAGAGAACGGGAACCCCTGTAGTTTGCCTGCTCAGCGCACGGGCTACCCTCTCATCGGCTTGAGGGCGCCGCGCTGACCCAGCCTGCTGCGTGGCCAAGATCGACGTGTGTGGTGCAGATCAGAGACTTGTGAGCCTCTCCAGCGCAAGGAGCGCTGAACAACAATTGCTGGCCGTGTCACCGTCGCAGCCCGGGGTCAGTAACCCCCGTGGAAGGGCCCCGCATCTCTCCGGCGTTTGCGTGTGGGAGAACGAGCCCGCCGCGCTCTAATTGGGTGAGAGAGCCAAGCCCCCTCACCGGAGTCGCGACGGGATTGGTCCTTGCAGCGGAGCGTCATCAGCGAGGCCGCACTGCCATTGGTTGGCGGCCTCGCGCTCAGAGGGGCTCGTCTGAAGAGCGGCGATGGGATTGGCTGCCTCGACTGAAGCTGCCGAGGAGCCGAGAGATCACCGGGATCACCGCCGGGACCGGGGAAGACAGACCAGACCTCGCCGAGGGATCTTGCCGAGTGCTCCAGCCCCCGGCCTGCCGTCTCTGCTCCCCGCTGCTCTCTGACGGACCAAGAGCGGGCGGAGAGCGTCCTGAGATCAGCCGGGCTGGAGCGCTAGTGAGCGTTCACCCGCGAGGTGCGCCTGGGGGCCCAAAACAACACCGAGCACAGGGAAAGGAGTCCCCCTTCCCCCAGCATCCGGGTGAGACGCGCAGGAAGCGCTTAGAGTTCCTGACGCCAGGGGCTCGTTGTCGTGGCTTATTTTTAACGCTGGCATTGTTTACCCTGCTCGTTTGGAGAGCGCTTTGATTATGAATCAGTGGCCATATTTTTAACTACTGGTTAAAGAGACTAGAGACTATTTGCTTTTTATAAGAACTTCCTAATAAGTGCATCCATTAAGAATTAAGTGCAACATTTTTCTAATGAAGTGTTTATCGTGCAACTGCTTGATTTACCTTGCTGAAACTAGATAAAGTTATATTTTATATATACTTACCTGTGTGGTCTCAGTTTGTGGTGGATTGGGGATTATTGTTGTGTTAAGTGCAAATGTTATCCACATTGCCTCTGTTTAGCCTAGACTGCTCGCGCCATGCTACCTAGAGGGTGAGCAGGGGTTATCTCAGAGGGTTATTCCTTCACCCTGACTAGAAGCAAGGGTCCCTACTTGGTCTAAGGTACTTACCTCTGCCAACCAGAGACCCCCAGTTCTAACAGTTAGGAATTAGCATTTAAAAAAAACCTATTAAATTCACTGAAAAAACCATAGGTTTGACACCAGTTATAGTTAGCTGGAAATTTTACTCGCATAAAACCATTGAAATTCCCACGTTATAGTTAGTTGGACTCACTATAACTTGCGCGTGCAATGCACTGCTGATGACGTCACATATTACATCACTCATGACATGGTCAGTGACATCACTCATGACATCACTGATGACACCATCCTTGTGACAGAGTGACAGACCTCCTTTCACTGTAAAGTAACCCTTGAAACACATATTCAAAAATAGAAACTAACATTTTCAAAAAAATGGAGATACCCATACCAGTTACAACAACCAATTCAATAATTCCACCATCTATATACACATCCACTTATTCACCAACAGTTCTATATAGTCACTCATACATATACTCACTCATCATATGTAGTGATACACCTATACATCCTGTTACACACCGACAGTCATCCAAAAGTTACTCACACACATACTCACACATGCAAATAAACTATTGAACATCCATTTATTTGCAAATACAGCTATACACACACTACCACCTTACTTCTAAGGAAACTTACACATACTTACTCTCTTAAACAATCACTTATAGAAACACATACTTATTTAAACAGGAACTCTTACAATCTCTTACTCTCACATATACTCACTTATATACATCAATATTCACATATACTACATTAAAACATATGTAGTTACTGATAAAGACACTAGTGAGACAGTCATTCACTCACTAACACACACATATACACACTCATCTACCCATACAGTCCTGCACATCGTCCTTCAAAACACATACAAACAGAGAGTCAGTCATTCATGCATCTATGTGCTAAGTAATACCCCCACCAAACCATACAGACACTCATACTGATACTAAAAAAAATCTAATAACCCATATACATACACATGTAGCTACTCACCAACCCATGCAGCCACTTATACACAAAGTGAAACACTAATACATATATTTAAATATTTAAACATTGCTCACTAATATATGTATTCACTAAGATACACTTAATAAGCCAGTTAACCAATCAATTTTTTATAAAAAAAAACATCCATTTAGACACTTTACATATACATATATAAAACATATTTATTTTTCAGAAAGACACACATTCACTGGATGGTGTCATCAGTGATGTCATGAGTGATGTCACTGACCATGTCATGAGTGATGTAATATGTGACGTCATCAGCAGTGCATTGCACGCGCAAGTTATAGTGAGTCCAACTAACTATAACGTGGGAATTTCAATGGTTTTATGCGAGTAAAATTTCCAGCTAACTATAACTGGTGTCAAACCTATGGTTTTTTCAGTGAATTGAATAGGTTTTTTAAATGCTAATTCCTAACTATAACTGGTGTGAAACCTATGGTTTTTTCAGTGAATATATATATATTCATGAAAAAAACATAGGTCTCAGGCGCGTTATAGTTAGGAATTAGCATTAAAAAACCTTAGAAATTTACTGAAAAAACTATAGGTTTCAGGGGTATTATAGTTAGTTGGACATTTCACTCGTACAAAACCATTGAAATTCCCCTGTTATAGTTATTCAGCGAACTACAACTCGAGCACCTGCAATGCACTGCTGATGACGGCACATATTACATCACTCATTACGTGGTCAGTCAATGTCCAACTAACTATAACACCCCTGACACCTATGTTTTTTTGTGAATTTCTAAGGTTTTTTAAATGCTAATTCCTAATTATAACGTGCCTGAAACCTATGGGTTTTTCAGTGAATTTTGAAGTATTTTTAAATGCTAATTTGTAACTATAACGTGCCTGAAACCTACGTTTTTTTTCAGTGAATTTCCAATTTTTTTTAAAAGCTAGTTTCTACCAATGCCTACAGAGGTACGACATGTGAAGAAAGAAGAAAAAACACACAGAAAGAAGCAAAAGAAATGCAGAAAGAAGCAACAGAAGTCCTTAAAGACGAAGAAATGTGCAGGAAGAAGGAAGACGTGCAGAAAGAAGAAACAGAGGAGCAGAAAGAGGCGTTGTTGCAAAATCATCCTGTACCCTCAACTTTTTCAGACGGGTACTGGTGTTAACTGACTCTGACTAACCAGTCCTAGAGCCAGTGCACTGCTAAAAGACACTTAGAATACAGTGAAAACACCTACATACACTAGGGAACACTATGCGTTGGGGTACCCCTGTTATTAGCATGACCTCCTCTGTAAGCCGCTAGTACATAATAGGGCAGGGGGATTAAAACTACCTCTTGAAGTGCGCTACTGGGTGCGTTTGCACACTGATGAAGGGAGGGGGAGAGCCTGGGGTTACATTTGTGCAAACATGCCCTGTGTGCGTTTTAAGTTGTGGGATAAAGTCCCCTTGAATCCTGAGGTCCCTGGGGTCCAAGAAGCCCACTAGGTAGCTTCAGTAAGCGCCATAAAGCTGCGTTACAGAGAGATGTAAAAAGAGGCACGGCCTAGACCACCTCTCTGCAACGCAGCGCAGTGGCGCTTACTGGAAGCACCTTACTGGAAGGCTTGTTGACCCCCAGGGTCCCTCAGGATTGAGTGGGAATTATTTCCACAACTTAAAACGCGCCATAGGGCGTGTTTGCATACGTCACCTCAGGCCCCGTCCCTTCCCCTCCCCACTGTGTAAACACGCCCTGTGGCCGTTTTAAGTTGGGAGATTAAGTCCCCTTGAATCCTGAGAGTTCCTAGGGGCAACTTAGCCCACTAGGTACCTCCAGTAAGCGCTATTGCAGAGATGTGTTAAAAGGGACGTGGCCTCTGAACACCTGTGTGCAACGCAGCTCCCTGGCGCATACTGGAGATACCTGTTGGGCTATTTGTGCCTCAGGGACCCTCAATATTGAAAGAGAGTAAAGTCCCCAACTTACAACTCGCCACGGGGCGCGTTTGCATAATGGTGAAGAAAGGGGGAGTGGCCTGAGGTGACATGTCTGCAAACACGCCCTGTGGCGTGTTTTAAGTTGGAGAATTAATTCATCCTTAATCCTGAGGGTCCTTGGAGGCCAACTAGCCCACCAGGTACCTCCAGTATGCACCAGAGAGCTGCGTTGCAAAGAGGTGTTCAGAGGCCAAGTCCCTTTTTACACCTCTCCGCAACGCAGCTCCGTGGTGCTTACTGGAGGTACCTGGTGGGCTAGTTGGCGCCCAGGGACCCTCAGGATTGAAGAGGTATTATTCCTCAACTTAAAATGCACCACAGGAGTGTTTGCACACATGTCACCTCAGGCCCGACCCCCTCCCTTCAACACTGTGCAAACGCACCCTGTGGCACATTTTAAGTTGGGGGATTAACTCCCCTTGAATCGTGAGCGTCCCTGAGGCACAACTAGCCCACCAACTACCTCCATTAAGCACCACAGAGCTGCGTTGCAGAGAGGTGTAAAAAGAGGCATGGCCTCAGAACACCTCTCTGCAACGCAGCCCCCTGGCGCATACTGGAGGTTCCTGGTGGTCTAGTTGGCCCCCAGAAACCCCAGTATTCAAGGGGAACTCATTCCCCATCTACAAACATGCCAGGGGGGTGCGTTTGCAGAGTGCTGCATGGAGGGGGTGTGGCCTCCGGTGTGATGCCGGTCTTTCATTTTATTTATTTTTTAAGAAGGGGGGCTGTGTGGCCCCCCTTCTTTTTCTAATTTATTGGCCCTGGGGACCCCATCCCCCAGGGCCTGCCCACTAATTAAAAAATAAATAAATTGGGAAGGGTGCCGCATGGCCCCACCCCCGAAACCTTAATCGGCCCCGGGGACCCCATCTCCCGAGGCATGGCATTTTATAAATTTCTTTAATTCCTTTGGAGGGGGCTGTGTTGCCCCCCTCCTCAGGCCACTTATGGCCCCGGGGACCCCATCCCCATTTATTATTTTTTTGGGTGAAAATGTTTGGGACAGGGGACGCGTGTCCGCCCTCCTGGGCCACTTGTAACTCCGGAGATCCATCCCCCGGGGCTGGCCCTCTCCATTGGGGGCCGTGGGAGGCCCCCAATCCCCCCATGGTCCCACTGGCTCCCCCGTCCCTCTTGAGTCAGCATTGCTTTTCCACATGGGGAGCTGCTAAGATGCAGCTCCCCGTGTGGAAAAGCAATTTGGTTTGCATTTTGAAAGAGAGAGCAGGTTTCCCTGCTCCCACCCTGCCATAGCAAACTACAGTGTCCCGGGGATGGGCACCCCGGGACACTGCAGGAACCGGACCTGGGGGATGGCGGTCCCCAGGGCCCTTGAAGGCTCCAGGAGGGGGGCCGCGCGGTGCCCCCTACCCCCCCCACAGGTTTTTTAATTTATTTCTAAATAGAAGCCCCGGGGGATGCCGGTCCCGGGGCTGCGAGGGGGCCGTGAGCCCCCCACAAATGCTTTTGAAAAGATCCGGGGGTGGCGGTCCCCGGGGCTTGGGGGGGGTCCTTTGAGCCCCCCACCCATTTATTCTTGAAGCCCCTGGGGGGGTAGCGGTCCCTGGGCTGGGGGGGCTGTGAGCCCCCCACAAATATATACTGAAAGCCCCGGGGGTGGCGGTCCTCAGGGCTTGGGGGGCCTTTGAGCCCTCCACCCATTTTTACAGTCCCATGGGGTGGTGGTCCCCGGGGCTGGAGGGGCTGAGAGCCCCCCTGCACATATTTAAGAAAAGCCCTGGGGGTTGGCGGTCCCCGGGGCTGGGAGGGCCTGTGAGCCCCCGCATATATTGTATTGAAGCTCCGGGGGGTGGTGGTCCCCGGGGCTGGGGGCCACTTAGGGCCCCCCATTACATTATACATATTGCCCCCGGGGCTAAATAGTAACGAAGCGCGGGAAACCGCGCTTTTTTTTTTGTTTGCGGCAGGATCCCTGATCCTCCACGGATTTTCCAAATTAAAAAAAAATAATAATAAATTCGGGGGGCCCTGCGGGTCCTTGTGGGACCCCCTAATCAGGCCTAGGGGGTCAGGGTGTTTCTACCTTGCCCCCTTTCTGCGTTTTGCGCACTTGTTTCTCTGTTTTCTTGTCACTTGGTTCTACCGAGGCACAAGATGGCTGCCAACACTTCCTGGTTTGGAGTGTTGACAGCAAATTAGCACAAAGCTCGTGATCGGAGGGTGCGCGGATCCTCCGTGGCCATAGATATCACTAGCTTTATTCCTTAATTTCTCAAAAACTACTGAACGGATTTACACCATTTTTAAAAAGGTCACTTTCTGAACCAAGCAGTACCTTTTTGCCAAATTTGGTGTCATTCCGTTCAGCAGTTTTTGCTATAACAGTGTGTAAAGTTTCCTATGGGAAATGATTTTTTCACCGCTATTTTTTTTATTTCTCAGGAACTACTGAATAGATTTACACCATTTAAAAAAAAAGTGCGCTTTCTGAACCAAGGGCTACCTTTTTGCAAAATTTGGTGTAATTCCGTTTAGCAGTTCGGGCTGTAGCCGTGTCTAAAATTGCCTATGGGAATCAACATGGGGAAACCTACTCCATACATGAATATCCTCGGGAAACTAACCTGTAAAATTAAAGTGGCTATATTTCTGTCTATCCTTTCCTCTTCTGCCTGTTCTTCTTCCACCAGCAGACCAGATGCTGAAGGCTAACTACCCATAATGCACCGATCTTCTTTCCGGTGAATTACAAGTTGTCAGGGAAAAATCACTCATTTTTTTCAGCTTTCATCTCCCTTCTGTGACACTGTCAGCTTGCCTTGGAGTGGATTAAAGTGCTTCACAGGAAAGCAACTGAACAATAGTTAGCTTTGTTGCACAGTTTCTGGATGGTAGTTTAAGTGGATGGATTAAGACTTGCTGGAGGGGTTTTCTTTTGTGCTGATTCTGTATATATTCGTTCTGCCTTGTCTGCAACTTGATCTTTTTAGCTCTTTCTTGGTGGCTTTGGGGGGATTATCTCATGCAAGAGGGTTAATCTAACCTTAAACGAGTATAGTTGGTATGTGCGAATTGTTGGAGGGCTTGCGTGTTGGTAAAATATGCCATAGTCTGAAAAGGGAGAACCAGTGATAATAAATGGAAGTGTAATATTAAACATGAGAGGGCATGGGCATGCATTGAAGGTGAGAATGGCAGTGCTTTAGTGCTATGTCCCGCAGTTGTTAATTTGTACCTATGTGTGCAAGTGGTGGGAGCGGGTGCTCATTTTTTGAGTCAAGACTTATTTTCATCATCAGACCTTGGTCCACAGCAAGAGAAAGAAATGTAGAAAATGGAGAAGGAAGGATAAGGAGAAAGATAGGAGAACAGTGCAAAACCAGAAAAGACAAAAAGCCTGCAACAGTGAGATAAAGAGAAAGGAAGTGTAGAGTGGTGGAAAAAAGTGGTATGAGGCGAAAATCCTTTGGTCCAATCCGCTTATTTAAAAAAAAAAAAGAAATGATCAAAAGACAAAGCTATAGAATAGGGTTGAGGGTGTGGTTTTTTCAGTGCTTCATTTGTGCAAACAGAAGTGCCAGTGCCCTTCTCAGGAGGCCACTGCCATTTGCATCTCCCATTGCACCTCCCATCGCCCCTCCCAGGACTGCCAATGACAGTACCAACACAACTACTAATCATCACATTCCTGCAAGTGTCATAATTCTTATTACTCCAGGCCCCCAAAGCTTTAGGAATGGCTTGGGTGGCAGATAGCAGTGATTTTTTTTATGTAAATTGAATTAATAAACAACTTTTTTTTGTGCTCATCTGTAAATTGGACAAACAGCGCCACCATCTGGCAGACAGTCATAAGTGCTGGTGTTGACAAATAAGTGCAGCTGTCGAGCACTGGAAATCACCTGCTCAAATTAAGCACTGGTTTTGTTAAATACTAAGGTTTTCTTGCAAATGTTGAGAAACTATTTGAAAGATGTGAGTTATTCCTGGATGGATAGGGTGTGGATGCTGGTGACATTTCAGACGGATTGAAAACATTATGGATGTCACATGAACTTCTGTACATTAGTTGAGAACAATGTGTATGTTGAGTAAGATTCACTTAAGTACACAGTCTAATGTAGTATTTCCTTAGGAAGGGATGGAATCAGTAATTAATAGCCCACCTTTCAAATGAATTAAGTACAGTTGAGAAAACTAGAAAGGAGAAGGCATCGACCTTGCCTCTAAAACGATGTTTAGTCATAACTTCTGTGCTTTAGTGTGAGTTGGCATTAAAACGTATGTATCAAACGACCTCCAATCATCCAATAATGTAGACTGAGTATGTTTATCACATTGGAGAAGAAAAAGAATATCAGTTACACCACATATATAAACAGATAGAGTAAATTAATTCCATTACACATATAGATTTTGTAAAGAGACACACTCCAACATGAAAGGAATCTTGATGTATTTACTGGAGCAACCCATGTGTGGTTCTCCCTCTCCAACTAGCATCAACCGACTGGTTTGGTATTCCCACACCATAGGTAATCTATAGCAATAGAATTATGAAGTAAACATTCTAAATTTGAAGTCACAACACTTCTTCTTTCTTTACAATGGAAAAAATAAAAATGACACAATCCATTGATAAGTCAAGAGAATGCGAATAACAAAGTTGGAAACTGTTATGTTGGTTATTATTCGCTTTGCAATTGTCCACTGCTTGCCCCCGTACCTGCCGCGCGCTCCCTTACATTAGCATGCATGACGTCAGCTGGCATTCTCCTATGCCAGCTGACAGTTGGTGTGACAGTTATTGGTGATAGTTGCAGCTGAGTTGTTTTGAGCTGGTGACCGGAGCGCTGCCTCTCTCACCAGTGTGTTGTTTAATGACGATGAATAAAGATACGCTTTAAAGCTCAAGGTGTGATCATTTCTTAACAATATTGGCGACGAGTGACGACACACTGAAGAACCCACGACATGAAGAATTATTTAAAAGTGAATTAGAATGCAGCGTGATGGCATCGTGAAAAGTGTATGGGCATAGACAAAGGATTTATAAATTAAGAAAACAGCGCAGTCTCCGTGAGTCTAGGCGACTACAGATAGAACTTTGGGTGATCGTGAGAAATTAAAGGGAATAAAGAAGACCTGAAGTTGACGATCTGTGGCATCTGCGCGAAGCTGATAAGGTGAGCCTTGGATGCTGAGTGGAGGAAGAGTGACCGGTGGAGGGAGCACAGTGAATTCCACGATACCGTGTTGAGGAATTGATTTGCATCGACGCGGGAAAGCATGTGAGGCACTATTCTCCTCAGATCTCCAGCGCGCATCCAGGAGGCAACGTGATGACGTAATAGGCGTCAAGGGGCCATTTTGAGTGAGGAAGTCACCGCTCTAGTCGTTCCTATGAGGCAAATGAAACGCGAGTGGTGACATTGAATGAAAGGAATAAACACTAAAGCACCAGTAGCGTTTATTTAGAAGGAAAAAGGATAGATAAATAATTGTCCAGTGAGCTAAATTGACAGTGAGAATATAAGTAAAGAATACTAAGGAAACAAGGAATTGTTTGTTTAAACGTTATTGAACAGGAAATAGAACTGAAATTAAAAATACATGAAAATAAGTACTTAAGGAAATCTATTGCAAAGATATTGAACAGGAAAGATCCTGATATTAATTCAACATGGCAACAGGCAACATATACAATCTACCACCCCCACAATCATTTCTAACAGGAAAAGGGGAACCAGAAATAAAGTGGGAGGAATGGACAGAATTCTTCAATAACTATATAACGACATTTGATAAGCCTGAAGAACCTTTACCGGCTGAGGAAAAGAAAAAGATTCTGCTGCACTGTTTAGGGGCTGGTGGTCTGAATGTGTACAACAGCATTACTAAAAAAGCACGAGGAGTAGATTAAGGAAATGTGTTCACTAATGCCATGGAAGACTTAGACAATTATTACAAGCCAACTGTATGTGTAGCAGTTAACAGGTATAAATGTTATAGGCGTAAACAAGGAAAGGATGAAAGTATAGAGGACTACATCTCTGCTTTAAAAAAATTCGAAAACATGCTTGACGACTTGATAAGAGACCAAATAGTAATGTGTGCGGCTAATCCCAACATACAGTACGCATTATGGGCCAAAGGAGAGAAACCACTCCAAGAAGTAATTGAAATAGTAAAGAAAAAAGAATTGACTGGCCGTTGTGCTAAAGCTGTGTTAAAAGAGGAGAAGAATAAACAGGAGGAACCTGGAATGGTAGCTAAAATAAGCTGTGTAAAAAAGAAGCACATAATAAGAAAAAATAGAAATGAGGAAGAAAAGGAAACAAAAAGTGAAACTAGAAGTTACAAGGATCTAAAATGTTTCTGTTGTGGAAGCAACAAACACTTGGCAGATAATTGGAAATGTCCCGCAAGGAACAGTAAATGTACCCAATGTGGACTGATAGGTCATTTTCAAAAAGTGTGCTACAGGAAAGTTAAGGGAAAAGTGAGATATGTAGAAGAGAATGAGGAAGAAGAATCAGAATCATCGGATGAGTCTGAATACAACCTATGTGTGCTCAACATAACAGATGGAGATACCAAAGATAAGGAGGAAGGGAATGAAAAGAAAAAACCGGAGCGTGTCATCACCATAGGAGGAGTTGACATAGATATAGTTGCTGATTCAGGGTCACCTTGTACAATTGTTAAGAAGAAAGTATGGAAAAGTAAATTTGCAGAAAAAATAGGAAATGAGTTAAAGGAAGCCGACATAACACTAAAAACATACACAGGAGAAATCGTTGATTTGGTTGGATGCAGAGAGCTGGAATTTGATTTCAAGTACAGAAGTACCAGGAGTAAGTTATACGTATCAGCAAAAGGTCCTTCTGTACTGGGATGGAAAGATCAGGGAAAATTAGGGATAACTCTAAATCCCAACAGTTCAGAACCTGTGATGGTAATACAAGTAGAAAAACAAAATAAAGTAAAGTATCCAGAAAGTTACCTGAAGGTATTCAGTGGAACCATTAGAAAGTTGAAAGGGCTCCAACATAGAATTAAACTAAAAGAGAATGCAATACCTTGCATACACAAGATGAGACACATTAATATGTCACTAAGAGAAGAAGTGAAAAGACAGATTAGTGATTTACTGGAAGCAGACATAATAGAAGCCACGGAATCATCAGAGTGGGTTGCACCCTTGATCGTAGCACGAAAACCCAATGGCAAACTGAGATTGTGCATGGACTTGCGCGACCTTAACAAAAATATCTTAGTTGATCAATACCCACTACCTAATATAAATGAAATGTTGTCACTCACTAAAGGTATGAGGGTATTTTCCACAATTGACCTAGCAGCCGCATACCACCAGGTACCCTTGCACCCGGATAGTAGACATCTAACAACCTTAATTTCGCCATTTGGGTGTTACCGATTCAAAAGAGTACCGCTTGGATTGGCATCGGCGGCTGCGCTTTTTCAGAGACTCATGCAAGAAGTATTTAAAGGAATAAAAAATGTACCTATATTCCAAGATGACATTCTT
Organism: Lissotriton helveticus; assembly: GCF_964261635.1. NCBI lineage: Eukaryota > Metazoa > Chordata > Amphibia > Caudata > Salamandridae > Lissotriton > Lissotriton helveticus. The sequence continues at coordinate 987,352,615 of NC_136061.1, read as the reverse complement.
GTGATTGGAAAAGACCAAGTAGACCATGAAAAGAAATTGATGCGGGTACTTAACATGCTGGAAAAGCGGGGGTTGACAGCAGAACTGAAGAAATGCAGGTTTGCAGAGAAAAAAGTAACATACCTGGGACATGAAATTACTCATGAGGGAATAAAACCTAAGGAAGAATTACTCAAGGCAATTAAAGAAGCACCAATACCTAGTAATAAAGAGGAACTAAAAGCCTTTTTGGGATTGGTAGAGTTCTATTCAAAGTTTGTAAGGAACTTTTCTACAAAAACCTACAACATAGGACAACTATTAAAATCTAAGAACAAATTTGATTGGACTTTTGATTGTGAGGAAAGTTTCAACACACTAAAACTGGATATATGCGAGGCTCCACCACTACAAGGATTCGACACGAGCCTTGAAAGCACTGTCACAACTGATACAAGTGGAAGAGGAATTGGAGCTGTTCTCACACAGACTGATAAGGATGGTAAAGAAGAAACTATAGCCTTTGCATCACGCTCACTAACCCCTACGGAAGAGAGGTACTCCGTTATTGAGAGGGAGGCGTTAGCCTGTGTGTGGGGGCTTGAACATTTTCTATAATATATCTGGGGAAGAAAAGTCACCCTTCGGTGTGACCACAAACCACTCACGAAGTTGCTCACAGTAAAGGGTTTGTACAACGCATCACCTAGATTGGCACGTCTGTCAATTAGGTTAATGGATTATAACTATGAGGTACAATACTTACCAGGAACTAAGAATGTTGTAGCAGACTTTCTAAGCAGACTACCTTTGAAGGACCAAAATGAAGAAAACTATAAAGAAGAGGAATTGTGCATAGCAAGCATTATTGAGGAATTCCCAAGTATAAAGAACAAGGACTGGATCATGGCATACAGGAAGGATTAAACATTGCAAGAAGTTAGCAAATTCATTATAGAAGGGTGGCCAAGCAAGAAGACCATGAAGAAAGAGCCTTTGTCCTTTTTGGGAACTCAGAGACGAATTGTCAAAAGAAGGAGAACTTATCTTAAGACAAGGCAAGGTCATACCACCCTCATCGCTAAGGAAAAAGGTACTAGACCTATGCCACGAGGGACACCTTGGAATTAACAAAACTAAACAAAGGATCAAGAGCTGATACTGGTGGCCTGGATGTGATCTAGAGGTTGAAAGAGCTGTGAGACATTGTACAAAGTGCGAAAATTCAGACAAATCTCAGGTCACAATAAAACCTCCTCTACAACCGTTAAAATGTCCACAAATGCCTTGGGAGAGAGTAGGTATTGACATTATGGGGCCCATCCGTTACAAGGAAGACCTGGTGAAGATTGTGGTTATGGTGGACCATTTCTCAAAGTGGCCGGAAATAAAGGTTGAGACACAGGACATTGTTCTATTCTTAGATAAAGTTTTCACAAGAGATGGAATACCTAAAAGCATTGTGATCGACAACGGAAGCCAATTCACCTCAGGAGAATTTAAAGGGTACATAGAAAGGAATGGTATAAAACACAAAACTACATCAGTGTACCGTCCGGCTGGAAATGTAGCAGTAGAGCGCTTCAATAGAGTAATCAAAGGCACCATACAACTCGCGAACAACAATGGCTTGTGTTGGAAAAAAGAAGTGTACAAAATTATATGGGCATACAGGATTGCACCAAACGATAGCACACACTATAGCCCTTTTGAGTTGATGAGAGGGAGAACACCACTAACAAAGGACAATATTGGATGGCTAAAGGCTGCAAGGAGAGCTGAATGGACAAGCGAAGCAGCAATGGAAAACATCAAACAAAAACCAAGTACTTACAAGGAAAAATATGATGCAAAACATAAAAGCAAAGAAATCGAGATCAAAAAAGGAGATAGATTAAGAGTGAAAAAGAGTGGATTTGTCGAAAAGGGGCAAAGTAGGTTTACACAACCCATGGTGGTAGAAGAAGTCTTTTGCAATTCTGCCCGCCTCAGTGATGGGAAAGTGTGGCATGCGTCTGCACTATCTGTGTGCAATCCTAAGGCAAAGGAAGATTATGCTGGTGACACTGACCTGGATGGGAAAGAATGTACGAGTCAGGAAGAACTAGAGTACAACAACAACAAGCATTTGCAATGCAATAGGTCTCGCATTAGGAAAGTTTGAGCTATTGGTATTGTAAATGACACATTTTTTATTTATGTTTTGTTTTTTAAAATAGCAAAATTAATAGCTTTGTCATTTACAATGCCAATAGTTATAACTTTCGCAAATGTGACACCTATAGCATTTGTAATGCAATATGTGTTGTATTTACGTGACTTACATGTATTGATATTACAAATAAAAATGGCTTTTAATATTTTCAATAATTAATACTTACATAAAAGTTATTGTAATTTATAATGGTAATAGCTTAAAGTTTTGTTAATAACTTTTGTGAAGATTTTGTTCAGTGTAGTTTATTGTGACGAAAATCCAAGAACAGAAGTGAAATATTAACATTTTTTGTTACATTTGTAATAAAGCTTGAAACATTGAGCGAACATATTTGAACCAGGTGTTGTTGAATGGTTGCACAGATTGATGCTGTGGTGGCGCTGAGTGATGTTGTGATGATGTGATGGCGAACGAGTGATGCTGTGGCGTTCAGTGATGCTGTGGTAGCGCATAGTGATGTTGTGGTTCCCCGAGTGATGCTGTGGTGGTGCGGAGTGATGCTGTATGCTATGTTTTGTTTTGCTATCCTATGTTTTGTTTTGCTATGCTGTGTTTTGCTATCCTATGCTTGGATTTGTTATGCTGTGTTTTGTTATGCTATGCTATGTTTTGCTATGCTATGCTATGTTTTGCTATGCTATGCTGTGTTTTATTATGCTATGCTTTGTTTTGCTATGCTATGTTTTGTTATGCTAGGTTTTGCTATGCTATTATATGTTTTGTTTTGCTATACTGGTTTGTTGTGTTTTGTTAAGCTATGCTATGTTTTGATGTGTTTTGCTATGTTTTATTATGCTATGTGTTGTGTTTTGCTATCCTATGCTTTATTTTGTTATGCTATGCTATGTTTAGTTTTGCTCTCCTATGCTTTGTTTTGTTATGCTATGCTATGTTTTGTTGTGTTTTGTTATGCTATGTTTTGTTGTGTTTTTCTATGCTATGCTTTATTATGCTATGCTGTTTTGTTATGTTATGCTATGCTATGTTGTGTTTTATTATGCTGTTTGTTTTGCTATGCTGTTTTGTTATGCTATGCTATGTTTTGCTATCCTATGCTTTTTTTGTTATGCTATGCTATGTTTTGTTATGCTATGCTTTGTTTTGTTATGCTATGCTCTGTTTTGTTATGCTATGTGTGTGAGTGTGTGTAGGTGTGTGTGAGTGTGAGTGTGTGTGTGAGTGTGTGTGAGGGTGTGTGAGGGTGTGTGAGGGTGTGTGAGGGGGTGGGTGAGAGGGTGGGTGAGAGGGTGGGTGAGGGTGAGAGGGTGTGTGAGGGTGAGAGGGTGTGTGAGGGTGAGAGGGTGTGTGAGGGTGAGAGGGGGTGTGAGGGTGAGAGGGGGTGTGAGGGTGAGAGGGTGTGTGAGGGTGAGAGGATGAAGGGGTGTGAGGGGGTGAGGGGGTGTGAGGGTGAGGGGGTGTGAGGGGGTGTGTGAGGGTGAGGGGGTGTGTGAGGGTAAGATGGTGAGTGAGGGTGAGCGTGTGTGAGGGTGCGTGAGGAGGTGTGAGGGTGGGTGAGGGTGTGTGAGGGTGTGGGGGTGAGGGTGAGGGTGTGGGGGTGTGGGGGTGAGGGTGAGGGTGTGAGGTTGAGGGGGTGTGAGGGTGGGTGAGGGTAGATGAGAGGGTGTGTGTGGGTGAGGGTGAGAGGGTGGGTGAAAGGGTGTGTGAGAGGGTGAGGGTGTGGGAGGGTGTGTGAGGGGGTGGGGGTGAGGGGTGTGAGGGTGTGTGTGAGGGGGTGTGAGGGGGTGTGTGAGGATGTGTGAGGGTGAGGGGGTGTGAGGGTGGGTGAGAGTTGGTGAGGGTGGGTGAGAGGGTGTGTGTGGGTGAGGGTGAGAGGGTGGATGAGGGTGAGAGGGTGGATGAGGGTGAGAGGGTAAGTGAGGGTGAGGGTGTGTGAGGGTGAGGGTGAGGGGAAAAAAGTGAGAAACATCGCTTTCTGAGCCAGAGAGCAATGCACAGGGGAAGTGACCCTGGCTCAAGCAAGCAGCCTGGGGGAGCATGACAGCCAAGTCAGTGGAAGGGGAAAAGGTTTGTTATCACCGCCAAGCGGCAGCTCTCTGCATATCTCTAGCATCTCCAAATAAGCAGCTTTCACTCAGGCGTCTAGAAGCCAAGGAGAATATGTGTAGTGTGGAGTACTATGCACGCTTTGATTACAGCAAGGAGCGTTGTATGTCATACACAAACTGTAGCTGCTGCTCAGTGATTCGGAGCAAAGGCACAGTACGGAAAACATTGACCGCAAAACAATCCCGCACATTTCATTAAAGGTGGAGCAGTTGCTTATCAGCACAGGACCACACACACAGACAAGCACACAAGGACACACACACACACACACATACATTTATAGTTTACAATTCTGCAAAACTCAGTTTATAGACCTAAGAGGAAAGAAAGTGGATCTGGCCAAAAGTGCCCCCATTACAAGTGAGAGCCCACAGAGATAAAGTAGAGGGTCAGTCGGCCTGTACACAGAAGTGACAATCTTCAGTGTCTGTGGTGGGCGGGGCCTAGCACCTAGCCCGGAGCAAGGGTGCCCGTAGGGTAGTGACTAAGATGGCGAGCAAGTGACGCACTTAAAGGATGGTTACACTGCAGTTGTGGAAGAATCTTCTAACTGGCCCTGTCTCTTCCTATCACAAAGGCAATGCAGGTGTCTTAGGCTCGGGCGCTGTATGGCTGTCCTGCTTTGCACCGACCACCTCTAATTGAAATTATAAAAAGAAAAGCATAACTAGCTTCTAAAGAAGCCCAAATAGGCATATCCTACTGAAAGAAGTCCAACAATAAAAACGAAACAAAGACTTACAAGGACAGGGTGAAGGGTGGTCCGAGGGGGAAAGCACACAGAGAAACGATCGGAGGAGAAAGCAGTAACGTTACAAAAAAAACAAGGAGAAACACGAGAGACGGCCTGCGGCCGTCAAAGTGAAAGTGGGTGAGGAGAAATGCGACACGGCGGGAGGGGGCGGAGCGGGGAGAACGGCATGAGGGTGTGAAGCAGCAGGGGCCTTTGAAGTGAAGCTAAGCTTCACTTCAAAGGTGTGGGAGGAGTGCTGCTGGTGATTGACTGGCGATTTGATGATGTGCACGCGCATTTTAGGTCAATGCGCGAGCGCATTGACCTAAAAGCGCACGGGCACAGCATCAAATCGCCAGTCAATCGCCAGTCTAGGTAAAGCTTATTTAAGCCCCTATATATCTCGCTCCCGCTCAATGCGCATGCGCATTGAGATAGGTCGCTCGACCTAAAAAGGATTACTTTCACTGGTTGTATTATGAGGAGTCAGAGAATGAGGGTGAGGGGACCAACACACACTTACAACGTCCACACCCCAAGGTTGATTTAGGTGAGAACAAGATGCATATTGAGTCCATTGGAGAGTACGAATACAGAGGATCAAAGGACTCTGCTGGATCCTCATGTGAAATTCATTCATCCACGTATGAGGAAGGACAGGACTTAGAGGAAGCTACAATGGAAGAAATGGACCATGTTGACATCAACACGGACAGTGGTTCTGGAACAGAGGACAACAAGAGGCCAGAGGTCAGATGTTGGACTAAATACAGATGAGGACAACGGGGAGGAAGCCAGTTGCATGAGTAGACATGGACGCCTCGTGGTCAGGCCTATGAAGTACAAGGATTTCGTTTGTGACTAACTGTTACAGAGTTTTCCTTTCCCTACCCCCTTCCTCCTTTTACTTCCCTCCGTAAGGAGAAGTGTTATGTTGGTTATTATTCCCTTTGCAATTGTCCCCTGCTTGCCCCCGTACCTGCCACGCGCTCCCTTACATTAGCATGAATGACGTCAGCTGGCATTCTCCTATGCCAGCTGACAGTTGGTGTGACAGTTATTGGTGACAGTTGCAGCTGAGTTGTTTTGAGCTGGTGACCGGAGCGCTGCCTCTCTCACTGGTGTGTCATTTAATGACGATGAATAAAGCTACGCTTTAAAGCTCAAGGTGTGATCATTTCTTAACAGAAACCTATATAACAAAACAACATTTCTTTTGACATATCTTACATAATTTTGCAAGTAACTGGGAGTTCTACATCACCTATGAACACTCATGTGTCCTTGCCCGTCCATCGGTCCACTATCTCATTGGGCTAACCTACTCTTAACCTCCAATTTCTACTTTGAAAAATCATTTTCAGACCTTATCCCTCCCTGGTTTTCCTCAAAGGTCACCGCACTCCATCATTATGTAACCGCTATAATCCTCTTCTGCACTCAGACCTCTACCCCATCTCATCCATACCATACATCCCTACTGCAATTCAATTTTTCACCATTCTCTAACTCCACAAAACGATTGTGTACCTCTTTCACCATATATAGCCCACAAAACTTTCTGCAGCCTCTCTCTACACGTCTTGCCTTCACCTTGACCCAGCCTCCTCACTTAATGTTACTCAACACTTCTTTATCCTTTGCAGACAAATCCATATTCTCGTCTCCAATTAATTGTTTCATCCAGTCAGGAACCATCTTGGTACTAGAGTCTTTCCTCTCATCACCACAAATGGAACCTTTGCAGTAACACCATTTTTAGTTGTGCCATTTACCCAAACCAAATCATTTACCATCGAACTTACAAAACCTCTATTACCCAACACCATCTGTATCACTCTCTTCACCATGCTATTGGCCCTTTCCACAATACCATTGGCCTGTGGGTTGCAGAGCTCTGTTCATGAGTGCTTGATGTGACAAAATTCCAAATTCTAAATGTTTTTTCTATTCTCTCCGAAAATAGTTGGGTACCATCATCAGAAGTAAGGACGCACGGATATCCTTCTTCCTTGAAAAGTTCCTCCAACACCTTTGTTGTTGTTTTGGTGGTGATCTCACGAAGAAACTTCACCACCAAACACTTAGAGTTTATGTTCATCATCACCACAGAAAATGTTTTATCCTTGCCACCATCACCCAAAGGTCCTATGAAATCCATGCACACACTGTGCCAAGCTTTTCCTGGATCAAATATTTCTTCTATTATTATTTGTTTCTCACCTTCTAAACAGTCAACACATCCAGCAATATCGCTGTCCATATCAGGCCACCTGTATTTTCCCGTAAGCCTTTTTTTTATCAAAGTCTGACCTAAGCGTCTCTCATGTGCCAAGATAAACAACTTGCTTTAAATTTTAAAGACTATCTGGAGGAATCCGTTTTTCTGCCCTCATTATGGTTTTTCTCCAACCACTGTGTAGTGGGCTAGTCTGCCTCCCGCGCCCTGCGCGCGATGCCTGAGGCATGGCTCTCGTGCTGCCCGTTGGCACGCGAGAGGCAGTGACAGTTGGTGGTGGTCTCAGCCATCTTATGGTGCTTCGGGCTAGCGATAAGACGTGCTGGTGGGAACTGCTAATAAAGTATTGTCTTAAAAACTACAACTGTTCCTGCGAGTTATTACACTCGAATATGGCGACGAGGGCAGTTCCCACAAAGAACCCACAAATGTTGTGAAAGTTTACCTCGTAAACGTAGAGGTGAGGGAGCAGGCTTCGTGTCCGAACGGAGAAGAAGATCGGATGAGGAGTCGATCTGGTGTGCGAGCGGAGAGGCACCCTGTGGGGAAGTTGATGGGGTGTGTGCCGATCGGTGGCAACACGCAAGAGGAACCACGGGTCTGTCGCTTCGTGCTGTCGCATCTGGAGGGAAGCTGAGGTGAGGAGATTTGGGCGCGCTGTGGTGGGCGTGAAGGAGACGTTAATAGTCCCCGCCTTCATTGTTCATTCTCTCAGACCTTGCTCGTAAAAAACAGCACGCCCAGCTCTTAAAGGAGAAGGCACGAACTTGTTGACACTGTAGTGTGCCTATGTTATGCCTTAAAACGAAGACTGTGTGTGAAAGGGTGGTTCGAGAACGACACCGCTTGGGCACCTACAAATTACAAGTTGGCAGAATGAAACAAAGCACGTCAGGAGTAATATAAAAAAAAAATACAAATAACTATTTCACTTTGTGTCTTCTTCGGATGCTGTGTGTGGAAGAATAAAAACCTTTCTAGCCCAGATTGGTGAACAAAAGTACTAGGGAAACAGTGTTACCCATCGTTTTTAGTGAAAACTACTGGGAATTTGCATTTATACCTATGTACAGCTGGTTGTTGGAAAAAAAAACGTTTAAAGGAAAACAATATATTCAGCCTCACTCATAGAATTACTCAAACCCAGTTAAAACATGATGCAGTCTATTCATCCTCCGCCTCCTTTTCTGGATACACCAGGTGAACCACCAGTACCAAGGAGGAAATGGTTTGATGCATTTGAAAATTATTTGGGTGCAATTGGAGCACATAGGTTCAGAGCAGAAAGGAAAAGGTTCTTACTACTTCACTCGCTGGGGTTTGAAGGAAGAGAATCTCTCAAACATTTACCCGATGTGGTAGGTGAAGTAGGTGAAGAAACGGATGAATACCAAGACACTGTGAAAAAGTTGAAAGTGAGATATGACAAGCAACCCAGTGTTGTTCTATCAAGACATAAATTCTTTAAAAGAGCGCAAAAGATAGAGGAAGATGTTGACACGTACATTACCGCATTGAGGAAAATGGTGGCAGAGTGTGAGTTTGAAAACTTCAGTGAACAATTGGTACGTGACCAGTTCATAAGCAAATGTCTTGATAAAACCATGAGACAAAAGTTGTTGTCCTAAGAAAATCCATCTCTAGATGAATCCATCCGGATAGCTAAGAGCATTGAAACTTCACAGTCCTCTATCAAAGAGCTAGAAAGTAAAAACGCAGAAGTGGTTACACCCGTGCGCATAAGAAATATTGTTAAGAGGAAAGATTATCAACAGAACAATTTTTTCAAAAGAACTGACATCTGCTTCAGGTGCGGTTATCCTTCTCACGCAAAAAGCGGAAGACCATGTCCTGCGAGGAATGCTACATGTCGTAAATGCGGGAAAATATGGCATTTTGACAAAGTATGCCAAACTCATAAAAAAAATACAAACCAAGTCGCATGTGTAAAGGACTCAAGTGGTAATGACAGTGATGACACTCTCAGTGAATTAAAAGACATGGTTTTGGTGGTCAACGAAGGAAACATAAAAAGTGGTGATCCTAATGATTGTGTAGATCCCTACGCGATCATCGGAGTTGGTGAAAAGAATCTGAGACTTTTGGTAGACTCTGGAGCTAGGATCACAATGATCAATGAATCATTATTCAGGGAAAAATGGGGGAATAGACCCCTTCAACCACCAGATCGAGAGCCTGTATCCTATAAAGGGAGGAGTATAGACCTTCTAGGGTATTTTGAAGACGTCTTGGTTTTCAAAAACAGACACATATATGGGAAAATATATGTAGCCGTGCATGGTCGATGCATATTGGGATGGTTCCATCAAGGTTTGTTCAGTATGATGCTATGCCCGGGAGCAAAAGAACACATTTTGGTTGTTCGCGACCAAACACATGTGGAAGAATTGCTCAATAAATACCCAAGAGTATTTTCTGGAGAATTGGGAAAGATCAAAGGGTTCAAGCACAAAATAAAGATAAGGAGCAATGCTGTGCCTGTCAAACACAAAATAAGAAGTATACCCTTCAGCATAAGAGAAGATTTTGAAAAAGAACTCTTGTCTATGCAGAGTAGAGGAGTTATTGAACCCATTGAGTCGTCGGATTGGTCCTCGGCTTTAGTGGTAGCTCGGAAGAAAAACAATGAACTCAGAATCTGCATTGATCTGCGCAGCCTAAACAAAGTGATTTGGATGGATTCGCACCCATTACCAAATATTTTGGTAATGTTGGGGGTAGTTGCAGGAGCTAAGGTTTTCACTAAACTGGATTTGGCCTCCGCATATCACCAAATCGAACTTGACAAGGATTCACGCCACTTCACTGCGTTCAACTCTCCATCAGGGTTGTTCCAATTCTGTCGTATGCCTTTTGGCCTGGCTTCGGCAGCCTCTGTCTTTCAGAGAGTGATGGTCAATCTGCTCAAGGGAATCAAAAACGTGGCCATATTCCAAGATGACGTCCTGTTATTTGCTATGGATCAAGAGGAACATGGGAGCCCATTAGGATCACGGACGGACTTGAGTCCGTCCGCGACCCCTGAGGAGGAGGGAACGTCAGCATGGGCTGCGGCATTCCCTCCTGTGCAATTAGGATGTGACCGCCACCCTGGCGGTCACATCCTCTATTTTTAACATTGCGGCGGGTGCGGCTTCAAGCGGCACCCGCCGCAATGGTAAAAAAGCACGCATTGCATTTACATGCAGAATGCTGCAGGCACCGCACGGTGCCTGCCGCTGTCTGCAGGTAAATGCAGGGGGGTACCATAGGTACCACCCATGTGCACCCCCCACACCCCCTTCACCCTGGGGGCCCGCAACGGGCCCCCGAAGTGCACATCCGTATGCTTTTCCACGGCGGAGAACCCGCCGCGGAAAAGCATATTTGATACGCAATCCTAATATGGCTGGCAGTGTCTGAGAGACACGGCCACCATATAAGAGCTTTTCCGCCTCGGTTGTAAGCCGACCACGGCGGAAAAGCGGCGGACATAAACCAAGACCCACCAGCCATCCTAATTTGGCGGTGGGTCTTTGGAGGCTCCGCGGCGGTTTTCCCGCATCCTCCGGGCCGGCGGTGGCTTCCGCCGGCACGGAGGATGCGAGAAAACCGCGATCGTAATGTGCCCCTAGACGAGGTGCTGAGCAAAATGTTGGCAATTTTCCAAGAACATGGTGTGGTACTAAAAAGGGACAAGTGTGTGTTCTCAAAAGACAGTGTAGAATATCTGGGTCACACCATCTCAAGCAAAGGAGTCACACCAAAGCCGAGCTTGGTTCAAGCCATTGTTGATGCTGCTGCACCCAAAGACAAAGCTGGAGTAAAATCTCTTTTGGGTCTTACTGAATTTTATGCCCGCTTTATCCAAGACTATGCCACGAAGATACGCCCCATATCAAGATTGCTACAGGACAAAAGTGAATTTGTGTGGGATGATGAATGCAAGCTTGCGTTCAATTGGATCAAAGAACAATTGAGTACTGTCAAAGCATTGAAACCATTTGTACAGGATGTCCCGTGCACTCTGACTGTGGATGCTAGTAGCTACGGTTTAGGGGCCGTCCTGACACAGGTGGTTGGCCCTAATGAGCATACTGTAGGATTTGCATCCAGGGTACTTAGAGAGGCAGAAACACATTATTCGGTTATCGAAAAAGAACTTCTAGCATGCTGGTGGGGCATTGAGAAATTTAAGAATTATCTGTGGGGGCGTAAGTTTACACTTCAAACGGACCACAAACCTTTGGTCGCAATTTTAGGTAATACCAACAGCCGCAGTGCTACACCCCGCATAGCCCGTCTAGCATCAAAGCTTCTACAATTCAATTTTGAGGTAGTTCACATTGCTGGGGGGAAACATGTGAGGGCAGACGCACTGTCACGTTTGCCAGCAACTACCAGTCAAGCCATGCAATGTATTGATGACTATTGTTAAGACGAAAAAGAAGATTGTATCATAGCCAGTGTGGAATTGATGAATGTATGTACTGTAGGACAAGAAGGTTGGAGGGAGGCACTAGTAAGTGATGAGGTTTTAAAAGAGGTGATGAAGTATATTACCCAAGGGTGGCCTAGAGAGAAGAATGTGAAGGTGGCTTTACAACCCTATGTGGAGGTGTGTGAAGAGCTGTCTATTGAAGATGGTCTGGTATTCAGGCTAGATAAACTAGTACCACCAGAGAACATCAGATCCACTCTCCTAGCCAAAGCTCATGAGGGGCACCTGGGAGCCACTCTCACCAAGCATAGAGTAAGAGAGTACTTTTGGTGGCCACAGATGGACAGAGAGATTGATGCAATGGTGCAGGAGTGCACTGTTTATTCTTCTAGTGACAAATGTCTTCGCACAGCTTGTTCCCCTCTCACGCCTATTCCCCTTCCTGGTGCTCCGTGGGAAAAACTTGGCATTGATGTGTTAGGACCTTTCCATTGTCTACCTCAACAATGCAAATTTGCTATTGTGATGGTGGATTACTACACCAAGTGGCCTGAAGCCAAGTTTGTATCTAAGGTTGACTCTAAAGAGATTATCGACTTCATGAAAGAAATATTCATGAGAGAAGGGTTTCCCCAATCCATTATTTCTGACAATGGGGTGCAATTTGTGTCTGCTGAGGTGGAGGAGTTTCTAAAAGAATCAGTCATTGCTCATTACAGAAGCTCTCTTTACCACCCGCAAACCAATGGTTTGGTGGAGAGACTCAATAGAGTTATAGGTGACGGTGTCAAATGGGCTATAGAACATAACAAAGTTGTTCCCCAATGTGTCAGGGCAATGCTATGGTTTTATAGGACCACACCCCATTCCTCAACAGGTGTGTCTCCTTTTGAACTTTTGAGGGGCAGGAAACCATGTACAGAATTTAGGCCTGCTTGGATGTCAAAGTGGTTTAAATCTAATTCAACTCCCCAAAAAATTGATGAAAGAGTAAGAAACATGAATGAAAAAGTCCAGTCTAAACAGAAAGAATACTTCGATGAGAGAAAGCGGGTTAAAAACAGAGAGTTTGCTGTGGGTGATTGTGTCAGGATAAAGAAACAAGGTTTTGTAAAAAAAAGGTGAATCCAAGTTTGGGGAAACTGTTGTGGTTGATAAAGTGTGTGGACGTGCTGTTCGGGTCAAAGGACAAAACTGGTGGAATGTTAACAAGGTGGTGAAAGTCAAAAATGTTCAAAATGGTATGAAGAGTTCTATTGATGTAAAGAATGTTTCACATGTTAATCCTCAAAGTGATCTCAGTGTTCAGGGTTCCTCTCCTCAACCCTCTACTGTGAGGAGGAGCACTAGAGCAATCAGAATTCCGGTTAGATACCGACGTTAGGTCTCTTCTCATCTTCTCTGTACCTTTCCTGTTCTCTTCTTTTCCTCTTTTCTGTTTCTCTCTCTTTTTCTCTCTCTTTTTCTTTCTTTCTCTCTCTCTCTCTCTCTCTCTCTCTCTCTCTCTCTTTCTCTCTCTTTCTCTTCTCCTTGTTTTAGGGAAAGGAGATATGTAGTGGGCTAGTCTGCCTCGCGTGCCCTGCGCGCGATGCCTGAGGCATGGCTCTCGTGCTGCCCGTTGGCGCGCGAGAGGCAGTGACAGTTGGTGGTGGTCTCGGCCATCTTATGGTGCTTCGGGCTAACGATAAGATGTGCTGGTGGGAACTGCTAATAAAGTATTGTCTTAAAAACTACAACTGTTCCTGCGAGTTATTACACACTGACAATTCCTCTAAAACTTTAACCCATTCCCTGCTCGTGTCAGCCAATGGCCGACGCGAGCATTCCCTCCCTGGTGCTGCGCACGACCGTTGGCCGACGCAGCCCCTTCCACCCTTCAGAATGCCTGCACCGCGGCGGAATGTTCGCTGCGATAAACAGGTTAATGTAAGGTTTCACAAAACTGGACACTGCACTCTCTTTCCTACTCCTTTACAAAATATTATTCCAAACAGATTTCAACACAGAATCTCTTTCATGGCTTGAAACCATCATTCTTTAGTGAAAGCTCCATGAAACCACTCTAAAACATCACCAATATTCGCCACAGCTCCCTCTTTTTGATGTGCTTGAACAGCATCTCCATCTACCAATTGGCTTTGCAAGAATAAACATGACAAGCAATCTGTTTGTACATTACATCAACCAGGAATGTTTTCAATCTGATAACGGTATTCCAATAGGCTAAGCTGGGCAGCCTTGCCAAGCCATTACCTGCTCATCCAGGGATTAATATTTTCATTAACAGTTTATGGTCTGTGTAAAATAAGATCTGAAGACCCCAAATGTAAGTTCTGAAATACTTCGCTCCCCAGGATGCATGTAGTTCCTCTCTCATGGATTAATTCTTTTCAGCACTGGTGAGTGATCGAGAGGGCAAAACTACAATTTTCTCTCCATTGGCATGCATTTGAGACAGTAAAGCAGATATAACCAATGCACCAGCATCTACAGTTATGATTATCTTGTATTTGGTGTCAAACGGAACTAAAATATTTGCAGCACATGCTTCTCTTTTTATGTCCTCAAAGAATTTCTGTGGACATTCCCCCCAAACAAAAACACACCTTTTTCTCAACAATCTTTTAAAGTTTTCCGTTTTTTCAGCAAAATGTCTCACAATCTTTTAATAATAAACAATAAGCCCTAAAAAATATCTTAATTGATCCTTATCTTGGGAAGCACAATCCTGTTTTTTCGCTTCCAACAAATCTTTTTTCCACTTGGTGCACTCTCTGGACAGTGTGTACCCTAGGTTTTCAATTTCCTCAATTAAAACATTGTGATTTTCGACAGAATCCTCAAATAATAAAACGTGACCCTGGAAGTAAATCACATCACTAATGCCCTTAAATGCTTCCCCCATCCTCCTCTGAAACACACTGGCCGATGATGGCAGCCCAAATGGTGATCTTGTGAATTGAAAGGTGCCTTTCATTATTATGAAAGCCGTAAATGGCTTTGAAATTCATGCAACCTGATTTGATAATATGCACTTTTAAGATCTAACTTGGTAAAGTACTTACCGCCATTCAATAACAAAAATAACTCACCAATGTTGGGTATCGAATAATTATCCACCACTATGTTCTGATTGACGCTGCATAAATCAACACAGAATCTGAGATTTCCGTCAGCCTGTTCACTAATTACCACAGGGGAAATCCAGATGGAGGTTTCTATAGGTTCAATAATGATCTTCTGAACCATTTCATGATGCATTTTTTTAACCTTTTCCCTCACAACAATTGCCACTCTACTTAATTTATGTTGGACAGAAATAGAATTTGGATAGACCACAATTTAGTGCACATATCCCTTTAACTCTCCCAATATGTCAGCAAAAACTTGTTTATTGCCATCAACTATCTCACTGACTTTCAAATCCATGACCTGGTTGGGAGCTCTGAGATTGATAATTATATGTAAATCATACTGACGTCCCCAACCTAAAATCGGGGGTCCATATACAGCCACATAAACTTTTCCCTATATTTGATGAACTTCTATTTTTGTTTTCATATAAGCAATTATACTAATGTCCCCCCCTTGCTAGCCGCCTGGTTTGATATATTTAGGTAGCAATCTTACATTATGCCATTTCAATAAAAAAATATTTGAGATATGAAGGCACATGGAGAACCTGAATCTACCATCAAATTGATTATTTTTCCTTTGACTCTATACTCCGCTTTAGGCCTGGAGAGTATGTTTATACTTACTTCTGTACCACTTACTTTTATGTCACTTGCACACAATATTTTGTTTACGCTTTCTCCTTCTAAGAAAAATACTTGTACCTACTTTGTTTCTAAAACTATCCCCTCACATACATGCAAAATGCCCCTTGATCACAGACATGTGAACAAGATTATGCTTGGAGTTGTATTATGCGTTGTGTGTTTATTTGTTTTAGATATCATTGTGGGAAATAATCAGAGTTTGAAATACTCAACTATATGGCAACCATTATAACATTGAATATTGTGTGGTACCCTATTGAGGTGTACATATCCCCCACCCATCCCTCTGGCTGCAGCTATGCATCCTGGCAGTCCCTGACTTTGATGTGCCCCTCCCCTCCCCCCTGTGCTGCCCCTTGCCAAATTCATGTATAGCATGGTTGTAGTTCGGCGGAAAAAAGGCGTTTGGGGGCTCAAAAGGAGCGCCAGACAAGAAGAAGCATGCATGTATGCCTCTTAACGCCTCTGGGGAGAGTTTTCTATTGTCAATATCTTACCTGCTAAGGCGCAATGCTCAGGGGGGTCCGTCAGTAGATTTGGTCTCAAGTACCTTCATATATGTGTCCCATGCTTCCTTTGGAGCCTTCTATTTCCGCAATTACCATTCATGCAGATCTCGTAGCCAGGTATGAATCTGAGGGGTTGTTGTTGATTTCCACGCCATTGCTATCCGTCTTTTAATAAGATGTATGAGAGATCAAGGAATCTCACCATAAACGCTTTCTTTTTATTCCGTAGCATAACACCTACAAGGCACATAGTGGGCTCAAGTGTGAGTGGTTTATTCAGTAATTCTGCTTCCCAGTACTTCGTTATTGTGGGACGCCTCCACACCATATGGTAGAAGTCGACCTCAGGACACAGGTATCTGGGGGACTTCTGTGATGCACTAGGGAACATATGACCAATAGGGCTAGGTGTGAGACATGCTTGATGTAAATAACTGAATTATGTGAACTTAAGCCACGGATTTCTTGACATCCTTTTAACGTGTTCCAAAGAGGGCATCCACTGCTTATCTGTTAAATTCTGACCAATATAAATAGACAATTTCTCTCTGTGAGAGGGTTAGTGTGTGGTGTTCTGTATCAATAAGGCCCATGCACTAGAGTGACTGCCTTCCTCCCCTGGCCATGGCAGATCATTAGTTGCAACGCCTTGGATTTTTGTGGCTTATCCTGATCCTGTCATCAAATATTCTTTACTGCATGTGTGAATTCAGTATACATCAGACACTGAAAGGCCCAATTCATGCTTTTCCCTAATGTCCAGAAAGGAGCATATTATGTTATGGATGGCCCCCAGCGCCTAGAGACCCTAACGGGTGATGGTTCGCGCTTTACAAATGTGGATTATTTTAATATCGTCCAGAACTCATACTCCATGGTCTAGGGTTAGTTATTGCTTTCAAAGTGAGTTATGCCCATGGAGATGAATTTGGGGAATACAGAGGGACGTATTTTGCCGGCTATATGTATGTCAGTCAGCAGTGGCTAATACAAAGTCAAACAAGAGGGGGGGGGCAGGAGCTAGTTAATTGTCAAGTGCCCATGCTCCAAACTATCCATGAAGTCAACGAAAGGGGGGGCACTGTTCCAAAGAGAGTGATGCAGGAGGTCAAACACTCACTCCAAAGAAGAGAAAAGGCAGGGAGAGAGGAAAAAGGGGAAAGAAGTGCTAGGTCTCGGACTCAGTGAAACGAATGAGGAGCGGTTTGAGAAAAGACACATCTTGTCTCTTGTTGCCCTCACACACCCCAAAGGATGTCATGCTTCAACATTGGGCAGTTGCTCCTCGTCGGGCCGGCGATGCAACGCCCTATGGGTCCCCCAAAGGGTCACTTTAGCTGGGATCTTTTAGAGAACTGCCGTTGGGTGCATGTGGGTATGTGGATAGAGTCCTGGGTATAGTGTGATTTCGTGTATGCAGATAGTTTAAAACTGCCTAAGGGTTACCAGAAGAAATTTTAATGGAGAGGTACCCTTGACAGGGTAAAAAACCCATAGGTGGTTCAGAGTTACCAATAAAG
Source organism: Lissotriton helveticus (assembly GCF_964261635.1). Taxonomy (NCBI): domain Eukaryota; kingdom Metazoa; phylum Chordata; class Amphibia; order Caudata; family Salamandridae; genus Lissotriton; species Lissotriton helveticus. The sequence continues at coordinate 987,335,127 of NC_136061.1, read as the reverse complement.
GCGCAATGTGCCCAGGTAACTTATAAGGTTGACATGTTTCACGCCTATTTTGGTCCCAAAAGATCCCTGGCGTTTCATCAGGACCGGAATTAGAGGTGGAAGTGGTGTTGTGCACGAAAGTGAATAAAAAATATATATTAGAGGGGTACCATTAGCCCTATAAACGATCAGTGGGGGTCACTACATTAAGAACAATAAGTAGCGGCTGCGACTAAATAGTCAGACCTGCCCATTTGACCGTGACCTAAGGGAGCCCTAACAGTGCTCCATAAGCTAGAGGCGTAGGGTGCCCGCACCTTGTTTGGGGTTTGAATCGGGTGTCGGCTCTAGAAGCCTGCCCCATCCTGACGCATGCTTGAAGTAGTGGCTGACAACGTTGAGCAGTTTGTTTGTTGCAGCATGCATTACCTGTGGCCAGTCCAGTATGGAGCTCCCCCCAATCCCCACCACAGTCCCTTCCGTTTCAGGGGGTTGGATCAGATATGATCCATCTTATGTTCCACTGCAGTCGGGCTCCCGCATAATAACGTTCACAGCAAGGGGCTCCTAGTCCTCCCAGGTTATACAGCTTCCATATGGCTATTCTTTTCCTACCTGTTCCCCAGATCATGTCCAATTAGATACTCTGCCATTCTGCAAAGAATCCCTTGAAGAGTATCACAAGAAGTGCTGTAAAGTGATAGAGCAATCAGGGTAATTGGGTTATTTTTGGTTATTGCAACCCTTCTCATTGGTTACAATGGTAGTACTTTGCACTGACCACAACCCAGCCCAGGTTACCTTGATTGAGGTCCTAATGTTCATATGGTATACATTTACACCCAGATACTTAAAAGTGCCAAAGTTCCAGAGCAGCTCCAAACCTTGCAAGCCACTTTGTTCATTGTCAGTCAGCCATTGTAGGTGGTATGAACATGGCTTAGCACAGTTCAGCTTTAGCCCTGAGGCCTTGCTAAAATCAGCTAGGACCTCCATCACTCAGTGGAAGTCTCATTGGATGTGTCTGCAGTGGCGGCTCCTCCGCTATGGCAGCCCCCCATGCTACTGCTTGAGCCCCAGGCTCTGAACAAGGGTCCCTCAGTTGTCCTTGCACTGATATTAGTGGGTCTCTAGGGATTCTCCTAGCTCCTCAGTTCCCAATGTGTTCCAAGCCCTATGAAGGCGGATGATGAGAAATGGTGACTGTCTGATTATAAGTGCCCCCTCGAGTCAGAGGTTGATGTTGGGTATGCTACATGATAAGGTAGGCCTCACAGTCATCTCATGTGCATGTGGCTCCCTTGTGTGTTGCTCAGGGTGGTGCAACTGCGGCTGCCCAGCCTTCCCTAGCTGGAAAGGGAAAGTCAGCCAAGCTGGAATGGATCTCGGGCCTCCTCCTCCTCAGTGGACGGCGTGTGGGATAACCAGATGAGGGGCACCAACAAGCCTTTATTTGCTCCATGACAAGCAGCGCAGTAGAATTAGGCTCTGTTGCCTACTGCTCCCTCCTAGGCGTGTTGCGGCAACACTTCGCACCATTACCGGTAACTCCAGTCACTTGCAATGGCCCTCCCATTCAACGGAGATGCCTTAGACCCTGGGACACAAATGAGAGGCTGAGAAGGTGGGGTTCTCTGTAGGATTACAGATGAGTAAAGGGTGGGTCGGGTCAGAACTTGATGCCATGGGACCTACTCGCCCCCTAAACGTAGGAATTTTTGTAAACTGAAGAGCAGTGCAAACCTTTATATTTACTTTTTTGTTTGGGGCAACTTTCTTTTCACTGGTTTGCATTAGATAACTAGAGGGAGATTTGGTTTCAGTTGCCTGTGCCACGCATTACTGGCTACATTGTTACTTTTGCATCTACCTGTGTAGTGTAGTTCCTATATTCCCAATAGGCTCTGTGCATTGGAATAACATAAACGATAGTTTGGACGTAGGACTGAGGTCGATTAGGTCTCTACTGAATATGTTAGACTTAATTATGAATGCCAGCTAGCTCAGAGGTCACTAGAAACTTTCCTGAATGAACAGGAAGGAGTTAACTTTCCTGATTAGACAAGAAGGGATTAGTTTCTGACAACCGCATAAACATGACAACTTTGCTCCCTCCAGAACAAGGAGTATATCTCCAGAGTCGTGTGAAAACAATAGACAGCTATTTCACTCAGTCAATCGTGCATGCTTAGTTTCACCAGGAGTGCAGAGAAATAGAGAGACGGGCGTTTTCAATAAAAGTTGTTATTTATTGAGCAGTCCTCTTTGTCATGCAAGAGAAGTGAATTGCCACAATTGCAATACTTATCATGAAGTAAAGTGCGTACAGTAAAAGGAGTATTATGAAATAATACTGTAAAAGCATTTATATGGTTTCTAAGCCATACGATACTTAAAACGGATAAAATATATACATACATAAAATCATTGACTAAACGTACTCAACTGGTGCTTCTAAGATACGCCTACCCCGGTGTACCTAACCTAAGCCTAGTACGTGGGAAGGAGTAAGTGAGCTGCAGTTTAAGTTAAGTTAGTTTTTGCCAAGAATCTGAATCAAGAATTCTCTAAGGATCTAATCAGCTGCGTACCTTGGTTATAGAATGAAGGAGGTCTTGTATCTCTTTCTCAGGACTCGATCTCCCAGCAACCCGCAAGGGTGACTGGAAACACTGGAGCTGGATTTCTCGGCAGGAGAAAAGACAGCGTCTCTCTCAGTGCGTCAATGGGAGGGTCGGCTTCCTTCGGCTCTCGTTACAGCTGGGCTTCGGGTAAGTAGATAGCCGATCTGCTCCAAACCACCGTGTGTTTGCTTAAGGCAGATGCTGGTATATTTATACCTGGAAGGTGCCGAGTTTGACGTAAGGTTGGACATAAGACGTCACTAAGAACTTACAGTTCTTTCTGGACTCCAGAAGTTCTTGTACAAATCAAAACAAAAGCAGGGGGAATTCCCGGGCTGCTGGAGGCTTGGTTTGTTTAAAGAACGCGTTGTACTTTCTAGGAGTCTATGGGAGTAGCCTTGCCGTATTTGGACTGCATTGGCTATGACTTAATATGGATATGATTCTTATGCCTTTATAAGGATATGTTTTGTTATAACCACATAAGGGCATGAATCGGGAATATTTAAATAGGGTCCTAGATACGTTTACGACACCCACTCCACGTATAACGTCCATCATTACTAAATACTAAGCAGTACTAAACATATAACGATGCATGTGTTTTCCAACCCACCCCAAAATACATAAATTGCATTTGAAATGGTATATGGTATATACACGAAAATGAGTATTTATACTGTACGTTTTTCAAGCAGTGGTATCATTCAAAAAATGCATATATGGTACGTTTGGCTGAATAATTTGCGAAAATTACATTTATGAAATGGCTCTTAATACAGAAGAGAAGGTCGAGACCATTTCATCACATATTTATACAATACTGTACATGTGCTAGAGGCTAAGTCAAAATATTGTCTCTAGAGTCGCTAAAAACAGAAGTTCTGTTCTCTAAGAATAGTTCTACTTTAAGCAGAGTACCATGTGCCAGAAAAAAAGGTAAATTTTTTGGAAATGGAAAAAATAATTTCGCTTTCAGGGGAAAAATTTGTTCCAATTGTTTTCAGTAGTGTTGTTTATCAAAAACTGAAGGCCGAATTCAGAGTTCAGGGAACGCAGTGTGCTCATTGTTTCAAAAGTTATTCTCGTTGTTGGGAGAGAACATCAGATCAGACAGGCTGGCAAAAAATTTGTCTACAACAGTAGGTGAAAGTTGGACCAGGTCCGAAAAAGTAGAAATAGTGCAAATGTGCGAAGCATTGCTATCATCGATGTCTGGATCAGCAATGTTCACAGAAGGTTGTACCTGTGTGCCGCTTTCATCTCGTACCTCACCGCCACCTAATCGTAATGGTGAAGTCTCAACGAATGCCGTCATCAGAATAGGTAGCCGCTGGGGACAAAACGTTGCATGAGCCGTTACCGAACCAAGCAAAGTATCGATATCCATTGGTACTGCTGATGGTAGTGTAAGACAGACGTCCAACACGCATTCTTCTCCGCATAGCAGACATCGAAGCACAGGTAAGATGCAATCTTGCCAGATCGGTCTGAATGAAAGAAACCAGGTAGTACTCAGATCTCTTAGCCGGGCAAAGCCGAGGACTTTAGTGATCCGCTCTCGGTATCGTATAGCTAGGATCATTTCTTCCATTGTTGCCTTGGTTTGGTCTGTGACTTGACTTGCCATATCGGAGCAGAAGGAACAAAATAAAATTCGTGCTACGAGTCCCAAAAGAAGAGGCAGTCCGCCGAATACAGAATGCACAAAATTCGGGAAGATGCCAAGAACTGTCTCAAAGGGTGCTAACAGTCCCAAAAAAATTGTCTTAAATACGTGTGCGATGCCACTGGTTTCTGACATGTTTAAGATTTGGCTTAACATTTCTACAAAATGCACGGGGCAATTTGTCGATAATAGGGCATGTATCTCTGCCGCTGTCCTTGCAACTTGCAGATCATACATCTCTTTGGAAGAGGTTAAAGGCACAGTTGTCTGTAAAAGAATAGACTTCATTCTGCTTAAAGTATCAATTCGAATAGAAGAGATATTCAGAGAAGGCCATATTTCTGCCTCCTTGTCTGGTTTGCTGTTTGGATATAATACTTGCATACAGCAAATGACCCTGGAAGTAACGCTCACAAGATAGGCTTTTCCTGGCACCATGCCACAACAGCTGTGGTCAATTATTATAACATTGCTGCCGTTGGAAAGATGTCTGAAAAAAGGCTCTATCTGTGTTGCAGGAGTGCCATGCAGGTGACATGAAAGGTTGTTTGATGAACCTTCGCAGGCTCCATGCAAGTTAATACCAAGTCAAGTCAAGTCACGAAGCTGTATTCGGTGCATAAAAATGACCATAAAAGCACAAAACACATACATTACATAATAAAACAGTAATTTACAGAATAAAAAAGCTACCAGAATATAACAGACAAGATATTTTAAAAACACATACTTTTCCTAGCTTTTACAGATAGAATTAAAAACGTTGCAGTTAAAAAACAGACATCGACATGTTGCAGGTTAAAAATAAGACTGATAGCCTGCATAACTGTGCGTACGCCATACTTAAGAAATAGAGGTTTTAAATAGGTTGTACGAAAATTCGTATACAGTTTACAGATCAAAAGAAAGTGCAAAGTGCTTTGTCTCGATACACCATCACACATACATGGCCCCTGCGGATGTTTTTTAAGGGTTGGCAGAACTACTAAGTGATGTGCTACACCGAACCTCAGCCTGGTTAGCACAAACTTGTGTGATGGCCTTGTCACCCATATTAAGTAAAGGGGAAAACCTTCAACAATAGTATGGTGATTGTAAAATGTGACAGTTGATAAAGACCTGTTAGCAACAGCTCTCTTTCGCACGGAAAAGGCCAGAAATTTAGATTTCAGCTCAGACTTTGGGATTAGAGCCGCAGCACCAGGGTCAACTAAGACATTTAAATAAAATCTCAGAGAAACAACTAATCACATATTTTAGCCAGGGTATATTAGAAAATTTGTCCAACAGGAGACAACCCTCAATGATCGATCTAGTAAAAGATTTTTCCTCCTGAAGCCAGATTGACCGCCAGATCATAAGTGGCCTCAGGGATAATTGATCGATCAGAAAGTGGGTATCTGTTTCCCGATGAATTAGCTCGGTAGAAGCAGAGGTTGGCAACGACAGGACTTTTTTTAGAAAATAATTTTCCTCCTGCTGCAACTTATGGTCACATCTATGCCCCCATACACCGGCTCCTTAAAGAGCGATAGTAACACACCTAGCTTGATGGATCTTAAGCATATCTTTTATACATCGGTCCCCAACCTTATGAGCAAATCTAAAAACACCATGTGCATTTTTAGCCATTTTAATGCGAATGTTTTTAAATTCGTTGGACCATGATCTATCTTTAGAGAAGGTTATACCGAGATAACAGAATGTATCCACCTGACGCACCTTGTCGTTATCGATAAAAAAACAGTTAGAAGCTTTGCTTTTAGCCCCACATGTCATGGTAACCGTTTTCCCCTTGTTGATTATTAATTTTCTGTCACTAATAAAGGTGGAAAAACTATTGATCAAACACTGTAATCCTAACGGTGTTCTGGAGAGCAGGACAGCGTCATCGGCGTATAATAACACCGGCACTGGGGTTCCATTAATCATGGGGGCATCTGCTTTAACACTTTTTAAAATCTCGTCGATTCCATTAATAAATAAGATAAAAAGAAGGGGGGCCAGTACACAGCCCTGTCTAATCCCTCTTTTAACTCCGAATTTTGGGGTGCATTCACCATTGGTGCCAAAGCGTACACAAGTTGTTAATTTCCTATACAGTCTGGCCGGAAAGTAAATTATGCCCTCTGGTGCTCCTAACTGTAACAGGGTTGGCCATAAAATAGAGTGGTCAACCATGTCAAAAGCACTACTGAGGTCTGCAAAGCAGAGGTAAATTGACCCTGGTTTGGCTTCGGTGTATATCCTGATCAATAGATCAAGGTTTAAACACTGCTCGAGTGTACCCCTGCCCTTTCTGAATCCATACTGACTATCAGCGAGGATACCCTCTTCCTCGGCCCATTCCTCCAACCTTGCTAGCATAACTCGACTCATAATCTTGACTGAAGAGTCAAGAAGAGAGATCGGGCGGTAATTTTTCACCTCAGACCTACTACCCTTTTTGTGTATAGGGATAATAATTGATTCCCCCCATGTTTCAGGGGCCTCGGTACATACTGCGGCATTGAAAACAATGGCCAAAAGAGGGCTCCACAACTCCGGCACTGCTTTATAGACATCGATGGGCACTCCATCGGGTCCCTGGGCTTTTCCCCCCTTACTTGCCCGTATGCCAAGTTCTACCTCGCTGGCTGTAATATCCAGGGGTAGGACTTCCCAACTTTTCAGGTCGGTATCCGAGCAGCTATTAGAATCAAAAATCTCTGAAAAATGGGCTATCCAATCATCGTTCGGAACGTTGGAAGTTAACTCTGGCAGATTTTCGCCCTTAAGGAAGGGAGCGTTCACAGTAGCCCAAAACAGAGTACTATTGAAGCACTCAGCAGTCTGGTTGAGAGAATCCCACGCCAACTGCTGTAGCTCATTCTTCCTTTGCTTTAAGGCACCCGTATAATCTCGTCTTAATTTTATTACAGAGTCAGAGTCCCAGGGCTTTTTAGCAAGAGCATGTTTTAATTAGGTTAGTAGCCTGGTACATGAGTGGTCAAACCATGCCAATTCATTTTTACGCTGACCCTTTTAGGTTTGGTGAACCTAACATCAATAGATTTATTAATATCATTAAAAGCAGTTAAAACCTGTTTATAGTCGGCACAGTTGTCAAGAATAAGAGAGATTTCTCCCATGCAATTCCTGACAATAGAGCCAATTAATTCAGTAGCTTTTTCCCCTACCCATCTTAAACGGGCTCCGTTAGGTATATGGGGCTCAAGATTAGAGACTGTGGTGCCCACATTAACAAAACGGTCACCCCAAAAAGTGGTCCTCAAGATTATACAATTATGGTCACTTAGGGTAGATATTTCAATCCTAGGCGGAGCACAACAAGATGTAATATTGGAGGAGACGATCACATGGTCAATAACTGAGCTGGAGCACCGGTTCTTAAATGTGGGGATAGTTTGGCCATTTTCGTCTTTTAGAAACCCCAGGATTTCCAGGTAATAACTTCCCAATAGATTATTTAAAGCCTCTCCATAACGGTTATGTCCAAAATGTAGATCGACCATACCGGTATCATCAATAAACCCACATTTTTCCCCGTTGGCAAATCACATAGTGGGGTATTGAAGTCTCCGACCCAGATAAAATCAAAAGAAACATTTACATCTGCAATTACATTTTCGACAGTACTAACCAGGTCATCAACAACTACAGCCCTGGAGCTATCGAAAATGTTGTTATAATAGTTAACCAGAAGAATGTTATGGTCACGCCCCTCCAATAACCAGAGGATCTGGACGTGTGCTCCTACAGTGATATACTTTTTTACAATGATCGGGCGCTTGATAGATACTAGGATCAGTAAACCACCTTTAGCTCTACCAGGACCATTCCCCTGCACCTGCAGATTATAAGAAACAAAACCCTCATAGTTTACTTCTTCCCTACACCAAGTTTCCTGAAAACAATGGATATCGTAGCTATTGATAAAATTTAACCAGCCCAAGACATTCCCCTTTGATTTCAGTCCTGCAACATTCCAGCTCGTAATAATTATCCCTTTTCTCCCAGTACAAACCCTATCCGGTGGCAGGATTACAAGGGGTCTAACTATTTCCCTTAGGTTTCCAATAGGCGGGCCCTCACGTTCATTTGACGGGTTGGTGTTCCCTGGCCTAATTAACATAGAAACTGTAGGGCTTTTAGTTATTCCGGTTGCCGGGGGACTAAAATCCTCGCACTGAGACGATGTGTTATCCGGAATAAGTCAATCATTAGAGTCCAAGCTGTTTAAGGCATGGAAGCGGTTTTGTAGTGGAATAGCTGGACCTGAACTAAGAAAAGGTGAGAACGGCTTCAGTTGGTTAGCATCAGAGGATGTTACATTACTAAGGTGGCTATAAAAGAAGCCAAGCGGGCGTACACACACACCATTTTCAACAAACGGTAGGGAGGCTGCTCTGAGCAGAACTGTAGCAACGTGTTGGGGAGCTTAAAATTAATAATAACAGTCCCCCGGGCTGGTCTTTCTGGAATCACCAATCCAGTTAACCCTTCTAGTAGTTAATATATCATTTGTGTAAGCAATTGGGAACCCACAGTGTTTGTGCAACCATGAAACAGATTTATTCTTCAAAGAGTCATGAGATTCCTGTTGAAACTTGCTTAAGTGGGTGTCAACCGGGGGAACATTAGTTAAGACAACCACGTAGGGGGTGCAATCTGGGGGGAGATTAATAAAGCCTCTTCTCCTCACTCCCGTCCACCTCCCTGTATTCTCACCTCCTATAGATGCTTTGTTTCTCTGGCTCGCTTGGTTTCCATGACTCACTATGGGTAATTGGACTGGTATGGCTGTTTGGTTTACCCTAGTCCCCCCTCAGATGGTGATGCTACTTCCTTATTTAAATTATTACCCGTTTTTGTGACCCTCTTGGATTCCTTGGATTTGGCCAGGGCAGTATGGGTCTTCAGAAGGCCACCCGATCTAGTTACTTCATTTGAGATCTGATCTAATTTGGTTACTAATGGTTTAATAATCATTTCCATTTTGGCTTCAATGATGCTAACCAACAAATCAAATTACTCAGGGTTCAAAGTAGTCATCCCTTCCCTTTCTAGGGCCTCAGTTCCCACTGGATTTTTAGGTGGTATGTCCACTTTTTTAATTTTCCTGTTACCCCCCCGTTTATTAGGTAACTTCCTGCATGCCCTTACTACTCTGCACACCGGGGAGGGTAGTTGTGAGGTCTCGGAGAGATCGTCATCTAGGATAACCTGGCCTAGTACTGGGGAAACCATAGTTTCATTAGTAATTGTATTGTTTGTTATAGCCTGGTCGCCTTGATTGCAGTTATTATCTAGCGCCGGTGTATCGAAAATGGTGGACGCATTAGTGGGGGAAGCAGGAGGACTACCCCGGCTTAGTGAAGCTCGCCGGTCGTTGTTGATTTCATTTACTACTTTAACTAAGTAATTATCCATTGTGGTTGATGCTGAGGTAGTTTTAGCAGATCTAAGTTTAGACATTGTTTAAGCTTAGTGTAGGACCAACAAAACCAATATTTAAAGCACCGTAGCTAACATGAATCACTCGAGTTAGAAATATGATACAAAATATTACAATAATTACAATAATATGACCTTAAAACTGAAACGTAATAGTCTCACGGATAGTAGGGGATAAGTCTTATCTGAAGCTGCCAAAGTCTGTGGCCCAGCCCAGCCTCGTTCAGCCCCGGACTGCCACAGACTGCCCGCCCTGTGCCCAGGCTTCGCCCGGCGCTGCCTGCGCGCGTCCCGCGGTGCGGGAGGCGTTCCCCGGTCTTAACGCACCTCCGGTCGAGTTGGGCGCGTCACTCCTGCTGCGCCTGACCAGGTGGTGCTGGGAGTTGTAGTATGCCCAGCACGGTCAACCTCACGGTGGAAGAGATGCTGTTGCCCTCACGGCAGGGGATGTGGAATGCGGGTAAGTTGCGCCGTTCCCCGGTGATGGACTCTGCTGCTCTGCCCCCCCAAGTTAATACCTTGACACAGAAGTGTACCGCTTCGTGATTTTTTTACAGTTGTTACCACTAAGAAATACTTCTTTTTTCCCTCCACTATAACATTTATGTGTATAAGGTAAATTCCAGATTGACTTGATGTATCCTTTACCCAACCTTTCATACAGGCCTGCTGGTATATACTTTTGGCAACAAGAAAGAAATTCCCCCGTGGCCTTATTTATTTTACTCTAGACCTATAGTTCCTATTTTCAAACAAAGCCCTTCAAAACATGGTGAGTACAATTATTTATTGCATTTATATTTTTATTTAGTATTCATCTTTTTTTTAACTTTTTCATTTCATTTCAAATTCATATTTCAAAAAATGTTTCTTGGAATCAATACATAGAAAACTTTTACATAACATATACAAACAATTAAAATGAGAGAATCAATTCTATATACATGATACCCTACAAAGAGCACACCATACCATTCATACAACTTACACACATCCTAATGCATTCACTCAAAAAAGATTCTTTATTCCGTATCTGAGGAGTCACAGATATTTATGTGAACTGTCACGCTAGGTCGACGCGTTTCGGTGGGATAAGACCACCTTCCTCAGGACCCTTGACAGAACAGAGTTCTTCACAACAAATAGTGCCCTCTGTATGGATATCTGCAATTACAAATAAAATACAATGTATCTACATCATACACATGCACAATAAACGTACTACAATACCTAGGAGAAAACATCTCATCCAGAAATAATTCATGAAGGACTGTCAATCTTAACATCTTATAAATCAATCTTTATACATTATCTTCATCGTTGTCTATCTGTGACATAATAGCACACTGACCAAACCTCATAGTTGAGTACACTTATCGATATATGCTACATGAGCATAGTTTTTATCCTTTAACAGGTAACTCAAAGATAGAAAGAGAAAAGAAGATTAGCACCTATTAGGACTACACAATGGCTAGACTGGCTGTCTATCCTGTTAACAAAACGGTACATATTGATTGACTATTCATCTTACCCTAGCATGAGTTTTGGGCGATGGCTTGTATGGAGTGTCACTTCTTTTGGATAAATTGTGAATCCTGTGACAGTTTTAAAAAAAACAATTGTTTTTGATCTCCTCATATCTCAAAATTAGATATCCTATATCTTTATTACAGAACTGCTCACCGTATTTAAGGTTCTAATGCTTCTTATTGTTCATAACATGTAATTCTTTATTAGATGCTCCGTCAATTTGATATTATTGCCATTGAGATCTAGTCAGAAATGCAAAAAGGATATCACTACATTTTCCCAACAATTTTGAAATCGCCATTATTTCTTGTCACATAGAAGCAACTCACCTCACATGAAGTGTTGGTCCAATATCATTAAATAAAGTTGGAAATCAGTTTTTCCCAATGTTCTATATGTTCAAAGGCACTGTAAGAATATCAATGGTTGCAATATTAGCAGATGGTTTTATTATGAATTTGCGGTTTGCTTAAATTAATTTATATCAGTTATTTGTGATCAATTGACAATATTAATGCTACAGTTTTTATCGAGATAGCTCTAGGTGTGCTTTTTTATGTAAACTTCATCCAATCCCTATGTTGCATATGATTGAGTCATTCACAGAGATCATTCTCTCACTACGTTTCACCAATTTATTAGGAGACCTGTGTTTTGACCTATGTCTCTGATCAAGAGGATATTCATATTACTAGTGGTAAAAGCGTACCCATGAACGACCAATACCCTCCTTTTTACAAAACCGCGTTCGTGTTTCTCTGATCAGGGGGAACACTCGTATTGCTAATGGTAACAAAGTACCCATACACAAACAATGCCCTCCTTTATAACAAAAGGCATTCGTATTTTCAAGTAGTTAAACAGTATTAAGACACACATTCCGAATTATTGTGAGCCCTCCAACTAAGGTTCTTACCCGAGTTTTCATCTCGTATTTTCTTAACAGCAACACCGCCTGATCACAAGGAACAGGAAGCTCGTTGTCCGTATGTTTAAATAACGTCATTTTGGCGCCTTGCACGCCCACGTATAGGGAGTTGTTAAATCACTAGCTTTACATGGTGAATATGCCGCCATTGCTAAGTGGTGTTTTCGCCGGCTTTTACCGATGGTGTTTGTGTCGCCGATATAATTGTAAGGCTGTGTTTAACTCAGTAGATGGACAACTTGTCCTAATCAGCACAGTCGTATTATTTTTTGACTAAAAATCGAAAGCAGATTAGATTTTTATGATCTTCATGTGACTAGTTAAGATGTCTACGCCATTTTAGAACGGGAATAACATTCTCGCTTATTTCTTCTTTGGCTATCCAAACTCATAAGGAGACTTCACTATGATGTTACATTTTACTACGGAGGGATACGAATTCATTGCTATTTAGTTAAATACCCAGAAAATTATGAGCAAGACATAAACAAGTTAACCATCAGTCTTTCACCTGTATATGCATTTTTATACAGCTAATATTGATTGATAGAGCCACTCATTTGTGTGATATTATGTTATTGTCTGATCTAAGCATTATATTATAAGGTGAGAGAGGGGATATTATGATGTTTTCTATTCCCCGTAGATATTAAGATTTGTAACAGTAGTGTATTGTACATCAACTTACAATAAGTGCAATTAATAAAGTAGATATCCGTTAATTAATCTATGAGGAGATTGACTCCAATCTAATTTCTATATGTGCCGGTTCCCACACAGAGAGTTCCCAGTAATTACATGTCACTCAATATACATTAGTTGTAACTATTTCGTTACATACCAGGAGATATTCTCATTAAGGCCCTTCCGGACACTGTCCATGTGGAAAATCCAATAACTTTCACGTTTTTTCCTAGTTATTTCCATCAATTCACCATTTTTGTGTTGTACCTTTTCCAATATACACCATTTCAGATTGGATTCAGCATGCTGAAATTCCAAACAATGTTGTACTAATGGTGCTATCACTTTACTGGTCCTTACTGCAGACTTGTGTTTGCTGAACCTTGTTCTAAACTCCCGTCCCGTCTCGCCTATATAGGCTAGACCGCACAGGCACAGAATGAAGTAAACAACATTTTTACTCCTGCAATTGGTGAACGACTTCAATTTTACATTGACATTATTGTACTGAATGGTATCACTTACCATAGCAGATTCACAGGCGTGGCAGCCACCACATCTGTGATTTCCTTGTACTAGAGGTAAACCTGTCAAGGTAGTTTGCAACTCTCTGTCTTTTGGTATGCCTCTGGTATGGACCAGCCGGTCCCTGAGATTTTTATTCCGTCTATAGGCTATCAAAGGTTTAACAAATTGTCCATCATTTTCTACATCTAGGATTCTCCAATTCTTGTTTATTGCGTTTTTGATCTTATAATTTAGAGGCAAATGGTTTATGACACAGGTTATCTTTTCATTGGGCTTGCGTTTCGTGCGTTTGAGCAAGGCATCCCTGTCATAGTATTTCGCTCTCTTGAAGGCTTGGCGGACTAAGCGATGTGGATAACCCCGCTTGATCAATCGGTCTTTCAATAGCGCCCCATGAATGGAATAATCGGATAGCGATGTACAATTGCGGCGAACACGGAGAAATTCCCCAAAGGGGATGGAATCCTTTTGGCAGTGGGGATGAAAACTCCCAAATTGGAGTATAGTATTTTTGGCAGTTGGTTTACGGAATAAACTGACTTTAAGGGTTCCCTCATTCCCTTCAATGACTATATCAAGAAATTCCACCTTGCTGCTACTGTAGTTTGAGGTGAACTTCAGGTTTTTGTCACTTGCATTCAGCCATAAGATATACTCTTCCAATTGCAATACATCACCACGCCAAACAAACAAAATATCGTCAATGAATCTTCTCCATAAAAAAACATTTTCAAAAAAAGGGGCAGTTTCATTGTACACATTTTTCCTTTCCCATTCTCCCATGTATGTATTCGCTACACTCGGAGCACAGGAAGCTCCCATGCTCGTGCCTTTCACTTGCTTCTACAGCAATCCTTCAAACTCAAAAAAATTGTTCAAAAGAACTACCTCTAAGCCATTGTGGTTGATGCTGAGGTAGTTTTATCAGATCGAAGTTTAGACATTGTTTAAGCTTAGTGTAGGACCAACAAAACCAATATTTAAAGCACCGTAGCTAACATGAATCACTCGAGTTAGAAATACGGATAGTAGGGGATAAGTCTTATCTGAAGCTGCCAAAGTCCGTGGCCCAGCCCAGGCTCGTTCAGCCCCGGACTGCCACAGACTGCCCGCCCTGTGCACGGGCTTTGCCCGGCGCTGCCTGCGCGCGTCCCACGGTGTGGAAGGCGTTCCCCGGTCTTAACGCACCTCCGGTTGCGTTGGGCGCGTCACTCCTGCTGCGCCTGACCAGGTGGTGCTGGGAGTTGTAGTATGCCCAGCGCGGTCGCCCTCACAGCGTGGGGCTCTGCTGGTGGAAGAGATGCTGTTTCCCTCACGGCAGGGGATGTGGAATGCGGGTAAGTTGCGCCGTTCCCCTCACGGCGGTGATGGACTCTGCTGCTCTGCCCCCCCAAGTTAATACCTTGACACAGAAGTGTACCGCTTAGTGATTTTTTACAGTTGTTACCACTAAGAAATACTTCTTTTTTCTCTTCACTATAACATTTATGTGTATAAGGTAAATTCAAGATTGACTTGATGTATCCTTTACCCAACCTTTCATACAGGCCTGCTGGTATATACTTTTGGCAATACTGAAACTGAAAAGTTGTATTCGGAATTGTAATTGTATCCATTCAATGACAGGTCTCTCTGACATTGTCAATGGTAATCTCTCAAGTTTTTCAATGCTCAGAATCGTATAGTCTGCTCCTTTTTGTGCCAAACTGATTTGTTTATCAGTAAGGTTAAAGATAGAAAATAATGACTTTGTGTTGATTAGACGCCATGGCACGTAGCCTGAACGCAGATTTTGTAACGTCCAGCCTAACTGTACAATAGAACGCAATTGGGACTGGCCATGTTGTAACATTAGCAAGTCCTGCTCTATTATACCAATAGCAGATGATACAATGCTGTCCAGTGAATACATTCTGGAGGACAGAGTCGTTAAGCCATTGTCCACTACAGACAGTGATTTTTCCAAATTAATACGATCAATTTCTCGTATTTTTTCAGCAGTTTCAATTTGCATTACTTTCCAAGCTTCGTTGTAAGCAGCGTATATACCGGCGTATATGAAACGTTTTTGACGCTGTTTGCGAGGTCCCATTATGAAATCTCGCAAGTCAGCACCTTCTTTAAGTAAAGTCAAGTGTTGCTTAATTTCAACCAGTGCGGATTTCTGTAGCCATTCGAGACATAGCTTTCCTATACTGTATGTTGTAACTATTTTGTCTCTGGGAATATCTTGGGTCTGGCCTGGTCTGTTTGAACCCCTGTGTTTTGTTCAGGAATCTATCTTGACAGTTATTTGTGTCTGTGGGCCAGATCAACCATTTTTTCCAATCAGGATTTGTTCTATTTTGGTGTAAAATATGGGATACGTCTATCTCCACATCTGTAGTGCTATTACTATCAGTTATGGGCTTTGGAATAGACGGTTTGTTTAAGTCTTTTATCTTGGCTAGGCCGAGACAGGTTGTTTGTTGAATGGTGTCATTTAGGAATATTATCTGTTCTGGGATCATGCAGGCTCTGAATAGTGATTCTAAACCTTGTACCTGCCAGTCTTTTGTACCCCAGATGGTTTTTGTTTCAATGTTGTTTTTCCAAAATTCGAAACCAAATGTAGACATTTTTTCATAACATTTTTCAGAATAAATCAATTTAGTATTTGTCAACATGTTTTTCATTCCTGTCTTATTTAACATTTTGAAATAAAACGTTTCTGGATCAGTGTTGTTAAACCCTGAGAAGTATGGGAATTTCTCATAAAATGTTTTCGAGCTGCCTTTTGGCGGTGTTGGACAATGTTCCCATTGATTATAAGTAAAAACATTTCTAGGATTAGCAGATTTATGCAAATAGTGATGACCATTGACCATAATGATTATAGCAATACATTTCTTCATAATTTGATGAACCCTGCAAATAATCATGTTTGTTGAATTTTGCTGACATTTCTAAATCTGACATCATATTATTAATATTTTCAAAGTCCCAATCATCAGAGAAAGTACTTTGTTTTACAAAGTCACTTAATGAAACCTTGAACTGGTGTAGATATTTCAAGAGCTCAATCGGGCCATAGATTTCATAATCCGTTATGTCCCATGCTACACCACCAGGTATTGGAATGGCTGTGATGTTCACTGATGACAGTTCTCTTTTCTCGATGTGAGATGATCTGTGTGGCTTTAGGACCAAGTTGATGTTCTGAATTGCTGTGTCCATTGTACTATAATTTCCATCAATAAATCTACCCAAACATAAAATCATGATGAGCCAAAGTAGGAAGAAAAGTACACCTAACACAATCCATAATTCAATCCATGGTGAAATCAGATATGTTTCTTTGAGTTGATGAAAGAGTTCAGTCATTTTTTTCTTTCAAAGTTTTTGTTGCTGGCGTTTGTTCATGTTCTCTTGGATCATCAGAAAAGTCATCGAAATTGATGAAGTAGCCAGATGCAGTTCTGTCAATTGTTGGAATTGCTTCCGGATTTTGTTTAGTCTTTGAATCTTCTTTTGTCACATTTAGTATAGTCTGAAGCTACATCATTGTAGACAGGTGTTTCTTGACGAACTGTTGCAATTTGGGTTTCAAGAGGCACAAGTGCCATGGCTTTGTTGCATAGTCCTTTTTTATTTACTGCAGGTTTATAAAAAGTGATTAGTCTTTCAGTTTGAACCTCTTGGATTGTAGCAAGGTTTTGTCTTCTGCTACTTCTTGGAAGTCCACTGGGCCTACTACTTATTATTGGCGACATGATTGTGGCCAATAATCAACCAGGTCGATTAATACAACTCTGTTCTCCTTTTTACCAGCAAGGGGCGGTAGTACTACTGATCTTGTTCTGCTGACAGCTAAGACAGGTACTGCATTTCTGTAAGAAGGCCAAATTCCTTCTTCACCGCGATCTTTTCTCTGACTAGATCCCCAATCTTTGGAATCCAGACAGGTCTTGCTGGGACAGGTGGTTTTTCTTCAGTGGCCGTTGGCTTTAGCTTTTTGTTACTTAGACTTCTTCTTGTTTCATTTAAGTCCTGTAAAACAGCCAAACGATCTTTGATATCAAATGATTTTTCTCTCACCACTGAAGTCTGACAATCTAAATCCTGGATGATCATTCTAGTACCGAACAAAAGTTTGTATGGAGTGATACCTCTTAGAGAATTTCTTGGCAGATTGTTAAGACTACGTTGGACACTTGTTAGATGTTTGACCCACCCATCACCCGAACCTAATACCCTCGCCGTTATAGATTTCTTTATGTCACGTTTTTTTCTCTCCACTACCGCATTTCCCTCGGGATGGAATGGACTAGAGTATTGCAATGCAATGCCCATGCTGGCCATGGCCTCCTTGTAAGCCCGAGAGCTAAACGCAGGACCCTGGTCAGAATGTAGCATGCAGATTGCGTTTGTGCCGATAAAGACTCGCAAATCTTTAATAACAGTTCTGGCGTCAGCCGAGCGCTGGGGCCACATCTAAATGAATCTCGTCTTAATAATTATGGGATTGCAATTCTCCGGCTGGATTTCTGCATATAGATAGCCTGATGCTTTCTAATAGAGGTGTCCTGGCAATTGTCTGGTCCGGTTCACAACTGCGATTTCCATTGCAGTTCTGACAATCCATTGCAAAGTTATAAATTTGCACGCTCATCCCCGGCCACCAGTACTGTGATTGTAATTCTATTAGAGATTTCAAGATCTCTTTGTGCCTTAGACCCATTCCCATGTGTGCTTCTTGAATCAAGAAAGCTCTCCGGTTCGTGTTTGGAATTACTCTATCCCCCACTCCAGGGATTTGAGCAAAAGGAACGGAGTTTGCATCAATTATGTATTTATTTCCGAGTCGATAATCTTGAGGTAATGCCGCATAGTTGCCTTTCATTGAGGCTTTTACTGCTAGTAGCGTTTCACCGTCTATTTGTTTTTTTGTACGCTTTTTTGTAGCTACGGAAGCCGGTTGAACAGCTGCCGCCGTGGCTCTGTTAGCCAATGAATTCCCCGCAACGTGAACGCCATCACGTTGATGACTCAGTGTATGTATCACGTGAGTTTTTTGTAGTTCTTTCTGTAAAAGAGCTACTTGTTCCCAAAGCTTTTTATGCTTTATTGTGGCACCTGTTTCATCTTTGAAACCGTTTTTAATCCAGGTCTGCATGGAATTATTGTAAGACTGGACGCAGTAATGTGAATCGCACACTATTAGTTTTATTTCAAGCGCCATCTTTAAAGATCTTATTTCAGCTCGCTGAGCTGTACAGTTTCTGAGTGATTCAGTTTTAGTGATTATCGGTCTGAATTTACCTAAGCGCCAGTGACCTTTAACAATCGCGCACGCTGCATTGTAAGATTTTTTATCCACAACGTAGTGTTGTGCAAATCTGTCTGTGTAGATTACACAGGTGTACAGTTCTAGAGGCAGAATTTCGATTGGCAGAGGATATTAATGTTCGTATTCCAGATTTTCTAGTTTTTTCATTTTCGGATCAAATGCATGTTTCACGTCTTTTGCAGCAAGATAATTTTCCCATTTTATCCATTTTGGATCTAATGCCACAGCATTTGGAATGCGTGGTCTTGTTGCTGCCTCAAGGGCTGATATTGTTAAATGTTAAAACAGATATGCTCTTCCCTTGGGCTAGGGCTCTTTCTTTTGCTACAGCAGTTTGAACCGCAGTCAGAATTTTTTCAGTAGAACTGAATTTTATTTCAGCTTGTGTGTACAAGTGTGATTTATAAGCTATTGGTACAGTTTCTCCCTCATTAGAGGTCAGGTACGTGAATCCGCATCTTCCTGGGATGACTCGGATTACAAGGTTGCGTTCGTTTGCGCGTGTTTGCAGTTTTGTTTTAGTTAACATGTCTGTTTGTAATGATCTTAAAATTTCTGTGTGTTTCTGAGTCCAATGAATTGGTTTGAAATCAGGTTTTATTAATTCGTAGAGAGGTTTAACCCTCTCTGCATAATTTAGAATGTATGTTCTTCCGAAATTCAGGAAACCTAGTATTGATTGTAAGTTCTTCAGCGTTTTTGGTGCTTGGAGTACTGCACACTTCTCTAAGAAGTTGTCTGCTAGGCTTTTGCCTTCACTTGATAATTCATATCCTAAAAACAGGACAGTTAGGTGGGCAATTCGTGACTTTTTAAAGTTGAATTTGTACCCTTCAGATGCGAACCCAAGTATTATGGTGTTCACTCTTTTCAAGTGTGTCTCCAAGTCATCGTCTGTAAGATATATGTCATCGACATAAGATAATGCCTCATCGTCATACATTTGTAGTAACTCTGTTACCCTCGCTGAGAATAATCCTGGGCTATTCTTAAATCCCTGTGGGAGACGACAAAATTGTTTTTGGGCCCCCATACAGGAGAAAGCGGTCAAATACCTGCTTTCTGGTACTATATTTTGACAGAAAAAAACATTTGAGATATCTAATGTCGTTTTTTATTTTTTTCGCACAATGGTATTTATTGGTGCTGCACTGTGTGAGTTTTGTACTGCAAATGTTTTGCAGCAAGAGTTTAGGTGTCTGTAGTGCAAAACTAGACAATATGAATCGTCTGGCTTGGAGACAGGAAACAAAGGATTGTTCATTTGTGAGGTGCATGTTTCAATTACCCCCTGATATTCAAGTTGATCTAAGATCTCCCTGACTTGTTTTTTAGCTTCTTGCTTAACAGGATACTGCCTTTGGGCAGTAGGTTGATTTTTTAACTGAATTTTATGGTGAGGAGAATCCTCATCCCATCCTACATGATTTTTATATAATGCAGGGGCTTGGGCCACTGCCCATTTTCTAGCAAATGTGTATTTTTTATGAATTGGAATGTGATTTGAAAAGGCAGGCATAATCATTTCTTCGCCATGTGGGCACTCCCTGACAAACTCTCGTGGCCAATCTCTCTCAGCTAGCAGGATATCATAGCCTTTAGATAAGTTATCCCAAAAGAGACCTCTTATTTTCCTAGTTTTGTCCCCCTCTATACGCAATGTTATTTCATATAATTTATGGGGTTTGCTAACTCTGGTGTCTGCAGTTTCCACCTGAATGTATTCATTCATGTCCACTGTCTCCAGAAGATTCATCAGGATGGTCACTTCTGCTGCGCTGTCTAGCATTGTCTGGGCCCACTCTATGTTTTTCAGTTGTGTCCTCAGAATCCTCGCATGTTATATTTTAATACTAGCTACCTTCTTTTTTGGAAATTGTAATTTTTTACTTTGATGAGCAGGTTCCTTGTCTTTGGACTTGACGTGCTCTTCTTTGTGTTCTGACCGTCCTCTTCTTTCCGATTTCTGTGAGGAAGTCTGAAAAGATCGAGAGGGACGTGTATCAATATCTTGATATCTGTCAGGTTTTCTCAATTTATCCCTATCTCTAAGGTTGTATCTTTTCTCAGAGGGCTCCCTGTGGGGAGACTTGCTTCCTCGTTCTGGAGATCTATCTCTCCATTGAGGAGACCTTCCTCTGGACTGAAAATGTTTTGCTCTGGGAGTGGTTTGTTTATTACCCTCCCATCTCTTTTTCTGGAGTATTCAGATTATTTTTAATAAATGTTTTTTCAGGATTTTCAGTTAGTTGTGGTTTTAATGGTTTCCCACCCAAACTATCTCTACCTACTTCTTCATATGTTATGTTACGTTATGTTATGTTACGCTAATTTATAAGGCGCGCAGATGCACCAGCAAAGGAGCGTCCTGGCGCCCGCCAGGTAGCAGCACAACACAACAAGGCACGAAAGGAAAACAAGGGGGCTAAGGAAATAAAAATGTTTTTACTGCCCGCCGGAAGGAAAGCAAATCACCGAGTGCCCGGATATCAAAAGGAAGAGAATTCCATAACACGGCGGCACAAACTTGAAACGAACGGCCGCCGGCCCGGCAGCGCTTGAACCGGGGAACAACAGCTAGTTGCAGATCGGAGGATCGTAGGGCACGGCCCGGGGTGTAACCAGACAGAAGGTTAGCAAGAATCAAGGCAGGTGCTCCCTTGATAATTTTGAAAGCAAGACAAAGGACCTTAAACTGAATCCTCCGAGCGATCGGGAGCCAATGCAGCGTGCGCAAGGTATTGGCCGTAGAGCAAAATCTGGGCAGTCCCACGATCGCTCTTGCTGCTGCGTTCTGTACACGCTGCAGGCAGGTAAGTTCCGCCTGATTTAAGCCCGATAGAAGAGCGTTGGCATAGTCAAGGCGTGACATCACGGTGGCCTGGATAACAAGTTGCCTAGTTTTCGCATCAAAGAATTTTAATACGGGTCGAAGACCCCGCAAGATGCCGAAACAACAGGCCGCCGTGCGCTTAGTGTGGCAATCAAAAGAAAGAGATGGATCAAGCCACACCCCTAGATTTTTCAGTTGAGCGACCGGAATAGGTGTGGGGCCCAGGTCCGATGGCCACCATCTGTCGCCCCAGAGGTCCGTCTGCTTGCCAAAGATCATAACCTCCGTCTTACCAGCGTTCAGCTGGAGACAGTTGGACGTCATCCAGCTGGCAACCGCCCTAAGTCCCTCCTGGAATCTGGGGGCATCCACATCCGCATCCCCGCTGATTGTAACCGCTAGCTGGGTGTCATCGGCATAGGACACCATAGTCATGCCCCAGTGCCTGACAACCTCAGCCAGCGGTCTCACATATAGATTGAATAATGTGGGACTCAGCGAGGAGCCTTGAGGAACCCCCAGATCCAGAGGATGGAATTTGGACTGATAGGGCGGAACGGAAACGCAGAAAGAACGGTTGGCAAGAAAAGAACAGAACCACTGGAGCGCAGGACCGGTGACGCCCGCTTCCGCCAGGCGCTGCAGAAGGATCGGGTGGGCCACGGTATCAAAGGCGGCGCTAAGGTCTAATAGCACCAGCGCCGCCGTTTGTCCCGCGTCTAGCACGGAACGCAGGTGCTCCACCATATACAGTAGAGCCGTCTCCGTGCTATGCCCTGCCCGAAAACCATTCTGTGTCCTGTCCAAGATGTTAGCTTGTAGAAGGTGGTCAGAAAGGACAGAATTGACATGCGCCTCAGCCACTTTGGCAGGCCACGGGAGAAGGGATATAGGACGGTAGTTCTCAGGTTTAGCGGCATCCAAAGTTGGTTTCTTGAGGATGGGCACAACTACCGCCTGTTTCCACTTCACTGGGACCACGCCAGATGTTAAAGAGATGTTAATTAGAGAACAGACCGGTGGCAAGCCACTAGACGGTAAGTCACTGAACAAAGCCGGGCGAAGAGGGTCAACCGGGGATCCTGACTTAACCTGTTGGGCCAACTTACCAAAAGTCACCGACGTTAGTAGGATTTTTCTATGATTCTGGTAAGTTCAAAAGGTTGTTCTGCTATATCTGTTTCTTTCAATTTCATCTTCTCCTTTTATGTTGGCTAATAATATAGCCGAGACCTGCTTAAAGTCTTTCAGTAATTTCATACCTAGAGTTAAAGCAGGTTCTGGACCGTATTCATTTTGAATCTGTCTTAGTACGTCTGGTATAACCGCCATGGACGGAACACCATGTGTTTTTCTGTATATTGAAGCAAAGACTGTGCCCCAAGTGTCACAGTCCTCCACATGTGATGCGATCCCCATTGAAAGACAGATAGTCAGGATTCTGTGTTTCTCATTAGGAGTAGTATCAGGAAATACTGCCTCTATTTGAGTGATTTTTTGAGCTAACCAGAATGGAATTTGTTCCCGTTTTGCGGGTATTTTGCCAATGACTGATTGTATAGTCTGTGGTGTGATTGTATTTGTATTCCCCTGGTGAGAGGTGTGTTGTGGAATTCTTATTGCTGGTTGGACTGTTGAAGTCCGCATGACATATTGGACCAATTGTCTATGTATTTTAATTAGTTGTTTTAGCTGAGCTAAAAGTTCCCAGTCTGACATTTTTTCATTGTCGGGTTGTGGTGTGTAGCTGGCTAGAACCGGCCATGTGGCTCCTGGTCTACCTAGTGGACCAAGCCTGGTAATGTGATTTTGATGTTTTAGGGCGCCATTAAACCAGAGCAGGTGCTCTTGGTATGTTAGTGGAATTTCAACGTCCTCGAAAGGGGCGTATTCCGTTGGAGATTCCTCTATTTTGTAATAGTGGAAATCGTGTGTTATTGGATTTGCTTCAGGAAAATGTATCCAAGAATAGAATACCTCTGTCTGCTGATATTCATGGGCCTCTACCACAAATATGACTGTACCACCTCTTAATGATAGTCCATTTTCTATAAGTTTAATAGTAATTGTTTTTCTTACATTTACCGGAATGATTATAGCATTCGGGTCTTCTCCTCGGAGACTTGTGCCATCCGCTAAAAGTTGAGCTGCTATTCTAGCTCTCTCCCTTTCATCTTCTCCTTCTCCCATTTTACTGACAGAAAGTTTTTTGTTGCAGAGCAGGTTTTCAAGGAAACAAAGATTAGGTGCACAATATTTTGGAAAACTGTATCCTTCAACGTTGACTAAACCAAAAACTAATACATAGGAATCTCTTCCTACTAAGTTCTGGCGGATATTAACCTTTTACCCACTCCAGACGTCTATTGGAGTTTTTACGGGAAAAAGGGGTCTGTGTGAAAAGCACGACTGAGTTACTCTAGTATCTAGCGTCAGATTATCGCCTTACCAAACGTTGGGCGCCATGTAGTGTAGTTCCTATATTCCCAATAGGCTCTGCGCATTGGAATAACATAAACGATAGTTTAGACGTAGGACTGAGGTCGACTAGGTCTCTACTGAATATGTTAGACTTAATTATGAATGCCAGCTACCTCAGAGGTCACTAGAAACTTTCTCGAATGAACAGGAAGGAGTTAACTTTCCTGATTAGACAAGAAGGGATTAGTTTCTGACAACCACATAAACATGACAACTTTGCTCCCTCCAGAACAAGGAGTATATCCCCAGAGTCGTGTGAAAACAATAGACAGCTATGTCACTCAGTCAATCGTGCATGCTTAGTTTCACCAGGAGTGCAGAGAAATAGAGAGACGGGCGTTTTCAATAAGAGTTGTTATTTATTGAGCAGTCCTCTTTCTCATGCAAGAGAAGTGAATTGCCACAATTGCAATACTTATCATGAAATAAAGTGCCTACAGTAAAAGGAGTATTATGAAATAATACTGTAAAAGCATTTATATGGTTTCTAAGCCATAAGATACTTAGAAACAGATAAAATATATACATACATAAAATCATTGACTAAACGTACTCAACTGGTGCTTCTAAGATACGCCTACCCCGGTGTACCTAACCTAAGCCTAGTACGTGGGAAGGAGTAAGTGAGCTGCAGTTTAAGTTAAGTTCGTTTTTGTCAAGAATCTGAATCAAGAATTCTCTAAGGATCTAATCAGCTCCGTACCTTAGTTATAGAATGAAGGAGGTCTTGTATCTCTTTCTCAGGACTCGATCTCCCAGCAACCCGCAAGGGTGACTGGAAACACTGGAGCTGGATTTCTCGGCAGGAGAAAAGACAGCGTCTCTCTCAGTGCGTCAATGGGAGGGTCGGCTTCCTTCGGTTCTCGTTACAGCTGGAGTTTGGGTAAGTAGATAGCCGATCTGCTCCAAACCACCATGTGTTTGCTTAATGCAGATGCTGGTATATTTATACCTGGAAGGTGCCGAGTTTGACGTAAGGTTGGACATAAGACGTCACTAAGAACTTACAGTTCTTTCTGGACTCCAGGAGTTCTTGTACAAATCAAAACAAAAGCAGGGGGAATTCCTGGGCTGCTGGAGGCTTGGTTTGTTTAAAGAACGCGTTGTACTTTCTGGGAGTCTATGGGAGTAGCCTTGCCGTATTTGGACTGCATTGGCTTTGACTAAATATGGATATGATTCTTATGCCTTTATAAGGATATGTTTTGTTAGGTGAACAGACATAATATCGAGTTTTTAATTTCGACTAGACATAATATCGAGTTTTTAATATTGACTAGACATAATATCGACTAGACATAATATAGACTACAAAAATATCGACTAGAGTAGCTAAAATATTGAAGTCAAAAATATAGAATGACATAATATCGACTAGATAGAATATAGACAACAAAAATATCGAAAATAAGGTAAGTTAATATTTTTTAATTTTTGTGTAATATAATTCTGTAGCGGGTTGTGGGTTTATAGGGGAATAGGGTGGGAAGTAATTTAATTATAATTAATTTACTGTGTTATTTAATTTATTGGTATTTATTTTTAATTAATTGTTAATTAAAAAATAATTGGTAAATAATTAAAATATAATTGGCAATTAATTTTAATTGATTAATTGATAAATATGTTATTTTAGTAATTTATTTTCTGTAGCGGGTTGTGGGTTTATAGGGGAATAGGGTGGGAAGTAAGTTTAATATAATTAATTTAATATGTTATTTAATTTATTGGTATTTATTTTTAATTAATTTTTTATTAAATATTACTTGGTAATTAATTAAATTATAATTGGTAATTCATTTTAATTGATTAATTGATACATATGTTATTTTTAGTAATTTATTTTCTGTAGCGGGTTGTGGGTTTATAGGGAAATAGGGTGGGAAGTAATTTAATTATAATTAATGTAATATGTTATTTCATTTATTGGTATTTATTTTTCATTAATTGTTAATTAAATATTAATTGGTAATTAATTAAATTATAATTGGTAATGAATTTTAATTGATTATTTGATAAAAATGTTATTTTTAGTAATTTATTTTCTGTAGCGGGTTGTGGCTTTATAGGGGAATAGGGTGGGAAGTAATTTAATTATAATTAATTTAATATGTTATTTCATTTATTGGTATTTATTTTTAATTAATTGTTAATTAAATATTAATTGGTAATTAATTTAAATATAATTGGTAATTAATTGTAATTGGTATTAATATTTCTCTTAATTATATTTATATATGAAGTATTTACTTTCCCTACTGTTGCACTCACTGGAGTGGGAATAGTAATTTATACCCCTACGCTATCCAGCGCTTTCCCTACTGTTGCATTCTCTGAAGTTGGAATAGTAATTTTAACCCCCACGCTATCCAACACTTTCCCTACTGTTGCACCCACTGGAGTGGGTATGCAACGTTTACAACGCAACTTTTACTATGCACTACCATTACAACGAAACTTTTACAACGCAAAAACTTTTACAACGCATACATTTACAAAGCATGTTTTTACAACGCAGATACCTTTACAACGCATACCATTACAACGTAAGTATTGGTAAGTATATAATTATTTTTAAAATGTTATATGTTTGGGTTTTTGGGTAAAGGGATATTTATAGGGTTCAGGGTCAGTTTTCAGTTTTTGGGTAAAGGGGTATTTTTAGGGTTCAGGGTCAGTTTTCAGTTTCTGGGGTAAAGGGGTATTTGTAGGGTTCAGGGTCAGTTTTCAGTTTTTGGGTAAAGGGGTATTTTTAGGGTTCAGGGTCAGTTTTCAGTTTTTGGGTAAAGGGGTATTTTTAGGGTTCAGGGTCAGTTTTCAGTTTTTGGGGTAAATGGGTATTTTTAGGGTTCAGGGTCAGTTTTCAGTTTTTGGGGTAAAGGGGTATTTTTAGGGTTCAGGGTCAGTTTTCAGTTTTTGGGTAAAGGGGTATTTTTAGGGTTCAGGGTCAGTTTTCAGTTTTTGGGTAAAGGGGTATTTTTAGGGTTCAGGGTCGGTTTTCAGTTTTTTGGGGTAAAGGGGTATTTTTAGGGTTCAGGGTCAGTTTTCAGTTTTTGGGTAAAGGGGTATTTTTAGGGTTCAGGGTCAGTTTTCAGTTTTTGGGTAAAGGGGTATTTTTAGGGTTCAGGGTCAGTTTTGGGTTTTTGGGGTACAGGGGTACTTTGTAAAAATAAAGTAAAATTACATTTAAATTAAATTAATTAAATAAGATTAAATAAAATTAAATTATATTATAATGTTTTTAATTAATTTATATTAAAAAAAATATTATATACTTACCAATACTTACGTTGTAATGGTATGCGTTGTAAAGGTATATGCGTTGTAAAATCTTGCGTTGTAAATGTATGCGTTGTAAAAGTTTTTGCGTTGTAAAAGTTTTGTTGTAATGGTAGGCGTTGTAACGTCATACATCCCTGGAGTGGGAATAGTAATTTTAACCCCTACGCTATCCAGCACTTTCTCTACTGTTGCACCCACTGGAGTGGGAATAGTAAATTTTACCTCTACGCTATCCAACACTTTTGCTAATGTTGAACTCACTATAGTTGTAACAATAATTTTTAACCATTTTCTATGCTACGCTAAAAATTTTATATATGTTTATTTAATAATATGTTTTTATATATATATATATATATATGTATTATTTTTGGTGATATAATTTTTTAATTATATAAATTATTTATTAAAATTACATTTTTTTAATAATTATTTCTAAGTTTATATTAAATATATTTATTACTATATTAGTTTTAACTTAATTTTAAGACATTTAAAAAAATCGACATTTTGACAGTCTATATTTTTGTAAGTCGATATTTTGGAGTCGATATTTTGGTACTTACCTGTTTGAA
Source organism: Lissotriton helveticus (assembly GCF_964261635.1). NCBI lineage: Eukaryota > Metazoa > Chordata > Amphibia > Caudata > Salamandridae > Lissotriton > Lissotriton helveticus. Next base: position 987,307,225 of record NC_136061.1, on the reverse strand, counting down.
GATAGGGAGTCGATATTTTGTCTCTCGATATTTTTGACTCGATATTTTTGTATCTCGATTTTTGTGACGTCGATATTATGTCAGTGATCCGTTTTGTTATAACCACATAAGGGCATGAATCGGGAATATATAAATAGGGTCCTAGATACGTTTACAACACCTGCAGCTGGATGTATAGGTTTCAGCACCCTCGTTGTACATGTTATTGGTTCAACAGTACAAGGGAGCCTGCAATACATGTATAAAAGCCTATCCCTATATTTTCTAATGCAGGCGAGTTATGATATTCTCTAAACACCTATAATAAAGTAATAACTTAGTTGCTCGACTGTAATACATTTTTACAGGTGAGTTGTAACCTCTCACAATGCCAGTTGCCAGAGCAAGGGCCAGGGTGAAAGGCAAGTCAGAGAGCCTATTTATAGCTGCAGTTATAACACAGGAAGTGGATTTTCCTTGTTCTGATGATGTACCAACAGGAATATTTGACCAGCAGAAAGGAAATATTTATGGCAACATGTTTATTTTTCTTTATGCTATAGACCATAACAGAAAATACACGTACTGCAGGTTTCTACACAATCTGAGCCAAGCATTCTTAAATCTGACTTTATTACACTGATTTTAGTATCTTTTTGGAAAATTACTAACAACTCTTTAGTGTGTTTAATTTTTCAGTACAGTTTCTGCTTTTGTTCTTCATGTCTGCATGAACATGAAAAATTAAGAAATAGGATTTAAGCTGGCCGTTGGAAGGGTGATGATATGACCATGTATTATAACGAATAATGTCCACTCCGTTGTTAATTAAAAGAATATTGCAAGTCACCTCAGAGATCCATGACCTTATGAAGGAAATAGGCCTTCAGCCTCATTCATCTATGTACTCACTGAACATCTCAGTGACTAGAATTATCCTCTATATGTACAGCAGGGGGGACTTCTCCCCCTATATTGTTAGTTCTGCATTTGGCAGCATCAGGATGTGTGGGTTTTATCATGGTATTGGTAACGTTATTGGTTTTGCATCTGTCAGCAACAGTAAGTGTGAATTTTAGCACCTTTGGAATACACGTTGCGCCACATGTATCATTATTCAAAATAGCAATTACCTAATTGCGAGTCTCTGCGAATTGCAATTAGGTAATCGCTATTTGAATGTATGAAACTCCATGAGTTTCATTTAGCATTTCCTAATGGGTCCCAAATTAACCCACCTCATTAATTTTAATTAGGCAGGTCGCAATTTGCGACCCATTAGGAATCGCTAAAATCACAGGGATGGTGCCCTGCAGGGGTCAACAGACCCCCATGTCTGTGATTGCTTTTAAATAAAGCAATCATTTTTTTTTAATGCAGCCCATTTTGCTTAAAGGAAAACTGGTTGCGTTTGAAAAAGAAAAATGAAAAGTTTTCTTTTCATTTTTCAAGAGCAGGCTGTGGTCCATTGGGAACCCTTCCCCTTTGCAAATAGGTTACCACCTACTTGAAGTAGGTGGTAAAATGTGAATGTTTTGCAACCGCATTTCGATCACAACACACTTCTACATACTGCTGCGATTTGTTACTAGGAAGATACGCCTTAAACACGCCCCTTTCTAATACCGAATTGGTATGTATTAGCAATTCCAAATTGTGATTCGGTAAAATGTTACTGAATCGCAAATTGGAATTCATACATACCAAAATGCATTTTCAGTCGCAAACGGTCCGATCGCATTCATACTTTCACACATTTTGGGGTAGTTGACCACATAAATGACTCGAAATGGCTTTACCATTGCTTACCCTGGCACTGTGAGCAATGGAGGAGACAGGGGACAATTGAATAAGACAGGAGATTTCTAGCTCGCTGTATTGACAGGCTCTGCTTTCTCAAAACTTGTTATTAGCGTGAATGGCATATCTTAAATGTGCTGCAGGAAGTCTGAGACCCACATAACGCTGCAGCTGAAAGCCATCTCTGACTAAAACAGGATAGTATCGGTCAGGCACCATCACATTAAAGGGAGAACATTTGTTTTACTTATCGAGAAACATCTCTTATACTGCCTTTTTTTTTTTTTAAATGATTGCAATTTTTAGGTCTGGCATTAGCCAAAACCTTTTGATTTTACTAAAATGATATGTCTAATACACATACTTATAAGGGTTGTCAGCCATCGCTCCTCACTCATTGGTCTGTTTTAATGACATTCACATTTTTCTTCCACACACTAAAAAGTACAGCATGGGGTGTGTGTGTCGGAATATCGACCCCTGAATATTGGTGAAACAGAATATCGAGGACAAAATATCGAAAAAAATATCAACAGATGAGTAAGTCTAGATTTTCTATCCACAACTCCACATGTATGAACATACGTGTACATATATATTTATGGTACGTAGAGGTGGCGATGAAATAGTAAATCTATACTTTTTTATATGCACTTACCTTTGATATTTAGTCCCTCGATATTCTGTCTTCGATATTGTTATATGACGATATTCTGGGAGTCAATATTCAGTAGCGCAATCACATAGGCCAATAGGTCTGCCCACTTTAGTTGACTTCACTGTGAGTGATGGCATTCTGCCCTTTGCCAAGGAGCCCGTCCACACATAAATTAGCTCCTTTACGTGCAAGGGACAACTATGGCAATGTTACATTTTGAGGCAAAAATATTTTTGCTTTTAGTCAATGTTTTTGTTTTTCAGAATGCAGCTTCCCCAGCTGCAAAGTTTTGCAAAAACCGTAACAAAACAAACATTGACAAAGTCAACAAGGTGGTGGCACACCAGGCTTTGCCAAAGCTGGTTGTTGTGTGGTGTGCTTCTGTTGGAGTGTGGAGTGCGGGTGTGTGTAGATGATATCACATGCAGGCTATGCAGAGACTGCCGGCTGGCTAGATGATGTCACACGTAGGCTCGGATGCAGAGTGCAAAGCTGTATAGGCGATACCACATGCAGGCTTGGTTGCAGGTTGTGGGGCTGTGTATGTGGTCGCACATGTAGGAGGGGTGCAGAGTGAAGGGCTGGATGGGTGATACCACATAGAGACTGAGGCGCAGAGTGCAGGGCTGGATGGGTGATACCACATGGAGACTGAGGCGCAGAGTGAAGGGCTGGATGGGTGATACCACATAGAGACTGAGGCGCAGAGTGCAGGGCTGGATGGGTGATACCACATGGAGACTGAGGCGCAGAGTGAAGGGCTGGATGGGTGGTACCACATAGAGACTGAGGCGCAGAGTGCAGGGCTGGATGGGTGATACCACATAGAGACTGAGGCACAGAGTGCAGGGCTGGATGGGTGATACCACATAGAGACTGAGGCGCAGAGTGCAGGGCTGGATGGGTGATACCACATAGAGACTGAGGCGCAGAGTGCAGGGCTGGATGGGTGATACCAAATAGAGACTGAGGCGCAGAGTGCAGGACTGGATGGGTGGTACCACATAGAGACTGAGGCGCAGAGTGCAGGGCTGGATGGGTGATACCACATAGAGACTGAGGCACAGAGTGCAGGGCTGGATGGGTGATACCACATAGAGACTGAGGCGCAGAGTGCAGGGCTGGATGGGTGATACCACATAGAGACTGAGGCGCAGAGTGAAGGGCTGGATGGGTGATACCACATAGAGACTGAGGCACAGAGTGCAGGGCTGGATGGGTGATACCACATAGAGACTGAGGCACAGAGTGCAGGACTGGATGGGTGATACCACATAGAGACTGAGGCGCAGAGTGAAGGGCTGGATGGGTGGTACCACATAGAGACTGAGGCGCAGAGTGAAGGGCTGGATGGGTGGTACCACATAGAGACTGAGGCGCAGAGTGAAGGGCTGGATGGGTGATACCACATAGAGACTGAGGCGCAGAGTGCAGAGCTGGATGGGTGATACCACATAGAGACTGAGGCGCAGAGTGCAGGGCTGGATGGGTGATACCACATAGAGACTGAGGCGCAGAGTGCAGGGCTGGATGGGTGATACCACATAGAGACTGAGGCGCAGAGTGCAGGGCTGGATGGGTGATACCACATAGAGACTGAGGCGCAGAGTGAAGGGCTGGATGGGTGATACCACATAGAGACTGAGGCGCAGAGTGCAGGGCTGGATGGGTGATACCACATGGAGACTGAGGCGCAGAGTGCAGGGCTGGATGGGTGATACCACATAGAGACTGAGGCGCAGAGTGCAGGACTGGATGGGTGATACCACATAGAGACTGAGGCGCAGAGTGAAGGGCTGGATGGGTGGTACCACATAGAGACTGAGGCGCAGAGTGAAGGGCTGGATGGGTGATACCACATAGAGACTGAGGCGCAGAGTGCAGGGCTGGATGGGTGATACCACATGGAGACTGAGGCGCAGAGTGAAGGGCTGGATGGGTGGTACCACATAGAGACTGAGGCGCAGAGTGCAGGGCTGGATGGGTGATACCACATAGAGACTGAGGCGCAGAGTGCAGGGCTGGATGGGTGATACCACATAGAGACTGAGGCGCAGAGTGCAGGGCTGGATGGGTGATACCACATAGAGACTGAGGCGCAGAGTGCAGAGCAGGATGGGTGATACCACATAGAGACTGAGGCGCAGAGTGAAGGGCTGGATGGGTGATACCACATAGAGACTGAGGCGCAGAGTGCAGGGCTGGATGGGTGATACCACATAGAGACTGAGGCGCAGAGTGCAGGGCTGGATGGGTGATACCACATAGAGACTGAGGCGCAGAGTGCAGGGCTGGATGGGTGATACCACATAGAGACTGAGGCGCAGAGTGCAGGGCTGGATGGGTGATACCACATAGAGACTGAGGCGCAGAGTGCAGGGCTGGATGGGTGATACCACATAGAGACTGAGGCGCAGAGTGCAGGGCTGGATGGGTGATACCACATAGAGACTGAGGCGCAGAGTGCAGGGCTGGATGGGTGATACCACATAGAGACTGAGGCGCAGAGTGCAGGACTGGATGGGTGATACCACATAGAGACTGAGGCGCAGAGTGCAGGGCTGGATGGGTGATACCACATAGAGACTGAGGCGCAGAGTGCAGGGCTGGATGGGTGATACCACATAGAGACTGAGGCGCAGAGTGCAGGGCTGGATGGGTGATACCACATAGAGACTGAGGCGCAGAGTGCAGGGCTGGATGGGTGATACCACATAGAGACTGAGGCACAGAGTGCAGGGCTGTATATTTGATACCAAATGCAGGTTTGTGTGCAGAAGGTAGAGCTGTGTCTAAATGATACCGCATGTATGAGCGGTGCAGAGTGAAGGGCAGGGCAGGCGATACCACCTGGAGACTCTGACGTATAGTGCGGGGCTGTGTATTCGATACGACATGCAGGTTTGGGAGCATAATGCAAGGCTATGTAGACAGTACTGCATGTTGAGGGGGGGGGGGACAGCGTGGAGGGCTGGCGGGCAGAGCACGGGGCTCTGTACGCAAAACCATGCGCAGTTTGGGGTGCAGAGGGTGGCGGCGTTATGTCTCCTTCACAGAGCGCTCTGCGCCAATGGATGCTGGGAACCCTTGGATGGAGGACTCGGCTGGTGCTGGGCTGGGACGTGAGGCTACAGAGGGCTAGGGGCGATGGTGGAGAAGGAGACGCTGACAGGCATTGCACAGAGGAGGATGGTGGAGGGTACCAGAATATGATGATGAAGAGGATGCTTTTGTTAGTCACGATCATTAAGGGGATAACCTGGGCATTCGTAGGTCTGACGATGATGAAGGTTGACATTGAGGATGAGGCAGTGATGAGCGATGTGAGAGATGCTCAGAGGATGTGCAGAACGCCACCCCCTCTGTGCAGCTTCCTCCCTCTGTCTGCAGTGAGGAGATTTAGGTCAGGGGGTGGGGGCCTTAATACAGCTCCAGATGGCAAGACTCGGAGGGCATACGCCTGCGGGCTCTAATCAGCAGAGGAACACTGGGGATATTGATATCAGGAGCATGGGGACGCGGTGGGGGGTTGGGGGCGAGAGGGCATGACGAGGAATGAGGCATGGTCCACAGGCAAGGTCCACAAAGTGCTGTTTGCGACTCTACCCTATCAAGCGCCCGGTGACGCTGCTTAATCCAATACCGGACATGGTGGTTTCTAGGTGCAACACATACAGGACAATGCACTACCAGCTCTGCCACATACAGGACAATGCACTCCCAGCTCTGCCACATACAGGATAGTGCACGCCCAGCTCTGCCACATACAGGAGAATGCACTCCCAGCTCTGCCACATACAGGTAATGAACTCCCAGCTCTGCCACATACAGGACAATGCACTCCACGCTCTGCCACAAACAGGACAATGCACTCCACGCTCTGCCACATACAGGAGAATGCACTCCCAGCTCCGCCACATACAGGAGAATGCACTCCCAGCTCCGCCACATACAGGAGAATGCACCCCAGCTCTGCCACATACAAGAGAATGCACTCCCAGCTCTGCCACATACAGGAGAATGCACTCCCAGCTCTGCCACATACAGGAGAATGCACTACCAGCTCTGCCACATACAGGACAATGCACTCCACGCTCTGCCACATACAGGACAATGCACTCCACACTCTGCCACATACAGGAGAATGCACTCCCAGCTCCCCCACATACAGGAGAATGCACCCCCAGCTCTGCCACATACAGAAGAATGCACTCCCAGCTCTGCCACATACAGGAGAATGCACTCCCAGCTCTGCCACATACAGGATAGTGCACGGCCAGCTCTGCCACATACAGGAGAATGCACTCCCAGCTCTGCCACATACAGGATAATGAACTCCCAGCTCTGCCACATACAGGACAATGCACTCCACGCTCTGCCACAAACAGGACAATGCACTCCACGCTCTGCCACATACAGGACAATGCACTCCACACTCTGCCACATACAGGAGAATGCACTCCCAGCTCCGCCACATACAGGAGAATGCACCCCCAGCTCTGCCACATACAGGAGAATGCACTCCCAGCTCTGCCACATACAGGAGAATGCACTCCCAGCTCTGCCACATACAGGATAATGCTTGCCCAGCTCTGCCACATACAGGAGAATGCACTCCCAGCTCTGCCACATACAGGATAATGAACTCCCAGCTCTGCCACATACAGGACAATGCACTCCACGCTCTGCCACATACAGGACAATGCACTCCACGCTCTGCCACATACAGGAGAATGCACTCCCAGCTCCGCCACATACAGGACCAATGCAGGCCCAACTCTGCCACATACAGGATAGTGCACTCCCAGCTCTGCCACATACAGGACAATGCACTCCACGCTCTGCCACATACAGGACAATGCACGCCCAGCTCTCCCACATACAGGACAATGCACGCCCAGCTCTGCCACATACAGTACAATGCAGGCCCAGCTCTGCCACATACAGGATAGTGCACTACCAGCTCTGCTACATATAGGACATGGCGCACCCAGCTCTGCCACATACAGGAATTGACACTCCCAGCTCTGCCACATACAGGAGAATGCACGCCCAGCTCTGCCACATACAGGACAATGCACGCCCAGCTCTGCCACATACAGGAGAATGCACTCCCAGCTCTGCCACATACAGGAGAATGCACTCCCAGCTCTGCCACATGCAGGATAATGAACTCCCAGCTCTGCCACATACAGGATAATGCATGCCCAGCTCTGCCACATACAGGACAATGCACGCCCAGCTCTGCCACATACAGGACAGTGTACTACCAGCTGTGCCACATACAGGGCACTGCAAGCCCAGCTGTGCCACATACAGGATACTGCAAGCCCAGCTGTGCCACATACAGGATAGTGCACTACCAGCTCTGCCACATACAGGACATGGCGCTCCCAGCTATGCCACATACAGGACAGTGTACTACCAGCTGTGCCACATACAGGGCACTGCAAGCCCAGCTGTGCCACATACAGGATACTGCAAGCCCAGCTGTGCCACATACAGGATAGTGCACTACCAGCTCTGCCACATACAGGACATGGCGCTCCCAGCTCTGCCACATACAGGACAGTGTACTACCAGCTGTGCCACATACAGGACATTGCAAGCCCAGCTGTGCCACATACAGGACACTGCAAGCCCAGCTGTGCCACATACAGGACATGGCACTACCAGCTCTGCCACATACAGGAATTGACACGCCCAGCTCTGCCACATACAGGACAATGCACTCCCAGCTCTGCCAGACGCAGGACATAGCACTCCCAACACTGTCAGTAACAGACCATTGTGCCACATACAGGAGAATGCACTACCAGCTCTGCCACATACAGGACAATGCACTCCACGCTCTGCCACATACAGGACAATGCACTCCACACTCTGCCACATACAGGAGAATGCACTCCCAGCTCCCCCACATACAGGAGAATGCACCCCCAGCTCTGCCACATACAGAAGAATGCACTCCCAGCTCTGCCACATACAGGAGAATGCACTCCCAGCTCTGCCACATACAGGATAGTGCACGGCCAGCTCTGCCACATACAGGAGAATGCACTCCCAGCTCTGCCACATACAGGATAATGAACTCCCAGCTCTGCCACATACAGGACAATGCACTCCACGCTCTGCCACAAACAGGACAATGCACTCCACGCTCTGCCACATACAGGACAATGCACTCCACACTCTGCCACATACAGGAGAATGCACTCCCAGCTCCGCCACATACAGGAGAATGCACCCCCAGCTCTGCCACATACAGGAGAATGCACTCCCAGCTCTGCCACATACAGGATAATGCTTGCCCAGCTCTGCCACATACAGGAGAATGCACTCCCAGCTCTGCCACATACAGGATAATGAACTCCCAGCTCTGCCACATACAGGACAATGCACTCCACGCTCTGCCACATACAGGACAATGCACTCCACGCTCTGCCACATACAGGAGAATGCACTCCCAGCTCCGCCACATACAGGACCAATGCAGGCCCAACTCTGCCACATACAGGATAGTGCACTCCCAGCTCTGCCACATACAGGACAATGCACTCCACGCTCTGCCACATACAGGACAATGCACGCCCAGCTCTGCCACATACAGGACAATGCACGCCCAGCTCTGCCACATACAGTACAATGCAGGCCCAGCTCTGCCACATACAGGATAGTGCACTACCAGCTCTGCTACATATAGGACATGGCGCACCCAGCTCTGCCACATACAGGAATTGACACTCCCAGCTCTGCCACATACAGGAGAATGCACGCCCAGCTCTGCCACATACAGGACAATGCACGCCCAGCTCTGCCACATACAGGAGAATGCACTCCCAGCTCTGCCACATACAGGAGAATGCACTCCCAGCTCTGCCACATGCAGGATAATGAACTCCCAGCTCTGCCACATACAGGATAATGCATGCCCAGCTCTGCCACATACAGGACAATGCACGCCCAGCTCTGCCACATACAGGACAGTGTACTACCAGCTGTGCCACATACAGGGCACTGCAAGCCCAGCTGTGCCACATACAGGATACTGCAAGCCCAGCTGTGCCACATACAGGATAGTGCACTACCAGCTCTGCCACATACAGGACATGGCGCTCCCAGCTCTGCCACATACAGGACAGTGTACTACCAGCTGTGCCACATACAGGGCACTGCAAGCCCAGCTGTGCCACATACAGGATACTGCAAGCCCAGCTGTGCCACATACAGGATAGTGCACTACCAGCTCTGCCACATACAGGACATGGCGCTCCCAGCTCTGCCACATACAGGACAGTGTACTACCAGCTGTGCCACATACAGGACATTGCAAGCCCAGCTGTGCCACATACAGGACACTGCAAGCCCAGCTGTGCCACATACAGGACATGGCACTACCAGCTCTGCCACATACAGGAATTGACACGCCCAGCTCTGCCACATACAGGACATGGCGCTCCCAGCTCTGCCACATACAGGACAGTGTACTACCAGCTGTGCCACATACAGGACATTGCAAGCCCAGCTGTGCCACATACAGGACACTGCAAGCCCAGCTGTGCCACATACAGGACATGGCACTACCAGCTCTGCCACATACAGGAATTGACACTCCCAGCTCTGCCACATACAGGAGAATGCACGCCCAGCTCTGCCACATACAGGACAATGCACACCCAGCTCTGCCACATACAGGAGAATGCACTCCCAGCTCTGCCACATACAGGAGAATGCACTCCCAGCTCTGCCACATGCAGGATAATGAACTCCCAGCTCTGCCACATACAGGATAATGCATGCCCAGCTCTGCCACATACAGGACAATGCACGCCCAGCTCTGCCACATACAGGACAGTGTACTACCAGCTGTGCCACATACAGGGCACTGCAAGCCCAGCTGTGCCACATACAGGATACTGCAAGCCCAGCTGTGCCACATACAGGATAGTGCACTACCAGCTCTGCCACATACAGGACATGGCGCTCCCAGCTCTGCCACATACAGGACAGTGTACTACCAGCTGTGCCACATACAGGGCACTGCAAGCCCAGCTGTGCCACATACAGGATACTGCAAGCCCAGCTGTGCCACATACAGGATAGTGCACTACCAGCTCTGCCACATACAGGACATGGCGCTCCCAGCTCTGCCACATACAGGACAGTGTACTACCAGCTGTGCCACATACAGGACATTGCAAGCCCAGCTGTGCCACATACAGGACACTGCAAGCCCAGCTGTGCCACATACAGGACATGGCACTACCAGCTCTGCCACATACAGGAATTGACACGCCCAGCTCTGCCACATACAGGACAATGCACTCCCAGCTCTGCCAGACGCAGGACATAGCACTCCCAACACTGTCAGTAACAGACCATTGTGCCACATACAGGAGAATGCACTACCAGCTCTGCCACATACAGGACAATGCACTCCACGCTCTGCCACATACAGGACAATGCACTCCACACTCTGCCACATACAGGAGAATGCACTCCCAGCTCCCCCACATACAGGAGAATGCACCCCCAGCTCTGCCACATACATAAGAATGCACTCCCAGCTCTGCCACATACAGGAGAATGCACTCCCAGCTCTGCCACATACAGGATAGTGCACGGCCAGCTCTGCCACATACAGGAGAATGCACTCCCAGCTCTGCCACATACAGGATAATGAACTCCCAGCTCTGCCACATACAGGACAATGCACTCCACGCTCTGCCACAAACAGGACAATGCACTCCACGCTCTGCCACATACAGGACAATGCACTCCACACTCTGCCACATACAGGAGAATGCACTCCCAGCTCCGCCACATACAGGAGAATGCACCCCCAGCTCTGCCACATACAGGAGAATGCACTCCCAGCTCTGCCACATACAGGAGAATGCACTCCCAGCTCTGCCACATACAGGATAATGCTTGCCCAGCTCTGCCACATACAGGAGAATGCACTCCCAGCTCTGCCACATACAGGATAATGAACTCCCAGCTCTGCCACATACAGGACAATGCACTCCACGCTCTGCCACATACAGGACAATGCACTCCACGCTCTGCCACATACAGGAGAATGCACTCCCAGCTCCGCCACATACAGGACCAATGCAGGCCCAACTCTGCCACATACAGGATAGTGCACTCCCAGCTCTGCCACATACAGGACAATGCACTTCACGCTCTGCCACATACAGGACAATGCACGCCCAGCTCTGCCACATACAGGACAATGCACGCCCAGCTCTGCCACATACAGTACAATGCAGGCCCAGCTCTGCCACATACAGGATAGTGCACTACCAGCTCTGCTACATATAGGACATGGCGCACCCAGCTCTGCCACATACAGGAATTGACACTCCCAGCTCTGCCACATACAGGAGAATGCACGCCCAGCTCTGCCACATACAGGACAATGCACGCCCAGCTCTGCCACATACAGGAGAATGCACTCCCAGCTCTGCCACATACAGGAGAATGCACTCCCAGCTCTGCCACATGCAGGATAATGAACTCCCAGCTCTGCCACATACAGGATAATGCATGCCCAGCTCTGCCACATACAGGACAATGCACGCCCAGCTCTGCCACATACAGGACAGTGTACTACCAGCTGTGCCACATACAGGGCACTGCAAGCCCAGCTGTGCCACATACAGGATACTGCAAGCCCAGCTGTGCCACATACAGGATAGTGCACTACCAGCTCTGCCACATACAGGACATGGCGCTCCCAGCTCTGCCACATACAGGACAGTGTACTACCAGCTGTGCCACATACAGGGCACTGCAAGCCCAGCTGTGCCACATACAGGATACTGCAAGCCCAGCTGTGCCACATACAGGATAGTGCACTACCAGCTCTGCCACATACAGGACATGGCGCTCCCAGCTCTGCCACATACAGGACAGTGTACTACCAGCTGTGCCACATACAGGACATTGCAAGCCCAGCTGTGCCACATACAGGACACTGCAAGCCCAGCTGTGCCACATACAGGACATGGCACTACCAGCTCTGCCACATACAGGAATTGACACGCCCAGCTCTGCCACATACAGGACATGGCGCTCCCAGCTCTGCCACATACAGGACAGTGTACTACCAGCTGTGCCACATACAGGACATTGCAAGCCCAGCTGTGCCACATACAGGACACTGCAAGCCCAGCTGTGCCACATACAGGACATGGCACTACCAGCTCTGCCACATACAGGAATTGACACTCCCAGCTCTGCCACATACAGGAGAATGCACGCCCAGCTCTGCCACATACAGGACAATGCACACCCAGCTCTGCCACATACAGGAGAATGCACTCCCAGCTCTGCCACATACAGGAGAATGCACTCCCAGCTCTGCCACATGCAGGATAATGAACTCCCAGCTCTGCCACATACAGGATAATGCATGCCCAGCTCTGCCACATACAGGACAATGCACGCCCAGCTCTGCCACATACAGGACAGTGTACTACCAGCTGTGCCACATACAGGGCACTGCAAGCCCAGCTGTGCCACATACAGGATACTGCAAGCCCAGCTGTGCCACATACAGGATAGTGCACTACCAGCTCTGCCACATACAGGACATGGCGCTCCCAGCTCTGCCACATACAGGACAGTGTACTACCAGCTGTGCCACATACAGGGCACTGCAAGCCCAGCTGTGCCACATACAGGATACTGCAAGCCCAGCTGTGCCACATACAGGATAGTGCACTACCAGCTCTGCCACATACAGGACATGGCGCTCCCAGCTCTGCCACATACAGGACAGTGTACTACCAGCTGTGCCACATACAGGACATTGCAAGCCCAGCTGTGCCACATACAGGACACTGCAAGCCCAGCTGTGCCACATACAGGACATGGCACTACCAGCTCTGCCACATACAGGAATTGACACGCCCAGCTCTGCCACATACAGGACAATGCACTCCCAGCTCTGCCAGACGCAGGACATAGCACTCCCAACACTGTCAGTAACAGACCATTGTGCCCCACAAACCCATTGCAAAGGGCACCCAAAGGCACGGGATATGATGCTTCGAGATTTTAAATACATGATGTGGAACTTCCAGCTCTGTCTGTCTGATACAGTGCATGGCACTCCTAGCACTGCCAGATACAGGATATGATGCTTCAAGCTATCAAATTGACACACTTTGCTTACAGGTCTGGTAAATTAATGAACGACACTTCCAGCTGGGGTATATAGTGCTCTCAGCTGTCACACATATGGCATGGGAGTCCCAGTTCCGTCAGATGCAGAACATGTCACACCCACCTCTGTCAGACACAGAACCAGGTACACACATACACACCCACGTACATACACACAGACGATACAGGCTCACAGCTTACAGAGGCAGGAATGGAACTTCTACTATGGGATAGAGGAAAGGGCTCTCCCACCTCTGTTAGGTACGATCTATGTCGCTCCCAATGGACAGATGCAGCCATGTTACTCCAGGCTCTGTCAGATCTAAGACAAGGTGCTGACGCGAACGCATAATATGACACTCCCAGCTCTGTCACATGCAGGGCATGGCGCTCCTATCCGTAAGATACAGACATAGTTATCCCAACCCTGCCAGGTGAAGCACATGGTCATATATAGAACATGGTGCTCACAAGCCTTCCATATTCAGGGACAGACATCAAGAACTAGAGTGGTACTCATTGGAATGCTTGGGAAATTGCTCTTCTGTAAAGAATAGGCCATCAAATGTCAATCAAATAATCCAGCAATAATCCGATTCCCTTTATTATCATCCTGAGTGATTGTCCTGGACACCCGCAACTTTGTTCTTTATGCAGACCACCTCCATTGTATCATCTTAACTTGTGAGCGGAGTTGACGAACGTGTGGTACTGTGAGGGGTGCTGACTTTCTCTCAGTGCCATCTGTCATTTCAAAATCCCACAAAAGTGAAGTGCCATTGAATCATGGGAAGGCTTTTGACATCAGAAAGTGGGGAACAACAAAAGGAAGTTTCTCTGGAAAGCAGGAAGATGTTGTGGTGTGAAGAATGAGATGGGCACATACCTCTGTAATGGCCTTCCAAATTCAGATGAGGGCTTTGAACGTGTATCCTGTGGTTATATCCACCGTGGTGCAGACGAGGTGTGTAGTAGGTAGAGCTATCTTTCCTTCTGCGTCGCAACAACTGCAGGGAAGATCAGCGACAGGAGCGGAGGCACCTCCCTTATAGTAATATTTCCAGCGACAATTAGGTATGTGTGTGCTGAGATATCTGCACCTTTGGCTTTGGGTGAACTGGTGTGTGAGGGGATTGGAGGCTTCTGCCCCCCAGTCCTCTCAGGCATAGTGAAGTGCTGGAGAGAGAGAGAGAGAGAGAGAGAGAGAGAGAGAGAGAGAGAGAGAGAGAGAGCGAGAGTGAGGGGATTCAAGGAATGAGTTTGATAAGGAGGTCTCAAGGTGCTGGAGACAGGGGAAGAAGTTCAGGGATGTATGAGACTGCAGGAGGCCTCTACTCTTTAGCCTTTGTGGTGCAGAGAAGCTAGGAATGTCTGTCCCTCTACCTTGCTAAGACAGGTGAGCTTTGGGAGAGCTCGAGATTTCCGCCATCTAATGCTTCAGTATAGTCTGAGTGTGACATTGCTGCCTCTTCCTTTCCCCTGAAGACTATTTTTCAAAGCTGTAGGGGTTTCTGCAATGATGTATGACGAAACTGGAGTTTCGGGTATGGAACTGGTGGTTAGATTTGTTGTAGACAACTTGAGAATGATAGCAGATGCCGGTGGCGATGGTACAGGGATAATCTTATCTCCCTCTGCAGCATTTGACTCCATCAACCACACTGCCAAGCTAGCTGGCTGGGAAACTACTCGGACAAGACAAGCAATTCAACTGGAGAGTTTTAGATCTAAATTTACACAGGTTTGTTTGGGTGCTCCCCAAAACTCACGCCCACTCTGCTATTATTTAATTGATATTTACATCTTCTAACAAGTTTATTACACCATTTTTACATTACAATTTAGAGATATGCAATGAAGTTTTCTTTCATTTACAGGAAAACTATAAAGCTAGCCTTCACTGCCCCACACAAGCAATGGAAAATGTATATTTTTGTATGTTAGACAATTTTTTCAAGTTTATTAAACTAAATCTGTCCAAAAAGGCGATCATGTAAACCAGAAATGACCGTAATTTGTGGGACGGCACTATGTGTCTATCAGCTATGGGCACTCCTCGGTCGCATTTAATAAGGTACTCAACTTGGGTAAGGAAGTTGATTCACAACTGTCTCTTGAAACCCAAATAACAACCTCTGTAAACCCTTGTTTTCATCATCTGAATAGTTTGCACAGAATATTTCAATTTTAAGCATTCAACTTAGGACACTAACAATCAATGGTTTCATAGAGTCTAGAATTGACTTTCACAACTCTTTCTATCCAGGGCTGCCATACAAAAGCTATTGTCTGCATAAATACAACTCAAAATGCATAAACATGAACTCTGTATCTAATCATCTGATTCAGCCTCAGTGGCTTCCTGTCTGTAAAAGAATCATGTTCAAATCAGCACACTTAATGTACACAAACCTCTATGGACAAGGGCCCGAATTTCTAAGGTTGAAACACGTAAAATACACCTCTGAATGCTGCTTAAGCTCTGCCACAGGACTACTGTTTAAAATGCCAACTTAGAGATAGAGGAAATGGGATGGCAAACCCTTCAGCACCTAGGGTACTTAGGTATTAAATATTATTACCTTAGATAGGAGAAGAGAACCGGTTGATCTAAAATTCAGAAAAAAAACCTCAAGATCTGGTTATTGAGTCTTAAGCATCTTTCTTTTGACGTTATCTTTATCTGATTCGATTAATTGAAATACTCCTTTCTTTAATATTAGTATGAGTTTTGTTTTTCTACTAGCAAATCTCTAGCCCCAGCTATTACATTTCTTCTGCTCTTTTTTGTAGCACATACTATCTTTAATATACTTTATTTTTTCAGTAGTGAGATGTGAGTCACAGGAGTGAACATTTGCACTCTAGTCTACAAATATATTCTTATTCCTATTCGTATTCTCAACAATAACACCAACAACAATACAAATTCTACTACTACTGCTAGTACTACTACTAAAAATAACAACATTAACAATGAGAATACTAATATTGTTTAATCTTCTGCTTTCCTAATGCATATGATGCTTCCTTCTGCTGGAGATCTCTTCCCTCTGATTCCCTAATTTCAAGCCAGTGAGGGAATGGGAGGACTGCCTCCCTTTAGTATACTTAGAAAAGGGATGCTGGTCCAAAGCCAGATGCCGAAGTGGGGAGGAAAAGTGTTCAATTTATTGTGAACTGAGTTGTGGCGTCACCTTGAGTCTCACAACCAAAGCAGTCAGCACAAATTTTCTCACCACATGGTCACAAACACTTACAATCTGGTCTCAGGGTATTATTTTAACTGCCCTGTAGCTTACATTTCTGTTCTGAGAATGGCCCAGAATGGATCATCTTTGGCTCTCTACGCTGTAGAGGGAACAACTCATCATTTACCCCTAAATCTGTTATCGAGGTGACCCTTTCATGTTTTGACTCATTAAAAACCATCAACAGGAAACAAAGGCATTAACACTATAGGAACATTCCATAAAACCATGTACAGAAATTATTTCTTTATTCAATGAACTGTAGCTACCACATACTGCCAGTTTGCTTTAAATTGCTGTCATTTAGAGTGATTTTCAATATCCATTACTCCCGTTTAAAAGACAATCATGCACATTATTTACAACAAAAATTAAATCTGAAACTTTTTAAAACATTTTTATGTGTGATTATCTATATTTTTTTTAACATTTTTATGTGTGATTATATTTATTTTATTTGTTGTTTTTGTAAAGTGACCATACAATGAGAACACCATATAAGAGTGCTGATAAAAACATTATATTCACAGTTCTAAGGCATCATGTCACATTTTTTATATACCACAAATATTTGCCTTAGATTTGATGTAATTTCAGATATCAAGCAGAGATATCATCCATTGAGGTCAACTAGATGAGTTTGAAATTTGAATGATAACAGCGTTAGAGTTTCCTGAGCAATAGCTTCATTCCTTGATCTATGTTTAATTCCACAGCACCTATCAACAGTTATTCATTTTTCCCATCCTAGGGATTACATGTTTATAAACACATGCTTTACACTTTGATTGTAGACTCACGTACAGCAAAGCTTGTAGTGCTGGGATGTCACTCTCTGTGATATTGTTTCTTGTGAAGTCACTCCATATTATGTTATTGCACAGTGCTGATTCCGTTTAGCCGGTCATTTATTTTTAGGACTTGTGCCCAGAATGTCTTGAATCTCTAAATTGATACTGTTATGCTTTCCCAGTGCATGTGATCATTGAGAGAGCAGGGGATTATTGTCCGCGACTACCCCAGTGCATTGAGTCATGAGGAAGCTGCAGATTTCTACGTCTGCTGTTTCCTGGTGGAAATGATTATCCTTTGGTCTAGAGCAGAGTTCTCCAAAGTCAGTCCTGGTGAACCGGATCCATGCTAGATTTTTTGCATATCCCCATTTAGATAAATGTAGTTTTCTTTAAAATTTGGCAAGGATCCGGCCCTCCAGGACTGACTTGGATCCGGCCCTCCAGGACCGACTCTGGAAAACCCTAGTCTACAGATTTCTGCCATTTGCTTCCCAAATTCAATGAGATATGAGTGAACTGCAAATTTCTGTACCTCCGTTTCCCATGGTGCTGATTATCTTCGACGGAGGTGGCAGTAGAACCATAATGGAATTTTGACTTCTAGTCGGTTTTGTATGGTGGACATTTTCTGAGAGTGAAGCGAGGGATAAGAATGTTTCTACCTGCCTCCATCTTCTTACAGCTATTGGAAATATAAAATATTCTCAAAAGAATTCACTTGTATCTACCTTGAAGGTCTGCAAAATCAGCCAGTAAATAAAAAGAAGGTGCATTAGGTTTCAACCAGGGCTAAATGTAGGCTACCATTTTCCTCCAAGCCTTAGGGCTACCACTGGCCATAAGGATCAAATCAACCGGGCAGAAGACCTAAAAATGATTCCTTCATGTCCTTTTCAACAAAACCTGCATGCTCTTCTAATATCTCTCTAGGATGGGAAATTTGCTCACAGATTTCGTACAGTTGCAGCAGTGTACACAATACTGCGTTTGAAAAACAACAAAATGACACAATGCGATAAAGCATTAGCTCTAGTAGCGCAGGTTTTTTGTTCATCGTCAGAATGTCATGTAACGCATTGTTGGGCCCTCCCATCTTCAACAAAATGAAGGATTTTGACGGAAACTAGGTCACATGGCCTGTATCCCAGGTCACATGACTCCATCCTGGGGCTAGTAAGGTTTTTTCCAGCCCTCTGAGCTCAGACGGAAAAAAAAAACACGATTGGAATTTTTTCTCGTCCCTCAGCATTTTGTCTTCTCTTCCAAACAGTGGACGAGGGACCATCTGTCTGGTGCACATCGTTCCCCGGCATCACACGTCCAGCTGCCCAAGGTAAGATCCCGTAAAGGAGTGCGTCAGCATGTGTGGCCTCTTGGATGAATTGTCTATTGCTAAAAATTTACCAAAGCTTAAAAACTTTTATATTAATGCGATCAAACAAGCGTAAAAAATGTTTTTGAGTTCTTGGAGGTAAACGGCTTCATATTCAAGGATGCGCCTCTCTTTCTCTGCTGTTCTTCATCTTCAGCCTCCTCTTCCTCATGCAAGCAACCTAATTGCCTCTTATAGGAGGTTGTCTTATCTATTTTCTCAAATACAAATATCTTCATCCCCTGCCCTTTTGTTCATCTATTGCATCCACTTAAACGACAGCATGTAGACATGTCAATTAAAGCAGCCTTGTGTCATAGGCTATTATCACAGCCCAAGAGACAAGGACATGCAAATTAAAGATGGACATTTTTAGGTCAGGTCACATTGTACTTCTTTAAAATGCCATCACATTTTTTTCTCCCAAATTATCAAAATATTTCAGAGGGATCGTCGAATAACCCAGCCTGGATTCTCAAACTCTTTAATTATATTTACATCATCGGCTTCTTTGCATCTCACAGATAAATAATTGTCTACATGGCGGAAGGCTCTGGTATATGTGCTTCAAAAAGTGGTCGAAAACTTCTGTTAAAAATGCTTTTTTCACGCTGACGCAGGCACGTTAATAATAAATGAACTTCGTGGTTGACGAGATCTCGGTGTGCAGGCGCCGGTGTTTTGATACCCGGAGTGTGTATGTACATGGACATTATCTGTCGAGGACGAGGGGGTCTCGAATGAAACCACCAGGGAGAGAGGGTTAACCGACGAGGGCGCGAGCGCGGAGGGATCAGGGGCTCGCGCTTGGAAGAGCACAGCTTGAGTTTCACTCGGCAACCCCGATGTTTTTTAGGGCAGCGTTCCCGCCTAAACTGCCTGGAACTGAACACCATCTCATTTGAAGAAAAACTCAAGAGAGGAAATTCAAATGACATATTTTTTAAAAATAACTATCCCCACAACCTCTTAAAAAAAAAAAAGAAAAAGAGAAAAAAATCCCCCCCACCAACCCCAATAAACTCAGCCATTTTCTGCCTATGCTCCACTTTCCGAGGATGATGGGCGCCATTAGCTGTTTAACACGTACAGATTGTTTTATTTCTGTTCTGTGTGATTTGTACCGCCCTTCTGGAAGTGATGACTATTTTGCTTGAGGGGGAAAACGCGCACAGTTTAGGGGCTTTTCATGGCAAAACCCCCAGCCCCCGAATATAAGCGTTGACCGTGCAGGTTTTGATATCTGTTCTTTTTTTATGTTTTACCCAAAGCGCAGAAATGCCGAGGGTAAATCTTAACTGTGCAAAATGGAGACTTCCATAAATCCTTCCATTACCTAAGCTCGAATGTATAACAGGTTTGAGAATAAATGTCTTATTACAGAAGTGAATTGGAATTATAAATAAGAAACTGACCCTCAAATGTAATGAAATGCACAAAACGTGTTGTTAAATTGAGTCTGGGATAATTAATTATAAGATTATATGTATTTAACTGACGACGGGGAGGGAGGAAGCCATATGGCCTCCCACCGCTGGAGTTCTCAGCGAGAAGAGGGGGGGGGGGGTACTCTACACCTTGACAAGGCAGAATAGCCAAAATATAGAAAGAGAAAGGGGTTATCAGAAATCAAACTGTGTAGCAGTCACAGTTTGTCCCAAGACATGACATATATCTAGAACCCAGGAGATAGTGTTTATAGCATAGATTCAGGGAATGACTTTAGCCTAGAACCACA
This sequence comes from Lissotriton helveticus, assembly GCF_964261635.1. NCBI lineage: Eukaryota > Metazoa > Chordata > Amphibia > Caudata > Salamandridae > Lissotriton > Lissotriton helveticus. The sequence goes on along the minus strand of NC_136061.1, from coordinate 987,286,458 downwards.
GCTGCACCACTCCTGGGGCAATCTTTGAAATAAATCCCTGGCTTTGCGACAGCAAAGCCTCTCCAGAGGAAGGCGACAGACTTGAAAATTCAGGTTATGCCCCAGGCACAGCTGAGTGACGGATAGGGCGCAGACCTAGCACTAATGTTATATCCACGCACCACTACCCCTTGGGAAGAATCTTTATTTGGAACCCAGGGTGAGCACATGGCTCGCCTGCTGTTGTTGGGGTGGGTCATGCTTATAGACCTCTAATTATGCTTCTCACGCAGCCGCTCTAGGGGTTTGTGATAGATACAGAACCCAAGCTATGCACACAGCAGCCGCTTCTGTGTGTGTCGACCTGGACATAGAACCCAATACTATGCTTCATGTGCAGCCACTTTTGTGAGAAGACATGAACATAGAACCCAGGTATTGTACCCTCCTTGAAACCCTGAGCTAAAGAACTGGGCATGCCATGTAGCTTAGAATACTCACCAGGGACATTTGCTTTTGGGTGAAGACGTAGAAGAAAACATGCACTTGGCAAAGCTGCTCATGGTGTATTGTCTTGGGAATTGAATGGAAAGACGCAGCTGGCACCGCTTCCACTGAGGGAAGCACGAGGACCAGGAACTACACCTAAGACAGTCTTTCTTGTTGTGGAACATGGACTTAAATCCATGCTTCGCACATACGGTCCACAGTGCTATTCCCACATTTACAGAGCATCGGTATTGAATGGTCCATGTACAAACTTGACTAATATGAACCCATCTTCCCTTTGGTAAGGCTAATTGTGCTGTCTACATAACTAAAACTATGCATCTGGCCTGCTGGTCTCAGAATTAGCTAAATGATCTCCACAGCTTGGAATTATGTGTCTAACTCCCTAGTATTTTGGTTTCTTGGTCCATCACCATCCTTGAGAATTGTGTGCATATATCCTACCCTATAGATTAGCCCTGCGATCTCCATGCCTAAGGACTTTGTGTAAGTGTCCTACAAGCATACCTATTTTTATGCAAGTGAATGCTCAGGGTTTGGTCTAAATTTGCGGGTTTTGAACTACCTCCACACCTATCCTGTTTGTTGATATTTGTTGTTATTGACATATTTGTCCTGTTCAACCTCCAACCCTGAAAATTGTTCCTGAGATTTGACAAATAATCTGGTTAAATGTCATGCTATGTTTGAGGCGCCTGATCACAGTCAATTTCCTAATAATTTCTGCTGCTTAATTTACTTAACCCTAAAACATTTCTTCTCTGCAGCTGTATGAATATGCATGCTACTCCCTGATGCTAGATTACAGGGTTTTATACATGAGTAGTTAAGGTGGGTTCTGCTGTGATATCCTTTCATGGTCGCCAAATAAAAAAATAAAACATCCTCTTGGATTTTCTAAGGTGCACTTTAGGTCAAAAGTGTCCAGGTGCAACCGATTATACTTGAACAAGACCTGTAGCTTCTTGCAATTCTAAAACTGCGCCAAATGGTTTCTGATACTATTAACTGCCTAAGCCTTTCAGGTATAAAGTCAGCTGTAAGGTAGTTTTTTAAAAACTTAACATATGCATTTTAACCATGTTCTACTAGAATATGAAGTTATTCACATCTATCCACATAAATATGGACTTCAGGATATTGACTACTATTGTATAGTCAACATAGGTACATTTAGCTATGTATTCATTTGCTAATCTTAACCTACATACACTGATAATACATATATATTCAAGGTACACAATGAAAGGCTCAGAGAAAGGCTCAGAATATCAAAACTACACTTCAATATGTATTCTTACCCAAATGACACAGAGGTAGTTGATATCCTGGAATTGATATTTTTGTAGGTCAGTATTAGTAGCCTTGATAGTCTGACATACAACCATATGAACCTAAAGATTCTCTCCATTGCATGCTCAACACCAAAAATCAATTTCTCAGTTAGGTGCCATGAAGGAGGCAGTACGTAACACGTTTCACATTCACTTCAAACTAATGGTGTCTTTCGAGGTTTGAGACCTTCTCTGAAGCCCGTTTGAACGTCAGAAATACCCCTAGTGGGTCTTTGTCTGTACTAATGGGTAGTGAAAGTGTCCCTGTGTTTGAAAACTGTGCTCAAGGTAGGGCATTCCAATACCTAAAATGGCTGCTGCATGTGTAGTTTGTCTCCTTACATGGCTTTCAAGATGTATACACCAGGGGTTGGAGCACCATACAAAGATGGATGGGCTTCTCTGACGTGGTCATCATTTTTATTCTACTCTGATACCAATATGGGAAAATTACACTCGAACATCATTATGCATCCGCGCTTCCTGTCTCGTAACATGATGGGAGGAGCAATCAGCAAATGATGATAACGCTCTGTCTCTCTGGTAACTGCAGTTGGCTGCGCGTGCTCTCTAATGATCAGTGTTCATGCCTCATTTGCTAGTGCAATATAAATAAACATAAAAACAAATGCTGTGTGATATCGCGCTGTGCCCGCTGAGATCGCGTTTGATCTCAGGGATCTAATCTGCCTATGAATATGTTCCTTGGCTTGCGCACAAAGATGGCATCTTTGTCTTTGCACATCCCTGAGATAATCCTCAGACTGTAGTTACTGGCAGCAATGTCATCCCTGGGTGGACACGTCTTCCAGAATAAGGTCTTTTTTCTGGTTGTGATGTCATCACCTCCATGTGAGGTTGCTGCTAGGGTTGAAGCCTATGATGCTATCACTAAGTGTCGGTTCTGTCGTTAGAGTGAGTTTATTTTGTTGGTGTCCATCGGCTGCTCTCAATGATGTCATCACTTTGCAATCGTGTTTAACCTGCCAGAGCGTGGTTGATGTCATCACAATGTTACTACTTCTAATCAGATTTCCCTTGGGTTGTTCGCAGTGGTACCACACGTGCAACCAGGTGTAGTGCCAGTCAGTGCAGTTTTCCGGCAGTGATGTCGCTCACCATGCCACCTCGTGTTCTGCTCAGTAGTGTGGGGTTCAGTCAGTAATATACTTGGGTTGCTCTCAATGATGTCATCACTGTCCGACTATGCGTTCTGCTTGACAGTGATGTCATTATGCTGTAATCATGTTGCCAGTGTTGCAGTTAGTAAGACAATACCGGGATGTGCTCGTTCCTTTGAGCGGGTTATTCCCTGTGATGTCAGCACAGCGCACCCACCTCTTTGAATATTGGAATGCTGCTTTTTCAAGAAGATTTTGCAATTCAGAACAGTATTCAAATGCCTGTAATACTACGGGTCTTCAAGGTTTTTCGGATTAACCCAATGTTGTCATTGCGAAGCATTTCTCTTCTTCCAGGTTAACGGACCGCAATATCATATTATATTTTTTCGGGTACTTTAAAGTGCAGACCTAGCCAATAGGTGCTGAAAATAACATTGCTTTTACATTTGTCAGAGCTTTATGATAAACATCTGATGAAGTTTTCTGCACTCAGTCACGTAAACCCGGTTGAAAAACCAATTGTCTCGCTTTTACCACACGTTTTTTATTGAATCATTTGTAAATCTACTGTATGTTGTTACTTTAATTTGAAACCCCTTTTCAGTTGTGAAAACGTGGGACAGATGCTCATGTAATTTGTGATTGTCCAGCTTTTCCTTGGCTTAACTAACATGTTTTGAACACTTTTGTCCGCTCGTATGACAATTAATGTCCAACCAGTTTTTAGGATAGTTCATGTGTGGGTATACAACCTTTACCACGCAACTTTTACCACGACCTACCTTTACCACGCAACTTTTACAACGCAGGACCCTTTACCACGCATACCATTACATCGCTGGTATTTACAACGCAGGTACCTTTACAACGCATACCATTACAACGTAAGTATTGGTAAGTATATAATTTTATTTAAAATATTTTAGGTTTGGGTTTTGGGTAAATGGGTATTTTTAGGGTTCAGGGTCAGTTTTCAGTTTTGGGTAAAGGGGTATTTTTAGGGTTCAGGGTCAGTTTTCAGTTTTTGGGTAAAGGGGTATTTTTAGGGTTCAGGGCCAGTTTTCAGTTTTTGGGATACAGGGGTATTTTTAGGGTTCAGGGTCAGTTTTCATTTTTTGGGGTACAGGGGTATTTTTAGGGTTCAGGGTCAGTTTTCAGTTTTTGGGTAAAGGGGTATTTTTAGGGTTCAGGGTCAGGTTTCAGTTTTTGGGGTACAGGGGTATTTTTAGGGTTCAGGGTCAGTTTTCAGTTTTTGGGTAAAGGGGTATTTTTAGGGTTCAGGGTCAGTTTTCAGTTTTTGGGTAAAGGGGTATTTTTAGGGTTCAGGGTCAGTTTTCAGTTTTTGGGGTACAGGGGTATTTTTAGGGTTCAGGGTCAGTTTTCAGTTTTTGGGGTACAGGGGTATTTTTAGGGTTCAGGGTCAGGTTTCAGTTTTTGGGGTACAGGGGTATTTTTAGGGTTCAGGGCTGGGTTTGGGTTTTGGGGTACAAGGGTATTTTTAGGTTTCAGGGTTGGGTTTGGGTTTTGGGGTACAGGGGTATTTTTAGGGTTCAGGGCTGGGTTTGGGTTTTGGGGTTCAGGGGTATTTTTAGGTTTTAGGGCTGGGTTTGGGTTTTGGGGTACAGGGGTATTTGTAACATATATATTTAAAAATTAATAAATAAATATTAATATAAATAATTAAAATATTAAATATTAAAATAATAATTTATTAATTAAAAAAAATATTTTTAATAATTACATTATTTTACCATATTATTTACTTACCTATACTTACGTTGTAATGGTATGCGTGGTAAAGGGTCCTGCGTTGTAAAAAATGCGTGGTAATGGTCTGCGTGGTAAAAGAACGCGTGGTAACGTCATATATCCTCATGTGTGTAACCCTCCCCCCCCCCCCCCCAAAAAAAGAAGACAACATCATTTAACACAGCTACTCTCAGTGTTTTGTAGCAGCCCCAGGGCAGCAAAAGTGTGGTACACATAGCTGTCACAAACATGGTCTTGCACACAATACCTCACCCAATCCCGATGACATACAACAGGAATGAATATATATGCAACACACTTGTCCCGCTGGCATGTGGTTCCTTATACTTGTTGGCACTTCAGCATTTACCAAGCCTATATCTCTATTCATCAGGACAGTGGCATACACCACTACAGGAGACCTCACCCACCCAATTCAACCTCATGCCAACCACCACTTTCCAGCTTGAGCAGATACTACCTATGCAGACAGTGGTGTAACACCAAATTATGGGGGGCGGGGAGGGCTGCAGAATGTGACGAATGCACCTTAGGCCTCCATATCTCACTGATGTTCATAGACAATCTCTACTTCTTCCTGCATATTGCTGAAGGGGGTCCCCCGTAGGGTGGGGAACCTCCTGAGTCACAGGGGCCTGCTTTATGATTGTGTAAGCACACATCAATCCGTGGAAGGACAGCCTATCACAAGCCCTACCACTAAAGCAACTACGGAAATAGTAGGCATGGCAGGCATCCATGGTGCTGCCATCAAGGAGACAATGGAAACCAGCAAGCACACACACACACACACAACTCTCACTCTCTCTCTCTCATTCTCTCTCTCCCTTTCTACCCCACACTGCTCGGGTGGGTGGAAGTGGAAAGTACCTAAAATCACCCTTTTTACTCGGATTATATGCCAACATTCACAAAGACCTGCTATTTCTTTATTTTTTTTCTTAAACATAGTCTCTATATAAACTTTTAGTTCATTAAATGCATGCATATTTTATCGTCTCCCAGATGCAAGGACAGCGGCCATACCTTGCTGGGTCAGCTGCATTGTGTTTGGTATTGGGTTATGCACATTACTTCGTTTCACTTCCAGGACAGATAAAATCGGTGCAGCTAGTCTAAAGAAGTGCTTAAATGTCAGCTACAGTTTATAAATGCTTTCCTCAGTACCACTGAAAATCATGATGATATGTACTGCAAGCATTTTTAGCAAACATTTATGAAACGCAAGATTCTTTTGATATGCTACTGAAATGTTATTGTTGAAAATTGGGTTACCTGTTGAGGGGGTGAGAACCTACTCAAGCAGCAACCACAATCTTTGTCAGGGTGAAGTCACAAGCAAACCACACATTAATCAAGGCTTAACCTTCTGGTAGTTTAGCACAAAAGCAGACAAGGTTAACTTAGAGGTAATGTGTAAAGTAATTATGAAGCACTTCAAACAGTAATAAAGTGAAAACACAATACAAGAAAAATTCCACACCAATTTGGAAAAACAGCATACCGTTTAATAAATGAATGACACCAAAATGACAAAAATCCAATCTGTAGAACTGAAGATATGCAATTTTAAAGATTTAAGTTCAAATATTGTCAAAAAGCACACAGTGCCAGTGTCAGCCAGTGAAAGAGTGACAAACTCAGGTCAACCAGATGGAACGTGAGCCAGCTAGTCCCACTGATTAAAGTCCCTTATATCCCGGTAGCAGAGTGATGCAATGTAGCCCGCAGAGGATGCGCCGTGCTGCAGAGGTGATAGAAGGTCCTGGGGTGGAGATGAGTCATGCTGGGCGGCTCCGGGAAGCTGCAAGGCTGCGATGCAAGATCCTGAGTTGTCATAGAGGATGCTTTCAACTAGGGCTTGCAATGCAAAGTCCTGCATCAAAGATGTGTTGTGCATAGGCTGGTTCCAAAGAAGTTGTGGGGCTTGTGAAGCAGAGTCCTGCATTGTTGTCAAGAATATCATTGATGAAGGGCTTGCGATGTGAAGGCCTGTGTCGGGGATGCATCATGCAGCCGCAGTTCCGATGGGCTGTCGGGCTGCTATGCGATGTTGCAAAATCCTGCATCAAGGATGCGTTGTGCAGTGGTTATGATGTGGAGTTTTGCAAGGCAATGGATCCCGCAGTGTCTGTTCTTCTGAGTCCACAGATGACCATTAAATTAATGGGGTGACCCAGAAAGGTACTGGACCTGGGTTTCGTACGATATAGAAAAAATGGTCCGAGACCTCTATATTTGATGCCTGAATTAATCAGTGGCTTTGTAGTTTCAACAGAATTGGAAGCTTGTCCCAAGGGATCAGCTATGTTCAATTAATGTATCTCATTGTCTACAACATTAGAATTTTAAAACAAGCAATAGCAAAGCAATATACAACCTAGAGTAATATTTAATCTCTCAAGGTCAACAACTTAATCATTTTTCAAGCATTTTTGAATAAATAAAAAATAACGGTTGCCCCAATTAGAGCGTGCAAATAGAAAAAGTGTAGTGATAAAGTGTGTGAAATTAGGAAGGAAAGGAATTCACAGAGAGTATTTGTGACATAAAATATTCAAAACAATTTATACATATATAACAGACAAAAAAATATCAATTCATCGTACTGTTCAACCTGGCCAAGAAAAGAAACCAATTTCAATCAAGCTTTTTAACTATTCATTGATCAGTGTCCAATTAAATTCTGCACATCATTATATAGGAACAATTTGGTCCAGGTTTGTCTAAAGGCGTCGACGTTTCGACACGTCTTTGCGGCCTGTCGGTCATTTAAGCCTGGGCCATGCGAGTCTTCATCAGGACAATCCTGTCAAATGTGGCTTTGGGTCATAGTTTACAGGACAGGTGTTGTTATAAAGTGTAATGATGAGGGTGTAGATAGGGTTCGGAAATGGATGATGTAGGATAATGTGGATGGTGGTATGGGATATGTGTGCAGTTGGTGGTGCATTAGAGACGCTGTGGAGTTAGTGTAAAATGTAGGCATTTCAGGGTGCCAATGGTAAAGGAGAGTATAAATAGTATATGCTGCTGTAGATTGGGACTTCACAAATAAAGAAGAGAACAGAACATATACTGGGGAAGTCAGTAAATGACAACAAAGTGCACATTGTGGACAGAAGTGGCATGGGGTAAAGGGAGGATGCAACATCTTCTGGGGAGTTTAGCTGGTGATAGAGGTAGTGATCATGGCATGTAGGCAATGTAATTTGTAAGTGGCATTTTAGAGAGAAGGTGATGGTATAGAGTGTAGTTGTTGTAGGATGTATGTATTAAAGACTCTCGTGTGTTAAATTTGATGTATGTGGTGATGTAGTGTGTAAGGTACTAGTGATGGTGTAGCTTATAAGAGGTGTGGTGCTTTGGTGTGGTGTTTTAGGGTGTAACTAGCGGTATACCTGATTTGGAGTAAAAGTTGGGCTATAGGTAAATGCTGTGGTGCGTTAAGTATGTGGGCTGTAGATCTTTATGCAAGGCATTGATCGTTGTGTAGGGAGAAAGTTGCATAAAGTGCAGGATGTAGGTTGTGTAATGATGTATGGTGTGGCTCCAAGGTGTAGGAGGTCAAAACTGTGACTAATGGTGTAGATACTGCGACCAGAGGACGTATAGTGTGCAGGTGGGTGGGTGCTGGTGGAATGGAAGGCTGGGGAGTGAATGGAAGGAAGCAGTATGCAGAAAAAGTAGATGCCTGTTGAGCGCTGGTGTGGTGCTCAAGATCAACTTGGGAGATTGAAAGGGAATGCTTTTGCTTGCTCCAAGCAGTTCTAGTGTATGGGTGGCATAGGGCATGAAGTGGGGTCTGCGGCAGCTGCTTGGGTAGAGGAGGTAGAAACAGGGTAGACTGCCCTACTTACAGCAACATGCACTAAAGAATAAGGGAAAGAAAGCCAACACCTTGTTTGCTGAGACAGAAAGAATGAAGCTTACTTTAACTTCTGGCATTACTACGACCCATTCCTTTAAAACGGAATTAATAGTGTGGACCTCATGTCCCTAAAACTGAACAGTGGTAGGTATTTCTGGCCCTGCGGCAGTGCTAGGGTGGAAGGAATGTATTTTGGGCAAGAGGAGCACAAAGTGAATATTATATATTTTGTGCAAGAGGAGCATAACAAGTCAAGTTTCAAGTTTAAATACTTTATTCGACAACACTGTCATAAAAGCATGTTTCCCTAGGCTATAACAATAAATACTATTCTAAAATTTAGGAACAAGATAAAATGCAAATTAAACCGTTCATGATGTATAGTGCTGACGAATAGTTCAGTTCATAAAAAATCCAGCATATAAAATCCAAGTCACAGCATAGAGCCTTGCATGCATATGCAGTTATAGTTACAATTTTAAAGTGCGCGTGCGTATTAGCCAGGCCCACCCCATGTATTTGGCCACAGCGATAGCAAGATACGGGGCACAGTTAGATCTTAATATTCTCAGTGCCTCTGAGCAATTCCTAGTCCCTAAATTCCTGCATACCGGCTTTAGCCATCTACTTCTTGGGGCAGCATATAATGGGCAAACAAACAAAAAATGTGGGATGTCTTCTACATGTACTTTACAATGAAAGCAGGTATTCACATTACCAGAGGACCATTTGACAGTAAAAGCATTAAGGGGTAAGGAGCCAATTCTAAACTGGAAATATAACTTCCTATCTAGGGGTTTGGAAATCAAATCCCAATACTGTTCGTATTTAGGTATGGGTTTAAAATCCAGGAACTGGGATGTCAACATCGATGGTTGGTTAGAAATCAATGCCGTGTTAAATATCATGTCCCAGTAAATTTTTTTCAAACATGTCTTGGAAGGAAAAACCTGTGGATCTACTGCTGTCCACAGGTGATCTAGGTGCAGTTTTTGGAGCAAGGTTCTTACTTCATTGAGCCATAATATCTTATGAAAACAATCGGAGCTTACAACATCCATTAGAGCAGCTGCGTAATGATTCAGTTCGGGAGTAGTTTTTACGCGTCTCCAATATAGGAGGGGACGCAATCTTATCATGTCCTCTATCTTTTTCCTCCCGAAGTCATATTGTAGCGGGATCGTGGGTGTGCTCTGGGGTGCACCAATCATTCGTCGAAGAAACGTATTTTCTGCGACGACTAGTGGGCTCAAGTTTGAGAAGCCCCATAACTCTGATCCATACAAGCAAGCTCCCAAAACTTTCATGCTGTAAATCTCCATAACTGGCTGGGTAGGTTTTGTGAATGAAGATTTGTATTTTAGCGCTATTGAACCTGTCAATTGGTTAAACTTTAGCACCACATTATCCATATGAGATTTCCAGTTCATGTTTGACTGTAATAAAATGCCTAGATAGGTAAAAGCATTCACTTCTTCCAGTACAGAGCCATTAAAATACATTTTCCCCTTGAATTTCTTAACCGGGCATAAGTTTATGAACTTTGTCTTTGATGTATTTAGTTCTAAGCCCCGGTTCCGGCAGAAGTCACCAAAAGCGTTTAGTGTCTTTTGTAATCCACTGGGGGTCCGCGAGACCAGCAGGGTATCATCGGCAAACATCAATACTGGTACTCGCTCCCCACCTAGTATTGGAGCATCTGTCATGGATTGTTTCAAGAAATCAACTATACCATTAATATACAGTGAGAATAAGGTGGGGGCCAGGACACAGCCTTGCCTTACCCCCCGCTCTACCGGGAAGGATTCTGTGACATCTCCCTGGGCACCCCACCTAATCCGGGCATAGTTGTCTTCGTGCAATCTCACAAGCAGGGTCAACATTTCTGGGCTTATTCCAAGTTCCCTCAGTACAATCCAAAGTTTGTGTCGGGGTACTAAGTCAAACGCTGACTTCAAGTCCACAAAGACAGCGTATAATGGCCCGTTTGTCAGGGTTACATTTTTCCAGAACATTGTCAAAAAGTGGAATACCTGATCGACAGAGCTAGTTAGGGGGCGGAAGCCTGCTTGGTACGGGGAGAGGATGTCCTTATCATCAATCCAGGCTTGTATTTTGTTTTGTAACATCCTGCCCATCAGTTTTTGCGCCGCATCGATAAGGCTGATGGGCCTGTAGTTGCTTGGTAAAGCCTTGTCCCCTTTTTTAAAAACCGGTATTATCTCCGCGCCCTTCCATGTTGCTGGGATCGTGGCACCTTGTGCGATTGCGTTAGCAAGCCATACAAAATATTTACACCAGTTAGTCCTGTCGGCTAAGAACACATCCCCTGGTATTCCATCAATACCTGGCGCCCTACCTCTGGTTACTCCATCCATAGTCACTTGTGCATCTTTCAATGTGAATAGGGCTTGGGTGTATAATACCCTTTGCAGGGGGGTTTCAGTTGGGGGAGGTAAATTGTCTGCGTATTGCGGTTTGAAGAATTCCACCCAGTCCTTCTTCGCTACATGGTTTTTTGGGCAATCAGCATTTCCCCCTTTACCCCACTTTAATATAGCCCAAAACTCCTTCTGTTGCTTAGCAGCACAAGCTTTCTTCAAATCTAGCCATGTGTTCTCATCCCACAATCTTTTTGCCCTATTTTGTGCTTTTCTATAATCATTCCTGGCTTTTAATACATCAGTTTTTGTCCTCAGCGCTATGCTGAGTTTCTGTCGCGCTTCTCTACACGAGTTGTCATACCATGCTCCTTTTGTTAGTATTCTAGAACCTTTCTTCTGTTTAGTTTTTTTGAAGAATAACTTCTGAATATTAGCGAACAGCTTTTGCTGTGACTCTTCAATCAATTGGAGGAGGATAACGTAAATATTATACTTATTATTATACGGGGTCGGGGATTGGTGCAGTCCTCTTTTATTTGCCATGGATTACTCCCCAAATGGGAACTGTTCAAGACTTATTTAAAGGACTTGAACGTGTCATCCTCTATTTGAACCGGCATTGAAAAAGGTATTTTTACCAAACCCGCTGGGTTACAGGGACCTTATATTTAGGCTCAGATTTCACTTGTACAAAACACGTGAAATTCAGAAGTTATAGCTACCTGAGCTAACTATTACTTACACTCCTGCAGTGCACTGCTTATGACCTCACATATTATATCACTCATGACATGGTCAGTGCCATCACTGATAACATCTCAAGTGACATCACTGATTACATCATCAAGTGAGTGTAAGTGTTTTTAAGAACTTAATGGTGTTAAGCACATATACTAACCTACTGCAAAGGTTAAATTAGTATACTAGGTGCACTACTACTGAGTGATACTACTTCTAACATATATCATGTGAGTGGCTGTGGGACTTTATGTATCCTTATGTGTATGGGTGTGTGAGTGGCTGTATGGGTGTATAAGTGGGTGTGTGAGTAGATGTGTGGGTGAGTAAGATGCTGTGTAAGTAGCTGTATTGGTGAGTGATTGGGGATGTCTATGAGTGAGTCACTCATAGACATAGGTGGGCAAGTGGGTGTGTGGTGACTGTATGTGTCAGTGGATGTCTGAATGGCTGTGTGAGGGAGTAATTGGGGATGTCTATGGGTGAGTGAGTGGCTGTTTGAGTGGGTGTTTGGTTAAGTAAGTTGGTGTGTGAGTGGCTGTATTGGAGAGTGTGTGTGTGTGTGTAAATGCTGTATGTGTGAGTGAGCGGATGTGTGAGTGTTTGTATGGATGTGTGATTGGGTATGTAAGTGATTGTGTGGGTGTGTGAGTGCTTGTCCAGGTGAGTGAGTGGTGGGTTGAGAGGCTGTATGGGTAAGTGGGTGTGTGAGTGACTGTGTAGGTGAATATGTGGGTGTGTGAGTAGCTGCATGACTGAGTGAATGGTGGTGTGAGTGGCTGTAAGAGTGAGCGAGTCAGTGTGTGAGTGGTTCTATAGAGGAGTGAGTGGGTGTGTGAGTACTGGTATGAGTCTGTGAATGGGTATGTGAGTGGTTCTGTGGGTATGTAAGTGGGCATACAGGAGGCTGTATGGGTGTGTGAGTGGTACTGTGGATGATGTCATCAGTGATGTCATTTGAGATGTCATCAGTGATGTCATTGACTACTTCATGAGTGATTTAATATGTGAGGTCATACGCAGTGCATTGCGGGAAATAGGTTATAGTTAGCGGAGGTAACTATAACTGCTGAATATTACTGGTTTTGTATGAGTAAAATCTGAGCCTAACTATAACATTCATGTAACCTCTATTTTTTAAGTGAATTTCTAAGGTTTTTCAAATTGTATTTCCTACTTGTAACGTCCCTGTAACCTTTGGGTTCTTACGTGAATTTCTATGATTTTTTAACTTTTAACTAGTATTCGCGTTTGCAAAGTGGTAGAGAAAAGGGTCAGGGCCCTCAACCAGGCTCTCAGAAATCCTGCTGTGTCAGACTTACTGGAGGTAACAGGATGGCTTCTGGGCCCCCAAGAGCCCTCAGCATGCATGAGGACATCATCCCACAACCAGCAGTGTGCCTCTGAAAAAGCAATTGTGCTCCGCTTTCAGCAAGGGAGAGCATTTTTAATGCTCTCCCTTGCTGAAAGCGAGCACAGTTTGCTATATCTTAGCGATAAAGAGTTTAGTCCTGAGGTCCTCAGGACAAAAGGGGACCTCATCGTCCCACCAGCAGTGCACCAAGAGGCATGTTTGCAGAGTGGTGTAAAAAAGGGCATGGTCTCCGACCACTTCTCAGCAATCTCACTGTGTGGGGCTTACTGGAGGTAACAGGTGGGCTTGTTTAAGCTATTTTAAATGTTCTAGCTTCCATGAAGCGAAGCAGAGTTTACTATGGCATGGTGGGAGCAGTGCTTCCGCCATGCCATAGCAAACTGGAATGTCCTGGGGGTGGGCACCTCGGGACATTGCTGGAACTGGGCCTGGGGGGGGGGGTGATGGTCCAGAGGGTCATTTATGGCTTCAAGAGGGGGTGTGGCCCCTCCCATCTTTCAAATATCCCCGGGGAGGTGGTGGTCCATGGGGCTGAGTTGGGGGCTGGAGCCAATAGACATTATTTGTAATCATTGCCCCAGGGAGGTGGCCATCCCCGAGGCTCGGTGGGGGTAGGAGACCCCCACACAGTATGGTACATTTAGCCCCGGGGAGGTGGTGGTGCCCAGGGCTGCGTGGGGGGACTGGAGCCCCCCATGCATTTTTGTACATTTAGCCCCGGGGAGATGGTGGTCCCAAGAGCTAAATGTACCATACTGCGTGGGGGGGCTCCTATAGATAGATAGACAAGCAGACCGTCCGTCCGTCTGTCTGTCTGTCGGACAGACAGACAGAAAGACAGAAAGATACATAGATAGATGTATAACAGAGTGGTGGTAGGCACACTGTAGCTATTGTTAGGGTGACAGAAATATTAATTTTTGGTATTTTTGTCCCTTAATAACTTTGCATCCATTTGACGAATGTCTACAAAGCTTATTAGACCTTTTGCCCCATTTTCATTGTTGGAGTCCTGAAAGTTTTGTGGAGTTTCGTAGAGAAAGTCCAAAACGAAAATGGAGTTCCCAAAATGGGCTTAAAATACAAGCATTTTCCATAGACTTTTATAATTTGTCTAGCAAGAAACCGTCACCTGGATGTTTGTGAAATTTGGGAGTATTACATAGTATGGGGTGGAAATGATTCCGTGGGGTAGAACTGCCAAGTAGAATGAGTAAATGTTAAGTTATAAGGTATTTTTTAGGTCTGTGTATGGCCACGGTAGTACATAGCGAGGACAAGGGATAATCTGATTGGCTAATGTGCAATACACCTTAACAATGTAATTTAAAAAAAGTTGAGTCTTGTAATTCAAATGAGGTCAGTATAGTGGTGATATGTAGGCAATAATGTTTTCTGTCGGACAGACAGACAGAAAGACAGAAAGATACATAGATAGATGTATAACAGAGTGGGGATATGCACACTGTAGCTATTGTTAGGGTGACAGAGATATGAATTTTTGGTATTTTTGTCCCTTAATACCTTTGCATCCATTTGACGAATGTCCACAAAGCTATTCAGACCTTTTGCCCCATTTCATTGTTGGAGTCCTGAAAGTTTTGTGGAGTTTCGTAGAGAAAGTGCAAAACGAAAATGGAGTTCCCAAAACGGGCTTAAAATACAAGCATTTTCCATTAACTTTTATAATTCGTCTAGCAAGAAACCGTCACCTGGATGTTTGTGAAATTTGGGAGTATTGCATAGTATGGGGTGGAGATGATTCCGTGGGGTAGAACTGCCAAGTAGAATGAGTACATTTTAAGTTATAAGGTATTTTTTAGCTCTGTGTATGGCCACGGTAGTACATAGTGAGGACAAGGGATTATCTGATTGGCTAATGTGCAATACACCGTAACAATGTAATTTAAAAAAAGTTGAGTCTTGTAATTCTAATGAGGCCAGTATAGTGGTGATATGTAGGCAATAATGTTTTGAAATGTATAAATATCTGTTTATAAAATTACGGAGTGCCACAATACTTTTATGTGGGTTGAGAGAGAGTACCACGGTACAGTAAAAGTATTTATTTTTAATAACCTATATATATTCATATTTTCTCGTGCCCCTGTTAGGTTGGCTCTTAAAAGAGCCTTTTATTACAGGTGTGTACTTTGGATTTAGATATGGTTTAGTTAGTGTTGGTGGATATTATTAATGAAGATTGTCAGTTGTGGTAAAATGTACACCATATGCACGATTTAGGCACGGTTTGGAAAACACAATGTTGTAGTGATATATGGAAGACATGGTGTGATCTCTTAGAAAGGCAGACACCATTTTGTTGATATGTCTGCACTTTTTTTCATACTTTCCTGCATTTTCTACTGAGTACTTCCAATTTATGATTCTGCAAATATTAGAATGTACAAAATGGGCGTGAGGAAATAAAGTAATTAAAGATTTGAAATTAGCTTTCATCTCTATTTCAATTTGTACACCAGTGAGGCGACCAATATCATTGCCTCCACAATGAATAATTAGTAAATGAGAATACTCACAATTCGTAAGAGAGGAAATGAGAACATGTTACTCCACCTTAAACTTTTTTCAGTCACCCATGTGATCTCAAAATTTGCCATATCTAAATTATGCTCAGTTCCTCTTTGTGTGGCATATTCACTAGACCAAACAATATAACAGTGTCCGATTAGCTACACATGAACCATCTTTTTTGAAGACTACCAAACATCTTCAAGAAATACTGACTTAATGTAGTAAAGTAAAAAAGTAAAACATGAATGCACTGGGCCAGAACACTGGCCAATGACTGCGTATGAAACATATTATACTTATGAAAGAAACATGCTGATTGGCTATATGTGAGATTGGGCTGCTAACAAAGCCAAAACAGTAATAGAAAAGCACATTCATTCCCAAAAAACTATACTGTTTACTTTAAACACAGTACACAGTATCTATAGCAATTTGACTACAATGTAAGGTCACATGACCAGGTAAACCAATGAACTGTAGTATTGTAAGGGTAACCCACACAGTATTTGTGATTCACTTGGTGTTAGCGCCAGTATTGAACTTGGTTCAGTTTACCAGGCGAGGCACACAAATGGTCTTTTGTTGAGTTTGCTCACGTTCATCTCTGGCTGTTTCATGATTTGAAGTGTGCGATGCAAGGCCTAACTTATGACTAGGGTTCCCTGCCATTGATCTGGATTGGCTGGTGTCTCAAATCGGCTCAAGATCTGGAATCACTCTATTTTATGCCCTTAGATAGCGCTGAATTGTTACTTTCCACTGGAAATTTAGAGGCGTATGCTGATTTTAGCCGGAAATCCTGCAGAATTTGTGACATCTTTAAGCACAACAACATACATGAAGCAACAACACACAACTAACAAAGAACAGGACACAACAAAACAGTGAAAACAGAACGTATGGTAACAACAATTGCACTGTAACATGACATTGCAAAAATTCAACACAAAAGTCCAGCAGCACAAAACAAACAGAAGACATCGCCATGACAACAAAATGTATATAACAAAAATGCATACAAATTCTTGTTGCACATTATCAGCTCCAGTAGATCGATTTTATACTTTGTTGGGGGAAAAAAAGTTTGCACTAAGCACTGATCTAGTTCAAGGACGCAAAATTAATCCACTGGCCATCCTCAATAAATGGACCACCTACATCCAGGTCCTAACTGACCTTCCTATATGTCTGCTGCTCTGAAGACCCTTCCAATCGCCCTACAGTGAACATGTGGACCCGCCTACTGGGCACCTTTCTGGGTACACCTGTACTACCAGGCATGAACCTACCAGTCTCACCTGTGCTTCACCTACTGATTCGCATTCTATAGGTCTCATCCGCAAACCGGTTACCCCTCTCTATCTGCATGTAGATTCCTTTCCCATTAGGAACCCCTAACTGTATACACTACACATCAGTCACCCAGTGCCTACCAGGTGCTACTCCCGTACATATAGCATCAGTCTCTCCCATGACTCCTGGACATCCCTATATGCATGTGGTTTCCACCATACCCCCAGTCATTCAGTTGCACCCATTACATGATTGGATATCCCAGGTTTGCATCCTTTCATATCCTTCCCCAACAAAACCGGCCCTACCCATCCCTTATCTTTGCTCGGCCACCTGAAATCGCCAGAATTGTACCTACTTGCCTCCCAAAGCCAAGCTATGTCCACTCAGGGTCCAATCTTTGCCATGTATCTTTGTCCTCACACTGGCAGCGGACATGCTCAAAATCTGAACCCTTCCAAGATCACTTGTTCTTCCTCTGCACACCTTGCCAGATACGACAGTAGGAGCGACAACATCTTCTAGTTCTAATTCTCGCTATTTACTGTTTTCCCCTCATCGGACCGCTTCCTAACAGGTACTACCCACTTCCTGCTCTGGCAGCAGCTCAAGTGTTATGGTTGAGACGTTCAATTAGTACCAAAGTTCAGGTAGCGAAAGCATGCCATGCTTGGAATGATGATTGATATTTTACTGGCGTTATTTGCTTATCTAGAATATAATTCATGAGCATGTTGAATTTGAGCAATAAAGGAAAAGGTTTCCAAAAGTATTTGATTTATCATGATTTTTCTAATGTATTAATGTTTTAAAATAATCTATACTCTGCGAATGTGTCCTTGTTGGCATGTGACCTGACTTTGGCACCTAAATAATGTAGTCTTCCTATGCATTGCTGCCAAGATTGCAAGATAATGATTTAAGACACTAAGCTCGAGGCCTTTGCTACAGATGACAAGTTTCTGTCTCTGAGTGAGAGTTTGGTGATGTTAATCCTTGTGGGTCGGCAAAGCTGTTAATGAGCTACAGTATTTTTTCATCTTATTAACGTTATTTGAACCTTCCTGGGGTTAGAAAAAAGTAGTCTGTAAGAAGAAGATTGCAGCTGGAGTGCTTAATAAGTAAGGACAAAATATTTGGACTTTACTGTTTAAATATGAATGTGATTGTTCTTTAGGTACAGCACATGCCAAATCCTGTCTCTGGTTGAGGTTCTTATTAAATAGCTACAGATGCTTTATACTGTTACTATTACTTTATTGATCGATACATAATTTACATTTACATTTTAACTTTGCAATTACCATGATTTTTATGAGATCATCAATAAGACATGAAGATCTACAAAACCCCTTTGAACCCCACTGTGGTCCATCAGACTTGCCCGCTTCGCTCATGCCATAAATCGCATCCCCAACTTTTATGCCCAGTCACTTTCAAATGTTAACAGCCACCACTGCTGTATGCCACTCCATTCAAAGCCACTCTGCGGTATGCCATTCCAGCATACGCTACTCCACTATGTATACTCTGCAGCACTATCTGCCACATTATTGTATCACGCTCCACTTAATAACAGTCCACTCCACAAATCTAAACTGGGCGAATATTACAAAATTGTTACTAACATTATAAAAACCATTGAAATTCACAAAAAATCCCATAGGTTAAAGATAAGTTATAGTTAGAAAAACGTTATTTATGTTTTGTATACAAAGCCAACTTAAACTACACATACATTAGACATTCTAAAGCTATAGTTATCTCTTAAATTTATGATTCCTACACCACTAACACACTTATTTATATCTTGTTTCTGCAAAACACACCTTAAATTACACCACCATTTCAAATACAAAAGTTATACTTATTTGGTGAATTCATCATTTACGCTCCAATTTGACATTACTTTAAGTCATAATTACAGCTCACATTTATACTTACACACCGTCTTTAACTTAATATCACAAGCACACTTCCGTACACAGTCTTGTCACCTCATTCGCCACACTACGTAAACTATTATACTAACTTTTAACATTTGGATCGGCCAATTTAACACATCGCAGTATGATCATAAACCACCAACTGCTGTAGATAACTTTCGGATTGTGTTCATGTCACATTGGCGGTCACTTCACTATGCTTACATATAACTATACCAGATCATGAATTTATGAAAAAGATCCCATTAATCTAAGTTAAAGTTTCACCAATCAATGCTCGGTGTGTACCCATTACCAAATGGATATTATCTATTTGTATAGTAATAATGTCCTTGATCTTGTATATCCAGTCCAGGTGGACAAAAACAAAAAACATCTTATTTATATTATTCTAACAGTCAGTAAGGCTCTTTGCCAAACGTGCATACGTGACCAAACAAACCTATGAGTTGATGACCATGATCCCATATATTTTAGGAACATTTTATGTCGCTATATTTCATCCTATACACATTCATAAACTGTCGTTAATAAACGACTTTTGTCTCTTTTTCAAAAAATAATGTCCATATTTCATCAATCCAGTCCAAGTGGACGTAAAATCAACTTTTGCATACAGCATCATTCATATCATGCTGGACCTTTTCAACTTCATATAAAATTGTCAGTTCTTAAATTCATATGTTATTTTTACATTCCAAGATCTACATGACTATTGTATACCTTCATATATGACAGGTGTCTCTATGAATCATATACGTTGCAGATCGTACTTAATAAAACTGTATTATTTCTCATAAATTTAAATGTGAAGCCCTCTCCCAAAGGGTATACTTAACTAAATAAGACAAAATTAACAAGAAAAAGCAAAAGCAAAAGAAACTACTGGCTTACGGGACCCATGATACTCCATATGTCCGAATGTACCCAAAGTTCCTCATCCTGGTTTAGGTATCCTGGCTGTTTTAATTCAAGCACATTGTTTTAGATTCCAAAATTCCCAAGTGCTTTAGTCTATTACCACCCTCTTAAGAAATGCTGGAGAAATGTAAACAGGAGCAACACTGCTGGTCGCAGGCTGAGGTAGCCCTTTCTGTTTTGGCTGGCTGCAGCTGTTGTTGGTTGGGGGCACGATGGGGATGAGGGGGCAGGACATTTACGGATTGGGTGCAGTCCCCACCAGATATCCCGCACCCCCATGCGAAGCCACTAGCCTGAAACTCTCCACTTGATTGTAATGTGGGTTGAGATCCCGATAAATTCGAGAGAGATTGGCAGTGACAGCTTTGGGGCCCAGAAGAAAGCCGCGCGCTTCGCACTTGTCATGTTCTTCAGCAGAAGCTAAAGGGTGTGTGATGGCAGCCTGGGTGTCACCACTGCCCTTCTCGTCCTCCTCAGTGCCAGCCCTCCATGGGAAGCTTTGCTGAACGAGGCCGCCATAGAGGAGGGGGCAGGGACAGGCACTGCCAGGAGGGAACAGCACCATAGGGCAGAGATGAGGGCAGAAGCAGACACTGTCCGGAAGTGCTCAGCCTAACAGAGAGAGATGGAGCTAGGAGTGGACACTGCCTGAGAGGGTGCCAGGCAGCATTGGGACAGAAGTGGGTACTGCCGGGCAGGGACCCAACCAGAGATGGAGGTAGGAGTAGACACTCTGAGCAAGTACAGTTTTACCATTCCTAATTCCATATTTATGCACCTAGAACGAAGGAGAGAGAAATAAACAGTGGGAAGATATAGAGATATGCAAAGAGGGAAGAGCGAGATAATCAGCGTGAGAGAACGAGAGAGAAAGCACCAGGTCATCATAGTAATTAAATAGTTTTTTTATAGTGCTTCATGCTGGATGCCTCCAGCTTCTAAGAACTGTAATAAGAGGTGACACTTCTACCTAAATCAGTGCTACTCAGTTCATCAATGAGGAGAAAGGAAGATGGGGTCAGGGAGAATAAGGCTGGCTTCAACAGAGAGTAAGCGGAATGAGGTAAGCAGCATGTCCAGTGAGTGAAACAAACAGAGAAGGGTCTGTGACTAAGAGAGTGTGTTATCAACAGGCAAGGAACAATAAGCGAGAGTGAAGAATAATGAGATAGACAATCCAGGAGGATGAAGGGAAGAGGAACACAGATGAGGAGAAGGCGAGAACACTGCGAGTAAAATGAGGAGTGAGAAAAGACACTGGAAGAGAAAAAGAGCAAGACAAGGTACATATGACAACAAGAGAGACAAGGGGAATAAGGGTGAGTGGACAGAAAGGATCTGAAACTCTAAGCTGTATGTTGGAGGAGAGCCTTTATGATATAAAGGAAGATGCCTGGGGTTGCAATGATGATGTATGAGATGATGTCTAAATGGGAGACATCGTTTACAATGCATGCCATTACAACGCATTCACCAAAGTAACACCCCGGGGGAGTTAGAATAGTAATTTACGTAGAAGTGGATTATGCTTTGTAATGACATTCGTTGTAAAGACATTCGTTGTAAAGACATTCGTTGTAATGGATTTTGCATTGTAAAAAAATGCATTGTAATGGCACGGGTTGCAAATGCGTGCGTTGTAACGTGTCCTATTCTGTTCAAATATGGACCTGGTCAGGCATTTATTTTGAAGGTAATTACACATGTCATCAGTTGGACGGGGGGGGGCTTGTGTGATGTTGTAGGAGCTAGAATAAACAGAAGTAAAGAGGTGAGCAAAGATTATGTAAGTGATGATGTTTTTATATGGGCCTTGGCTTTTAATAAATATATGTGATGACGTCATCAGAACGACCCGGAGTTACATTAATGGTGCAAGTTCAATTTTGATCAAATAGACCTGGGTCTATTGTGATGACGTATGCAATTATGTCATTCTAAGGATCTGAAGCTGTAGTTATGATGTTCTATATAGACCTACAGCTGCAGCATGGAGTTTAATGCAAAGAATCCTAGGGTTCTAACAAAGTGTGACTTGAAGGAAGCAAGAAGTCCTGATATTGTTACATCCATACTGTAAAGGTAATAAGGGCTCTTTGTTCGCGCCCCACAAATCATATCTGGTGGAAGCCTTTACCTTTGCTTACCCAGGCACTGTGAGCAATGGAGGAGACAGGGGACAATTGAACAAGACAGGAGAGTTCCAGCTCGCTGTATCGCCAGGCTCTGCTTTCTAAAGACGTGGTATTAGAGTGATTGGCATATCTTACATGTGTTGCGGGGGGAAGGGGAGGAGGGGTCTGAGACTCACATAAGACTGCAGCTGCAAGCCATCTCTGACTAAAATAGGATAGTATCAGACAGGCACCATCACATTGAAGGGAGAACATTTACTGATCAAGAAACATTTCTTATCCCGCCTTTGTTTTAAAATATTGCCATTTTGAGTCATTTATGTGGTCAACTACCCTAGAATGTGTGGAACGTATGAATGTGATTTATAGCCTGATAAATACATTCTAAATGTTGTTTTCAGATTTCCTGTGCTCATAATAATTGAATGCTGGTTTTGTACGGTGCTCACATACCTAGGAGGCCGCTTAGGGGCTCTGATAAAAAACCTTAACTTGATCACGAACGTCTAAGGTGATTTTTGTTAACAAATAGAGCCAATATCAGCAAATTATTCGACCGAGTACTGGCTTGTTGTAAGTGTAATGTTACTTGCTGTATCATACATCTGGATGCAGTGACAGAAGTAGCAAAATACCAGTCGGGCGGCACGCTAAGCTAAGCACAGATTTTCAGCTTAGTTGCTTTCAAACCACGCTCTTAATTACATCGGTCACATCCCTTTGAGAGACCCCGAGTTTTTTCATCCCACTTAAAGCCCTACCTCCCACCCTACCTTTCACCCTTTCACCTTCTTTCATTCCATGTTTTTTTCTTTGCCATCTATCTTCCCCACCCACCCTTTTTTCTCCCCTTTCCTGCTTCACATCTTTTTTCTTTCTTTCTTTTTTATTTATTTATTCATAAAGTTTTATAGCGCGAACACGATCCTGAAGGTTATCAGAGCGCTTTACAAAAAGATGGAAGGAAGGTAATAAGTGCAATAGCGACATCAACAAAAGCATAACAAATATGAATAATGACTGCACATAGGGGTCAAAGGAGAATAATACAACAGCTAATATATAGCGGGCTAAGAAGGGGGCAAACGGTAAGGTACAGAGAGTAGCATCAAATGGAGGTCTAATGGTTGTAGGATCAGAGACTTCGAGCGGATGACCATAACCCATTTAAGGTAAGCACTTTTTCATTAGGAATCTTTTAGCTTACAGTTTGAAAGCAGCCGTGGAGGAGAGTCTGCGTACTTCCGGTGGAAGAGACTTCCAGATCTTCGGGGCAGCCCCGGAGAAGGCTTGTTGGCAGGTTCTCTTTTTTCTATAGATTTGTGGTTTCTAGAGGAAAGAGTTCGTACTTCTTGAGGGTCTACCACCCCTGGATAGTTCAAGTTTTTGCGCTAGGTATCTGGGGGGGTTGAAATGGAGTGATTTGTGTGCCAAACAAGCCATCTTTAGCTGATTTCGAGCTTCGTAAGGCAACCATTTAAAGGATTTTAGGACAGGGGATATGTGCGCATTTCTTTTTGTACCTGTTACCATTTATTATTCTCTCTCTTTCATGCTAGTTGTTTTGCTCTTAGTCACTCTTTGTGTTTCCCTCTATTTTAATTATTTCTGTTTCCTTTACGATGCATGCCATCAGACATACAACCTTTATATTGTATTCTCTTACTGTTATTTATGACCATTTGCTATGCAGATCTGCAGATAAAAGAGGCTTATAAACAACTGACTAATGTTTAACTGAGGCCCAGGTCTGCAGATCATCAGCTCTAGCAGCACCTTTAAACTGCGAATGTGGGGGTTCTTTATGCCACTACATGCTGTACCAGCATGGTAGAATAAGACAAACAGGAGGGAGCCGGCAGGTGCTGACCGAGAGGACTAATGTTCAATAGAAGTACTGTAGTGGAGATGGAAGGATACAACCAAACATCCAAATGTATTAGGTGAAAGATAAATACACCCTGAGACTGAGCCAAGTCATGATTGACAAAGTGTCAAGCCAATGGCTGAAAGAGGCTGGTAGAAGAAAGCCAGAGGTTGAAAGGTGCCTACCCAAAGTTCACTCTATGTATATTGTAAACTATAGGCCTGTTTGACAGCTGCAATGTCAAACTCCTAAAACGATTATTTATCTGTGCCAAAATCATTAAATCAAATTAAACTACATTGGCATGAATTTAATTTGTACTTTCTTTTTCATTCAAAAATCCAACTCCTACCACCCACTCTCTAAAAATGGTTTACAGAGCCCTCTTAAACGTCACAGGTTAAGAAAATCACGACGAGCCCTTACATTTTATTTGACTGCATCCCCAACAATCATATTTTACCACCTTCAGTTTTTTACAAACTAGAGTAACATCGCACCATTATAAGTTCAAAGAATAAAAAAAAAGATAAAGGGACAGCATGAATGACTGCTCAAGGTAGGCGCTCAGAGCCACATGGGCCTGCATAGGGAAACAGTGGTGTAGTTGAGCATCACAACTTTGCAGCCATGCTTGTGGTCTCTATGTGCAGCTCCCACATAGGCAAGGAGGCAGCCTACTGCCATTTATCAGCACCCCACCCCCAGACAAAGAAACATTCCTGCTGTCAGGGCTGGATAGACTTTTTATTTCACTGGGCGTTTCCTCGGAGGGCTGGAGCCCTTGGAGGTCTGTTTTGAAAGCCCAGGCTCTGTTTCACCTTCCCTTGAGGTTCACTTTTCCTCGAGATCAATTGCAATAGGTCCGAGGCGCTGATAGAGAGAAAGCGATGAAACAGAGGGAGAAGAGAGAGAGGAGAGAAGGAAAGAGAATGGATGGAAAGACAGATAGTGAAAAAAGACAAAGGGAGCATGGCGAGTTAGAGCATTTTTACCAGGGCTGCTTTTGGGTCCCCAGTCTGTCCCTTTCACACACAGCCACTTTCCTCACAATAACCCCAAAGGTCAACAAACGAAGAATCTCTTGTTTCTGTTGTGTGCCACGCCCCAAAAGACAAAGTCTTGCGGCTGTTTGTGCCACAAGGCAAATCACCAATGCCACTCGTGGGCATGCCCTCCCACCCAAGACAAAGAAGGTTTCACTGTCGCCCAGCAGACACTGATTCCATCAGGACTCCCAGCTTATCTCTCACAGCCGAGTTTAGCCTGCAGGTAGTATATCATCGTAATGACAATTTCCTACTGTAGCATGTCCCTCCCACATGATGTCCTGTAGCAAGTAATTTGTATTATTAGACCTGTCATCCTTGGCGTGGTTTCCCTTGACTTTTTGCCTTCAGACCTCCTATTTTTGCTGGCCTTACGACCCTGGGCACCCTACCACTGCTAACCAGTGCTAAAGTACATGTGCTCTCTGCTTAAAACATAGTAACATTGGCTTATCCACAATGGGCATATTTAATGCAGAATTGAAAAATAGAAGTTGAAAATGATTGCCATTCTGGGGCACAAACCCTTCCACTTCAAAACTCCCTGATACCTAGTGCAAAAACTTGAAATATTCTGCGGGGGTAGAGCCTCAAGAAGCGCTAACACTTTCCTCTTGAAACCACATATCTTTAGGAAAAAGAACTTGCCAGCGAGCCTTATCCGGCACCGCCCCAAAGATATGGAACTCTCTTCTACAGGAAATACGCAGAATCTCCTCAACAATTGCTTTCAAACTGGAAGTCAACAGATTCTTAATGAACAAATTCCTATGTTAATTGGGTTAAGTTTACCTGCTCAAGGTCATTGATCCTACAACCATTGGACCATCATTGGATGCTGCTCTTCTTTATCTCATGGTGTGCCCCCTGGTGAGTCCGCTATGTACCTGCTTATTGTATTACTCTCCTTTGACCCATTCATCTTGTAATTATGTGATCATTCTTGCTTTTATTCCTACTTAATATTGATATTGTATGTATTACCCACCTTCCATTCTTTTTGTAAAGCGTTCTGATTTCCCTCGGGATCTTGTTCGCGCTCTATAAAACTTTATAAAAAAATATATAATGTACTTCTAAGTCCTTAGTAAAGTGCACTACATGTGTCTAGGGCCTGCAAATTAAATGCTACTAGTGGGCCTGCAGTGCTGATTGTGCCACTCCCTTAAGTAGCCTTTTAAACATGCCTCAATCCTGCCATTGTAAAGCCTGTCCTGGCAGGTGTAAACTGCTATGTTGACCTGGCAAGTTAACCATCTTGCCAGGCCCAAACCTTCATTTTTAAGACATATATGTCACCCTGAAGATAGGCCCTGGGCAGCCTAACGGCAGCGTGCAATGTATTTATTAAGCATGACATGTACTTTTAAGGTTTATATGTCCTGGTTGTGAAGAACTCTTAAATTCATTTTTCACTACTGCAAGGCCTTTCTCTCCAATAGGATAACATTGGGATTACCTTATTACATTTTATAAGTATAATTTCCATTTGGGAAGAGATTGGACCCCCAAGTTTGGTGTCTCTGAAATCACAATTTATGGTGAAGTCTGATTCTAAATTTTAAATCTGAAAATGGCCCTTTTAGAGAGTTGGCATTTTCTTACTTTAGTCATTTGGTGTTTTCTGACTGTCTTTGAATACACATCTGGGGTGGGTGACAGCTGGGCTTTGTGCATTCCCTCTAAGCACTCACACACAAAGGGAACTTAGGTGTGATTGATGGCCCATCCACATCCTGATGGGGCATCCTGGGCAGGATCGGAGGGAGAAGTTAACACTTACACCTGACTAGACTGTGTTCTGTCCCCACACAAAGGGCTGCAACCCCCTCTGTAGTGATTCTTGAGATATGGCAGTAGGTACAGGGGTTGTGTGCACTTCCAAGGCACTCCTTTGAAGTCTCTCCCACTTCAAAGGCACAACTGGATATACGTACTGGACCTCTGACACCACCAACTCAGTACACTTCTGGACCTGTGGATACTTTGCCAGGAAGAAGGACTGCTATGCTGCTGGAAAGGACTGCCACTCTGCTGACTGCTACTCTGATGCAGACTCCTGCTCAGCTTGCTGACCTGATGCCTGCTGCCCTCCTTGCCTGGGAATGAGACAGACTGGGCCTGCATCTCTCCAAGCCAGAACCAAAGTGACTCCAAGGGCTTGCCTGTTTTGAAGTTTCTGGGATATCAAATACTTCCAACTCACACTGCTACCATGCTTAGACTCTGCCAACTGTGGTTCTTGCCCTACCAAGTGGCTCCAACTCAGTCCTGTGCCCATGGACATGGGTATAAAGTGCTGTTCCAGCTGAAATTCACACATTAGCACCGTTGCACCACTTGGAACTGGTGCATCTGCATCGACGATGACGCAGCACATCACCTCCACTTCTGACACATCTTCGACTTTGCGTGGCTCGGAGCCGACGGATCGCCTTCCTCCTGCAGTTTGATGAAGACATATCACCTCTTTGCTGCCCGCATCATTGCGCTGTCGACGACGCAACTAAGGTACTTTACAGCGGCCCAAAGCTGGTCACTGTGTCCGACACGCGCTCCATCATGGTGAGCCTGAATGTTTGGATTTGACCCGGTCTAGCATGACCAGATAGCACCAGCTGGCACTTTATGCTTTTAAGCACTACATATAAGGTTATTCTTTAAAACTTAATAACTCTGATTATACTTATTGTATCTTTGTCATTTTAGTCTTGTTTTACCTCTCTCATATTGCGAAAGATGTCAATTAAAGGGGTAAGCATTTATTTCCAACGAAACCAACTGATTAACGAAAGAAAAAGAAGAGAATTAAAGGTGTACTGTAGCGCTAAACTTTAGGAACACATTCTTTTTTAATGATGTTTTGCAAGAAAGGTGAAAAAAATGTGGTGAAAGTTTACAAAAATCCCTAAAAGTGCATTTCTTTAACATGCAGCAGTGTTTCACCTTAGTATATCAGTGCACTGAGAAACATTTTTACGTGATAGTTTCCAAACATTAATTTAGAAACATTCATGCTTTCCCCAACCCTGGCAATAACACAAATAGTGAACTAAGTTGTTGTGTATATTAAACGTCTTAGTACCCTGGGTTGCTGTTATATATGCTTGACACCTGCCATCCCGCTGGCATCAATGCGGCCCTCGGTCACACGACAGGCCAAACTTTTTGGCCCCCTGAAAAACGTCTGAGAGTACCTAAGCTTCAGACTGTGCAGAGGGAGTTAAATTCATTTTAGACACAACCATTCTGGTGGAACTGTAGCTTAATTTACCTTGGAATACTTTTCAAGTCATGATATTTTTGTGTTTTTACAAGTTTAATAGAGCTGAGCATTTCTCTTTTCTTTACTGGGTCAACTATCTTTGCAAAGAGCTTTGAAGTTAGGGCATAGGAATAAGATTTCAGAAAATGCAATTTGCAAATGCTTAACCTACTATAGCAGGCAGCAGGAATAAATTAACACAAAAATTAAGTGCATGCTTCAACTATGTAGAATCCAGCACAACAGAACTACCAAAGCTTACTGTCATACCGGAAAGAAGGATACAGACATGACCTGCCTGCAGTGATGACAGACATCAGGATCTCTGGTGAGTTCTTAGGGTTCTCATGGAAACAGGAAGAGGAGGAGCCACAATTAAAAAAAAATACTTTCTTTGGGAGAGTATTTATTTTTATAAGTGGGCAAATGGATTGCTTGTCTTCTGGGTGAGGACTCACCTCAGTAGGTAAGGAAGACAGATAAGGTGGTTGTTGAAAATGGCAATGTATGTGTACATAAGCGGCGTTCATTTGTGTTCACTGTACCCCTTGTTAGCAGAACGAATAATTACGAAACACTGACTGTGTTATCCCGCCAGCATAAGACCCATGCACATATGTACACGACAGCTATTTTAGGCACCATGGCCTCTCTGACCGTTTGCTAACTGCACATGTAAGTTTTGTAGGTATCTGGAGTGTGATGGACTTTTTTGCATGCTAGGCTCCCTTCCCTCTTGAGTGAATGAATGATGATACACACAAGTTCCATGACGTAAGGTCTTCCAGCTAAGGCCGGAGGGATATGCAGCAAGGCGGGGAGGGGGCTGAGGGCTGGGGTAGAGGGAGGGTTCAATAGAGAGAATCTCCACAGAGTTTGAGTTGTCCTGAAGTCCAAGCATCTAATCTCCCCTACCAGGACCCCTGGTGATTGCCACCTCAACACTGTGGGTATATTGGAATTCACCGGTCTCTGCTAATTGCCTGCGCAATGTGTCTCCCCTATTTGGATAATTGGCCAATGGGTGGGTTGTGTCTGGCAACCGAGAGCACGACTCACAGGAAGGGCCCTCCCTGGAGACCAAAGCAAACACAAGGAGATGAGGATGGAGCACTGAAACATTTCAGACACTCACCCCCAGTCACAGATATGGGTTGCATCTAACATAATTTTTTAGCTCACTTCGCCACCTCAGTTCAGACCCATCTATAATCAAATGAGCCTTGACCATGTGCCTCATGGGAACAGTCCAGCCAGAACTGTCAAGCCAGGTCATCCTTGAACTGGAAACAAGCATCCTGGGGCCGGTTTCTGGGTAACACACTTCATCAGCCAGGCTAGCTTGAATCCAGTGGCAAAGTGAGCAAGGGGCCAACGTCTGGGCATACCCTGCAAACTTAGGGCAAACAAACCAAACACAAGGTGAGGATGGGCGGAGCGCTGAAACTTTTCAGACACTCACCCCCAGTCACAGATATGGGTTGAATCTAACATCATTTTGTAGCTCACTTCGCCACCTCAGTTCAGACCCAGCTATATGCAAGTCTTAACCCTGTGCCTCATGGAAACAGTCCAGCCCGAACTGCCAAGCCAGCTTTGTGTTTGCTCCCTGGAGACCGGCAATGACCTTGAACTACCTTGGGCAGGGGCGGCTCTAGGCCCATGGCGGCCCTGGGCAGGGAGCGTAGGTAGGGGGCCCCGGACGAAGGGGTTCAGGCGGGGCGGAGCGCAGAGGCCAGTAAAGAGGGGGGGGGGTGGTCAGGGTGTTTGGAAGTGGAACAGAACCGGAGGCCGCCAAATCCCTGCCAGGGGCCGCCACCAAATATGTATCCATCCTCAGAGGATTATTATATTAAGGATATATATTGGCGTGGTGGCCCCTGGGGTTTGGTGGCCCTGTGCAGGTGCACAGCTTGCACATGACTAAGGCCGCCCCTGCCTTGGGAATGCCAAATGGTGCACTTGTGAGGGGATTGACAGGATGACGCAAGTTCTCTCCTGTGAAGGATCTCCCAGGTTTGCTATCCGTGGATCTGTGTTCTGATGTTGTGCCTGCACGGTCACTTTTACAAGAACACGTTTGTAAGCTGGGCCTTGTGGATTTTCTGGCAGCTGCCATGTTCTGTTCTGCTGCAATCTGAGATAGTGGTCTGCCGCGCTACATCTGGCCATTAATGACTGTGGACATGTGGGAAGTAAAATAGACCCCGCCCATCCACTAGCATGAGAACTTCCTCAAATCAGCATGGAAGACAAAGCTTTAAACGAAAAATAAATACTTGAATGAGTCTACTTGAGTCTGACTATATGGGGGATTCAACTCCGCTGGACCTCTGCTGGAATTGTCCTTGCTCCTGAGGGGCGTAGGTGAACCTGAACAGAGCTAGCAACTAGAAAAAATAAAAAAGAAGCAAGTGCCAGGGACCATCTTGAAAGGAACAGCTTCCTATGGATTGTTGAATGGAAAAGTGTATATAAAACAGAGTTTCTATTTCGGGCGCCATTTCCGGAGTCAGTGAGTGAGTGTTCTGGCACAAGTGTCAGTGCTCGTACGTGCTTTATAGATTTTCAGAGTTTAAGTTATAGCTGCTGAAATCTAGTTTCAGTATATGTGCAAATTCACTGATGCATCTAGTTTGCGAGTGTGCAGTGGGAGTGCCGTAGAATAACGAGTAGTTCGAGTTTGTTTAAAGCTGACCATTTGATATATGCCTTGATTCAATAATATGTTTGTGAATGTTCTTGTGGTTGAATAGTGAGAGATACATGGTGTCAGTGGTGGGCTACTTCCCAGTATGTCCGCACCTGGTCTGATTTTCATGCCTGATGTTACATTTGGTGTAGATCTAGTGAGTGGCACAGATGAGACCATTGCCTGCTGGTAGTGTACAACTGAACTAAGGAGACCCATGGCAGCAGTGGAGCAGCTTTGGATAAAAGGAACTTGAGCCTGTTGTGGTTTTTAGTGTGTTTGTTTGTGTTTGATGGGCGCATGTGAAAGGAGTTGACACTTGGGCGCTTTGTGCTTTGAGCACGCTTATGGTTCGATCTTTTTGGAAAGCGGTGCAGTGTTATGTTGTCAGTGTGTGTTCTGTACATGATGAAAGTTGTTCCATAATGTGGCTGATGTTGATATTACAGAGAGTCGTGTTGTAGGTTATGTATGAAGGGAACTTTGTAGCATGCGGTGCTGTGGGCTCACCCCTTATTTTAGTTTATCCTTCACACCTACTCAAAAAATTGTTCACATCTGCAGAAGTGTGCTCTCCTTTTGACTTATAAAGAGATGGAAATGTACAGCCATGTTGGATCCTGAATGTGTAATAAACCCAGAGGGCCAGATATGCTGATTGATTGACGTTTGAAACCGAAGCATGTGCTGTACTGCATATGGTAACGGAATAATGTTTTCCCATTGCACCTACTACTGCCTATATGTTCTATACCAAAACACTAATAGTTACGTAGCCTGTTTTTATGATGATCACAAACATGAAATGATTGTCTTCTATGTTCAGGCAGATTAGACCTTTGAGATAAGACGCGGCATGAATAGCGACACAGAGAACTCTGATAAAGATCAATTCAAAAATGGTCAGGCGATCTCAGTAGATGTTTCCTAAGTTAAATTTGCCCGGCGTAAAACGCCTCTAATACCATACGAAGTTATTCAATGAAGAGGCAGGCGCTGGAGACAGGAAGACAGGAAACAAGTTTTATTCCGTCGGAGTAGAACACATCAGATCGGACAACAAGGTATCGTCTCGAGGTGCTCTCTCAACCTCTCTGAGAGCTGGTCTTTTATACACTGGTTTAAGACATGTGAACGTCCTTTATTACAACAGGGACATTGTGAAGTATGAGAACGACATCACCGGCACCCCCCCAGTTCCGGCCCATTCCAACACATGACAACAGTAGAGGCCCTTTCCCCTCATATGATTGGGAGGGGCTATCACGCAGCTGAGTGTTCTGCCGATTCCTTTGGAATGTGTGCGCCTGATCGAATCTCAGGGGATGGGGAGGTCATGATCAATAGTGGCTCCTTTCAGGAGAGGCGAGTGCATACAGTAATGGGCAATAAACTGTATCCTCGGGCTAAAGGATGACCAGCGGTTCGTACAGGCAGTCGGGCTCAGAGGAAGGGGTCATCAAAGGAGGGGTATTCATGGGCGGAAAGGAGGTGTTGGTCAGGCGCGGGGTGTGATTCCCTGAGACAGAGTCATGGGAGGGGAGGTTTCATGGCTTGTGCATGTGAGCGCTGGGGCAGCCAGGAGGCGCGGGGAAGGCTTGCAAGGTTCAGGGAAGTGTGCTGACGGGCGATCGTGAACAGGGAGACCATGGTACCTAAAATGGCTGTCGTGTATGCTCGTACGTGAGTCTGCAAGATGGCGTAGATAATGTTTAGTACACAAACTAAAATTCCACAACTCTAAAGGACACATTATATATGGTTACTACAGACATAGGTACTACACAGGGATCCAATACAGGAGAGGAGACGATTGTAATGATATGGGAGTGGAGTGTGAGCCATGAGACTTAGGAAAAGTCCTGAGTACTTGAGGACTGGAGCGACCTTCAGTCACCTAGATGAGAAGGTCAGGTCCACATTGTTTACAGTGGAGTTGTTCTACGCTTAGTATAAGGGTGCAAGCGCTTGCTATGGGCACTGCTAATGTAGGCCCACATCCCTCAAGTACAGCATGAGAAAGGGATCACACTAGAAGTGCGTATTTCTTGCTGAGGCACACAGTTTAATTCATTCAAGCACTTGTAACTATCCTGTTATGTAAAATGAAGTGTGTATTAACACAGTGACACTTCCTTTGTCTTTGGCAGTCTAGTGGCAATAGTGTGGAGTGAAGTTCCTACTGGTTAACAGTGTATCGTCTCACTACCAGAGCACTTTGGTAAGGGTGTTCACTTGCATCGGTTGGTCATACTACTAAGAGTGTACACCTCACTCCCAAGTATGTAGTGGAGGAGCCCTTCCGCTGGCAGCCAGCGATGTCATCTCTTTGTCACACGGTACATTTGTTATACTTTGTGAACATGTGTTGAGGGATGGAAAAAGGATCTAACTCACCTTAAATTATTCAACTTCTTTCCCCTTTAGCAAGGACCAGAGGTAAATATTGAGGTGCATTTCACCATATCTAGCAACGGGCAGGCTTGGGAAGTGATGTGACTCTGCGATAGCCGTCCAGTTCCTGTATTGCACAGCTGAAGAGAATTTCCATGTAGTTGATCCCCAATAAACCATTCAGAAAAACCATGGGATTGACCTAAATGAGATATCCAATCCCAAGGGATCTGACAGAAGTATTTTCTCAATTCCTGATTAAACTGATAGGCTCTTTATGACAGATGCGTCAGTCTAGGTCAACGGCAACAATTTTTAATGAGATTAGGAGCTCCACTACACGGACTCCTGATAGAGCGCATAGAGAATAAGCTCTCTATCTTTTCCATCTCACAGGATTCTCTGCACTTCTCTGGCTCTGTCCTCTCATGTCCTCCATGCCATTTTCATTACCTAATCCATCTGGATTTTCAACCTGTATGCCGGATTCACACCTCCCCTGCTTCTGCACACCAGTTTCCAAAATAGTGGTATGACACACAGGGTGTCTTAAACCGTGTGTAATGGAGGCAATCTGACACACTGTTGAATGTCAAACCCTATTGTAGTTCGATGTGTACATTAACCCATCATTTTAGCGATGTCATCAAACTAATTGACCACCGGATTAATTGTTGCATTCTTTTTTTTGGTGACATAGACTAATGTGGCATTGGCACCTTAAAGGTGATTCTGTTGTTTGGCCTTTTCCTTCTTTGGCTTCTCCCATGCCAGACACATTGTAGCTCTGCTACCAAGATGAATATCCCCTCCCCAAGGTCACCTTGTATCCCTACCTTCTTTGTGGAAAGATGAAACATATTAATCCACCCCACCACGTCTCTGCTGTTGGCTTTGCATGGTTTGCAGTGGGCACCGAGGCGCATGGGCTGATCAGAGTATCCCTTACACCTCTCTCAGACTCCCTCTTCGGCAGCTGAGATTTCAGCTGCCGCTTCACGCGGCCTGGCCTAGATCCACCGCTGATCCCAGCGAGCCTTGCAGCAGAGAGGTAAAGAGACTCGTGAACCTGAGCATTGATGTGTAGAAGCATCACAAGGAATTCAGTAGGGATTATTTAACCGGGACAAATGCATGGCTGGCTGCAGACAAAATGGGCCCATTTCAAATTGATGCTTGGGGGCCCTTCCCTACATAAGCCAGCACATTCTAATGGCAAACATGCGCTATGGAAATGATATACTTCACCATTAAAGCAAACGGTACAACAATAACATGATAACAACCTTTAATACAAGCATTATAGAAGTTCCTGGGGTGAGGGACAAAAAATACCCTGAATTCTGGCATCCTATCTCTTGCTGGAGCTGAAGACTTTGAAAGATCATTGAATGGGGGGAGGGGGCTTATTAGTGATCTGGGACCACTTTTAGTTGAAAGGAATTAAAAGTCTTCAAATGCCAGTCTTGATGGTGGGTTCACCCCTATTCCAAGGAGAGTTGGTCAGGCTCTGCGCACAAGGTGATTTCCTTTAAAACTTAATGAAGGCCTCAAAAACTACAATTATGTCCATACAAACAGCAGCCCATAAGCACTGAAACCTTGCCTTGTCTCAGGATTTTTAGCTTTTCCTACACACACCACAATATGACACGGTTATAGGTGAGAATTTTGTTAGCAAAAATATTGTTTGACCTAAATATCGTGTCCCAAATATAATTTACCAAATATGGTCCCACTGGGTGGAGAATTTGTATTATTAGCTCCAATGGAGTGACATTTATGTAAATGGTATTAGGATGCAATCAATGTTTCTGTCAGACAATATTATGATTATGATATTCTGTATTGATCCCTACAAAACTGCCTACATCAGCTGCAATGCCTTGAAAGTCAGGACCTCCACCTACCCAGCCCAGAAACAGCCTCTCCCCCTTAGAGATAAGCATTTATACAAAAATGTGTATGAGTCACGTCCTTTCTTCGGAAGTGACCCTGCTACATACAATGAACTTCCCTTTCACGTCAGACTGGTACTCTCTTTCCAGATTCAGGGGTGTGTGCACACTAAGGGCCAGATGTAGCTCGCCAATTACCGGTCAGTAACGGCCGATTTCGGCCGTTACCGACCGGTATTTGGGAATTGACATGTAGGGGGCATATTATTTACAGAATCGGTATATTTACCGATTCGGTAAATTTACAGAATCGGTAAAATACCGAATCGGTAAATATACCGATTCTGTAAATCAATATGTAGGTGGCACTGTAATCAGTGCCACAGGCCCTCACTGAATCGTTATTTACCATGGAATACTATTCCATGGTAAATAACGAATGACAGTACACCTGTGCCATGTGGCACACAGACATGCCCTAAGGGCATGTCTGTGTGTCACATGGCACACAAGCCGATTGGGTAATTACCGAATCGGTATTTGCTATTGAATCCTATGGGCTTCAAGGCCCATAGGATTCAATGGCAAATACCGATTGGGTAATTACCGAATCTTATAGAATCGGTATTTTTACCGAATTATTTACCCACATAGCAATTACCGAATTGTAAATACCGAATCGGTAAAGTTCGGTATTTACCATTCGGTAAATTGCTATTACCTACATCTGGGCCTTAATATCGAAGTCAGAATGTAGAGGGTACTAAATATAGAGGACAAAATACCTCGAAAAATATTGACAGGTAAATAAATCGAGATTTTCTATTCCTAACTCCACATATATGTGCCTATGCAGCACATATATCTTCTTGTGAAGTTAGGAATAGTAAATCTGGACTTTACTATATTTATTTACCTTTAGATATTTTGTTCTCTGATGTTCTTGGATGTCGTTGTTCGTCATGTTGAAATTCAATAGTACAGTCATTCAGGAGGCCAAAGCCTCCTCAACCGACTCCCTTCCCCGCATCATACATGATATTTTAGTAAGGTATGTCTTGCTCAATCCTGTAGGATGTTATGTACCTAGATATTGACTACAAAAATATTGCCCCGTGAGTGTTAATAATTGAAACTGTGCGCCTAATGATGTGCTGTTTTTCTGAAAAATATTTAGGCTGCCATATTTATGTCACAATACTTTTGTATGTTAACGTTTATACTACATGAACTAAATAAATAAAGATTGCAATACAATTACAAATATGTTGACGGAACCTGGAGCGCCTCACTTTTTCATCAATGCATCATTTATTAATTAGTGCTAATTGAAAGTGACTACTTGTGACAGAGATTGAATCTGTGTCATGTATCAATCATGATTTCAAATGACAGTATTTCATGTTCAAGACTAGCACTACAGCACCTCCATCTATTGACACAGGCGACTGCAGTGCGCATGGTACTGCACCAGGTCAACATTCTCTTCTGTTCATATAATATTTCTACCAACAATGGACCCTACAGCTCAAATCTGAGGCCGTCATTTACAAGAGGCCTGCCCCGCCGGAGTGTCAATTTTTAAGATGATCCGGTGGCGCAGTTATACCTATAAGGCAACGTAAAGCCACCCTGTGTGGCTTTGCATGGCCTCCTACATATCGAGTAAGGCAAGGCAGCACTTGCCTCACTGTACGTCAAAGAGGCGTTCCATAGGTGTTGCTGTGAGTGTTCCCACTCAAGACCCATGTAATTTGACACTTCCCCAGAATTTCAACATCACATCAACCTGAGGCAGTGCCAAAAACGTACGCCTCCCCAGAGCAGGCGTAATGAGGAGAAATATTTAAATTTCTCCTAGTTTTTTCCTCTTTCCAACACATAGAACGAGGAAACGCCTCTTGTGATTGTTTTGCATCCCTTCCTGTACAAAACAATCATGTCAACAACACAGACACCCTTGCACCATGGTGCAAGAGTGCCTGCGTTGGTGCTCGGCTGCAAATTATGCACCGGCGCTGGCTGAAAACACAGGACTGCACAGTATCTTGTAAATACAGTGCAATCCGGCCCTTTGACATTGGCATAGGGCAGCTCAACGAATGACTTGTGATGCTGCCCCATGCAAATTCTTTGTAAATGAGACCCTTAGTTTGCACGCTTACTGAGACAGAAGCTGTGTGTGCTGTGCGCTATTCTTCAGTTACTGACAGGTCTTCTACTTACAAAGGTGTTCTTTGTGTGTTGTTTGTATAAGTCTAATGATGGCAGATACAAGCTTCAAGGTACCTAGTTGTAAATATTCAAAGAGGCTCGTAAAATAGACCCCAGGTCAAGAAGCAACTTCAAATAAAAGCAAGCATTACCAAAGTCAATTGGCCCCACCTTTATGCTTTGTCAGTGCAGACCTATTGGCTATGCCAATGCTATTTTGCCAGTGTCATTCAACATTGAGAAAAACAAATATCGAACAACAAGAAAAAAAATGCAATGGTACATTTGTCATGACACTACATCGCCCCCAGAGTTGCCATGCATGTGTGCACATCTGTCATAAGACATGCATGCACATGTATCATGTGGCAAAAACAACTTAGTTGTTTACTTTCACTTACTGTTCCAGGACAGTAGACGCCCATTTTGGAACCCTACATAAAAAAATATTTAGTGCATCAAAGTACATTGTTTTTTTGAGAAAGCAGCTGCTCTGCCACTCAACAAAAGATTTTTTAAAACTAAACAAAAATGAGAAGGTGGGAGGTCAGAACAGTGGACTCAATCAGGGGAAGGGATGGAGTGAGCAGTGAGTGCGGGTTTTTAAAAATAAGAACGAGACGCAAGGGGGAGCAATGGTGGTGCAGGCGGGGACGGATGGAGAGAGCAGCTAGGGGGAGTTTTTGGAAGCAAAAACAAGACTTTGAGGAGGGAACAATGGTGTAGCTGAGTGAAGTTGTGGGTAAAAAAATAATTTTAAAAAAGCAATAAATCTGGGGGATGCAAGAGAAGCAACAGACAAGCTTTTCTTTTTCATTTAGAATTCCATTCAAGTGGAGGGGAGGGGCCAGGAATACAGAGAATGCAGGGTGAGGGGATTTCAATGAGGAAGCAGCACATGAGGGAGAGAGCAAGAAAATGCATTTGCTTGCATGGACTGCTACAAGAATAAAAAACAAGTGGTTTTCGGAATGTAAGCAGTGGAAGGATTAAAGTCTTCTATTTAAAAGGATGGCAAAGAAGCTATGGCCCACAAGAAGAGGAAGGAAAGACATTGAATAAGAAACAAGTAAATGACAGTGACAGGAAAGCCATCCAATGGTAAGCAATGGGCTCACACCAAGCCCATTGTCAATACTGGTAGTACCAGCAATAGATGCTCGAAAACATACAGCTAAAAGTTGAATGTAAGCAAGAACTAAACACAAACCAGTACTATTAAGATACATCAAATAAGACCATTTAGTATAAATATCATAGAACATATGAACTAAAGGTTCATTAACAGGTCCATTTTAGTGTACTGGGTGCAGACTTTCTTCTGATTAGTTAGACAGCTTCGTGAACAGCAACTAGTAAGCAATCAAAACTATAAGGCGATGGCGGGAAAGAATTGGGGTGTGTGAGTTGTCCCTTTGAGGATGCGTTGAATGATACTGTTGTGCGTTGTGGTGTGAGAGGGTGTGTGATGCTACTGTTTGGTGTTTTTGCCGCTGTTAGTTCGTTGGGTTAAGTTCTTGAGCTCTGCTAAACTTCGGATTCTGGACTGTACTATTGTAGACGTCATGCTTATTTTTGATTCCATTGACAATGTTCTTTGTTCTGTGTTGTGTCTGTGTTCTTTGATGCTGTGGTGTGCTGTGTTCTCTGATGCTGTGGTGCCAGTGCACTCTATTCATCTGTGGTTTGCCAAGGGCAAGATGTTTGGTTTGGTTTTTGTCCTACTGCGCTCTCTGCTGTCCCAGAGTGTATGGAGTGTGTGACGTCATATGTTAGTGTGATGTCATGTGCTCTGTGTTCTGTGAGTGGTGGCTGGGTTCAGTATATCTCTGAGCCTGAGCTCATGTAGAGGTTCCTGTACTTGTGAAATGAAATGAATGAAATGAAATGAAAGTGCATTTTATAAAGCGCGAAATAGTTGCCCGGAGGCGTCCAAGCGCTGAAATTGCAAGATGTTCTAAGCAGTAAAAAACCAAATGACACAACGAGAGAGAGGAATTTATTTATTAAACAGAAAAGTTTTCAGGTGTTTCCTGAAGGAAGTCAGATCTGGATTAGACCTCAGCTGAAGGGGTAAGCTGTTCCACTGCTTAGCAACGTTCAGGGAAAAGGAACGGCCTCCTGATCTAGCCTGGTTGACTTTGGGCACCATAGCAAGGAAGGCGCTAGCTGAGCGCAGCTGTCTGCTGGGGAGGTATGGGGTGATTAAGGGACGATTGATCAGAGGGCCAGTTAACCAGAATAACTGGTGGGCAATACAGAGGGACTTAAAAGCAATCCTGTCTCTCACGAGAAGCCAGTGCAATCTTGTTAATCCTGGTTTAGCGGAAGACCTACGAGGGATTTGAAGTAGGGTCCGGGCTGCACAATTTTGGATCACTTGTAGTTTCCGCAATGTGAAGTCAGGGGCTCCCAAAAAGAGAGCATTTCCGAAATCCAACCTAGAGTGGATCAGTCCCTCTACAACAATTTGCTTAGCTTGGAAAGGTAACAGGGAAAGAATCTTCCTCAGCATTCTAATAATGCCGAAA
Source organism: Lissotriton helveticus (assembly GCF_964261635.1). NCBI lineage: Eukaryota > Metazoa > Chordata > Amphibia > Caudata > Salamandridae > Lissotriton > Lissotriton helveticus. The sequence goes on along the minus strand of NC_136061.1, from coordinate 987,246,633 downwards.
CAGGTACTTACTCCCAGAGTATAAACAGTGTTGTTACCTGCCGGACTCCATGTGTAGCGCGCATCTTCCTACCACAAGAAGTCATAGGTCTAGTGGAGTGAGGATTGACAACCAAGGTGAGAAGGTGATTGGTATTTCTTCTATTTCCACTCAGCACTGCTCAGAGTTCTTCGAACAAGGGAGAGTGCGGGTCTTAGTTAAGGTTGGGGAGTTAAATAAGTGATGGTGAAAGGGATAATATGATGGATGGTATCTACAGAGAATTGATCAGGGTGGAGAGAAGGCAGAGTGTCGGGTGAAGGGAGGTGTGAGGGAATGGAAGAGATGCCTGGAAAGTGAAGGTCCCAATAGAGTGATCAGCAGGAATGGGACATAGGAAAAAGATAGTGGAAATGTAACTAAATTAGCTGCTGTCATCATGTCATGTACCTGCACATACATGATCATGGAAAATCAGTCTAGAAAGCAGGGGCGTCAGGAGCCACCACTTCAGCGTCTTAAAGGGTGGATGGGTGCCAATAGTGTATGTGTATAGCCTAAACCCTTTGGAAATTTGTTTATTGGTCCTCTGGCTTTGAACACACTGATCTCCCAAGAAAACTCACTAAAACACTGCAAAAGAATAGCATGGTGGGGCTGTAGAGTGTGGAACACTTGCAAGAAAAAGCACAAAAAGAAAGTCGGAAGGGAAGGAAGCAGGGGGGTATGGATGGATGGATAGCCGAATGGATGGAGAAAAGGATTAGGGATGGATAGAGCAAATAATGAATGCGTGGAGAGTAGAACTGAGAGATAGATGTGAGAGAGATGAATGAGAGAAGTAAGGAAGGAGAGAAGGATGGATGGTGGGACGAATAAATACATAGATTGATTGATCCTTTAAAGGCGAAAAGTAAGAATGGATTGAAATACAAATGGGCGGAGAGGAAGAAAGCTGGGTAGTGAATGATGGTTAGTTGGATAGAAGAATGGATGGATGGAGAAAGAAAGTATGGATGGAAACAAGGAAGGAGGGATGGGTGGATGGATGACATGGAAGAATGGCTAGCCATTCTCTTTGAGAACTGGGGCCTAAAAAGAACCATTTCAATAGATTGTGTTCGGACTTTTAGGAAGCAACCGAACGAGTGTTGGCCTTGTTTTCAGAATTCTGGGAAGCAATCGAATGAGTGTTGGCCTTGTTTTCAGAATTCTGGGAAGCAATCGAATGAGTGTTGCCTTGTTTTCAGAATTCTGGGAAGCAATCGAATGAGTGTTGCCTTGTTTTCAGAATTCTGGGAAGCAATCGAATGAGTGTTGGCCTTGTTTTCAGAATTCTGGGAAGCAATCGAATGAGAGTTGCCTTGTTTTCAGAATTCTGGGAACCAATCGAATGAGTGTTGGACTCGCTCACCTAATGCAATCACTCAGTGCTATTTGGCATATGGTTAAACGTGGTTGGTATTTATTTTTCGGGCTACACCCTTCCTAGAAAATGCTACACCTTTGGATGTGAGGATCGTTTTATGACCAGCACAGTAACAAAACCTAGTTATGCAAAGGACCCGGTTATCTTTACTATCTTGCCCCGTATTAGCTGCTCAACAGGTCCCTATTCACTGAAACTATGTACTACATGTCTTAGCAGTGGAAGGGCTCAAACACAGGAGTCCAAGGACTCAGGCCAGTTAATGCACTAAAACCAAGCCCGAAGGATAAAGCAAACAGAAAGGGCTTCACAAGCCTAACATTTCCATCTCACATACAACTGAACTCCACACAACTGAGAGTAGTGATTAAATAGAATCCGATTGGGGTATATTTTTCACCAACAGAACTCTGACCTCTATTAACAAACAGGATAACACTTTCATAGCATTCTGAAATAACCAAAATGTGAAATTCAGCTCTCTACGAAAGCTCATGCCCCAGCTGTAGATAAGTATACTACGGGAAGACATATGGACTGCTGGTTAAGTGGCCGGCCTTGCACCATAGAGATACTGAGGTGAGCTAGAACAGAATTTTTGCCAGAAAACGATAAAAGCCCTTTCCCCCTACTCTGAATTCCTCTGTTTTATTACGTGGATGAAGGAACACAGCCTTCCTGATGGAAGTTTCTCCACCATTGGGAACATCACGGCTATAGTGTAGATGCTGCCAAAAATAGCACGTGGTAAATCATCCTACAAAGGCTTTCTGGTCCACTACAATGTTCTGTGAATTTTTCTCTCTGGAATAATGCTCTGTACTTTGCCTCAGGTGAAAAAGCCCTCAAACTCTGTGGACAGAAGTCCCTAATTTTTTTTAACTGTGTGGTGGAGGTGGGGTCTCTGCCTGTCCTGTACTGGAACGCCCAGCAACCAGTAGTTCATATGAGGCCCTTTAAATTCCCTTGCCTTGAGTTGTAAATGTGTGTAGTACAGAAATGTGTAATGTACAGTGTGCTATACAACTGATAGGTTCACACTTTACCATCGCATTCTAGTGCCTGTAATCTAGTGGGAACTGGACCCCTTATACACCACACTCTTTTATGTACAGCATTTCATGTTTGAGATACTTATTCTATTCTAAACGTGATCCTACTTTTCGTTGGAGACAGTGTTGACTGGTCACTGGTACAAGAGAGTTGTTAGTGATGGAACCGACCAGCAACTCTCTAAGATCCTTTAATATACGACCATGTGTCCCATCTATTCTCATTGACTTACTCACTTAAAGTTGTCATGCTCCTTTAGGACTTTTCCTTTGGTGACCATCCTCACATTTTTATTTAGTAAATTAAGCTCCTTACGGAGATTAGGTGGTAATTTATTCCATGCTGCAGGAAGCAAAGTGGAGAAAGCACGCCCGCCCAGGGTGGACAGGCGGAAACGTGGATTGACCAAGAGAGTGGCTTCAGAAGACCGCAGCATCCTACCAGGGGTGTAGCTAGATAGTCTGGTTTTAATATAACTGGGCGCGTTACCGTAGAGTGCCTTGTGAGAAATACACAATCCTTTCAACAATGCCCTTTGTCTAACAGAAGGCCAATGTAACTGACGCAGGAGAGGTGAAGCATGCGTCGTCACAGACATTCATTCTTCTTCAGCCTGTATAAGACTGGTCGTTATTTTTGCTTTTAGTTCTACATATTGAACAACAATATGGTCTGGACAAGTCATCATTGCTGTCTACAAACTTCCTCTACTCCATTCAGGGAACACATCTTTACCTGCCTTTCCTACTGCAATTAAGGTTTTAAAACAAGGACCACTGCTGAAGACTCACAGAGATTCTGAATGCAAATTATATGAAATAACTACCAGAATAATGCATGGTAAAGTAGGCACTTATTCCTTTGTGTTAATACTGCGTGTGGTTGCTCTTGATCATGTAAGGATATCCATTTGGGTTTGTATTTTCAATGGCTATGGTTATTTTAATAGCCCTGAATTTAATTAAAAAATTGTACCCAACCATTGGCAGCATCTTAAATATGTAAAATAAGTAAATTTGGGCTATCAAAAAACAAGCAGACACAGGAGTTTTGGGCTCTGGAGAAATGGTGCATAAAAAATGTCCTGAATACCAATATAGAGAATTTAGAAGTAATTATTAATGTAAAATCTAAAATGCAAAATTATTGCAGTATACTGTTTACTTTAGGGAAATGAGATCCCAGTCTAAAGAGATGTTTAAATCTTTAAAAAGATCAGAAAATTGTAAAAAGCCACTCCCTGAAATAGACTAGTCAGTGGAGAGTTGTAATCAGATTCAAAAGTATTTCATTATCAAAATCAAGGAGATTAGGAATAAGATATTGACAAGTCAAGCTAAGGAAACAACATAGAGAGAGAGGGTGCGATAGCCTGTACTATGATGTAAAAAAATTCGGAGCTACAATTCATGCTTTTACAAAGGCGATCTAATTCCAAAACAAAATAGGCATTATTATTCAGACACTTCTGCACCAGTGTTTCGCTGAAACTATTATGCCATCAATAGTGGCATGCAGTCTCAAAAATGATGAATACGTTAATTACTGGAAAAAAACATCTTAGAACTTTATGAATTTATTTGTCAAATTTCTAAAGCACCTGTTCCAGGCAAAACTTCAGGCAATTTACTACCCCCACAAACAAGTCAGTGCTTTTCTAGAAAACGAATAAGATAGACTACTAGGAATTTATAGAATATCTGCTTCATTTAAAATGTAGTTTACTAAACGATACGTGTAAGAAATTCGTTTATTAATTGTGATGGGTGACTACACATCGCAAGGAATAACTCTTGTCTGGGTGAATACCAAAAAAACAAAATTACCCTGAGCTCAACCCCTGGTATCTATGGTTCAGAGCAAACATGCCTAATTTAGGGCAATGTTGAAAGTGTATACCACAACAGTAATAAAGTCAAATTGCAAAACAATAAAAATCCCAAACAGAATTAGAAAAAATAAAGTAAAATCTAATTTTTAAAAATGACAGCAAAATGACTAAAATCCAATAAGGGAGACCAGGAATATATTCTTTTTACATTTTAAGTAGTAATAGCTCTAAAAAGAAGATAGGGGTTTTTATACTAGATATTGTTGTACTAAAAAACTAATAAAATATGTTATAAAAAAAAGAACATAGGGGCACATGCATCAACATCAGGAATTGCGATTCCTAAATAGGATTTTTTAAGAAATCGCTATTTAGGAATCGCACTTCCCTATGCATGTAGGTGTGCAAAATATATTGCAATTCCTACACATTACCTAATAGCGATTTGCAAATTTTGAATCACTATTAGCTACTGTCACTCCATTCATTCCTATTGGCCATAGGAATGAATGGGAATGCATTCGCAATTTGCGATTACCAAATTGGTAATCACAAATTGTGAATGCAAGTGCAAGGGTGACAGGGGGCCTAAGGCCCCCCTGATGCACCTCCCGAAAAGGTAAGTGTGCACATGTGGCGCACACACATGTCCTAAGGGCATGTGTGTGCGCCCAATGTCACTTTGAAAAATGCACTTTTGTGTATTTTTCAAAGATTTTGCAAATTTTCCTAAACTTGAAGTTGATGGTAGTAGGCTGTGCGAAATGCGAAGTCGCATTTAGGAAAGGCTTGATGCATCTCAAATAGGGAATCACAATTTTCGATTCCCTAAATGTATTCACAAATTAGGTAATCACAATAAATTGGGAATACCTATTTTGCTAATGCATTCCCATTGATGCATCGGAAAAGGCATTCTACCAGCGCAAATGGGCCGATTCTGCGAATTGGCCCATTTGTGATCGGTAAGTTGCTTGATGCATTTGGCACAAAGTGCTAATGATAGTCAATGGTTGCAGTAGACTGTAATCTAGGTGCACTTTGAGGCTGACTGTGATGCAGCATGAGTCAAATACACCAACAAGGGTTGTCTTTGTGAAAGATTTTACTTTCAGATTTAGGACCATATGTACAAATCACTTTTGAGGTTGCAACCGTCCCGATTCATAGAATGAGGCTCTTTGTAATTGCAAAAAAGATTTTTGGAATGTACAGAAGCCAAATTTCAAGTTGGTAACTTATTACAAAATCGCAATTTGGTTTTGAGATCCAATGTTTGAAAGGGGTATGTTTAGGGTGTCCCTTCCAATTTCCGAATTGCGGTGGTATGTATTAGTGTTTTGCGACCATATTCTGGTCGCAAAATATTAATAATTTACTGCCTCCTGGTGGTAACCCATTCGCAAGTGGGAACGGGTCCCTAAGAAACTCCTTCCCCTTTGGTAATGTAAAACAAATCCACTTCTTTGTCCTGGGTACAAAAGGGAGCAGGTTCTGGTCCAGGAACTATTCTGAAATGGGTGCCTGGCGGTGCCACATTTATACCTGGCAATAGCCAGTGGTTGAGAATGACTCCTGGGCACACCCTAACCAATGGGTTAAACGTTCTCGAGGCCAACCCTACCCACTTTGGGCATTTTCAAGAAGACAAAAGGCTTCGGCCACACCAAACCTGGGCTCTGAGGGCTTGGGGGTGTGTATGGGAAGTATACTAAGGTGATCCTAGTGTCATCCCCCATCTAACACTAAAATCCAGATTGAGGCAGCTACTGTGTCAACAAGAAATCAAGAAAGAAGTCTGGTAGGACAAAAGCAGATAGTGGATCAACAATAATTGTCTTGGCATCCTGTTCTCTCTCCTTCCAAGTGTGCCTGGTGGGTTATATGTCAACCAGAAACAGACATCAGGTGTGACAAATGCAGAGTCCTTCAGAAACCAGAAAATGGAGTCACAAGAACTGTCTTGGCACCCTGTTCTGTCCACTTTCAAGTGGCCCCAAGGGTCATATGTAAACTTGGAGACAGATGTTAGTAGGATAAACATTTACTTCTTCAGCAACCAGACAGTAGAAGCACAAGATTTGTCTGGAATCCTGTTCTGCCTCCTTTCAAGTGTACCCCAAGTATTATATGTGAACCCAGTAGACATGTCAAGCAGATTTGGCACTCAAGTAGGATTTGGAACTGTAGTGTAAAAAAGGATGCCCATAACCCCCATCTCATGTATTGGTGGAGTTCAGTGTATCAGCTCTGCCCATTCAGGTCAGCCTATCTTTATGCTCCTGGGAGTCATTTTGCACCTATTCATAGCTAATTACTGGCTTGGAGAGGCTGAAAAGGCAAATCAAATTAGCCTCCAGGAACACCAGACATCGTGAAGGTAGCTTTGTAAAAGTTACATTTCCTTAATATTTATTAAAATCCAACCACACCATTGTATTGGATTTTTAATAAACATTTAAAATAGTTGCTTACTAATTTTTCTGGCTGATCCCATTCCCGAGATACAGTATTAGTATTTTGATCTGTACCCAGGTTTTCTACATAGAATTGCTAGGCTTGCCACACTGAAAATAGCTTTTGGGTACTAGTCGATGTAAGGATATGTTATCATTAAATTTCCACATGTCCTACTTTTAAATACCATGCACCCTGCTTTGTGAGCTACAAGGCATACACTGGGGTACTTATTACTTTTTAAAAGGGTGTTTTTTACTAGGGGTGGGTGATGAAGTCAGCTCCGCCTGTGGAGTTTGCAGAGGATTGTGCAGGGTTCCGTAAAACTCAGTGAAGTGGCACTGAGCGGATTTTATGGCAAGGGCCCGGAAGCCAATATTATGCAAGCAATATTCCTTTATTTCTTTCTCACACAGCAGCAACAACAAGCTTAGAATTAGAACACACAAGAGATAAGTACAGTTTGATCTGGTGTTTATTTAAAGTATGGTTGAGGAAGAATAATTTATTGAATGAAGTAGTTAAAGAAAATTTGGGTTGAATGAGACTATTTTGCTTGGGAAAAAATATGAATTTGCTAATTAGAGAAAATGGGTAATTTTGAAGGATTTACAAATATGTTTAAGTTTGTGACTATTGTCTTAAAAATGGTTAATAGAGAAAGACAGACCGATTGTTTTTATGGGCGAACGCATAGGAGAAAGTACGATGTTTATTTCATGGAAAGTTTCATTTGGTTTTTAAAATAGGAGGGAATTACCGTTGTGCGTGGAGTCGCGTGAGGGAGCGTTGATACATGCGTTGTTTAATTGGCGAGCTGTACAAGTGCACGAGCGCGCGGAGGACTCGTGAGGTGAGTCAGCTGTACGCGAGCCGAGTGAATGTTCTGAGGAATGCGCCCGGCTCATGAGGAATGCGTACAGCAATTAGGATCAGCTGAGGCTTCTAATTTTAGTCTGGTGTCGGCCGCCGTACGCAAGAAGTTGCGTAAGGCTGCAAGATGTGGTGCAGTGACAACAGGGGACCTTTGATCTGTGGAGGAGAAGAGAATGCATATAAATTGCATAGAGCTTCTAGCGGGTTCATTTGCGATCAGGAGTTAAGTGAAGGATCAAGCGAAATGTTGTGTGTTATTGAAGATGGACAATGTATCTGCAGTTCGTTATGTAGAAAATTGAGAGGTCCTCATTCGAGGGGTTTAGCAGATTTGGCGAAGAAATTCTGGAGGTTATGCATGGACAGACCGTTTATGGTGCAGGCACAGTATATTCCGGGGAAGAGCAATGTGGAGGTAGATTGGAGTTCGAGGTATCTGATGGATGTGAGCAACTGGAGATTAAGCAGGGATGTGTTTCTGAATTTACAAGAGAAATGGGGTCCGTTTCAAGTGGATTTGTTTGCAGACAGGTTGAATGCACAGTTGAAAGAGTTTTTCAGTTGGAGGCCAGATCCGGAAGCGAAGGGGATAGATGCCTTCTTCCAGGAATGGAATTTAGGGAGGATGTATGCCTTTCCCCCGTTTTCTATGATTCAGAGGGTGTTGTTGAAGGTGAGGCAGGAGTTGGCAGAACTAGTATTAATAGTGCCTTTTTGACAGACTCAGATTTGGTTCCCAGATTTGATGAGCATGCTGATAGAGGACCCACTGTTGATCCTGGATTTTCAGGAGGTGTTAATGGATGTTCAGGGTAATGTTCACAATCTGGTGAGATCGGACCAGTTAAGACTTTTGGCATGCATGATTTCAGGAGAATTTGGCAGACGTCTGGCCTATCAGGGGAGGCTTCAGAACTTATCAATGGTTCATGGGCACCAAGAGCAACAAAGGTTTATAGATCGGCATGGCCAAAGTGGTGTGATTGGTGCATTGAAAGGGATTTGGATCCCATTTCAGCCAATATTGTGGAGGTAGTGAATTATTTATCAAGTTTATTTTCAAAAGGACTTGTTTATTATTCTTTTAATTTGAGTAGGTCTGCTATTTCAACAGGTCATATGCTGGTGGAAGGGGTGCCTATTGGGCAGTATGTTTTGGTTAAAAGAGCGCTTAAGAGTATTCGTTTGGAATTGCCCCCCAAGGCGAAGAATGCTTTTCTTTGAGATGTTTCGGTGGTTTTGAGAGAATTGGATGGTTGGGGATCTAATTGTGGTTTGAGTTTGCATAGATTGTCATGGAAGTTAGCGATATTATTGTGTTTAGTATCTTTTAGAAGAGTTTCGGATATTAGGACATTGGAGGTATCTTCCCGGTTTCATCAACCTGAAGGAGTGTGTTTTGAGTTGAGGAAGAGAACAAAAACTATGTCAAGGACAATTTTTTATCCGAATATGGAAGGTCATGATAATATATGTGTGGGTCGTTGTTTGAAGGAGTATGAGAGGAGAACTATAGGATTAAGAGAGCTTGGTTGTTCACAACTTCTCATTTCTTATAGAAGGCCTTTTAGGGCAGTTTCAGTGCCTACATTAGCTAGATGGGTTAAAGAAGTTATGAAGAAGTCAGGGACTGACGCTGAGATTTTTGGTGCACATTCAGTTAGGGGAGCTATGGCGAGCAAGGCTTTTTTGAGAGGATCTAGTTTAAGTGCAATTTTAAAGGCTGCTGATTGGTCTACTGATTCTACTTTTAAGAAGTTCTACTTTAAACCTGTGGAAAATGTTGTACAAAATGTTTTAGATGGGCTTTGAACATGCATAATATTGGCCTCCAGGCCTTTGCCATAAAATGCAGATTTTCCAGTTTTACTGGGTAGAAAATCATGATTTTATGAAAGGCACGGAGGCTAATATTATCCTTCCAGTGTCTGTATATCCTGCCATGAATTTAATGTTTTGTTTTTAATTTGATCTAGGACAGAACTGATTCGTGCATGAAAGAAAGAAGAAACAAGATTGGAGTTATATGGATCTTCAGTTTAAAGTTCAAGTTCAAGGGAAAATACTTTTATTCTTGATTTCACAGCTACCAAAAGAAGGAAGATGGCTGACTGGGTTTAGTTATTATGCATGTTCAGTGTTCTAGACTGTTGCTATTGTTCTCATTCTAAGCTTGTTGTTGCTGCTGTGTGAGAAAGCAATAAAGAAATATTACATAATATTAGCCTCTGTACCCTTTAATAAAATCATGATTTTCTACCCTCTAAAACTGTGAAAAATCTGCATTTTCCTTTTGTCACGTGGCTCGCCAAAAATCATATGCTAGACACCCTCCTGGCGAGATTTCTCAACGCTGGCGGTCGTGGCAGGTCGCTACCACTCGCATTAAGAAACCTGCACCTCGCGTTGAGGAAGCTGCCGGTCAAGTAGAATATCTACTTGAGCAGCAGAAAGAAGCAGCGCCCTCCTGCGCTGTGCATTGTGCTGTTCGCGCTGATTTTACAGCGGGGGACAAACTCCAGGCCTAGTTTTTACCTGTCAAATGGGTTATTTTGGCAAGTCAAATTGCAGTTTTTACACTGCTACCCTGAGACTACGATGGTAGGCCTGAAGCCATGTTTGCACTGCCACTATAGTGGATAGGACAACAAGTGCTTCAGTCCACTACTGGCTACTAACTTCCGGACCCTGGGAACAATCTGTATCATATACTAGGGACTTAGAGACAAGCTAAATATGCCAATTAGGAATATACCAATTTGACCATTTTAAAAGGGGAGACACAGATACTTTACTACTGAATATCGTGGGTAAAGTGCACTGAGTTATAAAGCCAGCAACATGTGAGGGGGTAACCACTCAGAAATTGCAGATTTCCTACAATAGGGTTCTTAAAAACAGTGGAGAAAACCATTAAATTGCAGCAACTCTTAAAATGTTGAAAGCATCACAGATAATCCATACTTTGCTAATCATTTCAAAACTTCATGATATCATAGCATCTTAAGAGCAATGCATTTGTTTCAACAGGGCATTTTGCAAAGCACAGCCAAAAGGCCAAAGAACCCTGGTACACAACATATTATTCTGCAATCATTGAAGGATTTCACATAAAACATTCCCAGAGCAATTGCAACCTATGGGGTGTCAATCAAAACTAAAAGTTTGCGAACATGCTATGTGGCGTTAACACCACTGGTGGCCGGAATAGGTCAAGGCCAAAACATCTTCTGGTGGCTGTACGTAGAGCATATTAGAAGTAGGGGCAGGGATATCTCTAACACTCAAAACACAGGGCCAAAAAACAGATTCCTCTCGCATCTCTCCAGAATGCCAGCCCTTTTTTAAGGTCATACCAGTTACATTTTAAATAACAGGCCTCTATGATTCAGGTCTAGATCATACCAAAGGTATTTTGCTGTCTGCTATTCCAAGTGAACATACAACTTCCAAAATAGGTTTAAAAAGATTTCACTTGTAATGTGCTCATGACAGTTGGATTTCCTCCCAGACTGAGCCTGTAATCCTGCCATTTTATTTTTTTCTAGTGCATACATTCACCCTTTAGCTCATAATGTTAAAATAAGGTGAGAATTCCAGCATGATATTTCATTGGCCAGCTGGCCCGGGATTCACTGATTTTGTTCATGCATAAACTCGAATTTATAGCCTCCAAGGAATACCCGAGCTCCAAATAGAAACCCTTTGCTAATAATTTGCCTTTCATTTCATATTCAGAGAGTGGATGCCTGGCTCAAGATGGAGGACCTCAGTCACACTCTTTTGGGAAAGCTCCATCGCCGTTTCCAATATTTCCCTTCTAAATGACTGTAATTAGCCATACATCAAAGCTTGCGAAAGGATAAACTTAGAGAACAACTGGTGCCATCTTGCCGGCCGAGACCCTCATCAGAGGATCTGCCAAGAGGCCTCCACATGCTCACTTAAATCTCATAGAAGCTGCCCTGGCTTTGGAAACGCCATGGACAGTCATTTCTTGGTAAGGCAATGAAGACAAGTTAATACTGATTATAATACCCAAGAATCTATATTGACACAGCTCCTACTAAGAATCCCCATTCAGCTTCCAGCATGATTTTTTAGATCCTTTCTCAAAGTTTTAGCACTTACACTTTAATAGCGTTATAAGTAATCAAATTGTGACACAGAATTCTGACAGCTGCCTGCCTCCATTTGTGTTCTGCTAATATGTATTAAACTCAGATCATTGGCATCAAGGAGAAGGTTTTCATGTCTTCCATATGCCTTTAGGGGGAAGCCTTAAGTTTATGTCAGCCAAAAAGAAAGACAACAGCACGGGTTGAAGTATACACTCTGGTAGATATAAGAAATGAGACGGCAATGTGGATGGGCAGAGAGGAGGAATGATTACTAGCAGTACTACAGAGTACTGACACGATTGACCATAACACAGTACTTGACCATGTCCTGTGTTGATGAGAATGAATTGAAGTGGTTGGAATCATGCTTTAGAGATCAGAAGTCTGTACTGCAAATTGTAGTAAGGAATTATGTTAATCTGTGAGTGGTGTTTCACAAGGGCTCCCACTGTCTCTACGCCTATATGAGAAATGTATACACTATGCAGACAACACACAACTGGTGCTCCAACTCAGAAAAGATTATATGCCACCAAACGTTCCAACTCACGGTTACCACACAAATAGTCAACTGTTTTTGAAATGTGCTATTCATATTCTTTCCATAGTTCGAACACTGTTGGTACCCTGGCCCCAAACTGGTCAAATGAAGTCCAGTTAAACAAAGATACCAAAACATGTATCAAAACACGTAATTATCTTTACTTCTTCAGTGACCTAACCTAAAAAGATCACACGTGTGTGGGAGCCTGAGGACTAGCCAAGAATGGTATTTAAGACTAAACATCCAATTTACAGATTTCTTCCTTTGGGAAATCCTGATGGCTCTTGAAAGGTCAATGGGCCTTTGCCACCGTGGTAGAATGGAGTGAGAACAAAGACATAAACAATACATATATCATCAATGATCAAATTATAAATATTCAGTCAATGATGAGAGGTTGATGAAGTTTCAATACCTTTATTTATCTTAGAGGATTAGTATTGTTTTGTCATCTTTATTCAGATTAGTCAATAAAAGATAGATTAGTGACAGCATAAATCAATACCAAGTGTTCCATTATGGAAAATTGTCACTAAGCTAACTAATTCAGTGTGCCCTACAATACATAGAACCCATGAAGAGTTCTTTTTGGAAAGAGCAAGATTCAGAATTTAAAATGAACTACCCATAAAGAATCATTCTGGAAACTCAGCCGAGTTCCCTCTAGCTGCAATAGCAACCGTCAATATTAGAATGATTGCTGTAGCAGCATTGATCAGAAAAGGTCTATAGATGAAGAAAGAATAAAGTAAGCTTTAGCAGTAGCTGTTGACAACAGACATAAAGGACCAACTCTCTAGAAGAAGATTCGAAAGGCAAGGGAAAAGTATCTGGATCAGAGTCTGAGATTGTCTTCGTCTGTTAACTAACAGGGAACACTGGTTAATATAAAATCACACAGTAATGTATTGAAACTTGCTAAACGTTAGCTCCTCTAATCCAATGGAAACCACTCTTCCGATGGTGTTGGCAACTTCCGCTGCTTCTTTGCCCGATTTACTCGATAAACATTCAGGCTGATATAGTGTAAAACATTGTTTCAGGACTTTGTTACATGGAGGAAAGTTCTCATGAGAACCTTCTTACCTAAGCTAAAAGATGCACTCTATGCACATTGTGAATACAAAGCAAGTCGGATATGATGAGGGTAAACTAGCAATACAATCTGTCAATCATTTATAATATATATCTAATTAATTGTTAATTCAAGCAGTCGCAGCAAAGCTTATTGTATTAGGTAGGTGATCTAAGGTGGTGTGATGAGGCTAAAGAAACATCAGCTCAAAGTCAGCACATTCTTTAGCAAGTTGCTGGTGCTAGGCAAAATGTTCTAAATAAATGTCTATTAAGCTATGAGCAAGAGTTGAAAGAAAAAGGCTTTTTTGCCTAACTAAAGGGGCATATTTAAGAATGATTGTCTAGTAGAAACGTTTTCTAGATACATTTGTATAAACATCAATAAACACCCTTTTCTCTAAATATTTGAGTGATTAATATATTATTTGCAGCATTAATAAGGATTATTTCACAATTACGCAGTAAGCACATTTTCGATGTGTCATTTTCTATGTGAAAAACCTTCTGCAGCAATTTAAACACATTCTAAAGTGCAGGTCTAGCATGGTCTGTAATTTCCATTTTAGGAGTAATTTCCTTAATGTATTTTGATACGTTAGTGTGTGCAATGTGTAGGAAATGCAAACCCTTACCATTGGCTTCATCATCTTAGAGACTTTTGTCAGTGTAAGGACTCAGCCAAGCAGCTGTTTGATGCACCAATATCACATCCGGTAGATTCAGTAATAATGGCCTGAGGCCTCAGCACCCCTGGGACACCTGAAAATCCAGGTGGGCTAATGGATACCGATGTACAGGCCTACAAAGTAACGCAGTGCTTTTAAGTCTTGATCACAATGTGCCTGGATTCTCAGGTCCCATAGGGAGGCATGACCATTTGAACTGTAACAGGTAGGTTTAAAAATAATAAATCATTTTGTTTTTCAGAGTCCTCAAACGATGAATGGAGGTTGCAGGGTATAGTGTACACCAAAAGGCCATGGTCAAACCAAATGAGAGCAATATATAGTAACTCTTTTTATTGCATTAGTTTGGCATGTATCTCCACAATAGCAGCAGAACTGCCTCAGCTACCTTTGAATAAGTGTGTGCTTTCCAGATTTCTGATCAAACAAGTTAGAAATTGGGTTTCTGGTTAGGAGGGGTATGCACCCTGTCCAAGCAGGAACCACAATCCTAGTCAGGCTAAATCGGATACACACCCCTATGCTTAATTTGAGCCAGTGGTTTCCGCTTTTCGGCACCAGCACTTAATTGTGAACCCCAGCACTTATGACTGTCTGCCTCATGGTGGCGCTGTCTGTGTAATTTAGAGATGAGAAGAACAGCTGTTTTCTAATTCGATATACATTAAAAACTATTAATTCCTGCGGCCCAAGTCATTCTTATAGTTTTGTGGGCCTGGAATAGTCTGAATTAGCACACTTGTAGGAGAGTTATGGGAAATAGTTGCTACGGTATTGTCAATGGCATCTCTTGCAGGGGAAATGTGTGTTTAAAACTGCATTGGCCACCTGACAAGGGTCTTTTCACATGTTATTACAAATGAAGCGCTGGCACACCCTAAATTAACCTGTGCTCACCTTCTGGTAGCTCAGCACAGAGCAGTCAAGCTTAACTTAAGGGGCAATGAGTAAAGTATTTGTGCAACACTTCAAATAGTAAAACACTGACAATACCACACAAAAAATAGCAAACCTAGTTAGGAAAATAGAGCTTGATTTACTAAACAAAAACAAACATGACCAAAGCAACACAAATCCAATAAGTATAACCGGAGTTATTGCTTTTTAAGTTTAAACTGAAATGCACTGCTTTAAAGCATACAACTCCAACCAGGGCTATCTGGTCATGCTAGACAGGGTCAAATCCAAGTTCAGGCCGACCACGATGGCGCTCGGGCCAGATACAGGGACCAACCTTGTCCCGCTGAAAAGTACCTTGTTGCACCATCGACGAAGATCCGATATGTGGAGCATAGGAGGTGATGTGTCATAGTCGATCCGTACTGATGTAGGCGATGGATGTATGATATTACAATGCATGCTTTTACATCGCATGCTTTTACATCGCAGTTTTTACAACGCATACCATTACAACGCATAGCGCTTTGGGGTGCTGGATAGTGAATAGTTTAATTTACTATTCCAACTCCAGTCCCCGTGGACACTAGGGAAGGTGTTGGATAGTAAATTAAATCTATTCCCTATCCTAGAGCGCCCCCCAGCGCAATGCGTTGTAATGCTTTGCATTGTAAAAGTTGCGATGTAAAGGCACTGCGTGGTAAAAGTTGCGTTGTAAAGGATGTTTCCCGTAGGCGATGCATTGGTTCGCGAACAGGATGTGGATGGCCCATCAGTCACACCTAAACTCCCTGTCTGTGTGGCTGTCTGGAGGACATGCACAAAGCCTAGCTGTCCCCCACCCCAAACATGTATTTGAAGGCAGGCAGAAGGCACTAAATGGCTAAAGTAAGAAAATGAATATCCAAAACGCTAGAATCAAATTCACTTACACTATGAGTCAAAAGGAAATATCATTTCTAGATGTGAAAGTAAAGAAAATCAACACAGAAATTCACACTGAAATGTACGTAAAACCAACGGACAGGAATAATACATTGTTATACCAAAGCTTTCATTCCCCGCAACTGATCAACAACCTCCCCTTTTCTCAAATATTAAGGATCAAAAGGATATCATCCACAGAAGAAGTATGCAAAAAAGATTTAGCTTGCATCAGAGAAAGATTCCTTAATAGAGGATACCCACCAGAATGCATCAACAAAGCGGAAGCACGAATAGAAGCAATAACCCGAAAAGATTTGTTAAAGAACAAACCTAAACCAACGACCATCAATAGAAGTGTATTTGTATCAAAATACTCAACCAGATCAAACAACATCAAAAAGATCATCACAAAAAGATGGGAACTTCTTCAAAAGGACACAGATTTCAACAACATTTTCAAAGAAAGACCGGTATTCGCATTCACAAGAATTCCTAATTTGAAAGAGCAGCTTACAGCATCCAAAACCACGGAAAAGACAGAACATAAAGGCATGAGAAAATGCAATAACTGTACGCACTGCATCAATGTCATGCAACAAAATTGGATAAATCCTCCAAGAACAGGAGCAAAAACAATGTTGAAATTTACAGCAGATTGTAATTCGAGCCATGTCATTTACAGTATAAAATGCCCATGCGGACTTTTATACATCGGGAAAACAGAAAGAAAAGTAAAAATCAGAATAGGAGAACACAAGAGTATGATAAGAAACAAAAACATCAACTCAAATTTGGTAGTACAGTGGATTAACCATCAACACAATATATCCCAAGTACGATACATGGTGATAGAAAAAATACCAATCAGAGAGGGAAGGGACACAAGCCAGCACTTGTCACAGCGCAAAGTAATGGCCATTAAAACATATCAGACCATGGAACCTTACGGACTTAATGATAAATTAGATTTAAGCTGTTTTATTTTAATCAAGAAACAGAGAAGTATAATTTTCCTGACACCTTCTAGCATAAATAATTCATCTAGTTGTCACGTTGCATTACACCTTATCATAGTATCTATGAAGATCAAACATACACAACCATATGATAGAAAGGTTTTCACCAAGTAGAGTCAGTTCTCCAGCACAAACACACAAATCGGAAGCTCCATTATGATTTACTGTCTCATAAAGCATTGTGTATGTTATGTAATGTAAATGATGAAATGAGACCTTAATAAGAGTAACCAAAAGCATATACGTAATTGTCATGCAACTGTTATTGCATTCACCACCATGATTATCACCACATGTAAATCTCCATATCACACCACACCAAGATGGCCGCCGCAGTAACACCATGCACACTAACCCGTCATCACTGTTTAAGATTTTCACTCTCACTTTATTAAACCATTACCGGCCAACCTTTACACAAACAACACTGCCACGCGAGGCTGAACGGACCGTTCCCCGCTTCATCGGCTTTAAGCACTTAGGTAAGCTAGAGTTGAAAGATTTACATTAATCTAGATAACGCGACATGTATGCCTTCATGGTAACCACATTTCATGTTTACAGAAATCTTCACGAACACCAGCATCGTTTTCACCTACTATTCTAGTTGCGTCACCACTACACTGGATTCATTATTAAGCATCCAAGAGATAATCATTCTGAACGCAGGTAACCACATGCATGCTAAAATTTGGGCACTTAATCATTCGACCATCACATCCGGGCACTTGCATTTTACAAATACGGTACAACTCTGTTCTATGTTTCACAGAGTTTTCGTGATCAGCCGACCTTTCATTTTCCAACAACTAGCATCCCAAAATGCAGCAAAGGTCAGTGCCATGTTTCACACTTTCGCTAATTGCACGTCACTGTAACATGCACGTCTCAAATGTTGAGCACCCTAAAAAATGTTATTCCGGCTTGAGCACCATAATATTTGAGCACATCAATCACTTTTTTCAAAGAAATAGGAAGCACTTTGCGTTCAACACATCACTTTTAACCGGATTAGTCACGTAAGTCAAACGGTCAGTGAACCCACAATTCCCAATCAAGAATAGCATCTAACTATCAACTATAGATCGAATTCTATGTAACAGCACCGCATGATCTAGAAAGGAGCTTAATCCAATCGATACAGATTGAACGCTATTTGTACGCATAAGAAACAGGTCCCTGTGCATGTCTCGAAAAGCTAAGAGATTAAAAATGTATATGTAACTTACAACCACCATGTAAATATGAAAAAGCATGCGCAAATAACTTAAAAGTTAAACATTGTTTTTTCCACAGAGGCCCCTGAGGAAGGGACAGGCGTCCCGAAATGCATCGGGCCACCCTCATCCATTGTCGTTCCGTCAGTTAAAATTTAGTAGAATGTAAATACAGATGTGAATCATGAAGTAATGATTGTCACAAATTTGAATGAAAACATAAGTCATTTGATTGAACATTTAAGAACTGTAATCAAACCCAATTAAAACAAAAAATAAGGAAATTCACAATAATAGTGAATAGATTGTGATTGTAGTAATCTTTGTGTTAGAAATTCTTTCGTTTAAACAAATAAGAAGTTTTGATATAAATCAAGTCAAGTTTTTTGATTGAAGAAATTAGAAGTGTGATATATTCACCCCAACTGTGCACTAGATATGGTAATGACAGAACGTCATGAACCCGCATTCTCAAGTTAAGACACCCTAGGGACAGGCAGCCCTTTGAAATCTAGTAACACGTTTTAGACAGAATAACAGTCAAAGTGAACTTTCATTCCAGTAAAAATTAAGAGTGCTAGTAATTACAATCCACAGAGATAAAGTAAGAAAATGCCAACTTTCTAAAACTGGCATTTTCAGAAAAACTGGTTTTAAAATTGAATTTTACCATACGTTCGGATTGTAATTGGAGGGACACCAAACATGGGGATACCATCTCTTTCCAATTGGAAATTATACTTCTAGGATGTAATAAGGTGGTCTCAAAGTTAACCTACAGGAAAGATAGGCCTTACAGTAGTGAAAAACTAATTTAAGAGTTTTTCACTCTTAGAAAATGTACAACTTAAAAGTACATACCCTTCTTTTTAAATACACTGCACCCTGCCCTTGGGGTTTTCGAGGCCTACCTTAGGGTTGACTTATATGTATTAAAAAGAAGGGTTTGGCCAGACAAGAGGGTTAACTTGCATGGTCGACCTGGCAGTTTACAATTGCCCACACAGGCTCTGCAATGGCAGGCCTGAGACATGTTTAAAGGGCTACTGAGGTGGGTGGCACAATCAGTACTGCAGGCCCACTAGTATAATTTAATTTACAGGCCTGTGCCCTTTACTAGGAACGTATATATAAATTAAATATGTTAATTGTGGATAAGCCAATGTTACCATGTTTAAAGCAGAGAGCACATGCCCTTTAGCACTGGTTAGCAGTGGTAAAGTACCCAGAGTCCTAGAGCCAGCAAAACCAAAGTCAGCAAAATGGAATGTCAGAAGGCAAAAAAAGTCAGGGGAAACCAAGCCAATGATGCCAGGTCTAACAGTGAGTGTTACTTTGTGTAAAGCCACCTATCACCTCCTGCTTCCTTGTGCCTTCTTGTAGCCCACTGACTGCTGTCCAATAGTAAAGAGAAACCGCAACTCAGACGAAGATGTGAAATTTGGTACCCAAGTGCAATATAGGTTTTAGAAAACCTAATCCATTGCTTAAGAAAGGTTCATTAATATAGTAGATTTTAGTTGCCATTCCAGCCATGACTTGCAAGAAGTAAGAGAGAGAGATACGTTTTCACACATGTTTACCACTCCAGCTGCTCTATTATTCTAAGTGTGATTATAATATGTAATCTTTTGATAGAAACACTTCTCATTGGACACTATTCTATTAACTGTTGTAACCTGTAGTACACCATACCTGGGGTGAATATTCATTCCACCACCTTGAGAGCTCAGCCACAGTTACAACTAAAGATTTTAACGAAATTTTGGCTAACCAGTGTAGCCTTAGGAACTAGTATTTTGAGCCTGTAGAGAGCCCACTGAGTTCCACCTTCTCTTTACTGAGCACTCACTACAACTAATAGACTCTGGAGAAAAAGCTCAGTGTTACTACCTTTGCTGCATAATTCTCCCTTGTTTCAAAAGATACAGAAAGTAGATCAACAAACCAACACAGAAGGCATTAGAATGATCCTCCTTCACCACAAAAAAAGTTCAAAAAGCCAAATTGTCTTAGGCAAGGAAGGGACAGATAAGGTCAATTAGATTTTGCCAAGGCTGGTTTCCCAATTTAAAGTCATCTACCAGGTCAGCTGTTTTTCCAACGCCATGGCTCCTGCCGCCATGGTTTTGGTTTTGTTTTGGTGAAAAAACAGTAATGGCTGTTCAGCCAAGCAATACCAGCATGGCAGGCCTGCTGGTTTTGTTTTTGTAGATCAAGACTCTCAAAAATGTGTTCTGCCGCTGGAAAATTCTAAATCAACATGCCTGACACACTTTGTGTTGTCTCCCAATGCTAGGGGTACATTTGAGAACTTTTGTTCTCCTGGACTGCTATTATCTGCATGGTGGACCTGGACAGTAGAAACAATGGAAAACACTACATTAAAGTGGCCACCCTTAATAGGGAAGCCCCTGAGATGTCACTTTCATTGTAGGCTCCCCATTCAATGCTTTATTTTTCAAAAGTAAAGACAGCCATAGCTCCAACCTCAGCAAAACCACCATCCCCTTCACTCTAAATGAACCAGGGTTTGCAAGATGTTTTGGAGATTATAGCTGATGGCTTTTTGTGGCTGTTCTATTGCCACTACCTCTTCCTGGAACTCCCTACCCATTAAGATCGTGATGTCTCCCAACCTTCCATCCTTCAGAAAACATCTCAACCAATTCAATTCTAAACATCCTTGTAATCTATCGCAATATCAAAATATATCACCATAATCCACCCAATTTTCAAGGCATATACATGTGGCGTTAAGAATAGTAAATCTATACTTACTTTTTAATATCTAACTGCATGATGTTGTGGCAGTCAGTGTTTTTCATATTTACGATATTTTTGTGGGACGGCATTTTTGCCCATTATATTGTGACATACAGCCATACAAGGGCAATGTGAAAAACCTAAATGTCCCTCTTAGTCTTTTATGATTCCACACAAAAGTAGTGACCTTAGAATTTAATTTATTGAACTAAGATACCAGGATCATAATTGTAAATACTCTGAAATTATATAAAAGCTCGTCCTTTTTATTACATTTATTTGACTGATTTTGTGAGGGAAGAGAGCGCCTATGTTTTTACCAGTCATGTGCTTAGTTGGAACATAAATTACTAATTTATCTTTAAAATATCCACATACGTATTGCTTAAAAGTAACTCTCAAGAACTTTAATATAGATATTGCCTTAATATTTTGAGGGATAGTTACGTCTATACATAGTATTTTTGTTTTTTTCTAGGTTGAGGTTATAGCCTGGTTTGGTACTGAATTAATGGGTTAGCTGTTCTATTGCTTTCATAGACGCCCTAGGACTAATTGCATATTGTAGGAATCTGTCTCTTCATATGATGTACTAAAATTAGGTGTATTGTGCAAAGAGTCCAGGGGTTCTCTTATGAATGAACAGGGTCTTGCTCTAGCAATCCCAAGGTGCTTTTCTAAGGGTTTAGTCTCGTCTAACAGACTTAGGCCAATCAGAAAGTAGTGTTAGACATTTGCAAATATACACATTAGTCAATAAATGATGTACACGACTCAATAAGGAGATCCACACCAATT
This sequence comes from Lissotriton helveticus, assembly GCF_964261635.1. Classification (NCBI taxonomy): domain Eukaryota; kingdom Metazoa; phylum Chordata; class Amphibia; order Caudata; family Salamandridae; genus Lissotriton; species Lissotriton helveticus. The sequence goes on along the minus strand of NC_136061.1, from coordinate 987,224,959 downwards.
TATAAAAATCATACATATCTTTATATATGTTTAGGCACCAGAATAATTATGATCAGGTAAGTACATTTTGCAAGAGGAATATTTTGCATTTTAAAACACAGACACGTAGTGTATTTTTCAGAAGCTGCACTGTCATCCTATAGGAGGAAAAACAAGTGCAGCATTCAGGTACAGTACATCGACTTAAGGTGATTATCAGGCAAGGTCTAAGGCAGCACCAGCAGGTCACCTCCAGAGGCTTTAGGGAGGCCGGGTGCAGTATTACAATACAGTGTCAGGTGCCCAACGTTAGTCATTGACAATCGATCTGCAGGAAAAGAAGCTGCAGGTTTTGACTGGAATGCCAGTTAGACTGAACCAACGGGAGGGTTTAAGTCTTGCAATGCTCGGGGATGTGTACACTGGTGGTCCTTGGAGCAGCTGAGTGCAGAGGATATTTGAGGTGGCAGGTTACTTCATCCAGGAGCACTGGTGGTTGAGGAGGCCAGCAAACAGAGGCTGCAGGTGATGTTGGAGACTTCACGAGGGGTGAACCCAAAGTGGACTCAGTCTCTTGTGGGCTTGGGAACTGTACTGACACCATTAGCCCACTATGACACAGGCCGGTGGGCTCTGGTGCAGTGGTGCTTGACAGAGCCGGTTTTGCCTGTTCTGAAGTTCTTACGGTTCTTCTTGGTGGTGCCTGCAGGATACATGGGAGCAGCTTTGCTACTCCATGGGAGCTCTTTAGTCTTTATTAAAGGCAGGCCATACTCCCAGGCTTTGGAGGCATGACAGCTGCAGGAACAGAGCCGTCTTTGGTGCAGTTTTGATGGGGAACATTAGAGAGCCGGCAGGGCTGGTGCCAAGACTGTTGCTCTTCAGTCTTCTGCTTTTGAGGTTCATCAGTGTCTTTCTTCTTCATATGTCATCAGGATCTGCATTTCTGGTGCCAGTGGCTCCCCTAAATACTGAGTTTAAGGGTGTTAGGGGCGTGTAGGGTAGTACCCAATGGATTACTTGGCCTTGGGGTCACTAATCCCCCTATATGTCTACTTCCTGTGGGAAGTGGGCATAACCCTGTCCCAGAGATCCTAAATTTGCCATCACCAAGATAGCTAACTCTGAAAACTCACCCCCACTTCAGGTAGCCCACCTTAGGGGTAGTACTGTGAAAGTGAAACATCTGCGAGTTATCTTTGACAACCATCTGTCATTTGACAAGCAGGAAAATGCTGTAACTTCCTATACTTTTCTCACTTTAAAAATCTTGAGAAAGATTCCTCCTTTTATCCTGATCTATTTAAGAAAATTAGTTCTAACCACTCTCATCCTTTCTAAGGTTGACTATAGCAATGCTTTGGACATTAATCTGCAGAAACGTCAACTGAATAAACTACAGATCCTGTAGAACGCTGCAGCAGGGCTATTACTTGGAATACCTAGGCACTAAACTGCCTCTAAGGCGTTAGTCTAACTTCACTGGTTGCCAGTACATAGACATATTGATTTCAAGGCTTTGTGCATAGCCTTTAAAGCCTTGCATGAAGTAGGACCAAACTATTTTAAAAAGAAATTCATTTGGTACACTCACCTAAGCCACTGCGATCCTCATCAGCCTTCAATCTGATTGTCCCTAAATACAAAAGAGGTTGTTGGGGCAGGAGAAACTTCATATATGGGACAACTAAACGGTGGAATGCACTACCACTTTATCTTAAGACATGCACTTCCTTTAGGAAGAATCTTAAAACATGGATTTTTAATCTGTAGATTCTTGCTTGATTGTCTATCATTTCTCTTTCCTTTCCATCTTTCTGTTGTTGGATTAGCGCCAAGATGCCCTGGGGCAATCGAGGGCTTTATAAAATGTATTTTAATTTTCAATACTGGCCTGAGTGTGGACACACCTATCTGACTAGCTAATTTACCTGCCTGTCCAGGTGCCAAAGGGCTCTGGACAAAGGGGATGGCTTCTTTTCTAGTGAGAGAAACCAGATTTGCATACCACAAGCGGTGGGCTCTTTGAAGCTCCCCTGCCTTGGAATACTAATATGCAGGTCATCCTGTGGGCGGAGATGAAAGCACCCCCTGCCCGAGCAGGCTTGATTTCTGGCCTCCTGAGAACAAAGGCCCTCACCCTTGGGGGCGAGAAACATGTCTCTGGAGGCAGGCTGGTAAAAACCAGTCAGTCAGCACACCCGTGGGTGGCAGGTTTTCAGGGCACACCACTAAGGTATCCTCTATGTGCATGCATCAATAAATCCAACACTAGCATCGGTAGGGATTTATGAATACAAGATGTTTGATACCAAGCATCCCTATTTTCAGTGAAGCCAATTGGGGTACAATCGCAAAGTTTTTGGGAAAGAGATCTGCCACTGGGGACCTGGCTAGAAGGATTCCAGTGCACTTTCATTCGAAATCACACCAAATACCAGGCAAAAAGTAGGGTTGACATGTCGAAAAGGGCACTTTACTACACATATAGTAAAATAACAGCAGCATAAGTCAAGAACTTAGGGTGATGACATTCTCACATTTCCAGTGATAACATGATTTTTTTCTTGTCTTGCTACTAGATAGGGGTCTAACAAAACAGAAATTAAGACCTAGGATGAAGGGCTTGTCTGTCAGATTTTCCAGGTTATATGGAAACATCTGAGAGCTAATCACCATATGCATACACATATTTCTTTCTTCTCCAATGAGTAGCGTGTGAGCTGCTAGTAGCTCTCCAGCTACCTGTAAGTAGCTCGCCTGTGTGCAGCCTATCCTACGAAATTATAAACGTTTGCTTGGTTAAATAATATATGTATACCAAAATTGAGTGTGTGTATTTGAGATGAAGATGAGTTTATTTTCAGAACTCATTAACTGATATTTGAATGAAAATGGCTTTATTTCCAAAATATATTTACAGCTGATATTTGAGTGATAAATTATGTGGTATTGAAGTGACTTTACACATTTTATTACCTTGGCACCAGAGGCGTTGCTGCTATGGCTGTTATGTTTTACCCATGTAGGGGCATTCCACATAGACAAAGCCTCAACAATGCCTGATGCACTGAGGTGATCGCCGGTATTAACCTTGCAAATGGTGGCCACTGATGTAACATTGTCTGATGTGGACACTATCACCATACCAGTAACATTGGTGGCTCCCGATGAGTTTCATTGGACATAAGTGGCATTACAGAAAAGGTTGGAGACCCCTAAATTCAGGTTATAAAACCACTAGGTAAGCCTAAACTTTCCAAAGTCTCCCCCAGGAGTTACCACACTACCCAATGAGATATGTTGTCCGCATCCAGTGCAATCAATGTAACCTTCTGTTCATTGCCTATTGCTCAGTTCACCATGGATCCTGGATAGGGAGCAGGTTTAGTGAACTCATGACTAGAGTAAAGTTGCAAAGGAAATTGTTTAGAACCAGTTAGGAAGGTACATTCCTATTGAAGCTAAGGGTCACACAAATGTATTTTTGTCATTCATTAAGTTTCCATGGCACAACTACACAATGCCATTTAAATGCTGGCTAGAATACGCTGCCTATTAGCCACTTTAAATATGTTGGTGACAGACAAGGTCACACATGCTGTATCCAAACTATACTGTTCCAAAAATCAACTTACTTCTGCAAAGTATACCTAAGTGGTCCAAGCAGCGCTCCACATTCACCAACCATGTGACTGTAAGCAAAAGGAATATCATCATCCTTCCAAATTCAGTCTATTTAAAAAAACAAATAATACATCTTTTGGCAAATGGACAAAAATCATTATTATTTTTGTGTGTGTGTCAAAATGTAAAGCTGACTGGTAGCTCCTTGGCATCAAGCTGCATTAAAATGTGATAATCCATTGAGTTGCTCTTGGAAAACCAGCAAATGGCATCTTCTTTGAGATGTGAGACTGGGCTGCTGCTAACAGGATTCCTGGCACTCTTACCCATGCTAGATGTGATGACTTGCTCAGTGGCAGGATATAATAGACAATTGCCTAGTTCTAAGGACATATGAGGGGTGATCATGCCCAAGCATGATTATTGTTAAATCATAATTCATAACCTTCCTTCTCTCCTCCTCCATTTATTTTAGAAATTGTTGGTCTAGGGATGATGAGCATCCATGATAAATTAGAGCATGGAAGCGATGGCCTCTGCTGGCCACTGTAGAAGAAAAGTGGGCACATTTCTGAGACAACTTCCTGCAAGATGTTAAGTAGAAGCTCTTTGTGTAGTGACTCCTTTGCCATTTTTTGCTCTATTGACAACGCCATTCCTGGTGTTGAGCATACCAGAACACACAAGGATAGACGAACACCAAAACCTTATCGTTTGTAGATACTTCCGGTTCTCTTGCAATTAGTTTTCTTACCTGGAACCATTTGCAAACGTGCTGTTGTCTAGGACAGAACTAAGTGTGCTTCGAGAGCAGGCATGGGGCAGAAACAACCGCATATTTAATGGGAGTCCGGGGAAGGTGTTTCTCAAAAGGAAAATATTTCCCTCGCGAAGAAACAGGAAACATGAATGTGCAAATGCATAATTGCGTTAAAGTTCCACATGCAGAACATTCCACCCAGTGGAAATTGTGAATTATAAATTTTGCACAAGTTAGCAATCCTGGTAAACTCATACATGCCAGCAATCCTGATTTAGGTAGGAGACTTGCAATTTGTAAGATAGGCATTGATTCGTTTTTTACTTTCTTCTACTTAAAAAAATCTTTCAATTCAAAGCAAGTTTGTGAGTTAGCAAGTTTGTGAGGAAATTAAATGTTAGCATTTGTATATATTATCCTCGCATTCTTTGAGAATTCCATAAAAAATTTGAATTGAATTTGAATTGCCAAACAGTGGCGTAATGACACATACAAATTATTTTACTTTTCACCATTCACCATTGTTGAATCACTCTACAAGAGTTTTTAATATTTTTGTCAGTCATGTGACTTCAGAATGTAAAAGTGTCACTGTACAGATGTGTGATGTGCTTAGAAATAATGTATAGCAACGTTCATTTATGTGTGCCAGGGAATATATATGGAACAATGCATCTTTTGAACAGTCAAAACTTTTTTTTATTGAAGGTATCACCCTATTTTCTTATAACTGAGATAATGTGAGGAGATAATGTGATGTGAAATTTGATTCAAAATATTTAAATGCAAGCCTGCAACCCATGCTGTCTTCACTCCAATGAACAATCCCATAACTTTTTCGGGAACACACATACATATACAGTTACACGTGCTCTGACAATTCAGACATACAGTGTAAAACATTACGAACACACACATAGTCGGCAGGAGTGTGCACAATGTGCACAACTTTGAAAGAATTAAAAAAAAAACGTTGCCTACTTCGCCCCTTACTTGAATTTGGGAAATGTTCTAAAACAAATAACATGTACACATCACTGAGCAAAAAATACCCGTAAAACGAAGCTTTTATATGAATACATGCAGGAAAATATTTTAGCACATTTTCATATGTAACCAAACTTCTCTGAACTTTGCATGTGCAAGAGAAATTTGAATTTCTGACTCTTATGGTTCTGAGATATAAATACATCTCTAAGCAGATACATCCGTTGTCTAGGGATCGAATCGCAGTGCAGCCGAAGCATCCATGACTGTCAGTCCAGTACACAGAATGAAACAGTGCATTCACTCATACGAGAACATTGGTATTACCGCGTGCAATGTGAGCCTTTTTGGTAACAGAAAGTTTGCATGTGATGTTTACATTATATGTGTCTGTGCGGTAATTCGCGATACATGTCGCAGAAACAAGCATTCACACGCAAAATAGTCCCTGAAAGTCTCTTCCCTCCAAGTGGTCATCACTTGGCCATGATCGTCCATACATACACGCAAACCATGCAATCAGTCACACACCAACATAAACACATGACCACCATACGGAAAAAATAGGACATTAGTACCGAAGTAGCCAAAACGCTGTAAAGCACACGGCTGTGCACCCGGTCAGATATGCGAGGATACATTAAAAGGCACATATTACTTGCACAATGAAATCCTGAACTTACACAATGAAGATACACAAACATACCTGATGACAATACGAGCAGCACTTTAACAAACTCCACTTACAGTCAGGCACAACCCAAATGTAAAATAGTTCCACCACCGGCACACACAAAACAACATGCAGGAGGCCACTGGACATACTGTTGGGCTACACCAAATCCCCATTATGCCATTAATACCTGCATATGGACTCCATCAATGCCCCCATTAGTACATTTTTTGGCCCTAAAGCCCAACATAAAGTATCAACCTGTCATCTGAGCATTGCTGAAAGATATAGAAGGGATGATGTTACAACATTCCTGTGCCAGTGGGTGAACTGGTTCTGGGATTTTGGGGCACATATGGGTAATTTGACACTTATCTGTGAATTGGGGCCGTTTACTACTGATGCCTGTCGTCTTACTTACTATTGGCTCCAAAAGTGAGTAACAAGAACACCTCATTAGCATATGATCCACAGGGAAGCAGTGCATTGATGTCCATGTGCCTGCTGTCTCAGCCGCCTCCAACATTCCAACGCTACGCAAGCAAGTAGACCCTGATCTTCAATTGCAAGCAGTCTGCAGTGGGAAGTGGAGAGTAAGGCGGCTTTGGTGACTTAGAGGAATGTTGGTTGCAGTCGGTTTACTCCATTTTTGATGCAGGTGTTGTTGGTGAACCCCCACTGGCAGTCACTCTTCCCCAACAGAAACCCCCATCCAAATGATCAGGGACCCACCAAAAGGATCCTGATTTCTGTGTCATTTGCAGTTGATTGTTACTGGAGTTGTATAAGAGACTACAGATGCCATGCAGTTGTTACTGTATCAGCATCCCCAGGTCATTGAATAAGTCATGCAGGGACCATCAAAACAAGTTTTTAGGCCTCTCTCGGTCTCTGGGATTTTCAGCAGCAATGTCTCGGTTAAGTTTAAATCCCCTACCCACAGGTCATGGCTCTCTGGAAATGGCACTCCATCTAGTCTCAATCTAAAAGGGTCTATCCAGGATAGGTAAGTCTCGATCCTACTGAGGGACAGGCCGAGTGGTGCACAAGCAGGGTTGCAAAAGACAGCACAGCTCCCCACAGTTCTGTGCGCCATGTGATTTTGATGATCTTGCTCAGTTCTTGCACAGCTCCTTCTTTCTTCAACCAACTGGACTGTGCATTGCTCTTCTAGTTATTGTTTTGCTGCAGGGACACCTCCTGCCCCCCTTCTCCTCAATGATGGTCCCTTTTTTCAAGCCTTCTCCCAGCAGTGCTTCATGCAAGATTGTGCCAGATTTTAAGCTTCTGTTGGTGACCAGAAAATGGAGCTAGCTGCATAAAAGCACTAGTCATGGAACTCTGAATTTCCGCCTTCCCTCTCCTGTGGCCAGCAGGCAGTGAGCAGCGAGATCTGGAGATGCCACCAGGGCTGGACTGGTGATTTTGGGCACCGGGCAATCCCCCAGTAGGCCGGATGGTGTGGGGGCCTGTTTTTTCTGAGTGGGGCCGATTTTCGGGCTGTGACTCAGGCTGCCCTAAAAGACTGGCAGTGGCATCTGATCCATGTGGCATAACATTTATCATCATGGCCAATCATCATGGCATGCATAATGCATTGATTTATGGCATATTGGCTGCCGAGGCAGGCAGGCACGGCTCCGAGGTGATGGTGCCGATGTGCACCCTGCGCAGCGCTCAGTTCATGTCTACGCATCTGCACGGTCTTAGGGTGGGGCTGCAATTGTCATGCGCAGTGAGGCAGGGTGAGACTCACGCAATTAAAAGTTTGTGTTTGGCTTGCCCCCTGAGGTTGTCTTCAGTTCTGCTTTGTCTCCTCTCTGCCACCTGCAGGCCGCCCGCAGCAGGTGAGTGTCTGTCTCTGTCGTAGTGTCATCACTGGTCCATCAACTCGGGGTGGTGGTGGCATCAGGTAATGGGCATCCATCCTTCTTGCGGCCGCTGGCCGGGCCGGGATTAAACAGCATATCGGGTCGTGGCCTATAGAATAGGCCCCAGCCCGGTACTGCGCAGTGTCAGTGGATTGCTCCTCCAGTATGAGTGTACTTGACCTCAGCGGAGTACTAGCTGCTATTCGTGACTTCACCTAACACTCAAGGGACTTCACCGGCAGAAACGTGGGAGAAGGCAGACTTGCAAAAATGTGTGTGTCCTAATGTATTGATAGCAGTTAAGTTGAATTTAAAATTGCATCGAGGGTTTCACACTCTCGGAACTTTGAATAAACTGTCTACAGCCATGTTTCAAAGCAATTAGAAGCAAGACTGTTGGAAGGAATTTAGCGAGTCTGATGTATGAAGCAGAAAAGCGTGCCATTCAGTAAATTAGGTAGAAACATGTTCATATGGAATTATGGTCTGAAAACTCGAATGGAAGGTTATGCATGGTGTAATCCTGCTGGCTATGTTGTTATAATTAAATGTACTGGATGCATAACATTCCATTTTCTATGATCTGGTTGTTTCCTAAACTACTCCACAACCTTTTCACTTGCAAGGCCCGCCCTCTTCTATTTTATCTTATGTGTAATAGCTGAACTTTGTAGTTGACTTTTTTCTCGCCTACATTACTTAAGTAATAGCTTTCTTACTCGGGTCACGCAATCTCACATTTTGGGAACACAGTTTCGAGAACTAAGTGTAATGTCTTCAGGTTCAGACCACAGGTGTGACTAGAGTCACGGAATTGACTATAAAAGTTCTGGAAGATTTTAGTCTTTCAAATACACCATGAACTGGGAATCTCTTTCAGCTGGTACAAGGGGGTAGTCTCTTCGTGGGCTCTTTCTGACCCACGTGAGCCTGGCACAATGAACATGTCTGACTGGAACAGAAGCTTTCCTGTTACTCATGATTAATGACTGACTTTCTGCGAGTCAACATTTCATTTTTTAGTGTTCTCTGTAGGAATGTCTGTGATTTATGACTGGGTATACTAGTGCTCCATAAGGTAATCATTTACTATGCTTTAAAAGTGAATACAATCTAATCTGTAATGAAAAATGTGTTGGAAAATGCATTGTTTTGGCCTTTCTGTCTCCAAAACATTCTTGGGGGGAGAGCCCCCCCCAAACTCCTGGGGGCTGGTCTCAATTTTACTTTGTTCTCTCTGATTCACTACTCGTGTCTATTTTTGGTGCTCTCTGTAAGAATGTCTATGGGTACACATATGACTGGGTGGGTAACCTTGTGCTCTTTAAGCTCATCATCTACTATTTACTGTGCTTTGAAAGTTGATACAATTAAAAATGTAATGAAAAATGTGCTGTAAAATGCACCATTTTGGTCTGTCTTTTTCCAAAATTTTCTTGAGGGGAGAACCCCACCAAACCCCCTTAGCAGTGGTCGGGCTCACTCGCTGCGCTCGCTCGCAACGTGCCAGACGGGGGCTGGTCTGGGTAAATTTGCCAGGGCTGCTTTAAGTTCACAGTCCGGCCCTGGATGCCACCACATATTTATAGAAGGTTTGAAGAATATAAATGTGTATACCCCCAGTCTGATATCCTGTGGGTTGAGCAGTTTCAGGGGAGTAGATTACATCCCACACCTAGCTGATGAACCACATACCATTTCTCAATAACAGTTGTAGGAAGAATTGTGCAGGTGATGTTCTCTGACAGGGGCTGGCAAGACATATGGACCAAAAGAAGACAGGCTTCCTACTCCTGGTTGAGCCACAAAACCTGTCTGTGCACACCTTTGGGAAAAGATGGAGCAAAAGGGGACCCACTCACCTTACATTTCCAATGGGTTCTCCTCTCCCTTATTCCTTTTAGTACAGCCATGTCCTCTTCAAAGGCTTTCGTGAATGTTCTAGAGACCACCTCTAGTTTTTTTCCATTCTCTCTCTCGCTCCCTCTCTCTCTCTCTCTCTCTCTCTCTCCCCCCCCCTCATTTTGCCACACATTTTCAGAGCAAATATTCATGCACCACCCATGCATCTCATGAAAAAATAGAAGGACCCAGGTAATTGGTACAGTCAGGAGCCATGTAGGTAACGGTAAAACCCTGTCACCATTAATATGATAACCTCTTCCTACCACCTCCAGTATTAACCAGTTCTGTGAGAGGATACTAGTCATTCACAAATAATACATGAGTGCGCTTGGTCTCAGTTCATTCTCGCAAGCCCTCAATCTACACACATGATTCTATGGGCTCTGAGGCAAAAGTCACAGAAAGTTTATGAAACTTGCTTCGGAGAACTTAGGCTAGGAGTACTCACTCCTCTAAGCCATGCAGGGGACATTCCATATCCAACAACACACACATCAAGTTTCCCACTAAAGTTCTATAAAAACAAGCATTTGCAATGCAATAGGTCTCGCATTTGCGAGAGTTCAAGCTATTCGCATTGTAAATGACAATGTCTTTTATTGATCTGTTTTGATAATTAACACATAAATAAAACGCATTGCCATTTACAATGCCAATAGTTAAACCTCTTTAAATGCGAGACCTATTTCATTTAAAAAAAGCAGCCACCATTGTCCCAGGCTGCATGGAAAGTGAAAGCGCGCATGGCGTGCTGAATGTTGCAGGAAAGCATGTCATGCCTGCAGTAGGAGAAACTCATTAAAGAAAATAGTGCTTACAGACAAACTAAGACATACCATGTAACAACAGAAGTAAACGGGCCAGTCCTCATGGGAGGTTACAAATGAAGAGAAGGCAGTACTAAGGAGGGACTAACAAGCCTCTTAACGAATCAGAAGCCAGCATTTACAAAGGACATTGACAGAAGCCACTGACAAATATGAGCATAGAGTGGGCGAGGATTCAAGTCTATACTCGATACAGCTTGCCTCGCAGAGCAGCGCATGCGCTGGCCAGGCTCGACCTCAAAATGCAGTGAATGCTAGATTTAGTATTATTGCTTCTTAATGTCCCACTCACCCCCCCAAAAAAAAACAAATGTAGCAGGCCTTCTGTTACTCCATGATACAGCACACGATTTACAGAGAAGCCATGATGATGACGTTTGCATATTCCGTCATGAGATAGTCTCTGATTCCAGCAATCAGGAACAGCTGGGTCTTACAAACTAGGGAGGCATCGCATTGCCACACTACCCAGTGATTTCACCACATGCCAACCACTCCTACCTTAACAGTGAAGTACTACAGTCCGAAGGTCACATGACGATCAAGCATGACTTGTTTAAAGTTATTACGCACTGTCAGTGCAAGAACAACTTGTTGTTCTAATAAAAGGAAGGTGCGGCTCGCTAGTAAACATGGCTAGACAGAAGAACACCCACTACCACCCACAATAATCTTAGTAAAGCAGAGCACAGCCAGAATGAGGACAGAACACAACCATGTTACAAGTGACTCTTACATTCACTCTTGAGGTCACACCATGCATCATCTGCACCTGTGCACCCCATAGTGCATCACAGACAAACTACTAAAAACACGTTTATCAACATAGGGTCACTGTGGCAAGGCCACCATTGTTGGCTGCTTGTGTCCCTAGCCCACCCCCTTTTCCTTTCTAGATATGCCATTGTTGGACCATTATTATAATGAATGCAAAGCAGGATGCAGATGTTACAACACAAGGGTGCATGCATTGCATAGTTGCATAGTACTCTATGGCCGCTGGATCTCTTTATGTAGCTCTCATTTGCGCCCCCTACAGGAGATTGATTATTCCCTGTTGCCATGTTCCATGATTCCCAATGGTGGCCGGTAATGTGCCAGAGCAGTGTGGCAGGCCACACTCGTGCACACACACACTCACTCACACCCATCCATCCACAAGCGGGCACATATTCAATCAAGAGAGAAGCCAGAAAAATGTAATATCTCCCAGTTTGAACCATATCCAAAGTTGCACTGTTGGTTGATGAAAGCAAGTCGGCAGTCATTTGTGGTACTGCTCCCTCCAAGGGAATTCTGAAAATCTGAAAAATACTTCCTTCTCGCCATCCTTCTCTGAGTCTTTTGTCATTCCTTCCTTCTCTCCATCTTTCTTTCTGACGTTTTTCCATCTTTCTTACCTTCCTTCTTTGCATCCTTGCTGTATTTTTCCCTTTCCATCCAAATTTCTGCCTTTTTACATCCATCTATACACCCTTACTTCCATGGGTCTGTCTTTTTATCCATCAATCCTTCCTCCCGCTCCAATACTTCCTCCAATCTATCCTGGTATTTTCTTTCCTTTCTTTATCCACCCACTCTTCTGTCTCACTGAGCGCCCATACATCCTTACTTCTCCTTTACATCTGTGCATCCTCACATCCTCCATCTTCTTCCTTCCTTCTTTCCATTCATCGCTTGATTTATCCTTATCTCCACCCATCTGCTCTTGTATACATTCATCTCTCATCCATCCTTGTCCTCATACATCCTTCTCTTCATTCACCCCTTCATACATATTCCTCTCTAGTCATCTTTGCATCCATCCATTCTCTCTCCATCCTTCTCCACACCACTCCTTCTCCACAGCCTCTTCTCCATTCCATGGTACATATTTGATTTCACCATAGAGTGGAAGGTGCCTGTGGTCTACTTGAGAGTCATTTTCACTGTCTGTACTGAACCAGTGGAGCTCCTGATGTACAAACTGGGCAAGTGAGCCCATTTGTGGTCTTATGTTGCAAGCTCCCAAACTTGGCACGAACCACCTAACGATGATGAGGAGAAGTCCAAAGACCACTGAGGAAGAATGCAGATAGCACTGTAAGCAGGGAGGCTATGAGTATGATGTGTGAAAATATTAAAAAGATTGACGTGACAACAGTAAAACTGTGCAAATGATGGCATAATACATGTTGCTTCAGGGTCACACAGTCCTACCTCCTTTTCCCCAACTCAGTGTACCACAAGGACAATCTCCACCATCATCTTGTTTGCTCCCAAACACCAATACACCCAAAGAGCAATCGCCAATCATCAGTCTTCCTCCTGCAACCTCAAAAGACAATTCTCACTATCATTCTATCCCCTGACCTTGACACACCCCAACAACAGCATCATACTACCACTGGGCAAGCCAAAGCTCGCTTCTTGGCTCAGTCAGTTAATCAGCTGTGTGGGACCTACAGGGCATGAGTTTGCAATGCGCCAGGACCAACACGCACTTCCATCGTTTTGCGGTTTATAAACTGTGCACAATAAAGTCAAAGATGAAGAAACTTCCAAAATTCACAACAGTTAACACTAACCAGTGGCATATCCGCATTAGCAAAGTCAGCACAGGTGCAGCTGTGAGCTTGTCCATTCCTCTGTATCACTCACAATTCTGCAGGGCACGGAGAAGCAGGGTAGGCGGCAGTTGCTCCTGTGTTTTAGCAGGAGCCCTCCTCTCACACCTGCCCAGGCCCCCTAAGGCCTTGCTGGGTGCGCCCCAAATCATTCTCCTCCATCTTGTGAGTTGCAGCCTACCTGTGCCCCAGATTGCAGTGAGCAGAGTCCAGGAAGTGGTAAGGAGTCAGACTAGTGCTGTCTCTTCCCAAGACAAGAAGTTGTTTAAAAAACGTTTTCACTTTCTGTGTTTACTGTCTTTGCCTGTGGTTGTTACAGTTTAAAGTTGTAGTTTTAGCCTGCCTGTGATTGCATATTTTATCACCTGTTTTGTGTTTTAAACTTGTGGTTTTCCCTGCCCATGATTGCTTCCATTTAACGTGTTGAATTGTGGGATTTGCAGTCCAACCTCTGTAGTTTGTCCCTCTCATTCCTTGGTGACAATTCTGTTTTCCCTCCAAATTTCTCCTTTGCTCTGTACTAAGACTTGTATGTTAAAACAGTGCACTCCCAGCCACGATTTTGTGTTCACAAACCAGTGAAACCAGCCCCCCTGCCTCCCCTCCCCCTCCGCAACAGGGATTTTCTACATCAGAGGGTGCTTCTGTAATCTGTTTAAACTGTGTTTACTAGGGCATGTGCACTTCATTTTTTGGCCAGCAGAGGGAGTATAGTTTTATTCAAACAGTATTGTTAGATTTCTAGTTAGTGAGGCACTTACTTGCTGAAGTCCAAAGTGTGGATTGAGCTTGTCTGTCTCCTAGGAGATTATGAACAGGAGAAGCAGCTTCCAACTCCCTGGCCAGCAAACCTTGTCTGAAGTCGCTGGGACCTTATATGGTCTGCTAGTGATTGGTACATATCTACACTGATTGGTAGTTGTGTCTGGTGTTTCTATTGGATTAGGGTTAATGTCCTCATTGGTTGGGTATTTGAGGGTTCTGATTGGTTTCTGGGTCTGTTATTCAATCATTGTAGGGTTGGGACTAGGGCTAGGGTTAGGATTTCTATTGGAAGTAGGGACTAGGGCTTCCTATGCTATTGTTTGTTGGGAGTAGGGTGGGACTAGGGCTAGGGTTAGACCTTTAATTGGAAGTAGCGATTAGGGCTTCTGGTGTGATTTGTTGCTGGACTAGGTGTAGGACTTAGAGTAGGGTTAGGCTTTCTATTGGAAGTAGGGACTAGGGCTTCCTGTACCATTGGTTGCTTGGACTTGAGTTGGGAATACTGGTAGGGCTAGGGCCTTATTTGGACATAGAGATCAGGGTTTTTGAACTGATTGGGTGCTTGGACTAGGGCTAAGATTGGCTGTAAGGTCCTGGTCTCCTATTGCTTCTAGATTTTAGGGCTAGTGGTGTGATTGTATAGTTTTAGGGCTAGGGTTCCCATTGGCTGAAGGGGTCACCTGATTACAAGGGCTATAAATTGCCAGGGTTAGGGCGTCTCAGCCCGGGCTTCGAGGCTAAGGTCAGAGAGGACAAGGGCAGAGAGGACAAGGGCAGTTGCCTGTTTAAGCGTTAAGGGCAGAGAGGACAAGGGCAGTTGCCTGTTTAAGCCTGTTAAGGGCAGAGAGGACAAGGGCAGTTGCCTGTTTGAGCCTGTTCGAGACTGGTCGGGACTAAGGCCAGAAATGCTGCCCTTTTTCTCATTTAGCAATACCCAGCCCACACCATCCACATCCACAAACACACCAACACACTCACACCAAATGTACACCACGCACAACACTATGCACAGATTAATGTACCAGCATGCACTACAAACCCAACCAAACCACATCTACACACCCTACTAACCCACCTACCACACATATCCACCATCACCTACAAACAGTACACAACTCTATCCTATACCACTAACCCATACACTCACCACTAACACAACACCAATCAACACCATACATAACTACATCCCATTCAGACACACTCTCCCTGCTGTAATTACACCTAACAGACCACCTTTTATCACTAACAAACATATAATCACCCTTCCATCAGTTGTCCAACAAACACCCTCTTCTCCCTTCTACCATAATAACACTAACACACAACACACACACTGCACACCACCACACTTTGTAACTCTTGCAACAAACCAGCCTAAGATAAACACTCTCACCTCTACTTCATTCCCTCCTACACACAACATACACTCTACTCATAAAAACATCACCACCCCCTCTACGTCACATCCTCCTCTCACAAACAATACTACAGAACCAAATCCATTGCATGAAACATATACATCAGCACACTTTTTCACTACTCCTCAAAAGCAAAACATATCACACACACCAGCACAACAAGATCTTCAAAGCGCAACATCTCATAATACTTACCATCACAAAATACAAACATATACCCACCTTTCAAACCACACAAAGGAACAAACTCCAATGCCAAGCTTTCCCTCTTCCATCACACCTAACACAGATACAGCAATACAGCACTTCTCTTCTAACCGCCTCTCATCCATTGGACAATTTAGAACATTACTACATGACCCACATGCTGCATCACCTCCCCTGACTCATACACCTTCCGCCTTGAACACACGCAAAAAAAATAAGTAACATGCCACACCTCACAACTTTGCTTCCCAAGTCTACTTCACAACAATGTTACACCACAAAAGCAACACAGCACTCCAACTCACTCTCAAACACTATCTCCAACACATACACACGTAGACCCATCAAAATGCCTTCTTAGCATGCTGGTTGAGGAACACGATACAGAAAAGCTACACGATTGCTATCCTAATACAGCTAATACCAGCACTAAAAACACACCTGCTACAAACCCACACAATACTGATCACTCTTCTACCAAAAAAAGTCGTACTATCACCAAAGGCCACTCACTAAACTGTCTACTAATAAATGCTCGATCCCTCTCTAAAAACAAGCATCACACCTTCAACCTTCTCACCGATGCAAAACCAGACATACTATTCATAACCGAATCATGGTTGGGAGAAGATATGGCTCCAGTCCTGCATGAAGCCATTCCTCTAGGCTATCAAATAATCACCAACAATCGTATAGCCAAAATAGGAGATGGTCTAGCTGTTGTATTCAGGCAAACATCACATATCACTAAAATTGACAACATTTACATAAAGAATTGTGAGACTTTTCGAACAAGATGCAATCCTACACCGTCTTCCTCCTGTAACTCCCTGCTCCTTTACAGACCTCCACATAGCAAGGCAACATTCCCAGAAGCACTTCTAGACACAGTTTCAAACCTGATAACAATACACTCCAACCTATACATTCTGGGTGACCTTAACATTTGGTTTGATAAACCCAATATGACCCATCCAAAAACAATAATCACCGGCCTAGATGCATTAAACCTGCATCAGATTGTCCACAATCTGACACACACCACTGGACATATCCTAGATGTCATTTTTGCTAATACTGAACTAGTTACCTTTCAAGCTATAACTCCAGTCACATGGTCAGACCATCACTTGCTTGCCTTTCAACATAAAACAACGCTAAGCGACTCACCTAAAACTACCTTACATCCATCCACCTATCGGCCATGGAACAAACTCAATTTGGAACACTTGGAAACACAACTAACATCCAGTACAAATCTGGAAACCATAAATTCTGTTCAAAATCTATATGAGTGGCTACAGGAAGCTTTTGACATCCTGATACCTCTCAAAACCACACAACAGAAAAAAAGCGCCTTGGAGAAACATAGAAAGAAAAGACATAAAACAACAAATTAGAAAGCTGCAACGTACCTGGCTCAAAACAAACGCCAAACAAGACAAACTTCACCTACAGAAAATTAACAGATTATACAAGTCGGCTATCAAAAAAGCTACCAAATTGTACTATTCAGACAGAATTCAAAACGCTAAATGTGCAAATAAAGAATTCTATTAAATACTCTATGAATTTCGCAAACCAAATTGCCTAGAAGGAACTCATGTTGTTACTCAAGATTTCATAGACAAACTGTCAAATCATTACACAGACAAAGCAGACACGTTGGAATTGTACTTAGAACAGAAACAAAGCACCAGCACTAACCCTTGTACAAAACAACAATCTAAGAATGCTCTAATCAAGCCTCTCCGTTCCTTCCAACACATCTCACACGATGAATTTATAGACCTGGTCAAAGCAAGCAGGCCAGCCAGGACCTCTCAGCTGCCTTTAACACGGTTGACTATGACACTCTGAAACAAAGACTCTATGATGCCGGCATAGAGGGAACTGCTCTAGACTGGATCGCGTCCTACCTTCGAAACAGAACTAATGTCATCCATACCCCACCTTTCTCGTCCAAACCGTACTCCACAAAAGCAGGGGTCCCTCAAGGTTTCATCATCTCGCCCATGCTTTTCAACATCTACATGAAGTCATTACCAGTACTGATCAATAAATTTCACCTCACGTGCTATAACTATTCAGATGACACGCAAATACTCCTTCAACTGGAATGCCCCAAAGACATTGGAAAATCAGCAATTTTCAGCAGTCTCAGAGCCGTGGATCAGTGGATGACCTGGAGCCATCTCAAATTGAATGCTTCAAAAACTGAAATACTCACGTGTGGCGATTGGAAACATTACAACCCGCTTGCTGCATGGCCTGATGAACTGGGATCACTGCCTAAAGTATCGAAGGAAGTAGGAAACCTTGGAATGACCATAGACTCCAAGCTGTCGATGAATGCCCAAGTGGATAAACTAGCAAGATCAAGCTTTGCTACTATCAAAACGCTGCAACGAATTTTCCCTCATTTGGGATTTCCACACAAGGTCCAAGCTACCATCTCCCTTGTTCTGTCCAAACTCGATTACCCCAATAGCCTATACCACAGATCACCTTTAACGACCATGAAAAGACTACAACGGATTTAGAACTCAGCTGCCAGACTACTCTTGCCTATCAAACCGCGAGACCACATCTCCCCTGCATTGATAGCCCTGCATTGGTTACCGGTTGCCAGAAGATCAACGTTAAAGCTGCTTTGTATCACCCACTAAGCAATACATGGAATGGGACCACTCTTCATCAGGAATAAAATCACCAAACACATTCAACAAAGGAACCTCCGCTCTAAAGGAGCATCTCGCCTCAAAATCCCAAGATACAAGAAAAAAACCATGGGTGGCACATCCTTCTCTGGTCAAGCAGCCAAAATATGGAACTCTTTATCCCTCAACCTAAGGTCCACCGGCACCCACATTATCTTCAGAAAACTACTCAAGATTTGGCTCTTCCCCACATAAGCACCATTCGCAAACAGAAATTAACAGCATATCCCTCTGTATACTGTATACAAGCATTTGTTTTTACTATAGATATGTACCTATCTTTGTGCATTACTTTGTATAAACATGTAAAATAATTATGTTGTTGAGAGAAAAAATAATAATAATAACAAATAAATAAAAATCATCTTTGGTCTACATGTACATACTTCCATTGTGCATCTATGTACCGTCCATGTACTTGGATCTGTGTGTCTGTTACTTTTCTCCTGAAAAAGCATATCCGATGCACTACCCAATTTCTCATCCTGTGCCTCTATCAATATCTTTAATCTACATATACTTACCTCCTTTATGTATCTATAAACTTTCAATGTAATTATGGATCTATATATTTATCACTTTCTTCTAATTTAGCATTTCCAATGCACTACCCTATTTCTCAGCCTATACCTCGCTCAATATATCTTCTAGCCCAACCTTCTGACTCATCTCAAATTTCTTTTACTACTCCTTCCGATGCACTACCCTATCTCTCATCCTATACATCTATCAATATATCCTTTACATCTACTCTCTCATTTATCCCAAACCCCATACCACTACTATTATTGCCAAAATAACCCTTTCTAGACTCTCTCTTACTCTACCCCTCCTTGCATCATCTGACACCTCTTTTACTATACCGATCCCCTAACACAAACCTTTCTAAACTCTTCACTCTGAGTCCTCCCCTCCAAAACTCCTTTTTACTCATCCAAAAGCCTCCTCCTACTGCTAAGACCTAAAAAAAAGTCCTTCAATCTTTTA
The DNA here is from genome assembly GCF_964261635.1 of Lissotriton helveticus. Classification (NCBI taxonomy): domain Eukaryota; kingdom Metazoa; phylum Chordata; class Amphibia; order Caudata; family Salamandridae; genus Lissotriton; species Lissotriton helveticus. The sequence continues at coordinate 987,205,627 of NC_136061.1, read as the reverse complement.
TCCCTCCACTATCCTTTTCAATCGAAATTAACAGACTAACATTTTCACTTCTTAAATTCCATATTAAACTATACTAATATACTACCCAAATAACTGAATAACATACCCACTACTCAAATTACTTCATATTTTTTACTATACTAATTTTCAACAGTAATCCTTTATGGGTTCCGGAGTGGCGTGCTACTCGCCAGAAAAGCGCTTCAACACCCATCAGGGGTAACAAGTGCTATATGAATGCAAATCTTTCTTACCCTTTTATCCCTCCGCTATCCTTCTCACTCCAAGTAACTGACTAATATCCACCACTGAAATTACTTCATATTTCACCATATTAATTCACCACCAATCCTTTGTAGGCCTCCTGAATAGCGTGCGTCAACAAGTGCTATATAAACACAAACCTTTGTCCTCCTCTATCCTTCTGCTATCATTCCAAATCCAAATAACTGACTAACCTATCCACCACTTAAAATGTACTTGCATGTTTCACTCTACTAATTTAACACTAATCCTCTATGGGTCCCGAAGTAGCGTGCTACTCGCCGAAAAAGCGCTTCGACGCCTCGTCAGGGGTAGTAAGCGCTATATAAATGCAATTACAATTACAATATATAGTTTACGTAAACACATATACAAATAGTACTAAGCCTCCTTTGATGTCAAACGCATATATGTTCAGATGATATCATATATAATCGGTGAGTGCACGAGTAGACAGTGTCAACCCTTATGAATACACACACAGAAACGAAGGCGTAGCCTTCATAAACACATGCAGTATAAAACACCTGCAGAGAACCTCAGTTGTATTCGTCTTTTTAATATATACATAAGAAGTCAGTTTTCATTCTTCAATCTTCCATTCCCTGAACTATTCCTTCTCCATCCTCGCTCGGGGGATGCAAGAAACAGCTCGAGAAGTATTTGTGTGAATGACGATCATCACCCTGGGCATGTGGGGAAGATCGTGGAGCCTGGAAGACAGATACTTCCAAACCACTGCAGGCCTTATTCTACTGTGTGTCATTGAAGAGGACTGCATTTTGCGCTTCAGTTGTCTGATCTGGCCTCTCTGTTCCTTCCTCTCCTGCCCTCTGAAATGAGGAAGTAGTGCATTATGGGGCAGTCCAATGAACCCTGTAGACTACTAAATGATCTAAGTAATACTGTGGTTGCCACTGTTTCACTATGTTATAATGTAGTGTTCCATGGATAAGAACTCTTAGTCCATCATTTAATGGTTCAAATCATGAAAGTGACAAGAGGTAAAAGGAGTAATAGGAAAGAAAAGGTATTTGAATAGCCAATCAGAGAAAAGGACTAGACATCAGTCTTCTCTTCTTCTTGAAAGTGAATCATGAAGTCCTCTTTCCTACAAATCAAGCGGTCCATCTCCATATTGTGCCTCTATTGGCCTTTGCTACACTTGGAGAGATGGAACCAATCAATCCTACAGTGAGAGTTAAAGAAGAAATGTTGTAGAATCTCGAAAAACACACAAAAAGTGAGCCCTGCTCTTCTGGTAGTTTTTCCTGTTAGTTCATAAAGCTTTTCAACGGCTTTGCTCAGGATGTATCAGGTGCTCTTTGCAAATCTCAGCTCAAAGACTTTCAGAAGACCAGATTTTGTCTTGATAGTCTCTTTTGAACCTCTTTTTGGCACTCAATGGATTCTGGTTGCCCTTCTGGGTCAATATAGAAGGCTAACAGAGTGGGTGATGCCAGCGCACTGATTTTGTCAGTTATCTCACCTCTGTTTGACATTTTGGTCATGCAATTCTGTTTGACTATGTCTTTGAGATAATTCTCCAGGTCCATAGGGTTAGATTAGTGCAGGTACTTTCTGACCACAATCACTCCATCTTTTTTTCGGATCCCAGGCATTTTCACCTGTGGCATCTCTCAGGGCTCCTGCTTGCTTCCAGCTATTTCAGTGTGTGAATGTGTGTTGGGCTTCAGTCCTCTCTCAACCAGGAGTGACTGTGAGCGATAGATTATGCTGTTGTTTTGAGGGAGACCCATTGTAGACACCATTTATGCAGCATACCCGCTTCACCCGCATGCCTTGTTAGTCAGGCATAACAGTGAGCTAGGTCCTACTATGCTCTTTGAAGCACTAGACTTAGAGTGACCAGATTTTAAAAACCAAAACCCAGAACATTTACTAAAAATAGAAGAAGGGTTACAATTTTATTTTATCTGTGCGCCACAGAATGCCAGTGCTCATCAACATAGAAATGCTGAACAGGTACTAAGAAAATACATAAAATGCAATTCTTAAACCCAGTGACATACATGTTAATTAAATTGCTTCTCTTATATTATTTGCTAACTAGCCCTAATTTGCAACACGTAAAAATCTGCCTTCCACTGTTTTCAGGGACACGAGACAAATTTTCTGAAATCTGACAGAAACCTGCTGGAAAACTGGGACTGTCCCGACAAGTCTGGAACACCAGGTCGCCCTAACTAGGCTGTGCTTTAAAAGCATGGAGAGAGGAGCTCCTGGCATCATAAAAATAAAGGGACACCAGGCACTCATATTCATATTAGAAAATTTGGGGATGAAACCCCCTGAAAATGCTGCAATGAGTATTTACAACTTCTTCGATGCCATTAGAGTGGAACAGAGAACACAGACTTACTTTGAGAGTGGACATTGAGAATAATGGTTATTCTCAGGAAAATCCATTTGTACATCAGTTTATATCCTGCTGTCTGAGCAGCTTTGTGTCGGGGGAGGGGTGAGTGTGTGCGTTAATGTCCCTTCCAGGAACAGAGTAAGGTCCCCAGAATAGCATGAACACACGTCCACGCACATAGGGGACGCCTCTGCTCTGCCCCAACCCTCCTCTCTGAGCGGCTTCGGAGCGGATTCACCTAGAGAAGGACAAAGCGCGGAGGGCGGCCGCACCTCGGGTGCTCGCCGGAGCGTGAAGCGTGCTTAATGTAATAACTCCGAGAAACGCGAAGGCCGCGAGCGTTCGGCCACCAAATGACCCACTTTCACAATCTATCAGAAACATTTACATAACAGGGATCCCCGGCCGTGGGAGCTTTGTTGTGCCTCGCGCCAGCAGACCACCGCGATCACTCAGAAGTTCGGGAACATTCCAAAAGTGACGCGTCGCGAGACTCGGCTGCGGTTGCAGTCTGTGAGGACTGAGAGTCCGTCGTCGAATGCCAAAGCTGAGAGACAGGTTCATCGCAATGCGAAGACTGAAACACAGAGCAGGCCTTTGCTAAGACAGCGCCCTGGGCGTGGGAGGAGAGAAATTTGGGGCCTTTGCTGGTGATACTGATAGTATGCTAAATGAGGTAGCGGGGGGCCCTTTTGTGTTCACTGGTCAGTGCTTGGATGAGCAGGGACTGAATACCACAATCCCAGGACCTCCCCCAGTTCACGATAGCTTAGCTGCCTCAAGCATAGGATGATTTATTGATGTGTGCTAGCAGGGGTCAGAGTGTGAAAGAATGGCAAGGAAGGGGCTAACGCCTGCCATATGATAATAAAACTGGTAAACTACACAGAAAGAAACAGGTAGGGGGACAAGTTCAAGGCTGGAGCATGATGAGAAGGGCGCTGCTGTTGGCATAACCTTAATTCACACAGCTCCATGCGCCCCTTCAGAAAATTGGCCTGGCCTCGGACCAGCTCACTCATGCTAAAGGCTGGCCCTGCAAAACATTCCTATGGAGTTCCTCTGATCGGTGTATCAACAGGCTCCACTTGAATCCCTACACAGCAAGAGACATCCGCCACATAAGCCAATGATGTTGTGAATACTGGGAGGTGTCCTCAGGAGTCGCATGATGTGAGTAGAAAACGACTCCATAGAACTGGGTATACAGTATGTGTTGAGACTTTCCCCAGGAGCTCCTATAAGGTGAGTTTTGCGAGAATCCTCTTGAATCCCATTAATGTGAGTATGGGGAATCCTTCTGGGGCTACCCACTTTGCCATAGCGGAGAAGTTGCCACCGTTGATTTCTCCATAACTCATGTCATTTAAGATATGAGAGATTCTCCTAGAATCTCTCAAGATGATTCAGAGAAGCTCCTGTGAAATTCACGAGACTACCTAGGACTAACCATAATAAACATGGTAGAGACACCATGACAATCTTCATTATGTGAGTCCTGGGATAAACTCCAGGAACATTCGTAATAGGGTTACTGCAATAGGTTCCTACTATCAGTGGTGTAACACAGGTCTCTGCAGCTCCTGAGGTGCGGGGCCCCAAAGCTACATGGGGCCCCCTCAGCACAGTACTCTGGTCGGAGAGCCCCAGGCTGAGTCCTGAAGGGGTCCCTCCATGTACCTTGCAAGGGGGCCCCCTCAAGTTTTTTTACGCCAGTGCTACTAATCGCCATAAAGTGAGTACTCAGGGACTCCAGAATGTCCCTATTGTGAATATTAAAAAATGAAAGGCTCCCCAGTTATTCATGAAATGAATCCCCTTAATGTTATTATTGAGAAAGCCCAATTCAAACATCTCCCTAAAGTGAGAACCGTCTCAAAACTCTCTTGGGTAGTCCACCACAATTTCTAACTCTTTGGTGCTCTTTTAGCACAGGATCAGAAGACCTCGCTCTGTAGCCTCTCCGAAGAAGCCAGAGCATTCAACTGCTCTCACCCTGTGTGAGCTTCCTTCCAGGTTAAACATTCCCAGCAAATGAAGATGGGCCTTTATCATTCAATTCCATCATGGAGTCATCTAAGGAAGATCCTTGTCTACTGTTGTCTTTAGGTTGTACCTCCATCCACTCTTGAATGCCACAGACATCCATGACCACCTCATCCATTTGTAGACCCACATGCAGCTCCACTAGCCCATCACTAACATACACAATCAAGTTTATACCATTCCACTGCAACCTACCCAGTGTTTTTCAATCTATCCTAATTAAATCTGTAATCTTGTGCACTTTGCACACTATTGCTTGTTGTAACTGTACATGTTTTAACTATGTTTCCAATGGCTTAATTTTGATTGTGACTTTCACCTGTGATGGAATTACTACAGAGTGATCAGGCAGATGTATTTATTATTTATTTGAGTTGATGAATTGCTTTTACTGCATGAATAGAGTACATTGAGTTTGAATTTCAGTTGTCATTCCATGATGCTTTCTCCTAAATATATATGTCGTGGCTAATACTGAAATTACCAGTGCGATTTTCATTCCCTAAGTGGGTGCAGCAGGCAAAGGTGGACTTTTTGGTGGAATCTTCTGATGTCCTTTTTTAAGCGTGTGCAGCAGCAGGTATCAGAGTATTGAGGGTGGCTTTCAAATGGTTTGTTAGATTTTGACTAATCAGTGTGATATTGAGTTTTTATTTATTTTCTTAAGTAAGCTTAATCTGATGCCTGTATTTTGAGGCTAATCTAAAATGTTCTTATTTTTAGTGGGTTTAATAGTTGTTGTTGGAGTTGCTCCATAAATCATGCGCCTACCTTCCTTTGAGATGTGATAGTGACAAAGAAACATCTTCTCTCCACAGGTCGTGCATCTCCCCTGCCTGGTCCCACTCATCCCTCCCATCTTAATTTCATTAGAATGGAACCAAAAGTGTCAGAAGGTGGCCTGAATGTTACCCTCACAATCCGCTTACTCATGCATGGAAAGGTAAGTCAAATTGAGAATCTTATCAGATGTTATGTCTAAAATAATGTTGGTCCTGAAGGATGTAACTGTCTATATGTTTGTGCGCGGATGTTTATGCTTTCATGGTGGCGAGTGTCTGGATTTCACAAGATGCTCAAGTCACCTCAGATCTGAAGTAGTGCAAGTAGAGCAATATAGAAGGTATTCCAAAGAGCTAGAACATCATACCCTCAGCCAACCCACAGTGAAAATTGCAAACTCTACCAGAGATCCCCACATCCTAGAACACGTGCCCTAGAACACACGGGCCGCCTCAGAGCAGCAATTCGTACCCTAAGATAGATGTCCTGAAAGCATGCCATGCCCTAAATCCACAGTAAAACACAGCCCTTAGAAAATGGTAACTTAATTCAAATTGCCACTGATACCCACACCCAATGTATGTACGTGTAAGAGCCAAAGCTCCAGGGCCAGCTGCCCTTGGTCTAAGGAGACACGATGCCGGGAGAAAACCAGAAATCAAATATGAGTAAAGTCAGCAGGAAGTACCCTGCCTGCTATTTAGACTAGGGTGCTAGCAAGAGGAAGCACACCAATCCGGGCTGACATTCGGCACTCAAAGAAGCGTGGCTCAGTGGTTGGAGGCGGCAGACCCAGAAGCTGAGATCGGCTGTGGACCAGGGTTCGATTCCCCGCCTCGGCGGGTCTTGGGCTCAAAAATTCCACGGACTCGACAATTCTCGCTCCGGTGCCTACTCGACTCACGGGGTCACACTCTGCGACTCTGGGCAATAGCTTGCTCAATCTCCACTACGGCCCCTCGTGGCGGGATGCCTGGCTTTCACCTTGTGGATACCCTGCTGGGATATCTCACAGGGGAATACCATGACGGGTTCCCTAAGCAAGCGCTTAGTTACCGGGTCGGTGATTTGCGCTATATAAATACATGTACATGTACAAACATTGTACCCCTTGGGTTGGATAGAAGAAACAGAGCCTGTGGAAGAATGATAGGTTGTGGGTCTTGCACTAAAGTCAAAGATGACTTTTAAACAATAGTCCAAGCTATCAATAACAGAACTAAGGTATGACCTGAAACTACAGAAAGAAATCATTAGCAAATAATCTTTCCATTATGTCAGACTGCCTTAATGCATTGTTATAAATGTGGTTGTAGCTCCGTGGCATTGGGGCCTTCTTGGTTTTCTTAAGCTTTGACTTCAGCTTTGATATTAACTGTTCATGTTCTGTGTCAACCTGTTCCAGGACATGTTTTTGCTGACAGTACTGAGCTTTTCCACCTTCTGCTGCAGAGTACGTAGTCGTATTAGTTTTGGTGTTGCCTGTCTATCGAGGTTCACATGTACAGTCTTCTTTTGGGTTGTTTGAACCACATGTTCATAACGCAAAGTCAGTTTTCTTGGCAGAAATATATAATTCTGTTCCTGCTTTATTTCGATCACCAAATCCTTCTCTTCTAGCTATCCCAGATTCGTCTTTGCCTGCAGATTTGGCGTCGAAATCTCCAATGATGAGCATAGTGTCCTTCTTTGGCACTTCTTTAATTAGTTGTAGGTCAGAGTAGAATGTTTCTTAAGCATCTTCATCAGCATCAGTTGTAGGCGCACACACTTGAAAGATGGTGATGTTTATTGAGTGGCCTTGAATTTGAATAGATATAATTCTGTCATTCTTCGGATTATACCCCATGACCATGTTTGCAGTTTCAGTTTCTACGATTATCAGCACTCCATTTTTCGGATATTCATCATGCTCAACATTTGAAAGTGGCGAGGCGCAGTGCGATGCCAAAAAACTTGACTTACAGATGCTGGCCCTCCGTATGGTATCTCTTGAGATCATGAGGGTGACTGTGTGTACTGTGTTCCGAGAGGGAGCAGGAAAGGGAAGGAAGGTGATTGACTTCCTGCGAACGCGATCCTAACCAATCATGGAGCTGCTCTCTTGCTGTTTTCATCATGAAAAAAAGATCAGGATTGGTTGGAGCAGGCTAACCCAGCACTCATTTTGAGGATAGGGACCTATGCGTGTAATCCCTCAACTGTTTCGCATCACTGGGATTGCTGCGATCTGAAGTCAGATTGGCCGTCCAATCCGACATGCACACTCCCCACTGGCAGTGGCACACTGTCATCCTGCAATCAGCGGGAATCAGCCCCACCCCCACTCCCACACTCACACTAGAACAGCATGGGCCAGCGACACAGATGTAATAAAATGGTAGCGACAATTTTATCAATATACGTTTACCTGCTGGGTGATGCTCCTCCGCCCTTTATGAGGAACCACCACTGCTCTGTGGTCCCCTGATGAAAAGTGACCCTTTCCTGTCCACTTCAGCTCTCTGTTGATCTTGATGCAAAACATTTCTGTTTTCATGATGTCGAGCTTTCCGTGGCTCATTGCTCTGATGTTCAATGTTCCAATTGTATGTATTTTGGACGTTGAATGTTTATTTCGTATTTGGGCACATCAGCATCTAAACGTCCTTGCAACTTTGGCTTAGATGCGTCAGAAGTTCCAGTGCTACTCTTAGTAATCCTTGACTGGACGACTAATAAAAACAAGCATTGAAAATGCGATAGGTCTCGCCTTTGATTAAGTTAAAGTCATTTGCTTTGCTAATGGTATTGTATGGTAAAGCAAATGGCTTTAACTTAATGAAAGGCGAGACCTATTGCATTTTTAATGCTTGTTATTAAGTGCTTCCAGTATCCTTTACCTACACCCATTCCTCGTACATTCAGTTGTTACCCATCGTCCTTTAGTCAATTAGCACCCCCAGTGTCGGTACACTTCAGGTACCCATGCTTTTTCACACTAAATAAATTAAGCTTCACAGGTGGCTGTACACTTCAAGGTAGCTGTGCTTTGTTTTTTCTTCCGGGTGGGTGCCCGCTTCTGATATACTCCTTCTATACATTTACTTCTGAGGGCTGCTCACTTTTGCAATTGCTGCATTGCTCCAACAAGTCAATATCCTCTACCAGATTGTTGACTTTCAAGTACTTTTAGATTCTGCCTGCGGTCGAAGCTTTGTGACTTGTGATACGGGCGAGGTTATTAACTGCTGCACCTTCCTGCTGGTCTTGGGGCAAACAATCTTACCACAATTACTCCCTGTAAATTGCGACTGCCATGATTAAAACTGATTATTAATCTGTTATATTCTTTGTTTTTATTCTTGGAAATTGTAATTTAATTTGTTTTTACCAGGGTCGGAGGCACATATGCCGCCATTGTCACTGGAACACCGAGTTCCTGTAGAGCATCAATGTATAACTAGCAGGCCAATTATTTCAAGGGTTAAGGCAGGCTGTCCTTGTTCAGACCGGAAATTGGTTTATGGGTTCCACTCTACCCTCTCAGAAGGCCACCTTCTTTACCTCACTTAAGAGACTGAAGGTAGACCTTGGAAACAGCCCACTATGGGCCAGATCCGCATATTTCTTCCTATTAACTCTATCCAAGGGCGTTTCCTCCAAACTGGAGTAACCTTTTTTGATTAAAACTATGACTAAATAAGTAAGAAAAGACTTAATAAGAGAACTGTGTGGCGGAATTATACATTTTAGAAAGATTTTTTTACAAAAGTCAAAAGGTGCAATACAGAAATTTTAAAGTGCATCTGCGTAAAGTCATTGCCATGAAGGCACTCAGCATTAGGGCAATACAGAATAGTAAGCTAAATAAAAAAATATTCCCAGTCCCAATGAGCAGCAAAATCAGTATGAAATGGGAACTCATCTCTGAGTAGCATTGGAAAAGTCTCTCGCTCACTCGAAGATTTGAGGATTTATATAGGAAAAATACAATTTCATCAAATCAGAGCATACAACCTAAGTACTATCCCACTAAAAGAATATTGTATCATCCCATTCTTTGCTAATGTCATCCAGAGATGGCAGAACAAAGTAGTTACAAAGCAGCAGTCAACTATTGTGAATTAATGCAATACAACACAACATCCATGCAGAAGAAACCTTGAGAAAATACAATACTGAGTACATCTTAGAAAATCTTTTTCGAGAACAACGTCATCTGGAATTAGAGAAACATAGCTTTGCTTGGCTGTTTGTAGCAGAAATAATTAACAATGAACATGCAGGGTGAGACATCCATTTTGAACAAAATGGTGTTGAGGCCTAAGTAAATCCTAGCTTGCATAAAACAGAAAAATAGACTTTAACAGGGCATAGCAAAATTGTTTGAAAGTCATTAACATCGAACAAGTGTATACATGTAAATTTGAGTACAGATCTATATTCTGCAAATCATTACTAATGCATACATAATATTAACGAAAAATAACTCCTATACCATTTTCACAGGAACCAGGTGTTCCTGGAGAGCATCAAGGTTTAAATAGCAGACTATTTATGTCCAGGTTGAGGGAGGCTGTTCTTGTTCAGGCCAGAAATAGGGTCATGGATTTCCCCCCACTCTTGTAGAAGCCACTTTTTAAAATCTTCATTAAGAGGCTGTTAGTAGTCTCCCGTGTGGACAAATCAACTACGGCCCTGGCCGGCATATTTCTTCTTGGCAGTTGTACTCCAAAGCAGTCACCCACCTAGTTCCCAGTAAGTGAGACCACGCCAATTTGTTTGAAAGAATAAAGGTGCAGTTTATTAGGTGCATTAATTTACTAGCTATGTGTATTAATTCACTTTGTGCTCACAGTTGTGCCAATGGTATTGTATAGCAAAGCAAATGGCTTTAACTTAATGAAAGGCGAGACCTATTGCATTTGTAATGCTTGTTCCCTTTATAAGGGCAAAAGAAAATCCCCTGCAACATTTACCAACTCTTCCAAGCAAATGATAAATGTCTACAGGTTTGGCCATGGTATTTCCCCTGGAAGGGGTTAAACATGAGAAATTGGATCCAGTATTCCAAGTTGAACATTTTATTCCCCATCCCATGCAACATAACTCACAGAGAGATATTGTCCGATATTGTTTATTCTGGCCCGGTATCCCCCGTCACAGAGACCATAGCTGACTCGTAAAAGGGGTCCTATGAAGAGTCTGTAGTGAAGCACGAGGACAGATTGAAGATATAATGAAGTTTAGTCATGGACTGGAACTAGCGGCCACCTGTGGCAGCCAGGCCAGCCAGCTCCCAACGAAAGCACTCGCCATCTTCAAAACAGTTTGGAACTAGCACAGAACCTGTCACAGTGACCCAGGGATGCTCCTTATAGGTGTAACCGGCACCCAGGAGCATTTCAAAGCGTGAACGGTTGAGAAAACGCTGCATGGTTGTGGCGGGAAGTAGGCCTGCCTGTAAGAGAGAACAGAGAGCATAACTGTTCCTCGACTCACCAAATCAACACCCTGGTGTGCTTTACCGAGTGCCCTCTTTCGAGTTTCAGACGCTAGAGCTTGGCGAGTTATCATCTCTGTACATTCCCTTCGGTGTAGATGTTGGCCATGGAGTGCTCACGTGACACAATTACATTTTGCCAAACAAGTTTATAAACTGTTAGAGTTAACGTTCCCAGCACGTGCCCTGCTCGGCCGGAAGCTTGCCGAATGTGCCCAATTAGCTTCTACAAATACGCTGTCAATTCAAAATGTCAGCACATACTGTGCCTTGTTAGTACCTCTGTGCAAATGTTGGATCGCTTAATCAGTTCAGCATATTTTCTAAGAACGAGGGTAGGGAGCAAAGTGATGCCTCTTGCAGTGCAGGAAATGGCTTAGAGGGTTTATGCAAATGCTGCAGAGATCTGTGAAGGGGCACATTTAGAGCAGTAAACAGGGGGAGATGTAGTCTAACTACCTGAGCAGCTGACTGTGGAATTTAGGAAGCGGAAAAGGAGGCACAGTGAAATAAATAGGGGTGCACGAAATGTGCACGATTTGTGTAATTACGCCGAAAAAATAGCAAAAGTATGTGAAATACAAATCTGTTATTTAACGCTATATTTGGGCGCAAAATGTGCAAGGGCACATTATATGCTCCAAAAAAATGCAAAAAAGAAAGCAATATGAACAACAGCTGCTTGCGGTCTGTGGGTCCCAAGAGTTAGAGGTATGTTTTATTGTGAATGGCATGTTTGAGGTACATTTCTACTTAAAAATTGTACAATTATTATGCTAAAAGGAGTAATGTTGTATTTTACCATAACAAACTATTCTAAAAGTCCCAAAATTACATCACCTATGCCAACGAAGTTTAAAGTGGGCCCAGGCCTAATAAAGTAATTGCTTAGGATTACACAATTTGATCAAGTGGAGAAGCTCAGATTGATCTAAGCTTCCTGGTTTCATCTTCTGCAATCCAGCCACTAGATGAGTCTGTCTTTCTCTCTCCCATTTGTGTTGAATGATTTGAGGAGATGCGCGAGGGTATTGAGTTAACTGAATACATGCCAGTACCGAAAGGAAAGTCTGAGGGGGATCTGGAGGTCAGCTGCAGACTTTGACTCTGTGCCCACAGTGCGCAGGCTTTATGCATTTGTAATTAACCCCGAGGGGGCAGGGGCTGCAGGTCCGGTGAGCTGATCTTCAAGGGTGTGTAGAGTGCTGTGAAGCGCTCAGAAAGCGCTATAATGTTAATCATGTCCCAAGTGTATACTTTCACAATGGACCGAAAAACACTAGCATAACATCCTTCCCCGAGCACTTTCGCAGCACTCTGCCAGCCCATCCGCTGGGTCGAGGCGAGGGGGCGCGAGACTGAGTTGGGAGCCGTAACAGCAGAGGTCACATGAAGGACCGGCTCGTTCTTGGCTCAGTAGTCCAAGAGGACCTCGAGCGGACCCGAGCCAAGTATGTGAGATCCACCCACCTTTAAATAGTCATGTGTAATTTACTCCTCAGTCATTATATCGGAAGCTGGCACAACTACCCCAAGCTGTGCCAATCCAGCCTCACTTATATTTCAAGTCCCAACCTTTTCTTTTTCAAATAATTGATTTCAAGTGTGTCATTCCTTAGATTTAACGAAAGCAACTCTTGACTACAACTCCCAGAATACACTTTGTTACCAAATTAAATCCCAGGACTCCAATACATAGTCTACTAATGAAATGAAGGCATAAGGCAACCCTATGTAACAGGAAGCCTGGACATCTGCAGATTTTTCTTCCTTACGAAGTTGATAAGAAGTACCAAGTGGATTACATGACAAAGTTTGTAACTCAAAGCATGATACATAACGCGGCTTGGGTTTGAGTAGAGGCCTTGCTTCCTGCAGGAAGAGTAAAGAACGAAAGGAGGCCACAATGTTCCTTCGCCATGCACGCAGATTCCAAACCTTCTCATTGGTTGGGATTATCGCGCCATCTGCGTCCTTGTGGGAAAGCAAAGGACTTCTTTACACCACCTGATAACCACTGAAGTGTCTGATAACTTGTGTAATGTTGGGCCCAGGTGTCACGGGGTACAGTACAGTGTGCTCAGCCCTCCCCACTGGGTACATGCTATGTGCTCTGCACATGCGCATTGTCAAAGGATCAAACCGCGGTACAACACTTTCATTATAACGCAGTGCCCAGACACAGCTTGCACTTTGCACTAGATAAGAAGAAAACACTCATGAAAACATCCATAGCTTCTTGCACGGTATGGGTTTCTTTGCCAATCCTCGGTGCCTCTCGTGCGTAAACAGAGTGCACCTTCCCTCCTCAGTTACCACAAGGTAATTAAAAGTAAACTATAGCTTGCGTGTTTTTGCGCTACCCTCAAGTAGCCATGGGTATCTTCAAGCCCAGCGATAAGAAGGGGCCGTTGGGTGGTGGGTCCTCGGGGCACAAGGGTACACCTCAGTGGTCTGCAGTTCCTGATCCTTCCGGGCGCATCCTAGAGGGCTGCAACTGCAAGTGCTTCACCTGGAGAATGAGGTCTGCCCACTCCTCGTCCTATGCTGGGACCGGATGTGTGCTCCAAGGACACCTGGTCAGGGAAAAAAAACAGCTCCTGTGCTGCTCCAGCATTCCAGGAGCGCGAGAGGCTTTGCTTGAGAGCACGTGCACCATCAGACACAGTATTTTCACTTCTAGACTGTAAACAACAAGTAACAAGCGCGGTCCGAAAGTGAAAGAGGACCGCGCTACAGCTGGAGCACGGGGTTCTCTTGTCTTTATGGGGCCTTGTGTTTCGAAATACATGGCCTCATAAAGATAAGAAAGTGCTTTGCGACAGCAGCAAAGCAGGCGATCCAGTCCGATGGGAGGTAAAAAGGCATCACCCAAAAATCCTAATTTCCAATGGCAGGCCACCGTTTAGCATAAACGGTGAAGCCAGCCAATGGAAATGAGGGGTGGGCTTAAAGCCCTTTTCTGAAACTCCTCATTCACAATAAATCTCACCTAGGCGAGTGGCGCTTTGCGCTGCAATGCCACGCGAGATCTAATGATCATCGAAGAGTTGACTCCTTCGAACTATGGTGCTGCTGAAGGCTTTTCCATATCCCATGAACTTCTAGAAGAACAAATCAATCAATACCTGAGCATATCAAGCCGGAATTTTCGTAACAATTGTTCATGAAAAAACTAAGCTCAAATAATTTGCCCAAATAACGAATATGGAAGACTCCTTGGAAACAACATTGTGTTGGGAATGATGGAAGGAAAATAGAAAAGAAAAAGACCCAGTTCACAGTAGAAGCTAAGACAGCATTTTCAAAGCTGGAAATTACTTGAAGCCACTTTAAGCTCCCATTACATTCCGTGAAGTGATTTATTTTACATTGAAAGGAAGCAGTAGCTCTACCTCCGGCACTTCCAATCCATTAGTCTCGCATTTCAAGCGTTCTGACAAACAACATCCTGAGCCCCCACGTCATATGTGCATGTTTCCGTTCTAGATAACTTTTGGAACTCCATTCATTGGTTGTTGAAGGAATCGTTGTTTTGGTACTGAAGACAACCCCTGAAAGAAGAGGGTTCGAAACGCGTAGACCTTATGTTATGTACTAAGCAATTGTACCTTTCAAAAGTTTTGTCTGTGTTGTGCATTTCTAAAAATCATTGGGTGCAAACATAATGTTATGTTATGTTAAAGCCGTACTTTTAGAGCGCACGGCTACCCCAGGGGGTGTCCCGGCGCTTTGGCAAAGGGGCCTGAAGTCCAAAAAAATACAAAGGCAGAGACGCTACCGTCACGGTGGTTACACGGAAAAGAGCATGGTCTTCAGCTCTTTCCTAAAAGCTAGGAGGCTATTAGCTTTGCGGAGGGAGAGAGGGAGTTCATTCCAAAGGCACGCTGCCATATATTGGAAGGACCGTCCTCCCATCCGAACTCGTTTGACAGTGGGCATCTCCACTTTAGCCAAATCGGCTGACCACAGCATCCTCCGCGGCGCATAGAAAGCAGTACGCTTTCTGATGTAATTAGGACCAACAGAGTGAAGAGCTTTGAACGCCAGCGTGAGAATTTTAAACCTAATTCTTTTAGAAATAGGTAGCCAGTGCAACCTGTTTAAAAGCAGAGAAGCACTGGCTCTCCTTGGCAGGCCAAATATGGCTCTAGCCGCCGAATTTTGGACAATCTGCAGTCTAGCCAGGAGGAACTTGGGCAAACCTGCAAAAAGCGCGTTTGCGTAATCTAGCCGTGACCCAACTAGCGCCTGGACTACAGTCTTACGATATTGCAGGGAAAGCAGTGGGAGGAATTTCCTCAGCATTTTAAGAATGCCGAAGCATTTCCCTGCTAGTCCTGCAATATGGGGTCGGAAAGATAGGTCTTCATCAAATACCACTCCCAGATTTTTCACTTGGGAGGATGACCTTTCAGGAGGGAACATGTCCTGGGGCCACCACGACTTCCAGCTCGGATCGGGAGCACAGCCAAAGAAAAGCAACTCAGACTTATCCGAGTTGCATTTCAGGCTGTGCTGCTGAAACCACGCAAAGACTGCGCTCAGACAGTCTTTGATCCTGCCGCCGTCAAAGACCTCACCTTTGCTGCACGTGAACAAGAGCTGGGTGTCATCAGCGTATGAGATACCAGGGCCCCATAAGCCTCCGCTACCATCGCCAGAGGGGCCATATAGATGTTAAAAATGGTGGGGCTCAGGATGGACCCTTGAGGAACCCCAACCTCTAGCGATGGCATTTCCGTGGAGAACGGAGGAGCCCAGATCACCTGTCGGCAGCCCGATAGAAAGGATTGAAACCAATCCAACACCGTCCCCGTTTAGATTGTATGTCGTGCACAACCAATCTTTGACCTAATATTTTTCTTTGTTTGGTGTATGTCCCTTGGTTCGCTAATTCAAGAAAAATAGAGATTTAGGTAACCAAGGAGTGGGTATGTGAATGTTTGTAGGATGTGACTTGGTTCTGATTGTGGAGTGGTGTATGATTGAATAGGTATGCATGTGAGTGGTGAGATAAGTCAAATTGCTGGCTAGTCATTGTGGTATTTGTTCATAACTTCTTCTTGTAAATATCTCCGTGGTGTATTGTGAGTTTTTGGAAATAAAGCTACTTGATGTAAAAAGAAAGAAAAATGAACAAAATCATGTTCTGAAAATAAAAACTATAAACTAGTGGCGGATCGTATTGATGTATTGTCTTGCACAGCTTTGCATTAACTTTGAAAGGATTATCAGTACTGGCAGTTGTGTTGTTCTCTTTGGTAAGTGGCTCAGCCTTACTGATTAGAGCCTTACCCATTGTTGTTCTTTTGTTGCAAAGTGTCTTGGGACATTTTTTTCAAATGTTGGCAACTATGCATGTGAGATAGCTCTGAAAGCACTCCAGAGGTGAGTCATGCCAATGGGGTAGCGAGATTGCTGATGAAATGTGCACACAGGCCACCTCAGTCTGTCGATATCTGGCACTGGTTTTGTAAAAGCCCTAAGTGAGCTACAAGGTTGTTTTTCTCTGGTTACAAAGAAGGCAAAAGTCAAAATTGGAAAATGATTTTAGAAGAACAATTCACAAAAAAATGGTTTCACAGGCCTTTCCTGTACCTGGAGTGCACTTACAGTTGGTATGTTAGTGCCTAATTCAGAAAACGGCTAGTTCGGAAAGGCACAAATGACCAGTGGCGGCTCACTGAGGGAGTGCTGTGGGGCGGTGGGGCGGGGCGGGGCGGAGGAGGGTGGGGGGTAGTGGAGTCTGTCACACGACGGACAGGAGTAAGGTAAATAAATAAAACAATTTACCTTGCGCGCGCTGCATCGCCGAGTTAGTTGAATCAATCTGTGCTTGGTCCCTGCTCCACTGAAAAGATCGGAAGTGACGTTTGGCCAGCACTGGCCCATTAAGTAGGCTGAAAGAAGAGGGACGCTGCAGCCAACAAATGATAAGCAAAGGGAGGGCTCCAAGCCCTTTGTCTAAATAATAGTGTCTCACAAACGAAACACAAGCACTAGCGCATGCACTCACAGGCTGGACCCTAAAAATGCTTTAGTCTATCGAGATTCATTACCCCCTTCATCCCTCTTTCTCGGTCCAGGACATAATCTCTGTGAAATGCTCTTCACTGAAAGAGAATACACATTATCTGCCCTCATCTAGTAGCAAGTGGGTGCTACCTAGCGCCTCATTAATAATAAAAATGGCAACCTTCCTTTATAAATCTATAAAATATATTTTGCAGACGAAGCACAGCGGCAATATTTATCCACCCCACAAACCCTTGGTTGGCCCCAGGGCGTACCTGCATGTTCCCAGGGGAAATGAATGGTTTTACCGAGTTTCGAATATAATAGCTAAAGATTAATAAAGTGTACGCCTGCTTCATCTAGGGTGGAATGTTAAAAAGCCTTTCCTTTGAACACATTGAATGGATGAGTAGATGCGACGATGCATTTTGAGGTGTTTTGATGGATAAATGTGTATGTGCTTCTTGCAGCGAAGAAACTGTTTCTTTAATTGGTTGACATCTTGGGCATTTTGGAAAAGGTGTGCAAAATTATTATTCTTCTGACAATTTTGGCCAAGGTGACAAAATTTGCCACTTCACAAATTTGCAAATTTCTCAACTTTGCATTTGAAAAACATTTCCTGTGAGTGTCATTTCTGGTTAAGAGAAAATTGGTGAGAGATTATCCCCACAACAATTCACCTGTAAAAACGTAGGTTTTGCAGTTTTTACAGAATCTTCACCATTTAAAACAAATTAATTAAATGAGTGATATTGGTAAACAATGAACCTGGCAAAATAAACAATGACATTCATAATGTTTACAATGTCTCAAATTTAGCGCATCTTTAATTTGGGCAAGCAACTCACGTAGAAAGAGTGTTCCAAGAGGCAGAGGAAGTCGTGTCCATGCATCTGTCTTCTCTAAATCCTCGAGTGCCATGTCCCCTGGAATCCACTTCCATATTGGATACTCATCCTAACAATTCCTGGACTCTAGCGTGTTGATTTGAAAGTGTGACAAGACAGGAGATCTTCAGTCTCACAGTATATGTGATCTTTGTACATTATTCAGTCTCTCTTGTTTGTTTTTCTTTTTTTCTCAACAGGAAGTTGGAAGCATCATTGGAAAGGTGAGTGAACCATTGAGGACAGGGCAGTGAGGGTTGACTGCATGGGCAGGGACACTGTACATTCTGCAACCTCACCCATTTCAACAAAGCAACCCTGCAATGTGTCCCAGAACGGAAATTGATGCTAAAAGTTGATTTTAAGGCGGTCAGATAATGTTATTCTTGATCAAGGCAGGATTTGAGGGGATGAGGGTCCATTTCTTCCCAAAGACCAAGCTGGGCCAGACCACATGGTCATATTCAGTATTGTGAAGAAGGCTGCAAAAAAGATCTGTCTCTTTTTCTGGGCTTCTTTGAGCGGTCCTTTGCAGGCCACCTGGACTTTAATATATTGACTAAACTGTTGAGATGGAAAAGCTCCATTGCCCTGCATTTTTCACAGCAAGTTTTTGACGTTTACATTTTTTTGTGACCTTAGCACTCATGGCAACATTGCATGTGCGCTGAAAGCCCACCGTGTTACAGAAGGCGGAACCAGAGCTGGGACATGAATGTCGCAGACATGTTTACCATGTGTATGAGCAACGGGAATTCCGTAGTCAAACTTGAAGGCACAACTGCCTTTACAGCTGTCCTCCCTTTGTCTCTAAGTCAAGTAAAGGTCACGTGGCAAGGAAGCCATCTTTGTAGGCCCTATTTTTATGTCCTGGAAACTAAAGTCATAGGAAAAACTCCCCAACTTTTTGAAGACAAGACGGAAAAAAAACACATGACTGTATTGACGGCAAGAGTTCTTTCAATATAGAGCAACTTTAATTTCTTAAGCTTATTAAATTTATCTAGCTTCAAAATTCCCATATTAACTGTGCTAGCAAATTAAAACTAAACATTCGGATTTGCCAGTGGTTCTTGGGTTTATGGGCACTGCTCTGTAGAAGTGGACATTCAAATGTATAATTTAAAAAATGTGTAATAGAAAGAGAACATTTTCTAACCCCAGGTCCTTTGGTCTATTACAGAAAGGAGAAACAGTGAAAAAGATGCGCGAGGAGGTAAGCATTACTGCGCAGGGGCGTCATCTGACGAGTCTTTGCTAGCAGGCCATTACTGTGGTGAAATTGTTTTATGAAACCTGCAGCCTTTTAAAATATAGGGGGTTGTACTGTGCCACCAGGGCCATCAATGATATTTTTGTA
The DNA here is from genome assembly GCF_964261635.1 of Lissotriton helveticus. Classification (NCBI taxonomy): domain Eukaryota; kingdom Metazoa; phylum Chordata; class Amphibia; order Caudata; family Salamandridae; genus Lissotriton; species Lissotriton helveticus. Next base: position 987,186,401 of record NC_136061.1, on the reverse strand, counting down.
GAGGAAAAACTCAGGCTTGCGGTCATGAAAATAACTTAAAATAGCACTGAGGCCCTTTCTGCTGATGTCAGCCTCTTTGTAAGAAGTACCAATTTTGCACGTTCCCTTCATCCTTGTCATCACCTAGTTCCATGGGGCTTGAGGGGAGTTAAAGGTAATAGCGACTTAAACTTGAAAATGGAAACATTTGTAGTAAGGGTTTGTTTAGCTGTAGAATTCGAAACTTTACCCTTTCCAACTAGTTTACGCAGAAGATCGAAGGTGGCGCTAAAAGAAAAAAATCAGGCATAATGATTACAAAGGGTGAAGGGGAAGGTTTTCAGTTCCAAAGAAAGGTTGGAGTGACATGCACTAAAGAGGGCAAATCCAGAATTCTGGTCTTGTTGGAGAAAGATCCGCACTGTGTGTGAATTTACTTTAAATAGGTGCTAATGCTTGTTCAATCCCTTACAGAGCGGAGCACGCATCAATATCTCCGAGGGGAACTGCCCTGAGCGCATCGTGACCATCACAGGCCCCACTGATGCCATCTTTAAGGCATTTGCTATGATTGCATATAGATTTGAAGAGGTAAGGTGAACACAGACTATAGAGCAATCTATCGGTTTTTGTTTTAGATGTCTTGGGGATGCTGAGGGAGTCACTGAAAGGGGGGGTTGGGATTCAAGAGGCAATGGCTGTGTTTGCACGAGCCATAGGACCCACTTTTGTGAGTCGCCCAATGAACATTCTGGGCTTAATTAAGGAGGTACTCTCTTAAGGCTGCCATGCAACAGTAACATAAGATTACACCTCCTCATCATGTCCATGGTTTCTTTGTGAGCTCCAACCAGCACAGAGCCAGGGGCAGTGTACGAATCAATCATGTACACTTGGCGGACATTTGTTCCCTTGCAACAAATTCCTCCTCTTTCTATAGCCTTTTTTATCTAGTCTAAAAGAAAGCCCCTTAAAGGACGTCTTTACCCAAAATGTTTCCTGTTTTTTATTCTGTCTCCTTTTGCAGACTTATGCAGTTGCTTATGGGTAGAGATACTCCATGCATGTCGTTGAGCGGAGTGGATATTTCTGTCTCTCGCGCTTCTTCTTCTATGTCGCTCTTGGCAACATAGCTAGTTCGTACAGGATGTATTTGTGCCACTCCAGAGCTGCCTCCAGTTCCTAGTTAGACCGCTTGCTTGAGGCTGCAGCTGGATGATTCACGTTTTTCTAGGGGATATTGCTGACTTGAGGGACAACTTCAAATGATGAACTACTAGAACAATATGATTCCTCCTCTATTTCATCTGTGAAGTTTTGGTTTGGTGCTTTCAAGCTGGGGATTTATAGTGCAGGTCTGTGGTTTTGGCACTGTAAGACATGGACGCGGTGTGTGAGAAGAAGCTGACCTCCTGTATATTGCAGAGCAGGTGAGTTGATTTGCTGTGTTGTTTGATTCTGCTTGGAATTCCTACTCTTGTGGCCTTACTTTGATACTTTTTGGGAGGGGAATCGCTGTGCTGAGCAATTGGCAAAGCAGATGACAAAGAGACAAGCCTTCTTGGGCTCTTCTGTCTCTTCCTAATCCTAGACATTCCTAGACTATGAGCAGGACTCAGATGCCTCAGTGCTTCCTGATCCTTGGAGACTTTTAGTGGACAAGGAGGGCCCGACTCTGATTCTGGGCTATCTCTCCCCCTCGCCTTGCCAACACGTGAGATTTGCCCTGAACATCTTGTCAGGACTGTGTTACAATCGCAGTTTTTTGCTGTTGTGTCTTTTGATACTTTGTGTGCACTTACATTGAAGGTCGACACCAGATTTTAACCCATGATTGGAAAGTAGAGGGTCTTCAAAAATCAGTGTTTCTTCATCTTCCTTTCCTGGACCGCAACTAGTTCGGGCCCCAGTTGGATGGTCTCCCTCACATATCCCTTGAGAACCGGAATCATGCTCTGCGCTTTTCAGCAGGATCAAAGGGCTCGGAGGCCTATAGATCCTTTAAGACAGTAGTTCTTAACCTGTGTTCCGGGGTCCCCTGGCGGTCCACAAAGCCTACACTGGGGGGTCCTTGACTGCTTAAAAAATTAAATAAGGTTGAAATATATTTAAAGTGCATATAAATAGAGGAGCAATATGTATAACTGAATGCTAAAAATGAAGTAAGTGTCCTCAGATTGATTTGTGTTCCATGATCCAGGGTTCCAGATTCTGGACCACTGACCAGTCCATTGATCCAGTCCAAGACACACAAGGGCTCTCCAAATGTGATTACAGTCATTGGGCAAATGTGAGCTCCGTTGTTCCCCTGAAAGATGGGGCGGAGGGGTTTATTCACACATATGCCTGGGGCTTAAGATTTGAGGCTGATTTTGGTTCATCATCTATCTGAAGGCGGGGAGGGCAATTCCGGTTGCTTGCGGCTATGTCCTTCAATTTCCAGCTCAAGGATCTTCCTTTGTGCTAAGCTCTGACCCATGAGTATTTTCCAGAGTAATTGCACTAGTCGTGGGTCTTCGTCATAGCAAAAGGATTGACCTTCACTGGTACTTCGAACACTGGTTAACCCATTCTCTATCGAGGGTGAAGATTGTGGGGGATGAGGAAGTAGTGTGTCCGTTGTTGGGTTGCTGAGAGTTCATTATCAGCTCAGCCAAGGCCACGTTCGAATGAATCCAGGATCTGCAGTTCAGAAGGGTTCAGTACCAGATGGATGTAGGGATGATGTCCTAACCACCACATGCCAACCACATTCAGGTGCACGTGAGATCTCTCCCGGCCTTGCAATTATCATCATTCAGGAGATGCAGGCATATTGCAAGGAGAGTTGGTGAGCGAGGGTTCTGGCCTCTTATAGAAGGGATCTGTGTCATGCTGTATGTGTGTCCTTTGCACTTTGCAGACTTCCACATTGTGTGTTGTGCGATGAGTCAACTACATTTGGATCCTCTGACTTGGCACATCTTTCTCTGATGGGATCAGCATAACTGCCAAAAATACAGCAGGATTCAGGTAGTGATGGAGCTGCACTGTGGTTGATATCCATTCACCTGCAAAAAGGGTTTTCTTTTTTTGCCCCTCACTCTGTTTTCTAGACCAGGGTTCTGGCTTTATAGAGAGGCTGTGGTGCAACCTTAATATCTCTCTGAACGCAAGGCTTTTGGGGATGGGGATCCTGGGCCACTCCTCCAACTGGAAAGCTCTGTCACTTGTACGAATAGGCTGCAGGCTTTTCTAGAATTTGCTCATGACAGGGCTGTGCTTCTGAGGACAGATAACACCACCACCAAGGCTAAGTGACTAGGCAGGGGGGCACTAGGTGCAAGAAGTCAGGAAAGGTGGTCTTTCGGATGTGACTCTTAACAGACGAACACCCGCTATCCTTGACATTGGACAGCGCTTTGTGACACCAATTGAGCTGAGTGTTACCTAAGCCCCAGGATGTCTGTCTCTTACAATAGGGGTTCCTATAGGTGTGCGCCAAGCTTGGCGTACCAGCGGTGAGCATGTTTGCAAAGCCAGACAATATCTTTACACCATTTTTCAGCCCCAAGTTATTGTTAACTGGACCTGATTGCTTGATATGTTAACTTGACCCTGGTCGGAGGGCTTTCTGTTTGCCTTTCCCCCTTTCCTCCTTTTTCTAGTGTTTTCCAAGCCTTTGGCTAGTGTTTTCATAAGTAATACAAGGGATGATTCTGGTGGTTTTGTTGACTTCGGAGAGCCTGGTTTGCTGCTCACTGCCAGATGGCATTAGCTCCGAGGTTGATTCTACCTGTATCTCCACCTCCCTTTTCGGTCTCATCTTCTGTCACTGTTTTATCTTTGGAGGATGCGTCTCTCTGTATTGCAGTTGAATACATGAGTCTTAAAATGCTGGGGATTTCAGAGGATATTGCCTGTACTGTACAGGCTTTCAGGGCATCCACTGACTAGAAATACATGTGACCATCACTGGCCATGCTTTTAGAAATGGTGTGCGGAGAGGAGTGTTGTAAGATAGGACTTCAACTTGGTGTGCTATTGAAATTTTTGAGGATGGTGTTTCCTAGAGGTTGTCTCCTGCCTTGCTGGGGGTTCAGTGGGCTGCTATCAGGCCATATGGGGAACCTCGGGGACAGTTATAGCCTATTGATTGCTTTGCATCTCAGCTTCTCAAACAGTTGTCTGGGAGGATCTCCTCTTTGCAATTTACCTTTAATGCCCTGTGTTCTACAGTCTACACCTATTGGGTGTTCATGAGGGACTCTTTAAAATTGTTATCCCCAAATGTTCTTTGTTAGAATATCGTTAGCAAATCTACCATCTGATGTAAACATAGTTTCCAAAATATAAATTACAAAAATATAATCCCATTGAGTGTAGATTTTCTATTATAAACTCCAGTGGGATATGTTAGACCCAATTTTTTTGTCAGACTATATTTTGGTTTCAATGTTCTGGTGCCACACATCTTTAAAGATGTTTTATTTCTTAAATTGGGTTTCTTGTTTATGTATCATTCCTGAAAACTTGATTCTTAGGACAGATCCTGCATTTGTCCTTAAATTAGCCATGAGGTTTCAAACGGAATCTGAGGTGGTGTTCCCTGTTTTTCACCCTGATCTTATGTCCCCCGAGGAAAGGGACTTCCATTCACTCGATGTGCAGGGAAATCCCTATTTATGCTTGGTGGATAGATTCCTTTTTTCTTCTCTGACAATTTTGTGTAGCCTTTGGCACAGCATGGTTGGGGCTGTGGCCTTTCTGCAGGTGCACCTTAAATTGCTGGATGAAATTCCCCAGCACCTTGGCCTATGATGTTTTTGGCAGGGGTCATACTGGTTTGGTTGAGCAACGTTCTACTAGAGGCATGGTGGCTTCATCGTCAGAGGTCTCAGTGAGGGTCCCTCAGTGGCTAGTGTTTGGCTGTTAATTAGGCAGCTTTGCTTCATTTGTGTCCCACTGCAGGATTAATGTGGGTTTCTGGAATAACTGACACTGGTGTTTTGACTCCTTCTCATGGTCTGTGTTGGATTGAGGTAATATTTTTTCTGATATCACAAAAATGGAAAAGGAACGTCTTATAGTAATGTCCATATCAACAATTTATTATTGTATTTCTTCAGCAAACAGTCAGCAGGTCAAGTTCCAATAAAATATTCTAATTTTCATTCCAAAATTGTTGCAGATGAATCAATATGTTACATATTTATGAAGTATTTTCATCCTACGCATTTCTTCCTATACCGGACGTCATCAGGGCTGAAAGAAAATATATATACACCAATCAATAAATTGAAAACAAATTTGACAAAAACATTCACCATGTAACCTGTACATGATAATTCAAGGTATCTTCTGAACCTGCGCTATCTCCAACCTTATAAATGCCTGCCACAACCCAGGATGAACACCAAGATTTAATATTCTATACAATAATTACTAATTATCTTACAAGACATAGTTCATTATATCACTCTTAAAACACCCGAGACCCATCACAACAACTAAATTCGTTTGTTGACCCTGTATTGTCCATCCTACACAAACCAATCCACCCCCTAGTGACCAGTAATTTATAACATGGCTTAATATCCAATTGAATCATCTGACACATACCTCTTTATTCAAATATTACAAACAGTATTGATAGATTTCAGTCTTAATAATCATTCAGTTAGTTTCTTCTTGTACTCCATTCAATTAAGTCTAAATGATGAACAATTCTAAAAGAATATATTATACAAAAAAGAGTCACTTTAATAACTCTACTTCCCATGTGTTACCCAATATCCCTAAGTTAAAAAAAAGGGGAAACAAAGAACATACCTAATTATATATATTAATCTTTATATAATTCGGTCAATCTCTTCTGGCTCTCTGGATTCTGTGGGAAAGTACTTACAAAGACCGAATATTTATGTGCATATATTAAGGTATGTATGACTCACTATTGAATTGATGTGCCATTGAAATCCATGCCTTCCTGGTGGCTATTTCTAAGTATGACGGTCTTCGGCTAGGGAGTGGAGGACCTGCAGACCAGAGGATTATCTTCTGTTCTGTAAGCCCTTGTGAGTTTTCAGTTATATTCATTACTGTATTTCTTACTTTTTTCCTAAACAAATATTTGTACAATAATGTTTTTTTATATAAATATTTGCTCATTGTGGCTGTGTTTTTACAATGCATTGTGAATTACTTCAGGGGCCCCTTGATGCGTCCAAATGAATCAATGTTGCTGAAGGATGAGAGTTATAAGCAGTGGGTCATTTGTGAAAAAATAAGTGCCGTTGCTCTCGTCAGGAGGCAGCTTGCACCAGCCCATTGCTCCTATTAGCACCGCCTATAGCTGAACCAAGTACTAACCATAAAACACAGCAAAGGGGGGACCCAATGTGGCGAGAGCTGCCGACTTTGGAGCTGGGGAACCAGGTTTGAGTCTTGGCATTGCCTAAACATCCTGTGATTCTGGGCAAATCACTTAATCTCCATGTGCTTACCAAAAATGAATGTGTCCTGAACTGGTGCTCATGAAAAGCACTGCAATACCTTTGGGTCGGGTTTATGCTGTAAATGCCAGTGTTGACGATTAATTGCCAGTGTCGAGAACCTGGAAACCACAGGCTCAAATGAAGCACTGGTTATAAGTCAACGTTCATTTGCCTTTCTTTGCAGCTTGCTTTAGGTTTGGTACATTTAGATAGGTTGAGGTTTAGAGAAGCTGCATAACAAAATCCCATGTCTCCTTGTTTCTTTCCCCAGGACATCATTAACTCAATGAGCAACAGCACTGCCACCAGTAAGCCACCCGTCACGCTGAGGTTGGTGGTGCCAGCCAGTCAGTGTGGGTCTCTGATTGGCAAGGGAGGGTCCAAGATTAAAGAGATTCGGGAGGTAAGTGTCTTCAATAAAGAAACCTCCTCATTGACAAACACCGCCACCCTCTCAATGCAGACTCAATGCAGATTTCCATAAGTACATTGCAAGAGAAGAAATGTGTACCTATGCAGTGTATGTACATTGTTTTGTTGCTCCATTGGTCTATCGTTTGGTATTAGGTGAGCCACAATAAAAGTACAAAAATATCCAGGACACGTGGACCAAAACATGGATACGTGGATGTGGTCCATATAATGGTCCATACAATGTAGTGTTCTTTCCCTACACCCTGGAGCTATCAAAGGATGTTGCATGATAAAACTACGTGTACCATCAGATCTTGTTTCAACAAATTGAAAATATATCTCTGGATCTTGTGATATGCTCCAATATTAAAGAGCTATGCAATGGTTATAAGGGCCAGAAGAGAAAGTACATAATATGCTTCTGTGTTGTGGCCTATCCCATTTTCTCTGTACTGGAACCACAGTCATCCTGTTCTAAGTCCGTGGTACACCATTAACGGCATTGTTCTGGCCCATCATATTTCTCCATGGTGGAACTTGTTGGGATTGTTCATGGTGCACCTTGCTCTATTTTGTTTTAGCCAGCCCCATTGCACTATAGTACCCCATATGTCACCGTGTTCTATACCAATCCTGTTTATACCCACCATGTTTTAGCTAATTTATTTCCTTTAGAGCAAATTATGTACTGTTGTGTTAGTGGTTAACCTGTTCAGCAGTTTTCTAGCCATCCCACTAATTAATACTGCACTATTTGCCCCTGCGTTCTATGTCATTCCTCCATAAAGTACCTCTTCATCTTTGTTCCAACTCACTCCATTTCTCCACCATGCACTTATACAGCTTTATTCTACCTCATCCAATTACTCTAGGGTACAACATGTTTTTTAATTGTATTTACAATACCCTCCGTGGTGCACCATATCAAATTTTGTTCCACCTCATAAGTTATGTACCATAACACATCCCCAAGTAAATATCCCATTGATTCTTGAGTCCCTACCAATCACATTCAAACTCTAGTAGTTAATGTTTGCAGATGGTATTCCGTTCCGCCAGGGCAGAGAAGGCACGTACTCCACCGCCCTGGTAGACCACAGCCCACCATATTTAAAGAAGTGTGACTCAATGGTTAGAGCGGCAGACCCTGATGCAGTGGTCTAGCCCGGGACCAGGGTTCAATTCCCCGCCTCGGCGGGTCTTGGGCTCAAAATTCCACGGACCTGATAATTCTCGCCTCGGTGCCTATTCCAATCATGGTGTCCCACTCTGCAACTCTGGGCAATAGCTCGCTTAATCTCCACAACGGCCCCCACAACGGATGCCTGGCCTCCACCTTGGGGGTGCCCAGGAGTGGACACCTCACAGAGAAAGCCAGGATGGGTTCCACAGTGGTATTCGTACAAGCGCCTTGAGACCCTTGCGGGTGAGTAGTGTGCTATACAAGTATCAATTTACATTTACATTCCTGGTTGAGATCCTTATGCCGTCAGAGTAGCCAGCTATATGGTGGCTCCTCTGAAGCCCCTGTAAGCTGACTTTGCTCCTTATTCAGTTGAAATATGTCCAGTCTTTTGAAGGACTGTAGAAGGGAATGTCAATCCCAGATATGTATGGTATAGAAAATCATTACAACAATATCCAGGGATAAAATATCAAAAGTTAAGTGCACAGAGGGCTATAATGATTTGCTGTTCTTAACTCCACATCTACATACCTTGAAGATAAATATATATCATAAAGAAAGAGGGGGGGACTAGTAGCTGAAGAAGTTTCGTTACCCGTGCTCCAAATGTAAGTATCCTGAAAGCCGGCCTGATGAGGCGCATCCGCCCTATGATGAACCATGACATCTCTTGGGATGTGTAAGGGAACAAGAAACAGTCTTGTTGACTGTGCAGTACAACCTTATCAATAACCTAGATCTTTCTTTCTCAGTTTTCTCAGGAACAGTGACCTCCTTACTTGCAGGATAAATATATATCACCAAACTACATATATTTGGAATTAAGTAAACAAAATGTGTAGAAATGAATATTTTGATATTTTATTCCTCAATATTGTTGTAACGATATAGTAGCCCATCGGTATTTGGGATTTGATATTGTCAGCCTACCCCTTTTGAAGTCAGATTATGCATTTGAGGATCTGACTTTGTGTCTCCCCTGTATCTTTCAGTCCACAGGTGCCCAGGTACAGGTGGCAGGGGATATGCTGCCCAACTCAACGGAGCGAGCAGTGACCATCTCGGGAACCCCAGATGCCATTATCCAGTGTGTGAAACAGATCTGTGTGGTGATGCTGGAGGTACAGTCTATGAGAGGAGGGGTAATGTATTCAAAAACACTACTAGCTCCAACATTTCATAGGAGAGACAAGTGTTTTTTGCTGAGAGTTTACATATCCATAAAGAACATGTGTAAATGATATTGTTTAGGATCTAAAATGTCATTGAGCCTTTTTACACTGCATCAGTATTCCTTTGGGTCTGGCTAGCAAAACAGGCAGCAGAGGAAAGAAGCATTAAGGAAGGACAGGCAGACGGTTAAAAATAGAGGAAGGAATGAGGACGCGGGATAAGAGGCAGGAGAAAAAGGAGACGATGAAAGAGACAAGTGTGTAGGATGTGCAAAAGAAGCTGAGAGACCTCAAGCTCAAGGTGCATGATATATTATATGTTTGCTGTCCTAAACAATACTCTTTTCCTCAATTGAAGCCAATGCAATTTTGTAAGTGTCCTGAAACATGTTCAAATGTCTTTCAATCCAAATAGGAGTGTATAGGCATAATTCTGGATATGTTGCAGCTGATCAAACCTGCGGGTGGAAATGCTTTGGCAGGCTAAATTCCCAGAATCCAATGTAGACTGGATAAAGGCATTTATTGTGTGAATCATATTTGTTGAATTTAGAAAGCATAAAAATCTTATGCAGGATGCTTAAATGTAAGAAAGACTGTTGCAGGGATTCTGTTTGGAAACAGAATAGTGTCTTTTGAAAACAGGACCTCAGAATGTAGGGACCGAGTCTTTCTACCACGTCCGCACCTGTAGGTCCAAATCTGACTAGCTTACAGCGCTTGGTAACTTGAAACATATGCATGGCCAGGGAAGGTTCTCAATCAAGTGTCATTCCAAACTTCTGTACATCACATACTGGGATTGTGGATGATCCCATGGAAGTTGGATATAGCTTTGGTGCCCAAATGGTCAGGTTGTATTTAGTACTATTAGGATGTTGGTCCTTTGGTCTTTGCTGGGTCTAATTTTGAAAAGCTGTTGCACATCCATGTCTGAGCTTCCTGCAGGCATTGGTGATATTATTAAAATCTTCCTTTCCTTGTTTTGAAAGACTGAAGGTAACTTGAGTGTCATCTGCATGTAAGCATGTGACAAAATCGAATCCCTGTAAATGATGAGCGACTGGATTTACATATAAATGTAATCATAAAGGGGATGGATGCTGTGGGATTCCCCATTTGCTAAGTGGAAATTGGATCTAAATTTTCTGAAACACATGGGTTCTTTTTGACAGAAAGGAGGATACTTATTTCAATACTTTTCATCTGGTGTTGAAACTTTCTAGGCGAAGAGTGTGGTTGAACTCATGCAAGGATTGCTTCCGATTCAAAGGCAAGTTATTTATCATCTAAGCAAGCCACGCCAAGGCCTAGATAAAACACGTTTGGCTTATTCCTACTGGGTGGTTCCAATCAAATGCATCTACAACATCCAAGTAGCACCAGTCAGGTCCACTAGGCCTGTTAAGATGCTTCTGTTCATGTTATTAACCCAGAGAGTACATCATTACTCTATTTTAGAAGGAACCGAAAAGGGGCCCAGGTCCAGTTAACTTAGCCATTTGATTTAATGTGCTTAAAGGCAGGCAAACAGTGAAGGCTGCAGTTTTCTGGTTGTCTTTACAGCAAAATTGGGAAAGTAAATTTGAGTAAAAGCAAGGAGTTTGTTCCTGCTCCCAATCCAAACATCCGGCAAAATACTCCTTATTTGTAGGTTCATTTGCATGATAAGGCAAGTTGGGGGTCACATGCAATGGTGGATCACCCATGGATCATAAGAGGGGAAATCATGTCATCCCAAGCACCCACCGAACTGGTTCCCGGGCATACTTTATGCACTCAATGACAGGAAGGACCCTGTTATATGAGCTACATGTTTTTAATGGGTACTGGTAAATAACAGTAAGAAGGTTGTACCCACACCAGATAAACTACCAATCAAGATGCCATCCCTAGCCTGGCCAGGTATGTAACTCTCTAAAGAAGGGTGGTGGAACATTTATGGTGCGCCTCAGCCAGACCGACTACAACCTTGCTTGTAGGCCTTTATAGATGATCTGTGGGTGCTCTCTGGGAAGAGAATTTGCATTTTCACTCCAAGCAAGACACCTTAATAGGAGATGTTGATATTTGACAGGGCTCACGGAATATAAAAGGGCAACTAAATTGTAAGGAGCTACAACAAGCATTGCCAGACTTCCATCCTTACAATACTGCTGAGTAATATAGAATATGTCAGTCCGAATATAGTTTTATCTTATCAGCCCTTTCAAATCTCACCAACAAAAGCAACCCCAAAAAAGTGAAATCCCCCAAGTTAAAAAGCTTTTGAGGAAACAGTGGAGGTCATTTAGAGTGGGGCAGTCAAGTAATATTCCCCAACACTCATTGGATCTTCTGTATTCCAATAACAGATCCCCCACCTCACTTGAAGATGGGGCAACTACTTTGTTTCTGACAGTTAAGCTCATCTGGCTCGGCTGTCAAAAACAACTTGCAGGTGAGCCTGCCACCAAAGGTCCAGCCCCTAAAGTGCACCTAAAATATGTGGGCAAGCCTTCTGCTGCTGCTTATTCTTGGCTAGTACCACCATGCAATGTGTGCTGGTGTCAGGCAGGAAAATAAAAAAATGTCCTCCACATGCTGGGAGAAAACTCTCACTGGATCAGTGACATTTATTTTATATTTTTTTAAACAATATACCTTATTTTAGAGTATGTTTCTGAAAAGCAAAAAAAAAATGCCAACCAAACTGGAGGCCCGAACTCCTTTGACATTTCTGCCAAAAGTGCTCCTATCACGATAGTAGGAGCACTATTTGGTGAAAATTCATTGCCGGCATGGTGGGTAACTCAGAACATAACAAGCAAGCCATAGCGAGGCCTGCTGTTCCCCAGCAGTTTGTCGTCCAACCTGTCATTAGCGATATAAGTAGAAGTGGGCGATAAATTGCGTTTTGCCGGGGGAGTTTGCAGAGTTTTGCACACTCCATGTTACACTTGTAATGCAGAGTTCTGACAAAACCCTGCCAACCATCGCAGAGTTTTTGCTCACGTGCTGCAGTTGGTGAGTGGGAGTCCGAATTTGGTTCCCCATGTGTGATTTTCCAGCTTTAGGATGGCACCAGGCGAGATTTTCTCAACGCAGGGGGTCGCTACCATTCGCGGTGAGAAATCTGTTGCTCAAGTAGATAATCTTCTCAAGCACCAGCAAAGAAGCAGCGCCCTCTGGTGCACCACTTGTTGTTGATTGCGCAGATTTTATGTAACTGCAGAATTCTGCAGGGTGAAACTCCAGGAGTTCCGCCCACCCCCAGATATGAGGCCCTAGTCATTAGTGCCATTTCCCTTGTTTGTACAAACAGATGCATCAGCGTTCGATTTAAAGGATGCCATATTACATATATAAAGTTATGAGAAAGAAAATCATATTGCATACCTGCTCTGGAAGTTATTATTCTGAGAGGCCATATATGCCTCAGATGGTACACAATGTTTAGCAATTGTTTGCTTCCATGTATCTATGAAACCACGTAGCACACCAGAGTATTTGTAGCCACAATCCAGTTGCTAGAGAACATTTTGAAAAAACTTATGAGCTTGGAGATTGGTTGCAGTTTCTATGGGACAAGGAAGTCTCACTGCTTTTACTAAAGGCCTCTCTCATCGCCAAGTGGGCCCTTAGACCTAGACTGGTGCAGACAGACATTTGGCTCCTCTATCCCAGACGGGGAACATCCTTTACAACGCAAATTTTACCACGCAGTGCTTTTACATCGCAACTTTTACAACGCAAACCATTACAACGTATTGCGCTGGGGGGGCTCTAGGATAGGGAATAGATTTAATTTACTATCCAACACCTTCCCTACTATCCACGGGGACTGGAGTTGGAATAGTAAATTAAACTATTCACTATCCAGCACCCCAAAGCGCTATGCGTTGTAATGGCATGCGTTGTAAAAACTGTGATGTAAAAGCATGCGTGGTAAAAGCATGCGTTGTAATGTCATACATCCATCCCAGACAAATGCTGTAGGTGGTTTAGGATGGGGTTAGGAGAAATATTGTTCCTGTCACATCTAAGATTAATTTGTGGCCACGAAATCACATTTTTTACAAAACCTGTTTATATTGCACCTGACTGTCTGTTGAAGTCAGAAGAATCAAAGAACCATAGATCAAGACCACTATTGACGTAACATCATTTTTTTAGTTTCTGATCAGCAGGTATTCCTAAACTGTTTAAAGACTGAATGATCTATCTAGGATCAGATCATATCAATAGGTTTTGACAAATATAAGAAACTAGTACATTCTTGTCCTCGCTATGGATCCCATTCACATTCCAGGCAGCTATCATTAGCCCTTATACTTCCTTCTGAGAGGATGTGATGTGACCTAATAGTCCCTAGAGCACAAGGCATTCGGAAAGTGTGTTTATGTTTAAACTGTGATGTTTTCCACCACCCTAGCCCTTCCTTATGCAATCCTATAGCCCAACTCGAGGTATACTGGCAGGGAGATAATGTGACCCAGGATCACTAGCCTGCAGTTGATGCAAAAACAGCTACAGCCGAGCAAAGTACCAACATAAAGGACAGTGTGCTTGGTAATGATCTGCTCTTGTTAAAGGTTCCTGGTGAAGATCTGAAATATGACTGATTCTTTTGAGCTTACATGCAATCATTGATGTTATGGTTGATTTTCTTTACACCTAATCGAGAGGCAACCAAAAGGAGTACTAAGCATAGTTACAATATAGACCAAAAACAACAACACAAGGCCAAACTTAGCAACCAGTTACCCGACAAATTTCGCTGAACATGGTTATGATGCATTTTCGTCTGAGTCCTGCTTTGACGATTGACTACATAAACTACACGTCTTTTTCGTAAGCCCTGAAGAAGCCTTGTACTGGCAAAATGCGTTGGCTCCATGTTTTCTGCTTGTTTGTGAAGAAACAGCATGAATATAAGGAAAACTCACAAGCAGAGGATTGAATGAGGATTGAATTGTGTTGTTGTTTGAGGTCTATATTGCAACTATGCCTAATACTCCTTTTGGTTGCCTCTCGATTATGTGTAAACTTTTCCAGCGTACAACTAAATGGTGGCTAGTCGTTAGAGGTGGTCAATCTGGCGGTTTCTCAAACTCAGCTTCATTGGTGAAGTCATTCGAGCAGCTAAGACCTATCACTGTCACATTAATTAAAACTTTTCGTAAATAAGACAGTCTTATTCAACTATCTGCTGACCTCCATGGTAAAACAATGCCCAATGCCTCAGATTGGGATGTTCTTTGCTCTCGAGTATTTTGTGGGCTCTGTGGAGTATAACCAAACCACACCAACACAGATGTGTTCTAATTAAAGCTAGTCCTGAGATTTAGGATTGGTTTAATACCAGGGTCACTGGAATTATGTGATTTTGTAGCCACTGCTATTTTCTCATAATTGTAGGTTTTCTGCATTTGCCACACAAGCCATCATTTGCATCATAATCTGCAGATTTTGGCACAAAAATAATTTCTAGCTCAAACGGTTCAAAAGTAACTAAAAATGCAGCAACACATGTTGCCACACAGTGGAAGTTCCATTGCAAAGGTTTACTGGTTACCTTTCCATAGTTTATTACTATAGTTTGGTATTAAACTTGTACTAATAAGATGCAGCTATTGCCCAGACAGTGTTAACAAGTTTAAAAAGGATAAAACAATGAAGTAATACTATCATAAAATATGCTGCATAATTCCACATATTTTGCCTTTTCTTGCCGCATAATTTACTCAACCCTGCCCCATATTTTGACCCTGTCCTGCCGCATAATTCCAATGGCCCTGCTTATAGCATGGATGAGCTTAGTGTTCACTCAACATGATGATGCAGGCACTAGTACCACAGCTCTTTGTGCGCAACAGTTGCTTCATAGAATTTAATTACAATCTTATTCTTAAAACTGGTTAGAAGATTCACTCGATTTCCTCCTGTAGTAAGTGTGGTCAAAAGGAAGCAAAGTTGGGCCAGTCCTTGGAGGCCATATGCCCAGAAATCTGTAGTTTATAGACAGTAATCATCTATCTAATTGTGGAATGTTGACAGGTGGAAATGTATTCAATTCTACACCCAAGCGTATTTGTCATAGACTATTGAATGGCTTTGTGTTTTTCTGAATCAGAAGAATACTGCCTTTTACCCAAGTATTTGATAATTTTCTCCCTTGTAATAAATCCCTCTATGGTGGGCTGTAGTAATACGAATGGTGATGTTTACTAATTATCTATTTGCATTCTTCAAAATGTAATGCTTTTCAACTCACATAAAACAAACTCACGGTATGAAATGATTAAAGTCTGTTTCAAAGCGAGCTCTGGATGATCCCAGTGCACCAAATCGCGACCAACAGCTTTGAAAATATAAACCTTTCAACAACCAGAAAACCCTCGAAGAAGGTTAAGTAGAGCTCTGAAGGCTCAGGAGAAAAGCAGCATCTCACAGTGGGATTGGTGTCACTACAACGCATGCTTTTACATCGCATGCCTTTACAACGCGGTTTTTACATCGCATACCATTACAACGCATAATGCTTTTAGGCGCTGGATAGTGAATTATTTAATTTACTATTCCAACTCCAGTCCCCGTGGATAGCAGGGAAGGTGTTGGATAGTATATTAAATACATTCCCTATCCTAGAGCGCCCCCCAGCGCATTGCGTTGTAATGGTTTGCGTTGTAATGGTTGCGATGTAATGGTAGTGCGTTGTAAAAAATTCGTTGTAAGTGATGTTCCCCCTCACGGTGTCATTCTGGAGAATCCACACCCTCTCTGAGTTGTGAACTCCCCAGGCCTCCGTAGCAGTAGGCCAGAGTTGTTTTCCAGCCCATTCAGAGATCAGTACTTCACAGCTCCTCCCTAATTTATAGAACCACTTCAATAACAGTGTGGACTAGTGGCATTGTTCACAAAATATTTCTTGAAAGACTGAAATTTACTCCTCGTAGACGAATGTCCCCAATAATGGTAGATTTTTGACTTTAAGGGAATTGGCAAAAATCTCCACAATATTTAATTGCAATGTTAACACATTGTCGTTTTCCAGGAGTGCTCTTCCTCCACTAAGCATACTCCTGCAGATTGATTGGAAATGCATGAGCCTTCGGTGTTGCTACAGACAGCTATATTGAGATTAATACAAGGCCCCGGCATATGATCACACTGTCCCATTGAGCAAACATTGTGATATTAGGGTGAGAAATTGAAGTTCTTATTTTCTACTTCATATATTTCACAATCGTGAAGTAATGGCGCGTCCTAGTGTCTATTAGTAGTATTACATGCATTTTTAGCATATGGCTATAGACAGCTTGTGTCAGACTCATTGATTTTGCCAATGCGTGTTTCCTTTTATAATTCAATTCAAAAACATTTTTACTGGTGGAGAAAATACGTATTCCACGTACTCATGAAATATGTAATGTATGACTAACAAATATATTACATTTTGTGGCTGGTCCTTGACTGCCCAGTGGGCATAGCCTAACCTTCCTCTAGGACGGGCATGTCATTGCCCTACCACTAAAATTCTATTATGGAGAATTATGCTCCATTTGTGGGTGTAAATGTCAGCGGATCCTGGTTGTTCGTATCAGGCGATGGGAATAATCTGGCTTGGTGAATATTTCACTTGCTGGTCCAGTGTATTTTCATCTTTCCAGATTGGTGCTTGCAGACCGGTCACCACTGAAACAAGAAACTGCTTTTAAGCTGAAACCTCACAAGCAAAGAGGCAAATTATAAATCCTCAGTGTGTCCATGCAGAGTACCTGTGCTCCAGGCAAACAGGAAACGTTTATTTCCCTCCCCCCCCCCCCAAGTGAGTTATAGGTCTTTATGTCTAGAGGGGGGCAAGTGGCCTCAGAAGGCAGCCCTGGTGTCAGTCTTGGGTAATGTCTTCACACTGACTGCTATCTAATGAGCTTTTTACTCTTTTTCGTTGTATGTACATTACAGAAATTGTGAATCATTTCTAATGCAGCTGTTGGTGTTATTTGATCATACTCTAACACGGTCTCTCTCTTGCTTTCCTCTGCTCTCGCTTCTCCTTATTATAAATTTCTCCTCTCTGCTCCCGTCTCTCCTTAATTTAATTCTCCTTTATCCCATCTTTCTCATGTTGTCTATCTCACCCTCTCTTGCCTTACTTCACTCCGCCTCTTTGTCTAACCCCATTGCTATCTTCTTCTTTCTGCCCTCACCGTCACTCCTTTTTTCATCTCTCCATCAATATCCCTTGTCCCTCGGTCCTCCGTCCCCTCTCTTCTTTCCTATACCTTCTCGGCTCATCTGCCTCCCGCCTCTTCCTCCCTCTCGTCCCACAATCCCTCCCTTCCCGCCTTTCCCTTACCTTTCTTCTTTCCCACCAACCCTCTCTTGCCCTGTCCCTGTCACATCACCTCCCTCTGTATCTCCTTGCCTCTCTCCCTCATCCCACCCTCCTGCCTTCTTCTTCTCTACCTCTCTCTTGTCTATTTCTTTCCAGTCTCCACCCAAAGGTGCCACCATTCCCTACCGGCCTAAACCTGCTTCTGCTCCGGTCATATTCGCAGGGGGCCAGGTAAGGGCCGACCCGCTGGCGGCCTCCACTGCCAATCTCAGCCTGCTGCTGCAACACCAGCCGCTGCCTGTTCGTATACTCAGGTTTCCTTTTCTTGCATGCCTTTTCCACATATTCCATCTCATGTCTGGAACAGCGAGGCTCCGAGCTCTGCCGGGGGGAGCGCGAGGCTGGGGCCCTGGATAGAGCCGAGGTTCATAATGAGTGTGTGGCAGTGGGAGGGCAGGGTCCAACATACCACTTGGGTATGACGAATCCCTCACTGCGTTTATTGATGCAGTTTTGTATAGCATTGACATTAGCCAAAGGTCGCAGAGCGCTTTACAATAAGGGCGACAGACATAGAGCATGCATGTGACATAGTCATAAGTAATCAGCAGTAGAAATAGTGTTTTGTGCAAGGCTGGGAAGGCATACTGATGGGGTAGAGTACTTGTGAAAAGGTTTTAAATTACAATGGAAATCAGCCCCTCAATGTGCCCTTTATTGTAACTTTAATTGTATTTATATGGCGCTTACTACCCCTGACGAGACGTTTAAATGCTTTTCGGCGAGTAGCACGCTGCTGTGGAACCCAAAAACAATTAGTGGTGGATTAGAATACAGAATTATGAGTTAATTTGAGCGGTGGACATGCAAGTCTGTTCGTTCGATTGAATAAGATAAAGGATGGATAGAAAAGGGATGAGTCTAGACAGTGTTATTTGGAAGATTGCCATCTGCAAGATTGAGGCTATATTGCTGATGGCATCCTGGGCCTTCAATTTTGTTACGTTCAGCGTCTATATAGCACCATCTAGTGTTCTCTGACAATTGGTATATCTCTAATATTGCCCGCCGACTGGGTAGCTCCTCTGAGTGTACTATTTGATCCCGAGTAACGACTGTATTTGATATATGGTAATAGTACCGCAGAGCACCGTGAGAGATATTCTGCACCACAGGCCAAAGATTTGTGATGCAAGTAAGATGTTCTACATCCTAAAGCAGACCTCTGTATATTGTGACATAATCTGATCCTAGGTGAGAGTTCTGTTCACTACAGTCAGAGATATACTGAACCACATGTGAGGACTCACAAAATATGTGATATTTTTATATCAGAGTAGAACTCTGCTCATTGAGAGAAATTCGGTTTCTCAGGGATGAGCTTGGTGCAGTGTGAGATGTTCCTTATCTAAGAGCACAGCTCTGTGCAGGGAGATATTTACTATCCTAGAGCAGAGCTCTCTATAGTGTGCACTATTTAGTATCCTATAGCGCAACTCTGTGCAGTGTGAGATGTTTAGTATCATAGAACAGAGCTCTGTACAATGTGAGATATTTAGTATCCTATGATATTTTGTATACTAGAGCAGGGGGAGCTCTGTACAATGTGAGATATTTAGTATCCTATGATATTTTGTATACTAGAGCAGGGGGAGCTCTGTACAGTGTGAGATATTTTGTATCTTAGAGCAGAGCTCTGTAAAGTGTGAGATATTTAGTATCCTGCAGCAGAACTCTGCACAGTGTGAGATATTTAGATATTTAGGATCATAGAACAGAGCTCTGTACAGTGTACAATATTTTGTATCCTATGATATTTAGTATCCTAGAGCAGAGCTCTGTACAGTGTAAGATATTTTGGATCCTAGAACAGAGCTGTATACAGTGTGAGCTAATTAGTATCCTAGAACAGAGCTCCTCACAGTGTGAGATATTTAGTATCATAGAACAGAGTTGTATACAGTATGAGACATTTTGTATCCTAGAACAGGCCTCTGTATGGTGTGAGATATTTATAATCCCGCCCCCTGATATACCACCGTAAAAAAATTGTTGTCCAGTGATTATAACTTTTGATTTGTGTTTTTGGATCATTAGAGAAGTAATTTAGCTTGGGTAGACTGCTGGTCCTGGCCGAATTTGTCCGGACAACATTTTTAAAATGCTATATGTGTTGCAGTATCGATGTAATAGTTCAGGAACCATGAGACCTATATAGTTCATTTTGGTGTCAAAACATAGGTTTTGAGGGTCAAGTATTCTTATAAAGACATAAAACAACTCCTCAGAGCAACCCTTCTGCCATTTTCCAAAATTGCAGCTATTATAGAGGAAGAAGAGGCATATATAGAAATGAAACAAATAATAATGTTTTTTAATCCTTTTATGTATACACCAAACAATGTTTATGATCTGAATATGAAAAAAATAAAATAATGTTTATCACTCCTGTTTTAGACACATTTTTATAGTTCACTTAATTTTTTTGTTTCGGCAATCGCTCGTGGTACATTTGCAGAATGTTGAATATTTGATAAAAGCATATTGACAGGTACATCTTTTTGTAGCACAGGTTTTGCAAGTACATGTCCGTGTAAGTTCTGTTGGTGAAGGCATTAGAAATTTCTCTACAAATGTATGATCCAAAACATTTTCACATCTTCTGATCAAGTAGAACACTCATTTAATGTGTCAATGCACAGATTATGACATAGTGGGACTGATTTTTGGAACTCACTATACAGAAGATTGCCAAATGTGTGACAATCAGAATTTGTTTTCCACATATGCACAATGTATTTCTCTACGTCTTTATAGTCACATTCTTCTTCCATCTCAGAAAATCCTTTTGGAAAATCCACAGGTTCAGCAGTTAAAGCTCCAAGCTTTTTCCAATTTTGCTCATAGTGATATTACCCGTAAGAATATGTGCCTTGGGCATTTCTTGGTCAGGTTTCTTGTACAGAATATGAAGCAGGATTAAGTGTCTTTTCTCGCCTGTTCCATTACGTATCCATAACTCTGCCAATCCTTGACTTATGAACATTGCAACAAATCTAACATCATTTGACAGTACAACAACTCAATTGGAAACATTTCGAAAAGCCCACTCAACATGTGGAACAACACGAAGGTCAGCTTCCTCCAATTTGCTGTTAAGTTTTTAAAAAAATGGCCAATATCTTTATATTTCTGCAGGCACCAACTCCTCATTGACAATCATTCAACTTATAATAATTTGAAAGTCCGTGTTCACTGAAAAGTCAGCAATGTTTTGGGGAATTAACATCTCCAAGCTCATCTTGTTCGATGTTGATGACCAGAATTGATCAAGTTGCACAGGTATAGGTGTCAAATGTTTGATGCAGGCAAGGTCAATTCTTTCACTTGTAGACATTCGTCTGATTCGCTCACATTCTTTGGCAGATAGTTTAAGATAACTGTCAAAGACAATGTGCAGTTCTTTCAAGGTGCACATTGACTTTGATATCTGTTGAACACTCTGAACGACCTCGCTGAAGTTTTGCATGGATGAAATCTTAATAATTTGTGATTGTGTCATATAATCCACAACAACAGCAGTTTTCAATGAGGACACCTTTTTGAATTAAAATTCTTCAGGTGAAAGTTTTTTTTTTAGCTCTTGTACGAGTTTGTGCTTCACTAGTTTGGTTACAGCATGTCCATAAAATAATGCTTTTGTTGGAAGAAGATCATGTGACAGAATGTCCTTGATACATTCACCCCTTTCTTTTGCTACATCCATCTCTCTATGTGCTTGCGAAAGTTGTTTTTTTTGTAACCTTTTTTGTAGTGCCTGGTTGGACAAAACTCTTACAATTGCAATTAAAGCATGCGTGGAAGTTTAACTTTAGTGATTATGGGCCTTATGTATGAACACATTTTCCCATAGACACAGAATGGGCAAAACCCTTTGATACATCTGGCCCTTGGTCAAACCGCTTTTTCTCTTTCAATACAAAACTCTCCTGCTTCAGTTTGATCCATGTTCCAGGACATCTAGTAGATGTGTCTTTATATCAGTAACCATATATTGTTTGGTTACAAAGTTGTGTGGTCGCACAGGCTCAGTCATTTCAATGGGATTTCCTTGTTGCTGTATGAATGAAGATGGCTGTTAACATGTTTATTAAAACGTTCCCCTCCCTTTCCCACAATTCAGTGGTGAGGAACAGTTTCATGATGGTCCATTAGTTTTTAATTTGTCATCTCTCTGAAAATATTGCAAATAAAACGGGCTTCATGGTAAACTAGTTGCCATTGAGCAACATATTCACTTTTACTTGTCTGACCAACAATTCCCTTGGAGCTTTTCTGTGATTTCTGGATCGTCTGTTTCAGTTTCATATCTGGAGCCACAGCATTGAACCTTTCTTCTCTGTCTTTCACCACAAAATGTCTTTAGATGCATTTTCTGTAGAGGTAGGGGTTTCCACCTCTAGCATCTTCACTCCTTCCAAATGCCAGGCCCCACATTTCAGGTAGTTTATGCCATCGAATTCACAAAACACAGTAATCAGTGAATCCACAGTATTCATGTGCAGCTCCCAATCACCTTCCAGATCAGCATGTACCACGTTTTTCACTAGAGCTATCATGTGTAAAACATTCCCCTAGTACTTGCAAAGTTCTGATCTTTCTTCACGTTCTTTGACACACTCTACAAACACGTTTTTTAAGGTTTTATGATTTTGAACTGAGTGTACTGTACATTGCCTGACTTTGCAGTATTTCTTTTGAATGAAGTGAACCCCGTGCCATGTTCAATTCTGAGATAAGATATGCAAAACCTAATTTGTCTAGAAAGCATTCCAATAAATTGTTTCTATAGCCTCAGATAGGATAAGCATACCTTGTACGAACGAACATAATGAGTTCCACTCAATGCTGACTGGACAGTTTTGCTTCCAAATATTCCAGCCTCAATAAGTGCATTGTCTATGCCACATCCACTGAGATAACTTCCTGCACACTGCAACGCACGCAAGTTTTGGCATGTGGAAAATGCCCATCATTCGATAAAAGATCATCTAATTCTACTGGATTGCTCATAAAATTGTCAGCTACAATACGAAAACACCATCATCGCAGAAAAATGGCAGGGTAGGCTGGTCTTCATGCTGAGCTTGCTCATTTTGGGAATTTTTTAGAGCTGTTTATACTGTTGCCTAATTTGTGACTGGAGATGGTATTACTGCTAAAAACCTAAACTTCGTCAGTGGGACAGTATTCGGGGAGATCAGAGCATGAATTCCAGCCAATGGAGGAGCTCGCTTTTCTTCAGCCTTTAGTCCGCACTGAATAAGTGATATGATAATTTCAGTTAAATCAGCATTGCGGACTTCTGCATCTTATAGTGATTTTGCACATGTTGGCTCGGTGGTTGGGTTATAAGTGTGCAGCTTCATTTGTTTATGCCTACAGCTGATACAGCTTGTTTTTGAGCAGGTACTTAATTGATACAGTCTTGATAAAGCACAATGACAGTATCATGTGTGGTGGACAGAGAAAGAAGAGCTGTCTTCAAAATCAGAATTATCAAGAGCAGCAATTGTAAATCCTTTCCTGGTAAAGTGACTTGGAAGTGGTGTGCTGTCGGATTCAGAAGATTTTACAACAAGAGATGCTATCAAGTACCTGCCCTGTACTATGTCATTATTACTTGTTAATACACCAATCCTATTCATTGAAGTGTTTAGCTCTCTACTTTTGCACTTGTCATAGATTGCGTGGGCAGTCATCATGTGTAGTGGAGTTTTCTTTTTGCCGTTATGTAATCCATAAAACATGATTTGGAAAAGTAAGCTTGTCAGTTCATGGGATTGTCTTCCATTTCTTCATTTTATCTTCAAAGACATCCTCATAGTTGTCTGCTTCTGTTCCTAAGACGATATCAGGCATTGTTGCTGATGCCCGGGATTTGCGGAGCGCATCACAAAATTTGTTGTAACTTCCAAAATCTAAATATTTCAGGACATTTCTTAAAATGATTCCTGCTAATTTTACTGCATCCTGTGATCCTATTTTGGCAGCAAGAACTTCAGCTGTCAAATCAGATGGGAACACTGTAAGTGGCTCATTCTTTTTGTTAGACTGACAAAACATATCCTGTCATTGTACATTCTCACCAGAAGTTCTTAATTTCATTATTATGGATAAATACAGTTTCATCAATGTTGACCATGCTTCTCTGATTTAACTGAGTGTGAACCTGTAGCCATCACTCAAGAGTGGCTTTAAAACTTAATTTGCTTTTTCAAAGAGTGCAAACTTAACTGAAGACTAGAGGTTACGTTGCTGCTGGGAGCTCAATGTACATTCATATTTTCAAATGTATGCACACAGGAAGTTAGGTTGCAAATGCATTCACCTTGCTGTTTATATCACCAACCCGGCTGAAAACCTCATCTTGAAAGAAACTAGCTGCAGATAAAAACATGTTTGCCCTTTGAGAATCACACACTCTATATTTTGTTTTTTGTTAATCTCTTTGGCCCTTGTTCTGGCTAAACCACAGATAACACATTGAAGATGCTCTGCTTTCTGATCAATTGTTGGAGGTGGAGAAGGGGTAGCCATCGATCTTCTAAGTGGATGGGCACAGGGTTTGGTTGTCGTCGCTTTCTCATAAGACTCGGATACTTGTTGTGATTCACTGGTTTCTTCTATTTTTAGGAAATATTTTCAAGGCTTTTTTCCATTGTATACGACTTGTAACACTTGTTGTCACAATGATACAATATTTGATCCTCTTCACCCATCAGTTTCAATTTTTTGTGAGCTTCGTCCTGCTGTATTTCTACAGCATCTCAAATTTTCTTCTGTCCAGCTGTAGTTGAAGTTTGGTTTTCTTTTGAATTAGTTTGGCATATGACACATTTTTCTTTATTGAAGTAGTCCTCAGATTTTGTAGTTAGCAACACTCTGTCAGAAGGTAAAGGTCCTCTGCTACCACCTCCTTCGCTCATGTTTATGAATTTGAATCAACGGAAAACCTGAAACAAAAACAATATTAAAATAATTACCAATATGATGGCTAAAACACATAATTATAGAGCCACCATTTTGGAAAATGACAGAAGGATTCCTCTGAGGAGTTAGTTTTTGCCTCTATAAGACTACTTGATCTCCAAAACCTATGTTTTGACACCACAATGATGTATATAGGTCTCCTGGTACCTGAAATATTAAATCATCACTGCAACACATCTGCCATTTTTAAAAATGTTGTCCAGAATAATTAGGCCTGGATTAGCAATGTCTACCCAAGCTTAATTACTTCTCTCATGATACAAAAACACAAATCAAAAATGAAAATCTCTGGGCAACAATACTTTATAGAGATATATCAAAGGAGCAGGACTATTAGTATCCTCTGATATTTTGTATCCTAGTGCAGAGCTCTGTATGGTGTGAGATAGTTAGTATCCCAGAACAGAGCTCTATACAGAGTATAATATTTAGCATCCTAGAGCGGAACTCTGTACGGTGTGGGATATTTAGTATCATAGAAGAGAGCTGTGTATACTATGAGATATTTAGTATCCTGTGATATTTAGTGTCCTAGAGCAGAGCTTTGTTTGGTTTGAGATATTTAGTATCATAGAACAGAGCTCTATACAGATGAGATATTTAGTATCCTATTATATTTAGTATCCCATAGCAGAGATCTGTACAGTGTGAGGTATTTAGTATTCTAGAGCAGAGCTCTTTGCAGTGTGAGGTATTCTGTACCCCATGGACAAGCGTAGTGCAGGGTTAATATTCTACATCCAAGGGCACTGCTTGATACAAAATGAGATACTCTGCATCATGGGAAAGAAAATCATACCTGTGTGTGGCAGTCTCCCTCCCTGGACAGACCTTCAAGTCTCGCTGTTCCTTGTTCAGTCTTTAGAATGGAGAAAAGACAATGAAATGTTGGCATGTTCCGTGACCACAAACCCTCCCTCTTATGGTAAGGATCTCCCTCAGACATGAACCACAGTATGTTTAAACTTGAACACTATCATAATCTCTAGTGTTAAAGAGGTACACTCAGCAACACGCTCACTCCTATAAAGGCACAGACACTCACACGGGCCACTATAGTGAAGACCCTGATGTCAGGCAAGCCATTGAACCTTCTCAAGAAACTCACTTGGGCACATAGCCAGTATTGATGGAGAGTTGTACACTTTGTAGTAGTGGAGACAGTCACTGACACCACACATTCGCACACTCGCCAGCACGGGAGAATCCTCAGGAACACAAGTTTTCACACTCTCTGTGGTAATTGAGCCTTCCTCTGCAACACATTCATCCACACCGTATGTACTGATGGAGACTTGTGCAGTAACACGGTTTCCACATTCCCTGTACACTAGCAGGCCCCCTCAGGAACACACTCATCCACAGACTTCTAATAAGTCAAGAAATCTCAGGAACCCTGCCATTCCCGCTACAGAGGCTGGTAGGTGAGATCTGTAATGCAGCAAGTACCACAGATACATCTTAGACTGATGGAATTACTGCTATAAACAATGCACATATTGAAAACATTACCTCCCTAGATTGCAAACCCTATTCAACATAGTTAGAAGAAAAGGGTAAATATGAATAAACTGACAAAAATGCACTATGGCGAGGTTCAGAACTTGACCAAAGGGGCGTGTTTCCAGATGATTTCAGACCCACTTGACAGGGGAAACAGCCTGAAGATAAGAATTCAGTGCAGATGTTAAACATGCTGCAATGGCATTGCCACACATTGTGATCATTTTGTAATTTGTAGTAGATGCTATCTCAGTAGCACATTTCCCCACCATCTCCATTGAAATGCCGCTTTCCACCCTTTCTTCGGCATGTACCTCCTTCTCCAGTTCTATCTCTGAATAATATTCGCGCTCCTCCTGGTTTGAGTGCGGCCACGAGGGACTGACCCAAGGGCGATGAGGCAGGCTGCTTCTCCAGCCAGGAAGACAGATATGTCTTCCTACGCCCACACTCGCTATGTTTCCATCTTTTTTTCATGGCTTCAGGCTGAGACTGGTGACAGGTGACTTGCCCATTCGGCCCACTGCACACAGCTGTCAGAATGAATCAGAGCCATGTATTTTTTGTTACCGAGATGTCGACACAATATCTGAAACATTCAAGTGCAGAAATGAGAGCAAAATGCCTGAACGATTGCGGCTTAGGCATCTGCGTGCCTCTTCCAAACAAAGTCAGCCCCCACAAGCTATCACTGAGTATAATCAAAGACCTGTCTGCACCTGACCACCACAAATACTCTTCAGTGTTCAAGGGCAGCCATTTTGTTGCTTCTCTCTCATGTTAAGTTCCTAGTTTCTCAGTATGACTTTTCCTCAGAATCATATCTTACTCTGTTATGCACTAATGGATCCCCACTGAATCCTTCACTGTTATTTATGATAATAATATTTTTTTCAATAAATCATTGCATACAGTGCCAGAGGGCATAACATAATAAAACCATTACAATCTACACCAAAACTCCATACAAAAAAGATTCAGACTAAATTAAGAAATAATCATGCACAGATTAAAATTTACTTTTTGCGTTGGGCAGGGAGTGGCGAATTTGGTGAGTTGGCAGATCAAAATTGCATCCATAGGATTGAAATATGCGATGACAGACAGACGCAAGAGCGAATGCCCCGTTGATTAAAGGGCATTCTTAAAAGGGCTCTCCTTTCCCTTAGGAATACAGGACAAATACAGAGTAAGTGGATAAGATCCTCCGTAGCGGGTCCCCATAACCAACAGGAGGTTGAATCTTCAATCTGAAGCCAAGGCAAAGTGTACAAAAGAGAGAGGAGATGACCAAAGTGATACCTAATGAATTTTTGCTTTAAATGCATCAACCAACCAGCCTCTAGATGGTATTGTGGTTTAAGAGGTTTGTAGGTGTTCTATAACACCTCAGTGTGAGATTTTTTTCTTCTTTTTTTTGGCCTCATGGTGTCCTTAACAAATCAATTAATTGCAGAATCAAGAAAATCTTGGCAGCAGAGGACAAGGTAGTTCTAGTGAACAGATCTCGAGGAGAAAAGAGAATGCTGCCAAACGGCTAGGGCGGTCGACCTTGAAGCTGGGGAACTGGGTTCGAGTCTCAGCAACAACGTTCAACATCCTGTATTTCTGGGCAAATCACTTATTCTCCCCATGCCTGACAAAAATGAATGTGTCCATCTGTGACGAAACTGATGCTCATGTAAGGCACTCTGATACCCGATGTCTCGGGTCGAGTTTGCTCTATATAAAACTCTTTAAAAAGTAAAGGCCTCTAGTGGCAAAGGGAGCGTAGACCATGTTTCTTGCAGGAATACTACTTTGAAGGCCCTAAAGTAATTTACTAGGTCTGCTTCATAAATTCTGTTGGGCGGGCCACCCATGCTCCAGGAGCAGAAACGTGTGCTATCAATTTTGTTGGGCAGGCCACCGATGTTCCAAGAGCAGACAGAAACACGTGTATACACTTTATGTGTTTCTTATGTTACTGCTTGCCTTTCACCCCCCCTCATACCACTCTGCAGTCTTATTGTCTTTTATCAAATGGCATTGTGTGCGTGTGTTTAACTTGGCACCTAGATGTACACAGAACAAATATCAGACATAGAAAACATGGGAAATATCACTGAGGCCTCTGCTTAGCAAAAGCACAACAGACTGCCACCAATAGGACTATCGTAATAAGGCTCCATTCAATTTATCAACGTGGCACATGAAAAGACAATGTAAAACGGAAACCTCTTTAGCCACCCACAATTTTAAGCCAACAATGAGTAGTTCCATACACTTTAGGTGCTTTATCTAAACCAAAGGATATAAGCATACAACTCAAAACATTAGCAAACAAACTATATTCCAAAAGTCATACACACTGAAATGTAAATAAATTAAACACAAAGCTGGCTGTTATTTCAACATCTAAAAGTAACATTTCAAAAAACACACGAGGTCTGATTCACAAAGGTAAACATAAAAGTTTGTGTAGGTTTATAATTTTTTGCAACTTACAAACACATTGTACAAGTAGTTTCCTTTTGACTGTCCGCCATGTGTGCAGTGAGTCCCAAGCCATGAAGATGCTACTCGTAAAAATCCTTTGTTTATTTTTAAAAAAACACGAATGTGTACATTTATGTTTGTGAATCAGGCCCACAGTAAAGAGTGATAACTACTCCGTAACGGGCTGGGATGCCTATTGTTGGATTGGAAGTGAGACACCCGACAGACACCCTATAGCTCTATAGCTGCAAAGAAAATTCAAGTTAGAGAACTACCTTATTCCAGAAAAAAAAGGTTGGTTCGATTTCCAGCCCCTAACTCAGCACCCACAGCCCCGCAGCCAGGCCATATCTGAACCTTTAAATTACAGAAATATTCCAATCCATAAAGATAACTCCTAAACCATACAGCAGACTTAAAGAATGCATCTTCCTTGTAGCAGAACTGACAATGTCGGCAGACTCGAAGGACCAGGCAAACATTGTTACCTTCACATACACCTAAGGAGGCTATTAGTACATCAACTCCGAACTAAAAGCAGAATCGGAAGACAATATAGCCCCCTATATTTAAGTCTATCCTCACCATAACATAAGACAATCACAAACAGCCAGTTATAAAAATAGCAATGTTACACATTCACATTATCGAGAAACTGTCACTTATACATTGACTTTAATGGAAAAAAGACTATGCATAGAAAGTGCAAATGGCTGAACCTGCAAGTCAAATTACAAAAAGAGTCAAGCAGGTTCCTGGTCTTAGGAAGTTTCAAAGTTTCAAGAGGAGATGTGCTCCTCCTGGTTACATTGAGGGGAGATCCTCCGCTGAGGGGGTTGCTACCCTGCAAATGACTAGCTCTAAGAGAACTCTGAACACTGTGACACTAGAACCCCATAACTACATGGAAAACCTAGTATATTACTAGTGTGAACTGCAATTTATGTGCTAGCCCTTTTATGCTAAGTCTCCTGCCAGGTAGCAGATACTGGACGGTCCAGAGTGGGTGTGCTCTGGAAAGTTTGGGAACATCCACAAACATGCGAGTAGGTGGGTAGTCACCACCGTGTCCATGCCCCATTGACATCCTAAGAGTGGTCAGAGATTAACTTTTGCCAAGGGAAGAAGTAAATCTGACTCAAGGGCAGAAAAGGACATGGAGCAAACCCAAATGTACAATTTCACATGTGAGAAGCCATTCACATGCACATATGGAAAACACGTTTTTATCTGTTCCGACGTCTTGGTACTGGTCTTAAAATTACCAATATCTGAAATTTAATATCCAGAATCTATAAGAGATTTCTTATAAAATTAAAGTAAAAAGTTGAACCATTACTCCATACTGGAGTAGCATCGTGCTTGAGTAAATCAATATATGATTACAGATTCACTTTCTGTAACTTGCTTGCACTTATGAATAATGCCATTCACTCAAGTAACATTGACTTACAAATGCAGAGGGTTTTGCGAATGAGCCCAGTGAGAATAGATAAAGCTTTGGAATAAAGAGACATTAGCTTTATTAGTGACAGAGAGAAGAACTCTCCATAAACTAAAGTAGGAAGGGATTGAGTAACAACGCAAAAAGATGCATATGGACATGGCTGTTTAAAGGTTTGGAAAACACACAATAAAATCATCTGTATGCTCTGCTCTTCAGATCACGCCTCTCTCCATGTGCCACAGAGGGCACAACACACTGCACTTTGAAATACTGCCCTCCTGGGCACATTACATTGCATTCTCCAAGTCCTGCCCTGCAGAGCATACCACTCTGCACACTGTTCAGCTGATCTTCCATCGAAGGCAGCCATCCACCTGCAGAATGAACCATCTACCCGTTGCAAGCCTATTGTCCATTGCACGTGGCCTACATGCATTCACGGCCCTATTGATTTCAGCATTGGTTGTCCTTCTTCTTCCCAGACATGCCAGGTTTTGTTTCCTGTCTCTGCACCAGCAGTTCTGTGCTGGGACTGGTATACTCCATTCTATGGACTAGTCACTGTGTTATGTTAAGCATCTTTCAGTGACCAGGGACTGGTGCTGAATTGTTGCAGTGCATGTGATTTGGGGTTTGGTGTGCATTCCTGTTTTGGGAGTCTGGCTTGGAAATCCAGGGCACAGGCACAATTGAATCTTATGGGAAGGCCAAGAACCTGTTCTTCTTTGCACAGGCACCACGCCCTCTACAAGGGCCTGTACATGGATGAGGAGAGCAGGCAGTTCACATCGTACTCAGTCATCACAGATTCTACACTTGTATGTACACATCCCCAATAAAATATTTTACATATCTTCCCAGCCTGCTGTCCAGGGTGTCAGGAGGAACTGTAGTATTTACAGGCTAGAACCCACATGTATCACAGGCTTGCTGACTAAGAACAGACAATATACACAGGCATATGATACGTGCAGTAAGCATAGGTGTGTATGCTAGAAACATCTACCCCATACAATTGTATATGCGCAAGGGCTGGACACTGCACTCCAATATATGGAAAGAGAGAATAGTCAAATATACAACTATAGTGGCAGAGTGACAGAGTACACTACAAACATATACTCAAGTGACAAGTAGTATGCAAGACTCACACTGTACTCAAGAAAATACAGTACGGGAGACAGTGCAAACATACATATACATCATGATGGACAGAACTCACATGCATATTCTATGAAAAGCTATTGTACATGTGCATAAAAGTATTCTCACACATACCTCAGGGTTGGGCATCAATACATCAATATATATCAGGGTAATTAGTGCTCATTGCCATACAGAGTCCAGTTCCAGTTCTAATGTAATACTTATTCCAGAACTCTTGAAATTGGCTATGGATGGCCTGCAAGTTTCACATTCTTTCACTTTGGTTTCCTGTTCCACGTCATTTCCTGTCTCCAGATCTCCATGCAACAAGTGATTGCTCAGATAGCTTGAAATGTGTATCTGGCCTTGTCTGTGCCGGGAGGGGCAGAGGACGAGCCCACCCCGCTATGTTCACTGCTTTCCCCGAGACTGTGCAAGATCTCCTGTGTCTAACACTGCATGTGCTTCTGTTTTCCAGGCCTACGCCATTCAGGGACAGTACGCCATTCCACATCCAGATGTGAGTTCACCCTCGCTTTTCTTCTCCCCACTCGCCTCTCTCTGTCTCTTGTCATCTGCATGCTGCCAGCCTCTCTGGCCCATATTAATATTAGCACTAATATTAATACCCAGGATGTAAATAGCGTCACCTTTAATACCTTGAATAGTGTTACAACCTGTTATCTATGGACTTTCCAAGTGTGGGGGGCTTGGCCTGGCTGACACCACCTTCCATGGTTTGTGCTGCTCATTGTCTGATGGAGGCGGGTCCTGGAGGTACAGTCTCCCTTGAGGTGTCTTGTTGTCACCGTCTGCTGCGGGAATGGGCTTTTTAGGGGGCAGTGCTCCTTTCTGCAGGTATGTACAGGCCCCTGGTTGAAGGTTAGACCGATCCCTCTTGTGGACCTTAGACTGAACCGTGTGGTGGAGATGAGGTTTGGTTTACAGCTCCTCGTTCTTGTGCTGTCCCTTGTTTCAGGCGGAGATGCTTATAGGCGCAAACTCAAGCTACTTCCTGAAGGTTTTGATGTCCTGTCGGTGGTGATGAACATTTTAGGTGCAGCGCCCTTTTACTGCGTATTTTCTACCCTCTGTCTCGGCTTTGCATGATGCAACCTCCATCTCATGGTGTTTGATGCCTCCGCTTATGGTGAAGCTGGACTTTATCTTCCTTCGTATCGTATGTGCCTGCCCCGGTTCTGTGAAGCAGAGTTGACTTCATAAGAACACATTTCTGGTTCTTATGATTTGCTTAATGGTGTACATGGTCTCAAAGTGTGTTGCCCTGCAGGATCGTGAAGTTAGCATTAAACCCTCACAATGATCATGATTGTTGTAAAGATTGCTAAGCTTGGACACAACAACAAACAGAAATCTTGTGCGCAACATAGGTTTGTATGACAAAACACTAACAACATTCTTCATGCCAGCATTCTTTCTCCAGCGAAGTAGGGTGAGGCTGGAAAATTAGCAAACTTCACAACTTTCAGGGAGTGTGAAGTTAGCCAATTTCACTAGTTAAGTTTAAACTTCGCGCACTTGTCGCATCTCCCTGGCTGAGGCATATATTCCACAGGATACACCTGACTGGGTTTATAATGTCCCTTGCATGAGCTGAGATGTGCCTTATATGGAGTCGTCAGTATGGTCTTCACCACCTCTCAATCTTTTTGAGATGGCAAGTAATATTTATCAGTTCTGGAAGTCTTGGACTGTGGTGAACATGCCCTGAAGTAGGTGGGTGTGGTCAATAGTTGGTTGTAGCAACAATGTGTGACAGCTCCAGTTGTCCTGTAACAAATTACCCAATGCTGGCACTTTTGTCAAATAACCAGGGGTTTTCATGTATTGACGTCCTAATTATATTGAATGTTTCTTGGGCTAGTTTTACTTTCCTACAAGGCTATCCCTCTATGAACCTTTTATTTAGTCATGCTGATGATACAGTGTTATCATTGTGTGAAGTGGAGGAACGACTTAATGGCTGATACAAGTGTATTCTATTGCCTTTGGTGAAGCAGCATTTTGACTCCACCAAACTCTCTAAGTTTTCATCATGAACATTTTGATGGACGTTGGAATGCCCACATCAAAATCTCTGGTAAAATTATTCCACACCCAATCCCAAACCTGGGATTTCTATTGTGGTATTAAAATCCTCAATAATGTGATGTCCACAGTGATATCCTACAACTGTGAGTTTCATATTGATGTGACAATCTCTCTGAAATTTCCATTTGCCACAATCCCATGTACATGATTTAACAATTGATGTTAAAATCCTCCATTTATGATGTACGCAATTATGTCCCAATTTAATGTGTGCTATTTTCATAGTGATTTCAACATCCTTCATCTTGTAGTTTCGCTATTGCAATTAAAAGCACACACCATTGACTTCTGAGGTGGCACATCTATATTCTTCATAGTGATGTTATATTCCTACATCTGTGCCATTCATAGCTATCTTACATTTCCCAACTCTGTGATTTCCATAGAGATATTACAATCCTACATTTAAACATTTTATAGTGATATTACAAACCAACATATGTGATTTCCATAGTGATATTACAATTCCACATCTGTTATTTACATAGTGATATAATCCCACACCTATTGTTTTAATGTAGCTATTACAATCCTGCTTATACAATTTTCACAGTGATATTACAGTCCACATCTTTAATTTTCTATTTTTTATTGTGATTTTACCAGTGCATGTTTGTGATTTACATAGTAATATGTTAAACTTACATCAGTGAGTTTCACAGGGAATGCATATACGTGGTTTCCTTGTGATTTTATGAGCCTCCCTTTGATTTCCATTTTGAGGTCACATTCTCACATCTGTGATTTCTATGGAAATTCCAAAATCCCTCAATCCCGCTTCCGGTGAATGAGTGGATCTGGTAATCGATAGTGTTGTCACATGTCTCACACCCACTCTGGACTCCTGTGGTATTCTGCTCCTGCAAGAGAGTCATTGAATATAGGCGAGTGACTATGTTACAGGCACACATGCATCTATTGCAGTGCTATATGCTTAAAAAGCTACTTGCCGGTGTTGGTAAACAAAATGTTTGAAGATTAAGTCACAATGAGTTTGTGGCTAGTAGGATTCCCAGGGCAAGGTTTATGTCATCACTGTCCCTCACAGTTAATTTCTGCCATCACAGATTATGGTTTCTTGAATTTGTGAGGAGGTGTGTCATGGGACAAATTATAGCATTATAAGCACTATGTATGCACACCATTTCCTATAAAATCAACACAGATATTTAGAAGCATGTTCCTTTTTTTAAAGGATATTCTATTATGCTTTTCTTCAATTTAAAATGTTTTCTAAGGACAGCCACAGTCATCACATGTTTGTTTGAAGGGAGGTTTTTTCAAAGGCTCCTTCAACATATGGTGAAGTTATAATCCTACTCTCAACAAGCAATCCTACTATAGAGAGCCGTATGGGTTTCTGTGCCCCAATGGCAAATGTTATGTCTCACGGCTAGGGCTGAAATAGTGCAGGCAGCATATTGCATGTGTCTCCAATATATTCTTGAATATATTGTCTGTCATTCATCCTAATGTGTTGCAGGCAAAATATGGCATGCAATCATGATTTTAGTAGTAAAAGCAACTAAACAGTTGGCACTGGGGCAGCAAAGAATCCAATATGTCATTGTAGGATGGAATGCCTTATCCTGGAAAAGAATTTCCAATTTTGAAGAAGCCTTGAAAAAAGCCTGATATGGATGAAACACGCATTGACTGAATTATTTTTGAATGAACAACTACAAATTAAAGAAAGAATAAAGAATAAAGGAAGATAATGAACAAATTCGATCTTTACATATCTGTTTTTGTTCTATATAGGTAGTGGTGTACATCATGAGCGCTTGTATTTTGAAATTTCTGGTTAATAACTGCTGTCAATAGGAGATTTCAGGATCCGAACCTACTTTCATCTTGATTGTGGAACAATTTGTACTTTAGATACCCTTGAAGAGGTGTGCACTGGCCTTGATCACTGTTTCCATTTTATGGGAATAATCAAGACTTGATAGGAAAAACTTAATCTAACCTAAAGATCTGCAGCAGACGGAGCATTCAGGATTCTTATCCTGTGCGGGTTGAACCAGTTTGTGGACCACTTTTATCATGAGGAACACAAACTAAAGCTTTTGGTGTTGATGCTCACAGGCCGAGCCCTCCTCCTATTGTGCTTTGCCATGGCCAATCATGGCCTCCTCTCTTTATTTTCTTATCATTTTGTTCTGACTTCTGTTGGTGACTGTGTGTGCTTGATAACAATAACCTTCTTAGTTCTGCTGTCCCTCCTACCCCTCAGCAGTTGACCAAGCTCCACCAGTTGGCTATGCAGCAAACCCCCTTTACTCCCCTTGGACAGACCACCCCCGCTTTCCCTGGTACGTACCCACAATTCCCTTTATACATTTCCTACTCTTTTCACCTTATATGGTTCTCTCTCTTTCTATTTGATTTATGTGATGGGAGTAAATGTTGAGTTAAAGCAATGTATAGTTAATTTATGAGAATGAGTCAAGATAAATTAGTGACTTAATTATACAATTTTGAATGATGAGATGTTAGGAAGAAAGAAGAAATTATAAGAAGTGAAACAGATACATTACAAGGGTGAGAGATAATAAGAAGTGAAACTATGTAATACAAAGTAATGTGAAATTAATCCTATACACGGTTATGTGGTGAGTGGATAGACACAACATTGAAGATATGTGCTGAAAGTTAACTATATACGTGAAGGTAGGTGACCAGAGATTAGCAAGAGAAATGTAGTATGTGGTAAATATAATCCGGGGTAGGGAAAATAAGTTTTGTGTAGGTTGCTAGTGATGGTATGTAGTTTGGAGTCAGTGATAGAATTGAAGCAATGTAGTGAAGAGTCAATCATTGATGTACCACTGTGGCGTGGAATTAAAGATAATAATTTCAAGCTGTAGAGTTTGCAAGAGAGGTGAAGGTATGTGGTGAGCCATTGAAGAAATTGAGGTATGTTTTGAGAAGGTAAATTTAGGATCACGTCATTCCTCAGAAATATTGATTTAGTGACTGATATTGTAGCATTGTACTCTTTTCTTATCATGAATATGGACACTAGTGTCTATCTGCTTGGTGCTAAAGCACAAAACAAATCAGACCTTTTTGGTAAATCCATTCTGTTGATAAGTGCAGAATTGTATTTAAAAAATGTAACTTATAAGATTATCTTAGTCACAGAATCATGGCAGTGTGATGATGGTAAAATAGTTATCTCTTGCTTCCACTTGATTATAGATACATTAATAGCAAGTGGGGTACAGAGGTTCCTGGACATTCCTTGGTTGAAAAATGTGCATCTTCTATAGGTTGTAAAGTTTTACACATTGTCACACTTGCTCAGAAATCACAACGTTTGTGGCAACCTATGACCATGCATTTTCCAGCTTGGTTGAATTTGATTAGTGTGTAAATGAGCTCATGGTTCTGTAAAAACTGACTTTTAATGAGCAGAGAATCATTTTCTTGGAGAACGTTACAATCGCAATCAAGAGCTTTGATAACATTTTCAATGAAAAAAACATGTTACACACCTCTCATTGGGAGCCACAAAATGGAGCACAATTACCATGCTGACAGAAAGAAAAAGAAAGATAATCCAGATATCCAGAGAGACACAGAGTGAGAAAAAGACACTTGGCCTCATTACATTTGCCATATTAACCCATAGGGGGGCCATTATAGGAGTTACCAGCTCTATTGAGATTACAGGTAATAAGGAAATGGCATGCATTCCAGGACTAATACCATGACATTTGCCTGCTGATAGGGTGAACACCTGCAAGATAATGGAGAAAAACAAGGCAGTATAGGCAAGGAAAGTCAATTTTTTACTTCATATTCCCGTTGACCCATATTTTGGGAGTAGTTCTCTCCCACTCCGAATTATCAATGTCTGTAGTATTGGTAGTTTTAGAGGAGATGGATTCCAGGCGGAACCCGACCCATAGAGAGAGACTGTCTATCCAAACAGAGTTCTCTAAAGTATGACCTTTGGATGGTCCAGCAAGTGATTTTTACTCTGAATTGCAACGTTCTTATTTTGGAATCATTGAGCTTTTGCTATGTCACGATAGAGCAGACCACAATACAGGGAATCTCCTACAATCAGTCTTACAAATATAATTACACTGTCTGCCACAAAAACTGTTATAAATAATTCCTCTACAGTGATAATGGTTTTTACCCACCCAAAACATATTCTAGCTTGGCCATTACTCAGACCATAACACACAACTATCCCCAGCTCAAATGTATTGTAACTCTAAGCCTAAATTTTAAGAATGCTCTAAATCTTAAATGTACTTTAACCTTACCATTGACCCTAATCTCCTTCCTACCATAGCTGTAACTATTAATGGTTACCGTTAATCTGTTGCTAAATCAAAGCATAATCCTATTTTAGGAGTCTAAATGTTTTTCCACATCCTAAAATGGAATTCCAAATGGATACCGGTTTGGTACATGGAAGGGGAGTGCTATAGACATCGCTTCCAAATATAGAATCTGTATCTTATATATCAATGTTTTGCAAACAAAATTCTGTTCCTAAAACTTTAACATTTACGGACACCTTAAAGGAGTTGGTAATGCATTTACAAATCTTAGTGAAATGCAAAAGAAACCCAAAAAATGTTGGAGAGCAGATGGTCGTTCAGGAAGTTGCTGCCTACTCTTAAACTTTGAAAACCAGCAAAAACATTTTACAGCGCAACCTTGTTTTCTTTAAGGAAAACAGCCTGCTTTACATTTTTTTTTGCTTTATTTAAAAGTAACCACAGACATTATGATCTTCTGACCACAGCAGGTCACCATCCATGTAATGATTTCCAAACTAAGGGCCTAATTATGATGCAGTCCAAGCAGCACTACTGCTGCAGTCCGACTGACACATTACGATGCATACGCTTGTCTGGGGGACCAACCAGCACTTTCCTGGTCAGAAACTCCTCATAATCCCTTAAGGACGGCGCTTCTGCCATCAGTATTATGATGTCGGTTTCCTTTCCATGTCGGCCTTTTTAAGATGGAAAGGCTGCCAGAAAACAACATTGGGGTCCCTAGCAGAGCCCCCTTACCCCTAGCTGTCCGCATCTGGGCTAACATCTTTGCACTGTATGGCAGACACCTCACAAACTCCCATGTGTTCACAAACTCCCATTTCTCAATGGGAGCTTGTGCTGCGGGCTGTTTTCGTTCACCGCACAAGCTCCCATTGAGAAATGGGAGTTTCTTACTGCACTATGTGCGGTCAGATCGTAATTCGGTGTACGGAATTGCTAGCCTTTGGTCGGACCGTAATGGGGTCTGTCGAAGGCAATTCCCACCAACAACGTAATCAGGCCCTAAGTGGGTAGCAGTTTGTGCGCTACTTATTATTATTCATGAAGTCCGTCGGATTGTCCCCCATCATGATTCTAAATTTTAAGAACCAACCTAATAGTCCATATTCAGGTACTTAAAATTCTTTACTTGTTTTAAAAAATGTTGGTCACAATTAACGACCAGAGTTTGGAGATCACTTATTCATACATGTGGCCCAAAATTCTTAATTTACTCATTCTTTCTCTTTGGTTCACGCAAAAGTAAAAATTTGGCTTGTGAGTGTTTTTATAGTATCTTTCTCTGAAATCATTTGATTTTGACAGCAAGAGTTGAATTTGTAAAGTCATGATTGTAAAAACAAATTCCTTGTAAAACAATATTAAAATGGTTAACTACGGGGACATTCGATTATTAGCACCCTTGACCAAGAACACATTTTTTGCTTTGTCTTTGTGTGCTCTATGTCCTACAGAATTTCTTCATAGTATCTAACAATCAGCATTGGTGTCTGATATTGATTTCCTACACACTAGGCATGACTAGTCATGGATGCGGATTTGACATCCAGCATTCATGTCCAGACCTCATAATTTAAAGTTCAATTTTGAAAATGTAGGTCAACCTAAGGATTTACTCACAAGGCCTTTCTGCTTACCTTCAGTCATATGGGTGACTGCTGGAGGGTCTTATTGCCAGAGTGCTGCCTTCAAGACAGTAGTTTACTAATAATAATAGCAAGGACAACCCCGATAATATTAATATCAAGGAAACTCCAATTATCACTTGTATTATTGCTACTACTGTTAATATTGACATAATAACAATATTAATAATAGAAAATAACATGTATTATAATTGGCTACTCATTTTACCAACCCTTCATTAAGTATGGTCAGTATCTTAGGCTGGTGGCATAAGGCACCTTGCTGCCCAGCGGTTACCCAGGATCTTTCCCCACATGTTCCTGGAGTTTATCACACTTTCAAAGCCAATGAAAAGGCAATGGTATCCAAACAGTTTCATGAGCTTCCTTAGAAGGTATGCAACAGTGGGGGACAGTAGGGGAACCCGGGTAATCTGTTTGTCTTTCCTCTGCTCTGATAAAGCTGCTCTTGATCTCCTATGGGGAGGTCCACAGTCTGATGAGTCAGTCAACACATAAAGAAACACATCAGGAAAAGCCATAAAAAAGGCACTGGTCATGTCTGTGGAGATGAAGGCTTCTCAGTACTTACTAGGACTGCCCCTTCAGGTATGGAGTGAGATTTAACTGAGCCTTGACCTCACCTAAAACTTCCTGTAGTTTAGGGGTGCCTGTTCACTTTGGGTAATATACAATTAGAATGTTGAGAAATGTGACGCTAGCTTACGTAATTTCAGTGTGAATAAATAACACTGTTTAAACTTGAATGTTTGGTTTATATGTTTACACCTCTTTGATGCTACAATACTGGGACCACCTTATTGTATATTGCCTATTACCCAGGTCCCAGTGAATCCGGGTTTACCCTTCTCTTTAACTGTACACTTTGGGTGGCACAGAGGCTGATACAGAGCAAGTCCATCCCAGGCAGCATCTAGAATCCATCTCTGATCAGTAATTCCTTGGCATAATCATGCTTTAGTGGCCCTAAATCAACTTAGCAACCGTGGTCTTGGTGATCCATTTGGAGCACTAACATCTCCACCATTGAACACTGCAGGTTCACCACAACAGCCACTATTCTGATATGAAGAGGTTTGCATCCAATTTCTGCTGCAGTAGTTTTCTATACAGACAATGGCGATGGAGAGTGTCTGAAGATTGAACTTTCCTCATCATTCCTCATGTCGGTAGATATGACCCTTATACACACAGGCCATGGAATCAACATGAGTAGAGATTGAACTTACTTATGTCGTAGTTTCTAACAAATCATTATGGATGAAATAAGGATATTGGCTGATGGTCTTAAACCCTCGGCATGTACTGAGTGACAATCCATCCCGGAAAATGCTGAAAACTAAGGCCGTATTTATTAGTTTGACAGAGGAGAAAATATTTACAAATGTGATGAATAGCCCATCTGCTGTACTACAATTAAATTATATCCTATGGCATTTTTATTATGGGCGATGGGCTATCCATCACATTTGCAAGAGAGTATCCCATCCACCAGAGTCTAAATCAGGCCCTAAGTTACATGAATGTTGAACTCCTTTGCCTATTCTTGTGGTTGGAGATGAGGAACTTCCCTCAAAGGAGAGCTTCCTCGTCTGCACATTGGAACTGAAGTGCCATCTCCCCCTCTATGATACAATCTCTATTGGGTTGATGGACAGTATGTATGGAATCTGCACTTCTGCAGATAGTGCCTCTAGGCTACGACATAAATATATAATTTCTGATTGTTCTCTGCAGCATCCTAACTTCAACCCTTCTCATGGGTAAAACAGCAACCAAGAAGAAAACAGAGAAACTGCAGGAAATGTTTAAATGGCATTAGGATTCACACCAAAGCAAAATCGCAAACGTTGAAAAGTAAATCATTTGGTGCATATCAGGAATCATGATGTCAGTAGTCAGGTGAAAAATCGATCATAGTCAAGATGGAAGGTTAGTTCTTTGCATCATTATTCAGGTGCTAGGTAGAAAGGGTAGTTGTTCTGTTACCCACTGTTCCACTATACCACTGCTTGGAGACGATGGTAGTTGTTGAAATATTATTAGTTATAAGGGTACTTGCTGTAACATGATCCAAATATTGGATCATAAAGTTAGTTGACCTGGTTTTATCCAGATGTTAGGATGGAATGTTAAATAATGACATTTAAAGGCTTCATCACTATCCAGATGTTAAGATGAATATTTCGGCGGAGATGTTACCCAGTTGCTAAGTTGGGAGGTTACCTGCCGCAATGCCAATATCTAGGGTCTTGGATGATGGGTCATTCAATGTAATGTTGTTTAGAGGTTTGGTTTTGATACTTGGTTGTCAACACAAACCATAGGGAAACATTGTGAGGGTAATTCATGTAACAATATGCTGATGTCAGTGTATAAGGGATTACTCTAGGTAGATAAAGGTAATCAGTGTAGCCTTGTTCAGATGATAGGATAGAAGATGTTTTCGTGTTACTCACATATTAGTTGCCTTTATCCAGGTGTAGGGCGGCTGGTTATTGAATGCTGTTGTCCAGTTGCTGACTTAGAAAGCAGTTGCATTCATAGATTAGTTGCATGAATATATTACTATGATATTTTAGTTGCGGTACAGTTACAGGCATGCTAGACAGTGTCAATTTAGGCATAATCAGGATATCTCTTAGCGTGTCAGCTATTTTTGTTGCGTGTAGTAGACTGCTAGTCCTTTCAATCTGCTTTTTAGTGTGATTTTGAGGCTGCTGAAAGGATGACACAGTGTTTTGTGTCATTGTTACGGCCACAATTGATTGGTGCGCTATTGTAGAGGTGGCATGCATTTAACAGATTGTTAGTACTATGGCAGGGTAGTTAGTTGACTTTGGTTAGAGAAGGAGGTAATTACTGCCATGTTGTTGAAGCTGTTGTGTTGTTGATGCTTTTAGTTAGTTGTGTTCTTGAGTGTCGATTGCTCTAAATTGAGGGTAGCAGCCTGGCAGGTTATGCCCAGTAGAAGATTTTCTACTTCAGCTTCGATTTCTACAGTTTTTGTTTGTTTGAAAAGTATATAAACCCCATGAAAACCACAAAGACCTTGACGTTCTTCAATGCACCTTCACAAAACTGTGGAGGGAGAGATTTGTGCCAACGTAGCACACCACTCAGTAGGATGGCATAGTTGCCCGTCCTGTGATTATGAAGGTGTTTTAAGTGATGTAATAGCTTGCTAGCAGCTGTTATCTGTAGGATGGCATGATACTGATACGTGTTGGTGTGGGGCATGCATGTGCTGCTGTGTTGATATGGTGAAAGGGAGTTTCTTAGGAAGACTGGTTTTGTATGTAGGGTCCTTAAAGTTGCTGAAATCATAATGTCAAGGTTCTTGATTGAGTTATTTTTTAGGTGACACCCTTTTTTAACGTGTCATTCAGGTAAAGTTACTTGTACTAGTAATGGGATAGTATCATGTTTAATTGTGTAATGAGATAGCACCTTGTTTGCTTGTGTTATGTTCCATTATGTTCTCTCTTGGATGTTTGTAGGTAATATTAAAGTGACAGAGAATTTGTAGGTGCTGATAGGCAGTGGGGACATTGGCAAGTGTTGGTAGGGGTTCAGGGTCATGTTGTTAGTTTGCTTGGTTGTCTGCAAGGGTGGCACGAGGTTTGCTGCAATATTGGTGAGGTCATCTACTGTAACATTCCCCAATTTGCAGCATTTCTAGCCATGAGACCTTCTGTATTTCCTATGTCTTTCCATGTTCTTCAGTCTTGCAGCACCATCTTCTCTGTTAAAGTTCAGTGGCTGCTGCCCTAACTACTCTGCTTTGTTCCTGCCCAGGTATGGATGCCGGTGCCCAGGCCGGTGCTCATGAACTCTCCATTCCCAATGATGTGAGTACTGTTGCTCCCTCTTCCGGTCCTTTCCAACACTGCTGCCTCATTCCCTTCTGCTTTATTTTGTTAAGTTTTCCCTTGCCCATTTATTCGTCATCTCAAATTTCTCTTCCCCTCTAATTACTCATTGCTTCTACTCCTGCTCATACCCTCTGTTCTCTCAATCCTTCTATTGCCTTCTCCTCTTCTCTTTCACTCCCCATCCTTTCTCTTCTTCCGAGTTCAACTTCCCGCCTCTTTCCTACTCTCCTTCTTCTACTCCAAGTCATTTTTCCTCTGACACTCTCTCTCTTGCTCACCTTCATTCTATCTCTCCCTCTCTCCTTTCCAACTCATTTTTTCTTTCACTTCTCCTGATTCTCATTATCACTCAACCTCTTGGATCTTCTCTGGAAACCACCTGGAAGAGGACTCAAAGAGATCTTTGGGTGGTCATCCATGGGTTTGTCTCATCCATCTCATTTTCTCACCTCCTTTCTTTCTTTCCTGGATTTCTAAATTGTTGTATTCCTTTGATTTTGAGATCAACCATATTTTCAGTGATTACCTTGTTTCTATTCTCCATTTGACCATTGCCCACGCTTTTCTGCTCTTCTCCTTATGCTCTCTTTTATTATTTACGCCTAATTCCTCCCTCTTACTTCTTTATATGTGCTTTATCCCTCATTAATTTACTCATTTTCTTCCACTTGCCCCCTTCCCCTTTTTTCACCTTTACATCTCTCACTTCCATTCTGCATTATTGCCTCACCAAGTTGCTGAGGCGACTTTGTTTTTCTTATATTTACCCACCTTTGTATCTTCAGATCTTGAATGAATGTGTGGTGGTTGTAGAGCGAAAATGACACAGACTCGTGAATGAACCTCTGTGAAATCAGCTGGAAGCCTCGAGAAGTCTAAGTCAGAAATAACAGAAGATATTCTCTCATGCCATCTGAGGTCTTGCAGAAATCACGGGAATGCTATCTTTGAAAGTATATTTCCCATGTCCTCTTAAACGCTACACACATATACTAGGAACTGAGGCAACAAGCATGTTACTCTTAGCCAGCCATTCTTGCAAATCTAGACAACCGCTCGTCACTATATAAAATGTGTATGTGAGCCTCTGAAGTCACACTAGAAACACTAATGCACTTTCGCACAGCCATCCATAACTTATGGTATCATTTAACTTAAGGTCCTACGAGATTTGAACACCACAAGACCCACCTACATGTATTCACACACTTAGTCCTGCAATGTTGAGTATTTGCATGGGGCTCTCACATTGGTTCCCACCTAGCGTCTATTGCTAAGGTGCCACTCTGCTGTATCTGTCACCACTGTCATATCTTGGGGACTAAGTACATGGTACTTTAGCTGACAGAGAAGGCATGCAGAAAGTATAATATAGTGTAAAGAAAGATGCAATTCCTTGGGGGGAGAGAAAACAAGGAAGGATGAGCACTGGTAGGTGGATCTGACGAGATGACCAGAAGGAAC
Source organism: Lissotriton helveticus (assembly GCF_964261635.1). Lineage (NCBI taxonomy): Eukaryota > Metazoa > Chordata > Amphibia > Caudata > Salamandridae > Lissotriton > Lissotriton helveticus. The sequence continues at coordinate 987,141,820 of NC_136061.1, read as the reverse complement.
TTCTGGGGGATCAGATCTGAATGCCCCCATTCATGCTTCATCATAGGGCGCTCCTCGTCAGACTGGCGCTGCAATTCTCGATGGGCCCCTCAGTGGGGGGCACTTTAGTGGAGATCTTTTGATCTTAGCCGTATGGTGAGTGCACATGAGTGGGTTTAATGTGTAGGGTGGTGCACAGGTGATTTAAAGAGAATTAATGGAGACTAAATTAGAATTTTAATAAAGTGGAGGTCCCCGTTACACAATAAAAACAGGAAGGCTATCTTTTGTAATAATGTTCTCTGATAGCTTCAAAAAATGTGAGAGAAGGTCACCATGTTTCATACCTAGGTGCCTGGAGAGTCAATGGCTTTTCTTCAGGACCAGGTTACTATACCTACTCCACAGCGGATTGGAACCAGGAAATATAGGCGGGTATCCAATCTAGAACAATTCTACTGCACCAGCTGAGGTGAAGGAAGGAAGATTCAACCTGTAAAATGACAAATGGGGAAACAGCCATAAGAGAGGTGCCGGAGTCCGGAAGGTTCTCAAAATATGGGGCCGATTAGGATGGAGGATTTTCCGCCTCCTCTGGGCCGGCAGAAGCCACCTCCGGCCCGGAGGAGGCGGAAAATCCTCTGCGGAGTCACCAAAGACCCACCGCCGCATTACGATGGCTGGTGGGTCTTGGTTTCTGTCCGCTGCTTTTCCGCCGCGGCCGGATTACAACCGCGGCGGAAAAGCTCTCATTTGGCTGGCAGTGTCTATCAGACACCGCCAGCCAAATGAGGAAACATTTGTAAACATGCTTTTCCGCGGCGGTTTTTCCGCCATGGAAAAGCATGTGTACTTTTGATTTTGGGGGCTTGTTGCGGGCCCCCAGGGTGTAGGCGGGTGGGGGGTGCACATTGGGGGTACCTATGGTACCCCCCAGCATTTACATGCACAAAGCGGCAGGCACCGAGCGGTGCCTGCCGCTTTGTGCATGTAAATGTTAAACATGCACTTTTAACATTGCGGCGGGTGCTGCTTGCACCCGCCGCAATGTTAAATATCCAGGATGTGACCGCCATACGACACTACGTTTATACCGAACTCCAACCATATACAGAAAATCCTGCAGAAACATTGGCCCATACTCTACTCAAGAACTCTTAGATCTTTACACCATGCTTTGGCTTTAAGCGCACCCAAAACTTGAGAGACTTCCTGGCACACACTAGACCCCAGGTAAACCTTCGATACGAACAACGTACATTTATAATAGTCACAGAACATTTTTCTGGTGGCTCACAGGGAATTTGCCACCTCACAGAAATATCTAAGGAAATTGCACTGGATGATACACACACCTGGACCCATGGATTGTACCTCATCCATTGTCCTTGCATGCTCGGCTATATAGGAATGACCACCAGAGCCATCAAAACCAGAATTACTGAACATCACAGTATATCAGATGCCAATGCAGCACCACAAAGATGAGCACCCATTTCCTTGAAAGCCACCATACTCTAGACGACCTCAAGTGGACCGTCATAGAGGCTAATAACCAGCGGGACCAAAAACACCCTGTTTAAAAAAACCAATACTGGGTTGTTTGCCTGTCCACCCACACGACTGAACAAAGGCATACCATGGAATGAATTAAACTAAGCTTACCACCTTGCCATTCCTCTAGTCACTATTTCCAGGCATTTTTTGTCTCTGCACCACTGATTCCTGCCAGATAGTACATGTGCACAGTTACAGGATGCGTTATATGATGCGGCCATGCACTTTTAACAAACATTATCTCTGTTCCATCTCTCCTCAACCTTCTCCCTCAATGGCCTTGTTGCCTGAGATACGGAGTCATAGCGCATCACTATTAACTCTACACATAATTATTGGTCTTTCCACTTCAGGGCCACTTTTCACTCTGACACAGCGGTGCTGGGTGCTATTTTCCATTCATGCACTTGTCACTTTGGCCGGTCGAAGGGCAATGGACCTTAATGATTTTACTGCCAAAGAGTTGTTACTCCCAAGATAGCTGCCAGGAGAGATACTTCTCATCGCTTTCTAGATGCATTTTATTATAATTGTTTTAGAATTCCATTCATTCAGAGTTGTCACTTCTAGCTTCATAATGCCCAAAGTTACCCCTTAGACAGTAGCCCTCTGGTCTGTCCCGGGCTCGAGGTTGGCCCACTGTACACTGTACACACGCGAGTGTTATGTTTACGTTGGCTCTCCTCCCTAAGATGGCCGCCATAGATAGACGCTCTTCGAGCAACTAGTCCATCATCCCGCAAAACTGTTAAGCTGCATACACATCGTCCGCTCTGCATTCCTGACTAACTTAGCTGCTCGCAATTATGACCTCTACAGACTTAACTACACTGGGATTCAATTAAGCACACCACTAGCCACATTATTAGCTCAGAAAATATTTTATTCCTGACCTACAGGTTGGCAAAGGAGGGTAGGTGCCGGCTAATAACTCCATGGTTCACATGAGAACATCAAGGTTCTTTGCCCTACCTAAGTGGGGTCATTAACTCTACTAAAGGATAAGTTTACTCTCTGTCTCAATACTACCCTGTTTGATGCCTGCTGGAATACAAGGTTTTTCACATTGGCGGTGTAGGTGGCATGAGCACCTCACATTACTTCTGATTATATTTTTAATGACTTTTCACATGTGTTGTGCTACTGATTAACGGTTTAAAACTTTGTGTGTGTCTTTACTATGTACTCCTTCAAATGAATGCTATCATCCACATCAGGCATTTGCTGCACTAATGAGTAGTGATTTGACGGTTCCCCACACTATGTTTTAAGTACCTGCCGAACTCCGGCACCTTTCTTAAGGCTGTTTCCCAACTTCTCCTTTTACAGGTTGGAACTTCCTTCCTGCACAGCAGCTGGTGCCTTAGAATTGTTATGGATTGTATATCCGCCATAATTCCCTGGTTCCAATCTGCTGTAGGGTAGATATAGTAACCTGGTCCTAGAGAAATTCCAGTGGCTCTTCAGGCACCTAGGCATGAAACACAGTGAACTTCTCTCACATTTGTTGAAGCCATCTGAGTACGTTATTACAAGAGTTAGTCCTCCTCTTTTTATTGTGACTATTTTTGTCTCCCTTAGACAGTTTTAACCAACTGTGAACCATCCTACACATTATACTCTCTCACTTCCATTGAGCATATGGCTAAGATCAAAAGATCTCCGCTAAAGAGCCCCCACTGAGGGGCCCATCGAGCATTGTAGTGCCAGTCTGATGAGAGGTGCCCTATGATGAAGCATGACACCCTCTTGGCGTGTGAGGGCTTTCAGGTGTCAACACCTTGATCCCCCCTCCGGTTCCTTATGGTAATTTTGTCCAATCCACCTAAAAGCGCTCATCCTTCCTCGTTTTATCTTCCCCTAAGGAACTGTATCCTAACTTTGCAAGGACAATTCCTAAAGAGTAAGGGTGCTCTACCTGTCTAATCAGCTCCTTGTCCCTCCTTTGATTTTTTTATACAGAAAGTATAGCAAGCTAGCAATATGTTGAGGAAAATGAGTAAACACATACTAGAAGGTTTCTAGGAGCTAGGCTTGGTCTGAGGCTGCTCCTGATGGAAATCCAGTCATGAAGAAAAATGACCTATTGAGTATCCTCAGTGAAGATGTGGATTGAGGCAGATGTTTTGAGGAAGAGGTTGAAATGATGTGTGGGAAGTTATTGCCAACTTATCAGCTCTCTTTCTACCTTACAGACGGGGGGTGAAACAGTAGACAGGGTGTGGATCTTTCAATTCAAGTCAGGCAGCTTTAGCTTTTTTTCACATGAGCTGCGAGTGTGTGCAAATAAATTCTCAGAAACCAGTGGTAGAGTGGTTTATTGTTTCAAACTGCTTTACCAAGAGGATTTCGTAGTCCGCTTGCAAACTTTTCACTGTATTGCAAACAAAAGCTAGTATTGTATAGATGTTTTTAGGGATAGGATGGCTGTATGTAAAGAAGGCCACCTTTCCAGTGGATCTAGAACCAGAGGTGATACTGCCTTCGAGAACTGAGCAAACAAATTCGTTCAAGGAAGAGTCGTAGAATCCCTGTTCAAAGTCTCTGTCCTGAAGGTAGAAATTCCAAGTGTCTAACAATCTCATGCCCTTCGGGGGTAACAGTCTCTCCTTATTGCCAGATCACCTCATCCTCCTATGTTTTGCGGCACTGAAATTACTGATAGCGTCAGTGTTATCCAAGATTCCCAATTAGCCTAAAAAGCACAAATATTCAAAGTTGAGGGATGGATCAACTTTCATGATTTCTTCCAATATCCAAGCAGATTGCACTTGTAGAAAGTAACTAAATTAAGTTCAGACTGCCTTTGACCTTAAGTTGGGAAGGGGAAAGCACACCTTAATAACACCGACAGAAAGACAGACCGTAATCAGAATGGAGGGCAACTGAATACCACCTTCGCAGCCAAAGGGTGGGGAGAGTAGCAGTGATTTGCCTGCAAAGCTGTGAATCAGTTTGCTTAAGGCAGACACTTTAACAAGCGCATCCCAGAAAGGAAGAAAAAAGCGCTCTCGTGTGACGTTCTTTCTACTTAATCAGAGCCACATGGTCGCCGACTGGCTGCCGCCCCCCTCCCTCGAACTCACCACGCCAACCCAGGACACAGGCTCATGAAACTTAGTTAACTTTTGGAAGGCAGGGGTCACGAAACCCCCGGCCGTATTTATTAAGATATAAGATCATAAAATTTTAATTGCATGATAAACGTTTTATACAAAATCATCAAGACATTAGATACAATGGTGTCAACAAATGTGAAAGCCTAACCTTAACAGAGACTCTAATACATTTTGTTTCCTAACCGAATCTAACATCCTCATCTAGATTTTGTATAATACATTTCTGGCCATATGGCAAGGTCGCTAACCGGTGTCAGGTCCTACAAGCTACGCCTTACCTAGCGATGTGCGCATGCGTAGCCAAGCCCGTTAAATTACCCGGTCCACGCCGTGAACTCCATTTACCCACTAAAGGAGGGCCCTTACTCTGCGCCATCCGGTGACGTCATGAGTATGCGCGCGCGGGGTGGCTACCAGCCAAAGGAAAGCGTGACTACTCCAACCCGCGACCCTTTGAAGCACCAGTTACCTTGCCCCTGAAGTTCTAGGAGGTGCCAATGGCCCCTCCCCCTGGGCGGGAACCTCCTTTATGGGATGATGCCCGCCCCCTCAGACCTTACAAATTAGCTGCTCACCGGTCATGACCTTACCGCATGCCCCATACCTAATAAATACGACGACCTATGGAAAAATTCTAATGGACAACTACTCTCTACTAAACACATAACGCATCCACATATCTACCAAAGGAAGAAAGGGCCTAAATATCATTGTAACAGCAAAACATAATTCAACACGTACCTATCAAAGGGAAAAATTGGCCTAAACACAATCGAACAGTACAATATATTTCAACATTTCTCAGAACATAATCTACAAATTTACAACTAGACCAACTTTATCATCGCACAGTCATTTTTTGTTCCAGGGATGGTGGGAGGGAAAATAAGAGGCCCCCGGGCGCGGGGCACGACCAGTTGCGTGGGAGCGTCCAGGAACAAGAGGGTCTCCTGGGCGCTCCCCGCCTCTATATTCCTAAGGGGCACGGTGGGGGGGCGGCTACGCCCCCGACCCGGCTCCTCCTGCGGTCCGCCCCCCGGACCCGGAAGTCCAATGATGACATCCGGGTCAGGGAGGGCACCTGGAGAGGGGAGCGGTCGCCGCGCCGCCATGCGGGCGGGGGGGCCAAGAGCCCCCCCTTTTCACATGGTCGCCGACTGGCTGCCGCCCCCCTCCCTCGAACTCACCACGCCAACCCAGGACACAGGCTCATGAAACTTAGTTAACTTTTGGAAGGCAGGGGTCACGAAACCCCCGGCCGTATTTATTAAGATATAAGATCATAAAATTTTAATTGCATGATAAACGTTTTATACAAAATCATCAAGACATTAGATACAATGGTGTCAACAAATGTGAAAGCCTAACCTTAACAGAGACTCTAATACATTTTGTTTCCTAACCGAATCTAACATCCTCATCTAGATTTTGTATAATACATTTCTGGCCATATGGCAAGGTCGCTAACCGGTGTCAGGTCCTACAAGCTGCGCCTTACCTAGCGATGTGCGCATGCGTAGCCAAGCCCGTTAAATTACCCGGTACACGCCGTGAACTCCATTTACCCACTAAAGGAGTGCCCTTACTCTGCGCCATCCGGTGACGTCATGAGTATGCGCGCGCGGGGTGGCTACCAGCCAAAGGAAAGCGTGACTACTCCAACCCGCGACCCTTTGAAGCACCAGTTACCTTGCCCCTGAAGTTCTAGGAGGTGCCAATGGCCCCTCCCCCTGGGCGGGAACCTCCTTTATGGGATGATGCCCGCCCCCTCAGACCTTACACCGGTCATGACCTTACCGCCACAGGCCAGCATTGTTAACCGACGATCTGGCCTCCCCCTGTGTCCTGACCTACCTTACCAAGTTCTCCCTTTAGCAAAACCCTCTAACCAGGCCCAGACATTATCAGACCACAGGACATTCCCTTCCTCAGTCAAGTGAACCCCATCACCCAGGTAGTAATGTTCACCCCAGATACACCCATGTGGGATCGTCTGCAACAGGGGGGCTCGGAATAATTTGTCCAACTGTGTGTTGATCCTCTTTACCGAGTGATTCAACGCCCTGACTGAGTCCCCCCCCGCCACTGCCACCGAGGGATAAGTTGCGACCATACTACTGTGCAACCTGGGCAAGTCCTAGACACCCACCCCGCAGTGGAAATGATCTCTTCAATGAGTATTCGCCTCCCCAGTTTGGCCAGGTCATTCTCCCCCAGGTGAAGTATCACCACTGACGGGGGGTCGGGCTGCTGAGCTAAGAGTCCCTGAAAGAAGTTCCTGAACTGTCCAAGGCACAGACCCCCTCTCCCAAAGAATGAGATGTCCAACCCCTTCAATGCCGCTTTTCTCTTACGGTCTGTTGAAAGAAAAACATTTTGCACCCGCCTTACATAAGAATGACCTACAATCCAGATCTTCAGTTCTCCGCGTCCAGCTTGCTGCTTGTGCTGTGTTGGTGTAGCTCCTTTGTTCCCGCCAGCGAGTTCCTCCCCTGCGTCACAGGTTTGAGAAACTGCAAGAACCAGAAAACATAACCAGCGTGAGAATCATCCTGTCATAACATGTCAATCCGTACATATCGTTTATAACAGTCAGATGACCATCTCCCAATCTTCTTCACACTCTCTGCCGAGAGACCCCCTAGGGCAGCCTCAGTTGCCGCCCCTATCCTGAATGAGTGCGTGCCAAATTCCTTAGGATCCAACCCTGCCTGTCTAACAGTCAATTCAAGGACCCGCCTGAACTGGTATCTAGTCAATGGTGTCCCATTGGCATGACACAATAGTGCCCCACCCGCCGTGCCCACCCGTTGCTTGTGGAACACCTCCACATGGGAAACCGGGCAACAGGGGTTGGTCTCGGCCCGGTGGAGCACTATGGTGCAACCCCGAGACTCCTGATCAGTTTTTGACCTCTGAATTGTCACCCACATGGTGTCTTCCCTGATCCTAACACTATTTAGCTGTAGGCCGCCCAACTTATCCCCTTTTGACCCTGCTACCAGTTCGCCAATTCTTAGGGCCCCATAAAAAGCCAAGGCAAAAGCAGCTTTGAACAGATGTATCTCCCATTCTGAACTACACACCTCGTGCAATGCCACTAATAAGGCTGTCAGCCGTGCCAAGCCTATGGGCTTCCTTGTATCTGCAGTATGGCCCTGCAACCGGCGCCATCCCCTCATGGCCTTGCGCACCACAAAATTATTGGTGGGATCTCGCATGCCCCTAGCCTGTGCAAAGAAGGAAACAGCCGCCCTATGTCTGCCTGCGGCTGCCACTGATCTCCCTTCCCTGTGCATCCATTCCAAATATTCTGCAAAACTGTCCTCCTGCGCCCATCTGACCTCCCACTCCTGCCCTAAGAATGAGCGGTAAGACAAAAACGCCCCTTCATAAGATGTCTTGGTCCTGGGTGCTAGGCTAGCAACCATGAGGTCCTGTAATCTGGGGCACCAATCTGCCAGAGTACTGTCGGGAATTGTGCTGGCGAGGGGTCTGCTGCAGGAAGGTGTTCCCTGAAAACCTGCATTTTGAAGCGAGAAAGGGAGTCAGCTGCATTGTTAAGGACGCCTGGGACATGTTTGGCCTTGAAGAGTACATTCAATTTTAAGCACAGCAACACAATCTCTTTAATCAGGCGCAAGATGAACGGACAGCGCGCCCCTTGCTGGTTTATGCATTCGACCACTGTCATGTTATCCGACCAGAACACCACTGATTGGTTACATAGATGTTCTGGCCAGACCTTCAATGCCACCCATACTGGAAAAAGTTCCAGGAAGCCAATGTTGGCAGTCAAGCCCCATCTTTTCCATTCCTCTGGCCACCGTTGGGCTACCCACTTGGTCCCTAAGATGGCACCAAAACCAACACTACCAGCAGCGTCCGTCCACAAACCCAATTCTGCTGATGACGCGGGAGGACCCGCCCACACTACCCTGCCATTAAAGTCCCTCAGAAATGCCATCCATATCTGCATATCCTGGCGAACCTCAGCTGACAGCCTAGTGCGGTGGTGCTTCTCCCGTAGTCCTTTCATAGCATGGGCAATAGAGCGTGAGAATGGGCGTGCCATTGGGATGACCCGTAATGCAAAATTCAGTTGCCCCACCACTTCCTGCAGATGCTGCAAGGAAACCTTGTTCTTTCTTAGACATTGCCGCAGAGCCGCTCTGAACCTAGACACTTTGTCCTCGGGCAACCTGAAACATCCTTGAACCGAATCAATTTCAATGCCCAGAAATTCCAAGCAAGTAGCCGGGCCCACCGTCTTCCCCGGCGCCAGCGGAACCCCAAAAGCCCGCATGAGCACGCAAAATTCCTGCAATGCCCACGCACACTCCTGAGAGTCCGCCGCTCCTAGGAACAAGAAATCATCCAAGTAATGCATAACTTGCTGGTGGCCCGTTGCCTGTCTCATAACCCATTCTAGGAATGAGCTAAAAGTCTCAAAATAGGCACATGATATGGAACAGCCCATGGGCATACATTTGTCCATGTAAAACTTGCCCTCAAAGGTGAAGCCTAAAAGATGGTGGTCACTCGGGTGCACTGGGAGGAGGCGAAAAGCGGATTCTATGTCAGATTTAGCCATCAATGCCCCCGGGCCCAGTGCACGCAACAAGTCAACCGCCTCATCAAAAGAGGCATATTTCACACTACAAATTCCTTCATCAATCGCATCATTCAAGGATGATCCTCTCGGCGCAGACAAGTTGTGGATCAATCTAAATTCACCTTTCTCTTTTTTGGGTACTACTCCAAGTGGTGCACACACAAAGTTAGGGACCGGTGCCTCCTGGAAGGGGCCCGCTATCCTGCCTAAGGACAGTTTCTTGGTAATCTTAGCGGACACTACTGTTGGATTTTGTTTCACTGATAATTGGTTCCTGCAAGTACTGCTACCTGTGTAACCCACTGCCGGAATCCTAAAACCTCGCGAAAACCCCTCCTGAAGTAGGGTGGCCGCTGCGTGATCAGGGTATCTATTTAACCATGGGATCAATGCTAACACATCTATTGGTGTGGAGGGGCCCTGCCCGTGAAAGTTACTCCGGCTTCCCCCTTCCCCTATGCCCATGGTTGCCTGGCTTGGACCTGCAGGTTGTCTCGGGGTGTGATGGGTGTCCACAGATTGAACATGCATGCCTGAATCTACAGGTGCCCTGGGGTCTTGTGCATGTGCGCCTATTAAAATCCCAGCATACCCCTCTCCTTTCTGACCCCGCCCCCTTACTCTTCCCCGGGACCTCACTCCCCTGGGTTGTCCGAAAGGGCTGATGAGGCTTCGCGGAAAATACCCTCACTGTACTGATGGCCTGCGAAGGGACTGAATCACCCGAAAACTGCTTATGCCAAGACAAGGAGTCGACCTTGTCCCATGCTAGGGATGCGTCAAATTCTTTGGCCTTCCTGAAGTTCACATCATACTCCTTCCACGCATCACCAGTGTATTGATCACTCCACCCCACAATCCTACTCAGGTAGCAAGACATTTCGGCCTGCACATTTGGGGGGCGTTCTGCCGTGATGGCTGAAAGGACAGCGAAGGCCCTGATCCAGTTCTTCAATGTCTCCTCTACTCTAAACCTGGAGCATTGTGCCCTCCATTCGCTTGGATGCATCCACTCCTTCAATACCTTTGCCTGTTCCATCTCCCTATTGTCCAGCAGTAAAGAGAAAATGTAAACATATTTCCCTGCCCAAATCAACTCCTTCACTTCCTTGGACACATGTTGTCCCAAATTTTCACTTCTCGTTGGCACTAAGCCGTCCCCCAACAGTGGCAGAGACACTTCCTTACCATTCACAGGCACTTGAGCCGGTAGGGCACTCTCCCCGTTCGCCTGGGCAGGACCCGAACCTGTAAGGGAAGAAGATGCTGGTCCCGCACTGCTGGCAACCGCCGTTGAAGCCTTAATCTTTTCTACCAGTTTTTGAGCTTCAGCTACATGATCAGATGAATCAAAGGACATACCCCCCTTTTTTAACCACGGCAGCAGATCTGCTATCCGAGATACCAATTCAGCAGGCAGTGCCTCAGTACCTGCTGGGCCCGTCGGCATCACTGGGGGCACGGTCGGGGGGACCGGAGCCATGGGTAAAGGTGCGGGCGTAACTGGGATTGGTGCCGCGGGCGTCACTGGGATTGGAGCCACGGGCGGAGGGGCAGGCCCCAGAGGCGGGAGCGCCGGCGGGATGGCAGGAGCCGGTGCCACGGGCGCTGGGATCACAGGCGTAGGTGCAACAGGCACCGGGACCACCGGCTCAGGGGTAGGAGCAGCGTACCTAGTTTTCTTGGCCTTAGACCTCTTTGATGAGGTGACAAAATCCCCCCTTGGCAAGGGGGGTGCCTTCCGGCGAACCGGCCTACCCGATGGGCCAGGGGAATCATCAAACCTCTCATTAATCCGTGCCTCTAATTCATCAAACTTCCCCAACCGTTTGTTCATTTCGCCCATTTCCCGCATCATGGCTCGCATCATCACCTCCATGTTAGACCCTCCTCTACCACCCCTTGATCCTGGCATGATGACAACTGCTACACTCCTAGTGTCACAATCAGGCGTACTTATATTCTGTACCTTCACCAGATGGAGGGTCTCCAGGGGGCTTTCAGCACCATGCAACGGCAACCGCAACACCACCGGCTTATCCGGCTATGTAAGGATAGAGTAAAATAAGAGGCCCCCGGGCACGGGGCACGACCAGTTGCGTGGGAGCGTCCAGGAACAAGAGGGTCTCCTGGGCGCTCCCCGCCTCTATATTCCTAAGGGGCACGGTGGGGGGGCGGCTATGCCCCCCACCCGGCTCCTCCTGCGGCCCGCCCCCCGGACCCGGAAGTCCAATGATGACATCCGGGTCAGGGAGGGCACCTGGAGAGGGGAGCGGTCGCTGCGCCGCCATGCGGGCGGGGGGGCCAAGAGCCCCCCCTTTTCATTTCCATTGGCGCTTTTCTTCAACCCCACCCATTCCTCGTTGACACCCAGTAGGCTGTTGAGAAAACAGCAAAACATGGTTTAAAGAAAGGAAAAGCAGTTTAGAATAATATCTAAGTGGCTGAAGGAGAGGGATGAATGCTTAGTAAACTGTTTCAAAATGTGAGGTGCTCTAGTTTCACCAGAAGAAGCAGCCAGCGGACACAGATGCTTGCACCCTTTGCATGAGATTCAATGCTGACTTTACTGATGTAGGGTAAGACTCTTATCGACCTCCACGGATAGCAGAAAGTGATAGATTTGTCCTTGCTCTAAGAGCTCCTGCTTGAAAGGCACCGATGTGTGCAGGCACTATACGAGGGCACATCTCCCACTGACCTATGGTAGTCTACAGAGACTCTAATGCACTTAAGCCACTGCCTCCCCTACTGCAAGGCCTTGCAATAGGTCGACAATTTATACGTCTGCTGGTGCTGCTTATTGGCACATTACTGACAGATGACAGTCTTCAGAAACTCTCAGAAGAGCACTGGAAGGCACTGCCTCCTCTACTGCCAGTACGTTGTCCTGTAATGTTTCCACAAGTGTATTCTGGTAATATATGTGAGTCCAGTGGCCTGTGATAGTCTGCTGACAGCCTTGAAATGTGCTGAAAACCACCTCTACTGCAAGGTCCTGTCTATAGTAGGTCCACAACCAGTGGCAGATTTAGTAACATTTTGGATAATGGCTGCACCTCTTTTTGGGCGCAGCCACAACACTAAATGTTATAAGAGATTTACAAAGCCAGGCAAGGGCCAATTTGCAGGACCTTGCATGACTTTGTAAAAAATAAGTTATGCAAGGCAGCGCATTGTGCTGCATTGAATTACTTTGCCTCGGTGAGGTGGGGAGCATGGGTATTCCCATGCATCCACCCTTGGATTTTGATGCAATTCCAGATCTACTAACGTCAGTAAATCTTGGGTTTGCTCCAAAATTATGTACCTCCCAGACTCAGGCATAACGAGGAGAAATATCTTTATTTCTCATTACTTCCTTTTCTACGTATGAGTCACTCCGCAGCACACATAGAAAATGAAATGCCTTTAGGGATTGTTTTTGTGCCGGATGGTGTTCCTTCCTGTGCAAAAGTAATCCTGCTTGTAATGCAGGCACACCTGCAGCAAGCCACAAGGGTGCCTGCATTGGTGCTAGTCAGCCTCAAGCACGTCAGAGCAAGCTGGAAGCAGGTGTGCGCCATATCTTTGTAGATATTGTGCAGTTCTGATCTCTCTGTTTCATGCAACACAACGCATCAACTTTACTTGCTGCCAGTGGTTCATTTGTAAAGAAAATAAGTGCCAGGGCTCTCGTCAGGAAGCAGCTTGCACCAGCCCATTTCTCCTTTTAGCATCACCTAAAAAAGAACCAAGTACTAACCATGAAGTGGGGAGAGGATGGGGTGTATTGGCCAGAGCTACCAACTTTGGAGATGGGAATCAGGCTCAAGTCTCGGCATCGGCTCAACAGCCCCAATCACTCAATCTCCTGTGCCTACCAAAAAAGAGTGTGTTCTTAACTGGTGCTCATATAACTATGGCGCTAGTGTTGATAATTAAGTGCCGATGCTGAGCACCGGAACCTACTGGCTCAAATTAAGCATTGCTTGGTGCCCTACGTTCCGTGAAACTTTAGTAAATCACCCCTTAATGTATAAGCTGTGATGCAGTGCAGGACGATATATCTTTAGAGGCGCAATCCTCAAATAATTGGAACCGAGAGCACTCGCTATACTGTAATGATAATTTTTACGGATTGAAAAGTATTGTACTGGAGTTGCAAAATAGGTTACATATTAGGACGTTGTCTCCTACACTAGTAAATCTTGGCGCTAATGGAAATATTCTAAGGACTTCCTGCTTAGTATCAGGAAACTGAAATAGGAATCTGTTCTCTAAGAAGTTTGCTCCTCCTTTTTTCTAGCTAATAGGCTGCATAATCGGACGCCAAGGGACCAAAATCAATGAAATTCGGCAAATGTCTGGAGCACAGATCAAAATCGCCAGTGCCACGGAAGGCTCAGCAGAGCGTCAGATCACCATCACAGGATCCCCAGCAAACATCAGCCTTGCCCAGTACCTCATCAACGCCAGGTGAGAGCCTTTATATTATCTGATCACTATGTTCAACACCAGCTAAGAGATGTGACTGACGCAGCATGCCCGACATCCCACTTGTGCACTGAGTGTTTGTTCAGGAACTCCGTTCACGTTCCATGTCCAACACTTCATTTGAGAAACATCAAATCGAAACATCAAACCACCCGAGGTTCCTCATGCGCGCCAGGGACCCTATTTACGAAAAACTAACGCAGCGCGGTGCCGCAAGTCATTTTCTGCGCCATGCTGCATTGGTTTTGAGGCACAGGGATGCGACATATTAACAACAACATGTCGCATGTCTGTGCTTTTCCCTGCGCTGGCCCACAAACTGATGCAATGTGTGCGCCAGCGGAGGCACCCTTGCACCGTGGTGAAAGGATTCCTGCATCGTGGGGAGATTTTTTTTATGCTGGAAGGAACTCCTTCCTGCACAAAAATAATCAATTGTGGTGATTTCCTCCAATGCGTGCTGTAGAATGCAGCACGCATTGAAAGAGGAAAATAACTAAATGCCTTGCTGCGACCCCTGCGGGTGGCATAACATTCTGACGCATTTCCAGGTTTATGATTGCTTGTAAATCTGGAAATGAATCAGTGGACTTGGGCAATGCGGGGGAAGATCCACAGCAACACCCATGTCACGCCCCTAACATGCAAAGTGTTGCGTGAAAAGGTGCAATATTTACAAGAAACACATAAAGCCACACATGCGTGTAAATATTACGCAGCAGGTTGCGCCACCACGCATCGCGCAACGTGATGCACAGGCGGTCCAAGGGGCTTGTAAATAAGCCCCCAGGTGGGAGTCGTGTTCAGCCCCATACTAGGTGACCTGCCTCTTGAATATCAATTCAGACAGATGCTCAGTATTTCATGCACACTAAACAAGTTCTCTTATAAACATAAGGAAACGTGTCTCAAGTATTCCAGATGAGTCCTCTCACCTGCAGATCTGCTAGGGATGTGCCAGCGCCCCATGAACACACGGTGATACTACATATCATACAGACCATGAGCAAAACATGTCCCGCTCCTCAAGCATGCCAGAAAGTCACCCATGTGCAAGTGACAGTCATGGTTAACACCTCTTGCACACTACCCACACACTTCATGCAACCTTAGCAGAAACCTTTAGAGCACCTATTTATTAATATGTGTTTTATTGCTGAGTAGCGGGTGTACTCTTGTACACTTAATAGGGTGTCCTAGAAAACACCAGTGCAAATAAACCTGCTGTTGAGAAAGAAAGTAAAAAATCGCAACTACCTACAAACTTCACACAACCTTAGCAGAAACCTTCAGAGCAACGCTTTACTAATATGTGTTTTATTGCTGAAGAGCAGTTTCACAAGAGTACAAGAGAGTACCAGCGCCCCCCAGCAATAAATCACATTTTAATAAATCAGTCTCTAAAGGTTTCTGCTTAAGTTGTGTGAAGTTTGTAGGTAGTTACAACAAGGGGTGGTGAGGGACAGAGTCTCTGAATTAAGCAGAATACTCTCACCCAGTCAAGAGATCTGGGCTAGATCCAACACTGTTTTTTAGCTCATTGCACCATCCCAGTTTCAGAACCTGGCTGTATGCAAATTAGTCTGTCCCTGGCCCAGTGCATCATGGGAACAGGGCAGACCAGACTACAAAAGCCAATTCTTATACTGGGAGTTTGTAGGTAGTAGCAATTTTGGTGTTTCTTTCTCAACAGCACGTTTATTTGCACGGATGTTGCTAGGACACACTTTTTCGGGCTTGGGCCCTGCATTGCAGAAAGATGGGCACATTTGTACTGCAGCATGTTCTTAGGATGTGGATTACATTTTAACTGGTAGAATGTGGGGAGGGGGATCACGTTTATGATTTAGTATTTAGGTATTTTGATGCCTTATAAACAATACGTGAGAGGGAGGCGTAGATGCTTCTGCATGGCAGCACATCATACCACACCAAACTCTGCACCAACATCTACAAATTCCACGCTCACAGGAAAACGGACATGATGTTTCTTGCAGATACATGCCTAGCCAGGGTCAGATTGGGATTGAAAATCGGCCCGGGCACACAAAAAAAATCGGCCCTCATTTGCATAATCACTGCTTCAGGGTAATTGCATTAAAAAAGAAGGGGGGGGGGCTTAAAAAAATGCACGCATTAGTTTACACTAGTGAAACACACCTGAAAACAAGTGAGGCCACTTCTACTGAGGCCCCCTGCCCCGCTCAGTATGTGCACACCTTAATGGGCTGGCCAGCGAGACAAAGGGAGTGATACCTCTGCCTGCTGCTAAACCGGGGGTGGGGGACCAGCGGTGTTGGTGGCGAGGGGGGGGGGCGGGGTGGTAATGAGCGACCATCTGCGTGCAAAAAGGCCACTCAGCCACCCTGGCTGTATTCCGAAAATAGAGACAGCGCCCAAATCGGCCCCAGACTGCTAAAAAAAGCAGCCCACAGCAGGCACTCTGACACCGCCCCCTCGGGCATTGCCCGAATGCCCGTGTTACCAATCCG
Source organism: Lissotriton helveticus (assembly GCF_964261635.1). NCBI lineage: Eukaryota > Metazoa > Chordata > Amphibia > Caudata > Salamandridae > Lissotriton > Lissotriton helveticus. The sequence goes on along the minus strand of NC_136061.1, from coordinate 987,125,582 downwards.
AGGCTGTGCCTAGCACAGGAACAAGCCCCATTTTCAAGGACCAATACCAGACATCTGCAAAACAATCCTCTCAAACTGGCCCTTTGCTTGGGGTGTTGGATGTGAATGGCTCAATGGAAATCCATAAGCGCCAACGGAAAGCAATGTACACACAGTTTTGAGTCCCTGCTCTTTCACTGCTTCATTGCACACATCCTCACGCTCCTTTTCCTTGTGATCTGTAAAGATCTATAACCCTATATGCACACATCATCCTCGGTCACCCAAATATTGCAACTGTAAGAGCAATTGTAGGAGACTTCATATAATATGGCTCCCTAAATCAACGATCCAGTCATTGACCACCAAATTTGAATCTCTTCACTGGAGGCAAAAAATGAAACAGCACCACCGCTGTGTAGGAAACACACTAAACACAATATTCAGCTTTAATGATCTTGTAACTTCCATTCTTCCACCTCACAACCATTGATTGTTATGATGACTGAGCCATCCTTTCAGGTACACCAAACCTTTAGATCGAGCTTAACATTGAGCCGCTCCCTGAGTCAATCACAAGAGGAGAGGGGAAAAACATAGAGTTTTATGCCCAAGCCATCCACCTGTACAACTTCAATCTCAACCCCCTCAATACCATGCCACCCCTCGATAATCTGTGTCATTTTCACACAAAAATAACACTGTAAATGATGCACATATAATTGTTTTCTTGTTGCACTATAGCTATTCACATAGTGCAACACAAATGACTTTTCAAACACACCAAGCAAGATTTAGGGGTCAATTGCAATGTCGTTCGGAAACCATTCAGACCTAATCGGTCTCGGAATGGTTTGCGACCGAATCAGATTCGGGGAGTCCAACCGACCGGTTACGATTGTTCTGGATACGATTTGGTCAGACTCCCATTGAATTCAATGTGAGCCTGTGTTCCAATCGAATACACAGGCTCGCATTGAAGAAAGGAGTGGCTAGGGAAAATCGTGCACCCTGTGGCAGGCACCCCATGGTGCCTGCCACACTGTACATGGAGGGGTCCCTTGGGTACCCCCACGTGCACCATTCAGAAGGCTCTGGGTGAAGCAGGGCCTGCTACGGGCCCCCATTGTCAGATTCCAACAGCCAATCTGTGTCAGAACAACAGATTTGGAAAGGCTGTCCGAATCTGACATCCTAATCGCTCGGTCGGAAACTGGGTACAGTGATTCATACGAGTCGGCTCCAAATGACTCAGTTCCTCGAAATGCCATCCAGAACCGATTCCGAATGCTTTCCGAACATCGTAATCGGTCGATCGGAAAGCTTTCTGAATCGGTCAGAAAGATGGGTTTCGAATCGGATTCAGCAGAATCGAATCGGATTCAGAGCCTTTCCGAACGACATCATGAACGACCCCATAGTAATCTGTCAATGAGAACTTAGGTCCTGAAGAGCCAGCCGCACACAGCACCAAAAAAAGCACACTAGAGAAACAAAATTGACCCAGTGCCCCATCTTTTTAAAGTATGCTAATAATTTCATGACAACTAAGGCCTTGGCTTCCAAGACCATTCCTCCCCACGAGGATTTCTGTGAACACCAGATTATGTCATTACTACAGTTCATGACCTACACGAACACAAGCCATCACCACCAAATATAGCAGTTCAATTGTCATAACACCCAAAGCAAAAAAACGCACATAAAGGAAGCTACACTTGAATAGTGCATTGCTACAATCTCCTGCACTGAGCTTCAAGAACTCATAATTAGAATGTCATGATCACCCGTTGATCCATCTCCATGGCCCAACTCAGTATACTCAAATGCATACATAGTGTAAACAACTGGACATTGAAAAACCAACTTAAACCTAACAGAGGCAAGACAGGATCTTCAAATGCTGCTATGAGGATAATCCTGAACATTCACTGTCTTGGCCAAACAGCATTGCAAAACTATTAAAATCTAGGCGTGATCACAGATGACAACTCCTCATGAGAAGCAAAAATGTAATCTAAGAATGCTCTTTTTAACCAGCCCACACACAGTATAGTCTGTAATTTTCATGGTTGCGGCCCTCTTCACTTTCTTATGCTCCAACAGTATCTCACCAGAAGACTGCAGTGCAAATAGTCCTCAATAACCACATTTGTATATAGCAAACTCAGAGAAGAGATTTCACCTTCCCTCTGTGCACTTCAATGCCAACAGTACATTGACGAGTCAAAATCAAGATCCATTGCACACAGAAATTACCTTGGAAAAGTGTGTAGCTTCCTGTAAGAGTGAAAGTACCAATTCCTCCCGATCCCTGAGATCTAGCCTGGCTTCCACGGTCACGCAGTCCACCTTAAAGAAGAAACTAACTGGTGAGAAATGCTTTGCTATACACACTGCTGACTTATGGAACAACCTCATTTTCCATGTCTGTTCAATGTGGAAACCCCCTTAGAACATGGCTCTTCAGACCCACAGACTGAACCCTCCCCCTCATTAACAATCACCATTGATACTTTTGTATTTTAGCTAATCTTCAGTTAATTCTTCCAGCCACCCTCATACCAACCTTCACCCACTTTCTTCAACTCACCTCCAGCTCTAGATTCTAATTCACACTAAATCTGCCTGCCTTTTGTGTTAGGTGATGTTGAACCAGTAGCGGCCAGCATGACGGTGGGCGCACGGGGGGGGGGGGGGGGGGGGGTCTTTGGGTGATCACAAGGTAGCTCAATTAAATACAATAAAAAAAAATAATCCCAACACTTACCTTGCAGCCGGTCCCGCCGCCGCGTCTCTACTCCTTGCTACTGCTCTCGTCATAGTACAGAAATCCTGGCTCCCCATACCAATCACAACGCTGCAATTCAGCTTTGTGATTGGTTTTGAGCGTTCTGGTGGAAGGCTCAACCAGGTAATGGGAGCCTGGGCTTGTTTTCCTTGCAGGCTGTCATGCAGCCTGCATGGAGAATGGGGAAAGTGCACATGATTGGTTTGGGCGGCCCGAGAGGGCCGACCATACAGTCATTGCACACTTAGCAGTGAGCACACCACTCCTCTCCTGCCCTACTCTGCATGAGCAGAGTAGCCCCACTCACCCACCCACCAACAAAGGAAGGAAACATAACATGATAATAACTAAAGTTATTTTAATTTTATATTTCCTTTCCTTTACACTGCTCAAAGCAGTGAGGATTTTCTCCTCCGCCATAGCGGAAGGGCCACCATTGTGTTGAACTGAAATGATCCAACAAGTTAACAAGAATGGGCATACAGAGACAGAACACCAGACTGCATCAAAGCTTAGTGTGTTAGAGGACCCTGTGGAAATTGACACAAACATACAGCCCTACACAACTGTATGTGTATGGCAGGCATAAAAGCTTCCAACTCATTATTCAGCTTGTTCCCACACTTGGTTATTCCGGTCCAGAAACCCCAAATCATGTACAATCTGTAGTAACCTAATAAAGGCTGACACACATAGCAGGCTCTGGTTCTGATTCTCTGAGGAAAGGGTTCTTGCAACAGAGGGGGCTTGTCGAGGGCATAGCTGATCTAGATAACCAGGTCACACATGGAATACATTAAACTGCTTTTTTTAAATATTTATTTAATGGCATTTTACATATCACAAGAACAGGTCACATAGATATGGCAATAGATACATCAGCACTTAAGTTCACATTGAAGTAATTAGCATGACAATAAATCAGCGGGTTATATATAAACTCAATTGGTATACATGTAAATGCGTTGTTCCAATAGTACACTGAATGAACAGTGCTGTTTTACGCAATCACAGTGCTGCAAAAAATATGTTACGATTTTTATAACAAACACTACAAACAACAAATTAGGTCCTCAAAAGCAGAAACTGAAGCACAATAATATGATTCCAATACGAACAATGTGTATAGCATGGCCATCCATGCGAGGAGTAATGGGAAGTTCAGGTAATGCAGAAAATAGGGCCCACAGGCCCCCAGCAGGATGGGAGGGACAAGTCATCCTTCTGAGCAGAAGCGGTTTCTCCTTTAGGGCTCTGGGGCTGCAACCCTCTGAAATTCCTACACATTCCTGTACAAATATTAAATAGATTGATTTATATAGAGACCATTGTACCTCTAAACAAATCGATTCATTTAAATCTGGGCTGTCTGACCCAGGCTGCCTGCCCAGCCTCGCTCTGAAACAGGAGACGGAAACCAGGCAGTAAATCAACTTTCTGAGCTGTGACGCACGACACCGGCTTACTGTTCTGAAGCTCTTTGCTGCCATTGTAGTCTATGGCAGTATCCACTATAGGCCAGTGATGCTTTCACCGTCGTGGTTTGGGGCGCTGGAGCATCGTCCCTGCATTTTTTTTTTTTTTTGAAAACCTTTATTGAGATAAAAACAGGAGATACAAGCGCAGGCCCACAACCATCACGGCCGGCCGCAAAAATGGGTACAGGCAGGATAATACAAAGTACGCCAGCCGCGACGACGGGGCGCCAAGACAAAGTCCAGATTCATAGTACCGTCCATCAACCCAAGTCCCGACAGTATACAGTACCACAGTAAGTAATAGGGGATCTTCAACCCTGGCCCCTGCGATCGAGAGTCTTAACGTTGTCCAGTTGCACCGCAATCATCGTAAACGGAACACACCACCCGTAGGGTCCCAGCCGAGCAGGACGCTGTCCAACAAATTCTGTCCAATCCCACGGAACATGGGCAACTGCCATAGTAGTGCCAGCCTCACAATGGAACAATTCACCCGGCTCGGGCAGTAGAAGCAGCCACAGGATAGCGACGATTGTGTCCCCAACAATCCAGAACGGAGCGACCAAACATGGCGCCGAGAATGAAAGCCCCCACACTGAACCAGCGCACAGACTTCTGACCACTGCGTCCCCGGCGCGGCCAGTAGCCGGGGAAGCACGGGAACACACACCGACAGTACCTCCGGGCATATCTGGGCAGACAGCCTATCAAAGTCGGGCGCAGGATGAGGGTCAGCGTCACTCGGGAGTAAATACGCCTGGCCATGCAGGGGCATCATAGGAAGGATCGCATCCATCTTGTGTCCCAGGTCACAGGTATAGGCACAGAACTCAGCACAAAGAGTAGTCAGGGCTTCCATAATTACCGCCATCCGCCCCGGTGCCGTAAGAGGGAGGGATGCCTCAAGTCCATAGTGACGAGGCTGAAAAACTCGGTGCAGCTCGTGGGACTGCGCATCAACGTCACCACCATGAAGCCGAGCACCTCGCCGGCACACTGCAGAGCACCATCTGTCCGGGGGTGCAAAGGGAACACAGACCATGTTAACCCAAGTGGGTGAAAGCGCAGAAACCGAAGCCGCCTCAGTACCAAGTGCAGTCCGGGCGCACGAGAGACGAGCTCCGACGGCTCCGTACCCAAAATGGCCCCCTTCTCACCATCAAGCGGGACGGGCAGCAAACAAAGGCATCAGGGATCCCGGGCGGTGATACAATGTTGCGGTCGCAGGCAACATGCAACTCCCGTTGGAAACTGTAGATCGGCTCAAGATAAAACATTGACTCAGCCGTCGCTCTACGTCGGCAGGCTCGGAGCCGAGTGCAGTGGCCGCTGTTGTCGTGGGCGATGGCAGCCACTTCAGGAGAACAAAGACCCGTCAGCGCCAGGCGGCGTCCAGGAGAAGGCGAGGACGCTCCATCATCTCCACTGCCGGGAGCGCCATATGAAGCACACCATCGGAGTCGGGGTCACCTCCCGAACCCGAATATAACACTTGGAAGCAGGATCAACACCAGGATGGGTCGCGGGACGGGAGGGAGACGAGCGGGTCAGCGGAGCCGAAGGATCAGGCGGCCATCATGGTTGCAGGCTAGGCTCCTCCCATCGTCCCTGCATTTGAGCAGTCGTCCATCATTCACAGGCATAAATTCCACCCTTCCCATTCATCACACGTAGGAGTGGATGCAAGTACGTGTGTTTCGGTGCTTTGTTCTTGCTAATGGTAAGTGTTAGAATGCTAATTTTCTGTTATGTTAATTTTTTGCTGAGACCCCATCCTAACATTCCTCACTGTGACACCCAAGCCTCTGGAAGCACATCACTGGCCACCTTAGAAGTGGAGCTGCTGCATTTGTCCCCCATGAAAGTGATCCAAAAGACGAGGAGGCTAGGGTTCTTGTTACCTTGTCAAGTTGAACCAAATACCTGAGTCAAGCGCAAAGCGAGAAATATGTGCTTACAGTGGATGGTTATCTGTTGTATGATGTTAAAACTGGCCCTATCTACATGCCAATATTAATGCCAAAAACATGGATTGATTTACGAACAATGAGTTTTAAAAAATGGTTCTATATTTGTTCAGTGCATACTTTGAGCCGTACCAGGTGTTTATGAGGGGCTTTAATTCTGAGAGCTCTAACGCTGACGCTGAAGCCAAAGCAAAGTGCCTGTCAGCGGGTTGGACTCTCTGCAGAGCACACAGAATAATGGTCATGTATTCCAGTTGCAATTGCAATTCTGTGGAAATGGGTGTGAAGGGGTGCACAGATGGCAAAATATTTACAGGGCAAAAGCAAAAACAAAATTGCTTAAAGGTGAGTGAGTGCGGTGTATATTCGGAAGTGATTAAGTGAGGGAGATGTGAGGAAGTGCATGTGGGGAAAAGTGAAAAGACGGTGCTGAAGAGGAAAGAGGTGGTTGACGATGTGCAGATGGACGAGATGTGCAGAAAAAAGCAAACATATCTAAAATAAAGCACACATAACTGATGGCCAAAACTCCTTCCACAGGACTCAATAATATTGAAATTTCTGATCTTTATCTTAAACAGCTAACAACCATTGACAAAGACAATTGTACCAACAGGTTTTAGGTGTAGGTCAGTTGTTGTATTATATATCTGAATGCAATTACATCTCAGAGTGAAACCAAAATACCAGTCAGGTAGCACACTTTGGGAATCACATAAATGTATTTTACATGTTCCCTCTTAGAGAGCCTCTACATTTTTCATTTCACTTAAAGACCTGTCTTCACATATTTCTACGTGACTGATTGCAGTCAGCAGCTGTGGGTCCTACCCAAAGCCTGGTTAGAGCGTTTTCTTCGAAAGTTGATGCTGCATGCAGTGCAAGACACTTTGCAAGCAGACTCTTTAAAAGGTTGAAGTTGCTGCGTTGTACAATGTGCACATTACAGTAACTGTTGAACATATCAATGCAGTAAGATATAGGGCAGTTTTTATTTATTATTTCAAGACTATACGTTCCCACTGCATTATAAGCCTTGCTTCATCACTAAATACATTTGCTTTAAAATGCACTATTTGCCAATCTTTTAAAAAAAAATTCTCTGGAGGAGGACCAAGCTGGAAACCACGTTTGTCCATTAAGCTTGCTCGCATCGCTCTTTACGTAAAAGTCATACCAAACATTTACACTGCACCACTTTCAAATCTTACCAGCCACCACTGACTCTGCGTTCTCCCAGCAAACCCAAACCCAAGGCCGACCGTGACCCTGAGCCTCCAAACAGATCCAACCATTAAGCAGGGGTGTCTAACTCGTCAAGGAGTTTAATTACATATGTATCCCAAAGCGTGATAGCTCCACCACCCCCTCAAAGCTACAGGTCATGAGACATGGCATCAGCCTCCACCAATGCCCATATGTGGACCACTCAGAGCCAACAATCCACTGAAGGAGGATGTGCTGCCTTCCAAGACATTGCCATCAGTCGCTTAAGTAGAGCAATGGCCAGGTCTACCAGTTTTATGTGGAGTTTGGTGTGTTTCATCCATTTAGCAATCCCTAGCACACACAATAGAGGATCAGGAACAAGTGCACACCAATTACTGTCGAGATGTATTCCATCACCTGCACCCATGCCTGTGCTAGTGTCGGACAATGCCACATCATATGTAAAAAGGTCACATCTGGTTGTTCATAACGTGGACACATCAGGGCCACGCCTGGAAACATCTTGTGGAGCCGGTGTTTTATAAGGTAGGCTTGATGTATGTAATTTGAACTGTTTAAACGTCAGGAGGGCATTTTTAAATACTCCTGCCACTTGTTCCAGTGCCATCCCTCATTGTTTCACTGCCAATGACGCCCCAAACACTCCTCCCACCGGGGCTTACTGCGCAGTGTATGGTACGTGTCAGTAGCTTGCAGAGCAGCGTAAAGCATAGTGACAGCCCTTCTGCTCAATCTGTGAGTTAGGATGCACTGTAATCCTTGGTGTAGTTTTGGATCCTCTTGTTCCACTGCCAAGGTGCTTTTTACTACCAAGCTAAACATGTTATAAGCTAGAAAGAGACCAGCCCCTAGCCATTCTGTGTCTTGCAGGGCTTTAAAGGAGTGCACAGTGCCCTCATCATATTAGTCGCCTACTTGGTTCACTCCCGCTTCTCTCCATGGAGTCGAATCATGCCCCACTAGCAGGGCTTTCATCCAAGGTGCGCTCCACAGCGTAACTGCAGGGTGTAGGGAATCCGCCTTTGCCAGGGTTGGATATATCTATTCTAGCAAAGTTTAGCTACATGCTCTAGCCTTCCCAGTCCCCTGGACGATCCCCAGGAGTAAGCAGGCAGTACAACACACCAATGTCGCCCAGCTCCTCCCGATTTATTCTACTCTCCCCCATTATGTCGCCAACCAGCATCGCACACTGCAACTGTGCCGCTGCAAAATAGAGTTCGAGGTCAGCTGCCCCCAGTCCTCCCTCCAATGGTGGCAGGTGAATCGTTTGAATGGACACCCTTTTCTAAGCATATCAGGTCAGAAATCAACCCCCTTAATTCTCCAAGGAAGGCTCTGCTCGGCACCACCGGTATCACCGCAAAAAAGTATAAGAGCTGCGTGAGAATCATCATATTGGCTACTGGCGACAGGGTCACATGCGTCAAGAAGCCTAGGGACTGACTCATCGACATCAGATCGCTACTCTGTTTGTCATCCAAGAGATTCCTGACAGTGTAATACACATTCACACCAGGGTATAGGACGGTCTCAAAACACCAGTACAACATCCCGGGCTCCAGCCCCCTTCAGTCCACTGCACTCCAGACAATGTAGGGGAAAGGTACAGGACTTCCCCAATTAATTCTGGGGCCTGTATTTTCTCTGAAAAGTTCCAAGAGGTCGTATAAGGCCAGCAGTGCCCGTTCGTGATGCCGTATTTAAACTAGCACATCGTCTGCATGTAAGGACACGGTGTGCCAATCCATTCTCACTGCCATGTCCCAATCGGGACACCTTGTTCGCAGCAACTCAGCAAGAGGCTCCATAGCCAGTGCAAAAATTATGGGCGATACGGAGCAGCCTAACGGGCACCTCTCCTGAGCCCAAACTGGTGCGATATCTGGTGATCTGTCCTCACCCTGGTTTACGGCTCTGTGTAGAGCAATTTGACCCACCCGAGGGACTCAGGTCACATCCCCAGGGCTCTAACACCAATCGCAAATAAGACCAGCCTAGGGTGTCGGATACCTTCTCGAAATCCAAGGAGTCTGCCTCTGGGAGTCCTGCGGTTCCCTCCAATGTTCTCATAATGTGACACAACCGACATGTATCATAGTAGGTTGCCCTTTGGGGATAAACCCACATTGGTCGGGGTGACCAAAGCAAAGGAAACAGCCTGTTGGCAAGCACCTTGCTTAAAATTTTATAATGAATGTTAAGCATTGATAATGAGCAATAAGAGCTCATCTCAAGCCAGACTTGGGCAACAACACTATGAGGGCCTCTCAAGGGGAACCAGGCAACACTGCCGGTTGATGTGCCTCCTGCTAGACAGCAAGGAACTTGGGGGCAAGTGTTGATCTGAACATAGCATAATATTCCACAGGAAACTCATTCGTTCCCGGAACCCCATTCTGGGCCAGACGGGCAACTTCACGGATATAGTCCAGAATTAATTGTGGCTTGTAATACTGGACAAAGACCTCCTTTATGTCCGCCTGTGTGTTTACAATATTGCCTGGGGAATCGCGGATTGCCCCTATATGAGTTCTAGGGACTGCCAACTGCAGGAGCCATTTCAAGGTGTGCCATGGCTTGTCACCGTCTGCATGTTGGATAGCTATTGAAGCCTTATAATCAATATTATTGAGTTGTCGCACCTCTTCTCTATATTGACTTTGGAGGTCCGTCAGATGTGCCTGTGCCTCAACCACTGTTACTGCTTCTATCTTAGCTACCCTCAGGCCTGCTTCCAACTCTGACACACTGCAGAGTTGGAAGGATCTTGCCCCCCAAGAGGTCTTAATGCAATGTCCCCACATGACCACTTTCATTGCGCCTCATTCTGTTCCCCTAGACCCCACAGATCCCTTGCTCTCTTAACAAATAATGGAGCTAGTGGGTGCTGATAGTGTCTCTGTAAACTGTGTAAAGAAGAGCCTCTGTCCGCAGTCTCTACGTTGGTATTGGTGCCTGAACCCCCCATCGGAATAAAACCTTGAGAGGGCTGTGATCTGATATAGTTGACCCAAGTACTCAGAATTGAGCCCTTTAGGCCAGAACTCTGCCTTACTGAGAATGTTGTCTAGTCTAGTGTCTACCTGATGCCCTTGAGCATAATAAGAGTATTTCATCTCTCCGGGTGGCCCACACTCCAGACATCTTGTAAATGAGCTGCTTTCATCCATTGTCTATAGTGTCTACTCGTGTGGATTCCTTGGGTCCCAGGGAAGACGAGTATCGAGTGATCTATGTCCGTGCAGTGTATACAATTGAAGTCCCATCTACTGGAGCTTGGGGATCTACATGCTTAGCAGGAGACAGGATGTGGAAGAACTTGCCGTGGAGTATGTTTGGTACGTATAGGGACACTACCGAGAGGGGTCAACCATCCAGTACTCCCTCCAGTAGCACAAAACGGCCGCTAGCATCTGCCACTACTCTACATTAAAACAAAGGGCCCCGCTGGAGCGATCCAGACCAGAACACCTTAGCATAGGTGGAATACCCAGTGCCAAATACCTGCCCACTCCAGCACCTGGATACCTTTTCAAGTTCCTCATTGGTAAGGTGTGTCTCCTGGAGGCATGCAATATCAATGTGACTTTGTCTAAGGTATGCATATATTCTGTGTCGCCTTACCGGAGTAGCCATGGCTCTGATGTTCCAGGTCAGTACATTATATGTGATAGCCATACAATTTTAAGGACACCACAATCCCAGGGACTCATATTGAGTCCATCCGCAGTACCTACTGCCACCCCGCTGCCCCTTCAGTGCTGCTCCGACTAGTTTGAATATAAATCTGAAACAGTAACAAAACAACAACTCCCACACCCTTGGCTTGGACGCTAACAGGCATCATGCCACAAAGTCCCAAAGAATACAATAAAATACTAAAATGTGTCTGCTGTGCTAAAAAGTCCTTGTGGATTTCTCTGGTAGGTCAGGCTAAGAGTGATGTGTTGGAAGTACAGCCTACAAGCTGGCATCACTGGTCCTAGATAAGGAGCTTGTGTATCAAAGAGTCCCACTACCAGCGTACAGGGACATCTTGGGATCCCAAATCCCTCCCCACCCATCACATTTAGCCATTGCCATAGTCCCCTGTACCCACCATCAGATCAATGTCACAAATTCGGCATTGCCCTCCTAGGTAACCTCACAAGCGTGATCGTGTTATCCCACTCAGATGTCAGTGAGCTGGGGGCTCCCAGCACTGATTCCTGGTCCATATCTGGAGTCAAAATCTGGAGTCTGTTGGCACTATGGAGAGAGACCTCTACCTCCAATTGTGGTCGCAGCCTAGCGGCCTGTTCCTCAGGGAGGTGGGACCATGGTCAGCGTGGTGACGTGAGGGCCTCCCATTGGACCAGCCCAGCAGATCATCTCCAGCAGTTCCCGGCTGTTTATGCACCCCTTGGAGCGCAGCCATGTCTAGGCCTCCTCCAGGTAGGGGAAGAAGCAAGTCGCTTTATCATCCACAACTCTGATCTTGGCTGGAAAAAGTAACGCATATGATAATCCCAAAGTACGTAACTGTGCCTTCGCCAGCTCCAAAGGTGTTGCAATGTCTCTGAACCTCGGTTGTGTAGTCCTGGTATGCCATGATGTTTTTTCCATTATAGGGCCAAGGCCCTTTTGACTGGAATATTTATAGTAGGAGATCCCTGTCTCTGTAATTGAGCAGGCGCGCTATATCCGGGCTCAGTATATCCCCTGGGGTAAGGGATGCGACCAGGGATCCTATACACCCTCTTACTAGAGAAAAACTTCAGAATCTGGGTAGCCAGGCCGGTAGTCGCCAGCCAATCCTCCAGGAAGAGCTCTATATTGTTGCACCACGAGTGCCCCTCAGTGCTTCAGCACTCGCCTTAAGGTTCAGCAACCCAATTGCATTGTTTTAGTTGGGCCTGCATGGCCACCAGAAAGGGTCGCATTGTGGTCAGGGAGGATTCTGCTTCATTCACACTATCTGTAAGTTTGACACGGTCAGCCCATAGCAACCCATTCTCTACTTGTATTGCCCCAAGTCAGGCCTCCATAGCAGTTTTAGAGTTATGAATGGCTTGTAGGACCTTATTGAACATTCCAGTGTGCTTTTCTAGGGTGCTTTCCAGCTGATGAATCAAGTCCACCGAGGAATGGCCATGACAGATTTCTGGGGTGGAGGCTTGGGAGTTTTTGGCTGGACCATGCCCCTACAGCAGCCGCCCACTGCTTCTAAATATTGCAAGCTAGGGGACCAAGTCCTGTTTATAAGTAGTGCCTACCCAGGGCCAGGGGCATCCAAGCAGCCAGTGGGAGAAAAGTGCCACAACAAGGGATCTAGCAGCTACAGTTACACTCTCGAAGTGGGGCATCCCTCATGGGTCAGCACTCCAGCAAGGCAGACAAAGGGTGATCCAGGATCTCTGAGGCGCACGTCAGTGCCATAGTACAGTCAAGAGATCCTTCCATGCCCTCTGGGGTCAGGCCCCACGATCCATTCCTCCTCTTCCACCAAAGGAGCATCTAGGACCCCACTAGACTATCTCTGAGTGCAAACCCTGCTACTGGCGCTATCCTGGGACTCAGTGAGTGCAGGGGTGAGGGAAGAATGAGGGCACCTAGCCCACAGTGTAGCCCAGGTCCCATGCTGCACTTGCCAGTGTGATGTTAACTTTGCAATTGGATCTGTAGCCTGCAGCGTGTGCTCCCCGCAGTGTTGCAGTTCTTCTCTCTGTGGTGAAAAAGCCAGAAGAAACCCTCATTGGGGACTGCCTTTGTTATCCAGGGAGCCACTTTCACCACTGCAACCCCGTACCCAATGGGGCCTCTCAAAGCCATCTGCTGCCCACCTACGATCACTGCCCCACACCGCTGCCTAGGTTCTCACAGCCCAAGGGAGAGGTGTGCTACGTAGGCCCTCGGTTGGCCTTCACAGTGGTCAGCAGTGGCATAGTCACCTCCAAACGGGGACCGCATCAACTGAGAGACCATCACCCACTCACAGGGGCCAGAAAAAAGAACGGATGTAGGCTTGTGGGGGTCCGTATCAATATTTTCCAGCGTCACTCCTCAGATTGGCCACTGGGAGCTGTCCACGACTCATCAGCTGTCACTGCCTCATGCCGCCACCCAGGACCTCACAACTTGGAGAAAGGGGTCCCCTCTCTGGCCCCGGTTGGCCCCACAGTCGGCAGCAGCAGTATTTCACCCCCGAATACTGGCCCGCACCAGCCGAGAGCATGTCATTCTTCCTCTTGCGTTTGAAACCAGTCTGGGCTTAGGCTGGGACTCGCAGTGGGGCCCGTTGCAAAACTCTGTGGCATCACTTGTCCCATTATGGGGCTGACTCAGATACCCCTGCCAGTCAGCATTTGGAGGAGAGGTTCGACCACTGCGTTCAGGGGACTCGATGATCCTTCTTGGGTCAGGATGGCTGTGTATGGGCTCAGGCAAAAGCAGGCCTTACCGAAAGGTGACTGCTCTCTGCACCATCTTGGCCACTCCACCAACATTACACTAATTTGGTTGCAGATGCCACTCTTTCAAGTCCTTGTGACTCTCTACCAGTCCTAGATAAGAAGTATGCTTAGAATAATCTTGTTCCTTGCTCAGTGACAGGAGCTCCTCTACGTCCCTGGCAACACCACTTGAATGTTTCCTACCTTTCCAGGGGGTTTGCAGTTAGATAAACAATAATTAATTAGGTAATGGCAGGGACATGTGAGCTGATTTAAGGATATATAATCTCCTGGACTTCCTCAAAGCCCAACAATATGGCCTAAAGTCTATACACTGGAAATGTGTCTTGTACTTGGCCGAAGTCCAGTTCTTGAGGAGAGCTTACCCCTTAGATAATTGAGATGGGTCTGACTTGTGCCCCGTCCAGCATACCAGGGTTGGTATCACTAACAGTATATTGCATACTTACTGCTTCTTAGGGGTCCTTTATTATGGGCAGCCCCCTATCTCCTCTTTATTCTCTGCATATCTGTGCTTGGTGTTGGTGAACAAGATGGCCTCCTAGGTGAACTTATCTGTTCTATGCTCAGACCTTGGAAATATGGCCAGTCAACTGAACGTTGGCTTGGACTTAGATGCACACAACATTAATACATTTCTAATGATCTGACACTGAATACAATATTTATTCCTGTTATTTCACAGTCAATTATTTGCGAATCTGCACAAAAAATCTTCACAAAAAGTCGAATTTTTACAATTTTGCATATACATCAACAATTTGTTGCATATCCATCAATAAACAAAACAAACTCAATTAATCATCTGTTAAGTTGTAGATAGCCCAATGCATTTCGGGACGTGAAGAAAGGTCCCTTCGTCAGGGGCAGCACTGTAAGAAATTATATACAGGCACATCAGTCGAAATTAAGTCATGGTAACATATCAAAATGTTCAATAAATAAATACCACCTTCTGATTCATTCTACCCGTCACCAAAAACGGCCACCACCAGTGCAATGTGTGTCAAACAAAGTAAAAAGACAACTGTAACTTACACTAATGATAGAGGGCCACTCCCTTTCTGTGATCCTTAAATTATCCAGTATTATGGGTGTCTTTCATAGATTCACATGCCTGAATCATTCCCCGTCGTCGAGATGGGAGCCCCGGTAATAGAAAAGTAATGTCCTATAGACATACATAGAGAAAAATAGGCCTAAGGGCCTTGCCTTAGTAGCCTAACTATGTCCTTTTGTAAAAAGGACCAAATTCCTAAAGGTAGCCAATCAGCTACCACCTCCCTCTAGAACCTTCCTGCCAGGAGCCTCAGTCTCTCAGATTTTCTACCGCACGTTGTGCTAGGGAGTCCTCACCCGAGCTCTCCTCAGGTTTCTTCAATTTCTCTCCTTTTCTTCAAAAAACTTGCATTATACTTCAACTATGACTGAACAACAGAAAAAAGGACTCTTTAGAGCCTGTTCTTCTTGTGGCAAGAAGAGACTGCACGTCGACGACAAGCATGAGACTTGCCTCTACTGCCTCTACCCTGACCATACAGCAAGAGACTGCAGGGTATGTAGAACATTCTCTACTAAAACACTTAAGGACAGAGAAGGAAGACTGCTCCTCTGGTTAAACAGACTCAAAACCAGAGATGATGAGGTGCTCTCCTCGGAGGGCAGTGAAATGGCTTCAGTTTCTTCGAAACTGTCCTTGAAAAGGCCAAGGGAGGCTTCCCCTGGCCATTCAGACGTCCCTCACAAAAAGACTGCTTCAAAGTCTTCTGAGGCAAGATCTGACACGTCTGTGAAGGATGCTGCAACCTTCAGAAAGCCATCGCAGTCCTCGTCGACTACTTCCACGACGTCCTCTTCAAGAAAAACGAACTATGTCTCCACATCGACGACGACAGTTTCGACTACGGTGGCGTCGTCAGCCTTGACTTCAACGACGACGACTACCCACTCGTCGACGATGGGTAAGCCAATATCGTCGATTGTACTTATTAAAAAGCAGCAGTCGTTTGTCAAAACTCCGTCGTCATCACTGTCGAGGTCGATAAAATTGTCGACGAGAATTCAGTCGACGCCAACCGCATCGTCGACGAAGACACCGACGACGGTAGGAGCACCGTCGACGACAAATGCACCGTCGACGGCTACTGCGCCGCCGACGACGAAAGTGCCGTCGACTGCCACATTAACGACGGCGAAAGTACCGCATCGACGACGACAAAGGCACCGTCGACGACAGCTTCATCGGCGAAGGAACGGTCGACGCTTGAAAAACGATCGACGTCGATACCGTCGACAACACCAACGACGACCCCGTCGACGACGACGACATCGTCGACGCCATGGAAAAAAGCGGAGTTAGTTCCATCAAAAAAGGTCACCAAACTCCCTATTACGCCCGATTTAACATCACCCAGTAGGGTTCAAACACTGCTCCCTTCTCGCATACTACAAGATGACGAATCGGATGATGAACAATTCGAACAAGCTACTAGTCCGTCAGATCTCAATGTCAAATGCCAGAGTACTGACGATGACGGAGATGATGTTATTTTTACAGAGGAAACTGTTCAGGCTCAAGTACATACTCGAGTCACTCCAATGATCGTCTTGCCGGCTGAGATAGTCACTGATCTTCAATTCTTGATCACAGACTACAAAAAACGATTCCCAGAATCGTCAGCGACCCCTTCAAAAGACAACTCTCAGGAATCTTCAATGCCGCAAAGATCACCAAGGACAAGACCAACGCCTTTGGTTATTCCTCAAGATAGTGAACAGGTTCACAACATCCAATCCTCTGATGAGGACGACGAACCTCCTGAGGAAGGTGAGGTTAGAGATGACCTCTCTCAAAACAGAGATGACGAAGATTACGTTGCTCATTCTCCGGCCACACCGGAACCCAGCACGTCAGACTCTCTAACAGTGGATATCGGCGGATTCCACAATTTAATAGAGAGAGCGGCCACTAGATTTCACATGACAATGGAAACAAAAGTAACGGATTGTTTCTTATATGACTTTAAAGATCCTATAAAGAAAGAGGCAAGGTCCATTCCCATAATAGATCACATCTGGGAACAGGGTCTACAGCTCATGCAAACACCTGCATCTGTTTCAATAGTGGTACCTAAACTGGATAAAAAGTATAGGGCTCCGTCAACGGCACCCACTTGCTTTAATTCACATCCTAAACCAGATTCGGTCGTCACTCAAGTCGCCCAGAAGAACTCCAGAAACCCATCCTCGCCACTGTCAGCACCACCAGACAAGGAGGGCAGGAAATTGGATGGCATAGGCAAACGTTTCTCCACAACGTCAGCCATGACGGTCAAAGTGGCCAACGCCATTGCTCTGCTAGGCAGATACAATAGACAACTATGGGAAGATATCGCTCCATATCTAACGCATGTACCTGACAACTTGAAGGATGAGGTCCAGGCACTCCTTCATGAAGGTCAAATGTCAGCATCGGAAATCATAGATTCAGCTGTCGATGTCGCCATGACAGGCTTCAGACAGCTGGCAGGCGCCGCAGTTCTGCGCAGACAAGGATGGCTCAAGGCGACATCCTTCAGACAAGAGGTCCAAACCAAAGTTGTAGATATGCCCTATGACGGACAACAACTATTTGGAGCAAAAATAGATGAAGCCTTGCAGACGATCAAGAAAGACACCGACACTGCAAGGGCTCTCGGGACTTTACAATCAGAAACCAGTCCTTTCGAGGGCACAGAGGAAGAGGACAATCCACATACAGAGGATCCTATCAAGCAAAATCCACATACTCATACAATCAAAATCGCTCACAATATCCGCAGCGACAGCAACAACAAGGTCGTCAGACCTCCTACGGGAGATCGAACTTCAGGGGCAAATCTCAAAAGAAAACGGCTGGCGGAAGACAATGACCATTTCCCGCAGCCAGTCCCCCCACCGTCCTGTCCGCTCAAAATTGGAGGCAAATTGACACATTTCCTCCACAATTGGAAATCGATTACGACAGATCGGTGGGTACTACAATTAATCCAGCACGGTCACACCTTGGAATTCAACTCCATCCCACCGTTAACTCCTCCTCACAAACATTATCACAAACACCTTCGTATGTTACTAAAGGAAATCTCTTCCATGATAAAAAAGGGAGCAATAGAGCGAGTCCCATCAGCTCAAAAGGGAAAGGGATTTTATTCCCGCTTCTTTTTAATCCAGCAGAAAAAGAAGAAATGGAGGCCCATTCTAGATCTCAGGGCGCTCAATGCCTTCCTGAAAAGCCAATCATTTCGAATGGTGACTATCCAGGAAATCTTAGGTTCCCTAGAGGAAGGAGACTATATGACGTCTTTGGACCTGCAAGATGCATATTACCATATCCCAATACACAAACGACACAAAAAATTCCTACGATTCGAAGTAGCAGGTCTCCACTACCAATTCTGTGTCCTCCCATTCGGCCTTAAATCAGCGCCACACATTTTTACAAAGTGCCTGGCTCCTGTGGCAGCTTTCCTGAGACAACAAAATCACCAGGTCTTCCCCTACCTGGACGACTGGCTGGTGAAAGCACCGTCTCTCACAGACGCGCAGCTGTCTTCCAACGCCTGTCTCGATATTTTCCTGAACCTAGGTTTGACTCTCAACTTCGAGAAATCTACTTTACAACCCACCAGGATTATAACATTCCTGGGGGCCACTATAAACACCATTTCCTCCAAAGCCTTCCCATCTCAAGAAAGAAAACACAAACTGATGACTCTAGCTACCGCAGTATCTTCAAAACAAACCATCAAAGTACGGATTTTCAAATCTCTTCTAGGGATGATGTCTTCCTGCATACTACTCATCCCTCACTGTCAGCTCAGAATGCGCCCCCTTCAGGAGGCCCTGACCAAACAGTGGACCCAATGTACAGATTCCTTCGAGGATCACATAGTCATCACTCGACAAATATCCGAGACGCTGGATTGGTGGATGAAGAACAAGAACCTATCCAAAGGTCTCACGTTCTTGTTACCAGAAACTCCACACGTCATAACGACGGACGCATCTCTCGAAGGATGGGGTGCAGTCCTTCAAGACTTACAAATCAGCGGCAGATGGTCAGAGCAAGAGAAGGCTCTGCATATCAACCTCCTAGAACTACGAGCAGTCCTTCACTCTCTACAGGCATTCCTCCCTCGCATCAAAAACTCAGCAGTGCTTGTGAGGACGGACAACACGACCACAATGCACTACTTAAACAAGCAGGGAGGGACACGCTCGCTGACACTGTCTCGCGAATCACAAAAAATTTGGAACTGGCTACTGCTCAACAACATCACATTAACATCGGAGTATGTCCCAGGAAAAGACAACGTCATAGCAGACGCTCTCAGCAGACAGAGGTCACTGTCCCACGAATGGGAACTGGACCAACAAGTTCTAAACAACATCTTCTCGACATGGGGAAAACCGCAAATAGACCTCTTCGCCACCAGGGAGAACAACAAATGCCACAGCTTCGCAAGTTGGCATCCCCAACAGAGATCATTAGGAAATACATTTTCCATCGCATGGCGCAACGTGTTTGCGTACGCATTTCCGCCATTTCCCCTGATAAGCAGAGTCATCCGGAAAATGAAAATGGAACATTGCACATTGATTCTCATTGCCCCATACTGGCCGAGACAACATTGGTTCGCGGACCTCCGTCGCCTCTCAGTCCGACCATCAATCCAACTGCATCAACATCCCTCTCTACTCTCGATGTCCAACGGCCAGATACTCCACCCGAATCTGAAATCTCTCAGATTATCGGCTTGGCTCCTGAGTACCGAGAATTCTGTCACCTACGAATCCCGCAGGAGTGCAAGGAAGTCCTAGCTAAAGCAAGAGCAGTTAGCACGAACAAAACTTATTCCTTGAAATGGAAACGCTTTTGTATTTGGTGTAAAGACAACAATATACATCCTTTCAGGATCACTCCAGAGCAGATACTGCCTTATCTACTACATCTGGCCCAAGCAGGACTTGCGCATGCTTCCATCAGGGTACATCTGGCAGCAATTTCACGCTTCACAAGGACTTCAAAAGGTCCTTCCCTATGGTCCAACAGACTGATAAAACAGTTTCTTAAAGGGCTTTATAGATCTTTCCCTAGACCAAGACGAATACCACCAACGTGGCATCTGAATATTGTACTCAATCAATTGATGAAGCATCCATTTGAACCTATCCATAGGGCTGATATCAAATACATTTCATGGAAAACTGCACTTCTCTTAGCTTTAACGTCAGCCAGAAGAGTCAGTGAGTTACAAGCTCTTTCGATACAGGATCCTTTCATGCAATTTAGAGAGGACAGAGTAATTTTAAGAACCAACCCCCGTTTCATTCCTAAAGTCCCCTCGGACTTCCATCTCAATGAACCGCTTGTGCTTCGCTCATTCTTCCCGAACCCAAGCACGGTGGCTGAAAGATCTCTTCACTCTTTGGACATTAAGAGATGTCTAAAATTTTACCTGGACAAAACAAAAGATTTCAGAAAAACAAAACAACTTTTCGTCGCCTTCAGCAGGCCTAGAAAAGGCATGCCACTCTCCAAACAAACCATTTCCAGATGGATATCGGCAGCAATTGCATTTTGTCATGACAAAGCCGGACGTCCATTACATTCCACAGTCCGAGCACATTCCACGAGAGCTGTGTCCACATCGGCAGCATTATTCGCTGGAGTACCGATTCTGGACATCTGCAGAGCGGCCACCTGGAAATCGCCGCATACCTTTACCAGACACTACTGCCTGGACACGGAACTGATGCAGGATGCAGCTGTGGGCCAAGCTGTACTTCGCCATCTATTCCAGTAAGATGAGCCTTCCTACTTCCCACCGTCCTGCAATGGTATGCACATTTCTTTACTTTACTCTTTATATTACTGATGGTATCTAGTCACATGATATGTATTATCTCAGACTGTTATATTCCATCGCATATGTGCATAATGTATTGCTTGCTATTCTGATTCAGGCATGTGAATCTATGAAAGACACCCATAATACTGGATAAGAAATGCGTTACTTACCTGTAACAGCAGTTATCCAGTATTGGTGTCTTTCATAGATTCACATGCAACCCTCCCACCTCCCCAGGAAGCGCTCATCTCTCACTACAGAGCATATGTTACGTCTACCTAGCTTGGTGCGTACGAAAATCTGAGAGACTGAGGCTCCTGGCAGGAAGGTTCTAGAGGGAGGTGGTAGCTGATTGGCTACCTTTAGGAATTTGGTCCTTTTTACAAAAGGACATAGATAGGCTACTAAGGCAAGGCCCTTAGGCCTATTTTTCTCTATGTATATCTATAGGACATTACTTTTCTATTACCGGGGCTCCCATCTCGACGACGGGGAATGATTCAGGCATGTGAATCTATGAAAGACACCAATACTGGATAACTGCTGTTACAGGTAAGTAACGCATTTCTTCCTGTAATTTCAAGAGCAGTATTCGATACCTGCAGTATATATATAAAAAGCCTTAGCATCTCAATAGGAA
The DNA here is from genome assembly GCF_964261635.1 of Lissotriton helveticus. Classification (NCBI taxonomy): domain Eukaryota; kingdom Metazoa; phylum Chordata; class Amphibia; order Caudata; family Salamandridae; genus Lissotriton; species Lissotriton helveticus. Next base: position 987,104,149 of record NC_136061.1, on the reverse strand, counting down.
ACAACTTCACGCTAATACCTATCCAACAGAGGTCCTACCTTTTCGGTCATAAAAACACCGTCAGACGTAATTCATCTTCATATGTTAATGCGCCAAAGGTTCTCACGTGTATTCTGTGTGATTAAGAAAGCGGTTTCAATAAACTTTCCCAAATGTCTGCAGTAACAACACTGGTAGCTCCAACCATGCTTACCTCTAATTTTCAACTCGAACAAGTCCTTCTAATCGCCACTTCGTCTCTACACATGTGAGTCTCCCTTCCTGCCAGAGGTAATGAAAATCCTGTCACTCAGTGTGTACACACAAATTATGGGCTCAACTACAAGGCTCACCCCTCCGAACTCACCTTAGTGTTACTCCGATGTGTCTAACCAAAAAACACGCTCTATTCATCAAAACACCGCTGCCAGTAAAACCGAACGACGTGACGAAGACTAACACGAAACACTTCCGCATTTAACCTGTGTATCCCGCAGTCCTATTGGCGACGTGAACCCAATTTCGGCCAATCGGCGTGAACCTTTCGCAATGCCTCTGATAACGCGACGTGCCTGATAGTTGCGAGGTGTCCAAGTTCTTTTCAATACAACTTTAACTTTAATCACCTCTAAATGCGAACACTGCCGCTTTAGACTTATGAGCTGTACCTGACTTCGTAAACAACTAGATAATGTGAAATCGAATTTTAAAAAGTGAAAATATAAAAATAAATAAAAAATGAAATTAATAAAATGAAATTAGTACTCAAAATTAAAAGTCAGAGTGTGCAAATAAAGACCTGAAGGTGAAGTACATTTGGATTATAGTTTAAACATGATTATAGTTACCACACTTAATACATAAAAACCTTATTTGTACTAATACACTTTGTTTACAAATAGCTACTAAGTTCTATTCGGTCATTGAGGACCCCAGGGGTCAAAGTGCCCAACATTTTTATCCAAAAAGTTTCTCTCTGTAAAAGTTTTTTGTTCATATCAGTACCTTCTAAGGTTGACACTGCCTCTAATATTTGGAATCTTAGCTGCGCTATGGTATGATGTATTTCTTGCCAATGAATAGCTAGTGGTGATGTGGTGGATTTATTACGAATCCTACTCTTGTGTTCCGAGATACGGATTTTTAGTTTCCGTTCGGTCTTTCCTACATAAAGTAATACGCATGGACATTTAATGGCGTATATAACTTGATTAGAATTGCAGTCACCTTCATGTTTTATGGTGATGGATTTTCCAATCTGCGGATGAAATATCTCATTGCCTGTAATAACATTGTTACAGTGTACACAATTAGTACACCTTCGCATTCCTTTTTAAACCTTTTGTTTGTTTGTTTCTTTTGAATTCAACATTTCTTTGAGGTTTTTGACCGGGTATATGCGAATAAAGGTCTGTCAGAGTAAATGTTTTGGAAATCTGCTTCCTGTTGTAAGAGTTCCCACCTTTTGTTGATGATATTTTTAATCTTGGAGGAATTACTCGAGTATTTAGAGACAAACACGTTACGTTTTGTTTCTGTTTTTTCTGTTTTCTTTAACAGGAAAGTGTTACGATCCTCTTTGAGGGCTTTGTTATCTGCTTCTTCCAATAGTCTCTCTGGATAGCCTCTCCGTTTCTAATTCTCTTTATACTCCTGGATATATTCCATGCTTTTTTTTCGCTTTGTTGATATTCTCCTTAATCTTAAAAATTGTGAATACGGTAAATTATTTAGCAAATTTTGAGGATGGAAACTTTGATAATGTAGCAAAGTGTTTTTGTCCGTTGCTTTGCGATGAAGTGTTGTTGTAATTTGTTCTCCTTCCAATTCGACATTCACATCTAAGTATGCTATCCTTGATCTGCTTGTGGTGTACGTGACCTGAATCCGTGGGTTCCTTGTGTTCAAATGTAATATGTTTTTCTCGAGTTGTCTTTCAGAACCAGACCATATTAAAAAACATATCGTCTATGAAGCAACAAAAAAATTCAAGGTTGTTCGTCCAATCATGCTCAGACCTGGCATAGTGCAACCCCATATTTTCAGCTCCACCAATTGGACAGCCCCTCTGCCAATGGGATATAGTCAGGACCCTGCAAGGATGCACTGCTGACAACTTGCTACAAGCAAATAACTCAAACCTCCTAAAACATTAGCACTTTTCACATAAGAGGACAACCCCACGCAGACGCAAACTCAGTCATTTACTTTCGCTGCACTTTTAAGAGGGACCTTGTTGGTGGGTGCAGTGAGTGACTGCACCTGTCTGCAAGGGTATATCTGAGGGGGGAAGGGTCCATGGGACCCCCTTTCATTACTCCATAGGGCTGCCTTTAGAGGGCACCCATAAAGGGTGAAAGTTTTTGTGGTGCACTCTTAGGGCACCTCCTTAGGGCATTTTTGCCTCTGCGCCCACATCAGCAATGCGGAACGGGGTCAGAGGCAAAGAGATTCCCGCATTTGCATGGGGCCACACCCCATGCCATTGAGGGAATGCCTTCTAATGATAGCAACTCTGTCAGTATTACAGAAATGGATGCACAAGCTTTTGCGGCCCCTTCTATAATACCAAAGTGCCCCGAGGGTGCACAAAGCGTGCACAAACGTGAGTTGCATCCCTGGGGCACTTCCATAATGCGTCCCCTAGTGTAGTTATTTTATCCACCTCCCGATGACGATAGTAGGGATGTACAAATATCGGGTTGGTACAAAGGTAGAATTTGAGGCTTCCCAAGAATGCACCCTCAACTGTGAGGACAAGTTGTCTAGACACAGCTGTACACCAAATCCTACCATAGCATGGTAAGAACAACGTTCTGTCTTGAGAACTATGGATCCAGCATCACATCGGCTGTATACAGAACACGTAGTTCAAGGGAGGAAATTCTTAAATGGGAAAGAAGCTACTGCTCACTTTATTATATGTATATGACCCTGTATGATAAATTCCTCATTCATGTTTTATCTCCTTTCCTCCCCTTTTGTCTATTCTAGGCTGACGTCTGAGGTCACTGGAATGGGCGCGCTCTAATTTGTTCCCATCAACCATTACTCTGCATCACCTGACCTGTTCAAGCCAATGGCACTGCACCCAGCTTGATCCTTCTTGTTATGACTGGCTTAACCCCCTCTTCAGTTCCTTTTTCATTATTATATAAGAGAAATATATAAATATAAATATATGAACGGACTGTATGCTCTCTGTTTCCGTGTCTGATCCCTTTCTTGCTCCTGAGATGCTCTTCTATGCTCCAGACATTTCCTGCTTTATCCTTGCAATGTTTCCTTTTATGGTGGATTTTTATTGGTGAGATTTCCAAAGGAAGTCGGTCTCTGTTGTGTCAGCTTAGCATAGCTAATTAATTAATTATTTATGTATATTATTTGCTACGGCTGTTGTGCATTAAATAAATATATTATTGAAACGAAAAATAAATATGTTTCCTATCTTGTAGTCCTTCCTGTGTTTTCATCCCAAGTGAGACCCTATGTCCTTCCTAGTGAAACCCTTCAGATGCTACAGACCCATGATTTGTTCTACTTTAGTCGTTCCTTGAGTGTGTGCCTTCTCTGATAGATTTGCTTCTATAAGAAAAGCTCCTGGTGGTCATGCAACTGACAGATTCATTCTTAGCTAAGATTAACTCCCGTGGCCACATCACAAAAAGTGTCCCTGAGGCACAACGGGCATGTGCACCCTCTTTCGTTGCCCTGAGTACTTTATCATTACAGAATAAGCCACAGATGCTTGCACATCTCCTTCTGTAATACAGATGGTGTCAACCAGTGCTATCTTAAGGGGGCATTCTCTCATGTGGCCCCTATTCAAATGAGGGAGCTATTTGCCTCTGCCCTCATGCCATTAAATGGAAGCGGTTGCAGGGAGGAAGAGTCCCTCGATAGAGGTGACGCAAAATCAGTGTGTCCCTCAAGACCAACCCTTTCACAAGATGGGGGAGGAATCCCATGGATCCTCCACTCAGACATGTCCTTACAGTTGGAATCAGTCACTCGCTGCACCTGCCTTCAACGGAATCGCTGTCCCTCTTTGAAGTGCATGCCAAGTGACGTCTGCACTGTGAAATACAGAGCGGCCACTTCAAACAGCTGCTGTGCCTTTCACTGCCCCTCAGGGTAACTGCAAACTTGTGGTTGCCTTGGAGCATTGCACTCAAAGTAACGGGGCACACTGCCTTGGCCTGCACCCTGGTAATGGTATTCCACATGTAGACCTGTTACTTTTCCTCCATTTCTATTGATTCCAGCATATTTTCCTGCATTTACCAATGTTTGTTGGTCATCTGCTTCGTGGTGGAATTATTTTGTCATCAAGTTTTGCCTCTTACTGCTTTTTCATCTTGCAGCAGATTTATATCGCACAATTTATCACCAGGAGAGATTAAGCGATTTGCCCAGAATCACAGAATAATGCGCCACCGAGACACGAATCGAGTTGCATGCGATGCTGATGCCTGGAGGCAAGATGGCGTCTGACTAGCAGGACTCAACACTGCTCCTGTGCTCCTGTGCCCTAAACCAGAAGAGATGGATAGAAAGGTGTATTGAAGATTACATACCCTATGGAGACAGCTTTCGAAGACGGCAGACTCTGGGTTGCGGCCGAGGGCTTGGTTTTCGGGCTTCTTGCAACCGCAGCAGCGGTGCTCACGGAGATCCGTGATAGACGAGCTGGAAAAAGCTTGGACGGAGCCGGCGGGGTGAACGGAGCCAGCGGAGTCAGCGGGACTTGCGGTACTAGCGGAGCTAGCGGAGCTAGCGGAGCGATCTGGAAGGCCGGCGGTGATTGCAGGGCGAGGTCTGCCGAGGAGATCAAGGTTTTTGCCAAGGGACGCGAGAGGAGCGCCTGGAGAGGAGAAGCTGCTCGCTGTTCACACTGAGGCAGAGACAGAGATGGAGTTAGCGTGCTGAGCGGAGCCGACAGAGCGCCTTACAGGGGGAGAACAACGACTGCAGCGTCGGCATTCACCAAGACCCGGGACCAGTGTGTTCGAGAGCAGAGTCAGCGTAATCAGTGGTGCACCTGGCAAAACCAACTGCAATTACAGAGCAGTGGACTGGTTGACTGAGGGTTCTCCCTCGCGAGTTGAAAGGGGCCAGATCAGCCTGGGACGAGGAGTAACCTATAGAACGAACAGGGGCAAAGAAGGTCTCGTGAGCAGCAGGTGCAGTCCAGAATCATTTAATTATCTATCTAACTGTCCTGAAACAAGTAGCATGGCGCCAAAAAATACGCGTGGAGGGAAAGGAAAAGCACCAGATATGGAGCAAGGAATTACAAAACAGACAGCGCTCCAGAAAGATGCAGCTAAAGGAAAAGACAAGAACAAAGACCCTGATGAAACCCCAGGTGAGAGCGGGGGGGTTACAAATGACACTGGGACACGAGGCAATCTCAGAAAAAGAGGTGGGGTAACAAATTTTGGGACTCCAGTAGGTGCTTGCAGTGAGAGCAATGCAGCTAATAATGCTAATGCTAATGTGGGGGCGACCTCAAAAACAATAACAGGCTATTTTACTCCGGTCGCTCAAAGCAGTGCAATCAGGCACTCGGGTATAACCACCATGGCCCATATAACTGCTCATATAACTGAGAAACCAAGTTGAAACCAAACCGAGCTGCAGAAAGAAAAAAGGAAAAAACCTTAGCTATACACAAGGCAAACACGCAGGGAAACCCTCTGTCAGTAGGCAGTGCTCAGGAGATTACCCTGGAAACCCGGTGGGGTGAGATAATGGAAACCCACGATCTCAATAAGGAAAATAATGAGTCAGCACAGGTAACACCTGTAATACCTGCAATATCCGAGGATCAAATCCAAGGACAAGAGAACATGTCAGAAACAGGAGGTGTGGCAAATGATGCAATGAGCTTATTGGCAATAAATGATACAGATATAGATGCGGATGCAGACACAGATACAGAGGCTTTGACAACTGATGCTCTAGTTCAGGAAATTATAGCAAGCAGTGGCCCAAGTGGTGCAGAAGATGTATTAGATAACTTTTACTCAGTCACTGATGGGTCAGACGATACCCCTGCTGAGTCGACCGAAGGAGAGGATGAGAATCTAACAGGAGCCAGTCCCGGCTCCAGCCCTGGGGGGAATAGCAGAGCCTCCCCCAATGAGAAGGATACAGTCATTAGGAGAAAAAGGATGTCAAGACGGCAAAGAGATACCCAATCTCAGGAGGAAATGTCCAGCAATCAGCGACGTATCAGCCGTGGAAATGCAACCACCCTAAACTGGGATTACTCCGCCACCCGGGGAACCTATCCGGAGCACGTCCCGCAGGGCGCCACGATGGGCCCTGAAGCCGAACCCCCCCCCTGGCAGCAGATACTAGACTCAATTAAACAGCTGCAAGAAGCAACAAAGACCGAGGGGAAGAAAAACCGACTGGCAACTAAGAACCTGCAATGCTCAGTCAAAAAGATTGCCTAGATCTGTGCTGATACCAAAACAAAAGTATCCCACCTCGAAGATCGTACTAGTACCTTAGAAGACCAGCAAGTGAGAGACGCGTCTAAAGTAAAGGGTCATGATCAGCAGTTAACAGACATCCAATGGAAATTGGAAGACCTAGAAAATCGCCAACGGCGGAATAATCTCAGGATCCTGGGCATAGAGGAAGGGAAGGAAGGGGATGACGTGAGAAGTTATGTTTTGAAACTACTGAAGGGCGCTTTCCCGGAGCTGAGCCATTGGGATTGGGACAAAGAAGTCCAACGAGTGCACAGATTTCCACTGTCTATGAAGAAAAACTTTGTCCCAGCTCAGGGTGGAAACCAAAAGCAACAGAGGCCTCGAGCTATCCTGATATTTTTGGGAAATTTTCTATTGAGGGAGGAAATCTACGCCAAAGCTAGACCAAATGCAAAACGCACATTCGACAATCAGTCCTTTTTCACAACTCCGGACTACTGTCACACGACAGTTGAGAGACGATGGAGACTGAGAGAACTATTGGAACCATGTCATCAAATGGGATTACAAGCATACCTCATGAACCCGGCCAGGCTGAAGATAATATACAAGTCTACGGTTAGAGTCTTCACCTCCGAAATACAGGCAAAGGCATACATAGACACCCTGAAAGAAGGAGGCTCTGTAAACACTATGACACTATTTAAAAAAAAAAAAAAAAAATGATGAGTACACAAGTATAATACACCATATACCATAAACGTACAAACAACGGGTGGAGGGCACAGGGAGATGGGCAGTCAGACACCACCATAGAGACCTTAGGTCTGCTTGCCTCAGTAGGAGGGAGGAAGGGGGTAGTGGGGGGGGTAGGAAGGGAGGGAAAGGGAGAAAACGGGGAAAAAAATCATCATCAAGGAGACATATAGAAGAAAGAGGAAAGTGAGAGGGGGAGGGGGGAAAAGAGAAAGAAAAGGGATGGGAATGTATTTTTTTTTCTTTTTATGCGGATAGTTACAATCAATATATGCGGATTGAATGATGCTAAGAAGCGAAGAGAATTTAAGGAGTATTTAAGGACAATATTCGCAGATATTGTGTGCATACAAGAGACCCATGTTGAGATAGCCCGCAAATTTTTGCTAGAACAGCTTGGCTACCAGTTATTATCATGTTCATCACAAGGGAGCAGGACTCGCGGGGTGGCAATATTGGCACGGGGTAGAATGGTGTCAGTAAAAAAACAAAAAGCAGATCCATATGGCAGGTGGGCTATGATCGAATGCAATGTACATGGACTTAGCTTTACTCTCTGCTCTATCTATGCACCCACAGTGCATAGATAGAGCTTACTGAGCACTGGTGTGGAGGAGAGCGGATCGCTGTATCCGCGCTGCTTATATCGCGCTATTGCAGGTTTTGTACCGTAGGACTGGCCGCATTCCATAGTCTGTTCTGCTGAGGCACCCGGAAGCAGACAGGCAGCCACAATAACCTATCAGAAGGCGCTGGACTCGCCCTTCCCTCCCGCCTCGTTCTGACGCCGGTGGTTAGCGCCGTTTGTGCAGAGGGCGTGGAGGGTCCGAGCCAGCTGCTTCCTGGAGTCCACCTGCAGCGCTCTAGTTGTTGGGACGCTGGGGGGGATATAAGGCACCAGAATCTGCAGTTCCTCGTGGTAAGTGGGCAGTGGCAGTGTCCCTACCGCTTTTTTAACTGCGCTACCGGCGTAACTGTGAGCAAGACTGATACGCTGCTACAGCGCTGTGATCACTTTTAATTCACTTTTTAAAACTTACTGAGCACTGGTGTGGAGGAGAGCGGGTCGCTGTATCCGAGCTGCTTATATCGCGCTATTGCAGGTTTTGTACCGTAGGACTGGCCGCATTCCATAGTCTGTTCTGCTGAGGCACCCGGAAGCAGACAGGCAGCCACAATAACCTATCAGAAGGCCTGGACTCGGCTCCCTGGTTCAATGAGGACATGCTGGTGGCTAAAGCAGCGTGCAAAAGGGCCGAAAGGCAATGGAGGTTTGCCTATTCCACCTCCTCCAAAGCAGAGTACATAGACTGCAGGCGTAGCTATCATAAGCTGCTACGAAAGGGCAAATCAATATACTTCTGCACTAAGATTGAAGAAGCCGAACAGTCCACCAAGGAACTCTTCTCAATCTACAAATCTATTGCTGTAGGGAAGCCTGCTGTGTGGCCCACGAAGCTCTGCACTACTGAGGGCTGCGACCGTATTGCAGAGTTTTTTGCTAACAAGGTCATCAACATCTACAACTCCTTTCCTCAGCGGGCAAACAACTGTCTCCCACGCGGGGAGGGTGTTAAAATTAAAGGAGAACGACAGCTCATCTCCTTTACCACCCCGCCTACTGAAGATCTAATCCGTATCTGCGGGTCAATAAAATCTGGCTCCCCAAGAGACCCGACGACTCCCAGTCGACTCAAGGGCAGTCTGCAAGTACTTGAACCCTATGTCCGCCATCTACTCGATTCCTCCTTCCAGTCCCAGAGTGTCCCCAAAGCTTGGAAGCAAGCAACTGTACTCCCCCTGCAAAAAAAAGCCAATGTGAATTTTGAGAAATTTGACAACCTCCGCCCCATCTCCCTCCTGCCCTACATGGCTAAAGTAGCGGAAAAAATAGCCAACGTGCAACTCATGCAGTTCGTGGAGGAGGCTTCGCTACTCCACGACTCGCAATTTGGCTTCCGTCCCCGTCATTCGACGGAATCGGCACTTCTTGTGGCGGTTGAAGCACTTCGGCAGGGTGTGGATGAGGGCCTAACCATGGCTTTGATCTCGCTCGATCTAAGCGCAGCATTCGACACTGTAGCACATGCCACCTTGCTACAGTGTCTGAATGAAGGTGGGGTTACTGGCGCTGCGCTTGGCTGGATCAAGTCCTTCCTGTCTGACAGGTGTTTTCAGGTCAGGCTGGGTGAATGTTATTCGAGGGAGATTGAGTTGGGCCAGGGCGTGCCTCAGGGTTCGTCCCTGAGCCCAACCCTATTCAATATCTACGTCTCCCCCCTAGCGGCCATCGTGGAGGGACACGGCCTTCGCCTGGTGTCCTACGCCGACGACACGCAGTTGGTCGTCTCCCTGTCGCGTGCCCCCGGTCTTGCAGCGGACATCTTCAGGAACTGCATGCAAGACCTTGCAGCCTGGATGTCCGCAAACTGTTTAAAGTTGAACGGTAGCAAGACCGAGGTGCTCGTGGTGGGGGGTAGGCCTTCTGCGTGGTCGTCGGCGTGGTGGCCACCCTGCCTGGGGGAGGTCCCCATTCCTTGCCTAGAGGCCAGGAACCTTGGCGTGTGGCTGGATAAAGACCTTGCCTTTGGTCCCCAGGTCAGCCGGGTGACAGGGATGTGTTTCGGTGTCCTAAGAGCCTTAAGGAAAGTACTAGATCTGCTTCCCATCTCTGCTCGAAGGACCCTGGTGCACGCCTTGGTCACCTCGCGTCTCGACTATGGGAATTTGCTGTATCTGGGGGCCACGAGCAAGGTCATGGGCCGCCTCCAAGTGCTTCAAAATGCCGCAGCGCGGCTTGTGCTCAGACTCCCCAGGAGGTCACCCTCCAAACCCGCCCTTCAAGCTCTCCACTGGCTTCCTATGGAGAAGAGGGTTGAGTTCAAGGCCCTCTCAACATGCCATCGTATTCTGAGTGGCAAAGCCCCTGTACCACTTCAGAGTCTGGTGACCCACTATGAGCCCACTCGTAACCTACGGTCCTCTCAGTCAGGGCTACTAAGGGTACCCAGAGCAAGAAAGGCACGCATGGGAGGGAGATCTTTCAGACATCTTGCCTCCAGATGTTGGAATGTCTTACCATTAGAACTGCGTCTTGAACCATCCGAAATCCTGTTCAGGAAAAAGCTTAAAACTCACCTTTTTAGCAGGTAGCCTTAGAGGGAGGGGGGGGCGGCAACCACTCACTTATCACAGCACGGGGACACGCCAGTGGCGTCACCAGGCGCTTTACAAATGCCCTATAATAATAATAATAATAGTAGATGACCCAGAGACCCTAGATCATGTTAATGCAGAATTGTCAAATTGGCCCACACCTATCATAGTATGTGGCGACTTGAATATAAATGGGCTAAACGGTTTGTGGAAAAACGACCCGGCTAGGTTTCTGGGCCGAAAAAAGAGAAGCCATAGGGCTCTAATACAGATGATACAGGACAACAGGCTTATTGATATATGGGAGCAGCAAAACATTGGCGGATGGGGGAGTACATATTATTCAATGCCACACAAATCTTTAGCTAGATTGGATTATTTTTTGATCTCACCAGCATTAACATCTATCATTAAAATTAGAAAATTACCAAGGGTGATGTCGGATCATAATCCTCTGGCCATAGATATATCCACTACAAATTTACAAAAAGAAAAATTTACCTGGACTTTCGTATGTGGCTCAGATGGCCTCCTGGCTAAAAGAATTTTTCAGAACAAACAGAGGCTTCGCCTCTCCCGCAATAATATGGGACACTATGAAGGCTGGTATAAGAGGTGAAACCATTAGCTTCTCAATGAGGAGAAAAAGGATAGAGAAAGAGGAAATAGAGAGTAAGCTAAGAACAATAGCTGTCATTGAAGAGGAGTTAACGGAAGCAATCAGGGCTAAACACGATGTAACAGGGATATTACAAAAATTGAGCATAGCAAAAGCAGCAGTAGGCGAGGTATTGGCAGTCAAAGCTGCAGGAAAGTATATGGCATGGAAGCAGGACCAATACGAGTACAGCGAACAGATCGGTCGCATATTAGCCATTAGAACACGCCAGGCAGCAACTAAAGGGGAAATTTCACAAATTATCTCTGAGGCAGGGCTCTCAGCTACGACACCAAGAGATATATGCCTAATTTTCCAAACTTATATAATCTTGATAATAATGCCGAAATCGGGGAGATAGAAAGATACCTAGAAAGTGCACAAGTCGAGAGGTTTACTACGGCAGATAAAGAAGGGTTGGAAAAGATTTTACTCTGGAGGAAATACAGCTAGCAATTAAAGATGTACCTGCTGGAAAAGCCGTGGGCCCTGTTGCATTCCGTTGGAATTCTACAAAATCTTCTTACCAAATCTGGCAGAGGATATATTTCAGCTCATGGTTTCAACACAGAAAAGAGCAGTACCCCCAAAATCTTGGGGTGAGGCTACCATGGTAGTCTTCCTGAAAAAGAACAAACCCCCAACAGACCCCGGGTCTTATCGGCCCATAAGCTTGATGAACAGCGATACGAAGATCTTTTCAAAGATATTAGCCAACAGAATAAGTTTGATCATCGGTAAAATCATATCCCCTAGACAACATGGGTTTATTCCGGGCAGGGGCACGGCAGATCACATCAGAAGAGTGTGCACCATGTTTGATGGGACGGCTGCCTCACGAGACCCTATGGCTTTAATATTGTTAGATGCTGAGAAAGCATTTGATAGGGTCTCGTGGGGCTTCCTCTGGGCAGCACTAGCAAAGGCAAATATTGGCGATGTTTGTATCAAGGCACTAAGTGTTTTATATGTAAATCCGACAATAAGACTCAGGATAATGGGAGAACAGAGTGGGACTATAAACATCGAAAGAGGAACTAGGCAAGGATGCCCATGTTCCCCTCTGCTCTTCTCCTTTTATATAGATGCCTTTATCAGAAGGATAGAGCTAAATAGGAACATCATACCAATTTTACTGAATGGTTACGAAACGAAAATTCTAGGTTATGCTGACGATCTAGCCATAACATCTGCGGACCCGGCCAGTGTGCTCTTGGAGATAGAAAGAGAAGCTAACATATACGGGGCACTGTCGGGCTATAAATTAAATCAGAGTAAAATTCAAATTGTAATTAACAAAAAAATAACGATGGTAGACCAAAGGATAACGGACTCTACAGTATATCTAGGTGTAACAATAACCTCGGATCTCTCTAAGATAGTGGAAATGAACCTAGGGCCGCTTATTAAAAAGACTAAGAATGATCTAGATAGATTAAATAATCTACACTTAACAATAATCGGACGGTGTAACTTAATAAAAATGACATTCTTGCCTAAAGTTTTATACTTGTTTCGGACAATCCCATTGAAATTTAATAACAAATGGCTTGAGGAAATAGAGAGAGTAACAAACCGCTTCATCTGGGCCAAGGGCAGAACACGTCGAGCACTAAAATATCTATCTCTGCCAAGGGAGAGAGGAGGCCTCGCGGCTCCCGACTTTAAGGCCTATTACTTGGCAACTGTTCTACAATGTCTCAGAGGGTTAGTAGGTGGGAGCATGGAGGACCAGTGGAGAGGGCGAGAAAGTTTCCCTGACATATATGAGTTATTAATCAAGGGCTCTAACAACTGGCTTCTTACATTCAATGAAGCCAGCTACTACAAAAAAGTTAAGTTTAAGACTCTCGGAACAGCAATATCAATCTGGTCTGCCCTCAAGAAGAAAATAAAAATGGGGAGGATGAATTATTACACACCTCTGTATAAGAACCAACTTTTACCGGGGATAATTCACGACCAGGTAATGAAAAAGTGGGATACATTGGGAGTGAAAACTATCGGGGACCTCACAGACATGACAGGTTTTATGACATTTACGCACTTACAACAGCTATATAATATAGACCGTAGAGACTTCTTTAAGTATTTACAAATTAGATCTATGTTGGCAAAAAAGCAGAGAGGGGATATTAATTGTAAAAGGGTGGAAATTATGGAATTATTAAGAGAACAGAAGGGCTGCTCGATATCCCAGATTTATAGTGAGATAATCCAGCTTAAGGAGGATGACTGTGGAAAGGTCATACAAAAATGGAATACCAAGCTAAATTTAACTGGTAAAGAGGTTGAAAAATCGCTCAGGTTGCTAAACTCAGTGCTAAAAGTAACTAACCTACAAGCCCAGCAATACAAGACCCTATTTGAGCTCTACTATACACCGTATAGAATTGCTCAATGGGGCGGAACTACGGGGGTTGTCTGCCCTAGATGCCAGGCAACACAGGCGGATACCATACACATGTTCGCTGCCTGCCCAGCCCTGGACTTATTTAAAAACTCAATAGAGAAATTCTTTGACAAAGAACTAGGGATCAATATTAGCATTACGAATGAAGTTATGGTCTTAGGGATCACCAGGGATGATATAGAAATATACCATTCAGAATTTGTGTATCTAGCAATGACGCTAAGTCGGTTATGCATTGCTACGATGTGGAAAGACCCTAACCCGCCAACATTCCAACAATGGCTAGCACGGTTGTTAGCTATATATGTATTAGAGAAAGCAATGTATGATAAAAAGGGACGGACAGCAAAACAACTGGGGAAAAGAATATGGGCTCCTATAATCGAATGGAAACAAAGGCTGGAAAATTGCTAGAAATCCGAATTAGTTGCGTGCCCTTTTCTCTTTTTGTCTTCTACTGTTTTTGTCTTTTCAATTCCCATCCCTCCCTCTCTTCTATTTTTATATCATAACTCAATGTAAATAGATAATATATGTAGAATGTTGTCCCAACATGAGGAGAAATACTGTATAATTTAACCAAAATGTATTTTTCTTTTTTCATGTATATAAGATTTCGATATATGAAATGATGGTAATCACCGAAGAATGAAAAGGGGGGGCCCTCGGCCCCCCCGCACGCATGGCGGCGCGGCGACCGCCTCACCCCCTCTCCCCTTGGGTCCTTCGACGGTGGGGGCGTGCCCTGGGGGCGCGGCCCACCGCCGATTGGCCGGCGCCCCTCCTGACCCGGAATCAATGGACTGGTTCCGGGTCGGGGGGGGCGGGCGTTAGGAGGGGCCATCCGGCCCCTCGGGAATAAGAGGTAGGGAGCGCCCAGGAGACCCCCTTGTCCCTGAGCGCTCCCTCGCTGAACGTTGTGCCCCGCGTTCGGGGCTTCTTTGTTTTGGTAATTTTCTCCGTTTATTTTTCAGGTTCAAGATCGAGCACCGGGAACTGCCTGCCCGAGCGGAGTCCATCAGCGGAGAGGTCTCACGAGCCAGAGCGGGCGGAGTTCATGCGAGGCGCCACACTGGGGCGAGCGGGCACCGTGAATCGGAGCGGCTAGGGAGCTGCGCCGCATTGGAGCAAGTCGGCCGCATTGGGGCAAGTCGGTATTGCAGTTGAGGGACCGGCGCGTGAAGAGGTATTTGGACGGGGTGGGGCGCTGCATCGGGGAGCTGTGAGCCAGACGAAGGTTTTCGTCGAGAGAGACAGGCATACACTGCTTGCGGACCCGGGCAGCACCGGTAGCTTAACGAAGGGGCTGAGACTTCTTTGTTGGGCGCTACGAGGGATTTCCCGCCTTCGGGGGTAATAGAAGGCAGGGGACACAGTAATTGTTTTCAGAACGCCCGATTTGCGCGGTTTATTTCTAGCGCGTAATCGGAGGCAGGGGACACAACAGCTGTTTTGTGAAAAATCCGGATTTGTGCAGTCTATTTCTCGCGCGTAGGGCCACAGCCTTGTTTAATAAGTTCTACGCTGTGAGGAAAGTGAAGCAGGGTCGACCAGGGCAGCCCCTGGATGGGAGACCCCTTACAGAAAGTGTACAATTAAGGATATATAATTATTCTTGCCTGGAAGGTGTATTATAGCGATATTTGTGACATTTCACAACTGTTTCCATAAAGTGATCTGAGACTTCTTAATTAATTTAATTGTACAGAACAGTGATTTGGCTTTTATAACTGTTTATCATGCCTGTTTTGCATTAAGTATTTCGCCGTTGTGACTTTGAGCAACAAGTACATTTACTGTTATTGCAGAACTATTCTGGCCTTGAAGGAGTGTTAATTTACTGTGCTGATACAACTGAATGTAGTGGTGCACAGCACCAGGAAGGTCAACAGGGGAGGGTTCAAGCCTTCACTGTATTTAACCTGGGTTTCCTAATTCTGCTCCTGCCTTTATCACACGGTGTTAACACATCTCTCTATTCCAGGTATTTTAACGTCACTATTGGTGCAATTCACTCATTTGAGAGGACGTAAGGACGTAAGGTCAGTCGGCACGCAACCTGGTGTTGGGCTTCACCGCAGACGAATATCGCCGGCGAGTACGCAGGACTGGTCGGTAAGAGGGGCACGGGGGGCTGGCATTCATCGCTCCTGGTGGCCGCCGGGTGGGTCTACATTAGGTTTACTCACCCCTTACATAAGCGGACAAGCCGCTGGTGTTGCGGTCGCCGTTGCATGGTGCTGAAAGCCCCCTGGTGACCCTCCATCTGTAAGGTACACACAGCTGACCTGTTGGGAACTAAGTAGGCAGCGGGTGTTTTTTTTGGGGGTTAGCATCATGCCAGGTCCAAGGGGTGGAAAAAGGGGGTCCAACATGGAGGCTATGATGCGGGCTATGATGCGGGAGATGAGCGACATTAAACAACAGCTAGGACAAATTAAGGAGCGGGAAGCCCGGTTGGAGGATAGAGATGGCGAGGCACCGGGCCCGTCCGGGAGACCGGTCCGCAAGAGGGTGGCACCAGTGCCAAGAGGGGAATTTGTCACCCCGCAAGGGAAACCGAGGTCCAAAAGACCCAGGGAGGCGGTCCCCACCCCAGGCCCAGGGGATCCGTTACCCGCCGCACCGCCCGCGGTGGTCCCACCCCCGCATGTGCCTACACCCATTGCCCCTGTGGTGCCGGTGCCGGCAGGTCAACCAGTAGACGCTGGGGCTGCTTCCGCACCGGTGCCCACAATCCCGGGTACAGGCGGCCCACACCCGGCGCCCGCTCTGCCAGCTTTGCCAGGACCACTGGGCATAACCCCAGTGGTACCTGTTGTCCCGGGGGGTAACGTAGATTCAATGCCACCCGAATTGTTGTCTCAGTTAACGGCCATGATGCCATGGCTCCAAAAAGGAGGAGCCTTCCCGAATTCTGCAGACCATGCGGCAGAGGCGGCAAGGTTCGTAGAAAAAATCAGATCGGCACCGATCGCCGACAGTGTTGCATTGCCAATTTCTTCTCCCCTTGCAGGTCCAAGTGTTCCTCAGCTGGACGGAGTACAAGGGCAGCCGCCCTCGGTGCCCGCACTTGGTAAGGAAGTGGCATTGCCACTCTTGGGGGATGGTGTAGTACCTTCCAGGAGCGAGAATCTAGCTCAACATGTGTCTTTAGCTGTTAAAGAAATGATTTGGGCTGATAAATATGTGTACATTTATTCTTTATTATTGGATAATAGGGAAATGGAGCAGGCAAAAGCACTGAAAGAGTGGATGCTTCCAAGTGAATGGAGGGCGCAGTGTACTAGATTCAGGGTTGAGGAAAATCTCAATAATTGGATGCAAGCATGGGCCGTTTTCACTGCAGTTAAGGCTGAGCGTCCTCCAGATCTGCAGGCTGCATTGGCTTGCTACTCGAGCAGGATTGTGGGGTGGAGTCAACAGTATTCTGGGGAAGCATGGAAGGGTTATGATGTGAATTTTAGGAAGGCATTGGAATTCAATAGATCATTACCATGGGACTCGGTAGATTCCATGGCCTGGCACAAACAGTTCTCTGACACTGCACCTCCCCCTCAGTTCGGTGCGGGCAAGGTGTTCACTAGACCGCAGCAGCCCTTTCGGCCCCCCCAAACGAGTGAAGTACCTGGGAAATTTAGGGCAGGTGGGCCAGAGAAGAAAGGGGTGTGCTGGGACTTTAATAAGCGTACCTGCACAAGGGCCGCGTGTAAGTTTAGGCACGCATGTGCCTCCTGTGGGCACCCCTCTCATCCAGAATCTACCTGTAGGTCCAAGCAAGGTAACACGGGACAGAGGGGTAGGGGAAAGCCACTATAAGTCAGACAGGTCACGCCCCCCCACTCCAGTGGATGTGGTGGCAATGATTCCATTGTTGAACAGATACCCTGACCACAAAGTGGCCACCCTACTCCAGGAAGGTTTTTCTAAAGGTTTTAGGATCCCGGCCGGGGGATACACAGGCAGTGCGCACTGTAGAAATCAATTATCAGTCACACACAATCCGGCTGTTGTGGCCGCCAAAATTGACAAGGAGCTTTCCTTAGGCAGGATATCTGGCCCTTTTTCTGCAGTGCCAGTACACAATTTTGTGTGTTCCCCACTGGGAGTTGTCCCCAAGAAAGAGAAGGGGCAATTCAGATTGATTCATAACCTATCAGCGCCAAAGGGGGCCTCACTCAATGATGCCATTGACGAAGGTATCTGTAGTGTGAAGTACGCCTCTTTTGATCAGGCTGTGACCTTATTACAGGCCACTGGACCCGGGGCGCTGATGGCGAAATCAGACATAGAGTCCGCCTTCCGCCTCCTCCCAGTCCACCCGGCGGACCAACATCTTTTAGGTTTCACCTTTAGGGATAGGTTCTACATGGACAAATGCATGCCTATGGGTTGTTCTATTTCTTGCGCCTACTTTGAGATGTTTAGTTCATTTCTTGAATGGGCCATGAGACAGGTGACAGGCCATCAAAGGGTCATGCATTACTTAGATGATTTCCTCTTCCTCGGTACAGCGGGTTCTCAGGAGTGCGCACTAGCATTGCAGGAATTTTGCGTGCTCATGCGGGCTTTTGGGGTCCCGCTTGCGCCTGGGAAAACGGTGGGCCCGACCACCTGCTTGGAATTTCTGGGCATCGAGATTGACTCAATGGAGAAATGTTTTAGACTACCTAAGGACAAGGTGCGCAAATTCAAGACGTCGCTACAGTTATGCCTCCGGAAGGAGAAGGTCACTTTGCAGCAATTACAGGAGGTGGTAGGGCAACTGAATTTCGCACTAAGAATCATCCCAATGGCTCGCCCCTTCTCTCGCTCCATCGCGCACGCGATGAAGGGGCTGAGAGAAAAGCACCACCGCACGCGCCTATCGTCTGAAATTCGCCAGGATATGCTTATTTGGATGGCATTCCTGGAGGATTTTAACGGTAGGGTGGTCTGGCCCGGTCCGCTCACTACGTCAGCGGAGTTAGGACTATGGACTGATGCGGCCGGTAGTGTGGGCTTTGGTGCCATCCTAGGGAATAGGTGGGTCGCTCAACAATGGCCAGAAGAATGGAACACATGGGGTTTGCTCGGCAACATTGGCTTCCTGGAACTTTTTCCAATATGGGTGGCACTGATGGTTTGGCCCGAACACCTATGTAACCAATCAGTGGTGTTTTGGTCAGATAACATGACAGTGGTGGAATGTATCAATCAGCAGGGGGCGCGGTGTCCTTTCATACTTCGTCTAATCAAAGAGATTGTTCTGCGGTGCCTTAAACTGAATGCTAATTTTAGAGCCAAACATGTCCCTGGTGTTTTAAACAATGCTGCTGACTCCCTTTCTCGCTTCAAAATGCAGGTTTTCAGGGAACATCTCCCCACAGCAGACCCCTCGCCAGCACACTTCCCAGCGGTACTTTGGCAGATTGGTGCCCCAGATTACAAGACCTCGTGGTCGCTAGCTTAGCCCCCAGGACCAAGACGGCGTACGAAGGGGCGTTTCTGTCTTATTGTTCTTTCTTGGGGCCGCAGTGGGAAGTGCTTTGGGCGAAGGAGGATGGGTTTGCAGCCTATTTAGAATGGATGCACAAAGAGGGGCGCTCAGTGGCAGCGGCAACTAGACATAGGGCAGCAGTGTCATTCTTCGCTCAAGCTAGGGGCTGCCGGGATCCCACCAATACATTTATGATACGCAAGGCTTTAAGGGGATGGCGCCGTATTCAGGGACACCAGAAGGATAAGAGGAAGCCCATGGGGTTGGCCCGGCTAACAGCCTTACTGGGCACGCTGGAGATTGTTTGTAACTCAGAGTGGGAAGTGCTTCTTTTTAGGGCGGCATTCTCCCTGGCATTTTATGGGGCACTGAGAATTAGTGAACTTGTGGCAGGATCTAAGGCTGACATACTAGGTGGCTTGCAGAAGGCTGGGGTGACGATAAGGGGTGACACCATGTGGGTGATTATCCAGAAATCAAAGACCGATCAAGAAGCTAGGGGTCACACCATAGTTCTGCAGCGGGCCCCCGCCAACCCGTGCTGCCCGGTGAGGCACGTGGAATCACTCATGGGATTATTGGTCGGGTCTGCAGGCAGGGCGTTGCTCTGTCACGCCGACGGGAGCCCCTTGACCAGGTATCAATTCAGGAGAGTGTTCGAAATAGGGGTTACAAAAGCGGGTCTTGATCCTAGAGATTTTGGATCTCATTCCTTCAGGATTGGGGCAGCAACTGAGGCGGTGGCGGGGGGCCTCCCAGTGGAAAGAGTGAAGACAATTGGGAGGTGGTCGTCAGACTGCTATAAACGTTATGTTCGGATTGACATGCTATGATTACCTGTCACTCACGCTTGGTCTCTTTTCCGCTCTCTTACAGTTTCTCAGACCTGTTACGCAGGGGAGGAATTTGTCGTCGGGCACCGCCAATATTCATCGGCACGGAGCGGCGACCAGGAACCAACAAAGAACAATGTCTGGATTGTTGGTCATTCATATGTGAAGCGAGCGGAATGTGTCTTCCTGTCAGGTGACAGGAAGGAAAGGGCGGCACAACTAGGGTTGAATATCACGTTCTTTGGCAGAGGAGGGTTGTGTCTTCACGAGTTTAGGGGATTCTTCCAAGGGCTGTTAGCACGCCAGCGGGCTCCACCGTCAGTGGTGATACTTCACCTTGGGGAGAACGATTTGGCAACACTGGGCAGGCGCATCTTGATTGAGGAGATTATCTCAACAGCGGGGTGGATAGCGAGGACCTGCCCCGGGTGCACACTAGTATGGTCACAACTAATACCTCGACTTCAGTGGCGGGGGGGCGATTCAGTCAGGGCGTTGAATCACTCGGTAAAGAGGATCAACACACGGTTGGATAGGTTGTTCCGAACCCCCGTGTTACAGTCAATACCTCATGGGTGCATCTGGGGTCAAAAGTATTACTTGAAGGACGGGGTTCATCTGACAGAAGAGGGTAATGTCCTATGGGCTGACAATATCTGGGCTTGGCTAGAGGGCTGGGGTAGGAGGATGTGTCCTTAGATAGGGGCTAGAGGGGGAGGCCAGATCGTCGGTTAACAATACTGGCCTGTGGCGGTAAGGTCATTATCGGTGAGCACATATTTGAGGTCTGAGGGGGCGGGCATCATCCTATGGAGGTTCCCGCCCAGGGGGAGGGGCCTGCGGGCCACTCCCAGTACTCCAGGGGCAAGGTAAGATGCAAAGGAGCGCGGGTAGGAGTAGTTCACGCTTTCCTTAGGCTGGTAGCCACCCCGCGCGCGTGGACTCATGACGCCACCGGCGCAGAGTAAGGGCCCTCCTTTAGTGGGTAAATGGAGTTTGGGGCGTAGACCGGGCAATTCCCGGGGTAACACTGCGCATGCGCACTTCTAAGGGGAAGGCGCAGCTTGTAGGACCTGACACCGGTAGTGACCCTGCCATATGGCCAGAAATGTACAAAAATCAAGATAGGATGTTTAGTTAAGCTAGGAACAACTTGTATTAGAGTTTTGTTAAGGTCAGGCTCTCAAACTTGTTGATAACGATTGTATAACTGAATGTCCTGCTGATTTTTGTATTTCATTGTTGATTATGCAATTAAAACCCTTTTTTAATTTCATACTTTAATAAATACGGCCGGGCGACTAGCGCCCGCCTTCCAAAAAGTAAACACGTCTCGTGTCCACGTTCCTTGGTGTTGGGTGCCGGATTGGGGGGGAGGCGGCAGCTAGTCGCTGACCATGTGAAAAGGGGGGGCCCTCGGCCCCCCCGCACGCATGGCGGCGCGGCGACCGCCTCACCCCCTCTCCCCTTGGGTCCTTCGACGGTGGGGGCGTGCCCTGGGGGCGCGGCCCACCGCCGATTGGCCGGCGCCCCTCCTGACCCGGAATCAATGGACTGGTTCCGGGTCGGGGGGGGCGGGCGTTAGGAGGGGCCATCCGGCCCCTCGGGAATAAGAGGTAGGGAGCGCCCAGGAGACCCCCTTGTCCCTGAGCGCTCCCTCGCTGAACGTTGTGCCCCGCGTTCGGGGCTTCTTTGTTTCCCACCCACCATCCCTTGGTACAAAGTTTAAGCAGCGTTATGTCCGGTCTAATGGTAAGTTTCATAGGTATAGACCACGGGAGAGAGTAGGCTGTTGTTGTATTTTGTGATCTGTTGTCAGGCCTTTTTTCCCTTTGTAGAAAAATGATGTGTGAAGTGAACTATATTGGAAGATATGCGTCTTTAGGCCTTTTTCCCTTTGTAGATATACGTATATATGGTGATTATGAGCAACATGCGTGAACCGAATTGTAATTTTATGCCATGTGTCGTTAGGCCTTTTTTCCCCTTTAGCTATGCGTGGATACTGCTATTTTATTAGCCAGTGTAGTTGTCCTTTAGACTTTTTTCCATAGGTCGTCGTATTTATTAGGTATGGGGCATGCGGTAAGGTCATTATCGGTGAGCACATATTTGAGGTCTGAGGGGGCGGGCATCATCCTATGGAGGTTCCCGCCCAGGGGGAGGGGCCTGCGGGCCACTCCCAGTACTCCAGGGGCAAGGTAAGATGCAAAGGAGCGCGGGTAGGAGTAGTTCACGCTTTCCTTAGGCTGGTAGCCACCCCGCGCGCGTGGACTCATGACGCCACCGGCGCAGAGTAAGGGCCCTCCTTTAGTGGGTAAATGGAGTTTGGGGCGTAGACCGGGCAATTCCCGGGGTAACACTGCGCATGCGCACTTCTAAGGGGAAGGCGCAGCTTGTAGGACCTGACACCGGTAGTGACCCTGCCATATGGCCAGAAATGTACAAAAATCAAGATAGGATGTTTAGTTAAGCTAGGAACAACTTGTATTAGAGTTTTGTTAAGGTCAGGCTCTCAAACTTGTTGATAACGATTGTATAACTGAATGTCCTGCTGATTTTTGTATTTCATTGTTGATTATGCAATTAAAACCCTTTTTTAATTTCATACTTTAATAAATACGGCCGGGCGACTAGCGCCCGCCTTCCAAAAAGTAAACACGTCTCGTGTCCACGTTCCTTGGTGTTGGGTGCCGGATTGGGGGGGAGGCGGCAGCTAGTCGCTGACCATGTGAAATGTATTATGTCTGACGATGATGAAATAAAAAAAAAAAAAGAGACACGAATCGTGATCCCCAGCTCTCGAGTCAGCACCTCTGTCTACTCCGCCACTTCCTCTCCACTCCTGTGAGACTTCTAATGGAGCTCTTTCCTCCGTCCCATACAGTGATTGATAAAAACAGCTTACTATTCATTACATAAGCGAGATCAATGCATTAACAATGCTTATTCTTTCCTGAGACCAACATGCATGTCATGGCAGTCCTGGGATGACAAAAGAAGATTAATGTCCCCAATGTTCAGGAACATAGATTTTATTTTGTTTTTGAGGTTTTCTCGGAAAAATACAAAAAAATCTCCCCACCTCACCCTGCAGCCATGGAAGGTGGGGCATCGGCCACCCCAGCTGTTGGCATTACACACACAATATGAAGTGTCATGCTGTCTTCAGATTGTCACACTGCTCAGGTAAACAAGACTAAAACCTCACATACATGCAGGACATGTTTCATACCTGCTATGCGGGGCAGAACAGCAAACAAAACAAATATGTACGCAACATCCCATAGTGTACCTTTATGTGCTATGGCATCTCTGAACAGTGATGTATGGTGTGTGACATAAAAAAGACCTTAGGACAGCAGTCTCCTGCAAGACGACAAACTCTAGGAAATTGAACACACTCATCCCGAGTGCAACAACTGTGCATGAGTTCCTTCAAAGAGCATTCAAGGCAGAGGTTTTCATTTTTGGTTAATCTTATGAAACACGGTTTTAAACTCTCACTCTCTCTGTTTCCTCAGACTGCACAACAAACTTCATTCTTTATAAAGTTAGCATCCTAGCCATGATAACATTAATCTGGTTCACTGCCTTTCGAATCTCACACGAAATTCTCAAACCATGAGCTTTTTACCTGAAGCGCTATGCAGCATTTCAACCCCTATTTGCCATCCTGGTTTTGGGATTCTAGAAGTCATGCAATCTGAACCTGCCCACTGGTGGCAAAGACAAGTACAGCGCACCTTTTAAAATGAGGTCAGGAAAGGAATTCTGCAGGTGACGTGTGGTCTATGCAATATGGTTTACTTGTCAGCTGGAGCCTCTGGCATTGGCATGGGCATTTCAAGGAGATCCAATTCACCAAGTGTTAATAGATTTTGCAGATAAAAGTGAAAGCACAGTTTGTACCTGTTCAAATATCATGGTCATATCTTTGACAGTTCCTGCAGGACCGTGAGAAAGTCCAGAGCTTTGGACAAGTTAAACCTTTCAGGATATCAGAAGAGCGTCTCTGTACACTGACTTAGCAAGAGCATCCCAGTTTTTCCCCGATTTAGGTGTTCAAGCAAGCATTGGACGAGCAAGAAAAATCCAGTGCAAGACCACTTCTCAGTAAGATTTCTCATCAAGTGCTGTTGCAGATGGTCGCGACCGCTCACGTTGAGAAACCATCCGTTCATGCTGAGGAAGCTGTCCCTCGAGTAGAAAATCTACTCGAGCGGCAGAAAGAAGCAGCACCCTCTTTGCTATGTATGATGCTGTTTGCACTGATTTTCCAGCTCGGGACAAACACCTGATGCTAAAAATCAGCACGAACGGCGTGACCTAATACACTTGGTGGTGACAGGCTGCGCTATATAAGTATACCACAATACCACAATACCACTCCTCCGTTTGCGGAACTCTGCATAGCGTGGCTGAGTTTTATGGTCACTTTGAGCAGTTCCTTTACACAGAACTCCGTGAACTCTGCCCAGGCCTAGCCTCCGGGTGACCCATCTCTGGGCAGACACGGAGATGGAAAGACTGCGATTGCCCCTCTTGAAATGCTAATACTTAGAGCTTCCAACTCTCCCAAGCAGCGGCCCCCCTGGGTCCCCAACAGGACACCCCATTAAAACCACAGCTAGAGCATTACCTAATTGGTGACCGGCTCCCCCTCCAGTTCTGTATCTGCCTCCCTCCCACCAAGTGATGGCCTCTAACCCAGTCCGGGTGGCGACAGCAGCGGCTTGGAAGGAGGCAGACAGGTTGGTGGGCGTGCAGGCCCGGACTGACCGTTGCGGGCACCGGGCAATCCCCCAGTGCACTGCAAGGGTGGGGCTGGTTTTGGGTCCTGGGGGCCGTTTTTGTTACAGGGCCGTTTTTGCAGAATAGCTGCAAAATCGGCCCTGTAACAAAATCGTCCGAAAACCGACCCCAGCAAAGAGCTCGGTCGCCCCCCCAGGGGGCCGGCCAAGCACTTTGCCAGGGCCGGTTTTGGTTCTCAGTGCGGCCCTGTGAGCATGCCTCTGTTCCTACACCTGAAGGCGACATTATGGTACAATTTGGCCCCAACATATTGGGAGCTTACCAATTTACTGGGAATCCTAGAACGCAAGAGGGCTGCATTGTGCAGACCAAATGTATGATGGTAACCTACTTAGCTTTCTTGCCACACTGAATGGAATTCGGTTCTCCATTCCACGGACCACTGGTGTTACCAAACTTCCTACCTCACCTGTCCTACAATACCTCCACACTCTGGGATGTTATGGGGGAGTGGTCTCTGGTCTCTTAGGGGTCATGATTAAATTCTACCATTATGGACCCTCGAGAATGACAACACGAATGTTGTGGCAAACAACGCTAGTCAAAGCCTACTCGCTGGAGGCCTGGGTGTCACTTTTGGCTGGGCACGACAGAACTGTCTGGGAATCTTGACTCAAATTTCCAGATTTCGAAATCCTTCATAAATGGTATTGGTCGCCATGGAAGCTTAAGTGGGCCAAGCTGCTACTCCATCAAAGATGATCGAGATGTGGCACGGACTGTGATCTGCTCCACATGGTCGTACCTGGGACTTGAGAGCTACTGGACAAACACATGGGGGCAGATTTACAAGCCCCTTGCGCCATTTTTGCGTCATTTTTAACATGTTAAAAACGACGCAAAAGTGGCGCAAGGGCCTTGTAAATCAGCCCCATGGTTCCTGCTCCGCCGTCATTGCCTGTCCCAATTTCCTCTTCCTCTCATCAACTTGCTATTCTGCATGACACCTCTGACCTTGCAGACCTGACAGCCCACTAACACCAGTGGGTGGCAACTGCCTTTGCTTTGTGAAGCTCTGCATCCTCCGGCACTGTAGGCAACCTACTGTACCTACCTGCAATTAATGGAGAAGAGAACTCCACAGGGTAGTCAGCCACAATCTCATGATGTATAAATTCACTGACAACCTGGACACATTTGAGGTGATCTCGGGCTGCTTCCTCACAACTGATGAAACAGCCCGACAAGAGCTGATCACCATTAAGTCACCAACAGAGTCACACTCAACTTTGCTACACCCAGACCCACCCCTACTCGGTCTTTGCATCTAGAACAACATTCACAGTGTCTCCTCCCACAGGGACACCACCCTCCCGCACCCTCCAAAACCCCATGTGACACCCACCCTCCCAGGTATGAGACCCACTATTGCATACCTCCCCAATGATCTTACTGCTTGAAACCATTACTGCATGGCTCCCTGCGACATGACAGAGATGAGTTCCTGTGCTCCCTGTATAGGACCCAGCACTCAGTCCCCACTCAATTAACAATGGAAGTGGGCTATTTCCATGCTGAAAGCCTTATATGCACCCAGCAGGTCTCCCAAAACGTACGTACATAATGTTTGTACGATGTTCATAATGTACGTATGTACCCAATAAAATCCAAATAAACAAATGTTGCACACAAAAAAGAATAATGCATAGGATTTTAACTTTCTCTCAAACACACAATTGTTTTAATAAAATGTTGCTTCATTGATTGGAGTTTCATCTAAATCAATTTGTATGCTCACTATTTGCCTTTGGATGCATCCCACTATATTTCATTTAATAAACTTGAAGCTTAAGGAGCATTCTAATATTTTTACCTGAAACACATGTAAGACTTTGGTAAGATTGATCAACCAAAGATAGCCTTTAATAAAGATAAAAGAGTTAGGTCCTATGTGCGAGAAGTTGGCCTGGTATATAATGTTCACTAATTAAAGTGGGCACCTTGCACCAGTCCAAACGACCCTTATTGATGATTAGGTCAAAGACAACCTTTATAGAAATCTATCCTAGTGGTAGCTGTGGAGAGTAGCCCTCAGGCTAAGTCTCGAAGGAATGTAAAACAGCTTGTTTTAGAGCTCCTGAATAACCAAAAGAAAGGAGAACCACATCAGAGATATATAAAATATATGTACTCATTACTAAACACTCTCTAGTAACCTCTATATGAGATTAGAGCACAAGGCACACAATTATTAATCAATAGAACGACAGTAAAAAGCACAATACACAGGTGGCTCCAAGGGGACACCAAACCATATACTAAGAAAGTGGTATAACAACCACGACTTGACTAGACACAGTGCCTAGAGCATGTAGAATCACTGGAACCACCCAAAGTAGTGACACAGGGGACCCACAGAGGATGGGTGCAGTGTGAGAACACAGACGTGAGCTCCGTACAACTCTATGGGAAAGTCGCTGTTGGAAAATTACAGTTTCAGGACTCTTCGAAGAGGACTTCAAGCAAACCCTTTGGAACATAGAAGGTTCTAAGGCCAGCACCCTTGTGAGTACTGAATTACCCTTGTTACCTATCCCAGGGGAACCAGGGGCATACGGGCAAGTGGTGTCAGAAACCTTCTTAGTTTTCAATTGTGTGACTCAAAAAAGTGCTGCTGCCGGTAAGATGAAAAAGGTCCGGTGGAATCCAAGCCTGGATCTGAGGTGAGAAGAACCTGAAATCAGAGGAGACAGAGTCTGGGTCACTTCAGGGTGACCAGGGGCACAGTAGATGAATGCCCACCGATGTTGGGTGCTTCAGATGAGATGACTGGATGCTTGACTCTGCAGCCACGGGGACCAGGAGACGTCGAAGATGACCAAAGACTGGAGGTGAACTGTCCCACAAAGGATGTCGAGTGCTGAGGGGTCAGTGTCCGGATAAAACACCAACAAGCCTTGGCAAATGCAACCCATGCAGGCAGTAGAACCAGTCATGGTGAGGACCAGCAAGGTGCTGGAGACTCTCCAAGTCAGAGCTTATAGGGAGCAACTAGGGGAGCACAAGAGAAATCAAAGTTACCTTCACAGGGACCCACAGGCTGATGGAAATACTGCATCCTGCTATGGAAATGCAAAGGTATGTTGCTCTTTCATGTTAGTATGTGGGGGTGCTGCTATGAGACATCAGCAAGGTGGCTATGTGGCAAATTGCTTATTGGATATCCATTTCAGAGGAGCAGGTGGTTCTCTAAATTCTATTTTACCAGAATGGGCCTATTGCTCGTGAGCCACTCTATTGATCATACTGCTTTAAATCCAAGTAAGTTTACAAATTGATGATAGATCCAATACTGGTGAAGGAAGTATTACTTGCTCTAACTATAACTATAGTATATTTCAAAGATTACAAACAAGCCTCCTATCTCCCCTGTGAGACTACATATCCCTTACTTGTGCTTTGAAAATCTGAAGAAGGCCTTTTCGATGAGCTTTCAGCTTAATAATATAATTGGCTGTCTGAAAGACACACATAATGTAGTGGGTATTCTACATAGCCGAAAATATTATCGTATGACTTTCAGCAAGCTTGTTAATTCTACTGATGATCTCTACCCTAATAACAGCATGTGAATCTATGAACATTGTGAACAATGGAGAGCACTAGTTCCAGAAAATTTACTTCTCAAAATTGCTAGGCTCCTAAATGGAAATGCTGCCCTTTGAGAATGGACATCAAAGTGAGATGAGTGCTGAGAAATAAACTGGTCCCAAGTGAAAAAAAACAACGAGATGCATTCTCTACATATCTACCTGATGCACGGCACCGGTGTTATTGCCTTAGTAAACAATCAACATTGTTCTGTGCAGCTCATTTGTTAACCCCTTCGCTGCTAGGCCTTTTCCCCTCCTGTGCTAAGGCTTTTTTTGGCGTTTTGGAGTAGTGCGCACTTAGGCCCTTGTAACTTTTTGACCACATAAGGTATCCACGCCAAATTTGCGTCCTTTTCTTCCAACATCATGTGGATTCTAAAGGCGCCCAGGGTTTGTGGATTCCCTTGGAGGGGTCCCAGAAATTAACCAAAATATAGTGATTTTTTTGTTTTTTTTTCAGAAAAATGGGAAAAACGGGCTGCAAATGAAAGCCTCTGAGTTTTTCCCTGAAAATGGTATCAAAAAAGGGTTTGTGGGGCTGAAATCTCCATTTTCTCAGCTTTTAGGGAATGACAGTCTTTTGTCAGAGAACCGAAATTTTTCACTCAGTTTTGGCATTTTTCTGGGACATAGCCTATTTTTGCTATTTTTAGAGCTTTACACCTCCTTCCAGTTAATGGTAGAAATGAGTTTGAAAGAAATAATGGATTCTGGAAAGCTTTACATTTGCGAAACGTAGACAAAATTCTGAATTCAGAAAGGGGTCATTTGCCTAAATCCATGAAGGTTTCGTTATAGAAACTAACAGTTAGATATTGGAATATTTGAAAATTTGTTGAAAAAAACAGCCTTTTGTCTCAACGTTTTCACCTATAACTTTTTCTAATTTTAACAGCTCTTGGAAAGCAATATACCATTACATCCGTTAGACCTTCCTGGTTGTGGGGATATATAGGACTTGTAGTTTCACCAAGAACCCGACGAACCCAGATCCAAAAACTGAGCAGCAACTTGCAATGGTATTTTTTCATTTACTGGGTATAGTGCACTTTGTCTTGGAAAATGTATACATGGAATAATCTGTATGAAAGACACCTATGTATTTCTGAATTGGGTACAAATTATAGAGTTCAGAAACAGTATATAATTGCACATTTTCAAAATTAGGAATACTCATACTAGCATGAGAATTATTGGTCATTTTTCATAAAGATTTTTTTTTTACACAATGTCTTTCATTGAAAGGGAGAAATGCATGAAAGCTCAATTGGTAATAACAGTTGATTTACAAATCTGAATTACCCCAAGTGTCCCGATAAAAACAGTACCTCACTTGTGTGGGTCGGACTTGTGCCTGCGACAGGAAACGGCGCAAAATGCAACGTGGTCACACCTAAATTTTGCAGTTACAAATTGACCCTTTTTTGGCAAAGTGCCTACCAGTAGTTTTTGCACCCTAGCTCTGCCGGCACCTAGGGAAACCTAGCAAACCTATACATTTTTGAAAAGGAGACACCCAGGGGAATTTAGGATGGGGTGACTCGACTGCCTACCACCAGGTTTTCTTACCCAGAATCCCTTGCAAAGCTAAGATTTTGACAAAAAAAACACATTTTCCTCACATTTCTGTGGTGGAAAGTTCTGGAATCTGTGTGGATCAACACATTTCCACCCACCCAGCGTTCCCCCAGGTCTCCCGATAAAAACGGTACCTCACTTGTGTGGGTCGGCCTTGTGCCTACGACAGGAAACGGCACAAAATGCAACGTGGTCGCACCTCAATTTCCCAGTGAAATCTTGCGCTCTTTGGACAAAAAGACTACCTTTTGTTTTTGAGCCCTAGCTCAGCCGGCACCTAGGGAAACCTAGCAAACCTATACATTTTTGAAAACTAGACACCCAGGGGAATTCAGGATGGGGTGACTCGTCTGCCTACCCCCAGGTTTTGTTACCCAGAATCCCTTGAAAACATAAAAATTTGACAAAAAAAACACATTTTCCTCACATTTCTGTGGTGGAAAGTTCTGGAATCTGTGTGGATCAACAAATTTCCACTCACCCTGCGTGCCCCCAGGTCTCCCGAAATTTTTTTTACCACACTGGCGTGGGTAGGCATAGTGGCTGCGACATGAAACAGCGCAAAACGCAGCATGGTCGCACCTCAATTTCCCAGTGAAATTTAGCACGTTTTGGACAAAAAGACTACCTTTTCTTTTTGCGCCGTAGCTCTGCCAGCACCTAGGGAAACCTAGCAAACCTATACATTTTTGAAAAGTAGACACCCAGGGGAATTCAGGATGGGGTGACTCGTCTGCCTACCCCCAGGTTTTGTTACCCAGAATCCCTTGCAAACATAAAAATTTGACCAAAAAAAAACACATTTTCCTCACATTTCTGTGGTGGAAAGTTCTGGAATCTGTGTGGATCAACAAATTTCCACCCACCCAGCGTGCCCCCAGGTCTCCCGAAAAAAATGGTACCTCACTTGCGTGGGTAGGCATAGTGGCTGCGACATGAAACAGCGCAAAACGCAGCATGGTCGCACCTCAATTTCCCAGTGAAATTTAGCACGTTTTGGACAAAAAGACTACCTTTTGTTTTTGCGCCGTAGCTCTGCCAGCACCTAGGGAAACCTAGCAAACCTATACATTTTTTAAAACTAGACACCCAGGAGAATTCAGGATGGGGTGACTCGTCTGCCTACCCCCAGGTTTTGTTACCCAGAATCCCTTGCAAACATAAAAATTTGACAAAAAAAACACATTTTCCTCACATTTCTGTGGTGGAAAGTTCTGGAATCTGTGTGTATCAACAAATTTCCACCCACCCAGCGTGCCCCCAGGTCTCCCGAAAAAAATGGTACCTCACTTGCGTGGGTAGGCATAGTGGCTGCGACATGAAACTGCGCAAAACGCAGCATGGTCGCACCTCAATTTCCCAGTGAAATTTAGCACGTTTTGGACAAAAAGACTACCTTTTCTTTTTGCGCCGTAGCTCTGCCAGCACCTAGGGAAACCTAGCAAACCTATACATTTTTGAAAAGTAGACACCCAGGGGAATTCAGGATGGGGTGACTTGTCTGCCTACCCCCAGGTTTTGTTACCCAGAATCCCTTGCAAACATAAAAATTTGACAAAAAAAACACATTTTCCTCACATTTCTGTGGTGGAAAGTTCTGGAATCTGCGTGGATCAACAAAATTCCACCCACCCAGCGTGCCCCAAGGTCTCCTGAAAAAAATGGTACCTCACTTGCATGGATAGACATAGTGGCTGCAACAGGAAACGGTTCAAATCATACGGTGGTGAATTTACATTACCTTATTGCAAAACTACCTTGATTTTGGGGGGGGGCATCTGAGTTTGTGGCCCGGGGCTCAGTGATATTCTTTGCAAAGTAGCAAACCCAAACAGTTCTGAAAACTAGACACCCGGGGGAGTCCAGGGAGGTATGGCATGCGTGGGTCCCCCAATGTTTTCCTCCCAGAACTCCTTGCAAACCTTAAAATTAGGTACAAATAGCACTTTTCCAAACTTTTTGGCGTGGGATCGCCGTGCCGGCAAAAATGTCCTACCACCCTGCGTTCCCCTTGTTCTCCCGAGTAAAAGGATACCTCACTTGTGTGGGTGCCCCAAAGCAGAACACGCCAAAAATGAATTTTGAAAAAAGTAGTTTTTAGTCATATTTAAGTTTTACAAATTAAGCCCCCAGCCTGAGTCACATGCCTTTGGCCCACCCACACAAGTGAGGTATCATTTTACTCGGGAGAACAAGGGAAACGCTGGGTGGTAGGACATTTGTGCCGGCAGCGAGATCCCACCCAAAAAAGTACGGAAAAGTGGGTTTTTTGACCAAAATCTAAGGTTTGCAGGGGTTTCTGGGTAGGAAAACATTGGGGACCCATGCATGCCATACCTCCCTGGACTCCCCCGGGTGTCTAGTTCTCAGAACTGTTTGGGTTTGGTAGTTTCCAAAGATGCCCGCCAAGCCCCGGGCCAAAAGCTCAGGTGACCCCCTCAAAAAATAAGATTATTTGGCTAATGGTAATTTTTTGGTCTCCACAGTAAGAATTGGGCCTTTTCCTAAAGCAGCCACTATGCCTACCCACGCAAGTGAGGTACAATTTTTATCGGGAGACCTTGGGGAACGCGGGGTGGGAGGTAATTTGTGTGAGCCCAGTGATGCCACGCTTTCCCACACTAAAACGTGTGAAAAAACAGATTTTTTCCAAGCAAAAAATGAGGTTTGCAAGGGATTCTGGGTAAAGGAACGTTAGAGGATCCACGCAAGCCATACCTCCTTGGAAGCCCCCGGGTGTCTACTTTTCAGAAATGTGTGGGTTTGGTAGGTTTCCCTAGATGGCTGTCTCGCACGGGGCCAAAAACCCAGGTAACCCCTGTTGCAAAAGCTGGTGGACTTGACAAATTCACCAGCTTTTGCAAGAGGGGTTACCTGGGTTTCTGGCCCCGTGCGAGACAGCCATCTATGGAAACCTACCAAACCCACACATCCTGAAAAGTAGACACCCGGGGGCTTCCAAGGAGGTATGGCTTGCGTGGATCCTCCAACGTTCCTTTACCCAGAATCGCTTGCAAACCTCAATTTTAGCAGAAAAAAAATCTATTTTTTCACACGTTGTAGTCTGGAAAAGCGTGGCATCACTGGGCTCACACAAATTACCTCCCACCCAGTGTTCCCCCAGATCTCCCGATAAAAAGGGTACCTCACTTGCGTGGGTAGCCATAGTGGCTGCAACAGGAAAAGGTCCAAATCGTACGGTGGTGAATTTAAAATACCCTGAAGCAATATAACTTTGATTTTGGGGGGGGGCACCTGAGTTTTTGGCCCGGGGCTGGGTGGTATTCTTTGAAAAGTAGCAAACCCAAACAGTTCTGAAAACTAGACACCCGGGAGAGTCCAGGGAGGTATGGCATGCGTGGGTCCCCCAATGTTTTCCTACCCAGAACTCCTTGCAAACCTTAAAATTAGGTAAAAATAGCACTTTTCCAAACTTTTTGGCGTGGGATTGCCGTGCCGGCAAAAATGTCCTACCACCCTGCGTTCCCCTTGTTCTCCCGAGTAAAAGGATACCTCACTTGTGTGGGTGCCCCAAAGCAGAACACGCCAAAAATGAATTTTGAAAAAAGTAGTTTTTAGTCATATTTAAGTTTTACAAATTAAGCCCCCCAGCCTGAGTCACATGCCTTTGGTCCACCCACACAAGTGAGGTATAATTTTTGCTCGGGAGAACAAGGGAAACGCTGGGTGGTAGGACATTTGTGCCGGCAGCGAGATCCCACCCAAAAAAGTACGGAAAAGTGGGTTTTTTTACCAAAATTTAAGCTTTGCAGGGGTTTCTGGGTAGGAAAACATTGGGGGACCCACGCATGCCATACCTCCCTGGACTCCCCCGGGTGTCTAGTTCTCAGAACTGTTTGGGTTTGGTAGTTTCCAAAGATGCCCGCCAAGCCCCAGGCCAAAAGCTCAGGTGACCCCCTCAAAAAATAAGATTATTTGGCTGAAGGTAATTTTTTGGTCTCCACAGTAAGAATTGGGCCTTTTCCTAAAGCAGCCACTATGCCTACCCACGCAAGTGAGGTACCATTTTTATCGGGAGACCTTGGGGAACGCGGGGTGGGATGTAATTTGTGTGAGCCCAGTGATGCCACGCTTTCCCACACTAAAACGTGTGAAAAAACTGATTTTTTCCAAGCAAAAAATGAGGTTTGCAAGGGATTCTGGGTAAAGGAACGTTGGAGGATCCACGCAAGCCATACCTCCTTGGAAGCCCCCGGGTGTCTACTTTTCAGAAATGTGTGGGTTTGATAGGTTTCCCTAGATGGCTGTCTCGCACGGGGCCAAAACCCCAGGTAACCCCTCTTGCAAAAGCTGGTGGACTTGACATTGTCACCATTGTTAAATTCACCAGCTTTTGCAAGAGGGGTTACCTGGGTTTCTGGCCCCATGCGAGACAGCCATCCAAGGAAACCTACCAAACCCTTACATTTCTGAAAAGTAGACACCCGGGGGCTTCCAAGAAGGTATGGCTTGCGTGGATCCTCCACCGTTCCTTTACCCAGAATCCCTTGCAAACCTCATTTTTAGCTGGAAAAAATCAATTTTTTCACACGTTTTAGTGTGGGAAAGCGTGGCATCACTGGGCTCACACAAATTACCTCTCACCCAGTGTGCCCCCAGATCTCCCGATAAAAACGGTACCTCACTTGCGTGGGTAGCCATAGTGGCTGCAACGGGAAAAGGTCCAAATCGTACGGTGGTGAATTCAAAATACCCTGAAGCAATATAACTTTGATTTTGGGGGGGGGGCACCTGAGTTTTTGGCCCAGGGCTGGGTGGTATTCTTTGGAAAGTAGCAAACCCAAACAGTTCTGAAAACTAGACAGCCAGGAGAGTCCAGGGAGGTATGGCATGCGTGGGTCCCCCAATGTTTTCCTACCCAGAACTCCTTGCAAACCTTAAAATTAGGTAAAAATTGCACTTTTCAAAACTTTTTGGCGTGGGATCGCCGTGCCGGCAAAAATGTCCTACCACCCAGCGTTCCCCTTGTTCTCCCGAGTAAAATGATACCACACCTTAACATAGTTACTCAAAAGTAAAACATTCAAGCACGGCTATCTATTCCTCAAAGACACACACATACAGGTTGGATTTGGCACGAGGGCGAGTGATGGTTCAGTACATAGAATTTTATTAACAAGATATTTCAAAAAAATGAAATGCTCTGTCAATAAATAAATGCATAAAAACTGAACCAGTGACTCGCAACTCGTGAGCTTTAAAGCCACGACAAGGCACCAACCGTTTTACAGGCCATTCACGCACCTTTCATACCTGATACAAACCAGACCATTGACACCATCCGAATGGAAAAGCAACACATAACAACAATCACAATAAGGGACAAGGTACACCCTACTGCAGAAAGAGAAAAAAAACAATTATTACTGCACACCCATCTAATCCGCAAGCACACACACATACTGGTTGGATTTGGCACGAGGTTGAGTGATGATTCGGTACATACAATTGTATACGCAAGTAATTTCACAAAAATGAAATACACTGTGTACAATTGAAAGTATGATAAACTGAACCACTGACTCACAGCTCGTGAGCTGTAAAGCCACATCAAGGCACCAACCTCTTTACAGGCCATTCATACACCTTTCGTACGCGTGACACATACAAAACATTCACACCGCCAGCCGCGGACCCATCACATTTCAACACTCACACCAGCAAACAGCGCCATTCAAGGGCCCATCACTTTCACACGCCCACATTTCTGACACTGCAACTACACAAAATGATGGACTGTGTGGAGTGGCACTCAACTAGCAGTGTGTGTAGTGACCAACAGAAAGTAACTACTCACACACCGCCTGCCGAGCGCCAGTCCACCCACACCACCATCCAAGCACCAGACCATGCACACCGCCAGCCAAACACCACTCAGCGCACACCGACAGCCAAGTACCACTCCACACACACCACCAGCCAAGCATCACTCCACGCACACCACCAGCCAAGCGCCACTCCACAAACACAACACCAGCAAAGCACCACTCCATGCACAGACAGCCAAGTACCACTCCACGCACACCATACAGCCAAGCGCCACTCCACACACACCACCAGCCAAGCACCACTCCACACACACCGCCAGCCAACCACCACTCCGTGCACAGACAGCCAAGTACCACTCCATGCACACCACCAGCCAAGCCCCCCTCCACACTCACCACCAGCCAAGCGCCACTCCACAAACACAACACCAGCCAAGCACCACTCCGTGCACAGACAGCCAAGTACCACTCCAAGCACACCACCAGCCAAGCGCCACTCCACACACACGACCAGCCAAGCGCCACTCAACACACACCACCAGCCAAGCACAACTCCACACACACCGCCAGCCAAGCACCACTCCACGAACACCACCAGCCAAAGACAAATCCAAACACAACACCAGGCAAGCACAAGAGCACGCACACCGCCAACCAAACACCAGACCACGCACACCGCCAGTCAAGCACCAGTCCTCCGACACCGCCAGACAAGCACCAGTCCACAGACACCGGCAGCCAAGCGCCAAACCATGCACACAGTCAGACAATAGACACTACACGCAAACCAACATCATACTTTAGTTTTTTTTTTTAAATAAAAGAGAAACAAAAACAAATTGCAAATTGATACAAATCTACTAACTCGACAACTAAATCTAAAAAGACTACACAAATACAAACTTTGAAACTGAACAATAAGTTTTACAGAATAAAGACCAACCAGTTCACTTTACCACTCATTGATACTCCCAAAAATTATTTTGCGTGTGGTACAATCTAAAACAAGCAGGTACACACAGCCCGGGGTTTGAAGGGCAGTCGGGGCAGTGCATGCGAACCTCCTTCCGCAAACCTCTTCGCCAACAGACTCTACATCTCCAACTGGGAAAGTCTTTTGAGGTTGTAGGAGGAATTGTATCAGGAAAGTGGCGATCTTTCAATCTGGCAACATCCTCCACCACTCCAACTCTAGGAACACTTGCCTGTTCCACTAAAACAAGGCTGCCTATTACAGACTCCTGAAACTTTACAAAAGACAACTTTGACTGGGGACAAGATTTCTGGAACACAATAAAAGCATTAAAGGTTGCCAAGTGGAAAAGATGGATAGCCAACTTCTTGTACCAAATGTAAGCCTTACGAAGAGCAGCATACGGTTCCAACCTCTGATCAACTCTGTCAACACCACCCATGTACTTATTGTAGTCCAGTATGCACACAGGTTTGCGCACTTCTGCAACCTGACCCCAAACAGTCCGCGGTTCAGTGCTTTCATCATGTATTGTAGTCAACATGTAGACATCTCTCCTGTCTGTAAACTTCACAGCTAGAAGCTCCTCACAACGCAATGCACTGCACTGTCCCCGAGCAAGCTTTCGACAAACAAGTTCTTTTGGGAAACCTTTACGGTTTGAGCGGATTGTGCCACAAGCAACAGTGTCCACTTTGGCCAATTCCCTGAACAACCGCACACCAGTGTAGAAGTTATCGACATACAAATGATGGCCTTTGTTAAACAATCCACGACCAAGTTCCCACACAATTTTCTCAGTCACTCCAAAAGTCGACGGACAACCAGGGGGGTTAATCCTGGATTCCTTACCAGTGTACACCCTGAAATTAGAGACATATCCAGTCTCACTGTCACACAGCATATACAGTTTGATTCCATAGCGTGCCCTCTTACTAGGAATGTATTGCCAAAATGCCAAGCGGCCCTTGAACAACAGCAAAGACTCATCCACTGCAATTTCTTTCCCAGGATAAAAGATCTCAGAAAATCGATCAACCAAATGATCAATGACAGGCCGAATCTTGAAAAGACGGTCACAATCAAGGTGATCTCGTGGCATAGCAAGACTATTGTCAACAAAATGCATCATCCGCAGCAGAAGCAAATACCTATCACGACTCATGACTGCCGGAAATATAGCTGTTGCCATCAAGGGACTAGTAGACCAATATGAAGCCATTGATGGTTTCCTAAGCAAGCCCATCAAAAAAGTTAAACCCAAAAACTTTTTCATCTCCTCCAAATTTGTGGGAGTCCACCGGGTAGCTCTAGCGTGGGGCTTAAGGCTGGCACTGTTCACCCTAAAAAAAATTTCAGCATACAAATTAGTCTGCTCTACAATCTCTGCCAAAAACACATCATCCATAAAAACAACTTGAAAAAATCAATAGGCAAAAAGTTTTCAGTGTTCACCCTACACCCTGGAACACCAGTAAATTCAGGCAATGCCGGCTGCACCATGCCTGGTGCAACCCAGAGGTCAGAACTTTCATCGTCAAGTCTTGCAGCCGCAGGCCGCCACCCAGCTGCCTCTTGTCTCACTACACCAACTGGAAGTCTAGCAGCCCCAGGCTGCAGCCCAGATGTCTCTTGCCGCACTATTGGCACATCAATGTCCTCCGCAACCACAGGCACAACAATGTCCTCCCAAACCGTAACCACAGCAATGTCCTCCCCAACCACAGGCACATCATCCACACCAAAAGTAGCTTCATCAGCACTCAAAGTGTCTTCATCATCAGATGAAGCCATGTGTAGAGAAAACTCACTACCTGAATCTTCACCTCCCACCTCTGGCTCAGAATCAGAGTCAGACTCTGGACCATGGTCAGAGGAAGAATCAAAAAGCATTCCAACAACTTGCTGAGCAGTAATCCGGCGGCTAGCCATTATCCTTACAAATAAAGGAGTCTGCACAAACAACTCAACAACCCCAACACTGCGCAAAGTAAGATAAAAAATGTAAGACTTTTTCACAAAAAACTATATTTAGAAAAAATATACAATTCACTTACAAGACACAACTACACTCACCAGCACCTACTCTGCAAAGACACAGCAAATAGGCAACGATATCCCACTAGAAAGAAGAAAAAAAAACTTACATCTACAGAAGGACACATCAAAAACAAATGCAAAACAAGTTTTACAATCACAACAAACAGAAACAAAACATACTCGTATTACTACACACTTTGGAAAATAAACAATTACATTACAATTGAACAAAAAAAAGGTCTCTTACCAAACACATGCAACTACAGAAACAGCAGAACAACAGAACTACCAGTAACAGAACCGCACACTGCAACAATCTAAAGAGAAAAAAAAACAATACACATTAGAAGAAACACAAACAACACACATTACAACAGGCTATGTCACAGGGTATGTCACAAATGGGGTGTCTGTCCCCAAGGGGGGAAGATTATAAATCATTATAAGCGTGGGCCCCCTGGAAGCAACCCTACGGAGGGCAGAGAGGCCAAATAAAGACACGGCAGAACATACTGAAAACAAATGGGCCCAAGGAAGCAACCCTTGGCCAAGGGGTCGCTCCCTATAAAAAAAAATAACCCTGGAGTCTAGTGGGCTTTTCTATTCCCCCCCCCTGGGTCCAGAAACGGTAAAAAAAAACCCAGGGGGGGCAGAAAAGTCTAAAAAAAATATTAGGGCCACTAGGAAGCGACCCTTCCCCAAGGGGTCGCTTCCTTTTCAAATAAAAAACAAATCCCTGGTGACTAGTGGGCTTTTCTGCTCCCCCTGGGTGCAGATCGGCCGAAAAAACTGCCGATCTGCCCCAGCGGGGGCAGAAAAGTCTGAAAAATATTTTATCCCCCTAAGGAAGCGACCCTTGCCCAAGGGGTCGCTTCCTTTATAAATAAAAATCAATCCCTGGTGTCTAGTGGGCTTTTCTGCCCACCCTGGGTGCAGATCGGCCAAACAAAACGGCCGATCTGCCCCAGGGGGGGCAGAAAAGTCTAAAAATATTCATGCCTCAAAAAGGAAGCGACCCTTGCCCAAGGGGTTGCTTCCTCGACAAACAAATATGGCCACATATCAATCCCTGGTGTCTAGTGGGCTTTTCTGCCCCTCCTGGGTGCAGATCGGCCAAAAAAAAGGCCGATCTGCCCCAGGGGGGGCAGAAAAGTCTGAGAATAATTATAGCCCCCTAAGGAAGCGACCCTTGCCCAAGGGGTCGCTTCCTACACACAATTGCGGCAAAAACAACAATCCCTGGTGTCTAGTGGGGCATTCCTGGTGCACGATCGCGACGCTGTGCGCGATCGTGCACCAGGAATGCCCTGCATTGGAACATCAGGGGAGAGGAAACACAGTTTCCTCCCCCCCGATGCCTCAAGGCACCGAAAAACGCCCCCCCCCGCCCCACCGGAGCAGCAAACACCAACCTTGTTCCTGGACGCGCTGGAAACAAATGGCTTCCAGCGCGTCCAGCGCTTCCTGATGACGTCGGCGCACGCTGTGCGCGCTGACGTCACCAGGAAGCGTGGGGGGGCCAGGGGGTGGCAGCGGAAAGTCTTCCGCGGCCACCCCTGCAAAAAAAAAAAAGATCGCTGCACAGGGGGGGGAGCGCCAGCGCTCCCCACCAGGGCTGTACTGATGACGGAACCGCTCCGTCATCAGCATCGAAGGGGTTAAAGAGCACACTCAATGGCCATGCTATTTGCCACAAGCCATAGCTCATTTTCCGAGGATTGACCATTAAACAGATATTTTTTACTCAAAACTTTTCAGTGTCATCACTTCTGCTTTCGATTATTCATATAAAAATGAACAGGTAAAATACTAATATTTGCTTTTACATTTTCTAAATATATTATATAATTTGTTGTTTTGAAGAAAAGGCAACATACAGTGATCTACTTAGTGTATTTCTATGAGATGGGCAACACTTGAAGGAGCTAAATTGAGATTAAATAATCTGCTGGGATGTGAAGCAAACCCGCTGTGTTCTAATATAATTTTAGTGTATGAATTTGTTGGCTAAAAGGATTACATTCATTAAACAACAAAAATTTGAAGAGAGTTCTCTCTTGTATGCCTAGGTTTAATCGTGTGATCTGATGACCATAATCCCTAATGCAGTACTGTGGAAAAGTACATTTTGCCATGTTCTGTGTCCCTACGTGTCATCCATCATATGTTATATGTGCATGATTAAATATGCATATGCATTCCCTATGTTTGTTTATAGACGCAATTACAGTTGTGTCCATCTCTAGTATGTCAGTTTCCAGTTCTCGTGAATACTACGAATATCCGGCCTATGTAAAGTTACGCTGCCACGTTTCTCAGTGTGCACGTTATTTCATTGTAAAGTCCCCGTTTCTAGGCCTCAGAAGGGCCTGGACACCAGATTGTCTCCTGTCTCCTGAAGCCTCGCTGAGGAGCGATACAGCCCCCACCTGTATCCTCGACCCTTCACTTACTTCCTGCCTCGCAGTGCCCGGCTCAGCCTGGCTCTGCCTCTGAGTCTGCCAAGAGTATGTTATGATTCCAGTTATCAGTTCAGTCCTCCCTCTCTGCATTCCTAAAGCTACTGAATCGCATCAATAGTTTCCGTCATTTGTCTAGCCTCTACGTCTCCATGTAAGAGAAATACTGCATTTAATGGTCATTTAATATTCTTCCTCACGCACTACATGTAGAATAATGCATGGTCCAGTCATAGTGTCTGTTAGCCTTTCCCCTCCTGACTTCTAGTTTATATCAACATGTTCTCTAAACATCAGATACTAGATACTGTTTAGGTACATGTCGCCCTGACTCTCCAGACTTCAGTCTCTGCTCCTAGCACAGAGTTCGAAGCCCCCAGCTTCTCCTAGTAACACGTCATTGCTAGTTTGCGCGCACCATCAGGTTAGAGGTCCCGGCTCCTCAGGTAGCCCCCTCCATGGTTTCCGCCCCATTCATGACATATTCTGTTACGTTTGCATCACATGTCTATGTATACGCCCTGTTACACCTCTTTTCACCCTTATCTTTCGCGACTGCTACGCATCACGCCTATTGCTCCACCCACTGCTACGCCTATTGCAATGTAATGCTATGTGTTTGCGTTATGTATATATGATCGTGCACTGTTATTAAAAAGTTATCCTTCCTTAGCGCGCTCATCCCAGATCCAGCCCCAGCAGCTGCTGGGCCCTGCCTTCCTATTCCTGTGCAGGTCGTCCTGTTCCTGTCCTTATGCTGTATTAAACCTGCAAAACTCCTACTACCTCGAATCTTGATTTATTGAGCTATCTGTTATTCATTTATTCATTCAAAAATAGGGTATTATTTATTTATTTACCACATAATGGCGCCCGAATAGGGACTTGCCCTTTCCCCACGCGTCGGTGAAGCCACGCCGACCCCCTGACCCTCTGCAGTCGTGACGGAACTCTTCTGCGCACCGGCAGATATTTCTGCTTCAAGTATCCCTCAGGCCCACGGAGGAGACGGAGGAGGCGGTCCAGCATCCAGACGAGACGGTGGAGGAACGCGGCGAGTCCCGACCAGAGCCCAAGCCGAGAGTCCAAGGTTCGAGGTATCCGGAGGCCCACCCGTAACAGAAGTCCGAAGTTCGTCCGTCCGACGTCGAGGCAGTCCAGTCCAGTCTGAGGCCTTCCGTTCTTGCTGCCCGGTGAGTACCGTTACTGGGGTAGTATCTAGACAGGGTCAATCTGATTGACTCTGGTCCGTGGGTTGGTGGTACACAGACCCACAAACGAAGTGTCCACTTCGGTGGATGCGGGTCCTGACGTGTCTCTTTATGAGACCGGTAAGTTTCGTACTGTTTCAGCAGTGCATCTAGTTTCTGTTCCAGTCAGTTCTGTTCTCGAGAAAATTCATGTATTCTGTGTTCCGTATTCCAGGTAGTATTCTGTTCGAACTGTTATTTTTAAATATTCTTCATGTATTTTAATGTCGTGGTATGAATGGGGAATAAGTATCGTGTTCATTGTGTATTGTATTGTGTCTAGATTACAGTCCAGTCATGCCCTTGTTTTCTAAGTTACGTCAGTTAAAAACTAGAAAGGGTCTGCTGGAAGCAGCAGTTCCAGTTCCGCCTAGGGACAGTCCAGGTCATTTTATGTATCAGAAACATGGCATAAGTGCCATACTATATCTAGATTTATGGGTATAGTATACCAAACAGTTAGAAGAAAAGTATAGATGGCCCGTATCGGGTACATGGGATGCCGAGTGCATCATGCGAGTAGAAGAAGCATTATGGAAAAAGAAAGCCAGACAGTCACAGAAAGATGCCATCGAGTTATGGCGCAAAGAAGCTCATAAAAGAACCGAAAAAGAAATCAGAAAGTCAGAATTAAGTAGAGAATCCTTAGAACGAGCACAAGAAAAAGAATTAATCGAGATAGGTGAACAGGTTAAAGCCGAACAGTCAGACAGACAGAGGCATGCTCTTATTAAGGGTATGTATCCTCTTCTTGCC
Organism: Lissotriton helveticus; assembly: GCF_964261635.1. Taxonomy (NCBI): domain Eukaryota; kingdom Metazoa; phylum Chordata; class Amphibia; order Caudata; family Salamandridae; genus Lissotriton; species Lissotriton helveticus. Next base: position 987,061,176 of record NC_136061.1, on the reverse strand, counting down.
GAGGGCTTGCCAAAAGCGACCCCAGAGGCATCCAGTAATTTCCCGCCACCATTAGTTCCGACCAAGCTACGTCACAAACCGACCGCAGCTGATATTTTTATTTCGTCCTATTTGGACGACACAGTCCCAGAATATGCAAATCCTGTCCCCGCTCCACCAGTCCCTGTAAATCAGGCACTTCCCGTTCCTCCAGACACCGGGGTACCCCTTGCAGTACCTGCTACGGTCCCCCAGGTCCAGCCCGCCATACCAGTTCAGCCCGCATTTCAATTTCCTGCCACACTAGTACGAAGAGGATCAGTCGACGACTCTAGTTTAGGGGCCGCAGGGGGAGGTACTCCTCAAACCCCGCCGCCACACAAGCGTTTAACGACAGCCGAATTACATATGCAAGCGTCACAGCGTACGCCCAGACATCAGTCTGTAGCAGAAATAAGAAAAGCCCTTAATGAATGTGGCTATGATCCAGTCCCAGGAGAGGATAATATGGTTTTATATTCATTACGTGTAAGAAGGGTGGCCGAGTATCTAGTCACCCTACCGAATATGAAAGAAGATCTAGACAGAATATATAGTTTCATCCGTACAGGGGATGATCCAGAAAGCATTGGCGAAGTCATGTCTCAAAGAAAAACTGAAGTCCAGCTCATGCTATTAAAGTTTCTGATTAATTGTCTAATACGAGAACAAGATTATCCGACCAAAGATCAAGCCGAAATGAGAACACTGACAAAGTGGAGTGATAATATAGCCGAGGGTAAGCACAGAACCATCAGTGCTATGGAAAGTATGTATAAGAAGATTCGTAAAGAAATAATGAGGATACACGAACAACGTAAAGCAGCACAAGTAAGCGAGAAAGAAAGTAACTCTGATCCTGAAGAGGTTGAGGACGAGAATCCCGACAGAATAGCGTATGTAGGAAAATCTAGATTTCCAGATCGCCATTTACGTCTAGAACACAAGTCTATTTTTCATCATCCAGCACCAGAACAAGGTTCTCTAGAACAAGTGTTTCAAGCTACCGATCACATTCTGAAATCACGAATCGGTTATAGTGAGTTAAGTACTATGCATGAACAAGAACTAGTCCGATCAGCAGTCCGATGGATTACTGATTCTACCACTTTTCCAGACGAAATAGTGGCACAAATGTTTCTAAAAATGCCCCCAGCCGAGCAACGACTGGCGGGTATGTATATGATCCAGCACCTCATTACATTGTATGAGGGTCAGCACTCTGATCCAGGTCCGTTACACGATGTCCTGAACGAGTTACTCCAGTATAAATGGAAAGGTTTAGGTACCGATTTAATTAGTGTCATTCTAGAACAGCGTCACAAATATAGAACGTTTCTGAACCCGCATTTTGTTCATGTCTCACCCCCAGAAAGTAAACCATTTTACATGGAGAGACAGAATCCGTTACGAGAAGTCCACCCAGTTAGAGGAACGGGTGGCGAACTAGAACGAGTGTTTGTTTACACTCTGATTACAAAGATGGAACTCCTAGAGATGAAGAAATTAATTCCCTGTCATGATAAAGATCCAGCAGGATTCCATAGAGAATTAAAAGACATGCTCCGTATGGGAGAATACACGTATCCAGATATAATTAAAATGTTAAAAGTTCTGTTGCCCGCAGGGGTGTATGAAAAGCTCAAGGAAAAAGAATGGGAGGTGGGAGAGAAAAAGATCGCTTGGGCAGTTCTAGAAGCCGAAGACAAGGCACGAGTACCAGGTACCGGTCTTGGAGCGAAATGTAAAGAATTACCAGAATTATTAATACAAGTTTTACCTAGGTTATTGACAACTAGAAAAGAAGACTGGGATGCAATCTCAGCCTGTAAACAGAAACAAGATGAAGACATTAGTGATTTTTATTCTAGATTTGAGAAATGTTTTAGCATCAACAGCGGTCTCAAGACAAGTAGTGAGTCATACCCTCATCTTTTTGTTACTAAATTAGTCGAGAATTCAAGTCCACCAATTAAAAATCGAGTTTTGAAAGTCGAAAGTACCTGGCAAGCTAATACCCCGTCCCAGATGTTGCAGATGCTCCAATACCACCAGAATAGGATCAGGGAAGAACAAGAACACGAGAGAAAGCGTATGAAAGACACGAAAATGAAAGTACTAGTTGCACAATCTGTTCCTCAAGACAGTCAGAAGAGGGGTCCGAATCAAGCCAGTCATCCTGCAGCTCCCGTTAAAGGGAACTGCAATTATTGTAAACAGCCAGGTCATTTTATAAACGAGTGTGCAGTTCTGAAACACAACATAGCCACTGGTAAGACTAAAGAAAGACCACGTCCGCCTAGACAAGAACAAGTTTCACAGATTCCTCAGTCACAGAATGCACCACAGACAGTTACAGCTCCGCAGCCTATTGCTGCAACACAGCACGTTACACAGCAGATGTACCAGTATGCACAGTCTGAGTATCCAGAGTACCAGCCATATTCATGAAACAGCCTAGAGAGGGAGGTAGGCTTGCCTCTCATCGAGATACCTGTAGATCAAGAAGGTCCCTATGTTCACAGTCAAGTATTAGGGAAAGACAGAAAGTTTTTGATTGATACAGGGGCAAGTAGGACCACTATAAGTCACGCCGAAGTTCCAGGGGCTCCGCTCTCAGGCTCAAGAAATGTTTCCCTTGGATTTTCAGGAAAACCTATCGTAAATGAGATATCAAAGCCAGTTACTCTAGAAGTAGGTCCATTGTCCCGTACTACTGATTTGTTACTTACTAAGTCCTGTCCAGAAAACTTATTAGGCATTAAAACACTGAAAGAGTTAGGTGCAGTTATATGCTGTTCCCCAGAGGGAATACGTCTGTTCCTACGTGACTTTAAGGGTCACTATGTATTACGAGATTTTGATCCCAGATTGTCCAATGTTCCGCAGCATCTATGGGCGCAAGGTCCAACTGATGTTGGTTATATGCAAATCACACCCCATCGTGTGACTCTCAAGCCAGGTGTGGTGTTACCACGAATCAGACAGTACAGATTGCCACCTGAGGCTGTAGCAGCCTTATCCAAAATTATTGACGAGCTCATCGCTCAAGGAGTGGTTGTAGAAACTGACTCCAATGTATGCAATTCTCCGATCATTCCCGTCATGAAACGTACGGATCCAAATGCACCCCCAGTATATCGGTTAGTGATTGACCTACGAGAACTTAATAAATGTATTATTCCTCAGTATCCAGTTGTCCCAGATATCTCTTCCCTATTGACAGCCATTGATTCCGAAGCCACGTTCTTTACTGTAATTGACCTCAAGAATGCGTTTTTCAGTGTCCCTATTCATCCAGACAGCCAGTTCCTTTTCGGATTCTGTTTAAATGGAAGGAGTTATATGTTCACACGAGCTCCTCAAGGTTTCACAGAAAGCCCTAGCATTTACAGTCAAGCACTTAAGAGACAACTAGACAACATTCACATGCCAACTGACACTGCCCTGCTCCAGTATGTCGATGATCTACTGGTCACAGCCCGTTCTGAACGTGCTTGCGAGCGAGCATCCCTTACAGTCTTGTATTTCCTAGCCGAGATGGGGCACAAGGTGTCCCCTTCGAAGCTTCAATTCTGTGTCCAGCAAGTGGTCTACTTAGGACACTTACTGTCCAAGAGGGGTAGGCAGTTGACACCTGACCGTATCCAGTTAATAGCGAGTCTTCCTCAGCCCAAGACCCAGAAGGAGGTACGTGCTTTTATTGGCCTTACTTCTTATTGCAGACAATGGATTCCTCAGTATGCATTTCTAGCCAAGCCACTGATACAGTTAACGACACAGGAGGCAGCCGTACCGACTGTCCTCCCTTGGACATCTGAACATACACTCAGTTTCAATGAGTTAAAGAAAGCCCTATGTCAAGCTCCAGTTCTAGCGACACCGAACTACAGTAAGCCTTTTACACTTTTCGTCACTGAACGTGAAGGTACAGCATTATCTGTTCTCACACAAGATCAAGCAGGACAATACAAGCCATGTGCTTATTTTTCGAGCACATTAGATCATGTAGCCCAGGCTCTGCCTGCGTGCCTCAAGTCAGTTGCAGCCACAGCACTAGCTATCAGACAAAGTGATTCCATAGTATTAGGACACTCCCTGACAGTACAAGTTCCACACTCCGTGGAAGTTCTTTTAAACCGAACACAGACTCAGCACTTGACAATTGCACGTTTAACAGGTTATGAATTGACACTGTTCCAGCCACACATAGAAATCAGACGCTGCAACGTTTTAAATCCTGCTACATTGTTACCATCAGTTACTTCGAATTCTGCCACACATGACTGCGTGGAAGTAGTTAACATTACGACAAAGCCAAGACAAGATCTGACAGATATTCCGTTACCAGACCCCGACCTGACACTTTATGTGGATGGTTCATGTATGAGAACAAGTGCAGGAGAACTAGTCGCCGCGTATGCAGTGACTACTGACACTGAAGTTATTGAGACACATCGTATTGACACCCTGTCCGCTCAAGCAGCAGAGCTAGTTGCTCTGACACAAGCCTGCATACACGCCAAGAATTTGAAAGTTAATGTTTACACAGATTCACGTTACGCATTTGGAGTTGTACACGACTTCGGAGTGCTCTGGCAAGAGAGAGGTTTCATGACTTCTCATGGAACCAAGATTCAGCATGGTCTCCTTATTCAAGCTCTGTTAGATGCAATACATTTACCGACATCCATTGCTATCATGAAATGCAAAGCACATACGAAAGTTACTGACATTATTTCCCAGGGTAATGATCTAGCAGATCGCACAGCCAAGCTCACAGCTCAGACTCCAGACATTCCAGTTATTCCGACACAGACACACACTCCAGATCCGACTACATGCATGACAGTTAAGGACCCTACACAAGATGTCATAGACATACAGTTACATGCTACTCCTGAAGAAATCAAGAAATGGTCCGAACAAGGAGGGGTCCAGACAGATCAAGGATGGTTAACGAAGGGTAGAGCCACATGGTTTCTCCCCGACTCTATGGTTCAAGTCATTATTAATACCGCACATAGTCCAGCACATTTAGGAGAAAAAGCTATGTTAGACAGTATCCAGAACATTTGGTTCAACAAGCATTTACGAGCTGCAGCCAAGCAGAAAGTCCGTACCTGTATGATATGTTGTCAGTTTAATCCAGGTAAAAGTGTCCCGGTGGAACAAGGTGGATTCCAGCCCCCTGACCACCCTTTTGAAGTCCTCCAGATGGATTATATTCAGATGGAGCGATGTCGAGGTTTCAAGTATGTCCTTGTAGTTGTATGCGCTTTGTCCAGGTGGACAGAAGCATATCCAGTCCCAGATTACACCGCCGCGACCACTGCCAAGCAGCTGGTTCGTGAGTTCTTCCCCCGTTATGGACTCCCTAGAGTCGTATATTCTGACAACGGCCAGCCATTCTCATCTGAGTTGATGAAGCATGTTTCCCTTTTGTTAGGGTACCAGTGGAAGTTTCATTGTGTACGCCATCCTGAAGCAGCCGGTCTCGTAGAGAGACATAACCAGACTCTGAAAATCCGTATTGCAAAAGTATGTAAAGAGAAAGGTGTGGACTGGCTAGTAGCTCTGCCAGTCGCTTTGTTCTATATGCGCATGGTCGCACATTCCAGATCAGGTCTGTCCCCGTATGAGGTCGTATTCGGCCGCCCCCCTAACATGTGGGGTACTCCTAGACCCCGAAGTATTACCGATGTTTCAAGTAATATGCTGACAGATTACCTAGCTTCCTTGATGTCTGCCCTCAACTCTTGTCGTTCACAGGTTGCCGCCGCATTTCCAGACAATACCGAGGTGGCACCGCATGAAATCATTCCAGGATCCATGGTCCTTGTCCGGAATTTTGACCGCTCAAGTCCGCTGGAGCCACGCTGGAAGGAGCCCCGACAGGTCCTCCTTGCCACCCGTACAGCCGTGAAGTTGGAGGGACGCAAAGGCTGGGTGCACCTTTCACATATAAAGAAGTTTTATGGACTGAAACCCGTCTCAAAGAACATTTCCCAGGATTTGAAGGATTGCCAAAATATTGTTCTCAAGGACTGTCCCGCAAAAGACATTGCTACGAACCCTTCCCAGTTAGAGAAAACTCCGCAACAGGAGTATAAGTTGAAACTCCGGTCTAGTAAAATAAGTCAGCCAGTTTGATTGTCTAAGTCCTCCCCTAGGTGAAACGGTTAGACTGTTTCTGACATGTATAAAATAGACCCCCATAGTGAGAGAGTTAGTCAAAACTCAATTCGATGTATTGTTTTTCTATGTTTCATATTATTTCTCAGCATTATGATTTCCTGCACCAGTTACGCATTTTACCTGTATTTCCCAGTTCTTCATGTAAATAAGTCTGCTAATGCTACAGTAGAGCATACGTTTAGTGATCTACCTCCTCATGAGCTCTCTTACCGCCTCGCTATGCGAAATAATTCTTTCATCCGCATGTTACATTATTCACACCAGACCAGCAATGCCACTAATTGTTGGGTATGTGGTCGACTCCCCCCTTTCCAGACACCGAAGGGAGTTCTGCCACTTTTTCCTTATCCTTTTTCACATAATGGTTCGTGTGGAGCATGGTCCACGTTAACGTCATCCTCAACAGATATGTCTTTTCTTAACAGTACATGTTTTCCAGACAAGCAAGGTCTCCCCCACAGAACCGGGTTAGATCTAGAAAATGAAGTGTATAATTTAGGTAACTATTCTTCGAATTTCATGGTCCTGAATGTTCAGTCTGATTCCACTCCAGACTTACCTGCTATTTCAGTACTACCAGTTAAAGGCGAATTATGTGTCCGAAATAATGGTTCCGTACATGTAGGACATAGTGATTGTACTACTATTGTCAAGTATGGTGACAGTGGGAAATCTATTTTCAAAGCTTCACGTCATTCTTATTTTATTTGTGGTCAAACTGCATATGTTCGTCTGCCCCTCGATTGGGAGGGAACCTGTTACATTGCCTTCCTACTGCCACCAGTTTTCCTAGCCCCAACTGATTATCATAGAAACACACATCTAGTACACATTAGACATAGAAGGGAGTCCCCCATTGTCGATTATACTGAAACTGCCTTAGAACAGTATACAGATTTCAACAGAGGTTTCTTTTTCTTTATAGGACCTATCCAGAATAGTAAGCTAATCCGTAGGTTAACCAGAACCCTTGAAGCTGTAGTCAATGAGACTGCCTCTGCTCTAGGTAACTTAACCGAAGAGCAATCTGCTATGAGATTTGTCGTTTTACAGAATCGTCTCGTCCTTGACGTCATACTGGCCGATAGGGGCGGGGCCTGTAGAGTCATCGGATCTAGTTGCTGCATTTTCATTCCAAATAACGCGCCGTCTGTTTATTCAGCTATAACCAGACTCCATAAAATTGCCCATCTGTTACACCAAGATCCAGGCACCTGGACATGGTCCGGTTGGTTCTGGAATATAATTTCCGCCTGGGGATGGAAAGTATTGTCCTTTCTAGGTATTGCAGTAGCGATCATATTCAGCTGCTGCCTCTGTATACAATGTGGCCCTGCGATTTGCGGCATTTGTGCTACATCATGTATTCCTAGTCCCAAGCCCCGTTCTAAATCCCGTTCCAGGATAATTCGAGACGAGCAAATGATACTGTATGAAATGATAGATGGTATCATGAATATGATGTTTCCTGATGGAAACGTAGTGACAAGGAGGGAATGTGGAAAAGTAAATTTTGCCATGTTCTGTGTCCCTACGTGTCATCCATCATATGTTATATGTGCATGATTAAATATGCATATGCATTCCCTATGTTTGTTTATAGACGCAATTACAGTTGTGTCCATCTCTAGTATGTCAGTTTCCAGTTCTCGTGAATACTACGAATATCCGGCCTATGTAAAGTTACGCTGCCACGTTTCTCAGTGTGCACGTTATTTCATTGTAAAGTCCCCGTTTCTAGGCCTCAGAAGGGCCTGGACACCAGATTGTCTCCTGTCTCCTGAAGCCTCGCTGAGGAGCGATACAGCCCCCACCTGTATCCTCGACCCTTCACTTACTTCCTGCCTCGCAGTGCCCGGCTCAGCCTGGCTCTGCCTCTGAGTCTGCCAAGAGTATGTTATGATTCCAGTTATCAGTTCAGTCCTCCCTCTCTGCATTCCTAAAGCTACTGAATCGCATCAATAGTTTCCGTCATTTGTCTAGCCTCTACGTCTCCATGTAAGAGAAATACTGCATTTAATGGTCATTTAATATTCTTCCTCACGCACTACATGTAGAATAATGCATGGTCCAGTCATAGTGTCTGTTAGCCTTTCCCCTCCTGACTTCTAGTTTATATCAACATGTTCTCTAAACATCAGATACTAGATACTGTTTAGGTACATGTCGCCCTGACTCTCCAGACTTCAGTCTCTGCTCCTAGCACAGAGTTCGAAGCCCCCAGCTTCTCCTAGTAACACGTCATTGCTAGTTTGCGCGCACCATCAGGTTAGAGGTCCCGGCTCCTCAGGTAGCCCCCTCCATGGTTTCCGCCCCATTCATGACATATTCTGTTACGTTTGCATCACATGTCTATGTATACGCCCTGTTACACCTCTTTTCACCCTTATCTTTCGCGACTGCTACGCATCACGCCTATTGCTCCACCCACTGCTACGCCTATTGCAATGTAATGCTATGTGTTTGCGTTATGTATATATGATCGTGCACTGTTATTAAAAAGTTATCCTTCCTTAGCGCGCTCATCCCAGATCCAGCCCCAGCAGCTGCTGGGCCCTGCCTTCCTATTCCTGTGCAGGTCGTCCTGTTCCTGTCCTTATGCTGTATTAAACCTGCAAAACTCCTACTACCTCGAATCTTGACTCTTATTTATTGAGCTATCTGTTATTCATTTATTCATTCAAAAATAGGGTATTATTTATTTATTTACCACAGTACCCAGACAAGATCAACGAGAACACCATCAACAAGCAACTTGCCCTCCCCCTCAACGAACACTAACTCCTAGACACAACGCAATCAGGTTTCAGACCCAATCATAGCACCGAGATTGCCTTCATCCCAGCAACAGATGGCATTAGGATGATCCTCCTCGACTGAAGAGAAATTGTTGGCCCTCAACCTTCTCGACCTCTCAGCAACCTTTTTCAGAGTCTCCCACTCCATCCAACATGACTTAATGAAGTAGGCTCACAGGAGGAACTCAAAATGTCAGCATGCCACCCTACACGTCGGAAGCCAGGAACCTCATCTATGGAGTCCCCCAAGGATTATCTTTCAGCCCGACCTTGTTTAACATCTACATGATCCCACTGGTTAACCTCATTGGATTGTATGGCATCAACATACTTTTCTATGCAGACAGCACCCAACTAATACTCTCCCTGAAGAATAAGACTCCCGGACTAAAACCAGCTTTGCCATCTGCATGACCATGGTGGCTCTGGATGAGGTCCAACTGTCTTGAGCTCAACTCAGACAGAACTGAAGTGGTGATCTTCAGAAGGAAAAGCTTTGCTTGGGATTCTGCCTGGTGGCTGTCAGACCTCGTCTCCATACCAACCCCCACCGCCCACACCAGAAACCTAGGAATCATCCTAGATGACAAGCTCAACATGACAGCTTAGATAAATCTGATGACTTCAAACTGTTTCCACATCCTGATGATGCTGTCAAAAATATTCAAGTGACTTCTTGAGAATACAAGAAACACAGTCACACAGACCCTGATAACCAGCAGACTTACCGCAATACTCTACTCAAGAATCTGCAAACAGCCCCTGAACAGGCTCAAAACCATCTAAAATGCTGTTCAAAGACTCGTCCTCAAAATACCTTGCTGCACCCACATCACTCCACATCTCAATGAAATTCACTTGCTCCCCATACACAAATGCACTCTGTTCAAACACTTCACGCACACATGCAAAGCACTACACAACAGCTGCATTCACTTCCACCAAACTTCCCAGGCAGCTCTGCTCGGACAGACTCTTATTAGCACATGTAACCAGCAGCTGCGACTGCTGCCGATAAGAGAGGTGGGGCCAGCTGGGGGGGATTTCGAGAGACGACCAAGAGGGAAAATTATTTATTTATTTAATTTCCGCTTGTGGTCGTCTCTCGAAATCCCCCCCCCCCCAGCCCCGCCGCTCCACGGCTCTTACCTGCAGCCGCCGCAGCTGGTACCAAGTATACACAAAGACAGAGCTGGAGCTTTTTGTACATCTACCCAAAACATGAATGACATCCACCAGCACATAAGAGCCTCCTCATTGCTTCTTGAGTTCTACAAGAAGCTGAGGACCTGGCTTTTCGAATGGTTTCACTTGAGAGAAAGCCACCTATTCCCCTGCCTAGCACCTAGATACCCTCAATGGTGATTAGCAAGCTAAACCAATAGATATAATATAACATAACATGACATAACAGAACAATGAAGCAAGTCATTCTTACTTAAGAATTTCATTTTTTCATGTTAATGTTTTTCTAAATTCTGTTTCAAGTTTCCGAAAAACTCAGAAATTATAGAAATTCATGTTTACATATCTTTAATAATGTTAATGTGCATGTTCCCCAAAGATGTAAGATGATGGAAAACATTAAAAGTTAAGTTGTCTTTATTTTAATGAGTCGAGGCTAGAGCACTGAAAAACTGTTATCAGTTGAGTAAACATCCTTTACGACAAATTTGCTACAAAGCATGCCATTACCCCGCATATTTTACTCTGCAAAATCTTTTACCAGGCTGGGCTTTACACCGCAAACCATTAAAACGCATTCCCCAAAGTAACACCCCGATGGAGTTACAATAGTAAATTGTGTTGTAATGGGGAAAGCGTTTTAATGGATTGAGTTGTATAGTGTTGTAAAAGATTTTGCGGAGTAAAATATGTGGGGTAATGGCACGCATTGCAAACGCATGCGGGGTAAAGTGTCATATTCGTTGATTTTACCAGATTCACTTCTCTTCACTACAAGTGGGAAATTTCTTTTTTTTTTACATTTGTTTCTTTTTGTGCTTCAAAGTGAATTTGTATTAGAATCCTGAATGGTAGGGCTCCCGACCCACTGAACAAACTGATTGAAGTGTACCAACCTGCACGAGCACTCAGATCTGCAGGGGGTGGTCTTTTGAGGATCCCCAGAGTTAAGAGAGCCCGCATGGGAGGCATGTCCTTTAGATGCCTAGCGGCAAATAAGTGGAACAAACTACCAGCGGACCTGCGCCTGGAACCGGAGGAAACGAGGTTCCGAACGAAATTAAAAACATTCCTGTATACCAAATAACTGTCTGCCCAGTCTTTTGTGCTCCTTGCACGTTGCCTCTCTCACTGTCTTTAGCGCGTGGACACGCCGGTGTGCGTAACGCAGCGCTTTTACAAATGTCCCTATTATTATTATTATTATTATGTTTGTGCCTTGAATATTGAAAAAAAGGCGGTGTGACGCCTTGAACTCCCAAAATTCACCTGAGCGAAACATGTAATTTTAATTTTCAATTAGAGGTGCACTAACTGATTCAGTAGAGACAATTCGTTTTTCTTGCTGATGATGACCTAACATCCTAATTTCTAATTATGAATAGTGCAAGGGACTTTATTCTTGCAAGGGGATTTGCAAGCATGCCCCAGTGAATGGGCATCAACACAGAATGTCTGTGGCCAGCCTCACAGGCTGAGTGATGAGACCATTATTCTCACACTCTGCAGTGGCCTGCCAAGGCATGTCATGGACAAGCATGGATTGGATCCTTACCTTGATCAATTTACAGTATACAGACATCCTCAAGGAGCACAAGAAAGTGCGAAGTAGACAATACAATGCAAGATCCAGCACGTCAAATACAGTGGGGACAACATATTGTTCTGCTGGAGAACTGCAATAGTGTTGGTGAGGATAGCCGACACAACGTAAAGGAAACGGGGGTGAAGAAGCTACATAGGGCAAGAGCCACTGGTTGGAATGAGCCAGCTGATCTCCTTTGCATGAGAGGGATTTATATGGAGGTGGCTTTCCTACAGGACACAGTGGAGGTCTGCTTATTTAAAGAAAATTAACATGTAAAACAAAAAGCATTTAGTTAGTTGAATGTTTATATTTCATGCTATTGTGATGAACAGTTGTTCACAACTCTATGCCCACTGGCCATAGCCCTTACTCACTTCTTGTGTCATCATCGGCCTCATGTGAACAGTGGTATGCTTTCATTTGCATCTTCGTCAGGTGCTTCCTTTGAAACCTCTCATTGACAGGGGCGTCTCCTCTATTATGGTGGAGGAGCGTTGCCCCACTGCTGGAACAGCAGAGGCATGTATATTAAAATTATAATAAAGCAGTGAATAAAACTTCTTATCATTTTATTTTACTACAGAGCCGCCACCGAGTCTTGAGGGCAGGGCCACCAAAAGCAGGAGGAGTGGTGGGTTCAGGCCACTGCCAGTGCGCATGTAGGTTTGGCCAGCCATCTAAGGACAGCCAAACCGACATGCTCACTTGGATATCTCCAGGCTATTGCTTGGAGATATCGGCAGGGATCAGGAGCACAGGCTCCCAGTTCCTGCTGGAGGGTGGAACCAGCCTGCTCCACCCAATCCCTATGCTTCACTCATGCTTTGTAATGCCAGCTTGAGAGTAGCTTCTGGATTAGCGCAGGGGACTCTGGGAGCCTGTGTGAGCATTGTCTGAAGAGGAGGCAAGGCACCGAACGTCAGGCTGCATGTAAGTTTTTTTAGTGTTTTTTTTTTACGTAAGACTTTTATTTTCATTTGCCAATAGTACACAGCATTATGACTACAACCCTGAGGCCGGCAGCAATACTTAATGTTCGTCAAGGATAATTGATACACAGCTTGTCAGCCGACAACCTCCGATCCGCAGCAAATTTTAACTTAATGGCAATAAATACAATATCAAGTTCTTGTCAAAATCAAAGATCGTCCCACTTTTATATTTTTAGAAACATAACTCAACTTGTGACTCAATAGTTTTGGTAGACATCGTACAGCATCGCAACCATTCAATCCGTCGTCCACACCGATAATTCAGTCTAGACGGTCATAGCACCCCTCCCAACCCCCAAGGTCCCCGTAAAGTAACCATCTGGGCAGTCTAGGAGCCCCTATTGTGCCCTTCCAGCACTGTTGTCGGTCATCGGTCAGAGCTATTCAGTCGACCTCCTCCTTATCTTCTGAGCTTTCATTGTCCTCCTCCAACAGAGATTCACACAGGTCCCCCGGTAACTATTCCAGGGTAGCCAGATCTTGTTCCACTTGCGAGGGTTGGCTCTCATTTTGTATACCGCTCGTTCAGTCACCATAAGCATGTCCATATTTCTGCACCATTGCGCCAAAGTCGGTGATTCCACCGCCCCCCATCTCTGTGCTATATCTCGCTTGGCGACCATGATACCTACGATGGCCCATAGTTGTCCCTGGCGCGTTAGGCCATTCTGGCCCCACACATTCAGCAGGGACACACGTGGGTCGGGTGTAAATGATACCTCTAGAGCTTGGGAGATGGTGCGTAGCACCTGTCGCCAGTAGTCAGCGATAATCGGGCACTCCCAGAGTGTATGTAAGAAAGTACCTTCCTCTCCACAGCCCCTAAGACAATATGGTTGGTCGACCCTGTGCAATTTATGTAATGTGGTCCTCGTAAAGTATATCCGGTGCAATATCTTAAGCTGCACCAGTCGGAATCTAGTCAAAATGCCCGCTTCCCTCGTGGACGCAAGTGCTGCGTTCCAGTCTGTCTCGTCCATATCACCTAGTTCGCCCACCCATTTTTCCCGCAGTCTGCTCAGCGGGTCTGACAGGTTATTCAGCAGCTTACGGTATGTGAGGGAGGTGGCGTTAACCTGCATGTAATCAGTAAGTAGGCAATCCTCCAGTGGAGAGGATTCCGGGACCTCCGTACCTGCCTCAATTGCTGTCATCAATTCATGTCTAATTTGGACATATCGGTAGGTTTCGTTGGGGCCCAGGTTGTATTGTTGCTGGAGTTGTGAAAACGGGACCACCCCTTCCTTTGTCCACATGTCTCCCACCGTGGAGATTCCTATAGTGTCCCACTGAGTGAATCCCTTACTGTGTCGTAGGTGACCCAATGCCTTAGTGTCCCATAAGGGTGTTAGTTTCGTTATGACTCCCCCCACTTAAGCCTCACCTGCGCTTTGTGCCACAATGTCACTGTATGTTTAGTTGGACCCATTAGCTTTGCTGCCAGTCCCTTGTGGTACAGCGGTGCCAACAAACTATGTGTGCCCAACTGTGTTCTGTCTGCGAGGTAGGCCGGGTCGTTCTGCGGGGCGTGCAACCACTGGTTGAGAACCTTAAGGTGTGCTGCCCAGTAGTACAATTGTATATTTGGCAGGGCTATACCAGCTTCTATTGAGCTTCAGATGCGCTATCCGGGCTGGGTGGTCGCCCCACAATAAACCAGTCACTATTGTCGTCACTTTTTGGAAATATCGTGGTGGCACCAGGGTTGGTGTATTCTCGAGCACATAAAGGAAACGTGGCAGTGCCATCATTTTAAACAGCGCTGCCCGTCCTAACAGCGTTAGAGGAAGGGTCTTCCAGTGTCTCACATCATTCCGTAATCGAGCAAGTGGTGACAGCAAGTTTCGCTCATAAAAGTCCGCGGGGCTATGTGTGACGTGAATCCCCAAGTATTTAAAGGAGGTGTCCACTACTGCTAGCGGGCAGTCACTGGGAAGAGTCGGAGAAGGACTCCTCAGTTCGTAGATCACTGATTTCGTCCAATTAATCGTATACCCAGATAGATACCCGCCCGTGTGCATCACACAGTGCCAAGAGCTCCGGGATACCCTTCTCCGGGTCCGTCAAATATATCAGCATGTCATCAGCATAGAGGGAGATTCTATCTTCCCAGTTTTCCCCCCAGCGTAACCCTTTCAATAACGGGGTAGTTCTGATTACGGTGGCCAGTGGCTCTAGGACTAACGCGAATAGCAGAGGCGAGAGCGGGCATCCCTGCCTCGTCCCTCTAGCCAACGGTATGTCGCGGGAAATGTGGCCATTCGCCGCCACGTGTGCCATGGAACTCGCATATAGGAGCCGTATCCAGGAAATGAATTTAGAGCCAAAGCCCATGTGGGCAAGCACCACGAAGAGGTACCGCCATTCCACCATATCGAACGCCATTCTGGCATCCAAGGACAGGATGGCTGCCGGTTCCGTCAAGAGCGGCGCGCGCGCCACCGCTCCGTACACTCTACGGAGGTTTAACGCCGTACTCCTGTGCGGCATAAAGCCCGATTGGTCTGGGTGGATCAGTTGTGTGAGGTGTGGCATTAATCTGGTAGCCAGCAGTTTCGCCAGAATCTTGGCTTCTGCGTACGTTTTATTTTTGTCATTAGCCCCCTGATCTCCCTGTGCTACCCTACCGATTTCCCCTGCTAGCACTCGCCACCGTCAATGAAGGCTCTTTTCTTCGGCCGTGCTGTGTTACATTTGTCAAGTGGTGATGATCTTGCAGCAGTCAAGAGGCTCATTCAGAAAAGCTGAAGACCTGCCAATGTTGGAATAATTTCCAGTGTGCAATGGTACGGGAAGAAGGGAATGAGGTCTTAATGGGGAGAGGCCATGAGCAAATTTAAAACTACAGGTATAGAAAGATTTTTGTTTGTAAATGATCCCCAATCCTAAAAGAAAAATAGAATGCTTTTTTTTTTTTTTTTTAAACAAAAAGAATAATTTTACAAACATTTTTTAGAAGCAGGCATTAGTTCCATGCGCAACTGTCTGCTCCTAAAAGATATTTTTGTCTACATTAACAAAGAAGATGGGGTCCCTTTGGGGCCTCTTTTCATTTGCAAATGATTACCACTAATTTGGATTTGGTGGTAAAATATTTATGTTTTGCGACCAAATTCCAGCTGCAAAACAATAATCTTTACTGACCTCTGACAGGTAGTGGTAAGGCATTCACAAAATTGGTAGAGGTCCCCAAGGGAACCCTTTCCCTTTGAGAATGTTGAAAAAACATACCCACTAGGTTCACTTACATTTTTTTATTTTTTTTTAACTCATCCTATATTCCTTTAAGGAAAAAAAAGCTGCATTCCAAAACTCAATTGCTTCCTTTTAATGAGATCACAGACACGGTGACATGCTTACCTTAGCACCTCACCATGCAGGTGACGGGTGCGATTCCTAGTGGCTTGCAATTTGCAACCTATTTCATTAATATTAATGAGCTAGGTCGAATTGTGTACCACTAGAAATCTGTATTTTGAGAACCGACCTCTTTGTACATAGGTAGATAGCAAAATAGCACACTGGTAGCAACAATTACTTACTTACTTAAGCCTACTAGCCCTCCAAGGGTGTAGGTCTTCAACCAGGACACTTCAGCCATCTCTGTCTGGTTGCAAAAATGCTGGTCATAAATTGTGCCCTGTATTTTGTGACCAGTGCTTTGTATATCTGGCCCTTAGTTTGAAACCCAAACTGCGATTCCGTAGCATATTACTGAGTCTCAATTTGGATTTTATCAATTTAAAAAAAAATTGCGGTCGCAAAGGGTCAACTATTTCTTTTAAGAGCCTAAAACCACTTTGAACATCAGGCCCAAAATGTCTTACAATTTCCAAGAAATGCATTAGAGGACAAACTACAGTTTCATTCCAATCTCAACATCAAGTAGCAACGCATTACCCATCTAAAAGACATGATTCCCTTGAGAAAACCCTGATGACCTGCAGCTGACAAGAATAAAGTAATATTATCAATCCATAAGGCAAACAATGCATACGAAATATTACACCAAACTTGTCCTTGGATCTTGGCCATGTCCCGGCAGCGAAAAACATGCAAAATTGGAATAGGAATTAGATAATGTCAACACTCCAAACTTCCTGCTGTCAGAAGATGACAAAAGCAAGAACAACTATCCCACGAGCAATCAGAAACATCCCCTTAATGGAAGTATTTTAAGGAAATTGAGGCAACAGCTCTAAATCTTAAAGATCACAAACCACGAGCGAACGGCTGCTGTGCCCTGGCCAAAATCAATCAGCTTAAAACCTACAAACTAAGATTCCAAAGAAAACACGAGGCAAGAAATAAACAAACGGGAGGCAGAGAGGAAATAGCCCCTTAACAACACAGAACGTGCTTCTGCCAGACTTTGATAGATGTGTGACATACAATGAAATGTGCCAGTATTTGACAGATGTGGAAAACAACGAAATGTGCCACCATTCACTCTTATAATAGTTTAGTTTAGTTTTTACATTTGTAATGCGCACAGCTACCCAACAAAGGGTTTCCCGGCGCGGCAGATCCCAATAGCAATGCGGTTACAGAAAACTAGATGCTAAAGAGCCATGTTTTTAGGGCTTTTTATGAAATGTCATATGAGTGATCAAGTTCCAAAGCGCAACCTAATTAAATAACAACACATAATCAAATCAATAAACAATGCTACATTCTCTTTCATAGCGTTACGGGCATTCTGAAATGTAATAAAGAAAAACCAAAGGAAATGATGGACTGAGCGTTGACAATACAAGCACTCACCCCCAGTCAACTGATCTGGGTTTGATCCATCACCGTTCTTTAGCCCACTCTGCCACCCCAGTTCAGACATGGCCATATAGGCAAATCAGTCTGACCCTGTGCCTCATGGGAACAGTCCAGCCCGAACTGCCAAGCCATGCCTTCCCTGGACTTGAAACAAGCTACCGAGGACCGGTTTCTGGCATTCCAGCTGTCTTCAGCCAGGCTTGCTTGAATCCAGTGGCAAAGTGAGCAAGGGACTCACGTCTGAGCATACCCTGCCACACTTATGGCGAACAAAGAAAAACCAAAAGAAATGATGGACGGAGCATTGACAATACAAGCACTCACCCCCAGTCAACTGATCTGGGTTTAATCCATCACCGTTCTTTAGCCCACTCTGCCACCCCAGTGAAATGTAATCTCATATGTAAAATTACTTACAACATTTATAAATGCTTCTGTCAAAACAAGGGTGAGGGCAAAGCATTGGTTTTGGTGTCCAGATCTGTCAAGGGGAGTGAAGCAGAGCATTACTCAAGTGCCTTTGCTTTTTTGGTGTAAATCTGTGTAGTCGTTTTTGAGAAATCAGTTTTACAAAAATGTGTTAAGTGGGCTTTAAAAGTTAGAGATAGCTCGACAATTTAATCTGTAGATGGCCCTGAAGCCCAAGTTCGACGCCCATCTGCAGACCCAGATGTAAGTATATAAATGAATTTGATTGGCTGACATTTTGGGTCTTAAAGTCGTGTCGCCGGACCAGAAGTCCCTGATTGACTGGCCCAACAGACAAACATCGGTTGTGACCACCTTTACAGAAAGTAAAAAATGAAGGGAGTAATCCTCTGGCCCCACTGCTATGGTGGAGGGGAAGGGTTGATGGGATGTCAAAGGTACCACCTTAAAGTTATTTTTTTTTAAGTAGGTTTTGCCATGGAGAGATACTAACCCCACAGCGGTATACTTGGGTTCATGGACCCATTCTGAGGTCTGTAAACCTAAGAGGGGCCCAGCAAGCATCCAAGGCTCTCTAAAGGTTTGCAAATCTCCAATTTCCCCAAAAATAATTCTAGAAACACATTACAATGAATGATTATTGAAAGAAATTAAAAAGAAAGTTTACAAATGGGGCTAACCTCTTTTGGCTGCCTTCTGGTTGTGAGCAAGGGGGCTTGTTCACCAGTGGTAGGTTGGTTGCTTTTGACCATGGGCAACAGTGTTTGGCTACCCCGGGTGGGTTAAGCACAGGGCTTGGCCAGAGGCCAGGTACTGTGGTCAGTCCCCACTGTGCATGGCTGAATGTGCAGAAAGGGTTAGCTCAGAGCCTGGCCTCATCTCTCTAGTAAATTGGGTGCAGGACATGGCTAAAGGTCATGTTTTGTGGGAACCTGCCCACCAAACCATGCTGTGCACGGCAAAAAAAACATGTGCAGCGGAGTAGGGATTCATTTAAAATAAGTTAAATTTAATATATCATCAACATTTTTTAATTGTTACATCTTTTCCAGCTACTTACCAGAGGCGGTGGCGTGCAGTTATTCAAAGAAGCACAATTCTGGTATCCATGCTAAGCGCCTGGTGCATCAGCAAGTCTCTGATCTTCATCACCAGTGCAGAGGTAGCCACTTTTTCCTGCTTTCTAACCATGTCTGTATTTCTACAGCCGTGGTCTCCCACAGGGGCATTTTGTGGTTTGCATTGAGCACCAACCACGAAGAGCAGGTGTCAGAACATTGAAGCTCACACGGAAAGCAGAATGTGAAACTTGGGGTTCTTCTTCTACCTGGAAGATGCCATGTGTCTGAAGATGTAGGCCTTGCTAACCTTATAAATAACCCTTACCAGTACGGTGACTTTTCCAGTAATTGCAGCCTGACGCCCCAAACCAATATGAAGCTCATCTATTTCCTGTGATGTCAGTTCCTTTCTAGACCATAATAATGGGGTCATAAGAATTGGATGTTTTGCAACACATTTAACTTCCCTATTTTACACTGGCTTAATGTTCCACTTGTTACCATTTTTGTCCCTTATGCTTTTTCTGCTTGTTGCCAGATTCATATTTTGATTTCCAGTTCCAGAAGTTCTATGCTGGGCTTTTTCTCAACCCTAGTTCAGGGTAATTTTGGTTCCCTGCTTTCACGCATTAATTCAATATCTTCAAACAAGAACTAGGAATATTGCCATGGAGGCGTTTTCTATTCTCTGTGTTTTTTGTCCTACATGGGGCCTACTTAAGGAAACACTGGACACATTTCACCTGTATATTAAGTGCAGCAAGGCATTGTGGCTACTGGAAGAAGTCACTGTTGGCAATCAAGAAGGAAACTTGATAGACATTGACAGTGTCCAGTCCTTGATAGATTGTGACATCAACAGATTTGTAGATTTGTTAATCCCATGGGTCGTTATTGTAACCAACACTCACAAAGAACTGAAAAGAGAAGATGTAAAGGGATGCTGATAAAGGGCACATTTGTGCCTTAATTGTGGAGGGAGATGTTGATTATTTGATTCATGAGCAAGTGTGAGTGTTTTTGATTGGGTGTGTGAGTGTGTTTGTCTGTGCGTATGTCTTAAGCTTCCAAGTGTGCAGTATGTGGACAGTCATAGCCCACAAACAATACTTGGCTAACAGAGAAACTCATGGCAAAAGGCTTGCACTGGAATAATGGTGGTAATTCTTGGCATAAGGGATGGCGACCATGGCATATGGTCAGGCAGGCACTAATGGCAAAATACAGGAGGTAATTCTTGCCATTTGAAAGCGTACATGGGAAAATGCTGGTTTTGGCATGTTGGATATAATTCTTGCCATAAGGGATGGCAACAATAGCATAACATTTGGGACAGGCACCTGTGGCAAAATGGTGGCTCTAGCATACTCTAGGTTATTCATGGAAGGTGGTGAAAGACATGCATGACGTTTGTGGGACAGCCAAGGCAAAAGGTGGCCCTGGCACACCTGAGTTGATTTATGGCATATGTTAACAACGATGGCAAATTGCTATCCATGGCATACTGGAGGTAGTATTTGGCATAAGGCTGCTTCCTTTAAACATTGTATGAATAAGGTGTGCACTGGCTACATTACTTGTTCCAGTGCTTCCTTTATACACCATGAAAGTACTGGAGTATTTTATCAATTCCCTTTGAGAGCTGATGGAGTTTTAGCAAGTTTATGCAAAAATTTTGCTTTAAAATGTGCTATTGAGCCACATTTTTTTCAACATTTCAACATTTTCTCAGTGTGAGCACCCCACCTAAACCCTTCTAGAAAGAAAAGCCTTGCTGTCTATGCTCACTTACTGGGATTCAGGGCAAGTACTATACCTCACTATTTACAAAGGTCACTAGCTGCCATGGGTAGCTGAAGTACCTACAAAGGAGATTAACAGCCTTGCCTTTCAGCACAAGGCAAAGCACACTAAGGGCCGATTGGAGGATGTCTCATAAGGAGCACCAGGTATTGCCAGATTAGCTGACTAAGACTACCTTAAAAGCACATTTGACATCTGCACCATAAGAGAGTTGAGAGAAATTGTCAGAGACAACAAAGGAGTGTGCTTGCTGGTGAGCCTACACTGCCCCCTCACCTCCTTCACTATACACTGCCCTCCAGTCTGGCAGTGAGCACCCATTACCCATGAATAGACTAGGAGTGTGACCAGAAGAAAGTTACAGAACTAATCCAACGCACACCACAGAGGCTTTTTCGTTGGGCCCTGGAGATACGGGAGCTACTGGAGTTACTGGGCATTGCCCATGGTAGATATTGTAATACACCACCAGGCTCCCAGGACCGACCACAAATGCTATTATAATCAAAATTGGACAGCTAAATGAGCTACACTTAGGCACTTGGGGCAGCAAAGTCAATCAGTGAAGGCTTACTCCTGGTGGGTCTGGATTAGAAACCACGATACAAATAAATAATACATAACAGTATCAATGTACCAACTGAGGTACGATTGCTGCTGCGCTGCTACCAGTGATTTTACTTGCGCTTTGTTTTTACTGCAGGGGGCACGAGTTTGGTGCTCACTGCTCTGTCTGTTAAACTTTTAGCTGCCATTCGCAGGGGGCACGACTAAGGTGCTCGCACTGCGGGTTTATTTTTATAATTACTCTCTCAGCGCATTATTGTTCTTGACATTGGCGCCACTGCTGTGAGAGAGCAGGGGGCACGAGATCAGGCGCAGCGCTATAGGCGTTTAAATATCACGCTCACCTTCATTTCCTACTTCCCGGTCCACCCCGAGCTTAGCTCGTTGTTGTGGAGGGAGTTCTTGCTTTCTCTTACTCACTTCCGGCGGAAGGGGGGAGCGGTCTAGTTTCCTACCGCCGCCTCCCCTCTTAAACCGATGTGTTGGCGGACGCGCAGCGGACGCGCACTGCGGGCGCGACGATGGCGCGCCGAAGTCGCGCCAAAGTCCAGCCCGTCTGCGCCTGTCCGCGACAGGCCGGGACCTGGGGCCCCGTCCCTCGCTACCAACCTCCCCGGATTACCTCTTACTCATTCTAGAGAGATCCTCCTTAGCCTCAGGCCATCGCATTGTTTATGCTGTATCACTCTGAACCCTCATCAGGTCCCTATAACCTGCCCAAGCTGTAATCTCTCCCTCACATCCCTTCCTTCCTTAACTAATATAGCTATATGCAATTTCCCAACATTTCGATCAAGGCCTAAATCTATAGATTCTCCTCAGGTTCGCACGTTGATTAGTTTAAATTGTAGGTCATTAGTCAAACATAAGAAAGAGATTTTTGACCTCTCACTTCTTTGGAACCAGCAGCTCTATTTCTCACTGAGACTTGGCTAAAAGACTACTCTGGACCGGACATTGCATCTGCCCTCCCTGATAACTACACGTATGTAGGAAAAATTAGAACAGTGAAAGAAGGTGGAGGGATAGCTATCATTTTTAATAGATTGTATTCTTGCAAATGGGAGGACCTTGATCTACCTAACAGCGAAGCTGACCTTTTTAAACTTTCGTTATCTCCCAACTTTACCCTCTCGGGGATGCTCATTTATCGTCCCCCCGGCCCAGCAAGTTCCTGGGATTCCACTTTTCCTGATCATGTAGCACCTTTACTTCAGAACTACACTAATTTTTCGATTATTGGTGATCTGAACTTACATCTGAACGATCTATCATGTTCTACCAGCGTCAACCTTTTACAGGACCTTGCTGCTCTCAATATCACCATACATAATTCTGGCCCTACTCATAAGGCAGGGAACCTTTTGGATCCCATTTTGTCAAACTTAGAAACCATTACATGTAGGCCTCCCCTACCTGTTTTATGGTCTGATCATTTTATGGTTACTTTTTCCGTTATTATTGGTTGTCTGCCCAATATCCCCTCCATCTCTACTGACTTAAGGACATCCAGAAACTGGAATAAGCTGCGTGGATGCACGATAATAAATTGAAATTGAACGGTGGGAAAACAGAGCTTCTTCTGTTTGGCCATAACACTACTCCGTGGGGGCCCCAACATTGGCCCTCGCAAATGGGCACTCTCCCCGTTCCCTCTGGAACAGCCCGTAACCTTGGCGTCATTATTGACGACCAGTTATCCATGAAGCACCATGTAGTTAAAACTTCCTCTACTTGTATTACCATCATAAAATGGTTGAGAAAGATCATTTGGATGCTCCCCCAGGAAACACAGAAAACCGTAGTCCAGGCCTTAATCACTTCTAGATTAGACTACGGTAATATTCTTCTCCTGGGGGCCTGCAAAGAGGTGATCCGTAAATTACAGACAGTCCAGAACATGGCGGCTCGGCTGCTCTGTAAACTTCCCAATACATCTTCTACCTCTAATTCCCTACGTAATCTGCATTGGCTTCGTATTGAAAGCCGTACGAAATTCAAGGCCCTCTGCTTTATGCACAGAATTAATGCTGGCCGAGGCCCACCCTACCTTAACTCCTTGGTTCAGCATTACTGTCCTCCCCGTACTCTTCGCTCATCTAATCAGCACAGGTTCCTAGTTCCCAGAATTAAGAGAGTTAGAATGGGTGGCCGCTCTTTCTCCTGGCTCGCTCCCTCCCTCTGGAATTCCCTTCCCCTCTTTTTGCGCATCGAACCTTGCTACCTTAAGTTCCATAGAGAGGTGAAAACTTGGTTATTTAACCTGTAATTGCCTGGCTTCTTCTCAGTTTGCTCTCTCTCATCTGGTTCTAGCGCCGGGAAACCTCCGGGTAGCTGCGCGCTTTATAAACTTAAATATAAATAAATAAAATTAACTCTTATACAAAAGTATAGGCATTTATTTACAGTTGAATAAAATAGAGCAGTTAAAAATGTAATGCACATAAAAATGCAGAAGGTGATAGCACCTTCTGAGGATAATTGCAAATATTTTAGCATTTGTAGTTGGCTGCTGACTTTAAGTTCCACTTCCACCAGTTGAAATTGGGAGGAAAGATTGGTCAATCTTTCCATTAGCCAATCATATCTTATAACACATTGATATCCTATGAATGGTTATAGCTAGTTAGCCTGTTCTCACTTACAGAATAAGGGTGATTGCACACAGTTATTTGGACACCAGACAAAGAGCTGAGATAAAGAGGAAAGCCTGGTTTTCCCTCTGTGTCTATGTCTGGGCAGATATGGGTTCCCCACAGTGCATTAGTCGGGCCAGTGACTTGCAGGCTCACCACATTTACAGTCGAGGAAAATGTGTCTACGGCACATTGATTTCTGGGTCAAGTAACTGATACATTTTCGCATTTTGTTTCATTTTTAAACGTTAGTTCTTATCTCATTTCAATACCTAACTATATTGCCACTTTAAACGTTGGTATTTTCAGTGGTCTCCTGCCGTGTGCAGTGGAGTGGGGGAATAGTTGGCCACAAGGCCTTGTCTCTGACCAGGCCCTGCACCTAACACCCCACAGGACCCCGACACCCCGCTTTGGTCAAGTGAAAACTTAAAAAATATAGGTGTAACCATCCATAATGCATACAAAAATTTTAGAAGGTTTTGTATGAACTCCTACGACAGACAAACGCTTTAACATGTGTGTGACCGCAAGCATAGGCCTTGCACCCAAGCCCACCTATGTACACCTGAAGCCTGTGCACTGTGGGGATACATTATAAGCAGGAGGCAAGGGGCAAGGCAAGACCCTGCACTCAATACCCACATCACAGGGTCTGAGGCAGTTCGCATCGGGGGTGAAATGATGGCAGGGAGTAGGGCACAGGGTCTTCCTCAACTCAAGCCCTGTGTCAAGGTTATGTGCAGCGGAGCTCGGCTGATGGCAAAGGGTAGGGTGCAGGCCAATATCCACTTCACATAGCCAAAGACTGTGCACAGTGTGGGTTAACTGATGGGGTGAGGTAGGGTACAGGCCCTGAATGCAAGCCAGGCAGAGTTCGGCAGGGGTTGACTGAAGACAGCAAGGGTTGACTGATGGCAAAGGGTTGAGGGGAGAACCTAGGCACAGGCATAGGCCAGTCCTTGCGTCCAACCCCCAGCAAATGTCTTCAGGTGTTGGCTGATACAGGGGGTAGGGTAAGGGCCCCTGTGACAAAACCCACAGAGGCACAGCTAAATGCATCTTTTTCAAGCTAACTGCCCCAAAATAAATATAATGTGGTCCTATATAGAGCCATCTCCTATATGGTAATCTATTGCCACCTTCGGCCTCATGGTTTATAATGACACCAGAACTTCACAAAGACAATATTAGACCATATTCTTTGGTTACTCACTATGCTCTGGTACAGAACCTGGGTGAAATTAGAGAAACTGGGTGAAGGGAATAGAACTTAGTCAGACTTTGGGGAGGGTACCATGGTCAGAACCTAAGGAGGGAGTGATGTGGCATTAGGGTCTCTTATCCCCTTAGCACAGGGTAGTCTCAGGCACACCTGATGTGTGTCACTGTGTTTGCTTTCTGTAGCTTTCGGTGGATAATCCACCCACATGTTCAAGGGGTAAGACTACCACTAACTCCAGGGGTCATCAATGAGATACACCACTGTAGCAGGTACCCTAGTTCATCAGATGGCCCTTCAGAAAGCTAAGGCTGAGGGAAAAGAGAGAGCCAGAGAGTTCGAGAGAAAAGAGAGAAGCTGAGACTGGCTCATCAGGAACAAGAGGGGAGGAGAAGGAAGAGACAGAAGGGGTAGGCATAGGAGAAGATGAAGAAGGAAAGTGGTAGACAAGAAAAAGGAGAGAAAAGGCAAGAAAAGGAAAGGAAAAGACAAGAAAAAGCAATTGGATGACGGGAAATAGACAAAAAGAGATCATTGAATGGGACGAGTAGCCCTTGACAAGTATAAGCTCAGGCTTGAGGCAGAAAGAGCTGACACTGGGGAAGGCATTCCTCTTCCAAATGGGAGGAACTTCCTGCTAAAGTTCCCCAAAAAACGTGTCCTAATGTATGTGGTAGGTTCAGATATTTTTTGAATGGTCTTTATGCTTTGAGATCGCTTGTAAAGCACAGGCATTAACTGAAGTCGCTGAGCAATTTAACTTTCACTGTGAGAATGCCTGTGGCTGATAATATCAAGAGCGAGCTAATAAAGACAACTTTATTCAGATGGTTCAGACTGAAGCCAGCACAGTACCCTCGGATACTTCACAAGATCCACAGAGCAGATGGTGTTCATTTTGAGGTTTGGATTCAGGATGTGTTGCAGGAAAGCAATGAGTGGGTTAGAAGATGAAAGCACTGAATTTTCCTGCCCTTTACCCATTGAAAGTGACAGAGAGACTCGGATTTGTATTCAACATAATTTAGGAAAAATCTGTGTGATTTAAGTAACCCACAAATATGGGCCGATTTTTAAAAAGGGAAATAGAAATGACCCTACATGCTACAGGCTGATTTCTCTAATGGATTCTTCATGCAAGTTGCTGGGGAGGATAATTCTTGCACGCCTGGAATCATGGGCCTATACTTCTGGCCTGATAGTGAACACTTAGGGGCCCATTAGGATGTCGGGCGGATCGCCACCGCCATGCATATTAGTATGGCGGGGGGACAGCGGCGGACGGAAAGACCGTCCGCCGCTTGTCCGCCCCGGTCGCCTTGCGGCCGGGGTGGAAAATGTTTAATATGGTGGTAGTGTCTATTAGACACCACCAGCCATATTATGATGGGCTTTGGGGAATGCCTTTCCGTGGAGGCAATGCCGCCACAGAAAGGCATGCGGAGACTCCCTGCGGGGCCCGTTGCTGGCCCCCTTGGACTCCGGGGGGGTGGGGGTGCACATGGGGGTACCTATGATAAACTCCCGCATTTCAAAGTGCAACATGGCAGGCACCGCGCGGTGCCTGTCATGTTGTGCTTTGAAATGCACCATTGCGGCAGGCGGTGCTTTAAGCACCACCCGCCGCAATGGAAAAAATACAGGATCCGCCCGCCAGAGTGGGCGCATCCTAATGGCCAAGGCGGAAAAAGATATCACACCATTCAAAAGTAGAACTTGGGAGAGGGAGGTAGCCCTATATGCTGATGATATACTAATTCTCTCGTCGGGTCATGAGTTATCTTTTCCTTATGTCATGAATTTAGCGAGGGATTTTGGTCGGGTTTCGGGTTATGAAATCAATGCAGAGAAAACTGAAATCATGACTTGGAATCTGCCGGGGTGTCGACATCAAACCAAAGATGAGATGCGGTATCTGGGAGTGAAGATTGTCCAGGACATAGATAAGATTGCGAAGATCAACCTTTTGAAAATCTTAAGAGAGTGCCAAAAACTAATAAAATCCAGGGACCACCTTCCCCTGACCATCTTAGGTAGAATCAGCTTGATAAAAATGGTCATTCTACCAAAAGTTACCTTTCTTTTTCACACTATTCCCTTATACTTTGATAAACAAGTAATCGATAGATTTCAGCAATCCATTAATTAATTTGTGTGGGCGTACAAAGCCACTAGGATATCTTGGAAAAAGCTGAGACATAGGAGGGAAAAAGGTGGTCTTGCATTCCCAGATATAAAATATTACGCCTGGGCTTTCCAGCTAACACATTTAAGAATGTTGTTAAATTCTCCAGACTCGTCAGGAAGGGGGAAAATGTTTCTAGCTATGTTGGAACAAGTGGGGTTATCACATAAAGGCTTTCTTTTTAACTACAGAGATAAGAAATGCTTCAAGAAAGTAAGGCTGAAAGTCCTTTTGAGCGCTGCTCATATATGGGCCAGAATTAAAAAACTAACAGGACTAGAGTATTGTTCAAGGCTGGCTCCACTGTGGGACAACCCGGGGGCACCAATCTGTCTGAAGGACAAATTGGCAGTCCCTCTAAAAACAGTGGGGTTTCTAGTCTGGGGAGATCCAGTTACAGAGGGCTCATTCTTAGCTTAGGCACTATTTAACGAAAAACTGGAGGAGGGAATGTCCAGATTTAAATACCTACAATTAAAGAGCTGGTCCCAGAATTTAAAGAAACGTATAGGCTTGGGTAATACTCTGGAAGAACATTTGGTACAGAAGCCAGTAGGAAAAAAGGAAGTATTGTTTTTACTGGGCTATTAAAGAGGCCATAGATGGGGATTTCAGACTAGCTGAAGAGTTGTGGGGAGAATCTATTCCGGAGATAGACTGGGCAGATCTGTGGCAAACTTCTTTTAACACCTTGTTTACAGTTGTAAATCCAGCCTGGTTTAGAAGAAACCACTATTTTGCCACACATAGGGCCTACCTATCTCCAGCGAGACTTTTTTAAATGACTAAAGGCCCCCCTATTAAGTGTAAGAAATGTCATATGGAAAAAGCCCCCGACACACACATGTTTTGGACCTGCCCAGCCATTTCTGAATTCTCAGAGAAAATCGAGAACACCCTAACAATCATTCTGGGATGTCCAGTACAAATCTCCCTTAGACTCATCATTTTTGGCAGATCAAGTGAAATCACAGGCTGGAGCAGAGGTTCTTTATTCTTTGCCATTTTGCTGGCTAGATGGGAAATATGCAAGAGATGGGTGGATCCTTACCCCCCACAAATTCAGATTGGTTATCCTCCTTGTATAAAACCTCTAAGACTGATTTGGCCAGATTGAAAAATGGTAGAAAGAGAGCCATCTCGGAATGCCTGATAAATTGGACTTCAGTATAAATAGCCACAAGCCATTCTGTTTTAACAAGATTATCCACATAACCCCAGATCCTATGATTAAGCCTCACAGGAAGCTCTCAGACTGTGATGGGCCTCGCTGTGTCTTCTGGGCCCCTAGTTTCGATCTTGGGTGGGCCTTCAGCAACAGTTGTTGGTGTTAAGTAATCAGAAGAGAGCGCGACCACCCTCTCCTCGACAACAAGAGGTCAGCAACAGGAAGGAGGTTGGTTTGCTACTTGTAGGCGGGCGGCAGAGAGGCGGGGTTTCTATCTCGAAGGCCTACGTCTCATAATTGAGTAACAGTGGCAACCTCCTAATTTCCTAGTTGTCTAGGGTTGGAGGCGAATGAGGAGAAAAAAATAAAAATAAAAAAATAAAGCAATTGAACCAATAGCTATTAAAGTGAGGGTGGAGGTGTCAAAAGAATTACAATGCATGATGGCGTGTACATATTATATCTGCTTATGCAAATTACATATTGCTGTTTCTGAAAGATGTAAACACAGACCTAGGGCCCAAAGTTACCACTTTTGGAATTAGGAAGCTCTCACCTTCAGGTACCTTGGATGCGAATATACCACAGAGACGTGATATGTGAATATACCACATTGATCAGGGCATATTAGAGCGTAACCCAGAGGCAATAATACACTGCTAAAGAGTTGCACTATGTTCTTGAAAACACAGACGGTAAGTGTTATGAGCAAAATAGCCCTATCCAAGATGAATGCACTGCTGAGACTGCTGTGTCTCTTTATGAAGCCGCCACTCAATATTAAAAGAATTAAACATGAAGCTACGATACTGAAAACGGGGGGAATGGAAGTCACCTAATTAGAAAATATAACAAATTCAATCACGGAAGGGGTACTGTTTGCTCCAGATTAGGTACTCTACTTCCTAGCTGCCCAATCACGATGGATCACCCAATGGTGAGATGGGATAAATGGACAGGAATTGGGTGGATCTGTGATGAATGCGGGACATAAGAACATTCGGACACTTTGGTCGGATTTATTTTGGCTTGCAGTAATGAGCCCAAACTACTCCAAAGGGCATTGAGAACATAGAAAAAAAATAAAGACAAAACTAAGGGGATATTTATAAAAATATGTCAGAGCGTGGAGGTCTGCTCCAAATTTGGCAACGCCGCAAACTCCGACATTTCCGAAACCCAGGGATCCTCCATACTTATTAAAATACAGTGCGCCTCTGTGTTTTTCCTAGCATTGGCTTTAAAATTAGCTGCCTAGCGCCAACCATAGTGCATGGGTGCTTGTGTTATAGAAAATGATTGTTTATGTGCCTTCCTGCACATAAACAATCCATAATGGCGATTTGTTACTTCTATGTGTGCTGCATTCTACAGCACACATAGATGTAGTTTATTGGCATTATATAAGGATTGTTTATGTGCAGGAACGAGCACCTTCTTGCACATAATCATTAATGGCATTTTGCTCTTTCTATGTGTGCTCCAGAATGCATCACCCACTGAAAAAGCAAAAACGAGGAGAAATAAAAGTATTTCTCCTCGTTGTGCAATTTTAACGCCTGCTCTTGCAGGGCGTTAGTTTTTGGCGCTGCCTCAGATTTACACTTCCTTGTAAAT
Organism: Lissotriton helveticus; assembly: GCF_964261635.1. NCBI lineage: Eukaryota > Metazoa > Chordata > Amphibia > Caudata > Salamandridae > Lissotriton > Lissotriton helveticus. The sequence continues at coordinate 987,030,939 of NC_136061.1, read as the reverse complement.
CTGGGGCTGCGTCAAAAAGCAATGAGTGTTGTGGTGGAACACCTATTGCAAAACCCATTGCATGCCCCTCTCACGCAGATATCTGCGTAAAAGGGAAGGATATTTACAAAACGATTTTAAGCCACAAAAAAGTGGCTTAACTCCACTTTGTAAATAGGGTGCAGGGCAAACCGCCACAGGGCCGTCAAAAAAGTGACGCTGCGGTAGTGCTATAGGCTTGTACATATACCCCTAAGACTAAAATCATTTCGCTCTTGCCTTCCTGTTAGTGGGACTCCCAAAGGGGTGTAACCCCTTTACACACAAGCAGAAGGAAACTTGTCTGGAAGTGGTTCTAGTGACCATTGGAGGCTGATATTCTTCAGAAGAAAGACAAGCTTTCCGTGAACTGACCACAGGCTACAGCATGCCCAATGGAAACTTCATAATGCATGTCACTCTAAAAACTAGTTCAGGACCGACAGAACCAGGGGGAGTTAGGACCTTCTATACACGAGGCCATGAAACTCCTTTACACACTCGGAGACATTATTTTATAGATCTTTATTAGCTGGATCAATTAGTAAATTAAACCTTAGAACTGAATGGGAACATAGTTTATGGAAAATATTGGAAACCCCTAGAATGGAAGAAGGTTTCCAAGTACATCACATGGAGAACCGGACCTTATGGGCCCGGTGGCGCAGGGCGCGCCTAAGATCTCCTAGTTCACCTGCCTTGTCGGACAAAGACACGAGACACTCTGTTGGGCATAGAAAACCAGGTTTATTAGCTGCAGCTAAGCACAGTTGTCCCAGAAGTACAGAGTAGGTTCTCAGGAGACTGCCACTTTACTTCCTGGCGTACAATCTTTTATAGCACACATATTTACAACGTTTACTCTCAATACATACAATGCTGACCAATAGGAAAAGTTGGAAAACAAGCTATCAAGTGTCCCAAATACGCCTTCTTTCAGACCCCGTGTGTTACCCCTCCCCACAAGTTAACCAGTGCTAGTGCCTACACTCCAATTTGAAGGTGGCAGGATGCATTCGGGTGCCTCAAAGGATAGTTGTGTAATAAGAGAATACACGAAGAGAACAGCGAAGGCCAGTCGGATAAGATAAAGTAAGGGAAGAATTGGGAAAGCCAAATAGTCAGTCGAGACCTAGTATAAATGCATTCAGAACAGCTACCTCCACAGGCTCTGTTTAACACGAATGAGAATTAACAAAATACGCAACATAACAATGACCCATTGCCCCGGTGTAAAATACTAGGCGCTGGCTTCTAACACATGGTTTGGGAATGCCTATTATTAGCACAATTCTAGGCCGTAGTTACAGGACACTTAATGAGTACTCAGGACAGAACAGACCTGCTTTTTTTTCTCATTACTGCCTTGTGGGGCCTTTCCCCATTCCATATATCTATGTGGTAGGCAACAGAGTTCTAAGCTTAACATTCCTAGCTAAAAGAGCCATAGCTCTGGCATTGAAACAGACCCACGCTCCTTACGTATAATAATGGGAAGCAGAAGGACTACAATGGGAATAAAGTGAAAGTATATCTCTGCATTGGAAAGAAATAGAGGGATTCACAAAAATACCATTGCTGGGTTATATATGGGCTGAAGTCCTAACTACATTCTAGATATCTGTGGTCTGGATGAGCACAGTATAGAGCAGTAACGTAACTGAAAATATTAACAATACATAGCATAGGTAGAACACAAAGCTATACTTGACCTTTAAAGCTGCACACACCGAAATAAAGCCATTACTCCATTTGCACCAGTTCATAGTAGTTAGTTACATTTCACCAAATGAACTATAGCGTGATGCTAAACTGTGTCCACACGATGGTGCTATAAGATAAAATATGAATGCCATCTTCGAGTCCGAAAACGGTGGGGTGATTCGTCTTCATACTGCTCTCTAGCGCTTGAGAAGTCAGAAACTAGGACTAAAGAAGTTAAACTTCTTTCAGGTTATAAGTAGTTTTTGTTATCTGCAGACAGATCAATTGTCGTTATATAAAAGTGCCAAAAAAAGTAAAACTGTCTGTTGCGTGTTGGTGGTGTGGCTATGAGCTCAGTGTGGCAATAACTATCAAGAGAGAAGCACGGGCTGCTCGCAAAGTCGGTTTTATGGTCTGCTCGTTATACAGCCGTGGCTTGTGCAGGTAAGAGCGGTAGTGTGGTGTTAGCGTTCTAGACGCTACGCTCAGGGCGTGTGACGTAACACGCCTGAGCACGTCCACACGGACTGGGCATGCGCGAACCGCCGTTCGCGCCAGACAAACGCCGGCACTGCGCCATTCACAGCCGTCGCCCGGCGCTCTTCCAGGAATTAACCAGAAATGTTAATAAAGCAATATAGCAACATATTACCGCCTCCTGGTCCTCTGTATGGTGTAGCACTGTAACTCCACAGTGGCGACGAGGAGTGGGATCTACCCACAAAGATCTAGGAGGAGCAGCACCAGAAAGAGCAGAGGTGAAAGGGAGACCTGGAGCAAGCCAGAACACGAAGGCCCCACGCTACTCACCCGCAGCAGAGGTGAAGAAAAACAGAAGTCAAACAAAGCTGAAGGAAGAGCGCGGCAGAGGCGCAGGAGGAATAAACAGAGTACAGGTCAGAAAAGCACAGCGACCGGCGCAATAGCACAATAAACCGGCGGAAGCCCCTCGTGGAACCTGGCTGAGAAAGGCGCCCACGAAGGAGCGGTGAGCAGTGCGTCCAGCGCCGCAACGTCGAAAGCGGACAGCGACAGCGCTCCTGGCAGCCCCAGGCGTCAAGAGGGAGATAACAGCGCGCCAGGCAGCCCCAGGAACCAAGAGGAAGGACCAGAAGGGCGAATCAAAATGAGCAGCCAGGCGTCATCACTCACAGCCCCAATCCCGTTTTTACCTAGGCCTGGAGAACCCCAGATGAAATGGGAGGACTGGAGGGAGTACTTCGGGAACTACCTAGAAGCCTGGGAGGACGAATCCACCGATGAGTTCACGTCAGCCAGACGGAGACGGATATTGCTACACAATCTGGGCCCAGAAGGCATAAGGGTGTTCAAAAATATTGCGTCTCCACCGCTTCAAGCAGCTGAAGCTGATACATCAAACAGGCCTTAGAAGACTTAGACGCCCATTACCGCCCAGCAGTATGCGTCTCCATAGACCGATTTAATTTCCAGCAAAGGAAACAGGGTGAGGGAGAGTCAGTTGACGACTACGTGGCAGCCTTGAGGAGACTTGCAGTTACGTGCAAATACGGGAACATGGAAGAAGACTTTATTAAGGACCAGATAGTAATGCACACGACCAACAAGAATGTGCAGGACAAACTATGGGCTCATGGTGAAGCTACGTTAAAAGAAGTGATCGCAATGGTGAAGAAAGCTGAGCTCTCCAAGAGGTGTGCAGAGGCCGCGAAGAAAGAAAGCGCGCAAAGAGTGATGGTCAACAAGATTGATGACGCAGAACCGTCGTACAGGCACAAAATGGCGCCGAGTGGCGACCGCGCACCCGGCAAATGGGCGGGGAAATCAGGACAAGCGGGAACACAACCCTCAACCACCGGATCGTCCTGCTACAGATGTGGCAGTGCCAACCACATAGCTCAGGACAAACGCTGCCCAGCCTTTCGAGCAAAATGCATGTTTTGCGGCCTGATAGGTCACTTTGAGAAAGTTTGCCGCAAGAAGGAAAAAAGAACAATGGTGAAATACATAGCTCAACATCCGCATGATGGAGGCCCTAGTGTGGAGTCGGGCGAAGATGACGAAGTACTGTGTATCGAAGAGCAGGTACTGGGCGTCGACACTCAGCGCTCCGACAAACCGCGAGCTGAAATGTTGATAGGTGGAGTAAAAATCAAAATAGCTATTGACTCTGGCTCACCATACTCCATTGTACAGAGATCAGTGTGGGAAGGGGACTTCAGTCCGAGCCTAGGTTCACAACTTAACCCGCCGGACATCAGACCGATATCATATACGGAAAATCTGATCCCCATGGTGGGGTACCGGAACCTCCTGTTCGAGTTCGGAGGAAGGACAGCGACTTGTAAACTATATGTTGCTGAGAGAGGACCCTCTGTCCTAGGGTGGAGAGACCAAGGAGACTTGGGAATTAAGCTAGACCCGGGCGGCAAGGAACAAATTCTCCTTACAGACGACGAGCAGTGGCCCGACTTGGACAAAGTGAGAAGAGATTATCCCAGAGTCTTTGGGGGCAAAGTGGGCAAATTGGAGAAATTCATTCACTGTGTGAATTGTAATAACATCATTGTCGGAAATACTTTGACCCATCCTATGACAGGCAAAAGTATCAAACTCAAGCACACATCAGACTGCAACACCACTAACGTTGTTTACTGTCTCAAATGCCCATGTGGCAAACTTTATGTGGGCAAAACAGAAAGAAAGTTGAAAACCAGGCTCACAGAGCATAAGAGCACCATTAGGGCCATGAGGAAAGCCACTCCGATAGCAATTCACTGGGATGAGAACAGTCATAACATTGCACAACTAAGAGCTCAGATCATAGAGGTAGTACCTAAAGAAGATGGGCAAGACAATTCTACTAAATTACTACAACGTGAAATATATTGGATTGACTTTTTATGCACAGGAATTCCCCACGGTTTAAATGATCGTACAGATTTGGGATGTTTTCTATAATATGGGGTACAATTGTTTGATTCACATAGCATACATAAGGGTAGATATTTAAATTTCCTAACTCATTTGAGACATATTATGATGTGTTGCTAACATTTTATGAGTGATGTTATTATTTGTCAATATTATTGTATTGCATTCCAACGCTGGTATAACTAACTTGTACAGGCTATTATTCTCCTCGCTTAAATAATACAGTCTATTGTAAACCACATAGTAATAGGATCCGGGATGGACCTTGCTGAATACACTTGCAATGTCATGTTTGGAAATGTATATGTCCAGAATAGGGTACTTTTCTTTTCTTTTCTCCTTTCCGGTTTTTTCTTGCAAGAACATTGTGTGGAGGTAGGAACCACTAGCTGCACACCACGTCACAGTTACACACATGGGATATTTTGGTGCACCTAGGTACACTAACACACTTGCTCACTTGTAATCAACATATGATTTGTGCATCATAGATAAACATAAGGCCCAACATATATTTATCATGCTGCAGAGAACTAATATTTTCGTTCGAGAATTCTGCTCCATTGCACAATATTCAGGACACGATTTAAAGCAGTTTCCGTTTCCGTTTATGATTTTTATGCAGATAGATTGCCATGATTGCGCATTTGCACATACTAGGTTAACAACATAAGTTTTTAAACTTAGTACGTAACCCGCACTCTTATCTCTCCCTTCTATATTCACAGGACTACATGTCCCATATATCCTCTGTAGGTGCAGGAACTTTTTAATAGTCTGTATGGTATCCTTGCGCGCGTCATTGACTCTCCACAGTCAACATACATCGTGGGTCGGTTTACTTCCCACCAGCAAGGTAAACATTCGTTTTCCGTCGTAAGTTAAATTACTTTTGCCTGAAGAGATCTCTTGCTTGCTAGCCATTTTTATAACCGAGTCTCTTACATTTTGGCTGTTTTCTGTTTATTCAGGAAACTGCATCACAATACCTCCTCGCTACCGGGAGCAGCACGAGTTCGACACTCTGGAAACAAGCTTAGCCCGCGTTACTAAAATTGGAGGTACATTTACACAAGCTTTAGCCATTCTTCATCTCTCTTTTTTACGATTAACAGTAAATAGTAATTGCGCTGTATTTTTACTTTATTCATGCAATTCATTAATTTAAAAGATTTGTCAAGCTGCTAACCTAGTATCGGGCGTTCGATTTTTCTTACCGGATTGACACTGTACATCGCGTTGTTACACCAGACATACTATTGCAGGTATGTGTTGGTTGCTACTGATCACTCACATTTTAATTCTCAGTAATGATCAGCAACGTATTTATAGCCTGTTACATTATATCATCACCACAGTTCCCAGATTTACCGGCTTGGTTTTGAAATCGAGGTATGTTAAACAACAAAGTTGAGTAGCAGAAGTTCACCTCCGTCGCTCAGTCCGGCCACTATCTAGGTAAATTCGCCTCTCCTTCTTTTGATACCACCACTCCTCTCTGCCACCTTAACATTTAGTCCATAGAATCGTCCGTTTCTCTTTCGATTGTAGATACCACGTTTCCAGGAACAGGATAGTTTTCTTGAACATAGGATTCCAACTCACAAGACACACACAATAGACAAGGTATGTGTATATGGCAGTATAAATAACCGTGAAGACCTCAGGGATTAGGCTTATAATTGTTGGTATTTAAGCATAGTTACGTGTTGGTTAGCACTGTGTAGCGTTGATAAGTACTAAATGTGTTGCTTGTCACTCATGAATGATTAGGAAGATATCATGTTATAGTATTCTACCTGAGGATTTATGTTATGTATGTTCTCTCTTTTTTTGATTGGATTGAAACAACACCACGTTATTATTGAATGTACTGCGTTTTTCCCCCCCTCAAATGTCTCACAATAACAGTTTTCAGTTCGTTATGTGATTTCTATGATACTATGCTGTGTACATTATATTGCAACTACAAGAACTGATTATATGTTTGTATATATTTTATAGGATTTTGCCCCTGAATAAGGGTACCTTCAGGTCCCGAAATGCATTGGGCACCATGTCTCCAGAATATTAACCTTGTGGAATCATAGTTACCATGGACCTTGGTTTTCTTGTTAACAAAGATATGATTATAAAGTGTATTTGATTTGCTATTTATTTGAATTGAAGGATACTAATTAATGTTATATTGCACACTCTTGATGTTCATCTAAACAACCAATAAGGAATTGTTGTTTAACATGCTGAACAATGAACTAAAATTAAATAACTGAAAGTGCAACTTTGGATATTTTTAAGTTAAAACGATATTTGATTGATATTGAATCGTTGGAAAAGGGGCTCTTTTCCCTTAGGAACAGTGCACACTACAAGTAGGTTCCCCCTACTTAATTTTTTTGTTATTCACTTTTGTGTCAGCCAAACACAATACAGTAGTGTAGCAACCTTAGATTAGATAGGACTACTTGAGTTAAAGTTGACGAGTGCTCCTCAATTTCTACTTCGCTTTGCGGCCTGATAGGTCACTTTGAGAAAGTTTGCCGCAAGAAGGAAAAAAGAACAATGGTGAAATACATAGCTCAACATCCGCATGATGGAGGCCCTAGTGTGGAGTCGGGCGAAGATGACGAAGTACTGTGTATCGAAGAGCAGGTACTGGGCGTCGACACTCAGCGCTCCGACAAACCGCGAGCTGAAATGTTGATAGGTGGAGTAAAAATCTAAATAGCTATTGACTCTGGCTCACCATACTCCATTGTACAGAGATCAGTGTGGGAAGGGGACTTCAGTCCGAGCCTAGGTTCACAACTCAACCCGCCGGACATCAGACCGATATCATATACGAAAAATCTGATCCCCATGGTGGGGTACCGGAACCTCCTGTTCGAGTTCCGAGGAAGGACAGCGACTTGTAAACTATATGTTGCTGAGAGAGGACCCTCTGTCCTGGGGTGGAGAGACCAAGGAGACTTGGGAATTAAGCTAGACCCGGGCGGCAAGGAACAAATTCTCCTTACAGACGACGAGCAGTGGCCCGACTTGGACAAAGTGAGAAGAGATTATCCCAGAGTCTTTGGGGGCAAAGTGGGCAAATTGGAGAAATTCATGCATAAAATAGAGCTCAAAGAAAATGCGCAACCCGTATCCCACAAGGTCCGCAACATACCGATCGCAGTGAGGGAAGCTGTTCAACAAGAATTGTCCCGATTGGAAGAAGAGGGAATTATTGAGCCCATCGACAGCTCAGAATGGTTAGCTCCCCTTGTGGTTGCCAGGAAGCCCAACGGGAAGGTGCGCCTCTGCGTGGACTTGCGCGAGCTGAACAAATGCTTGGTAGTAGAGAAGTTCCCTCTCCCGAGAATAGAAGAGATGCTGGCGAAAACCAGGGGTGTGCAGTGGTTCTCCACCGTCGATCTTACGTCGGCGTACCATCAGATAGAACTCCACCCGTCCAGCAGGAAACTCACGTCCTTCATTACCCCCTACGGGTGCTACCGATTCCGCAGGATGCCTTTTGGGTTGGCATCTGCAGCGGGGGTGTTCCAAAAATTAATGCATCGTCTATTCAGGGATGTCAAAGGCATTCAATACTTCCAAGACGACATCCTGGTGATGGGGATGGATCGTAAGGACCATGATGCCAAACTTGAACAAGTATTGAGTGTACTGCAAGGAAGAGGACTCAGGGCGGAATGGGAGAAGTGTCGTTTTGGTATGACATCTGTCACCTACTTGGGGCACGAAATAAGTGGAAATGGAATAACACCAAAAAAGGACAACGTGAGAGTGATCTGCGAAGCCAGAGCCCCCGACAACAAAGAAGAGGTACGGTCATTTCTAGGGATGGCAGAGTACTATAGCAAATTCGTCCAACACTTAGCGACTAAAACTCACAGCTTGCGTCAACTGGTCAGAGACAAGACGACCTTCCTCTGGGACAGTGCAGCTCAGCAAGAATTCGATGAGCTGAAGAAAGACATCAGCCAGGCTGTGCCGTTGCAGGGTTATGACCCTATGGGAGTCAGCATTCTTACCACAGATGCCAGCGAAAAAGGTCTGGGAGCGTTCCTTGCTCAACAAAGAGAGAATAACGCTGTTGAAACGCTGAGCTTCGCGTCCAGAACATTGTCGGCCACTGAGCAGAAGTTCAGCGTAATTGAAAAAGAAATGTTAGCTGTTGTGTGGGCCATGGGAAAGTTCCGGCAGTTCTTGTGGGGCACGAGGTTCCGCCTGCAAACCGACCACAAGCCACTGGTCAAGGTGCTGACCTCAAGTGGACATGCCACGGCAACCCCGCGGATTGCCAAGATGACGCTCAAACTCCTGGAGTACACGTATGATGTTGAGTATATCCCAGGTACGCGCAACAAGGTAGCAGATTACCTTAGCAGAGCGTCGAACATGGAAGAAGCACCTGTCTCCGCAGAGGAGAACGAGGAAATGGTGGCGGCCATGGAAGACGTGGAGAGGGCGATAAACATGCAGGAATGGACCCAAGCATATGAGAATGACGAGACCTTGAAGGAAGCGAAGAGGCACTTAGTCAACGGTTGGCCGGACAAGAGAAAACTGAAGGAAGAGCTCAAGAAACTGTTTGAGGTGAGAGATGAGTTGTCCGTGAGTGACTCCGGAACCTTTCTGTACCGGGGGGACAAGGTGATACCCCCTCAGGAACTGATCCCCACATTGCTGAATCAACTGCATGAAGGTCACCTCGGGATAGTAAAGACTAAGTCACGAGTGAAACTGATGTACTGGTGGCCGGGAATGGACATTGCAGTTGAGAGACACGTCAGGGACTGCCACCAATGCCAAGAATCAGATAAAGTACTCAAGCCATTAAGACTGGCATTAGGCCGCTTCGAACAACCCAACGACCCATGGGAGGACGTTGCATTTGACATCCTAGGGCCGATATTGGATAGGCAAGGGATAGCAAAGTATTTGTGCGTGCTGGTGGACAAGTATTCTAAATGGCCCGAGGTACACGTACATGAAGTAATGGACGCTGAGGTTGTAATCAAATTTCTCACTTCCGTGTTTCTAAGGGAGGGCATCCCCAGAACCATCCTGACAGACAATGGTCCACAGTTCACATCGGAGAAATGGCAAAGCTATATGGAAAGAAACGGGATCAAGGCTAAACACACGGCTGTGTATCATCCCGCCTGTAATGGACAAGTGGAGAGATTCAATCGCGTGCTGATGGGGTCCATTCAAGCCGCCATCATGCAAGGAAAAGACTGGGAGTTAGAAATCCAAAGAATGTTGTGGGCGTGTAGAATTACCCCCACCACGACGGGGTACAGTCCCTTCCAGATTCTCAGAGGTAGACACCCGTTCACGAAAGACAATGTAGTCTGGAGAGAGAAAACGATCACCAGCAAATGGTCGCCGGCGGTAGTCCAACACAACTTGCAGAAAGCGCAGAAGGTGTACACGGACCACTACAATCAAAGAAAAGGAACACAAAGTTCTTCGTTGGAAAAAGGAGAGGGGGTGAGAGTAAAACAAGCCATCATGAAGAAGAAAGGGGAGAGTAAGTACAGCCCGCCCCTACGAGTAGAAGAAGTATACAGCAGAGCAGCTCTCCTCAGCGATGGCAAGGTGTGGTCACACGATCGCATGGCCAAAGTCAACAAGATAGTGAAGTGGCCGAAAGAGAACAACAATAACGTGCACGATCAGGTGCAAGGAGCAGGAAGTGGAGAAAAAGAGCCCGAAGAGGCAGGCAGAGAAATGGACAATGTGAGCATGGACATGGGAGACCTCACCGATACCAGTGGAAGAGAAACATCGGCGAGAGTGGAAGCTACACCTGGCAGACCGGGACAAGGTCAAGCAGGAGAAAAAGTAGAGAGCCCCGAACCAGAGCCTCTGAGAAGAACCTCTACTCCGGTAAGACGCACGCGTGCTGGGAGGTTGGTGGTCAGGCCCTTACATCTAAAAGACTTTGAATGAATAGACACTGAACATTGAACTATTTCCTCCCTTATGAAAAAAGGGAGATATGAGGTGTTAGCGTTCTAGACGCTACACTCAGGGCGTGTGACGTAACACGCCTGAGCACGTCCACACGGACTGGGCATGTGCGAACCGCCGTTCGCGCCAGACAAACGCCGGCACTGCGCCATTCACAGCAGTCGCCCGGCGCTCTTCCAGGAATGTTAATAAAGCAATATAGCAACATATTACCACCTCCTGGTCCTCTGTATGGTGTAGCACTGTAACTCCACAGAAAGGGTCGGCCAGGATGGTGGGCGGGGAGGGTGTCGGGGTGGGCAGGGGTAGGGGGAATTCCGAGAGACATAACGGGAAATTAATTATTCATGTAATTTTTCCTCGTCATCGTCTGTCAAAATACCCCATGCCGGCCCCATCCGGCCACACCTTCTTACCTGCACGAGCCGCTGCTACGGTTATACTGTCAGACTGCGGTGTACAAGGACTGGGCAGAACAAAAGAGAACTAAGGTACATTATGTTGCCCCCCCTTTGGTTTTGCTTTGTTTGCCCTAAGTTAGCAGGGTATGCCCAGACATTGGTCCCTTGCTCACTTTGCCACTGGATACAAGCAAGCCTGGCCGAAGACTGCTGAAATGCCAGAAACCGGTCCTAGGAAGCTTGTTTCGGTCCAGGGAAGACATGGCTTGGCAGTCAGTGGGGAGGGGTAGGGGGGTTGGGGGATGGGACTGGCCAGAGCAGGAAGAGGAGTGGTTTGCACTTCCTAAGTGCACATAACCTGTTTGGCCGGCGCTCTTGTGCCGGCCAAGCTGTATTACACAGCCTGGTGATGAACATGCACAGGCTCCCCTTTCCCGCCTGAGCACTGAAACAGAGCGCTCAAACCATTGGCTCAGGGGAGCCTGTGTGCGCGGGTGCTTCCTGCTGCTGGCCCAGATAGGAAGAATGAAGAGTAGGGGGAAGGAGGTGAGGCAGTGGCTGGGCGTTTCAGCTAAGTCCTTTTTTAGGTCGGGCCTAGAGCAGCGCGCATTCGCTGCTTGCTCGACTTTTAGTAAGGGGCTTCAGAAATCTCCCCAAGCTCACCACGCGCTTGTGCGTGTGTTTTTTTTCTTCCTCACATGCTAATGGGCTTTGCGTGCGTCTTTCAAATAAAGACAGCACGCAATTGGGCAAAGGTGGGTTCATGTCCCGCCTTTTCTCCGCCCACCGCCTATTGCTTGCTGTTACCCGCACAGGCCACATCTGTTTTCAATTATGGTGCCCAGACACGGGTGCAATAATTGAAAACAGATCGCTCGTGTGACGCGTGCGCGCACAACTCGCGTGCTTTTAGAATTCAGCAGCTGCTGAGGGGGCTTGTTTTTTAATGAAGGAGATATTCCCGGTCTATTGGACACTTAAAAAGCAGTGTTTGGCATGTTGGCAAGTAGGAAGCACATGCACTCTTCAACGGCTCGTTAGTTGACATGAGATTTTACTCAGCTGGCAGGCACAGTTACAAGCTTGCACAGTAGACCACATAAGGAGCAGATGGTACACGTAGCTCAGCCGAGGTATAACTTCTAGGGATGGTAGACAACGTTCCACTGTGCCATTTAGAGATAGAAGCAGGTCACCCCCACACGTTATGCATCCCGGGAACGATGCTGAAACTAGTAAAAGCTAAGCGGTGTTCACTGCACACATCTATGCACAGGGAACTTCTCCCTTTCAGAATGAGGTAGGATATTTTCGTGCTTCACATCATGTAATAATGCCTACCTGCTGGACGGTGTCTTGTGGTAGGTGCTACTTTTTAACAAGCGCAACATTGAATCAGCTCAGTTTATCGACCTCAGGAGCATCGTTCCTTGTCTCTTCTTTCAAAAAACTATCTTCCACCTTGGGCATCAATTTGGATTTATCTCCCGTTTCCCGCCCTTTCCCTCTTATTTCCGTTCTCATCCTTTCTTCTTCTCACTCCTTTCTCTTTACACTTGTCTCCCCTTTCTCACGTTCGTGCCCTCGCTTCTCTTATTTTCATTTACACTTCTTCCGCAAGTTTTTCTTTATCTTCACGCTACCTCATCCTTTCAGCTCACCTCACAAACCCCCACGTTAAACGCAGCCATTCTATCATCTCTTCCCATTTTATTTTTCCCTTTATTTCAGACGTCTAGTGAATGTTCATCTCTTTTTCTCTAGATGCTACCTCTGAAGAACCACCCTTAACTCCCCCCCACCTGGCCTGTAAATGGTACATACCTGGACATACGCTCGTGTCAGCTTCTTAAGTTTTAAAACATCGTTGTAGCAAAAACAGTAAAAGAACTTAGATCAACGTTTCTCTCTTTGTTCCTAAAACAGAGCAAGTCCCTGCATTTTTGGGCTTTTGGGAGCATAGACTGGAGGGGTGGGTGGAGCGGACAGATTCTCCGTCCAAGGAGGGGCTGAGTAGCTGACACCAAGGGGCGAGTGAGCTCGCTGTCAACCAAGGGAACACCCAGTCAGAGGAGATTTAAGTACCCCATAGACAGGGTGTCAGCGTAAACCGGATAAAGAATCCCCAGTGCAGACAAGAAGCGCCGGCACTGGGAGGTGGGAACAAACTTTCTAATCACAGTTTCTAATCACTCTCAGGGTTGGGAGGAACTAAGCACAGGATGCTTAATTTGAAGAGGACCACACAGTACGCTGAAGTAGGCAAGCCGGGATCAGAACCCGGGTCCCAGAGTCAACATTTAGCCACCAGGCCTACTTTATGTCGAGAAATGTATGCCATTATGGTTAATCTCCTTGTGGTCGGTCGTATGAATAATATTTTCCAATCAGTAGTCTGCGTTTTTTTTAAAGTTTATGACAGAGATTGCTACAGTGTAAGTTCACCCCTCTATGAATGAGGGGTCTTATCATAACTTACTTGAATAATACGAACGTTATTACACATATGCCGTTATAGGTTAGAAACTACTCAATCTGAATTAGAAGGTATACATTTCAGATTACATATTTATACCTGCGCCTTTACATTTAGACACCGTGCTTTTTCAATAGATGCTCAAATGGTAGGACGTGAAAGGCTGGGTCCAAACTGAGGTGGCATGGTGAGCAAAAACACAATGGATTTAACCCAGATCTGCCAACAGGGCTGAATGCTTCACAATGTTCAGCATTCCGTCCATCATCTTTTTGTGTCGTTAAAGTCAGTAGGATGCCACGATATTTAAAAAGTTGGGAAAAAAATTATTGCATATATGTCTATGCATGTCCTCCCGGGCTTCCGTTTTTGTACAGCGCCACGAACAGCTATAACTGTTTCATAGCGCTGTATGGCACAAAGTGATTATCACGATACCTGTTAAACGTGTTCTCTGCTTATACTCCCCAGTTTCCCTCTTATGATCTCTTGCGATTGATATGGGTGAAAATAAAGCGGATAGAACTGATTAATTTTCCAGTGTGCCTGCCATCCATCGTGAAATCACCAAGAATTGCTGAACTCACCTGTATTAGCAACAGTTTCTGTTTCTATGGCATAGAACTAACAAGCATTGTCATAGCCAATAGGTCTCTCCTTTGGGACCCCTTTGGGACCGTATAAGTGTTTAGCCATGCAACACTTGAAGTTGTCGCATCAAAGATATTGTGCTGGATAACTAAACACTTATACGGTCCCAAAGGCAAAACCTATTGGCTATGCTAATGCTTGTTTAAATGACATTCCCATACCCCCCCTGCCCACCATCACCATCCAGTAGCAGCTGCTACTGGTGTAGATATTGACGCTTCCCGATTTTCATCTGCATGCTCTCAAAAATACAGAGAGTGACTGTCAATCACATTCCTCCGCCCTTTGTGTAGCATCCGCCCCAGCCCAGTAGCATGCAAAGGACACTGCCACACACGGAGCTCTGTAGGGCACGTCTTTATTCTTCAAAGTGCAACCACTAACTGCACACACAGTGTCATAAACTTTATTAACCACACCCAGACCCCCCCAACCGATTACGCCATTCTCCTATGGCATCCATCAGGGACCTGAAAGGTCCTCCTGTTCATATTCAAAAGACACTAAATTTCCTCCGTTGCTAAATAAAAAGTGCAAATATTACATATATACCTTATAGATCCTCAATGAACCGTTAAGGTGTTCGAACCATTCCTCCAGATCTCGTCATGTGAGGTTGATGAGAAGGTAGGATTGAGGCCTACATCGGGTACAGGCAATTCAGAGGCAGTGGTATGAGTTGGGGTCTCCGGACTCTCAGGTGGACATGTGTCACTTCTAACATCTGCAGCCGATGAACATCGATGCAGGTGCTTGAAATGCGACAAGTCTCTCGTGATGGACTTTCTTGGATCTTGAGAGTTCACCATCAAAAAAGAAAATGCGCATTTGTGGACAGCATAAACACTGGAATGGTGAAAAGACTGATTCTAGGCATCCCCTCAGAATACGTTGTCCTATAGACCATCTAGCTCACAGTGCCACCATACGCCCACCCCTAAACCTAGTCGGGTAACAAATGGTTCCTGGCAATCACTGAACATGACAACCCTGGCTCCCCAGGAAGTGTGGTGAAACATCTAGAACCCTTTTGCTCAGTCACTTGTGTGCTTGTACTCCTAGTGAAATATATAAGAAATACATAAAGGGACGCTTTTAATATTTTATTGCACCAGCTTGAATCTTGTATAGAATATATGTTCTGCAATGATCTATAGACAGAAGCAAATGAAAGTTACTAAAAGCACCATAATAGTCTTCGGAATAAAAAACTCCACCATTGTGGTCAACAATGTATATATGCAGGCTTAAAATACAATATAGGGAATTGGTTGTACTCCTACTATGCAGTCCCTAACCTAAGTGATTAGGGCGAGTTTGTGTGTGTACAGCCAAGAATCCCTGTACTGGATGATCCAACCCCGATTACCTGATGGAAAAGTATGTAAGTCCCATCATGGTCACGAGCTAGACGCCCTTACGGAGGAATCAGTAAGCTGCTGGGCCGAAGCATCAGCGTATAGAGACCTCGCCAAAATCAGCAAAGCGCTCCTCTAACTAAACCCCTGAAATGCATGTTTATTTATAATAAAAGCATCCTTGTGTGTCTCGTGCAAGCCAGCATTGTTTTGGTCTATAGCTAGCCATGTAGCCCGGTGGATGAAAAATAGAACAACAAACAATGTGTGTCAAGACCTTGTATGTGGTGTTCAAGGAATAGTGATAATGTTAGGTGAAGCAGATTCTGTAAGCGAAGCAGTTTCAAAGAAACAATTGTCCCACATGCAAATGTGTGTAAAAGGTTATTGTGTGAAAGGAAATGCAACCTAGGATAACATGTGCATGATGAAAGATGGCGTAGGTTTTGTGTGGGCCTAACTTGGACACATAACGCCACCGCTCTCGATGCAAGGGGTCATCTTGGCTTTTGGATTTCTGAAAATGGGGAGCAATGGCTAGTGATCAGTGATAAGGGTGAAGTGCTTTCCGTATAGAAACACATGGAAGTGTTTACAAGCCAACACCACAGCTAGGCTTTTTTTCTGAGGTTGGCAATAAGCATGTTCGGTCCATGACACACCCCTGCTAGCATAAGCCACATGGTGTCTCTGAGCATTTTGTCATGTCATGTCCATTATGCTGGGCAAGTTTCGCACCCTACCCCACCGGGCTTGCGTCTACCACAATATCAGTATCTAGTTTTGGATCAAAATAATAAATTTCAGTCTTGGTCTCAATTGCATGTTTGATTTTCTTAAAGCTCGGATCACATTCATATGACCACTTGAACAGTGAATTCCATTTTGTTAAATCTCTCAATGGGGCATTCATTGACTGTGGCAAAGTCACGAATGTACAGGGAACTATAACTGGCCATGCCAAGGAAAGATCGCAGCATGGCCACATACTGTGGGGGACAAGTGGATGTTAAGGCTTACACTTTAGCCAGATCTGGTGTCATCCCCTTTTCAGAGAAAATATACCAGAAGAATTTGAGTTTTGTTTTGTGAAACCCACAATTTCCTGCATTAAAAGTGAGCCCTGTGTCAGCAAGTAAAATGGCAAACTTGTGTAAGGGCTGTGCCATGTTCCTTTCAAGTGGCCCCAAATACCAGTATATCATCAATGTAATTAAAAGCATGTGTGACAGGTTGTATAATGCGGCAAATGATGTACTGAAAAAGTTCTGCAGCAGATGACGTCCCAAACCGTAGCCATTAATATCTGAACAAACAAACATGTGTCGAAAAGGTAGTAATGTACCTGTGGTTTTCTTCCAGTTTGAGCCGATGATAGCCCTTCTGCAGATCAAGGCGGGAAAAGACTGTGGCGCCACTCAGCTGTATAATCATGTCTGCAACTTGGGAACCTGGATGTCCTTCTAGCTGGATTGCCTTGTTAGCTTGGCATATGTCACCACAAATTCAAAGGGATACACACCGTACCCAAATCCGGTCCAATCCACATAGCTCCTTGCATCGGGTTCTTCGGGACACTTCACTGGTTATGCCGCTTCTCTGTCATTGGAACTAGCAGTGCGATTTTGAGAACTTTTTGCAAACCTAATTTATACGAGCCTTGCCTCAACTTAGATCCTACCGTACCACGTGTGACGTGGTTCAACCCACTATCTTGTTCAGGGATCGAAACGTCGTCGACCTCCAGCCCCTTGACACATCCCTATACTTTTGTTACCAATATGTGCTATGGTGCTACCATGAATGTTTTATTGCCTAATCACTGAATTTTATCCTGGCCACTTTACTCAAAATGCCTGAGTTTGTCAAACCCAAATTTTGTGTTGTAAACTTTCCCACTTGTATATCGTTTGTGTATTTGTCAAAATGAATTATTTTGTCCATTTGGACTTAAGAACATAGACATCTTTGTATCTCTATATGTATCACAATCATAATTTCTTGTTGTGAGGGACCACTCGTACCCAAGGTCCCTGACTGATTACTTGGGTTCTCTTGTTTCTGTAAAACAACACAAATACACATGGCACATCCACTGTCCTTTTTTGGTATTACCACTATGGGCGAAACCCATGGCGTCAGACTAGTAGAGCGTTGAATGATATCATGCTACAACAGCGTTTTGAGTTCTTTCTCAACAGCTTTTCGGGTTCTTTCTCAACAGCTTCCTGTAGATGGAAAGCATACGTCATCTGAACAAATCGAACAGGCAACAGTCGATGACTCTGAGACTTGTGGCTTCTTCATCATTGAATTAATTGAACTTGCAATACTTGATGAGGGTATCAAGTCTTTCAGCGAACTCATCCATTGTTTCTCCAACTTGTGGAAGATGTACCTTTCGTAGTCAGAATTTCACATTGGATTGAACTTTGTTTCCAATGCCTCCTTAATTTGTTGGTAAGATATTTCATCAGCATGTGGTATTTTCTTTATCAATTCTTTCACCCAGTCACCTGCAAGGTTCTTTAAGTATGTAAAGATCTTTTTGCCATCTGTTTCTCCAATGAAAATATCTAATAAAGTTTCAATCCATTCAGTCCACTATTCTGCTTTTTAGCTTTCAGGGATCTCAGTCTTGTTACTTTGGGGCACTTATCCCCTACTCATCGCTAGTTGTAGCGACCTCCCCAGCCTGGAAGCATGCAAAAGACCATGTCACACATGGAGCTGTGTAGTGCATGTCTTTATTCTACACAGTGCAACCGTTAACTGCATGCACTGTATCATAAAGTTTATTAGCCACACTCAGACCCAGCCAACCAATTACCTCATTCTCCATCAGGGACCAGAAGGGTCTTGCTGTTCATATTCACAAGACACTATATTTTGAACCTCTGCATCCTGTGCTCTATATTCAGTATGTCATCAGTTGTAAGCTATTGCTATCCATGTTTGTGTCGCTTCTTGACTGCTGTCACTGAATGTGCTGCCGCCGCTCTTGCCGAAAAGTGATTAGTTCCATGGCTGTATTACCATGGTTTCAGTAAAGGTCTGTCTGTCTCTCTACCCACAAGTCGATAGACGACCTCTGGAATAAATGAAGTTTGTCCCGCGGTCCGAAACGACCTCCTTCGGAAATCCCACCCGGGAAAAGATCCCCATCAGGGCACGGCCCACCACTGGGGCGGTGACTGTCCTGAGCGGAAGGGCCTCCGGGTACCGAGTGGCATGGTCCACCAAGACCAGGATAAACCTGTTGCCTAGGGCTGTCTTGGGATCCAGGGGCCCCACGATGTCAATGCCCACCCGCTCAAAAGGGGTGCTCACCACGGGAAAGGGTTGGAGGGGTGCCACGCGCTTCCCTCCACTCTTGCCACTGGCCTGACAAGTCTGACAAGACTTACAAAAGGCAGAGACGTGCGTCTTCATCTGGGGCCAGTAGAAATGGGTGACAAGCCTGTGATAGGTCGTGTCTTGCCCCAGATGTCCTGCGAGAGGCACGTCATGAGCCAGACCCAGTAGGAAGTTCCTGAAGCGCTCCGGCACCACCAGCACACGGGCTGCGCCGGGCTCAGCGAACTTAGGCTCACTATAAAGTAAGTCATCCTCCCAATAGATCAAATGCTCCTTGGACCCCAGGCCTGCGGCCTGGTCGGCAGCCTGCTGCCGCACACCAATGAGAGAAGGGCACTCCTTCTGAGCCTGGCAGAATTCCTCCCTGGAGGGACCACCCTCTTGCTGCCACTGGGACAGCTCAGGCAATTCCCCTAGTTCGGCCACCTGCTCCCCTGTAGGTTCCAGGGCATCCCCTTCCGGGTCTGCCTCCTCCTGGACCGTGGGAACAGGGGGGGCTGGTTTCCCGCGCCCTCTACCCCGTCCTCTCTTGGCAGGTCCCTGGGCCATTGTTCCAGGCTCCAGTTCTGCTAGACCGCCCTCTCTTGCTGTCATTGCACGGGTGGACACACAGATCCACGCAGGCAAACCCAACATCTCCAAGTGAGTCCGGTGCTCCACCTCTTTCCATGGGGAGCTCCCCAGGTCATTACCTAATAGACAATCTACAGGCAAGGCATCACTTACTACAATCTCCAAAATACCGGAGACTCCTCCCCATTCAAATGGAACTTTCGCCAGCCTGCAGTAGCGCACTGAACTGTCAGCTGCCACCACAGGCCGGAGTACCTGGGGAACAATTTGCTCTTCAGACACCCACTGACACCTAACAGATGTCACGCTGGCCCCTGTGTCTCTCAGAGCCTCCACCACCTGTCCATTGATGGTCACCTTCTGCCCGTATTTCTTAGTGTTTTGAGGCAGCAAGGTTTCCTGGGCCATCTCTTGGTCTCCTAGAGAGACAAGGGTCATCAATGCTAACCCCTCCTCCCCACTAGAAATCAAATCCCCTCCCAAAGCTACACTGGCTATCGCCGGAGCTGGAGCTGGAGCACCAGTGGGTGCAGATTTCTTCTTTGGACAGTTTGGAGCAATGTGCCCCACCTCCCTACATGCATAGCAAGTGAGGGTCTTCTTGTCCTGCGGGCCCTTATGGGGCCAGGACTTCTTAGACTTGGGGGGTTGAGACACCTTCTCTTGGGAACTACTTTGGGGCCCTTTAGAGGACTCCTTTTGATTACCCGTGTCCCCCCCACTCTTCTGCTGGGGACCCTGTCCACCTTTGGCTGGGGTACTTACCACCCGCTTGTGGACCCTGGTGCTAGTCCACCGGTCCGCCTCTTTAGCAAGCTCACTGGGATCAGTTAACTTACTATCCAAAAGATGCTGGCGCAGCTCTGGGACACACAAACTACTTAAGTGCTCCCTACTAATCAAGTGACACAACCCCACATAATCAGTAACTTTGCTGCCCTTCATCCAACCTTCCAGTGCACGCGTGTACATACTCACACACTCCACCCAAGTACTTGAATCAAGCTTCTTGAAGTTCCTAAACTTCTGGCGGTACTGTTCAGCAGTGAGCCCATACCTGAGGCACAAAGCCTCCTTCATGGCGGAGTAGGACAAAGCATCCTTTGCTTCTAAGGGTGCCAAAACATCCCTCCCAGAGGCCTCAAAATGCTTCCACAACCCTGCTCCCCAATTCTTCTCAGGCACCTCATTCATCTTTAAGGCAAGTTCATACGCTCTGAACCACGCATAAATATCCTCACCCCTCTGATAATTCTGTACCAGATCCTTTGGTATGTATACCTTACCCGCCTGTACTGGTTGTGCGCTGCCACCATTAGAACTGGACCCCCTCTCTTTATATTTGAAGTCCAACTCCTTCATGCTCCTCTCATGAGCCAATTGGAGCTTCTTTTCCTCCAAAGCGAGAGCATGCCTTCTCTCCTGTGCCGCTCTCTCCTGCGCCTCTTTCTCAACTTCTAGGCGCAGTCTCTTCTCGTCGGCTTCCGCTCTGAGATTCAAAAGCTCAATCTCATGGGCCCTGACTCGCTGATTCTCCTCTATTTCCTCTGGAGACATAACCCTACTGGAGTGGTCGCTGCCGGTCCTAGACCCTGGCTTCCTCACTGGCAATTCACTGGGCAAAAACCCGTTTTCCGGTGTGTCTCCCTCTCCAGTAGCAGCTTCCAGGTCACCATGTTTGGCCTCCCACCAGGCCCTCAGAGCTGTCCGTAGCTCTTCCTTATTTGCGCCGCCCCTTACTGGGCATTCCAGCTGTCTGCAGAATTTTCTCAGTTGCTCCTTATTATAGGTGAGCAACTCCTGGATTTCAAATTCCACTTCCCCTTCTGCATTCATGCTTTGCGCGTTCTGAGACATGTTACCTCCTACCCTTTTTCAACTAAAAAGGTTTCACCAAAAAGAAAAAATCCTGCGCAACCTGTTCCGCTAAACTAGACTAGTGATGTACAAGAAATCACTGCAGGTCAAGTGCAATCATTAGTTCAAAATCCCACCGCTGCCACCAATGTTAGAACCGGGAGTCTCTGGTTGGCAAAGGTAAGTACCTTGGCCCAAGTAGGGACCCCTAGCTCCGGTCAGGTCGACGGAATAACCCTCTGAGATAACCCCTGCTCACCCTCTAGGTAGCATGGTGCGAGCAGTCTAGGCTAAACTCGGAGACAATGTGGATAACATTTGCACTTAACACAACAGCAATTCCCAATCCACCACAAACTGAGACCACACAGGTAAGTATATATAAAATATAACTTTATCTAGTTTCAGCATGTAAATGAAGCAGTTGCATGATAATCACTTCTTTAGAACAGATAGCATTTCTAACTTAAAGGTTGCACGTTAAACACTTCATTTAGAACAAGGTTGCACTTAATTCTTAGTAGGTCTTGTAAATAGGCAGTTCTCAGCATAAAAATAAAAATAGTCTCTAGTCTCTCAAATCAGCACTTAAAAGAATATGGCCACTGATTTATACTGTGATGCTCCCAGCATGAGCAAAGAAAACAAGGCCCACGTGTACTTCTATCTGGGGGCTTCATGTGCTGTTGAAGCTCCCTCGCGAGGCCCAGGGACTCTTTCTCGTCCCCGGGGCAGCCTCGCGTCTTCCTGAGATACAGGCGCACCACTGCGCACCAGCCGTGCAGACTGCACGCGTCCCCGCCCCGGCCGGTCCCCTTTCCTCTCCCGCCCGCTCTCGACAATCCAACGAGCGGCGGGGGAGGCGGTGAAGCTCACCTGATGGAGGGACGGCGGGCCAGGGGTGCGGGACGCTTCCAGGTCCCTCGGCGGGGTCGGAGCTCTTCCCCGGTCCCGGCGGTGATTCTGGGCAATCCTTCGGCACCTCCCGCAGCTTCAGCGGAGGCAGCCAATCCGGTCGCGGCCCTCAGTCGAGCCCCTCTGAGCGCGAGGCCGCCAACCAATGGCAGCGCGGCCTCGCCGATGACGCTCCGCAGGCTCAGCCAATCACGGCAAACCACAGCTGATGACGCTGCGCCGCGCGGGCCAATCCCGTCGTGGCGTTAGTGAGGGGGCTCGGCTCCCTCAGCCAATGGGGTCGCGGCGGCTTCGTTCTTCGCCGCGGCCGCTCCTGGTCACGAACAGCAACTTCCAGGGGTGATCCTGGCCCCGGGCTGCGACGGTGATTTGGCGGCAAGGGGTTTTAAAGGGCGCTGGTCAGAACTAGACCCCCCTCTCGACCTTGCCACCACCTGGGAGCAGATTTCACGAGGGGAGGCTCCACAAGCCTCCAACCCTCACGATTAATGTGCCGATGAGCACACCGATCTCCTCCTCACGCTCCGCAGTCCAGCACCACGCGTCCCGGGTCCCAACAGCACGATTTTGCAGCTGTTTCCTGGGATAGCTTTAGGAACCTTTAGCCCTGGGTTCCCAGCAGGAGGCCAGCTCTTCTCAGGCCCTTGGAGATTCAGATGTAGACACAGCACACAGCAGAGTCTTGGCAGTTTCAAGTAGGCAGGGTCACAGCACACAGCAAAGTCCCTTTCTTCTCCTTAGCTTCCAGGTGGACAGCAGAACAAGTCAGCCCTTAGAGCACACAGCAAGGCAGTCTTCCTTCAGTTCTCTAGCTGTCCTCCTTCCAGCAAGGGTTCCTTCTTGCTTGCAGAATTTCAGAATCTAATTCTCTGCAGACAGGGGTCCTTTCCTTATACCCCCCAATGTCTTTGAAGTTCTTTGTGCATGGAGGCCCTGGGTCCAGTCTAAACCAGTTCTGGGGGTTGCGGAGCACTGAGGTGTCTCTGGCTTTCTTCTTCCTGTCAGCTTCAGGGCCAGTGGGGTCAGTTGACCACCAGGAGAGAGCTAATGTGGGGGAGGTAGGCAGGCACAGCCCAGCACTTATCTGGCATTCCTTCCTCCCTCCTCCCAAGCAGGCAGATGTGCCCTTTCATCCCCGGGATGGCTCCGACCCTCTCCTCTGGGGCTCTGCAGCCCCTTCCTGTCACATCCAGACCAGGCAGACATTCCACAAACCCAGGCACACAGAAAGGTTTAGACAAGAGAACAGCCACTTTCTAAAAGGGCTATTCTCCAACCCAGGATTTAAAAACACCCTTCACTAAAAGATGTGTCATTAAATTCTGAGTCCAGGGATATCTTTCACTTATGTCCCATCTTGTTCCTATGGGGAGATAGGCTGGTATCACATGGGCCCAGCCCCCCTCCATGTTACTCTATGGAGCAAGATAGCCTTACAGCAGTGAGCACACAAAATGGCTGTAGCCCACTACCAGAGCATAGTACCTGCACTAGCACATGCTCTACCTTATCCATACACTGCACCCTGCCCAGGGGGGTACCTTGAGCCTTCCATAGGGGTGACTGATGTGCACAGACAGGGAAGGATTAGGCCTAGCCAGTGGGGACACTGGCCAGGCTGACATGGCAGTCACTGACTGCACACAGGCCCTGCGCTGGCAGGCCTGAGTCACCTTTTAAAAGCTACTCATGTGGGTGGCGCAATCTGCGCTGCAGGCCCACTAGTAGCATTTGTCATCACCAGCCCTGGCACACACAGTGCCCTCTACTAGGGACTTCGTGGTGATACAAATATGCCAATTAGGTATACTCAATCAATATCACAATTTACAGAAGGAGCACTTACACTCTGACACTGATCAGCAGTGGCAGAGTGTCCAAAACATCTAAATCAGCAAAAACGAAATCCAGCACAGCATCAGAACACATGAGTCAGAGGCAAAAAGATGGGGGAAGAACCACGCCAAAAGGTGTCAGGTCTAACAGCCCTCTTTTAGGTAGTCTCTGTTTCGGACATCTGTCATCTGTCATCTCCTCGCCTCTGGAATTATCCTACTGCAGGCAGTGCAGCAATCTTCATAAGGGGAACAACCTTTACCACGCAGTCTGAACCACGCAGTGCCTTTGCATCGCATTCTGAACAACGACTGTGTCTTTACCACACTTTCCTTTAGCACGCAAGTCTTTACAATAACTTGCTTTAAGGAATGGGTGTTGGACTGGTATTGGATTTTCAGGTCAACACCTTACCTACTGATACACAGACTGGAGTTGGAAAAGTAAATTATACTATTCCAAAGTCAAGCGCTTCCATAAGGTAAGTTGTTGTAATGACTTTTGTGCTAAAGGAATGCATAGTAACGATGAGAAGGTTGTTCATACTGCATTGTTAAGGCATATGTGGTTCTGTCATACAGCGCGCCCTATGCTTAATGACAGTCCTGGACCCCTTTGAGGACATAGGATAGGTAAACCCCTAAAAGTGTAGTGTAGCTTGAGGGATTACAGTCAGTGTTAGTTATTCAACTTACATCCCTTCCCTTGCAGGCTCTTCATAACATATTGGTTGCTGAGGAGATTCAACAATTGCTTTACACAGAAAATATAACAGTATATTAATGTAAGTTTATGCCTTGGGTTAGAGATGCACAAGGTCCTTCCCTTGCTTCTACACACTATTGTCATTAATCCAACTGGCAGATAACTTGAAATACATCTACAATATTTCGTAGGGAGACAAATAATCCTAAATATTACATCATTTACTACATGTGCCTTTTCTTTGTTAGAAAGGATACATATATGTTTACATTTTAACACTAAATTCTTCTTGAAGTTACAATAGTCTTGCCATTTATGAATACATTTTTACAATGCTATATCTTTTATAAATAAAGAGCTGTAGTTAATTTCTCAACAATTCTATCATGCACAATAAAGGCACAGCCAACACGTGTTTTACAGTAATCTAACCATTTCTTCAGGACTTTAAGAAAGATATACATCAAACAATAAGTGAAATATGATAACTGTAAAAAAAAATAACATTATTCTTACAAATTGTTTAACAAGATATCAATTTAAAATCCAATATATACACATAATATTTCCATTGAAACTGAATTGCTAAAATTCTTTACAAATTAGGAATACATTCTTGCACCTTTAGGTCTAAGATCACATTTGGTTCATTACAAAGTTTATATGTCAAACTGAGTTTTACCTTACTAACTTGATTTTTTTTGTGACTGGAGAGAAATGGCAGATTTAACATTTACCATTCTTTATAACTCACTCATTTAATTTCAGTTATACACCATAATGTTAGTGTTAAAGCACTGACAACTGAGAGTCTATTCCAACAATCAATTTTTCAGTTTTGATGATTACGTTTACATCAAATTAATCATTATAAGATTAGGGATTCCTATATATTTGCCAATGAGCTTTGTAGTTAGATATATGTTTTCTTTCTAATACAGATGTAGTAAATTAAAGTGTATTTCGAATTGGCTGTACCCAATTGGAAATGGCTTACTTATCTGTAGTAAATGGTACCCTGGATTGTCAGAGCAGCAGCTCACCTGGAGGAACATCACGCCATCTCGCCACCTGGACACGCAGCCTCACGCCCCTGGGTCCAGGAACGCTGTTGGTCTCGCCGCCATCACCATCTCGGCGGCTGGAGACTACAGCTCCCAGCGGGCTTTGCGTGCACTTCCGGGACTTCCGGTCCCCGTTGACAGCGCGCCCGGAGGCGCTTCAAAAGCGGGCCAGCCCCTCCGCGTCGCGGACGCGCGCGGACGCCGGGCGGAGCCCGGGCAGAGGGCGGGCCGTCTAAGGCCGTCCAAGGACGAACAGGGACGGGACGGGCCACGTCCCTTTCACCATGGGTAAGCGCAAACTGATCACATCGGCAGCAGGCGAGGCTAATGCTAAGGTGCCAAAATACACAACCAGTATCCTCACTTTTTTGACCTCCAAAGTGGACGAATTAACCACCCAGATAGCAGTTTCTGAACGAGCATTGGCGCTGGAAACTGCTTCTGGGAGTAGTAGCACTACAATCTCTTCTCCCATTAGGTGTGTACCACTGGAGCCGAGGGTCATAATTGAAGCGTGCCGGACTAATCTGGCACAGACTCCCACAGTCCTGCCTTCCCCAGAACTGCCTATTTCTGTAAAACCTGTCGGTAATGAGGTTGGGAGTGTGGAAGAAACTGTGACCAACACTCAACCTGGGGGACAGCAGGCCTCCTTTGTTACTAAGGAGGGTCTTATGGAAATATTGGAAAAACTTTTTACTGAGAGGCTAGAATCAGCCCTAATCCAAATTGCAACAGATATTACAGAGACATTGAGGGACTGTGTTAACAATTTGTTGATTAAATGTGAACGTATTAATAATACTCTGAGTAATCAGCCGCCTGTCTCAGTACCCATAGTACCCATAGGAATTGATCCTCCAAGTAACCCAGTAATTAACATATCAACAGAAAGCCTTGCACCAGTCAAAGGAAAAGTTGTAAATGGTAGATACACACCCTTACCACAAGCTGCACCAAACCAGATTCAACTGAATACATCTGTAGCGGCTAGGCCATCATGCCCCTTGGGAGACCAGGAGTTTAGGGTGCCCCCAGTACAACTACCTCCTGATGCAACACCCTTTGTGGCTGTCCTGGTTAACGTACCTAAATTAGGCCTGGGGGAGGTAGAACATTATGCGACGCTGCTTAAGCACACAGAAAAGTGGTGCAATACAAATTGCACGGGCGAAAGCAACATCTCAGCTAATATATTGATGTGTAGAAGGGTCAATTGGGTGGGAAAAACCAAGAAATGTGTGGCGGGTGATTGTGTCATAGTAAATTTTAAATCGTGTGATGTCACCAGCCGACTCTTCTGGGATGCGTCCCCTTTAGATCCTTTTGGTAAAGGTGTGCGCGCTATGCCACTGGGTTTTTTCTACCCTCCCACACCCAGGCCAATCGGGGCTGGGTGCGGTAGGCCCCAGATAAACAACAATCCAGGGCACCAGGGCAACCAAAATTTCCAGCAGCAAGGAAATGAATGGGTGACTAAAAGGGCCAGGGGTAGTGGTGTCGCCACACCGGTAATGAATACACCCTCAGACAACCTGCCTCTTTCAAATAGATTTGCGGTTCTCGACAACCAGGTTGTCATGGACTGACTAGATCCAGTGTTAACTAACCATTCAGCTATTATACAGGATGTCCTTATAGACATCCCAACCCCCTGTAATTCAGCTATTAACTTTACCCCGTGTAATGTGGTTCCAATTGTGGAGGAGACAACAACAGAGGGAGGTAATAGAAACATTAAGATTCTGAGCTGGAATATTGCTGGCTTACGTGCAAAACAAAATGACCCAATCTGGCTAGGCAAGTTGAAAGAATACGATATTGTAGCCATGCAGGAAACATGGGCCAGGGACAACTTTTTTTGGCTGGATGGTTATTCTTCCTTTTTTGTAAAAGCACAGTGTTCTGTGGCGGGAAGGGATATTGGCGGCCTGATGTTCTTAGTATCCCTCAATATAGCTGGGAGTGTGAGAGAAATTCATAGCTCCTCATACCACTTTCAACTGGTAGAAATATGTCAATTAGACAAAAATAAAACACTCCTTATAAATTGCTATAATTCTCCGCAGGGTGACCCTCAAAACTCTGTTTTAGATTGTTTAAATTTATTTGTTGAGGATTACACGTCAAAACAAACCACCTTTGTTCAATTTATTTTAATGGGTGATTTTAATGTTCACTTATGTGAATCACTTTGCCAGATTAAAGATCCCGATGGACCTGATCTTACGACCCCTCCCCATTTTGAGCATAGCCCAAAGGGTTCCTCTATGGAACATTTGTTATCAGCTAATGATCTTTATGAACCTAGTTTTGCTGACCACAATGAACGGGTGGTAACCTACAATGCAAGGGGTAGTGAATCCATCATTGATTACATCTTTATGTCCCCAGGGCTTCTTCACTATGTCCTTTTTTATAATGCCATTGAAAGTGGCTTTAGCGACCACAATCCGGTGTGTCTAACACTGGATGGATCACTTGGATTGTTGAAGGAGGTCTTGTTATCCACTTCTGTGAAACACATTAAGAGTAAAGATAGTGGGCGGCGTTTAAATTGGTGCAAAGTTTGCCCTGAAGATTTTTTGAATCTCATTGAACATGAAATGGCGGTGGAATTTCAGATTTGCAGGGACCCAGCTAGGGAGGACAAAGATATTATTGCCGCTTTTGAGGCTATTTGCTTGAAGGTGGAGAAAGAATTAACCCTTAGCCCTAAAAGGGGACCCGCTCCAGCCTCTGGCTGGTTCGACCATTCCTGCTCAAAAGCCCACTCTGCACTGATAGCTGCACTAAAACATTCCCCAAGAAACAGGCAAGTGATAGCTCAACTGAGGAAAAAATATGCAGAGGCGGTTAAAATACGAAAAAAAGCTGTCAAAGAAGAAGCCTGGGATGCTTTAATGGACTCCACCACCTTAAAAAACAGCTCTAAATTTTGGTCCATTGTAAATAACCCCATATTTGCTAAAATAGGCAACACAGACCTTGAGGCCAATATACCGGAGTCAGATTGGCTTAACCATTTTTCAGGTATTTATGGGAGCAATTTACTTTATGAAAGCTTCTGTTTACCGTGTAACACTGATCTGCAACCTGTGGTTGTTTTTACTGAAAATGATGTCAAGGTCGCTATAATTGGGTCCGCCAAAAACAAAGCACCAGGACCCGACGGGGTCCCATTGGACTTATATAAATCAGATCTAGAGCTATGGGTAACTGTATTAACGAATGTTTTTAATAATGTGCTTAAGGGGGGCTTTCCAAAAACTTGGGCATGTTCAATTATTGTACCAATTTTTAAAAAAGGAGTAAGAAATGACCCAAAATGTTATCGCCCCATATCCCTGTTGGATTCCTCCATGAAGATTTTGGGGAAAGTCTTATTGGAGAAAATTAATAAATGGTCCACAGAAAATAACATCTTGTCCAATGCCCAGTATGGTTTCCGGTCAGGCAGAGGGACAGAGGACCAATGTCTGAACTTGAACATGATAATTGCTAAATATACGAAGGCTAAAAAAGGGACTATTTTTGTTGCATACATGGACCTGTCTACAGCGTTCGATTTAGTGAACAGAGCTAAGTTGTGGGGCATGCTGTTACAGATGGGATTGGACCCCCCTCTGGTTCATTTTTTGGCTGAACTCCATAAAGACCTTAAGGCTTCCGTTAGAATGGATCAAGAGGGGCATCGTACAGCGTGGTTTAAATCAGGCAGGGGTGTGCGACAAGGTTGCATCCTTGCTCCTATGCTGTTCACATTGTACATAAATTCTCTGGAAAATACTCTTTTGGCTTCATCTGTGGACACTCCACGTGCAGGAGACACTCACATCCCAGTGCTCCTGTACGCGGATGATGCTGCTTTAATAGCTAGGACACATTTGGGCCTCCAGAGACTTCTTAATGCATTTAGTGACTTTATGTCCTCTCTTGACCTTGTAGTTAACAACGCTAAATCCCATGTCATGGTCTTTGGGGCAGCAAAGAATAACACCAAATCCTTTTACTGCAAAGGGGAAGTGATCAGCAATGTTAAAGTGTTCACTTACCTCGGAGTAATCTTTGATACCAAGGGTAGCTGGACCCCTCAGGTAGTAGCAAAGACCAAAGCTGTAAGGAGTTCTATAAATGCAATCTTAAGTTTTGCAAGGAGATTGGGGGGGAAACCTAGTGGTGCACTTTTGGCCTTGTATAGGGCAAAATCATTGGCTATAGCGAGATATGGAGCTGGATTATGGGGTTATGTAAAAATTGAAACCATTCAAACAGAGGTCAATAAGTTTTTATGTTCTGTGCTAGGACTCCCCTTATCAACAGCCACTTTCGCTGTCCATCAGGAGCTTGGAGTTAGTTATATCACAGATATCCTCTCCATGGCTCCTATTCTATTATGGATAAGAGTTTGGACCAACAACAACTTAAGTCTTAACCACAAAATTTTGTTGGACTGTCTTAAATTGGATAAACATAAAGATATTGCTTGGCTGGCTTACATTAATAAGTGCTCGAAAGAACTTGGTCGTCCGGAGATTTTCTCCTCCCCGCTTGGTTTAAAAAAAGCTGACCTAGCTTGGGTCAAAGAGAATTTTTGCAGACTCAAGTCTTTGGAGAGAGAACAACTCCAGTTATTAAAACCTACGGTCAGAGCACATTATATGACTCTTACATGTATTGCCATCCAACCGTACCTTACTTTAGTTAATATCCCATTTCATAGATGGCTCCTGGTTAAGTTTAGGTTCAACCAGATATACTTGGTACTCAGTGATAGACATAGTTGGTGCAAACTTGAGGATGCACCAGTATGTGAATGTGATAATTTTTCCATACAAGACAACATACATCTTGTGTTGTTTTGCCCATTTTATCAAGTTCCAAGGAGAAAGTATTTGTTACCTTTACTAAAAGAGAAAGCGTTCATGCAAGCAAAACCCGCTTTTTTGTTCTTACAAATGCTTGACTCTCCCTTAGTAATGTTTAGTGTGGCAAATTATCTTGTGGCTGCAGTTCGAATTAGGAGGAGGAAAGCCCTAGCCCAATAACGGGGACTGGGATGATTTAAAATATATCTGGCTCTTTTGCACATAAGTTTTTATGACATTTTTAAAATCGAATTGTACAATTTGGAATTTTTATAAAATGTGTTTTTAACTACATTGTGTTATATGAAATTGCGAAATGTGTCATTGGAATGATTCTATATTGGAATGATTTTATATTGTTGTAGTATGCTTTTATGATTTTTAACAAAATCGAATAAAGTGGTTTTTGACTTGACTTGGTACCCAGGACATATAAGTGAGAGGTGTACGCTAGGGCTTGCAGCACTGATTGTGCCTCCCTGGAGTTCCCCCATGTAAAACAAGTCCTCCAGTCTGCCACTGCAGATTAGTAGAGCAGGTGTGCACTGCTAACCTGCCTGTGACCTTGAAAGTATTGGCTAAGCCACCACTTCCCCAGGACATGTGTGTAAGTCGGATGTATGACATTACAACGCATGCTTTTACATCGCATGCTTTTACAACGTGGTTTTTACAACGCATACCATTACAACGCATAGTGCTTTTAGGCGCTGGATAGTGAGTTGTTTAATTTACTATTCCAACTCCAGTCCCCGTGGATAGTAGGGAAGGTGTTGGATAGTACATTAAACATATTCCCTATCCTAGAGCGCCCCCCAGCGCAATGCGTTGTAATGGTTTGCGTTGTAAAAGTTGCGTTGTAAAGGCACTGCGTGGTAAAAGTTGTGTTGTAACGGTTGTTTACCGTGTAAGTCACCCCTCTGGCAGGCCTACCGATCCCTAAAGGCAGGGTGCAACATATGACACAGGCAGGACATGTAACACACAAAACTGCCATTTTTACTGTGAAAAGACTTGGTTGCCCAATTTGCTAGTACAGGGTTACACACTGATGCCTCAGCTGTACTAACTCCTGAACGATGCGACCAAAGAAGGCACTCCAAGGTATCAACCAACTTGTTACATTAAGTCCGACTTGTATCCCAAGTTGAAATTAATGTAACTTGTTGCCGCATGAAGCTTTAGCAAAGCTGCCACTTAGTTGCCTTTAAAACTCCTGTGCTGTGCCCGGCACACATGGAGCCTGCTTCACGAAACAGCTTTTTGCCCTCCTGGGGAGACGTGCCAATGACTTTCAGGAAGAAAAACAATGAGGGATTGCAGGTCAGTGAGGTCTCACCTCCCTCCTGCATGAAGCCACTTGCATGTTAGCCCCAAAAGGCAGGCTTCAAAGGTGAATCTACCTTTGCAGGGCAGATCAATCAATCAATCAATCAATCAATCAGTCAATCAATATTTGTAAAGCAAAGCACTTTCACCCCTAGGGGTATCTGGGCGCTGAGGGGGCTGTGTCTCTGTCGAAAAAGCCAGTTCTGAAGCCTACCAGGGAAGGTGCTGTACGGCGGTGGATGAGCAAGTTGTTCCAGGTCTTGGCAGTGATGTAGGAGAAGGAACGGCGCCGGCTGTGTCAGATGTGGGGTGGTGTGTGAAAGCCACTGAGGCAGAATGCAGATGCCGTGATAACAGATGGAAGTTCATTCGGTGGTTGATGGAGGATAGTCCTTGTCTGTGTAGAGCTTTGCAGACGTGTGAGGATCTTGAACTGGCATCTCTTCTGGATGGGGAGCCAGTGGAGGTTCCCGAGATGTGGAGTGATGTGGGTCTGGTTGAGGAGGTCCAGAGTGAGTCTGGCAGCAGTGTTCTGTATGGTCTAGAGTCCTATGAGGAGCTGGGTGGAGATACCCGCTTAGAGAGTAGTGCCGTAGTCAAGAAGGCTGGTGACGAGGGCCTGTGTGATGGTCTTTCTGGTGTTGATTGGGATCCATCTCAAGATTTGGTGGAGCATGCGAAGGGTGTGCAACCAGGAAGAGGCAATTGCGTTGACTTGTCATTTCATGGTCAGTTGGTTGTCAAGAGTGATACCATGGTTGTGTGAATGGTCGGTCAGTGTGGGTGAAGGGCTGAGCTCTGCTGGCCACCAGCTGTAGTCCCAGTTGGATGTGTTCTTGCTCAAGATCAGAACATCCATTTTGTCAGAGTTGAGTTTCAGGCATCTGTCTTTCATCCATTTTTCTACATCAGTCATTGTGTTAAAAACACACAGCAGCACACCAAGGTCAAGCACATTGATTCCGTCTGTTTCTATTATCTGTTGGTGCAACTACTCCCAACATCCACTGCCAAAGGATGTAAAGATAACAAAATGTACATAGAAAATGGAAGGTGCACTCCAATGAAGTCAATTGCGCAGAAGGATATTTTGAAAATGTCTTCTCTTTATTTATATTCTTTCCTTTTCTTAAAAAAGGGCACAGCCAACACGTTTCGTTCCCCTAGTGCCACGGGAACTTCGTCAGGGCTGCAAAAATCGTAAAATACACAAACATAAATATCCATATATAAAACATGGATATACAATAAAAAAAATATATATTTTTTTCACACTAAATCTTTACACAACATACATATAGACCCAAAGCAAAAATGTATACACATATACATAAGACATAGATATAAAATTACATTTAGAATTATTAAAAACCATGGAAAAAGGAAAAAATGTGTGGTTAACAAGGCTATCAGAAAAGGCATATTGGCTCTTCAAGATTGTACAGTACAAAGTCAAACATATTGGCTAAAGGGCACTTTGATAGTACAATAATGCAGTTGCTCTTCCCAGACAGATGGATCCAGTTGAA
Organism: Lissotriton helveticus; assembly: GCF_964261635.1. Lineage (NCBI taxonomy): Eukaryota > Metazoa > Chordata > Amphibia > Caudata > Salamandridae > Lissotriton > Lissotriton helveticus. The sequence goes on along the minus strand of NC_136061.1, from coordinate 986,997,403 downwards.
GGTAGAGCAAAGGGAAAAGGAAAAAGGGAGAAAAAAAGGGAGAAAAAGGAATACGAGAGAAAAAGGGACCGAGCATGATGTATATTCAAATTTAAATGTAGATTTTTAAAAAGAAAGAGAATTAGAAAGTATCATCCAATGTCAGCTCACCTTAAGTAGAGAACACCTAAATATAGTGATATGTGTCGGGTGAGCAAGAGTCCTCACAAAAAAGCCTCATCAAGGGTATATCGTCCCAAGTATTCAAGTTCCAATATCAGGAAATTATGTCCAAATATAATATCACCAAAGCTCATAGATCCTCAAAATAGAAAAAATCGTCAACACTATCATTCACAGCTAACAATAAAAAGTCCAAAACTTGTTGGTGTGATAAGTCATAAGGTAGGTATAAAGGGAACACTCAATGGGTGCAGGCCAAAATAGAGTCCAAAAATATATATGTAGCTCAAGCTAGTCCCAAGGTTAACACCAATGAAGTTTCCAAGAGGCGTGATCCTATTCATAGGTCGATGACTACTAACTTCCTGTATAGGGGGTCCTCCTATGCTTCAAAAAACAATTACAAAAATAAATCTCAAGATTTTTATGAAATCCAAAGATTCACAGGATCTTCCCCCCTTAACATAGATGGTAAACCCAAATGCAGTTCAAAGAAAAAAAGATATTCACAGTCAAGGTATCGTCATGTAAAACAACAGTAAGTCAATAGCCACTAGTTTTCAGGACCCCAAGTAATGATCCGAGTTCATATTTCAAACTGTAGAGAGAATTAAAAAGTTGAGAGTGGCACAATCCTGTGACATGCCTTAAAGATAAAGTTCAACAATAGGTGGACAAGATGTGTCAGACAATAGACACCCAGATGAGGTGCCGTCTCACCTCTATATGTGCTCCATGTTCAATTCGGGACAGTTGGATTTATGGATAATTTGCCTCAATATAAATTGTATCTACAGCATAGAGGATATAAATATTAGTTGCGTCATGATACTACCTGGAGCTCGAAAATAATACCACCCATATTATCAAAAGCAACTTTTTTACGAAAATAGATACATAACATCCCCCCACAATTAAAGTAAAAATAAGGGGATCTCAAGCATTAGGAGTACCATAGTGTTCCACCCACAGTATACCACAGTCTGAGCAGGGCCGGCTCTAGGCTCATGGTGGCCCTGGGCAAGGAGCGTAGGTAGGGGGCCCGGAAGAGGGGGTCCGGGCGGGGCGGTAAAAAGGGGAGGGGGTCAGGGTGTTTAGAAGTGGAACAGAGCCGGAGGCCGCCAAATCCCTGCCAGGGGCCACCACGCAAATATGTATCCATCCTCAGAGGATTAATATATTAAGGATATATATTGGCGTGGTGGCCCCTGGGGTTTGGTGGCCCTGTGCAGGTGCACAGCTTGCACATGCCTAAAGCCGGCCCTGGTCTGAGATATCGGAACACATTTAATTGCATGAACTGTATAAGAAGAAAAAGAGACACCCCCTACAATTAGTGTTGCCCAAATACCTCAAGCTATTGGCCTAGTACGTTTGATAATGATCAATGAACGCCCCTTACAATCCTCGACGTCTTGGAAATATCACATCATAGTGTCCTAGTGGTGAGATTAAACAATAAAGGGCTTTCGTGAAAAGCAGACCAAACACAATCAAATCAACCCATTATACGGAAAGTCACCCTTAAGACATACCTAAATTCGAGCACCAATCCCAGAGAAGAGACGGGGACCGTATATGCAAGATGCACCCCCCCCCCCACAATGTGATCCGATGTATATCCCATCGGAATTTCACCCGTAATGTGGGTGAAACAAGTTCCCAGCACCTGTAGTGATGATAGAGCAAATACCCCATAAGGAAGTGCCCTGTGGAGCAAACAGTGCCCCCACAGTTTAACCCCTGGCCCCCCTCGTACCTGTGATATGGCACAAGTTTCCCGTACCTCCGAAAGCCAACACGAACGGCGCCTAGCGTTATGCGCCATTTTTAAAGGGGCAAACAATTATCTATGTTGTCAGGGAAGACGTCACACATAATCAGGAGCTGTCCCGCCTTCCCTGATGTGTGTACAACGAAGAAATGTGGCGGCTTTCTTGGAATGGAGCCAAATGCTCCTGAAGTGTTAGCAGATAAGTACCGTTTATACCACAGACCGCAAACAAAGTACAATCGATACATGAGGTATATAATGTTACCATAATATCAATACCTACAGTTTGTCCTGATAGACAGGCCCTTAAAATAGCCATAGTATAAATATGCCTATCCTATATTAGCAATGACAAATAGGTATCCAATGACGCATTACAATCATATTAAACTAAAACTGACCAATATCCGTCTAGTTCTAAGTATTAAAGCTAAGGCAAAGTACTACAGCCGAAATCTCACGAAAAATCTAATCAATATATGTGGTAAATGAAGTCATCGTAATGTCATTACCTCATATTAGTCACAGTAAATAATATCGTAATATAGCCATATTATGTGTATTCACACCAAATATTAGGAGTAAAAAATATGTACCCAATGGTACATGTATACCCATTTATTGTCAAAATTGGGCGAGTATTCGTCCTGATAAATAGTATAAGGACTGCCGCTAAATACCAGTGGTACGGCCGTCATTCTCATTCATGCTACAGCATCCCTCTCTTTGACAAAAGGTAAGTTCCACGAAAGGGACACAGAAGAAAATATACAAAGTGAGGAAATGCAAGATAATTGGAAAAATGGGGTAAAGATGTAAACCAGTTCCAACAGTGAACCATCATAATATCCAATACATTGTAGGCAGAATTAAGGATTTCTTTGTATTTACAAATATCGGTTTGTAGCGAAAATACCAGAAGAGGGCAACAGGACATAAAGATATATTCAAAGGTATGTTAAATTTTAGTCCAAAATGCAGGGTATATACACTATCAGATTTACATACAATTAACTTTCAAATAACATTAACTGACAAGAACCAAATATACTAGTTTAACAACCTAGCCCTGGATGTAATGAAGCTCCCTATCAGTATTGTGGCCCATCTGGGTTGCTTTCAAACGACATATCCATGTGGCTTCCCTCTGTCTGACTGCTAACTCACAGTCACCACCCCTGCTGTCTTGTGGTACGTGGTCAATTCCGTGAAACCAGAAAGATAAGTCATCTGGGTGTGTATCGTGGTAATGTACACTGACCGGATACCGGCTAACCCTGTTAAGTATGGCTCTACGGTGTTCTTGATTGCGGGCCTTTAAAGGACGCACTGTACTGCCCCCATAAATGATATCCCATTTGCAACCCAACACATATATTACATGTGAAGTGTTGCAATTGATGTAGTTGTTAATCCTATATTTTTGGAGGCATTACACGTAAATTGTATATTTTGTTCAGACCAAAAGGGCAAATGTTACAGGACCCACAGGTAAAAAACCTATTCCTTTTTCTCCCTTTTTTCTCCCGTTTTTCTTTTCCCTTTGCTCTACCTTCAACTGGATCCATCTGTCTGGGAAGAGCAACTGCATTATTGTAATATCAAAATGCCCTTTAGCTAATATGTTTGACTTTGTACTGTACAATCTTGAAGAGCCAATATGCCTTTTCTGATACCCTTTTTAACCACACATTTTTTCCATGGTTTTTAATAATTCTAAATGTAATTTTATATGTATGTCTTATGTATATGTGTATACATTTTTGCTTTGGGTCTATATATATGTTTTGTAAAGATTTAGTGTGAAAAAAATATATTTTTTTTGTATTGTATATCCATGTTTTATATATTTATATTTATGTTTGTGAATTTTCCGATTTTTGCAGCCCTGACGAAGTTCCCATGGCACGAGGGGAACGAAACGCGTTGGCTGTGCCCTTTATTAAGAAAATGAAAGAATATAAATAAAGAGAAGACATTTTCAAAATATCCTTCTGCGCAATTGACTTCATTGGAGTGCACCTTCCATTTTCTATGTACAATCAGTCATTGTGTTGCAGAAGTTGGTTTTGGCGCTGGAGGTGTTCTCAATGAGTGAGAGGATTAGTTGAGTGTCGTCTGCTTAGGACATTATGTTGAGTCCTTGGAATATGACGATGTCTGCTTGGGGGTCATGTAGATGTTGAACAGGGTGGGGCTGAGGAATGATCCTTGTAGTACACTGCATATGTTGTCCTTGGGTGCGGAGGTGCAGGAGGGCAGTCGAGTGCTCAGTGTACATCCTGTGAGGAAGCAGGCGATCCATTTGAGGGCATTTTGCTGTATGCCAATGTTGTAGAGTCTGTGGATGAGGGTGTGGTGGAAGACGTTGTCGAAGGAGGATCAGGGCCACAGTTTCTCAATGGTCAAGGAGAGTTCTGATGTCATCTGTGGTGGCAATCAGCGTTTTCCCAGTGCTGTGGTTGGCACTTAATTCTGGTTGAGAGGTGTAGAGGAGGTGGTTGTGTTCTAGGTACTTGGTGAGCTGTTGGTTGATGGCTTTCTTGACTACCTTTGTTGGGTAGGGGAGCAGGGAGATTCGTCAGTAGTTTTTGAGGTCTCTGTTGTCCACCAAGGGTTTCTTTAGGAGGGGCCTGACCTCTGCGTGTTTCCATCTTTCCTGTAAAGTTGCTGTGGAGATGGTGGCGTTGGGAATGCTGGTGAGTTCTGTGCTGATTAGGTTGGTTCCGAGGTTGAAAAAATGGTGGGGGCAGGGGTCGGTGGGCACCACGGAGTAGATGGATGACATGATGGATGTGGTGGTCTGAGTGGTAGTAGAGAACAGATGGTGATCGTTCTGCTGTTTTCGCTGGGACATTGAGTCTGTAAAGGCTGAGCGAGGTGGGTTAGGTAGTCAAAGTTGTTGTAGATGGTGTTGAATTTTGTGGAAGTAGTCCAAGAGTATGTCGCAGAGTTCTTGGGCAAAATGGTGCGTCCTGAGATAGCCTGATGCCACGCTCCACACGAAGTGGTCACCAGTTAAGGGGGAAGCTGGTATTCCATTGGCTACCAACTGCATCCTGCCCTGAGGGCACTTTCAGAGCATAAAGGGGACACCTCTTGCACCCACACCTCAGATCTCGACCGACTTGGAAGAAGGACCAAAGAAGGGCTGCGTTGCTGCACTGTAGGACCAGCAAAGAGAGGCTGCACCGTTGAAGACTATACTGCTGCACCTGGTAGCTAGTGAATAGAAGGGCTGTGCCTGCTGTTTCTTCCTCAAGGAGAAACTGTCTCCAAATCCCAGTGAAGCCAATAGTCTCCAAGGGCCAGCCTCCTGTTTCCAGCACAGTAACACAACAGTTGAAGAAGCCTGCTGGGGTAAGTTGGTAGCCCAACGTTTTTAAGCTGCTACCACCACCACCATGCAACCCAGAGGACCAAGACCCGAAGCACAGAGTTGCACCTAAAAGGGAGTGCTGTCTGAAAGTTGCTGGGGCCAGCAGCAATTTCTCTGTGTGGTGAAGGGGGTGTTGCTCGCTGCCCGCTCCAGCAGTGCTAAACATGAAAAATAAAAAGGCAATAAAATTATTTCGTTGCCATTTTATTTTTTATGTTTAGTGCACAGCAGCCTCCAGCTGGGATAAATTGGGGCATGTCCTCCTCTGTTGCAGATTGGCAGCATAGATGACTGAGGAACAAGATGGACCCTCCAAAGTATGCATGTCACTTTGGCCGGCTCTCACACTTTGCAGCTCTCCACTCAGCTGTGTTAGACAGCTAGGTGAAGACCAAGCAAAGGTCTAAAAAGCCTGAAGGAGCGTCCAGCCTTTTCACTCCATCCAATCCTGGTGCTGCTCTCATGCTGGTGATAGTAGCACCAGGATTGGTTAGTGGAATTACCTGGAGGCTGGAGCCTGCAGAGCGAGATAGGGTGGTCCGAGGAGGACGTCCGACGTGCAGCAGGTAAGGCAAGTGACTTTATTTTTTATTATTTGCCACTCGCCTTGCCTGCATGCACACACATTGTTGACCCACCCGCTTTCCCCACCGGTGCATATACATGCTGCTGCCCCTGGCTGGGACCCACAGAAGGTGCATTATGAACCCGGAAAGAATTGGCATGTGACTGCGACATTGTACCACTGGTAGTGCAGCAGCAACTGGACTTTGGGTTCACCCTAGAAAACATAGTCGGATGTCAGCCCTGCAACCATGACCCCCTCATCATCCTCGTGGACTGAGGAATCCCTGCGGGAAGACCCCAGTTGGCTGCATCACATCCACAGCATCTTTAGAGCATCTTCAGCATCCTTCATTCCTTGCATCAGGGCCACTCCATAGGAATCCATTGCAACGTGGAAAAAGTGCCTGGAACTGCTGAAGGGCTGCTTCCCACACGAAGGTAAATGTTCTTGAGCACCTTGTTGGTCCCTCTGAATTGCTCCCTGCTGGAGTTGCTTGTCCCAAGTCGTTCTAACCGGCCATACTGACACTTGCCTAAGTTTTCTTTGAAAAGGTTTCTAAAGAATCAATTCTTTGACTTTGCCAAGGCTTGTTTTCAGTTGAGTAAAATTGCTTTGATTAATTATTGCCTGTAAAATCTATATCTCTGGAACCCTCTGGTGGATCTTTTTTTCCTTCTAGAGTCTAAATTCTTATAGAAATACTGTCAACTTTTATAAATTAGTGTTGGATGTTTTGAGTGTTGCGTCAATTTCTTCAATTGTTTTGGTGCTGTTTAAAAGCTTAACACTTGTTCCTCCATCTAAGCCTCGCTGCTCAGTGCCACAGCTACCCAGGGTTGAGCTGACTGTGTTCCAGACGACGCCTACTGGTCTTAAAGGTGTTGATAAGTGCATTACACTGTGAGGTCGCACAGCCACACCATGTAATATGCCCCATTTCCTCACATTTAATTATTCAGAATTTATTAACAATGTTTTCATCTCCAGACCATATATAACTATATCCTCTTTATTGCTCTTTAAATTGCTATTGGAAATAAATGTATCATCTGTAAGATATTTTTGTCTTGTTATGACACCTTTCTTCCACCCAATATAGTTTTACAATTATTTCCTTCCTATAGTATAGAACGCTGTTTTGCCCAATTTTGTATTAGCTGTAACCCTGGGCGTAGTTCGCGGAGCCGCACTCCGCGGAGCTACGCGAAGACGCAGTTGCACTCCGCGACCTTCGCGTAGCTCCGCGGACATGCGTAGTAGCTTGCTAGACCCGTTCGCGCGCCGTTTTTCGTCTTCGGGAGCGCGGTGCGCGTGTTCGGGGCGCTGCCTGCATGCTCGAGATAGCTAGCGCGCTAAGTTACTCAAGAGGTTTGTCCCGCCCGCTTGCGTTCCCTTATTTCCAAAAGTGCGTGATCGCGTCAAATATCGCGCGAACTTACCCCCGGCGCACGCGATAATGTTATTCAGCGCGCGAGAACTACGCTACGCACCGGATCGCGGAGTTATCGACAGCTTCGCGTTCTCCGTAGAACGCGGAGTTGCCAAAACTCCGCAAGCTCCGCGAACGGAGCGTAGTTCTTCGCCCAGGGTTAATTAGCTGTTGTATTTGGTAACGTTTACTGTATTTGGATATTAAATGGATATACCATGTTTCTTGTTCTAGCACCCATGAATATTCACTCTTTTGTTTATGATGCAAAAGTGTACTTATTTACAAACTAAATAAAATGTATTACATTAAAAATGATGGGGCTACACTTTTATCCTAAAGTTGCTGATCCTCATCTTATAATTCGACTATGCAGATATTTGAGTGAAAATGAAGCTACTTTGTAGTATACCTCCTGCACCCTCATCCAGAAATAGATGAAGAAAAAGTGGCCTGGTGGTAATGTGACTCTTAGCATCTCATCTTCCTCCCTGGTCAGAGACCTTAATTAAATACACACCCCAGCTAGTCAAAATGCTCAACTACAGTAATGGAGCCAGTGGAGCAGACCAATTGGTGCTACATCTAATGATTACGTCACATGTGAAATAAGACACATAGGGCATCAGACAACGCCTTAAGGCCTTACTGTCAAAATCAACAGGATGGGATCACTCGAAATTCTAACAGCGATGATAGATGAACATATGGGTGCATGTGACTTTGTTGCAAGTATCTCTGGCAGAAGAACAAAGAAAGGGGGCCAACATAATTGCCCTGGCCCTAGTTATAGTCACGAAGGCAAACCCAAACTGGTCATATGGCACAGTAATGGCTAAGTGGCTAAAGATGGCCGCCATTAGTTTTGTCCCTCTTTCGGCCTTAACAATGGAGACATTCCCCATGAAAATGGAAAAGGCGTGAGAAAGTTATATTGTGAGCATCTCGTGGACATCAAATGATAGCACCCCACCTCTTCTGGAGAAGAGAGAAAGAGAAATTATTTTGCTCCTGCTAGAAGGCCGATAGTACCTATTGATGGAAAGGTGCCTTTTATGGTCAGATACGGGAAGAGAGCTTTGTAAAATGGGAAACAAAAGAAGTACTAAGATGGCATAACTTTTTTTTATTATCATTGGATTACTATCTTTTTTAAATAATGTTAGAAAAGCTAACTTATATGATCTTGTGTGAAGGTCAACATATCAGCTCAAGTAAGGAATGGAATGAGAAGTTAATGGATAAGAATTACTGCCTGGCTCGTTACCAAGTAACAAACCTACTTGATGAGATGATTTTATTATTTATTAATAAAACTGCACGGGCCTCATTTATGAGGCCTTGCGTGAGTTTTGCGCTTCCGATGCGTCACTTTTGGTGACGCATCGGCGGCGTAAAACATGCCTCCTGATGCGCACTTACAAAGTGACGCATCTAAGCAGATGCGTCACTTTGTAAACCCCTGCGCTACATCATACCTGCGTCAGGTATAATGTATGCAGAGGGGGCGTTCACCCGCAAAAAGCCTCGTAATAGTGACGCAGTGAAATCTATGAGATTTCACTGCGTCACTTTTAGGACGCTGTTGCGTCAAAATCTTGCGCCTGCCTCACAGCAGGCGTAAGACTGACACAGGCCCTTTCACATGGGGTTTTCCCCATGTGAAAGGAGGCATTGCTGGAGTTGCGTCACTTTTGTGACACACTCCAGAAATGCGTCACTTTTGCGCCTACAGATACGTCAGAAATACTGACGTATCTGTAACTCCTTGCGACATGATGCGTCATATTATAAATATGACGCATCAATCATGTCGCAGGGAGAGCGCAGTGAAAAGTGACGCATCGCTGTTTTCACGCAGCGATGCGTCACTTTTCATAAATGAGGCCCCACAAGTTTAGCAAAGTTTTTTTTTTTTTTTTTAAATAGGGCAATCTTAGCAGTCCTTCACGGTGGTGGCAAACTACTTACGCTCTTTTAAGGGTGTTCATCCCTTAGAATATGACCCACAGCCCTGCTAATGATTCTAGTTATTACAACACTTTAGTACAGCCAAGAAAAGAGTGGAGTGGAGGCTTAAAAACGCAATGGTTTATAAGGCTGTGGTAAAGCCCTCTTCTTCCTCAACATCTACTCCATCACCACCGACATCTGCTGAGGCAACTCAGCACACACAGGTACACATACTATGTCAGAGAGATCCCAGGACCTCCCCCAGCAGCCCATCACAGAGTGCTGGCGACATGCCCCATTTTCTTGGGTGACGTGTAATCTAAATCCTCCTGTGCAAGATGTGATTAATAGAAGGAATGGATTTAGGAAAGGCATAAAATCCAAGATACGATTTTTCTTTTTTTTGCAGTTTTATAGAGTGGGAACTCGACCCACAGGTATTGGAGCGCTTTATATGAGCACCAGTTAAATTACACAAGGACACATTAATTTTTCGTTGTTACGGGGAGATTAATTGATTTGTCCAGAATCACAGGCTGTTGAGCCGATTCCAAGACTCAAACCTGGTTCCCCAACTCCAACGTCGGCAGTTCTAGCCCTAACGCCACGTGAAAGAAGAGTTGCGAGCGGGCAGCTTAGAGAGAAACCTTTCCTATAATAGCAGAGAATTAGATTCAATAACTTACATAATCAAGTTTTTCATAGTTATTCTTAAGAAGAGCAAAAGTCACATATAATTGATGACAGATGAGCGCACAAAAAACAAGCATTGGCATAGCCAATAGGTCTCGCCTTTGGGATCTTATAAGTGTTTAGCCATGCAGCACACAAGCTGCGAGGTTACAAACATCAGAAAGTACATTCAGCAGCCAGTCACATTTCATGCATCAGTGGCAGGACCAGAATAATTCCACCCTGCATGCCCTGTGAGAAGGATTATGCAAGAGCATTAACGACAGAGATGTGGTGGGTGCGAAAGAGACATGGAAGGCAGCAAGGCAAGGGGTGCCAGCCAAGGCAGGAACCTGGTCCATCAAATGGGAGGTGGTGACTTGATCATGCAAAAGGCCTCATGCACAAAAGCAAGCACCCATGTGATGTGTGATCTTTGGATTAAATGGGAAATCAATGGCCATTGATTTACAAGATGGTTTAAGTAAACTACATTTGGAGTACTCTTTTTTTCAATATTAAATTGATCTGCGTCCAAAGAATCTAGAAGGCAGCCAGTCACTTGCTGCTATGCACTGGCATGATGAGAGACCAACTGAAGGCAGTCCCAACTGAAGGCAGTCAGTCACCCTGCACCAGCTGCTGAAGACAGCCAGTCACCCTGCTTCTCTGCAGTGGAACGGTGAGATGCTGGCCCAACCTAGGAGGGCAAGAGGTTCTGCAGGGTTAGGGGCAGAATGGGTCCATCTGCTCATAGACAGGGTTAGCTGGGTTAGCAGAGGCGGGTCTCAAAAACATGCTTTACTACTGCAAGAACCAAAAACACAAAAAACATGGAAAACGAAGACAGCATTAAGTTCAATATGCTTTGCTACCACGAGGGAGGGTGGGAGATGGGCTGATTGTGTGTCGTGCAGCTACACAAAAAGGAAATGGCCAACGGAGGAGGCCGGAGCCAGCAGGCAGCCTGATGCCAGCCCAGGAACCTTCACACCCATCTGCCAGCCCTGCATTGTCTGCGCCTGCCTTATGCAGCACCTGGGCCTTAGAGGGGGGCAGCGGGGGAGGCACATTTTTGGAGCGTTACGTGGAGTAGCAAAGGGGGATGTACGTGGTGGACAAGGGGGCTTTCTGAGCACCACACCGAGGCGTAGAGTGGACCGAGAAGCCGATACAGGAGGAATTAGAGGTCGGACTGATTGCGGCAGCCTGTACAGTTGCGGGGACCAGGTCGCTGACGCCGGCAGCAAGCTTGAGCTGCCTTGCATTCTGAGCCCCGACGCACCAGTCACACTGCCTCCTAGCTCCCGGATCAGAACACAGTGAGACAGTAGGTGTAATAAGCACTCAGCCACTATGGTCACTTTCCATCATCGTATAACGATGATCAAATTGTATTTGGGAGAGCCCATGATCTCGTAATTTATGGAAGTCGATCCAGGGCCACACAGAACTTAAGCCGTCAGCCATACCACAGAGACTCGTGACATGTGTTTCCTACACAAAAAAGCATGGTGTGTGTCAGAATGGTTAAATGGAGAGCAGGGTGTCACATAGACACAGCAAGTGAGTTTTTATCCGGCTGGTGCAATGCGTGATGAGGAACCGTCCAGCACGTGTGCAGTGCTTTGTCTCATTCTCCGGCAGTGACAGCTAGCATGTCCAGCCCCTGTCGGGTGTACTCTCTGGGGATCTGCAGTGCACAGATGTGGGTCTTATTGAGGAGTCTTTATGCACATGTACAGCGCATGATCAGAAGCCGCCATGCACGCGTGTAGTGCCTGTTAATGAGCTGAGCACACATAGACACAGTGAGTGAAAAAGCAAGAACAAAAAAGTAAGTTAAAGCACATTAGGAACACTGATAGAAAAAAAGAACAAAAGTGAAAGCTGATTTAAAAAAAGCACAAACACTAAAGTTAGTTAAATCACAACAGTGAAAGCTCATTAAAAAAATCAAAAACATGTGGCCCAAATTAGTTAAAGAGCACGGCAGTGAAAGCTAAAAAAAAACAGATGGCCCCTGCCTGGGCCACTGCTGAGATGGCCCAAGTTAGTTAAAGCGCACAACATTGAAAGCTCTTTAAATAAAAAACAGATGGCCCCTGTGCGCGCCGCTGCTGGCTCCCGCAAGGTGGATGCCGCCACATGCACAAGTGTGTGGAAAAGAGCAGACCAATTTCTAAAGGTCATCTCCTAGAGCAACGCGTGCGCGCTGTCTAGGCGAGACCTAAAAGACAGAACAGAGGATAGCTTTGAAATGATGCTGTAGCTAGTGCATCTTAAATTAGTTACTGCTAAAATGCAACTCCTGATACACAAACATGAACCTGCCTGGAGATCGGGTTGTTAAATGAATCACAAAGACATGAAACAGAAGGATCAAAGAAATTGTATGACTGAAAATTCTATTTAGCCCACAAGCAAATCCGTTACCCTACCCCAGGCCTTTGTACACAGACTGTTGTTTCGCAATTCAAGACCAAAAGATATAGGCCTTCCTTTGCCCTTGCCATTCCCTCGAATACAAACCTTGGACCAGGGTCTGGTTCATTACTGAATGTAATTGTCTCCAGATAAAAGCTAAGGCTGGATTCATAATAACAGTGGGAAAAGTACAGGTGGAGATCTCAGTCCCCACCGGAATGGACTGTTCTTACGTTTTCCTATTTACTGACATTTCCAGGAATATGCCCTCAAAGGTGCCTGGGTCCAAACTGGGGTGGAGTGGTGGGCAAAAAATAATGGACTAAACTCGGATCTGAGACTGTGGTGAATGTTTGATTTGTTCAGCATTCCATCCATCATCTGTTCTTTTTGCTTTTCACGCCTATGTGGGATGGGTATGCCCAGATGTGGGTCCTGTGCTCACTGTGCCACTGGATTAAAGTTAATCTGGCTGATGAAGGGCAATGCCCCAAAACCGGTCCCAGGATCCTTGTTTCTGGTCCTGGGAGGACCTGTCTTGGCAGATCAGGCTGGATTGTTCCTATGGGGAGCAGGGTCAAGACTGATTTGCATATGGCTAGGTTCAAACTGGGTTGGTGTGATGTGCAAAGAACCAATGGATTAAACCCAGATCTGTGACAGGTGGGTGAATGTTTGATTTGTTCAGCATTCCGTCCATCATCTGTTCTTTTTGCTTTTGTCGCCCTAAGTGGGAAGGAAATGCCCAGGAGTGGGGGCAGTGCTCACTGTGCCACTGGATTCAAGCTAGCCTTGCTTATGAGGGGTGATACCCCGAAAATGGTGCTAGGATGCTTGTTTCAGTTCTAGGGAGGACCTGGCCTGGCAGTTCAGGCTGGACTGTTCCCATGAGAGCAGGGACAAGACTGATTTGCATATGGCTGGGTGCAAACTGGGGTGGCATGGTGAGCAAACAAATGATGGATTAAACCCAGATATGACTGGAGGTGAATGTTTGATTTGTTCAGTATTCCGCCCATCATCTGCTCTTTTTGCTGAAAGGGGCTCACTGTGCAATATTTCCAAAATACACCTGGGAAGATTAGGTGGCTTTGGACGCTTTTTTCCACAACAAACATTAATAAAGAGCAAGAGAGGGGACAATTAAGTGGTAAGAAAGAGGATGAGAAAGAAGGATAAACAGTTACAAACGGAGAGACCAGAATCATCCATGAGTGAGATAAATGGTCAGGAAGTGTCTGATATTGGTTTAATGATTCATAAGGTGGATTTAAGTCTACACAACCTAGGTTTTTGGCCTACCGACATTTAATTGCACAGGCCACAGGCTTCTGAACAGAGCTTCAGACACAGGCACTCAATATTTTCCTCATTAAGCACTGGTAATGGCTCTGTGTCCCTATATGTGTTGTCAGTGAGCCTTTGGTGGTCTGCGTTCATTGGTACCAGTATGTGTGTTGGTGTGTGCTGTAGTGACTCTGTTAGTCTGGACCCGCCCTGAGATCAGGAATAGACTAACAGGAAGATTTTGCTCCTGCAGGGATAAGCTAATACAGGAAGAGGAGTTTAGCATACACAAAGGAGTACCTCAAAGCCTTGAAGGAGAAGGTCAAGGCTGATCCTGAGAACTTGAACAGTTTGAAACTGACTGGGACCAGGACACTGGACATGATCTGAGCAATGCTTACCACCGACAAAACTTGATAGACAACACAAACACTTTACAGTAAACAGTAGGAATGCAATAAGAAAGTGTAAGCAGAAGTACAATAGGCAGACTAGCATAAATGATGGTTTGTGTGCTTCGTAGATGGTGATCTGTCAGTAACGGAAAAGATCTTTCAATAAGGCAAGAATGAGGTAACTTTACAGAGTCTTGGAAGATACCCAGCTGCTCTTATGGAAGATGCATACTGCCTCAGAACTCACTGATACCCTCTGGTAACAATAGCAAGAGAAGCTGAACACATGAACAGGGAAAAGCATGGCCGGATTTTAAGAAACCAGAACAGAAATGGAATGGAAGTATGCAGATCAAGGAACACTGAAATTCAGGACGAGGAATCTACTCACCATGAATGACAAGACTGGAAGCATGCAGATCAAGGGACACTGAAATTCAGGACAAGGAATCTACTCACCATGAATGACAAGACTGGAAGCATGCAGATCAAGGGACACTGAAATCCAGGACAAGGAATCTACTCAGGAAGAATGACAAGACTGGAAGCATGCAGATCAAGGGACACTGAAATCCAGGACAAGGAATCTACTCAGGAAGAATGACACTGAAAGTAAGCCGATCAAGGAACACTGCAATCCAGGACAAGGAATCTACTCACGAAGAATGACAAGACTGGAAGCCTGCAGATCAAGGGACACTGAAATTCAGGACAAGGAATCTACTCACCATGAATGACAAGACTGGAAGCATGCAGATCAAGGGACACTGAAATCCAGGACAAGGAATCTACTCAGGAAGAATGACAAGACTGGAAGCCTGCAGATCAAGGGACACTGAAATCCAGGACAAGGAATCTACTCAGGAAGAATGACAAGAATGGAACCGTGCAGATGAAGGGACACTGAAATCCAGTACAAGGAATCTACTCACGATCAATGACAAGTATGCAGATTAAGCTTTGAACACTGGCACACAATAGAGACAAAGGAGCTGGGACAGCACAGAAGGGAACCAGATGAATCAAAGTAGGAATACAGGTAATGGAAAGACCAAGTAATAAAGAATGCCCAAAGCACACACAAACTAAGAGCAAGCTTCGAAGCAATGCAGCAAGAGCGCACTGGTCTGCACAGTCTCAACAAAAAGGGGCTGTCGGAGCACTGCGTTTACAGGAACAGACTATCTGGAATGATAGGGAAGGAGCACAGCTGCAGGGCGAGAACCAGATGCAAGAAGTTATCAGGTGCTGGGAATCATGGAACCCCCAAATGGAGGGAAAGCTCCACTGGGACTCAGCGAGAGAAAGACTAGGAAAGCCAACAGGCACAAGAAGAAAACCAGCAAAACCAGCAACGGAATGCAGATCAGAGCTGAAGGAGAGAAACGACCAGAAGGCATATATTTACGAATCAGTGTACCCATTACAAACATGAACTATGATTTTTATTCTACCAAGACGTGGTCTGTCACAGACAGAAGGAACAATATGAAACATATTATATCAGGATGGAGGTGTGGCAATCAGGGCTGGAGTGATATATGCAGCAAGATGTGCAATGTGTATGGAGAGTGTTCTGACATAAATGCAGAACTCTACAGGGCCCTTGTAAGTAAAACCTGACCCCGGGATGGCAGAAACCTGACGGTGTCAATTGGTTTGTGTGCATGCAGAGTTGGTCTGTGTGCTTGGGATCCAGCATGTCATTTTGAGTGAGTGCCTGTATATTTTTTAGTCTGTATCATGCAGTGGCTGAATGTCTGGTGACCTGTGTGTATGTTTGTATATGGCAGGGGTGTCCAAACTTTTGTTTACTAGAAGCTACTTATGTTCGGTGGAAATAATTCCAAGCTACTAATATTATTAGTGGCGTCACAGTGGCCACAACAAACAAGATTACATTAGGGGCCACCCCATGCAGGATTACCACCAGCGATTACCTCAGTTTAGCAGGCAGGGTTGCCAGCAGTGATGTAAAACAGGCTATATCAGTGTTGATTGCCTCTTGATGGGTAATATCTAACAGCCATAGCTGCAATACCACTGGTACCATGGTAACAATGTAAGTAAAAGTCTCCGGAATGGGGAATGATTTATCGCTCAAATGTAAGCTTTAAATATATTTTGCAAATCCAACTTTTTTTTTCCAAGCATCAGCTTATGAGTTCTGAATGTAGATAGAATTTCATCTTGAATACACACTTTTCAAGTATACATATATTAATTCAACCAAGCATCAGCTTCTAATTTTATGAGCTACTGTCAGGTAGATGGAGAGCTGCCTGTATCTCACTAGCTACTCGTTGGGGAAGCCTGGCATATGGGTAATTGTGTCTATTGGTCAGTGTACATGGGAGCATGTGTAACTGGTGTTAGGTGTGTGGGTGTCTCCACACATAATCTTATGTGTGTACATGAATGCCTGTAGATGGGGTTACTCGGTCTGCTTAGGTGCAATTGTGTGTTATCTATGTCAAGGGGTACATGAATTTTATGTGCCTCTGTGTGCATATACATAACATAAATAAAACCCTTCATCTTAGCTGGTGCTTATTCGGGTTAACTCTTTACTTATAATAAAAAGGACTTTGATCACTCGTTTATTTTCTCTTTCCTGCATAATCAGAATGTCCTAATCCTGGGCCCTATTTTACGCTTTGGTTTGATTATATTTTTGTTTTGAAGAGCACCGAAGCCTAGCAAAGGGTCTGATTTAGATTTTCACGGACACATATCATATCCAGGGCAGGACTGGCAGTAGCGGGCATCGGGCGTTTCCCCGGTGGGCCGCTAGGGTGGGGGCTAGTTTTGGGCCCCTGGGGGGCCGTTTTTGTTACCGGGGGTCGGCAATATCGGTCCCCTGTAACAAAATCGTCAGAAACCGGCCCTTGCAAACTGCTTGGCTGCACCCCTCCTCGCCCCGGGAGCGGGGGGGGGGGGGGGGGGTGAAGGGGGGGCAGCAGTTTGCCAGGGTGGGTTTCCGTTCCCTCTCCGGCCCTGATCATATCCGCCTTTTTACAAGTGTCATAGGATATAATGCACTTTCAATATGCAGGGCGGGATATCTGTTGCATTTGTGATGAGTAATCCATTCACCAAACTCTAAACCAGGGCCTAAGCGTGCTACATAAAAGCTTGCATGCTTGGGTATGAATCATAACCTCTGTCTGGTGCCCTTTCTGTTTGAGGATGTCCTACATGGGAACCAGGGAGATCTGTTTACCGGGCCCGCTATACTGTAAGAGTCACAGCTGGAGCTCACAGACATCGTTTACATAATGAAATCAGGGGACAGATGTTCCCAGGAAGTGAGCCCCTGACACACTCAAGGAAGTGAATAAAGGTCTAGCGCTTTCAAACACAACCCGATGGATTACTTTTTGCCTTTCTAAAAAAGTGCATTTTTCTAAACACGCAGCCCACAGCTGTTGTAGGTTTTTGCAGTGACTTGTGATGTATAGAGCAAAGAAAAAGCTATCTATTTCGAACAGTGCCATTACTTAGCCATGTCTGAACTGGGGTGGCAGAGTGGGCTAAAGAACGGTGATGGATTAAACCCAGATCTTTTGACTGGGTGTGAGTGTTTGATTGATTCAGATGCTCCGTCCATCACCACCCCCTTTTGTACCGCTTTTGGCCACCATAAGTGTGGCAGGGTATGCTCAGACGTGAGTCCCTTGCTCACTTTGCCACTGGATTCAAGCAAGCCGGGCTGAAGACGGCTGGAATGCCAGAAACCGGTCCTCGGAAGCTTGTTTCCGGTCCAGGGAAGACATGGCTTGGCAGTTCGGGCTGGACTGTTCCCATGAGGCACAGGGTCAGACTGATTTGCATATAGCCATGTCTGAACTGGGGTGGCAGAGTGGGCTAAAGAACGGTGATGGATTAAACCCAGATCTTTTGACTGGGTGTGAGTGTTTGATTGATTCAGATGCTCCGTCCATCACCACCCCCTTTTGTACCGCTTTTGGCCACCATAAGTGTGGCAGGGTATGCTCAGACGTGAGTCCCTTGCTCACTTTGCCACTGGATTCAAGGAAGCCGGGCTGAAGACGGCTGGAATGCCAGAAACCGGTCCTCAGCAGCTTGTTTCCGGTCCAGGGAAGACATGGCTTGGCAGTTCGGGCTGGACTGTTCCCATGAGGCACAGGGTCAGACTGATTTGCATATAGCCATGTCTGAACTGGGGTGGCAGAGTGGGCTAAAGAACGGTGATGGATTAAACCCAGATCTTTTGACTGGGTGTGAGTGTTTGATTGATTCAGATGCTCCGTCCATCACCACCCCCTTTTGTACCGATTACTAAGAAACCATACATAAATGTTTATATTTGTCACCTTTGTTCCTTTTATTTAAGGGGAGTGGGAACACGCGCAAACCCTTTCCCTTGGTCCAAAATTAGTAGTTGTGCTTTCACTCTTAATTTTTTTGTCCGAGATATTAGGTTAATTGTTTATGGGCTAAGTTGTTTTTTTTTACGTAGTGCCAAAAATGCCAGATTGTTTTGGAGCATGTCACCTTAGCATTTATACAAAGGGTTAACATGCCTTCTAATTTTAGGTCAAGACCAGGCCAATAACGTCTAATTCCAACCTTGACCCCATCGCCTCAGTTCCTATCAGTGGCTCTAATGCACCCCAGTGCGAAACAGGTTCCTTAAAGCAGCAGTGAAAGTTAAAGGGACGTCAGAAATCGTCACCTGCACTGGTCCTCAGTGCCTCAAAGTCTCATGTAAAGTAGTATGCGCTATGCAAATGCATGGACTTTCCTAAATTCACAGAGTTGATCCGACCATCAAGCCCTGCGTGTGTAAAAAAATTCACTCTATAGGTTTCAAGTGTGATGAAAACTGCCGGGCAGCGAGTTTTCATCATACGTAAATTTTAATGGCACGCAAATAGTATTCCCCTTTCATGGGGCACAAGCCACCATCCGAGTTGCCTTTTGGTGCTTGATTTATAATTTACACAGTTGTGAAAAGTGACACACTACTGGGCAAAAATAGGGATGTTTCACTTTTCATAGCCTTGGTAATTGGGGTAGTGAAGAGCACTCCGAAAATAATCAATTGTTTAAAGGTCCTCCAATGGTGCTATGATTAATCAGGATAGTCATTCCTGGGTACTATGAACAACTGGTTATGGTGGGTGTTAGCTCACCTAATCATGCACTGTTCACTTGGTGCTCCGCACCTTAAAAAATAAAGAATTTACCACAATCTTTTGAACTCGTGTTTACTCTTGTGTATGCATTTATTTTTCACTTTCTCTTTGCAAATTCGCGACTTATGTTATTAGTGGTATTCATAACAATGTCCATACACATTTCTAAATACATTTATCGTTGCATTTTCATTTGCATCACAGTCATTATATACATTATTTTTATACAAGCATTATTAACCAGGCCCAATGCATTTCGGCACTCGTGGTGGTGCCTTCATCAGGGGCAATTCTGAAAAAAATAATAAAAAATTCTGAGTGTAAGTGAAAGCAATGTTAGGTGCATGGACTCATGGGGGTAGACAGAGATATGGATTAAGTGGCGTACCTGCTCTCAACTGAATTATAGGAGTCGATATGGTGACCTGTAAATCTAAGGCTCTGCGAGAATAAAAAGATATAACAATAAGAACTGGGTGTAACATATGGTTATGAATAACCATACCTATAACGGTATTGTCCACATACCTGCTTGTCTGTATCCAAAGTAACTGTAATAACAAGCATACATAGCGTGATTATTTAGAATCATGGACAAAACTTGAAGCGTTCGTTTTTTAACACGTGGACTTGCCCTACCTTATCTTCGTGACTGTGGTGATGTCTCTAAAAAGTTAAAGACACATCACGATATTATTATCATAAGACTCATTTAAGTTGGGTCTATCCCGCGCTCAATTCACGGTCAGTAAATACCTGTTTAATATGGGTCGCGTTCTTCAATAGTAAAGCCGCCACTCACTGGAAATCTGTTTCAACTGCGTCCCGACCGCAGCCACCATTAAATCTCGGACTGCGCGTCGCGTTGGAGTGATGTATGGTCATAGAAAACGGACTATGGTCGTCGTGATCTGCCCGTGTGATTCTTGCTCTTCACGCCATCTTAGACTGGTGTTGAAGCCATGAAACCCGTACTATTGTCTAGTATCATCAATACTAGAGGACCATTACATGGCTTATTAGTACTGGAAAACGCAAGTTTAACCTAACGTAGTCGTAAACGGTGTGCCAACTAAATTGGCTAGTCAGTTGTAAGTTTTTAGTGCGTGATTATGTTCGGGGAGCGCAGTGTAAATGTTAACAACTGATCACCGAGTGTTGATGCGTGAAATCATATATCCCCATGTTATTCCAAAATAAACTGTGGGTCATATTGTATGTGGCTCATGTAGATTGAGTGCACACTCTACATGGAACCTGAATGATGGCTGTCTCATGTTCACAATGGTTACAGTTTTGCGCTGGATTGGTTACATGATTAGAATCTATATACAAGGAGTCGTGTTCCAACATATTTTGATGAATATACAAAGTGACTTTGTGCTCTCAGTATCAAGTATTCACGTTAACCTCCACATATATGCATGGAAATCAAAAATGACATTCTAACCGTAATCGAAAAACGTACAAGCAAGGTATACAAAACATAACCCTTGGAATATTGTTTTCACCACAAGACATTTTAAATCACTCATTTTTGTCTCTATCAAGACCCTTGTTCTAGACTCAATAAACATAGTTTGTCTATAGTGCTACTGCTCATGCCTGGACAACATTCTTACTATAAGTGGATTATGAATAACCTTTCGTGTGTTCATGTGGTCTAGAAAAATGGTGGTGTCACTTGATAGGCGTTATAAGTAACAAGACAGATCATATTTATCATTCAGACCAATGGGGGACTGAGTCTTCAGGTGTTTAATCCAAAATAGTTCCCGTTGTAACAACCTTTGGTGGTTGTCTATGCCTTGTTTAATCATTACTTGTTCGATAACAAAGTATCTCAATTGGGAGATGGTATGACGTGCTTCTTTCCAGTGTGCCACCAATGGGAAAGTCATATTCTCATTCCGGATACGACTTTTGTGTTCCGTGATCCGTATTTTGATCTTGCGTTCCGTCTTCCCTATGTACATCTTTCCACATGGACATTTAATGGCATACACTACATTCATGGTGTTGCAGTTGCTCGAGTGCCTAAGGTTAATGATTTTGCCTGTCGTTGGGTGTGTACAAGTGTTACCAACAACAACATTATTGCAGTTCGTGCAGTTTAAACATCTGGTGGTTCCACTGTAGTTGATCGTTTCTGTGGATTGTTGTTTTCGCTTGAGTCTTTCCCTCAGATTAGATCCGCGCGTATATGCATGTAGCGGTGGTTCTCTGAAAATTCCTTGAAAATCAGGTTCAGTAGATAAAAGTTCCCATCTTTTATTTACTATTTTTTTAATTTTTGTGGATAACGTTGTGTATTTGGTGACAAATACCATCCTGTTGGTTGTTTTTTTTTTACGTGGTTTCAACAGATCCAATCTATCCATGAATGTAGTGTATGCCATTAAATGTCCATGTGGAAAGATGTACATAGGGAAGACGGAACGCAAGATCAAAATACGGATCACGGAACACAAAAGTCGTATCCGGAATGAGAATATGACTTCCCCATTGGTGGCACACTGGAAAGAAGCACGTCATACCATCTCCCAATTGAGATACTTTGTTATCGAACAAGTAATGATTAAACAAGGCATAGACAACCACCAAAGGTTGTTACAACGGGAACTATTTTGGATTAAACACCTGAAGACTCAGTCCCCCATTGGTCTGAATGATAAATATGATCTGTCTTGTTACTTATAACGCCTATCAAGTGACACCACCATTTTTCTAGACCACATGAAAACACGAAAGGTTATTCATAATCCACTTATAGTAAGAATGTTGTCCAGGCATGAGCAGTAGCACTATAGACAAACTATGTTTATTGAGTCTAGAACAAGGGTCTTGATAGAGACAAAAATGAGTGATTTAAAATGTCTTGTGGTGAAAACAATATTCCAAGGGTTATGTTTTGTATACCTTGCTTGTACGTTTTTCGATTACGGTTAGAATGTCATTTTTGATTTCCATGCATATATGTGGAGGTTAACGTGAATACTTGATACTGAGAGCACAAAGTCACTTTGTATATTCATCAAAATATGTTGGAACACGACTCCTTGTATATAGATTCTAATCATGTAACCAATCCAGCGCAAAACTGTAACCATTGTGAACATGAGACAGCCATCATTCAGGTTCCATGTAGAGTGTGCACTCAATCTACATGAGCCACATACAATATGACCCACAGTTTATTTTGGAATAACATGGGGATATATGATTTCACGCATCAACACTCGGTGATCATTTGTTAACATTTACACTGCGCTCCCCGAACATAATCACGCACTAAAAACTTACAACTGACTAGCCAATTTAGTTGGCACACCGTTTACGACTACGTTAGGTTAAACTTGCGTTTTCCAGTACTAATAAGCCATGTAATGGTCCTCTAGTATTGATGATACTAGACAATAGTACGGGTTTCATGGCTTCAACACCAGTCTAAGATGGCGTGAAGAGCAAGAATCACACGGGCAGATCACGACGACCATAGTCCGTTTTCTATGACCATACATCACTCCAACGCGACGCGCAGTCCGAGATTTAATGGTGGCTGCGGTCGGGACGCGGTTGAAACAGATTTCCAGTGAGTGGCGGCTTTACTATTGAAGAACGCGACCCATATTAAACAGGTATTTACTGACCGTGAATTGAGCGCGGGATAGACCCAACTTAAATGAGTCTTATGATAATAATATCGTGATGTGTCTTTAACTTTTTAGAGACATCAACACAGTCACGAAGATAAGGTAGGGCAAGTCCACGTGTTAAAAAACCGAACGCTTCAAGTTTTGTCCATGATTCTAAATAATCACGCTATGTATGCTTGTTATTACAGTTACTTTGGATACAGACAAGCAGGTATGTGGACAATACCGTTATAGGTATGGTTATTCATAACCATATGTTACACCCAGTTCTTATTGTTATATCTTTTTATTCTCGCAGAGCCTTAGATTTACAGGTCACCATATCGACTCCTATAATTCAGTTGAGAGCAGGTACGCCACTTAATCCATATCTCTGTCTACCCCCATGAGTCCATGCACCTAACATTGCTTTCACTTACACTCAGAATTTTTTATTATTTTTTTCAGAATTGCCCCTGATGAAGGCACCACCACGAGTGCCGAAATGCATTGGGCCTGGTTAATAATGCTTGTATAAAAATAATGTATATAATGACTGTGATGCAAATGAAAATGCAACGATAAATGTATTTAGAAATGTGTATGGACATTGTTATGAATACCACTAATAACATAAGTCGCGAATTTGCAAAGAGAAAGTGAAAAATAAATGCATACACAAGAGTAAACACGAGTTCAAAAGATTGTGGTAAATTCTCACTTTTCATAGCACCATCCTTACAACACCATGGATGCGCTGTATTTACAAAGCGGTGCTCCGTGGTGCAAGGATTTACAGGTACGGCAGAATTTTGACATATCTGGTGGTGCAGAAATGATGCCTATCTGGAGCGTGTTGTAAAACGGCTCAACTCCAGCAATGTATCATGACCCATGGGTAAGTTCCATGTGAAAAGACCTGTGTCAATCGTCACGCCTGCTTGAAGCAGGCGCAAGGATTTTCACGCAGTCAAATTATAGCAGTGGCTTAGCAAAATAGAATACATTTCACTGTGCCACTTCTACAAGGCTTTTTTATGGGAGAACGCCCACGCTGCATACATGATACCTGACGAGGGTATAATGTAGCGCAGGCCTTTACGAAGTGACGCATCTGCCTAGCTGCATCACTTTGTAAATAGGGTGCAGTGTGCCTTATTGATTATGCTGCCGTAGCGTCACAAAAAAGTGATGCCACGGTGGCACAAGCCCTTCAGAAATAGGAACCAGAATAACTGGTACTCATTCGGACATAGGATGAGGGGAGGCCTGAGATGGTCCTGATGAGATTTAGTGCTATATCACGTGACACACACACACAAACAAGGGCATGGATGAGCACAGCCATTAAAGAGACACTCGTGAGCACGCATACACACACACTGACACCTCTTCATCCTCCCCCTTAGCATCACTCCCTCTGTCCTCCCTGCCTTCATTTAGTACACTTCTGTATCTTACCACTAAAGCGGGGAGAGAGTCGGAACGCGTCCCAGTACATGAGGTTTCAGTACGTGAAGTGCGAGGACAGAAATAGCCTCCTGAAGGAACTGGGCACGCCCCCCTCCCCGGGGTGACACATAGCTGCTCGAATGTTAGTGAGAAAAACGCGGTCTGAGGCTTGCTTGGCAGGTATGTCAGTAAAGGATGCGGAGATGCTTTTCCCAGGCCCGCCCCCGCCTGTTCCTACACTCTGTTTTCAGAACACATCTTGGGGGGTGAGCCCAGACCCACACATGGAAGCCAGAGAAGCCGGAGTCAGCAGATGGAAAAAATGTCTCACAAAACCCTGGAAAGTGGTCAAGTTCCGAGAACATTCTAACGAGTAGCCAGGGAGCTCTGGAAATTCAGACTGTACAAACCTCACAAAGCCACGCCAGAGAGAGCCTCGATTCATGTGACTGCCTTCATTCTTTCAACCAGGGCGATGCCTGGGCACCACAGCTGGCATGAGTCATGCAGACCTCGCAAAATGCCCCACCCGGAGCAGAAGGCATCGCTGAATCACCTGAAGCAGGGCTGGGCCACCACAACCCTCAAACCAGAGAACCCTGCTTGTGTACCTAACACTAACTGCTCTAACTGAGAAAGTGTGGTCAAGCCAAAGCAGCCTGAATCTGCCACATTCAAAGAGAAGATAACACAAGAACCTACCCACCTTCCTGTCTTGCAAAGTGAGAGACCACCACAGTATGACAAATCCCTCAGAGAAAGCAATGCACAAGCAGAAGCAAACCTGCAGTCATCAAGACCCTCACTTTTCAACCGAAAAGAAAAAAGCACCAGGGTAAAGCCACACTACTAACATAAGATACCAGAAGAATATCAGAACCCTCTCAAGAGATGATAGCAAGAAATTAACTTGCAATTTACCCGGTCAGAACAAATGCTGCACAAGCACAATCACCAGTATCAACCGCACGAAAAGTCAATGCCTTTGAAAAGAGCCACATATCTAACTATTAAGTGACAATCCAACTTCAGATGGCTGATTCCTTCATCCTTTCGTCAACAGACCTGTTCTGTCCATCCTGGTTCTCTCTAAAATCCTCAAAAGCCTCACAGTCAGTAAACTCACCCAGTAAGCCACTGCCAGAAACCTCTTCAATCCACCACAACAGGACTTCTGACAGTGCCATTCAATGACACTGCCCTCTTCTGTTTCTCCAACTTTATCATACCAGCTGACCCCAAAACCTATCCTGAAGCCATCATAGTGATTAGCCCCATCTTTTGAAAACCACTTCTGTTGAGGGCATCGTTGATACACCTACTGTCACGGTGGCCAATTCTGTTTGGTAGCATGGTGCAGCACAAAAGCAAGACCAGTGCTACCTTAGTGCCACGGCAGACAGCCGCCTTACAGCGCCACCACAAAAGGCCACAAGAGGTCACCAGATTACAACACCTACTAATGTCTGAACTTGTACATATGTGTGGAAATGGTTGCAACTGATTTCATCTTGCAGTTGGAGAGTGACTGTCTTCTCAGATATTTCCTTAAGGAATGGTACTTGTGATCAATGACACAGTCCAATGTTGATTTGGTTATTAGAAGTAACATGTATGCTGTTTTGAGTGTGATGTCTTAAGCCTTGTAAGTGAGGACTATGTTAGGAAGGGGTGTGAGTGTTTCTTCAGAGAGGGACTTCATGAAGGTGGGTTCATTGACGCTGAACTGGTAGTGTCCCGCTATTGAGTGGATCTTGGTGTGGTCCACTTGGGTGTGCTACATAATGGAACTGAAGCAACAGTGGTGGCTTTGTTGGTGCTTTTAAATACCGTTCTCGACTTTGGCTTTTTCATGCAGAACATATAGCTTATATTTTGCATTTGTCACTTGAGTGAGGTATTGGAGGGCTATCATCACCACAACACATATATTAATTTACTACTAGCCACTCCTCACAATCACCCCATCTCACCTGCCACATTCTTCATAAAAGCTATGCTCCTTAGTAAAGTTGAGGTCTGCAGTCTCCTCCTTCAGCACGCTCGCTACTCCACCCAATCCCTCAAAGTCGTTCCTTTACTATTGCCACCCATATCCAAATCAGCCTTCCATTCCCTTTGCTCTGCCCACACCCCCACCCCCTCAATCGTCACATACCAAGCAGGCTTACTTCCTATATTCCATCGGTCTTGGCATTCCTCAACTCTTTGTTTTTAAAATTCTCATCATTGTTTAAACTCTTATTAAATGTTTTATCTAAATGAATACAATTTTAAAAAAAACATCCTCTTGTAACCCGCCCACTGCTTGGCCCGTTGTACGGATCATACAGTTTATAATACAGTATGTATAAAAAAATACATATGAAAACAGTAGCACATATTGGTACAGCTTAATGTGTGGGATACTGAGTCAAGAGACAGCGCAACTTTATGAAAAACTCCAGAACCTTTGATCAAATATACCATTACCCTTAAGATAGATCCAGGAAGTCTGCATCCTTTTAAAAATAGTGGCTTGGATTTGGTACTTAGCCTGAGAAGGTCATTTGAGATAAAGGTAGTGATAGCGTGATGTCAAGTATCACATTGTTTCTTTAGAGGGTGAGATTTCAGAGCGTGCATGAGCTGAAGGAGTTTAGCTCTGCCACAGACACTGGTAGGGAGTTCCATATCTTAGGCGCACTCCCTGAGAAGGAACGGCCCGTATAGGATCCTTTCATAAAACATTTTTGCTCTGTAGGCACCAGATTATTTGGCTTCGAAATTTCAAGCCAGAGGAGATGGTCAGATCTCAGAACATTACTGCTTTACTGGCCCATCATGCCTTTTCAAGGTTCACATGATTATCACGTCATGCTCCTCACAACAAAAATGCCCTTCATCTCGACCTCTGGGCCGCAGTCAACTTGCAAGCATTTCAGATGCATAAGGTAAAAGACTCTTGTGATC
The DNA here is from genome assembly GCF_964261635.1 of Lissotriton helveticus. Lineage (NCBI taxonomy): Eukaryota > Metazoa > Chordata > Amphibia > Caudata > Salamandridae > Lissotriton > Lissotriton helveticus. The sequence continues at coordinate 986,970,156 of NC_136061.1, read as the reverse complement.
TTGAAAGCCACCTATATATATGAGATAGTGAAAAAAAGGTCATCTCTTCAAAGCCACATGTTTTTTAAAATGTTTTTTTCTGGCTAACATGTTATTCTCTCTGCTTTTAAGTCTCAGAAAGAAATCATTTCAACAGACTGAGAGGAGAGATTGGGCATTGGCATTAAGTGCTTTGGCTAGATCCAGAAATTAGGTGAGTCTGTGGTTCTGGAGGCCCGATGAACTTTGAGCAAATGTAGAGTGTCGCGTGTGTTGAGGGTGAGCTTTACCTCTCTGAAGAGCTCTAATGAGTGTGAAACATGTGTCAGGTGTTGCTTTTATTCATTTCAGGTTGGCTTGGTTGGTATTTTACAAATTCAAAACTATGTCTGGAGTGGCAAAAGTGTTTTGTTATTTTACAGCTCGGCATTGACGGCACTGTGCTAGCCCTATGCCTAAAAACTTTGCTGTAGAATGGCAAAATACTTTGTCCCTTTCAATCTTGGCATGGGTGGCACTGTGCCAATCCTATCCTTAAAGACTTTGATAGAAAAGCAGACATTTGAGGGGAGCAAATGTAGAGTGTTGCTGGTGTTGAGGGTGTTCTATACAGGAACTACTTTCCATCTAAACTTGACAACTTCCCAGAGTTCTCTATTTCTTTTTTGCATAATTTATGGGTCACTCTATGCCTGAAAGGGTGTTGGTTTGATCTGTTGGGCCCGATCTTCTAAGAAAGATCTAAGCCAGTTCCAATTCAGTGCCCGACACACCTATCTCGGCGAGTCGTGAGAGGAGAAGAAAGTGCGAGACCGCGTCGAACACCGCAGAGAGGTCCAACAGGATCAGTGCTGCCTTCCCGCCGGCGTCCATACACTCCTGAATGACCTCCACTAGGACCGACTCTGTGCTATGAGCAGCCCAGAAGGACCGACTCTGTGCTATGAGCAGCCCAGAACCCTGATTGTGCAGGGTGCAAAATACCCTCCCTCTCAATGAACTCGGTGAGTTGATTATTGACAACCTTCTCACACACTTTAGTCAGCCCCGGCAAGAGGGAAATGGGTCGGTAGTTTCCCGGATTAAGAGGCTCAAGTGATTTTTTTTGATAAGTGGCAAAATCCTGGCCTGCTTCCAGGCCGCTGGAACACTGGCTGTCTGGAGAGATAAATTAACAATGGTATTCACCTCTGCGTTGATCGTTTCTGCTGCTGCGGCAAGCAGTCTAGAAGGGCAAGAATCAGAGGGTGAGCAGATATATCAGGTACGTGAGTGGGTGTGCGAGTGTCTGAGTGGGAGTGGCTCCACAAGTATCCCACTGGGTGTGTGAGTGGGTGAGTGAGTCTCTGAGTGGGTCTGTGAATGGTTGCATGAGTCTGAATGGGTCTGTGAGTGGGTGTGAGAGTGTCTGAGTGGGTAGGTCAATGGTTGCGCGAGTGTCTGAGTGGGCCCAGAGTGGCTGTACAAGTGTTCACTGGGTCTTTGAGTCTCTGAGTGGGTCTGTGACTGGGTGCATGAGTCTCTGAGTGGGTCTGTGAGTGGGTGCAAGAGTGTCTGAGAAGGTTACCAGCTGAGCTGTGAAGGGTGTGCTTTTTAAAGGGCTGTAACCCAGGCCCCTGTGTCGAGGGGGCGGCCGGGGTCTCTGTTACACTTTGAACTATTCTTCACTGCTCCAACCAGGATTCAAATTTGTGGCTGTCTGGTAACAGACACAGACCTCAGCAGTGCATTAACTAATAGAGGTTTCATAATGTTCAATAGTGCCTTTCCCACTGATTAACTTAAATTGCATTTATTTTACATTTAAGCTGTGTGTTATTTTATATGTATCTACCTGAAGGTGAAAGACCCGAAAAAGTTACAGTATTGTTTGCCACGCTATTGAACCCAGTCCCATTGTGCACTGCAATACAGTTCCCTCACTTTGTGGATGCACATTGTTCACTGGAAGGTGGCCCCTCTCCCCGGGCCGATATGCCCCCAGGAACCCCAACCCCAGGGACCTGGCCATGTCTCCTGGGTGCCCTGGGCACCCAGTATGCAGCATGATGGCTGTGGGGAGCCTCAAGGCACCTGTGGACCCAGTCAGCTCTCTGCCTCTTGAAGGAGACGGTATTGCTGCTGCATGGAGGGAGCTGCTAGAAAGGCAGCTCCCTCCATGCAGGAGCAATTGTTTCATCTATTTCCCTGCCCGTATGTCTGTGGGTAGGGAAAGAGCTAAAACCTCGGCTTCCAGAGGGCAGGAACACTTTGACAGCTCTCGTCCAGTTGGTGAGAATGCGCTCCTGGCAGCAGGAAATCGACGACAAACTTCAGTAGTCACGGAATAGTCTGACACATTTCGAAATAATTTCTTTAATCATAGGCTTGGTTCTATATGGCACACGGCAGTTGTGCCACACCTTTATTTCAAATCAGCAGCCTTCTGATAGGCTGTCGCCCTAATGAGCACAATGTAGCAATCCCCCACAGCATTATGGGATTCCTAGTGCTGCAATTATCTAACCCCAATGGGTGCAGTGTTCCGTAAGGTCCCCTAATCCAAGACCCTCCAATGGGCCCCGTGAGAAGCAAAAGTCTCGAATTCTAGCGCTGCTCCCCTCGTATAGAACTGTACTTGTATTCCAGTTCAGTTCTATGTGAGAGGGACTGCTTCATTGTGCTCATTAGGGCAACAGCCTATCAGAAAGCGTCAGATTTGAAATAAAGGTGTGGCTTAACTGCCGTTTGCCATATGGAACCAAGTCTATGATTAAGGAAATTATTTCAAAACGTGTCAGGCTATTCTGTGACTAGTGAAGTCTGTTGGCGATTTCCTGCTGCCAGAGTGCATTCTTGCCAGCTGGGTGACTTTGGAGCTTTCAAACATACACGGCAGGCCTCGCCGCGGAGAATGCACTACCATGGATAACGTCAGTGGGTCATGGAACTGGTAATCAAGTGCAGTTCTATACAAGGGGAGCAGTGCTGAAATTAGAGACTTTTGCTTCTCACAGAGCCCATTGGAGGGTCTTGGATTAGGGGACCTTATGGAACACAGCATCCATTGCGGTTAGATAATTGCCGCACTACGAATCCCTTAATGCTGTGGGGGACTGCTACATTGTGCTCATTAGGGCAACAGCCTATCAGAAGGCAGCAGGTTTGAAATAAAGGTGTGGCATAACTGCTGAGTGCCACATGGAACCAAGGTTATGATTAAGGCTCCCTGTTTTCTGTTTTTACGGATTTTTACAGAAAAATACAGACAGAAAACAATGTGGTTTCTATCTGCATTTATTTTTAAAAGTGGATAAATACAGAAATGTTGCTCCTTTTAAGTGACTCTCCATACTGTCTTTGATGAATTATTGGTCGACAGCTGGGCATATGGACAGTATGGGAAATTAAAAAACAGGATGAAATGTATTTAAATAACAGCATATGTCAACATACATTTATGGTTTAATGCTAGTATTTACCAGTGGATGTATTGTTATGTAATATTTGACAGCTTAAATAGCTAAAACACAACAGACCTCAAAGTTTGAGTGCACGTCTATCAGTTAAATAAATATGGAAATGTACAGTTTTCAACTTCATTTATACGCAAAAGACAAAATAAATATGGATAAATACAGATAAAATGGCCCAAAAATAAATGTGGATAAATACAGACGGAAATGTTAAAAAAATAAATACCATAAAACTGGGAGCCCTAGTTATGATTAAGGAAATTATTTCGAATCGCGTCAGCCTATTCCATGACTAGTGAAGTCTGTTGGTGAATTCCTGCTGCCAGAGTGCATTCTCGCCAGCTGGGCGACTTTGGAGCTTATATATATATATATATATATATATATAGGAGTACGCTAAACTCCGAAACGCCTTGGACAGTGTGTCTCATTAAACCCGCACCGAATATTGAGGCCACGGCTCCAGTGTCATTATTTTCCTTGGATCGAAGGGAAATTACAGTGGTAACCCTTTTTATATATATATCACCTCTCGCCCACACTTTGTTCATAACTCTATGCTCTGAAGAAAAGGCTAATATGTAACCCTGGGCGTAGCACTTCGCTACGCCCATGGAGTGGACGTAGTGTTGCCTACTCCGCCATTTGCAAAGTAGGCGTAGCAGGCAACACTACGCCCACCCCGCGGGCGTAACGAAGTTGCCCACCAGTTGCCCGCCTCCAGCCCTCCCTAAATACTTAAATAACATTTTAGAAAATGATTAAAAACCACTTACCTTGTCCGCCGCGTCCCCGGGGCTCCCTCTCGTCATCGAGCGATTCGCGCCGCCGTCTTAGATAGTAATGCGCATGCGCGGCCGTCTGCGCATGCGCATTTCTCGGGTTTCGCTGGTTTATTTTCTCCCTTAACCCAACGCGTTTCGCTTCTCACGAAGCTTGCTCACGGGATGTTGAGCTAAATAACAAGTCCTTCTTTTAACACTTAGGTGTTGGTCACTTCCTGTGTTTTGTACTGATGCATTCTGGTTAGTGTAGTATCCACTGCACTTTCTTCACCAGAATGTGTGCATTCTGTGTCCTCTAATTAAAGAACAATAGAAAATGCTTTTTTATGAGTTGCGGATGTGATTCTCATTTCTCTTTGGTGAGAATATTTACTGTTTAAATCTCTCTAGTGAGATTTATTGCGATGAATCTCTTTACGTGAGTCCGGTTAATAATTCAAACTCCGTACTTGGTTCTTGCCCTCTAGTGGGCTATTGCTTGCAAAGATTTGGGGATTTGTTGCATGTAATTCTGATTTCTTGTTTTTGTTAAAGATGTACATACAGTTCTTCTGTCAAGTTCAGACCTCTAGGCTCAAGAGTCCTAACATTAATGATGTGTTTCGACTCTTTTCTCCTCAGTTTCTTGAGACGATCTCCTCCCCTTTCTGTGAGTGGTAACTGTTCTATGGCGCAGTATTTGAGTAGTTCCCAATTGCTGTTATGGAATTGTTCCATGTGTTTTGCCACAGCGTTGGAGTGATCTTTATTCGTCGTTGCTCTTGTATGTTCCAAGATTCGTTTCTTGGCTTCAAAAGTTGTACTCCCAATATATCTTTTCTGGCACGGACATTCAATTAGATACACTACATGTGTGCTCTTACAAGTTAAATGCTGGTGTATGATCCAGTTTGTGCCTTTTCTCACCTGGATCTCTTTCTTTGTCATTGCAATTTTGCACACTTTGCAGTGTCTGCAGGGAAAAAAACCTTCACGTTGGAGCCAGTTGTTCCTCGGTGTTTCCTTATAATGGCTGTTGACCAATTGATCTGCCAAATTCTTTGTTCTTCTATACGTGATATTGGGATGGTCACCCAGAATTCGAGTCAACGTTGGATCTGATTTCAGTATGGGCCAGTGTTTCTGTATAATTTTCGTTAGCTTGTTGTTTTCGGCACTGTGGGTTGTGATCAGTCTTATTGTCTCTGTTTCCTGTTTCTCTTCTTTTTCTTTGTGGAGAATATCCTTCCGATCTTGTATTAAGACTCTTTGTAGACTGTGTTCCACTACTTTTCTCGGGTACCCTCTTGTTTGAAACCTTTTGCTTGTGTTGTTGCTGTGTAATTTGAATTCTTCCTCAGCTGAGCAATTTCGCCTTAATCGCAAAAATTCCCCATAGGGGATGCTCCATTTCAGTTTGTTGTTATGGAAACTGGTCCCATGTAGGACCGAGTTAGTGGCCGTTTCTTTCCGATGTAGTGTGGTCTGTAAAGTGCCATTTGAGATATAGATTTCAGTATCCAGGAAGTTCACTCAATCAGGACTTATTTACCATGTAAATTTCAAATTTGTAGTGGTATTATTCAGTTTCTCAAAATACCTGGAAAATTCCTCAGTGGTGCCATCCCAGATTAAAAACAAATCGTCTATAAACCGCAGCCATAGAACAATTTTCTCACGCCATTGATAGTTAGTTGTGTGCCACGCCAGATGGTGTTCAAACCAGCCCATGGTTAAGTTCGCATAGTTCGGTGAGAACGAGAAGCCCATAGCACAGCCTTTTATCTGCTTGCATATTTTTTTTTATTTTTTTTTACGGAGTTTGAATTATTAACCGGACTCACGTAAAGAGATTCATCGCATAAAATCTCACTAGAGAGATTTAAACAGTAAATATTCTCACCAAAGAGAAATGAGAATCACATCCGCAACTCATAAAAAAGCATTTTCTATTGTTATTTAATTAGAGGACACAGAATGCACACATTCTGGTGAAGAAAGTGCAGTGGATACTACACTAACCAGAATGCAACAGTACAAAACACAGGAAGTGACCAACACCTAAGTGTTAAAAGAAGGACTTGTAATTTAGCTCAACATCCCGTGAGCAAGCTTCGTGAGAAGCGAAACGCGTTGGGTTAAGGGAGAAAATAAACCCCTGTAATTAACTATCCAGACGAGTGTGTGCGTTTTCATTTCCCTAGTGGAAAAGCCTTAATATATATATATATATATATATATATATATAGATATATATAATATATATATATATATATAAAATTCACGAGTTTCACAAGTTGAACCTTAATTGATAAAAGTTTCTACTTTGATATAATGGAATTGAATTGTTGTCAAATATGTTTAATTTAATTTAATATTGTCTTGTGCCTAATGTGAATGCAATGTGTAGCGCGGTTTTAAGTTTTGCATGTAAAATTGTAACTCTTCAGTGGCCATGGAGAAATGGTTGCTATGGTAACAATAATACCGCCACACAGGCCAATGAGCACTTTGAACGGTTTAAAAAGCACTCACTTACCTGAAATCTTTGTTGTGAACAAGACGGTTTCATCCGTCGAAACGCGTCGAACTTTGCACTTGGGAAAATAAAACTTGTTCCTGAGACCCCACGGTGTCAGCGCCTGTTTATCATTGTGTAAACACAGGAATGGAGAGTATATATATATATATATATATATTTTTTTTGGTACTGCGGTACGTTTGCTGTACCTCCATAAATGTTTAAAATGCTATTTACTGCAAATAATTATTATATATTTATAATACGGATTTAGAGTATCATCATGACTAGTTATGCTCTTAAATCGTAAATGTGTTAATATTGAAACTGTAGGTTGCGTTTGTGAACTGTATCGATACCATAATAATCACCGAGGGAAAATCTTGTCTTTTAAAGCCAGCTTTGAGGTGTTGCAGGTCTGCAAAGGCTGAACAACAACATTCTATCCTACATGAGGATGAAGAAGAAGTGGTGGAGCTCAGGAAGAAACTGAGGGAATCCATTGTGTGGGAGTTTGTCTCTGTTGAATTCCAAACTGGTAACATACAACCTATGCAAAAAGGTGATTTCCCATGGCAACATATAGAAGTACTCATTTGGTACGACAGGAATGAGGAAACACCTTCAGGCAATGATTTCAACGAGGTTGGCAGGCCGAAATAGGATGTCAGAAGGTGTTGGAAGAGGCTGAAACATGAACATCTGCAGTGGCAACTTCTCTAGCTACTGCAGTGTCTAACTTCTTCAGCGTCCTCATGACTCCCACCACCACCTGCTAAATCTGTAACTTCATCAGTACCTTCTCCTGGTACCACAGTACCAGTACATCTGTTGAGACAGAACCGAGACATTCTAGAGCAGTGTGGCAGTTCTGCCACATACGGTCTCCTGTGCCATACTATGATTGTTGCCTGCGAGAAAGATTTGACAAGACACCTGGAGCTTGTCGTGGCTCACCAGTGTCCTCCCCAATAACTTTAGTTTTTCTTCCCTTTGGTGTTCTACTGTTTTCTGTGTTTTTTATTGGTTGGTCATCTTAACCTTTTAAAAAAATACTTCCAGAGAAAATTTTAAAAACGAGACGAAAAAAAGTCCTTTTCAGAACTAACCAAATATTCAAATACAATAAAGGGCTTGCACCGATATTAGAAATATTGTTTTCAGGTATCCGAAATACAGCATTGTAATTAAACTTTAGATAAAAGGTAAGTTAAACATGTGCCTTATCATGGCTTTATACTGTATGGTAAGTTTATAATAGACTACTACAATGCTATTTGATTGAATTTCGAGTGGAGTACACTGTTGTATAGTGAAGTGGCATAAAGCTGAGTGGAGTTTCGTAGAGTAGAGTGCAGGACAGTGTTATTGAGTGTGGTATCATATATTGGAGTGTTGTAGGGATGAATAGAGTGGATTAGAATAGAATCAGGTAGGATGTTATGAAGTGGAGTGGCGTAAAGTGGAGTAGAGTGCTGTAGAGTAGTCTGGCAAAGAATGACATAGAGTGGAATGGCACAGAGTGGCAAAGAATGCAGTGGTGTTGAGTACAGTGGAGCAGAGTGAAGTAGTGTGTCTTAGAGTAGAATGAAGTAAAGTGGTGTGGAGTAGCATAGAGCGAGTTGCGTAGAATGTAGTAGAGTGGAGCGGAGTGTCATAGAGCCTAGAGTGTTGTAGAGCAGAGTAGAGTATGATAAAGTTGTGGAGAGTGGATTAACTGAAAGTGGAGTGGCATGTTTTAGTACAGTGGAGTGGTGTAGAGTGGAGTGTCATGTTGTATAGTTGAGTGAAGTGGCATGTCTTTCAGTAGCATTTCAAAGAGTGTCTTATAGTGGTGGGGCATAGAGTGAAGTGGTGCAGAGTGGAGTGGCATTTTATAGAGTAGAGTGGCGTGTCGTAGATTGGAGTAGTGTGTTATAGAATTGAGTGGCATGTTGTAGAGTGGAGTGGAGTGTTGTTGAGTGGAGCAGAGTGCTGTAAAGTGGAGTGGTGTACAGTGAAGTGGCGTGTTAAATAGTAGAGCGGAGTGACGTCTCATAGAGCCTTAGAGTGGAGGGGCATAGAGTGAAGTGGTGTAGAGTTGAGTGGCATGACATAGACAGTGGAGTGGCATAGAGTGGACTGGTGTGAAGTATAGTAGACTGGAGTGGGGTGTCATAGAATGTCATGTCATAGATTGTCTTAGGGTGGAGCACATAGAAAGTAGTGGCATGTCAGAGTAGAGGGGCGTGTGAAAGAGGGACTGGTGTGTGTCAGAATGTAGTGGCACGAAGTCTAGTAGAGTGGAGTGTCGTAGAGTGGAATGGCATGTTGTAGAGTGCAGTGGTGTGTTATAAAGTGGAGTGGAGTGGCGTGTTTTAGAGTGGAGTGGAGTGGAATGGTGTGGAGAGGACTGGAGTGGAATTGCATGTTGTTTCGTGTCAAGGAGTATCATGTAACAGAGTGGAGTATAGTGGCCGGTACGAGATACTACTGCAGTGCTTTCGCTTTTGTTAAACAACCTTTCTTCAAAGGTGAAAATTCTACCCTTTGCCAAAGGAAAAATCTTGTCTTTACAAGCCACTTTTGATGTTTTGCAAAACAGAAATGCCAAAACAATAACATCCTGTACTAAGAAGTGGTGGAGCGGAAGGTGTAAGTGTAGGATCTGGAGGTGGAGCGCAGGAAGAAACTAAGGGAGCTTCTTTCATTGTCACCTCGTGGGAAAAAGTTGAATTCCAAATTGGTAACATGCAACCTATGCAACAAGGTGACTTCCAGTGGCAACATCAAAAAGTACTCATTTGGTACGACGGGAATGAGGAAACACCTGCAGGCAATGCATTTTAACGAGGTTGGCACTGGCCAAAAGAAGGTGTCAGAAGGAAATGGAAGAGGCAGTAACAGGAACATCAGCAGTGGCTATTTGTTCGGCTACTGCAGCACCTTCAACTTATTCAGCGTAGTCAGGGCTTCCACCACCGCCTGCGGCATCTGTCACATCATCAATATCTTCTCCTGGTATTGCGGTGTTGTAGAATCGAGCAATTATAGAGCAGTATGTCAGTATTGCCACATACTATCTCCTGTGCCGTACTGTGACTGTTGCCAGCGAGAGGGATCTGACCATAAACCGGGAACTTGTCATGGCTCAACAGTATCCTCCCCATCAGCCTTTTTTTCCTTTGCTGTTCTACTGTTTTCTGTTAAGATTTTATTGGGAAATTAACCGAATATTTAAAAAGATATAGAGCTTGTATCACTATTAAGGTAAGTTAAGCATGTGCCTTATGGTAGCTTCATACGAGATGGTAAGTTTATAATAGGCTACAACAGTAATATCTTATTTATTCATAGTCGACTACACTCTCGCAGAGTGAAGTGGCATAAAGTTGAGTGGAGTGTCGTAGAGTGGAGTAGTGGAGATGGGACTGCTGTAGAAAAGAGTGGAGGACAGTGTTGTAGAATGGAGGATCGTAAAAAAAGGGTGGAAGACAGTGTTGTAGAGTGGAGTGTTGTAGAGTGTGGTAGAATGGAGTACCCTGGAATAGAATAGAGTGCAGTAGAGTGCTGTGTAGTGGAGTGGTGTACAGTGGAGTAGAGTATCATGGAGTCTGGTAGAGAGGAGTGGCAAAGAGTATTCTAGAGTGGTGTGACATAGAATGTAGTGGCGCAGAGTACAGAAGTGGAGTACAATGGAGTTGTGTGTCATAGAGTAGAGTGGAATAAAGTGGTATGGAGTGGCATAGAATGACTTGTGTAGAGTGGAGTACAGTGTCATAGTGGAGGAGCGTTGAGTGTCGTAGAACGGAGTAGAGTATCATGGAGTTGTTTAAAGTGGAGTGGATTAAAGTGGAGTTGTGTGTCATAGAGCACAGTGGAGTGGTGTATTGAATAGTAGAGTGAAGTGACGTGTCCTACAGTGGCATGCCAAAGAGTGTCTTATCGTGGAGGAGCATGGAGTGGAGTAGCATTTCATAGAGTAGAGTGACATGTCATACAGTAGGAAAGAGTGTTACAGAGTGGAGTGGCATAGAGTGGAGTAAAGTGCCATCGCCTACATGGTCTAAGAGTGGAATAGAGTGTTGTAAGATGGAGTGGCGTATAGTAGAGTGGCGTTTTTTTGTAGTAGAGCAGAGTGACATTTCATAGAATCCTAGATTGGAGGGGCATAGAGTGGAGTGGTGTAGAGTTGAGTGGCATATCATAGACAGTGTAGTGGCATTAAGTGGAGGGGCGTGTTGTATAATTGAGTGGGGAGACGTGTCATACAGCAGCATATTGTAGAGTGTCTTAGATTGGAAGGGCATAGAGTAGAGTGGCATATCACATAAAGTGATTGGCATAGAGTGGAGTGGCGTGTCGTATAGTAGAGTTGAGTGATGGGCCTTAGAGGGGTGGGCGGTAAACTCCGCTCGCTCTGTGGAGTTCACAGAGTTTTTGTCACTTCGCACTCTGCTTGGAGAGCGGAATTTGGGAGTTTTACGCCGCATAGCGGAGTTTACCGACACCCACCACTAGTTTATAGAAAGCAGCAAGTGCGTTTATATTGCTCTGCATTTAGTATCAAGATAGTAGTCTGTTCTGATCTGATCTGAAAATGAATGCACCTGGAACATGCGGTCTAGTGTTTCAATTGTCTGTAATCTCGTCCAATCACCGCGCGCCAACAAAGCCCAAGACTGCACCCAGTATCCAAAAAATACTCAATCACTTATGCGCACCCTTGGATGTAAAGTTTCCTAGCATGCAGAGACTTCATCTTGCAGACCTATGCATGGAGGCAAGCACCCAAATGTGATTGCGGTATAAGAATACGTTTGATTACTAAGGTCGCCATGATAGGTGGTAGGCTGCACACCAACCACTTTGGTGCAATACAGTCGGCTACCTAGTGTCACTGATTACCGTACATCACACAGCCCTCTGACTCAGCCTCTGTGGATGCTGGGCTGGGGCCAGGGACGTGGCTTATGTCAGGATGTGTTCTCCAGCTTGCCAGCTGGTGTCAGGACATTGAGCAGCGTGATCGGGAAGGCAGGAAGTAACATTTTCAGCTCTGAGGTGAACTATCGATATGCTGGGATGCCTTCATGCATTCAAGTATACATACAGAAGATCAGAGGGGAGGCAGGGCAGACAAGTGAGCGATAGAGAAGGTGAGAAGTGGAAAGGCACGAAATATGAGGCTTGATGAGACGAAGTAAAGGTTAGGGATAGGCCAGTGGAGCAGCTCCACCCATTAGTGGAACTCCATGGAATTCCACAGAGCTTTTATGCAACTCTGCCAAATTCCACGTAGTGCTGCTTCGTAAGCTCTGCCCACCCCTAGTGCCATATAGCGGAGTGTCGTAAATTATTTTAGAGTAGAGGGGCGTAGAGTGGAGTGGCATAGAGTGAAATGGCATGTCATGTACCTAACTCCTTCAAGGCAGCTGTTCTAGTGCCTTTACTGAAGAAACCGGGAGCGGACCCCACGGTCCTGGCGAATTATCGGCCTATTTCTCTTCTGCCCTTCTTCGCCAAAATCCTGGAAGCCCACGTCACCACTTGTCTCTCGCAGTTCATTGAGAGCTCCAGCTTCCTCGAGGGCAACCAGGCCGGTTTTAGACCCGGCCACTCCACGGAGGTAGTCATCCTGGCCGTACTGGACGCTCTCCGAGCTGGCGTGGACAGGGGCACCTCCCAGGCCCTGGTTCTTTTAGATCTGTCGGCCGCCTTCGACACGGTGGATCATAACATCTTACTCCACCGTGTCGAACAGGCCGGCATCCAGGGCCTGGCGTTGACGTGGGTCAAATCCTTCCTGTCCGGGAGGTCTCAGACTCTTAGCCTGGGTACTTTCAGGTCTTCCAGGGAGTGTTCACTCTGCGGGGTCCCCCAGGGCTCTTCCTTATCCCCTCTTCTCTTTAATCTATATCTTCAACCTCTTCTCTTTTCTCTGAGGCAGTGGGACGTCACCGTATTCAATTACGCTGACGACCTGCAACTCATCTTTCCTCTTGACTCTTCTTCTGCTGTCTCTAATTTCCAGGCGGCCATGACTCATATCCTCCAGTGGATGAGCCAGAACCAGCTCAAACTCAATCCCGGGAAGACGGAACTCCTTCTTCCCGGCAAGAGCTCTATTCACTGGGGCCCGCATTTCTGGCCGGGAGACCTCGGTGCTCCTCCTTCCCCCGTGGCTTCAGTAAAGAGTCTCGGGGTCATCATTGACTCCGAATTATCTCTCAAACCCCAAATAGGGTCGGTGGTCTCCACCTGCATGTACCAGCTGCGCAGGATCAGAAAGGTGGCGTACCTTCTGACGCCCGAAGCCCTGGTTTTAGTCATCATGGCCCTTGTCCTCTCCCGTTTGGATTTCTCCAACTCCCTTTATCATGGGCTGCCTACAGGCCTTCTCGCTAGACTCCAGATCGTCCAGAACCAAGCGGCGAGACTAGCCTGCGGGATTCCGAAATGGCAATCAGCCAAACCCTTTCTTGCTAAACTCCACTGGCTTCCTATTTCCTCCAGGGCAGCCTTTAAAATTGGCTGCCTTACTTTCAAATCCCTCACTGGCACTTGCCCTGCCTTTCTGAAATCCCTCATCAGTCCCTATTGCCCCTCTCGGAATCTCAGATCTTCTACCCTTCGCCTCTTGGTTGTTCCCTCTTTTAAACTTTGCAGAATGGGTGGCCGGAGATTTGCTCTCCTTGCCCCCACACTCTGGAACTCTCTTCCCCCCTCACTCAAATTCTCAAATTCACTAACCCAATTTCGTAAATCCCTAAAAACCTGGCTTTTCCCACACTCTGGTTAATCCTTTTTCCCTCTCAGTGTCAGACTAGCGCCAGGAAACCCACGGTGACAGAGCGCTTTAAAAATGCCCCTTAACATAACATAACATAACATAGAGTGGAGTGGTGTGTGGGAGAGTGGAGTGGCATCAAGTGTTGTAGAATTAAATTGAGTGTTGCAGAGGGGAAACAGCCATTACCTCTACGTCCCTCTTCCTCGACCCAGTCATCACTCATGAGCTATTCCACAGACAGGAAACAAAACAGGAAACGCTTTTAGGCTCCACCCCCCTCCTGCCAGGTGCTATATCAGACCCAACCACCAGAAGCACATCCTGTTTTGTTTCCTGTCGGTGGATTACTCGATGGGAGATGCTGGGGTGAGTGCCGGGCACTTACCTGCATCTTTGTCCTGTGGATACTCCTCTGCTGGGCTCTGGGGGGCTCCCATGGACCGTCGCGGGATCCCTTGGAGTGGCTCTGCTGGGCTTCCCTGTCTCCTCCTGGGTTCAGGAGTCCTGGGCTGCTTGGCTTCTTGGGTCTTCCTGTTTTCTCTTCATGCCCAGTTGACTGTTCCTGCTGCTGTAGTCCTGTTTCGTGGATTCTGGGATTTCAGTTTCGGGCAGGTAGGGGCTGTGAGCGCTTGACTGCTGTGTCGGCTCCTTTCCGTGTGTGTTTTTACCCCGGTTGCGCCTGGGCCTCTCTATGGATGTGGGGGCCCGAGTGTCTTGTTCGGCAGGTTTTTAGCCTCTCGGGAGGGGGAGGGGGGCCGGCGGTATTGCTGCACGCCGGCTCCCTCTCTGTTCTGGGTTCCGGCCGGGCTTCCTCTGTGGTGCTGTGGGTCTCGCCCGGGCCGGTGTCAGAGTTTGCACGCATGCGCATTTTCGTTTCCGATTCAGACGCCGGTGTGGGCGGACGCCCTGGTAGGCTCCGGGCGCTCCGATCCTTGACGGTTTTGTCCTGGCCGCATGGAAGGCGGCTGCCTACTCCCTACCCATGACGGTCATGTGTGGGTCTCGCGGCGCTACCACTGGTCCTTGGTTCTCTCTGGTACCGGCGGCGGCGCTGCTCTGCCTCGTTTGTCGCTGGCGGATGGCAGTGGTTACCGCGCCGGCTGTTTAGCAGGGGTTTTATTTACCCGTCCCTCCCCTTTCCTCTGCCCTGGGTTGCTGGTTGGCTGGGGGGTCGGGGGGCTTGCCTCCCTGGTTGTTTTTTTCGGCTGTGCTGGTTGTTTTTGGCCATTTCTAGCCTATGACGGCCCTCTCTATGGGGGGTTGATTGGGGTGTGCCCTACATTTATATATGTGTCCTCTGGGTGGTGGTGTTTTCTCTTTGCAGTTGCATTCATTGTTCCTGCTTTGTGCTTGGGTGTATTAGTTATGGGCAAGCATCATCGCAAGAGGAAGCATTCCTCCCCTGTGCCTCCCTCTTCCCCTGATTCCAGTGGGGACTCCTCGCCTCCTCCTGTGAAGCATGCCAGGAAGGGTGATGATGACCGGATTAAGCGCCTTATCCTGGAGACTCTTTCCGATATGAAGGCGAACAAGGAGAATGCTGCTGGTCTTTCTGGTTCTGCTACTCTTTGTTCTGACATTTCCTCCTCTGCTGAGTCTGCTGAATCTTCTCTGGCTGCTGTTGAGCTTCAGGGAAAGTACATTTCCAGGGATCTCTTGCCTGACGTCCTTTCCTATGTGCGGGTTAATATGGGGTTCCCAGATGATTCTGCACCTAGTTCCTCTCAGGATTCTCTCTTACTGCAGTTTAGGAAGCCTGTTGCTTTTTCCTTGCCGGTGCACCCCTTGGTTTCTGATGTCCTGCTGAAGGAGTGGAAGGACCCGGATCATATTTCCATGCCCAGGTTTATGTCCAAGCTTTATCCCTTGCAGGATATGGCGGACTCTTTGCCTGATTCCGTTCCTGTGGACTCTGTTGTGGCCAGTCTTGTGGGTCGTCCTTTCCATGGCGGATGATAACATTCTGAAGGACGGTGTGGACAAGAAGGTGGATTCTGCCCTGAAGAAATCTTATGCCGCTTCTCACCTGGCTATTCGTACTGGCATTTATGGGGCGTATGTTGCCCAGTCTTTGCTGACCGATTTCAAGTCCCTGTTTTCATCAATGCAGGAGGGTGCCAGCTGTCCGGAGTTGCTGGAGACTATGGAGCGCCAGGCGGAATTCCTGTCGGACATCGCCTTTGATTCTGTGAGGGCTTCTGCTATGTCCTGTGGTTCCTCTTTTGCTGCCCGTCGTAACCTGTTGCTGCGGGATTGCAAGACGGACGCAGCCCAGCGTTCCATGGCTTTGAGGCTGCCTTTCACTGGTGCCCATCTGTTTGGTGACTCACTGGAGGAGAAGCTGCACAAGGTCTTCAAGGAGCGCAAGCATTCTTTGTCCTTTCGTGATCTTCCGCCCCGAGGGGGTTCCTCCTTCTCTGGTGCCAGGTCTTTCCTCCAGCCTTCCAGGTTTCAGCAGTCCTCCTTTCGGAGTCAGCATGGCACTGGCAGATCTTTTTCCCGGAAGTTTCCGAAGAAGTCTGGGAGGGGTACCGGGTCTGGTCCGCAGCGTTCCTGACTATGCCACCCTGGGGGACGTTTGCGCTGGTGGTCTGCCTCTGGTTGGTGGGAGACTTCGCAGGTTCCTTCCTGCTTGGCGCTTGACGACCTCGGACAGATGGGTGCTGGATGTCTTGTCGAGGGGCTACCGGTTCGAGTTCTTGGCCCCCCCCAGGATGGTGATGACGCCTTCTCCGCAGGATGCCCGTTCTTTTGTCAGCAAGCCTGCGGTTGTCCCTGTTCCGATGGCGGAGCGGGGTTGGGTGTCTACTCCATCGTCTTTGTGGTGCCGAAGATCACGGGGGGCTTCCGGGTGGTCATCAACCTTCGGAGTCTGAACTTGTTCGTGAAGAAGATCCCGTTCAAGATGGAGACTCTCCAGAGGATTATTCCGCTGATCCAGTTTGGTTGGGTGTTCTCCACTCTGGACCTCCAAGATGAGTATCTGCACGTCCCGGTGGCTGTGAGGGATCAGCGTTTCCTGCGCTTCTGCCTGGAGGGGCAGCACTGGCAGTTCTGCGTCCTTCCCTTTGGTCTTCGGTCCGCCCCCAGAGTGTTCACCAAGGTGGTGGCTCCCTTGGTGGCCCATCTCCATCTCCTGGGGGTGTCTGTGTTCCCGTATCTAGACGACTGGATGGTTTAGGCTCTGTCGCTGGAGGTCATGTCTCGCCACCTTCTCTTGACCATGACTACGCTCAGGGACCACGGGTTCCTGATCAACTTGCCGAAGTGCCACCTAGAGCCTGCCACCCGGAGGGACTTCATCGGAGCTGTGTTCGATTCTGTGTTGGGCAGGGTGTTCCTGCTGGACGCCCGGATTCGTCGCCTTCAGTCGTTGCTGAGGTTGTTGTTGTCACAAGCCTCGGCTCCACTCCTTCAGTGGCTGGAAGTTCAGGGCCACATGGCTGCTTCTGTCTTCACCGTGCCCTGGGCCAGGGTTCATCTGCGCCTTCTACTGTGGCATGTGCAGCGGTGGGTCCCCTTTCCTGTCCTGGATTATGCGGTTCCTGTGCCCGTGTCTCTGGACATTGTGTCTGCTCTCCAATGGTGGCTGGATCCTTCCCACCTTTCCGTGGGGATGCTGTTCCGTCTGCCTCCTCCTCTGGTTGTGACTACGGATGCCAGCACTTCCGGATGGGGGGCGACTCTGGATCATTGGGCTGTGCAGGCTCGTTGGCTCCCGTCGGAGTCTCGCAGGTCCTCCAACTGGAGGGAATTGTCTGCAGTGGAGCGGGATCTCCGCTTTTTCCATCTTCATCTGAGGGGTTGCAATGTCCTGGTGAGATCGGACAACACAGTGTCTGTGGCCTACATCAATCACCAGGGCGGGACCCGCAGTTGTTCCCTGAATCTGGTGGCCTGCTCCATTTCGGACTAGTCGGAGAAGAATCTTCTGGCCCTATCTGCTCAGCACATTCGGGGTGTGGACACCGTGGTGGCGGATTCGTTGAGCCGGAGGTTCCCTTCATCTCTGTCCCTGTGTCTGGCTCCCCGGACCTTTCGGTTGCTTTGCCTGAAGTTCGAGACTCCTGGTCTGGATCTATTCGCCTCCCGGTCCAATGCCCTGGTTCCTCGGTTCTGCTCCAGGTCTCCGGAGGTGGGCGCCTGGGGGTGGATGCCTTGTCTCTCCTGTGGCCTCCTTGGCTTCTCTATGCCTTTCCTCCCTTTCCTCTGATTCCTGCCTTCTTGCTGAAGGTTCAGCGGGAGGGGGCTCAGGTGGTGGCTGTTCTTCCTCACTGGCCGAGGAGGTCCTGGTTTCCTCTGTTGCTGGGCCTAGCGGTGGGCTTTCCTTGGCATCTGCCCCGCTACCCCTCTCCTCTGAGGTCCCCGTCCCCCCTTCTGGTTCCCCTCTCCTTGGTGGTCTGGAGGTTGAACGGTTGTCTCTTGGGGTCCGTGGTCTGCCCGACCACATCATTTCTGTGATGCAGGCCTCTCGTAGGCCGTCTACTTTGTCTTCCTATTCGAAGCACTGGTCTTCTTTTTCGGGGTGGTGTTCCGCGTCTGGTCTGTCTCCTACCTCTTGCCCTGTGTCTTCTGTTCTTCAGTTTTTTCTGGATGGCTTTCAGAAGCGCTTTGCTTTGTCTACTTTGAGGGGCCAATGGGCTGCTATCCGGGCCTTCCGGGACCCGAGTTCCTTTCTTCCTTCGGATGGCCTGTTGGTTTCTCGCCTTTTTCGTAATTTCTCTCTTTCTTCCCCTTCTGTTCGTTCTCTGGTGCCCCCTTGGGATCTCTCCTTGGTGTTGGGTGTTTTGCAGTCTTCACCTTTTGAGCCTTTGGAGACTGTGGACCTTAAGTTTCTGTCTTACAAGGTGGCTTTTCTGGTGGCCATACCATCTGCGAGGCGGCTGGGGGAGCTTTCGGCCTTGCGTTGTTCCCCTCCGTTTTTGCGTTTTCTGGATGACGCGGTGGTGCTCTCTTTGGATCCTGGTATTATCCCCAAGGTCCGCTCCCGTTTCCATTCCTCTCAGGAGCTGGTTCTTCCTTCTTTGTGTCCTTCTCCTTCTTCTCCTTCTGAGATGTTGCTTCATTCTTTGGAACTGAGGCGTGCCTTGTCCATTTATGTTGCTCGTTCTGGGGAGTTTCGCTCTTCTGACGCTCTCTTTGTGACCTTTGGTTTGGCTGGTAAGGGTAAGGCTGCTGTCAGGCTCACCTTGGGTCACTGGATTAAGGCTGTCATCACTCTTGCCTATCTTGGTGCTGGTTTGCCTTGTCCGGCCGGGGTTCAGGCGCGTTCTACTTGGGGCGTGTCTGCCTCCTGGGCTGCTTTCCATGGTGTGTCTCTTGATGAGATTTGTCGGGCTGGGACCTGGGCCTACGAGTCCACGTTTGTGAGGCACTACAGGTTGAATTGTGCCCTGTCTGACCGGACCAATTTTGGTCGTGGGGTGTTGCAGGCTGAGGGGGTTCCCCCTCCACTCTGAATTCTGTATTGTTTTTTAAACCTTTTCACTTGCTGCACTCCTTTGTGTCTGGTCTGTGTTTTGCTGTGTTTGGGTTGCCAAAGGCCTGTTTGGGTGGTGCTTTGGTATGCCTCATGAGTGATGACTGGTTCGAGGACGAGGGACGTAGAGGTAATGCTATGATTACGTTTGGTAATCCCCATTACTCTTAGTCCTACTCGTCCTCGACCCAGTCATACTTCCCACCCTCCCTCCCTGTCCAGGCCTTTGTTGCTTGGTGTGTCAGGATGTGCTTCTGGTGGTTGGGTCTGATATAGCACCTGGCAGGAGGGGGGGTGGAGCCTAAAAGCGTTTCCTATTTTGTTTCCTGTCTGTGGAATACCTCATGAGTGATGACTGGGTCGAGGACGAGTAGGACTAAGAGTAATGGGGATTACCAAACGTAATCATAGCATTACAATGGAGCTGTTTCCCTGCGTGCCATTTACTACTTGTATGCTTTTACCACACATGCTCTGTACAGAACTTTGTTGTAAAGGTATGTATGGTAAAGGCATATGTGTAGAAAAAAATATATGTGTGGAAACAGCAGTGTTGGCAATAGATCCACGTTGTTAGAGGAAACAGAGAGACTCTTCAGCTTCCTCACGATGACGGGTTACGGCACAGGAAGGGCTGAGGGGTTAGGGGGTCACACAAGGGTAGGGTTTTAGGGTTTTGGGCAGGGAAAGGGCGGAGGCCAGGGCTGCAGACTATTTTACATATATATTTTTAATATTTTTTTTTTACCTCATTTTGGTTTTTGTTAGTATTGCACAGTGGCAGCTCCTCTATAGGGGCGTTTGGGCGCTGCCCCCCTGCTTTCTCGCAGTGCAAGAAGGCAGAAACATAAATGGTAATAACTACCATCTGTTTCTGGCTTCTCGCACGGCAACTTTGCTGAAGTTCCTGGTTGGGTGTGGGCAGTGTTTCTCGAGGGCAGGGGGGAGTGGCTTGCCCACTGTTGTTCATACTGACTGTTTGGGCAGCCTGAGGCCGCCGAAACAGTCAGTATGAACAACAGTGGGCAAGCCGCTCCCCTCTGCTCTCGAGAAACACCGCCCACTCACCCTGTTCTCTCTGCATGCTGCAGAATACAGAGAGAAAATGACCCGGGTAGGGGAGCGGCATCACCAATCACAACGCTGCCATTGTAGCGTTGTGACTGGTGGAGGGGAGGGACAAGCGCTGCAGAATTCAAAAAGCCGGACGGCGGGAGTCGGGAGTCTCGGGACTTAAGAAAAAGCGGGACAGTAAGTTTAACTTTTATTTTATTTATATTTTCCCTTAAACCCCTCCCGCCCCCCATCCCCTCTGCGGTGCGACAACCCCATTTCCACCCCCCACCCGCCCGTAATGCCAGCCGCGACTGCATGAATGTACGTGAATTAGTGCTGTGTTCTTTGATTGGGTGTGTGCATGGGTATGTGCTAGCGAATGAAGGGGGTATGTGTGCGCGCTTGTGAATGGATGGGTGTGAGTGCACATGTAGATGGGTGGGAGTGAGTATGTGTGTGTGGGTGCTTGTGAGGGATTGGAGGAAGGGAGTGTGCTTGTGCGTGCCCGCCCCACTACTCGTCGACATTACGAGCCTCCAATGGTATTGTAGTACATTAGTAGCCCAAATGAATATAAGTCAGTGAATAACTTTATTCTGCTACAATTCGGCAGCATAAAATTAAGGATAAACAATAAGAAAAAAGAAATAAAGGCATTCAGATACAATTTCATCTGCAGTTTCCCATATAAAACAGCATTAAATTGGATTGTATGTTAAAACTAGCTTCAGGCCATGGCAGGAATTTAGAAACTCAACCTTAATGCATCCCGTACCATAAAATAATTTTAAAACGTTCTACTTTCCACAGTATAGAGGGAGCATAGAAATAAAGTGAAAAAGTGTATTAAACATCTCTGAAAATAAGAGTGCGGATATACAAACTTTGTTAATTTGTACAAACATTAAAAACTCATTAAAATGTCTGATTTTCTTACATATGTTAGTGCAGAAAAGTTATTTCCACTATAAAAGAAGGAGCATCACATTTCAGATAGGGTGCGAATGCTTTCTGAAGTGCCATGCCTTTAAAAGAGAGCCATTACAGTGCCCTCCTTGCCAGTAGCCCTTCGAGACAGGGCACGCCTTCTTAGCCGTACAGAATGCCAAATGAAGGATGCCACAGTATGGCATACCAGAGGTCCGTCAAGTTTTTGCAGAAAGCAAAGAGCAAGTCTGCACTGCCTAAAACTATTGTTTTTAAGAATGGGAACAATGATTTTTTTCCTAGGAACCCATACAGTGGACAAAAAAACATAATATGCAGATTCGACTATACAGCGGCTCCATTACACGGGCAAGGGCCTCGCTCCTTCAAAGAGTAGCATGGTTCAGGGTACGCTAGCATTAAAGATAGTAATTAAGGCGAAACCTCGTGAGAACAAAGCGATGCTGATAATTCTGTATGGAAAACAGATAAGGCTGCAAACTATATACGAGGGGACTGAGCTGTAGGAAACAACTGTGGCTTTGTTTTTATTGGACGCGGCTCTTTTGGCCATAGAGTTAGCTCAAATTAACTGTTTCAACTTTGTTTTACTGCATAACAGTCACAAGTTTGGCAAAACAAATAATCCGATGAGCCCTATTTCCTCCAAAGTCATTTTAACATATGAGATTCAAGGACTCTCAAGGACTAACAGCTAGATTCATGAAGCCAAATTGCGATCGCAATAGCTGCGAATTAGGCATTGCGATCGCAATTTGAAGGAAAGGAATTCATGATACTGAAATCTCCAAAAAAGCGAATTCGCAAAATAAAAATTGCGACTTCGCAAATAAATTCGCAGAATCCTGGAAGATGGCCATTAGCGAATCTGAAATTGTGAGAAACCATGGATTCTGTGAAGTCAATTGCGAAATCGCAAAACATTCGCAATCGCTATTCATGAAAAATCGCAAAATGCAAAAAACCCGAAAATCGCAATTTGCGACGCGCAAATTAAGAAGAACACAAATCAGGTGGTAACCAGTAAGGAAATTTTTTTTTCTTCAAAAAACAGTTAACAAACTACCAACAGTTGCAAGCCTGACCAAACACATTTAAGGACATGCAGCCGGAGCCTGAGGACTCTCACAATGCCAGGACTCTACATGGTGGTGAGGCGGCGAAGGCTACAGCGAGCAGCACGGAACAGACGTAGGATCCAGGAGCGGATATTCCGCCAGCGGGTCACCCTTCTGGGCCAAACCAGGGAACAAATTTACGCAAAGTACCGCCTGACTGGGGCAATGATCATCAAGCTTATCCAGGACCTAGACCCCCTGATGCAGCACCCAACAAGGAGGACCAATGCCGTGCCCACACATGTGCAGGTATTGTGCTGCCTGCACCTCCTGGCCTCCGGAAGCTTCCAGGGGATGGTCGCTGTTGCAGGGGGGATATCCCAGCCCACCATGTCCCGCTGCCTAAGGAGTTTCCTGGATGCTATGCTGACCCGGCTACACCACTACATCTCATTCCCCACCAGCCAACAGGACCTGAATGAGACCAAGCTACAATTTTACATTGTATCACAATTTCCCAATGTCATAGGATGTATTGACTGTACCCACATCCACATCTGCCCACCTGCAGAAACGGAGTACATGTACCGCAACCGAAAAAGCTACCACTCCCTCAACATCCAGATGGTGTGCAATGCAAAAACATTCATCACGGACATTGTGGCACAGTACCCGGGGAGCACATATGACTCCTTCATATTCAAGCACAGCGGCATCCACACACGACTGGCCAGGGGAGACTTTGGGGAAGGACACCTACTAAGTAAGTACACATGCCCCAAAATAGTACACTGTGATCATGTAGCTGCGCGGAACAGGCACTCACCCTCTGCTCCTTTCATTCAGGTGACAGCGGCTACGCTCTCCGTGAGTACCTCCTCACCCCATACCTCAACCCTGCAACACCACAGCAACGGCGTTACAATGCTGCACACATACGCACAAGAAATTGTATTGAGAGGGCATTTGGCCTGTTGAAAAGCAGGTTCCGCATACTTCACAAGACTTGTGGGGCCATGAAATACGAGCCTGAGGTCTGCTGCCGCATCGTGGCCGTGTGTGCTATCCTCCATAACATTGCTACCAAGCGCAGGATACCTGTTGACATCTCTGGCAGTGAGTCGGAAGGGGACAACCGACCACCTGCACATGTGCGTCACGCACGCGGGGAGAATCCTGCAGAAGGACACAGGCGCCGTAACCAAATCTGCATGAACTATTTCTAGTGCACCCACTCCCCACACCCATAACGTCACTCATGCATGACAATAGTAATAATGACATGAGTCAGATTAAGTTAGACAGCATGTATGTTATTGTTACAGCACAATAAAGTGGGGATTTCCCAAACTGTTACATGATTGACATATTTCGTCATATGTCCCATGTTCCTGTGGAGGGCATGCTTGTAGCAGCAGCATGGCCCCTCATGGTAATGTTCAATTGTTCAATGCCGCCTCCGGGCAGATGCTCCCAACCTCCTTTCACCATCCTCCTCCTGATTTGGCCGTGAGGCAGCAGAGGGCCTGCTGCTGCGGCGGGGTGCTACCACCGGTGGCACGGACTGGCTACTATGGCTGGAAGTAGCCTCACTGGTGTCATCACCCCCCCCCCGCCTGGCTATGGAGAGGTGCCTGCATGGCCTGTACTGCTGTTGTCACCTGCTCCAGAGCTCTCGCGACGTCCTGAGAACACTGGACCATTTGGACCTGCATGGCCAAGGAGCGTCGCGAGAGCTGGGAGGTCGCGTTGCCAATAATGTAATTGGACCGCGTGTATGCTGACAGGCGGGTCAGCAGCTGCCGGTGTCTGCGCCGGTAGAGGTGGCGCTGGCTGTACATGGTCTGGGTGTTGGCCTCCATAGCAACTGTCATCCTCTCCATGCTGTCAGACATCTGACCGACATTCCTGGCGGTCTTGTTTAATTGGAGGTGTATAGCCGCAAGATGACGGGCTTGGGTTTGATGGACATGAAGCATGCGGCGCTCAATAGAGAGCCCACCTGGTCGCACGTTACCTCCCCTGCCAGCGCGGGATGTGTTATTGCGCTGGTCCCTCACCAGTCCGCTTGACTGGCTCCTCACAGCCGCAGGGCGGCGGGTTTGTCGGCGTGCTGCTGCTGGTGTTGTCAGCACCACTGGTGGTTGGGTGACGCGCTGTGGTACTGCAGCGCCTGTTGGCGCTGAGGTGGCACTGTTCACAGGGCAGGTGGTGGAATGACCGCTGGTGCGGCAGCTTGCCCTGATGGTCCTGGCTGTGGTGATAGATTTGAGTCTCCCTCAGTGTCCTCTGGGATATCCTCGATTTGCAGGGCATCGCTGTCTGAACCGGGGACTGCTGCGCCACCTGTGATGTAAAGTGGACGTTGATTAGTGACATGTTTCTTCCACATTTGATCTTCCTACATGCATGCAGGCTACCATTCCCTGACTCACTGTTGGATAGACTCTCACTAAACAGGTCTGGTTCAATGGGGCTAGATGGTAATTGTGGCCAGACTACATCTCCCACAATGCAATAGCGCTTTTGTGGTGTGCTGTGGCTGCATGACTGGGGTTTGGAATGGGATGATCTGGAGTCATGGACATTGTTAGGGGACAGGGGGCCGCAGTCGCATGGCACTTACCTTGTGTATCTTGGATAGGTCGGGAGGAGTCCAGCTGGGTCACCCCCACGCATGCCTGCGGATGAATGGTGTCCTCGATTCGGTCTTCGGGGTGGTGTGTTTGGTGGGACAGTGGGATCCCCGTCACCTGTCGCAGCACTCTCCCTCAGCCTCTCTGCAATCTTCTCCTCTGAGATCGTACAACGTTTCTTGATCTCGTCAACAGTGCGCTGGGTCACCCCCACAGAGTTCACTCTTGCGTGGATGTGCACCCATATCCGCCTTTTATCAGCTTCAGGCCCCCTGCGGGAGTCTTTCCCAAAGAGCCGATTATGGTCCTTGCAGACTCCCTCGATCAAATATTCGAGCTCTTGCTCTGAAAATTTAATTTTCCTTTTTCTTCCAGTGGAAGGTTCTCCTGCAGCCTCCTGTGACATGCTGGGCACTTGGGTGTCTCCTGGTTTTCACCTGTAGGCACTCTGGAGGGGAGCTCTGGCAATGCTGATTCCACTTCAGGCTCTCACTGCTGAATGGGGGTGGAACCTGCCTACTTCCTGGTTGTGATGTCATCACTGTGCTCAGAATGCGACTTCCCGTTTTTGCGATCTCGCAATTAGCGAGATCGCAATTTGCGTTATCGGAAATTGCGAAATCACAATTTTAACACGGGTATCGGCAGATTCTGTGAATTTTTACCGATTTTTGGGAACTCGCAATCGGCGATTGCGGCCGATTGCGATTCGCTTTTTTTAATCGCTATTTATCATGAATGCCATTATGCGATTTCTAAATTGCAATTCGCTTTTTCTCGCAATTTAGAAATCGCAAATTTGGACTTTGATGAATCTAGCTGAAAGTGTAGTTTTAGACAGTCCTCAAGCACCCGCTGATTTAAAGAGCCAGTTAACCCTTATCCACATTGAGTGCCATAACAGCAGGGGGGGCAGCTTAATTTTATCCATAACATAGGATGGGCTTATCTCATCGTGGCACACAGTATTAGCACAGCTACGTGGGACTGCTAAAAGGTTTTTTAAGACAGCATCTTCAACAACTCATGGGTGTTCTTCATGCCCCAGATAGCTGCCCCATATGTGGTGGTTGACACAGATTTTGCAGCATGGATGGTCAACAACTACATGAAGTGGTTTCATGCCTAACTTATTGCTCATGTTTGACACCACATACATGGTCCTTTCAAACATGGCTACTCTGTTAGATACCACTTGCTTCCAAGAGTACTGATCATCAGTGAGGATGCCCACAGAAGAGACGCTTGTAGCCTCGTCTACACTACGCTTGTTAATACTAAAGACCTGACTTTTGTCTTTTACCGTAAATCAGGGTTACAGTTTTGCTTTAATTGATCTGTAGGTCTAGCTCCTTCATGAAAATAGTGTAATCGTTCATCAGACTTTGCAGTACTTGTCCCACCGGGCCACGAGCATGGCGTTGGACGGCTAGAGGAGTATGGGAAGGAGCCCGGTGCAATGTATGGGACATCTTTACCTTTCGCCACCAGGGCTGCTACCACTCTAATAGTATACAGGGAGAAGAGGAAGGGAGCAAAAAGGCACCCCTGCCATGCCTCCTGTCTGATCTTAGAAGGGTCTGTGCATTCTTCCTCCCGACCATAGCGCACAGAGGCACTCACCTCAGAGTACACCTGCCTGAAGAACACAGTAACGGCATCCTCTATTCCCCTCGTATACACGAGAGCCCAGAGCTTTGAGTGTGAAACACAATCAAACGTAGCTGTTCAGTCCATAAATGCTTGGAATATACTCTTCTTATCAATGTCATATTTGCCTATTAGCATGGTCAAATTTGAACTTTGATTAATGGTGCCTATCCCTTTCTTGAAACTGTACTGGGTGACTGCCCAAATATTGTTTGCCTCAGCCCAATCCAGCAGCTGTATGCGCCCCATCACTTTCGAGGTGGAATCAAGTTGTGATATAGGCCTATAGGGGCTTATTTACAACCCACTTGCGCCACTTTTGTTTCATTTTTAACATGGGAAAAATGACGCACGGGTGGTGCAAGGGGCTTGTAAATAAGCCCCATAGTTCTTAGGTGTTACTTATCCC
Source organism: Lissotriton helveticus (assembly GCF_964261635.1). Classification (NCBI taxonomy): domain Eukaryota; kingdom Metazoa; phylum Chordata; class Amphibia; order Caudata; family Salamandridae; genus Lissotriton; species Lissotriton helveticus. The sequence goes on along the minus strand of NC_136061.1, from coordinate 986,943,429 downwards.
CATTTTTCTAAATTGGTACAATAATTGATTGTTTCCAGGTAGCCGGAGGACCAACCCTTACAATTGTATTCAACACATTCATAAGCAGTGGAGCACATAAACCTTGTCAGTTCATAAAAACATTGACTAGAACTTCATTGGATCAGGGGCCTTGCCACTACTACATTCACCCAGGGCCCTCTGCACCTCTGTTAAGTCCAAAACCAAAGGGCTGGCAACCCCGCCAAAATCAACCAGGTCCCTGTCTCCAGACGGCCTAGAATCACTAGTATATATCATTGAAAAATGTTCAATCCACCTCAGTAGAGGGACTAATAGGATCCTTAAAATAAGGGGCATTTAGCACTTACAATACAGCAGCGCTGCCCTTGGACATGCTCTCTGTCCGAAGGTCTTTCCAGGCTTTCTCCTTCAAAGCCTTTACCCTGAGTTTCCGAGCCTCCTTATAAAGATCTCTTGCTCTTCCGATACAATCTGTATCTATGGGATCGGTGCGCAGGGCCAAATGTAAATCAGCCATGGCTTTTGTACAGGAAGAGTCGGACCATCCCCGAGAGTACGACTTTGTGGGACTTTTTCACGACAGTGCGAATTTAACATTGGCAAAATAACCAGCAATGGGGCAACTTCCAAATCCAGGCACACAAGGATTTGAGTATGAATGCAATTACCTACACCTGAGAGAAAGATTGTTTTATCCACTTTGTCCCATTCAACCACATAACCATTTTTCCTAGACAACACCAGTTTAAATCCCAACCTAGTGCAAGGCTTGATTACCCCCTCTATCTCATGATGAAGGACAAAGAGGGATGATCGGTAAAGCCAGTAAACGCGACCTCAAGGCCATTCATCCAGCTACCTAGTGACTCTGACGCTAGGATGTAATCGATAGTAAATTCGGTAGCAGCTCTCCGGAAAGTTGGGGTAAGAAGACCTGAGGGGTCCAACACCTCATTCAACATAGTGAGATTAAACTTCAACAGCAAACTGCTGAGGGCATCACCAGGGCTATGTTTGAAGTGAATCAGGATATCCTCCTCATCATCTGTTAATCCACATACTGGAATACCAACCTTTGGGCAACGGAGTACATTTTAGTCACCCAACCACAGGAGTTTCAGGGCCTTAGCGTTATCATTTCTACTGGACTGTAAGATAGTCTCAAGGGCTTCCACCACTTGTGCGGCATTACGGTTAAAACAATTATTGCAGTAATTCACAATTAGCAAATCCCTGGCCACATTACACAAAAGACAGTGAAAAAACGGGGATGCATTATAAAACTTGTTCACTTCCCCATAGAAGGTATATGCAGTTAGTGTGGCAATAAGCCGCCCTTATCTCTGCCTGAACTAGAGGGAGTAGCTGGGGAGTGGTATGTATGAAGCCCATCTAAAGAACTTTTGTTCATTCTCCCAGGCTTTTTGTAGGCAGATCACATGATAACTGGCCACTAACTTAACCCAATCATGGTCTCTCACTTTTTTCTTTACCCACCACAAAGAAACTATGCTTTGTGCTCCTAGCTGGACATGATACAGTATACTACTTCTACCTGAGAATAATTGTCCTATAATCCTTAAAGGAATTTTCAATCACAGACAACTAAATACTTGAGGAAATACTTTCTCCTTTTTCTTTTCTTTTCTTTGGATTATGAGATTGCAATAGGGTGATCAACCAGCTAGGTACTATTGACCTCTGTTTCACCACTAGAGATCGTATGACTTTACCCAGGTTTTAATTCACATATCCCGCCCTGAGTAAGGGTAGGGAATCTAACTTCATTAGTCCTAAAGAAATGCCAGGGATCCCTCCTGGACCAGAATGACATGAAACATGTCAACCTAATATTCCAAACACTACACACTAGATTGTCACGCTTCGTAACATTGCCCTGACAATGTGCACCTATCTGATGTTAATCTTGCCAAGGGGACCCCTGATTAAATATACCTCTGGGTACCCCTTCGGTATTTTTAAGACCACTCCTTTTGTCAGTACATTAATCACTAGAATCCCCACACACATCATCACGGCTAAAACAAAAAGATCTCCGCCGAAGAGCCCTTTCACAGGGCCCATTAGGCATTGCAGCACCGGCTCCATGAGGAGCAAAAGCCCGATGATGAAGCATGGCACCCAAATGGGTATGTGAGGGCACCACTTCCTAATAAGGAAGACTGCCTGCACTTTACCTACTCCAACTTTTCACTTTACATATAGGAATAGCACCACTTTTTGCTCCCAGTATTTTCTTCGGACCTGCGATGTTCCAAGATAGAACCTTAATTGCGGCAATGGAGTAAGTGATGCAAAAAGTAGCCTCGAGAAAATCCAAACAGAAGTGAAGGATTTTGATACTTACCTCACCAATAAGAAAACTGAAAAACTACATAAAGATGTGAGATGGTTCACAAAAGAAAACATTTACCCATATCTTCATTCCAACTATTATCAGGATGGGGGTCAAAGCAGTTATAACCCAAATTTCAATGGCTACCCACGTAAAAGATATACTAACTTCTCTGACTCATCCGGATCTGATGGTGACAACTATCAAGACCAGGGTAGTGACCAGTATAATTCAAGACCCTTTAGAGGAAGATCCGCACAACGACCATTTCATGGACGGGGTTTTTTACCCCGGGGCCAATATCGAGGGAGGAATGTCCGGTGGCAAGATCAAGCACAACCACAAATGAGCCCTCAACCTCCTCAGCAGTATGTCAGGACACGCAACCAACAGTATTGGTGGTAGATAACATACTGAGGCCCAATACCACTGCTGAGGAGAATTTACCTATTTACAATCTCTCTTCGGTTACACTCCAACCTGAAGATATCCAAATGTTGAGTAAAGGCCTCTCATTTGTTCCCAGTGTTTGCCCGAATAAATTTAAATTACACGAAAATGTGTTTGCTTTTTTTAGAAAGGTTAGACTTAATCGTTTTTTTTTAGATCGACCAAAAACTGATGAAGATAATAACCTGTCCAGATGTAAACCTCCGTCTACATTTACTCCTACTTTCGACATGGTGGGCACTGAAGTCCGGATTTTTTAACAAAATGTTCTTCGAGACATTGCCCGGATCATAAAAAATCCCTATAAACCCCAATTTAACTTATCTAAATCAGAAAATGCATCTTTAGCAAGAATCAAAACTGACTCCACATTAGTGATCAATCCTTGTGACAAAGGTGGCGGGATCGCCATCTTTGATAAGCAGGTTTATTATGATCAAAAGATGTCCGAGATGTTGGCAGTGACTGACCACTATATACCTGCACAACGGAGAGAGCTTGACAGGCTAAATGTTCATATCCAAGAAATGACACAGATCGCCTTCGCAGATGGTTACAGCTGCGAAGAAGAATACATTTTTTTTAATAAATCCTGTCCGGTTACATCAGCGTTCTACGGTCTACCCAAGACTCATAAGTTTGAGACAAATCCACCTATGCGACCCATCATATCAACTATTGGGTCTTGCACTGAACCCCTATCTAAATATGTTTATAGATTTCTGTGTCCCCTTACGCACAAATATGCGTCATACATCCGTGATACTGGGGATATTATCAATAGGATAGAGGGGTTCCCGTTTAATCCTGAGACTAACATCCTTGTGACGCTCGACATCGAGGCATTATACACTAATATTCCTCAGTGTCGGGTGTTACTTGCCGTGTCTACTCTTCTAAAGAGATTCCCAGACAATCGACCTGATCTTTTTATTTTACAGTGTCTTGAGGTGGTACTTCTGAACAACTTCTTCGAATACAATGGGTCTTTATTCAAACAAATCAAGCGCACTTCTATGGGGGCATCTTGTGCCCCCAGTGTAGTAAATGCCTTTATGGGGGAGTGGGAACTGTGTAACATCTATAATGAGGTAGCGCCCTTTTTTGAGAATATATCTATGTGGAAGCGCTTCATAGATGATATTTTTTTCATTTGGAGAGGTTCTGTTGATTTGTTACATTCTTTTGTTTTCTGGCTCAATGCGAGCGACACAAATCTCAAATTCACAGTGAATTACAGTGTCACACAAGTTGACTTCCTGGACATCAGGATGGATGGTACCAGTGGACAATTAAAAGTAAGTCTCTTTAGAAAGACCACGGCAAAGAACACCATTTTACAGTTTAACAGTTACCACCCGAACTGCCAAAGGGAATCCATTCCCTTTGGTGAGTTCTTACGCATTCGTCGTAACTGCACAGACATGGCCTCCTTTCACGAACATGGAGATGCATTAAAAGATAGACTACTAAAGAGGGGTTATCCCCATCGTCTTGTACGCCACTCTTACAAAAGAGCGAAGTACTATAATAGAGAAGCATTGTTACAGGGATCGAAGCGTTTGGACCACAACCGTATCACATGTGTCATAAATCATTCGACACTGAATCATAAAATCAGAAATGTGATAAATAAGAACTGGAAAATACTGAATTCCGATGAGAGTATCCCCCCCATGCCGTTACCGATGTTAGCCTATAGAAGAAATAAGAATCTGAAGGATATGTTGGTCCATACACGTCAGATTAAAAGATCACCTTTAGAAGGCCAGCTATCCATTACAGGCTTACCGGTTATACTGGGGAACCACAGATGTGGGTCCTGCCACGCCTGTGATGCAGCTGTCACATCAGACAGGATTGAATATAATGGCAAAGAAATTAAACTGCGACAGTTAACTAACTGTCGCAGTAGTAACATCATATATATTTTGTGCTGTCCGTGCGGGCTGGCTTTTGTGGGAGAAACCGGCCGTGAGTTTCGCATGCGCTTTAGTGAGCATAAATCTGCAGTGAAAACTAAGAAATTAACTGCACCTTTAGTTCAACATTGTTTAGATATGTCCCACACTGAACAAGAACTCAAGTGGTCAATCTTAGAGAAAGTGCTAGCGAAACCAGGCCAGCCAGCAGAAATTGTCCCTAAAAAACGGGAAACTTTCTTGATCTATCATCTAGATAGTGTCAAACATGGGCTGAATGAAGAGATAATCTGGTTTGTGACAAAGTAACATGTTTTACCAGTTTAGGAACAGTTACCATTCAGCTCCAACTTGTTGGTCCGTTAACAGTCTCTCTGCTTGTCCAGTAAGGAGAGCCCCCCCCTCTCTTTGTCTTCTGTAGACAGTTATATGAATATTGCATCTAAATTGTCTCACTGTGTGTTCCCACCAATCTTGATTAGACACTGGACCAGGAAACAGCCAACTCTGATGGTATATCCTAAGTATTCATGGGTACTCCACTACTTTCGTAGGGTGTGTGCCCTGCCAGCATAAATGAATTTTCGACAATAAAGTGAGGTTTTGTCATCAAATTGAATTTATCTCATGGTTTTCTTCTCATGTAGCATTCTTGTTAATTTGAAGAGGCATTATAGTATTTATGTCACCCTTATAAATGGCGTTTTTTCGAGTTCATCTTTCTATTTTAAAAAAATCTTCTTTCTTTACCCTTTATGTACCCGTCTTTTTGATTGATTGCTATCTGGGTACTCAGCTCTATGTGAGTGGCCGCAAGGCATAGTAATCCTCAAAACATATGGCGGCATATTAGTCTTCTTTTTATTTCTATTCTATTTGGGGTCTAACAACATCACATGTTGCTAGCAACCATCGCGAGAACCGAGAGGCAACGGCAGCCTTTAAATATACGACTTTGTCGGCAGCCGTTACTTTGGGACGTGACAGGGAGTAAGAGGACATTCAGGTTGACGTTTACATCACTTTTAAGTAAGTTGAGTCATCGGCGGCATGCATTAGTTAATCGGGTCTTCTTGAGTCCTTTGTGCGTGGCTGCTTCTATATACGTAGCAGTCTTATACAAGATAACCCCTTGCATATAGTGCTCTCTTTGAAGAACTCGTCTTCGAGCATTTAGCAGTTAATAAACGTGTTTTTTTTCTATCTGAAAGGCTATTGATTGGTTTGTGGGATGGAGCGTGTAACAGTGACATTTAGTAGAGCAAACATTATATCTGTATTGCCCGGTTTTATATTTCAGTCACTATGATGTGACTTTGTTTACGAGCTGCAGCGTTTTCACCCTCTTTCCGGCCTGAATGTCGTTCACGAGTATATGTGGTTTTGGGTTCCCATTACCCTAAACTTGTTTTCTTTGTAATAAAGGTGAGACTACTATTGTTATAAATAGGGGTTAGTATGATCTTTTTACATGATTTATCCGCATACGAGTTATCTTTCGATATCGTTATTTTATGATAGGTGCTGAATACAGACTAAGAGGAACAACCCGACAGCACATTGTGAGAGCCAATTACTTAAGACAGATGTGATTGATGTCCTCCTAGGGAGTAGCACAAATAAAGAGGTGGGTTCAATTCACTGCCCATATGTAGAAATGTTTTTTTTCGTGTAGGTTTTGCACAAATCGTTAATGCTTGGTAATTTGTTCCACCTTCTTTTTAGCGTAGGAATAATTTGGATACTACTCCATGAAGAAATACTATAGGACCCCTTAATAACAACAAAACCAAGTCATTAGGGGTAAGACATATTTGGAAACATGAAGCTTTCTTTTTTAATCTAAGAAGGAAATATATAAATCACTGGTTTAATATTGTGGTTCCTTGATTCTCAGGGGGCCAAGTCGCAGTTCTCCGATCCAAAGATATACAGAAGATAGTACACAGAACTAAATTATAGAATTTCCTCAAAATAAATGGAATGAGTTACTTGTGTATCTAAATGTAAGTAATTCCATGTAAATTATTTATTTAGATCATGTGTAATAGCGATAAATGAATTGAGAGGACTAAAAGATCAATTACTGTGGCGATTATACTGTGAGATTTTATTCCTTCTTCTTCATAAACCCTTCACCTCTTTGTTTTGTGCTTGCTTTTCCTCTATTGTACAAGTTTGCCTGATGAAAACTTTAATGTTGGTTGGTCACGTGGGGTGGTCTATGTTAGGTCTTAGCAATGTCAAAATGTGGGTGTAAAAATTTCATGTTTTCCTTTTGGATTTTATGTGGTGACTGTACTTATCATATTTTACAGATCCCCTGGGTATATGAGATTGTGTATCTGGAAGAGGTCCTGAGGAAGGTGGCCTTGTGCCGCCGAAACGCGCGTCGACCAGTGCGAGGTCTCAGTCAATTCATTGAGACCTACGAATTGGCAGGGTGCTCCTGTCATTTTGTTTCCAGTTCCCTCTTTTCAGAGGTTGAGTTATGACTGTGGTGATGGTATGAATGTGTGTGTATGTGATGATGGATGGACAGTTACCAGGGGTACAACTTTTGTGTAGAGTGAAATAATTTTCTTTGCCTAGAACTGTACATTATGTTTATATTAATGTAAATTTTTCTTTTTTCTGTTTAAATTATGAAATTGTCTTTGTACTTAAAAACTATTTTTTATAAAAAAAAGTTCTTACTATTAAAAGGAATGTATTAGTTTTGTGAAAATATAAAGGAAAAATAAGCATAAGAGAAATGATGACTTGAAAACAATGAATAAAACACTTTTTTAGAAAATAAATGAGATTGTTGGTTGTTTGTCACCCATGTTAGAATAAATATTGGATGTATACCGATACTTGAATATTGTGGCCATTGGGGGAAAATACTTCTTCTTGAATGGAGTAAGTGATTACATTAGCATCTGTCAGTGCCTGCGTCTGTCTAATCCCCCTCCTGCCGGATACTTCAGCCACCGATTCAGGAATCAGTCAATCAAAGGCTTCCAACCCTTCTAAATGGGTGTATCTATTACTCAACAGCACTCCACCTGGACCAGACACACAATTGTGTACATTAAGGACTCTGGGAGTTGGTCTTCCTTCGACATGGGTGAGTAAAGGAACACTATTAGGCTTATACATAAATTCCAATGGAAAAACAGATATCTCATTGGTTCTTATGAAAGGGGAAGGAAGTTGCTGTAGGAGGTTTGCTACCATTCTCTGAATTTGAGAAAATAACCACTACATACACTCCTAGGGTTATTTTGCGTGAAGGCCTAAACCAATCTACCCTTCTTGTCATCAGGATGCGTTTGAGCAGAAAGTCATCAAGACCTGTGATTCTCGTTAACCAATGGAAAAGGTTTAGGAGCAGCTGGTCTGTGTTCTCAGTCTGGATCTGTGTCGGTCTGGGGCGAGATTTAAGAGTTTAATTTCTTTGGACAAACAAGAAAAGGTCCCGGAGAGTAATGATGTCAGAAGTACCATTGGCATTGAGAACCATGAGATACCAGTAATATAAATAAACTGAGTAAACCTGCAATAGCCCGAAACATCATCAAGTCTATGGATCCAGCCCATCCTCTTTAAGAACTATAGATTTGCCACCTAATTGTGTACCAAATGTGGCTGCCCTTGTAGGCGTGCCCCGATACCTAAAGTTAATGAGGAAGCATGGGGGGGGGGCATTAAAAAAGAAATGCGCTCATTAGATTGGGGGGGGGGGATTGGACTAAAGGAGTCCGTGAAATTTATAATGATATGATAATGGTAAGGAGAGTGAGTTGGGTGGGCAGAGGAAAGAAAACCATCTTGGGAGATTGTGTGATTCTAAACTTTCGCTCTCCTGTAACAGCTGGGTGGGTCCTCCTTGCAAGTAGTTAACTGCTCTGGAGGTAAGAAAACATCTCTGTGTTTCCACTCAGCTTCTTCTACATACCTGTAGAAGCTGGCATAGATCTGCAGAACCTATTGGGCTATTGGTTGAAGGAAACCGACCAGCCAGGCAACCAAGCTAGCCTCGCTGATGCAGGTTATTACCCCGAAACCAGTCCCAGGATGCTTGTTTCCGGTCCAGGGAGGACCTGGCTTGACAGTTCGACTGGACTGTTCCCAAGGACACTGGGTAAAGACTGATTTGCATATGGCTGGGAATGAACTGGGGTGGCAAAGTGAGCTAAAGAACGATGATGGATTCAACCCAGACCTGTCACTGGGGGGGGAGTGTCTGAAAAATTTTGAGCGATCCGTCCATCATCTGTTTGTGTTTGCTTTGTTCTGCCTAAGTTGGCAGGGTATGCCCAGACGTGGGTCTCTTTCTCACTTTGCCACTGGATGCAAGCTAGCCTGGCTGGTGAAGGGTGTTACCCCGAAACCAGTCCCAGGATGCTTGTTTCTGATCCAGGGAGGACCTGGCTTGGCAGTTCGGCTGGACTGTTTCCATGGGTCACAAGGTCAAGACTGATTAGAATAAGGCTTGGTCTGAACTGGGGTGGCGAAGTGAGGTAACGATCGGTGATGGATTTAACCCAGATCTGTGATTGGGGGTGAGTGTCTGAAAAGTTTCAGCGCTCCGTCCATCATCTCTTTGTGTTAACTTTATAAAAGTGGCATTTTCAGGATTATGACATAAAACACAGTGTTGGTCAATTGGAGAGGTAGGCCTTACAGCAGTGAAAATCAACTTTAGCAGTTTTTCACTGCCAGGACATGTAAAACTAAAACACACATGTCCAACTTTTTAAAGACAATGCACTCTGCCCTATGAGCCTTTAGTGCCTACGGGTGACATAAGTATTAAAGAGAAAGGTTTAGGGCTGGCTAAAGGGTTGTTTTGCCAGGTCGAAATGGCACCATAGACTGCAGTGGCAGGTCTCAGACATGTTTTAAAAGGCTACTTTAGTGGGTGGCTTAAAGAGTGCTGCAGCCCACTACTAGCAATCAATTTACAGGCACTGGATACATGCAATACCATTTCCTTGGGACTTTAAATATATTAAATATTTTGGGAAACATCCTTTATGACGCAACTTTTACCACGCAGTACCTTTACAACGCAGGATTTACAATGCAAGTCATTACAACGAATTGCGCTGGAGGGCGCTGTAGGATAGGTAATAGTCTAATTTACTATCCAAAACCTTTCCTACTATCCATGGGGACTGGAGTTTGAATAGTAAATTAAACTATTCACTATCCAGCGCCCCCCAACGCAAGTTGTTGTAACGACTTGCGTTGTAAAACCTGTGTTGTAAAGGCATGCGTGGTAAAAGCATGTGTTGTAATGACATACATCCATGCTAATTACCGCTAGTTAGCAACATAAAGGTACACAAAGTCCTAATTCCAACAAAAAAGGGTTCAGTCATGTAAGACAAAACTCTAGGGGCATCCGTGTTAAAAGGGCCAGGTCAACATACGGGAACTCATGTGCACATGGAAAATCGCTGAGCTCAGATAAACTGGTTTCACAGAGATTTACTGCAGTGAAAGGAGAACGGCACTGTTGGCACTTATTTTGATGAAAATGTTGCTTGGCTCAGGCTAAATCCTCATGGACCTTGCAGAGAAAAAATGATGTGTTTAAAAAACAGCATAAATATTTGTGAGCCAATGTGATTTCCCTATAAAAAAAGCTAGTATTGCTTATTTAAACGTACCTGCATAGGAATGCATTGTGGAGTGAGGGCAACCAGTTAAGTGCCTCCTGTTGTAATAAATGTTGATTGGTTCACACAATTTACATGAATATAGTGTAGAAGGATGTACCCCTTAATAGGACCAATATGAATATTAGTGGACCAGGTTGATCTTCATGAGAGGATTCATGGTTACTAATATGTCTGTAACTCCATAGGAATGATTTGGCTGGTGGGTGGCACATGGGCCCATGGTTTGGTGGAAACGTTTCGCTCAGGCTAAGTACTCATGGGACTTATATGGGGGTGTGGTATGTTTGAAAAACAACAAACATATTTGTGAGCAAATATGAGTTTCCTGTAAGAGAAATGTCATTAATATTATTCAGACGTAATTGCATAGTAATGCACTGAAGTGAGGGAAACCAGTTTAGTGCTACCTGTTGTGCAAAATGTTGCTCTGCTCTGCGACAATTTACAATTTAATACAGGTAGCATAGAGGGGGGCTCCCTTAATTGGGATCAATATGAAAATTGATCAGCCAAGTTTTTCCTCATGGGAGAAAGGAGGGCTTCTTATTCATCTACAATTCCATAGAAATGCATTGGCTCGAGGGTGGCACAGGTGAAAATAATGCTTTGCTCAGATTAAAACCTCACAGGCCTTTAAAGGGGAAATGGTGTATTTGAAAAACAACATACATATTTGTGAGGCAAAGAGGTCTACAATTACATATTTAGATGTAACTGCATAGGAATGCACTAAGATGAGGACAACCAGTTTGATGCCCTCTGTTGGGACAAATTGTGCTCGGGTTAGCCAGTTTACTTAACAGTACTTTAGAGGTATGCTCTTTTTATTAAAAGGAAAACTGGTGACTCAAGTTAATCTTGATGAGAGAACGGATTGTTACTTTTTCATCTATAAGTTTACAGGAATGCATAGGCTTGAGGGGGGCACACATGCACACACACACATAGAAAGTCAAATGAAAGAGAGACAAAGGGGTTGCTAAAAAGGCAAAGGGCCATCTGAGAGCAGAATGGCCAAACAAGTAATAAAGAGACGACACAGAAACAGACTGATATCTCAAAGGAGAGGTGTGTGAGAAAAGTTTAAGTAGACTGGCAGGAAAAAACAGCTGAGAGCAAAGAGGAGACAGGTCAAAGCTGATAAAGAGACAGCTAAAAAAGAGGAAGTTGAGAAAGAGCTAAGAGACAGCTAGATAGTACATATCAAAGTGAGAAATACCACTTGTCGTGTCTTCAGAATAACGACAGACAATTCTGTATATGTTCAAATAGGAGCTTTATTCAATACCTCCTTCTGTGTCCCTGTCCCTACTCTAACTAACTCCATCCTGTCTATACTCCTCCTCTTCCCTTCACCCCAGCTAGCTCCGCCCACCCCAACTACTAGACTGCTGACTACATCACATCTCCCCCTTTCTTAACAAACAACAGAAACAGTGCTTTAATCCATCTCTTCAATGAGTCTCTTTGGCGGATGGATATCTCGGCAGGGCCGCAAAGAGGTGGCTCCAGTAGGATCACTGATCAAGTGTTCACTTGGCAGACCGCTGCTCTCTTGGTCAATATGGTCCAACTCCTCAGGTGTAAGGATATCAGTCAGGCTCATCACAGGTCCTTTCATGCCTCGAGGACATTTCTTAACATGGGATATGTTCCTGGTAACACGTCATTGATCAGATTCCGCAGTTAGCATGGTGCCCTTCTGTTGGGTAACCAGCAAAGGTTCATCTTGGAAACGACAGTCAGTTTTCCTTTGTTGATCCTGTTTGACGAAGACATACTCTCCTTCGTGCAGAGATGGAGATCTCGCTCTCCTTTTGGCATCAGCATATGATTTCATCTTGTCTTTATTGCATTTGTCAGTCACCTTAGTCTCTTGATGGCTGCGGATTGGCGACACTGCTCGTAAGGCTCCTTCCCAGGTTGGGATGCGATTTCTCATCGGACGCCCTAGCATGAGTGTTGCCGGACACTTTCCAGTGGTCGAGTGAGGAGTTGTCCCGTATGCTCTGAGGACCTCATTGAAGGCAACTTGCAGGTCCTTTTTCTCAGCTGTGGCTTGCTGAAATGTCTTTTTAATCGTAGCCATAAATCTTTCGATGGTGCCATTAGCTTGTGGCCAGGGAATTGTAATTTTCCGGTGTTTGAAATCCAAGTGCTTTGCAAACGCACTAAACTCGTGTCCATTAAATGGGGGTCCATTGTCCGTTTTCACCTCTTTGGGGACACCCCACATTGCAAACACTTCATCTAGCACTTTGAGAGTGCTAGAGGCATTTGTGGATGACACAAATTGTGCGATGGGGTATCGGGAGTATTCATCAATTATGGCTATCACATATTTTCCGGATTGCAATGGTCCGTAGAAATCCATGGCGAGTTCCTGCCACACTCCACTGGGTAGGTTAGTCATTTGTAGTGGGGCCGGTGGATCACCTTTGTTGGTTAGCTGGCACAGATGACAGTCCTTCAGTGTGGACTCTACAATCTGGTCGAGGAGGGGAAACCACACACGTTCCCTGAGAGCTCGCTTTGTTGATACTACTCCTCTGTGACCTTCATGGGCAAGGTTGATGACTCCCTGCCGTAGTTGACTAGGGACTACAACCCGTTGACCTCGGAGGATTACTCCATCAGTGGTGACAGACAGTTCATCACAGACATGACGGAATGCTTGCATCTCCTGCTTGGCAGCCGGGTCGTTGTCTTCTTCTTGCGGGTTATGTCTCCACCGATTGGACTGAATTCGACGACGTATTTTCTGCAAGATGTCATCTTGCGCCGTGGCGTCCCGGATGACTTCCATGGGAATGGCAGGTGGCCATGCCTGATCAGTCACAAAGTGGATGTACGCCTCGGCAATAGATGGTTTGGAGTCCGACGATGCGTGAGGGTGCGGGGACATATAATCGGCTGGATTTTCTGCTTTCCCGGGTTTATGAACAATGGTAAAAGTATATTCCTGAAGTCTGAGACCCCACCTCTCAATTCTCGGGGGCATTTTGGATCTGGGATTGCCTTAGATGGTGACCAGTGCCTGATGCTCAGTGATTAAAGTAAAGTGCTTGCCGTAAATGAAAACATGAAAGTGTTCACAGGCCCACACCACCGCAAGACTCTCCTTCTCCGGTTGCGAATACGCCTTTTCGGGATCAGACAAACTGCGACTTGCATAGGCAATAATGCGCCTCTGGTCAGAATCATCGTCATATTGTGCCAAGATGGCCCCCAATCCCACGGGGCTGGCATCTATGGTGATCTCCGTCTTCCTTCGAGGATTGAAGTATGAGAGGTTGTCAGCAGATTCTACTGCATGCTTGATTTCTCTGAACGCCTGTTCACACTGGGGTGTCCAGTCGAGCAGTTGTCCTTGTTTAGTGAGGCAGCGAAGGGGATGGCTGATAGTCGCATAGTCTCCGATGTAGCGAGCACAGTAGCTGGCCATCCCCAAGAATGATCTCAGTTCACTGACATCTTGTGGGCTCTTGGTGTTGTTCAGAGCCGCTATCTTGTCCGGATCTGGCTTCATCCCCGCACTCGAGAAAATGTGGCCAAAGAATTTCAAAGTGGACTGGTGGAATTCACACTTATTTTTGTTCAGTGTCAGGTTTGCATCCAGCAGGGCATGGCAGACGCGATTGAGGGCTATGTCATGCTCACGGACATTGGAGCCATACACAAGAATATCATCGCTGTAGTTCAGAGTGTTGGGGATGTGTTGAATAATTTGCCGGATTGCCTCCTGAAAGATTTCCGCGGCTGATGAAACACCAAAACTCAGTCTCTTTTATCTGAAGAGTCCTACGTGAGTTGCAAATGTCGTGATATATCGGGATTTGCCGTCCAGTTCCAGCTGGTGATAGCCTTTGTTTAAATCCAGCTTCGAGAACACCTTCGCTCCGTTCAACGCAGAGATCATATCACACAGATGCGGCCCCGGGTGACGCTCCCTTTCTATTGCTGTGTTGGGGAGTCGCATGTCAACACACAGTCTCACTTTGTTAGGGGTTCCCTTCTTTGGTACGATGACCATTGGCGACACCCATGGAGTTGGGCCATCTGTTCGCTCGATGATGTCTGCAGATAGGAGGTCTTGTAATTCATCCTCAACGGCCTTTTGAAGATGGAATGGAACACGTCGAGGGTGTTGCGCCACCGGCTTGACCTGTTCATCGATGTGTAGATGAATCTGGCATCCCTTCAATTTCCCTAGACCTTGAAATAGTTTTGGAAACTTGCTGACAATGTCCTGATCATCACTGACCTTGAATAGGATTTCAACAAGGCGAAGACGCTCAGCAGTTGGTAGGCTAAGTAAACAATCAGCTTCTGGGCCTTTGATGACATGTATGACCGCTGGTATGGTGACATCATCATGTTTGAGTGTCGTAGGGAACTTCCCCAAGCACGGGAGTGGTTTCTTGGACATCCAAGTGAAAACTCAGACCGGTGCATAGGTCAGTGAGGACTTAGGATTCATTCTCTCATATTCAGTGACTGGGATATAGTTCAATGAAGCCCCACTGTCCAGTACGAACTTCGTGTCATGGTTCCCAACTTTTATGTCCAAACGTGGATATTTCTTGAGTTGATCGGGATCTGCGATCATGTTCACGTATTCTACAGTGTATTCTGAATCTCCGGACGATGATCTGGATTCTTGGGACGGTGATCTACGTTCCCATCGAGATCTGCGCGACTCTCTACTGGAGTGCAACGAGCCTGAGGACAATGTGGACTTTCCTTTAACAGCTCGTATGTGATGTTTGCTGGTATCGGAGCGAGATGGTCTTGTCATTTCACTTCGCCTCTCCTTGTGATAGTCTCCACACATCGCTTCGAAGTGGTTCGTCCGTCCGCATTTCCTACATCGCTGACGCATAGCGGGGCAGGTATCGGCATGAGGATAGTCATATCCACACCGGTAGCATCTTCTCGCTCTTTCCGGTCCCTTGTCTCTCCCCCATGTTCTCGCCTTCTGGGGTCTGGACGTCTTTGACGCGATGACGGTCGCGGTCTCCACTGTTTTTCTCTTGAATGTCTTCGGCTGCTGCCTGTGGCCTGGACATGACACACTTGTTCCTGGCTTATGTTGCGCCCTGATTCAATGGTGGTGGCATGTTCCTCTGCCTGATCATAAACGCGAGTCATTTCTTCAATGTCGTCTAATCCGTGAGGTTTTCGTAATCGCCGCCTCCTGAGGGCTTCCGAGTGACATCCAGTTATAATTTGTGATTTGATGGCGGCATCTGGTGAGAAGTTCTCAAATTCACAGTGTCTCGACAGCCGCCGTAGTCGAGTGATGAATGCACTCATCGCCTCGTCTTTTCCTTGGCGCGCTTGGTGGAATGCATGACGTTCATAGTCTACATTTCTTTTGTGGAGGAATTTCTTGTTCAATGCTTCATGTACTTTGTCATAGGTTCCAGCATCTGCAGGGTCTTTGATTATCTTGCTTATTTCTCGGCCTGCTAGGTTGCGGAGGGCAATTAATTTTTCTTTGTCTACTGTTACTTTGGATCCCTCAATGTAATCTTCGAAGTCTTCTAGCCACTCTTGCCACTTGAGGCCCATGCTTCCTCCAGTGGTCAAGGTTAAGGGTTCCGGGGCCCGCAGATGCGACCCTCCTGCAATGGTGGGCTTGACTTCATTTCGCGGTGGGGAGGTATCCGGGGTCACCATCGTGGCGTTACGTGCTTCTCACCCCATTCTCTGACCTTGACTGACCTGTCGCTGTTCGTTCACGAGTGCTTTGATCGGATAATTACAGTCTTTTTCAGTCAATGTTCATTTAGCTTTGCTCGTGTTTGTTTGACTTTGTTAAGTTTAGGTGTGCTATGCTTCTTCGTAGCCCAAGCGTGTCTTTTCTCACTGACTTTCACTGTGCCTGACTTTAAAATGGCCGCCTGCAGTCTGCACATGGACGATGTCCCACTAGCTGCCTGACTCCAAGATGGCCGCCGTCACTGAACTCTCATTTCCCACGAGGTTTCACTTGCATTCATTCTATCATCAGGACTCACCGGTAGCCGATTTCAGGAGCGACACACTCCAAACTTCGGATTCCTCTGCAGCTGCCACAGTCAGGTGAGGTAGGGGGGGCTCCCGCTTTGCGTCACCAAGGCCCGCGCTCACTCGGCGACAATGTGCCAAAGCTCACGCATCGGGCGTGAGATTCTGATGCCGGGACCATTCGAGCTCCGTCTTGAGCTCCGCTTTCACCGCGCTCAATAGCGCTTACCAGCGGGTCTTCTGGGGCAGCTTCCCCCGACTTGGGCACTCCTTACCACTTTGGGGTGATCGGCAGAGTCGGAGTGAGCTCCCGACTTCTGTTCCTTTCGGTGCACACCGACTTGCACGCATCGGGCGTGAGGCGCGTTTTGGCGCGATCGAGCGTTTTCTTTCTCCAGGCGCTCGGGCGCTCGTTTCTTCGGTTCCTTTGGGCTCCCTCGGTCGCCTGATTTTAGGGAGAGGGTCACCGGCTGCTGGCCTCTCTTTTTAGGCGGCAGCTCCACTCTGCACCGCAGTGTTCTCCTTTTCTGGACACTGCCTGGGACAGGAAACTCTCTCAGGGTTCTGTGGGCAATGGGCATGCCAATCCCACCCTCATCGCCAGTTGTCGTTTCTTCAGAATAACGACAGACAATTCTGTATATGTTCAAATAGGAGCTTTATTCAATACCTCCTTCTGTGTCCCTGTCCCTACTCTAACTAACTCCATCCTGTCTATACTCCTCCTCTTCCCTTCACCCCAGCTAGCTCCGCCCACCCCAACTACTAGACTGCTGACTACATCACACCACTGAGGCAGAGGAGGATAATGAGAAAGATGTGAAAAAGGGACAGCTTAGAGAGAGGGGAATAGGTGCAAGGGGTGATACTGATACAGGCAAGTAGAAAAAAGAAGCTGAGAAAGACAATGTAGATGTGGGACAATGACAGGTGACACACAGTTTGAAAAGTGAATTAAGAGGAAGGGCAGAAAAGAGAAAGCAAGACGAAAAGAGATACCGATAGGTGAGAAAGAGATGAATGAGAAGGGGAAAAGGTAAGCGAAAGAGGAAAAAGAGTTGGGTAAGGAAACACAGAGGGGAGAGAATGAGACACCCTGGAGAGAGGGAGGCAAGTGAGATGACAGCTGATAGAACAGGTGAAGAAGCAGACAGCTAGGAAATAGGTGCCAAAGAGATGTAATACAGAAAAAGTATAGAAGAAAAATCACAACCAGATCAGGAAATGGATGAGAAAGGAGACCATAAAGAACAGGAGGGAGGGAAGGGAGACAAGAGGGCAGGTGAGACTGAAGTTGGACTAGTAGTACGATAAGATAGGGAAGATGTGATGGACAGCACAGAAAGGTGACAGAGAAGGGTAAAGGCAATAGGAGCCATAGTGATGCCGAGCAGAAGCCTATGAGGCTCCACCGGAATGATTTTTGTATCTGAGGAAGAGAAGTCCCACCTAAGCCAATAAGAAATGTTATTTTCGACTGCAAAATCGTAAAAGTCTCTTAAGATACAAGTTCCATTCCTCCTATACAATATTATCCAAACATAGCTTCTTAAATTCAACTCATTGTTTATAAATCTGTCCCGGCCCAATTGCCTTATAAAGGACACTGGAGTACTCTAGACAAGATAAAATGGTAGACGTAAAAAGTGTGGCCCTGTTTGCAAAGTCCAAGAAATGAAAGACATTTCTAACCAGATTGAACTAAAACCTAAATCTTCTCACAACCACTGAAAACTCAACATACACCACAACTCTTAATGGGAGGGCTGACTTATGTTCCAAAGAACGCAGGCTATATAAATGGAGTTTGAGATGGAATTCCCATTTCTAGTTGGAATATTTGTTTTTTTTCAAGCCTTGAGGGATATTAGTCACTTTCTTCACCAGGTGTATTTTAATTAGGGCCACATCAGAATGATCTTTGCTCCTACTACTTTCTCCAGATGAATAATCAGTTGGTTGTCTTCTGCATAGAACAAACCCCTTACTGTACCTTACAGTTGGGCCACCCACGTTTTCCTTACACTACTGAATTGCATGCAGAATTGGTGTGTTGCATACCAAATTAATTATGTATCAGAGTTTACCTCACATTTTCTGTTGGGGCAGAGATTTTCGCTGCAAAACTCGAAATTTTAATAAGCGATGTAATAGAAATTACTACACATATCAGAATTCAGGCCCATACTCCTGATTACACTTCATTGTAGTGAAAATGGGATAATCTGCTTTTGGAAGGGCCTTAGAAGAGAGCATTATGGATAGTATGTGGCCTTATTCCATTATGTCTTTGTAAGTAAGGGGTGCCCATCCCAGGTCCAAGAGGCCCAGACCCATACAAGATTTTCAGGATAGCCAAAGGCTTTCAATAATCAGTTTATTTATTTATCTAGAGTTTTATATACTGCTAGCTACATATGTTTTAATGTCTGCCTCCCCTGTTGCAAGTGATAACACAAGCTTTGCTACCCCGCTGCTAGTCAGCCATTAAGAATGTAACCTTCCATTCTGTCATGTACCTGTAATCTAAAAGCCCCACTTGTGCATTCATGCCAACAGATCTGATTAAAGCGTGATATTTCTGATTTTTAAAAACAAAATGGCTTTAACTTAGCTTGCTCCTACCTGAAATGGTGCCCATTTCGATACAAGTACATAGGGAAAATAAATCCTTATTACTTTTTGAACAACTCCCGCTTTCTGCTTTCCTAATGTTGGAGGCTCAGGACAGGTGCAAAAGGGGCCAGTCTGCAAACACTCTCAAAACAGCAGCACGTGCAATACAGGCTGAAGGAGTCCACACGTTTACTTTAGGATGGCATTGTATAATCCTGGGCAGTGAACTATGCTCCGTTCACAGAGTCTGCAGAGTTTTTCGCATTCCATGCTTCGAAGAGCTCGCGGAGTTCCAAAAAGCTGTGCTCCGTAGACCGTAGCAGAGTTTTTTCCTTGCTCACACTCACCAATGGTAAGTTGGCGAGCGCAAGCGAGGAAAATCCTATTCTAGACCACTTCTCAATGCGGGCAGTGGCAGACAGGCCCGGACTGGCCGTTGCGGACACCGGGCAATCCCCCGGTCGGCTGCATGGGTGGGGGCCGGTTTTGGGCCCCAGGGGGCCGATTTTGTTACAGGGCCGTTTTTTGCAGCAAAAACGGCCCTGTAACAAAATCGGCCGAAAACCGGCCCTCGCAAAGAGTGCGGTCGCACCCCCAGGGGGAGGGGGGGCCGGCTGAGCACTTTGCCAGGGCCGATTTCGGTCCCCAGTCCGGCCCTGGTGCCAGATGCTTGCTACCGCTTGCATTGAGAACCTTCTGTTTGCGTTGAGGAAGCTGCTGCTCAAGTTGACTTTCTACTGAGTGGCAGAAAGAAGCAGAGCCCTCTTGCACTGCGCGAGATGCTGTGCGTGCTGTATTTACAGTGCGGAACAAACACTTGGCACTAGAAATCAGTGCGAACCCACTCTGCCACTCACGGAACTCGTGTAGTTTGCCAGAGTTTTTTTTTTCTTCGCTGAGTTCCCCGTAGCAGAACTCCGCGAAGTCTGTCCAGGCTTAATATTGTATTTAATTTGCTTACAACATTTTTACAGTGCTCCCTGCCTCAGTATTGGGTGCTGAAGCGCTTGCCTATATGGCCGCACAATGCTGTGCTATTGTGGGGTGTGCGGTTGGAAGATTGTTGTCATTGCTTTTGATTCTATGTAAGGAGTGTTTCCATGTCATTCGCATGATCGCTGTGGTGCAATGGATGAAGAAAGGTGAGAGAGAGGGGCGCAGTTTGTGGTATTAAGCTCGGCAGGCCCGTTTAAGGCATTACCAATACCTGCATCCGGTGCACAGCAGGCTTGGGCTCCCTTTCCTTTGGGCCCCAGAGTCACTGAAGGCTACGCCCCTTCCTAGAGGCGGGCCATGGCAAGACGAAAGCGAAAGAGAGGAGTATGAGAGATAACATGTGAGTGAGAGTGCGAGAGACAGCAAGAAAGAGAGCTGGTACTACTGGAAAATATGACCAATGGGAGCAGCAAAGAAATAGAGCAAGATTTATTTCTCGCCAGTTCTTCTTGTAACGTTTGGCATAGTGTAGTTTAGACTGGACATGCGAGTACTTTGATACATTTTATTGGAGGAATTCCCCAGTGTTCTCTGAATGAGTGTTAGTTAAACTGCAGAAGGGGAATATAGCATTACATCGTTTCCAACAGCTTTTCCCACCCAGTGGTTTCCCCAGGGCAGGGGAAGGGCGTGAGACTAAAAATGAGTCAGTTCCCAAAATAGCATTCTTGTTACTTACATACTTTGCCAAAGATAATACTTTTAGCCCCAGATAAAGTTCCCAGTTGCACCAGTGCTCAATTTGCAAAAGGCCGAGCCTCGTCAAGAGGGCACTGCAGCTTGCTCTACTCACTACCCCAATACCTGCCACCAGTGACTGAATCAACACAACTACTAATCAACACAACCCACAAGTATGACATTTCAGACTATTCCAGACCTCAAAGCTACAATAATGGCTTGGGAAGCAGATATTAGTCATTTTTAATGTTCATTGAAATAATAAAAAACTATTGTTGTGTTAATCTCTAAGTTAGATAAACAGTGCAGACTGTCATAAGTGCTGGTGTTGACAATTAAGTTCTGGTGCCGAGTACTGGAAACCACCAGCTCAAATTAAGCACCGACTTGCACCTAATCAAACTTCTCCCGTATTCAGAAATCCATCTTCCCCTTTATGCCTAGCGATGACCTTGTATTGTATTGTAGTGTGTATATAGTAGTTCATACTGCAAAATCATTATGATGGACGGCTAGCATGCTACATCAGGGTAGTACATGGATGGAAGTTTTGTACTTGTTGTTATGCTATGTGGGAAGCAATTTTGTGTATTGCGTGAGTTACCAGGGAGGTGCTCTTACCTACCCTTTGGGCCAGCACCCAGCAGGGTGATGGAGGAGGCGCCAGAGATAGGTGCTTATAGGAGGGAAGGAAAGCGAAAGTGAAAGTTGAAAGAGGTATAGATCCACCTGGATGGCCTGTGCTATGGGTAATCTAGTTTGATGGCAGGGGCACTAAAACATATAGACACCAACAAAGCAACTGCCTAGCAGAGGGTCTGTGAGGTTCTACTGTGTGCATGAACACCTAAAATGGGGGTAATCAGGGAAGGTCCATTAATGCATGTGGCAAAAGGTGCAAGGCAGAGATGCTGTAAAATTAGTAAAATAATGCCAAATGGGAAGGAATAATTGTTGGTGACAAGTGTAATAGTGTGCATCTTTCCAAAGGCTGGAGGATACTGGCTACAGCTGTATAAATACGCCTCATGTGCGAGGACTGAAGCAGAAGAGCATCAAAGTTCACAACCTGAGCAGAAATAACACAATTTTTAAAGGTTCAGATTTCACCTACTCCTATTAGGCAGAAGGATGTCAAAATTTCGAGCAAGGGTTTCTTCTGTACTCCGAGCCCAATTCTTCCCCAACACAGTCCTTACCTGTGAGATTTCATCTCTGTCCTTCAGAACCTGTTCCCTAGCTGATCTGAAAATCCTCCCAATATGGCTGCCATTACCCAGCAGTCAGTAGAAAAGGGAGGATCATCAAAACCGCTTCCTGTCTCTTTTACAAGCTAACTACAAAAACAAATGTCCATAATATAATCAATCCCCCCTCTCGGGTGGGAATACACAACTGTATCAAGGAAGACTTGGGCTCAGATCAATGGAGACTACCGGTAAGTTACTGGGACATTACCTCCTTGCCATCCTCCCAAATCCAGTCCTTACCTGCGAGATAATACCCAAGCAATTCAAGATTGATTATGTGGCAAACAGACACAGCAAAACTTAATGGATGCGTAATTCAATATTTAATACAGGATAGAAACCTAACGAATTTCTAAATATTTATTACAAGCCTGACACAGCAGACAATACACAATCCCCAAAAGAATAGAAAAACCCTCCCCCAACTGAACTCGGTAACGGGAAAGGAAAGTATGTGGAGATTGCTATGTGGCAGCACAGCAGATGTCCCTCAAAGATGATCCCCAACATCAAACCCCTAGTGGACCTGACAAACCAATAGTGGACCTAATCTCTACCACTGAAGGGAGAAGAACTTGAGCCAAGTCGTGACACACAATGATAGTGGATTTAATCATCAATCTAGAAAGGGTCGATGTTGAGGGACGAGAGCCCTTATTTGGCAAACCATGTGTCACAAATAATGTATCAACTTTGCGTAATGCAGCCAATCTATGCAAATAAATAGACAATTCCCTATGTAAATCTAAAGTATGAAGCTTTTATTCCTCAGCCGAGGAGGGCGGAGGCAAAAAATTGGGAGGTCAAAATCGTGAAAACAGTGGAAAGCAGACATAACTTTTGGCAAAAATATGGACAGGAACGGAGAACCAGTCTGCCTGGAAGACAACAAATGAAAGGGGAGAATAAAAGCAAGGCCCCCAGTTCTCTCTCTTGACGTCCTGAACAAATGTAACTAAAAGAAAAACACTTTTACTGTCAAAAGCTTGAGATCAACTGAATCGAGGGTTTCCAAAGGAGGCTGAGTTAAACTGGAAGAACCAAGGGAAGATACCATGGTGAAACTGGGGAATGCACAGAAGATCACTGAAGAAACAAACTATGTAATAGCCGTAAAGCTAAAGCGGCAACCCCAGCTACAATGTCTCATTTAAAAGCTTCAATAGTAGCCCATTGAGCACTGATGGTGGAGGCTGCAAAACCTAAGTTAAACCCATCCTTTAAAAAGTCCAAGATCTTAATCGGATCTCAAAGCTTAGCTTGTAAGCCCTTCGAAAGACACTATTATTCAAAATTATGCCAATGGCAATTGTAAGATTTCTCAGTGGATGGGCGCCATGATTGCTGAATAACATCTGCTACCTCTGAAGAGCAACCTTTACCTAGTAAGAGCTTGTTTTCACTCACAAAATCCCAGATTCAACTACTTGAGAGTTTCCTGAGACAATCGTGTCTAACTTAAGGGGATGACTGTAAAGGAAATACTCATGGCGGTGCTGTTGATATCAATACTGGAAACCATGGCCTTCATGACCACCATAGCACCACTAGAAGGACCTCTGCCTGATCTTCCCAAATCTTCTGCAAAACTCAAGGAATCAGAGGGATAGGAGAGAATCAGCTAAGAAGGGCTTGAGGCCATTTCAAGGAGAACGCATCTATTGTCAATGCCACCGTGGCCGGGTTCAGAGAGCAAAAGTGGCCAAGAAGAGAATTCTCCTTGGTCACAAATAGGTCCAACCACGGAAGACCTAACCAGTGACGAATATAGTGAAAGATTGCGTGAGAAAGACAAAGGGAAACCGAAGATGGAAAATGTCTGCTCAGGTGGTTGGAGGGCCATTCTCTGCTTTCAGAAAATACAGATTGGACTCCGCGTAAGCACATATCTTCCTGGAGAAAAGATAAAAGAAAAGGATAATTGTCCCCTGACGATTTATATGGGATAGAGCCTCCTGTTTGTCCGACTGAATCCAAACCGTCTGCTGCCTGATCTGAGGGAGAAAAAACACACAGCTGCCCTGACAGCTGCTAATTGGGCGGAATATTGAGATTTCTGATGTGTCCACCTCTCCTGGGCTGTGGAGGACCCCAGAATTTCCCCCTAACCCACATTGCTGGCTTCAGTTGAAATGACCACTGGAGAGGACTGTCTCAACAGGTGTCCCCTGTAAAGATTCTGTAGACGAAGCCACCACTGAAGATAAAATTCTGTGGCGTAACTGGAATCTGTGATTCATAGTTCTGAGAAACAGTATCCCAGTGGGCCAAGACATAATGGATGAACAGATGAAGGCTGCTTCATAAAACTATGGCCAGGGTTAATGACATCTCTCACTGAAACCACAACTATAAACTTGCCGGGGTTAATGACAATGCAGCAGTTCGTTTAGATGAAGAAACAATTTTTCGATTCTCTGTGGAAAAGAAAGACTTTCCCTATGGCCATACAAAATCGGGCTCGGATGAACTGAAGAGTCTGAGTCGGGATGAATTTTGACTTCTCAAAATTGATCAGAAAACTATAGTTTTGAGGAAAAGTGCACACCTCCTTAACATCGCTCTCCACCTTAGAAAAAGAAGGAGAACAGATTAAGCAGTCACCAAGGTAGGGAAACACCTGACTACCTTAAGAATGTAAAACACCCACCAATGTACCCAAGAGCTTTGTATAAACCCTTGGGGCTGAAGTTAACCCAGATGGAAGGACCTGAAACTGGTAAAGTTGTTAGCCCACTGCAAATCACAGAAACTGTTCATGTGGTGAAAAAATGGGAAGATGGAGGTAAGCATCTTTCATGTCGAAGGATGCCAGGTAATCCCCTAGTAAGAGGAATGGAAATATACCCTCCAGTGTGGTTATTGTAAATACACAATGATCTAGGAAGCTGTTAGAGCTTTGATGTCAAGCACAAGGCAAAATTCGCCTGAAGGCTTCTGTACCAAAAAGAGTTTTGAGTAATACCCCTTGCCCAGTTGGATGAGTGGAACTGGGCAAATGGCATTTTTCACAAGAAGGCTGTGGAGTCCCTCAAAAAGAGCAAGATTACTCTGTCCATTCCTTGGAAGTGGGGTAGGCTGAAAATGTTCTAAAGGCAGGTCTGTGAACTCCAAGTGATATCCTTCTACTACCAGACTCCATGCCCATCAATCCAAAATTGTGTGAGTCGACATGTGTTTGAAATAAGGCATTTGACCCCCCCTCAGCCACCCCCCACCCCACTGGTTGATGTTCATAGCGCAAATATTTTAAAACACAAATTTCATGACTCCTTATCGATTTCAACACAAAAACCTGAATGTGCACATTGGGAAAACTACACTAAGTGATACAACAATAGAGACAAGTGAAGTAACAGCACCATAAAAGCTTGCTTAAATGAGTTAGTAAAGGAGAAAATACATTGCTAAATAGGTATAATGCTTATTAATAGATTTGCATAGCAAGATTACTTATGAAATTACGGTTTATTATTCATGTACGGTTGAAAATAAATTAATCTTAAAATTGAGGCCTAGCCATTCTTTTGCCTTTCAGTGCAAATACATTGAAATTGGACTGTGGTGCTATGTGATAAAGTTAGCTAGGAAGTGGAAACTTGCAGAGGTGATAGTAGAGACCTTGATCAGAAATTATTTTGATAAAATGGTATTTAAGAATAGCTTTCATGTATGGATGTTGAAACAGTTTTGGCAGTAGACCATTGCTAACGCTAATCAGTTTCGCATAATAATACATTGGTTAAACATTTATTCTTCTTCTTTTATTATGAAATAATGATTTGATGCATTATAATTGATTCCAATTAAGTTTAATTCATGTAGAAGCTGATGTTTGCATTGTCAGCGTTAAACGTGCTCTTTCTTGAGCTGCATTTTTCCATAGCAATCATAATAATTGATTGCCATTTTTGCAAATATTGCTTTATTTGTTCTGTGCATGTTTCAGTATACAAACAAAGAACATTCTTTCGAAGTTCATGGTGGAATGGCTCAGTGGGAAAATCAACTCTCATGCAATGCCATAGTTTGTTACATTGTATATTATATATATATATATATATATATATATATATATATATATATATATATATATATATATATATATACATACATATATATATATGTGTGTTTGTGTGTGTATATATATATGTGTGTATATATATATGTGTGTGTATATATATATGTGTATATATATATATATGTGTGTGTATATATATATGTGTGTTTATATATATGTGTGTATATATATGTGTACATATATGTGTATATATATGTATATATATATATATATATATGTGTATATATGTATATGTGTGTATATATATTTGTGTGTGTATATATATATGTGTATATATATGTGTATATATATATGTGTATATATATGTGTGTGTGTGTATATATATATATATATATCCTGTGCACCGTCTGTCTCCCAGCTAGCACGCTCGCGCAGACCCAGCAAGCAGACTCCGGACACGGACCTCGAGGTATAAACAGCTTTTATTCACGCAGAAAGAGTCACCAACGTTTCGGCTCTAACGGAGCCTTGATCACATGTGTGTATATATATATATGTGTGTATATATATATGTGTGTGTATATATATGTGTATATATATATATAAATGTGTATATATATGTGTATATATATATAAATGTGTATATATATATATATGTGTGTGTATATATATATATATATGTGTGTGTATATATATGTGTATATATATATATATAAATGTGTATATATATATATATGTGTATATATATATATATATATATTACCTACTGGCGGTCGCCAGTAGGTATATATAGTTAGGATTTTTTCTCTATGGGATTTTTGAAAATTCTATGTCTAATAACTTTGGCGTTTGTGGACGGAATTGGCTGAAATTTTCAGGAAAATGGCACATTTTGTTTCTGAGCAGCCGTTGAAAATTTGGGGGGGGTTCGTCAAGGGGGGGCCGAGAAAAAAGGGGGGGTCCCAAAACGTGTTTTTAACATTGAGTTTTCCATAGGGCGGTTGGCCTCACTTTTAGCCCGAACGGCTGAATGGATTTGCACGAAACTTGGCAAAATTGTAGGGACTGGTAGCCCGATGTGCCTTTGCTAGGTCTCAATATATGTGCTCCAGTGGATTTTGAGAAATTAACGTTCAAAAAAAGATATATATCTGTAACAGCGGACCGGGCAGCGCTCCGGTTCACGGACTTTTCGCGGTACGGAGCTTTGTGAAGCGAAGCTGATTGGTTCTCCGGCGTCTGTGAACATTCCAAACAGTCCGTAGCGGCCGCCATCTTGTCTCTCGGTAGGATCGAGAGACAAGAGGAGGCCAAAGCGAAGGGGCAAATGACCATAAGGGGGCATAGTAGATCCTCGCTGACCCCCTAGGTTTGATGTGGAGGTTTTAAAAGGGTCCCGCGGGGCAAAAAAAAAAAATAATAATAATAATCGAACGGCTGAATGGATTTGCACGAAACTTGGTAAAATATTAGGGACTGGTAGCCCGATGTGCCTTTGCTAGGTCTCAATATATGTGCTCCAGTGGATTTTGAGAAATTAACGTTCAAAAAAAGATATATATCTGCAACAGCGCTCCGCTTCGCGTAACGGAGGTTTGCGAAGCTGATTGGTTCTCCGGCGTCTGTAAACATTGCAAACAGTCCGTAGCGGCCGCCATCTTGTCTCTCGGTAGGATCGAGAGACAAGAGGAGGCCAAAGCGAAGGGGCAAATGACCATAAGGGGGCATAGTAGATCCTCCTTGACCTCTTAGGTTTGATGTGGAGGTTTTAAAAGGGCCCCGCGGGGCAAAAAAAAAAAAAATAATAATAATCGAACGGCTGAATGGATTTGCACGAAACTTGGCAAAATTGTAGGGACTGGTAGCTCGATGTGCCTTTGCTAGGTCTCAATATATGTGCTTCAGTGGATTTTGAGAAATTAACGTTCAAAAACAAGATATATATCTGTAACAGCGCTCCGCTTCGCGGAGATAAAATTATATCTGTATTACCTAGCTGTTGCTAACACCAGTTAGCGACGGCTAATAGGAGATAGCGACCATCTTGGGCCCCACTTTGCATGTGAGTGATATTTATCACTAATGACATGCAAAGTGGGCATGCCAAGATGTTAGCGACTGGAAACAGTCGCTAACATCGCTATCTCCTATTATCAACTTTTGGAAATATTCGCGATAAGCGCGAATATCTCCAAAAGCTAGCACCTGCCCTGAGCAGTTCTTAGCCATGTTATCCAATGGGAGGTGGATAACATGGCTAAGAGCATTAGCTCGGTAATGCATGAATATCGCGGAGTTTTCAGCGATATTAATGCATTGCGGTCGTTTTTTATCGTATTTGCGATAAACCTTGATAATAGCAAGGTTTATCTGCGATAATTTCTGACGATGCTTAGCGGTAAAAAAATCGTTGCTAAGCATCGTTAGGGATAAATATCGCTTAACTTTGGTAATATGCCCCAACGTCTGTTAACGTTCGATTCGAAGGAAATCAGGAAGTGTTGAAAAACATTGTCTGCGCCATCTTGTCTTTTTTCAAATGCCACACTTTTGTCGTGCACGGCAGTCATTTTAGATGCCTTGACCAGACCCACTCTGTGCACGCTGTCGATCCTTAGCATGGCTCACCACCCTCGCAAGCATCTCCCCCAGGCAGTGGTCACCCCCGCTCTCTGTCTTATGCATGGGTAATAAACCTCCCCCCATCTGCGCTGCTCTTCCCTGAGAATCACACCCTGTGCCCGCCCGACACCTCCCTTTCGCCCTATTCACTACCGCACCCTCTGACACTCCTTTTCCTCTGTGTCCGATTGTCCAGGCCGGTCCTAGGGTATCAGCTAGCCCTGCAGATGTAGTTTATGGCCCCAGCTGTAAAGAATCACCCCTCTTCAAAGGAGTTATAGTAGATCAAGGCCCACACTCGATGAGATCTGTCACAGCAGACGCGTTCCTATTATCTGAAAACCATCCTGTATTGTGATTGGGGAGGGGACCGAGCCTGAAGCGGAAGATTCCAGGGATGACTCTTTGTACATCAAAGTTTTTACAATTATGTGTCACATTAAAAATATATAGCACTCCGACAAAGTAGTAAGATTATAAAACTTTAATAACTTATAAATATATACAAGAAAACAAAAACAGTAATAACATATAAACATTTTTAGGGAAAAACAACGAAGTAGCGGTCGGCTGTGCGAATAGTCCCAACGCAGCACAACGTCCAGATTTCTGGCGTGGGGCGTCGCGGGGGGTGGGTCATCAGTAGCAAACTGTTGTGCGAATAGTTCCAAGGCAGCAGAACGATGGCACCAAGGTGATGTCCAGTAAGTTGCCGCACTGGTTTTGGTATCCTACAATGCTGCTCTGAATAACTGCGTGGGGCGCCCCGGGGGAGGCGGCGTGAACGGGCCTCTCCAGGTGGAGTCTCATCTGTTGTAGTGGGGCGCCCCTTTACCGTTTCAGTTGCCATTCCGTCCGTTTTTGGTCCACTGTGTCAAAAGCCGCAATTCAGCTGAGTTGCGCCCACTCTTGCGGTGCAGCGATAGGCGGCTGTCACAGGACTCTCAAAATGGCGGCAGGCTGTTTCCTTTTTGGGCCTGGTCCACTGAAATGGCCCTGGGACACCTTGGAAATCGGACGCTTGTCTGCTAGGTCTTGGACCCCATTCTCGAAAGCGTCCCCTCCGCCTTGAGGATTCATCAAAAGTTTTGGGGGCCCCCGACTTCTGTAGGCTTCTGGTGGGGAGCGGCTGCCATGATTGCTCGCGGAATGACCACGACGGAGCTACGAGATGGTGGTGCTCTCATGCTGACGCCAGCTTCAGTCTGAAACATCCAGAAACAAGGTGGGGCTTTCATCGTTTGGGGGAAAAAAAAGTTTTCATCCAATGAAAAGTGTTGTTTTTAGGTCATATAATCAAGCCTTCCATCATTAGGAAACCAAAAGTAAAATGAACCAATGAAAAGTTTTATAAACAAGTCACATGACCTGTTATGCGGCATAGGGTATAAAATGAGGAGAAAATACGTTGGCACGTGAGGCGGCGTCAGTAGCGGACCGATGTGCGAATAGGCCGAAGGCAACACAACGCGCCAAGATCCGGATGGCACCAAGGTGGTGTCCAGCAAGTTGCAGCACTGGTGTGGCCATCCTACAATGCTGAAAGTCGGCGTGGGGCGCCCCGTTGGCCTGTGAGTTTGCGTCAGTAGCGGACCGATGTGCGAATAGGCCGAAGGCAGCACAACGCGCCAAGATCCGGATGGCACCGAGGTGGTGTCTAGTAAGTTGCCGCACTGGTGTGGCCATACTACAATGTTGAAAGTCGGCGTGGGGCGCCCCGTTGGCCTGTGAGATGGCGTCAGTAGCGGACCGATGTGCGAATGGGGCCAAAGGCAGCGCAACAATATTTTCGGAATAGAAGACACCACAAGGCGCTGAGATGCCAAGATCCGGATGGCACCGAGGTGGTGTCTAGCAAGTTGTGGCACTGGTGTGGCCATCCTACAATGGTAAAAGTCGGCGTGGGGCGCCCTGTTGGCCTGTGAGATGGTGTCAGTAGCGGACTGATGTGCGAATGGGGCCAATGGCAGCGCAACAATATTTTCTGACTGACACCACAAGGCGCTGAGATGCCAAGATCCGGATGGCACCGAGGTGATGTCTAGGAAGTTGCTGTACTGGTGTGGCCATCCTACAATGGTAAAAGTCGGCGTGGGGCGCCCTGTTGGCCTGTGAGATGGTGTCAGTTGCGGACCGATGTGCGAATGGGGCCAAAGGCAGCGCAACAATATTTTCTGTATGGAAGATACCACTAGGCGTTGAGATGCCAAGATCCGGATGGCACCGAGGTGATGTCTAGCAAGTTGCTGTACTGGTGTGGTCATCCTACAATGCTGAAACTCGGCGTGGGGCGCCCCATTAGCCTGTGAGATGGCGTCAGTAGCGGACCGATGTGTGAATAGGCCGGAACCAGCACAAGGCGCCAAGATCCGGATGTCACCGTGGTGGTTTCATAGTTGAGAGGCACTTCATCTGCAGTGGGGCGCCGAGATCCGGATGGCACCGAGGTGATGTCTAGCAAGTTGCTGTACTGGTGTGGTCATCCTACAATGCTGAAACTCGGCGTGGGGCGCCCCATTAGTCTGTGAGATGGCGTCAGTAGCGGACCGATGTGCGAATAGGCCGAAGGCAGCACAACGCGCCAAGATCCGGATGTCACCGTGGTGGTTTCATAGTTGAGAGGCACTTCATCTGCAGTGGGGCGCCGAGATCCGGATAGCACCGAGGTGATGTCTAGCAAGTTGCTGTACTGGTGTGGTCATCCTACAATGCTGAAACTCGGCGTGGGGCGCCCCATTAGCCTGTGAGATGGCGTCAGTAGCGGACCGATGTGCGAATAGGCCGAAGGCAGCACAACGCGCCAAGATCCGGATGTCACCGTGGTGGTTTCATAGTTGAGAGGCACTTCATCTGCAGTGGGGCGCCGAGATCCGGATGGCACCGAGGTGTTGTCTAGTAAGGTGCACTGGTGTGGTCATCCTACAATGCTGAAACTCGGCGTGGGGCGCCCCATTAGCCTGTGAGATGGCGTCAGTAGCGGACCGATGTGCGAATGGGGCCAAAGGCAGCGCAACAATTTTTTGGGAATAGAAGAGACCACAAGGCGCTGAGATTCGGTTAGCACCGAGGTGGTGTCTAGCAAGCTATGCAGCTGAGTTGCGTGCGCACTTGCGGCGAATAGGTCGAAGGCAGCATAACAATGTTTTCTGAATAGAAGACACCACAAGGTGTTGAGATTCGGTTACCACCGAGGTGATGTCTAGCAAGTTGCCGCACTGGTGTGGCCATCCTACAATACTGCTCCGAATAACGGCGTGGGGTGCCCGAAGGGGGGGGGGGGAGGCGGCGTGAACGGGCCTTCCTAGGTGGAGGCTCGTCTGCTGTAGTGGGGCGCCCCTTTACCGTTTCAGTTGCCATTCAGCTGAGTTTCGGCTGCTCTTGATGCTACAGCGACAGGCGGCTGCAACAGGACTCTCAAAATGGCGGCCTGTTCTTTGGATTTGGGCCTGGTCCACTAAAATGGCCCTGGGACACCTTAGAACTCGGACGCTCGATTTTTTTTTCCTTTCCTGTACATGCAAAAAAAGGTAAATGCCCGGTACGTTACACGCT
This sequence comes from Lissotriton helveticus, assembly GCF_964261635.1. Taxonomy (NCBI): domain Eukaryota; kingdom Metazoa; phylum Chordata; class Amphibia; order Caudata; family Salamandridae; genus Lissotriton; species Lissotriton helveticus. Next base: position 986,911,273 of record NC_136061.1, on the reverse strand, counting down.
TCATCTGCCACGATGAACTCTCCAGAGGAACCGAAAAAAAATATAGTTATGGTAACTATACCATGCATCGTCATATGGAGAGGTGGCACCAATTAATTATAGTGCTGCATAAAAGAGAGATTTGGAGGAGAACCCCTGACCTGCTAGTACATTCATCAAAGAAGTGGCACTGACAGCATCAGAGGCAAGGGAAACGGTCCCAAATATTTAGAAGAACTTTGGAAAGATTAAAATGACATGTTTAGATTGTGGCAAATTAATTTCATGTGGACAGATGAGTGTTACTCTAATAAATACAGCATATGAACATCATCATAGTCGATGGTTGGTAGAGACATTTTGACTATATCCTGGACCTGCCCGTCCTCGCCCAAAATGGCGCCGGAATAAATGGGACTCGTAACTCCTTGTTGTGTACTGGTTGCAGAACCTTGAAATCACGAGATACGTATGCAGTTTTGAAGCACATGGCGGGCGGGGACGAGAATTGATTGAATATTTCGACATCCCTATTGATATTAAGTTCTGATGTGTTATTGATTACTGTACTATTGAAAGTTCGAATTAACGTCACCCATGGTACTTGCCCGCAAATGTATATCTAGATAATTTTATTGTAACTGGCCCTGTCGTATTTTAATTATAAAATGTACGTCCACCGATTCCGTAACTGTTAGACACCGTAGTTCTTGCAACCTAATGGCCCGCCCGTTACGTTCCTCTACAGTGTAAATGTCTACTCATCATATACGATTACAGTTTGCTCCGTGGCCGGCCCACGTGGTTATAGGCTCGTATTTGTATAATGAAATTTTCACAATAAAGGTTTTTAAAAGAAAACATGGTAGTAGTATATACATTGGTAAAGTTTTTAATAATAGTCACTGTTTTAGAATCATTAAAAGGCAAGTGAAATAAAGCAGACCAATTACATGAAGGGTAAAAGGTATAATACGAAGGAACGCAGTAAAGATAAATGGTCAAGGGCTGTTGTGTTTTCTATTCCTGCAACATAAAGTGATCGATAAGAATCTCATATTCAGGCGTATCGGCGACTAAGACAGCAGGTCGACCCTCTTTTGCTCAACGGCTCCGTCATGGGACGAAGAAACGCTCTTTTTCTCGAAAAAAGAATATATTTTACTTGCAGGACAGTTGTAAATTTTCCGGGAAAGTACATTAGCCTGGAACATTATAACATATATTTAAGAAAAAATAATGTTCGGAAGTAATAAAAAGCGTAATTTTTAGGTCATATGACCAAGCCTTTCATCATTAGAATAAGAAAAGTAAAATGAACCAATGAAAAGTTTTATTAACAAGTCACATGACTTGTTATGCTTACGTTACGCGCTGCGCGCCCCGGATGACTTCCGGATGCGCTAACGCGGCGCGTCATATGACGCATTACGCGACAACGCAGGTCCAGAATATAGTCAAAATGTCTCCACCAACCAGCGGTCGGAACACAACCCCTTTCAGCAGGCTAAATAGTTCTGTTAAATGACAACAGAAGGGACAGGCAACAAGAACCATTAGTCAAAGAGGGGAGGGCTAGTTCTTCTCTACCGGGTTACATTGGGGCGCTACCGGAACTGATCGAATTGGTAGTCTACAGTGTTTCTGGATGTTTCAGACTGAAGCTGGGGTTAGCATGAGAGCAGCACCATTTCGTAGCTCCGTCGTGGCCATTCCGCAACCAATCATGGCAGCCGCTCTTTATCGTTATTTTGGGCGGGGTGGGTGGCGGAGCCGAGGTGTTTTGCAGCCATCATTGTGTGGAGTTCAGTTCATTTCACTAGTTTTGTATTTGTCATGAGGGGTTGTTCCTAATGTTTCTATTTTAGCGAGGTCAAAAAGAGATCCCATTAGTGGCCTACTGATTTTGCTCGATTCCTTTTCTTTTTTTTTTTTACACGATTTTTCGTTATCTGCAAAGACTAAACAGAGTATTGCGACTCTGTGTTTGTTTGTAAATAGAGAATGAACCAAAGAGAACCAATTCTAAAACAGTAAATACTTGGATAACAATCAATCAAATGGAGAGAGAAGCAGGCACGACGTATTACAACGGGGGCAAAGGCCTGCGTTAACTACCCTTCACTATGTGCAAAGAGAGAGTACTCCTAATAGAAATGAGGGGGGGGGGCACCATTCAAAGCAGATCAGTGTGCATAAACACGAAAATGTTTTCACTTACCACGTACTTGACATTCGACAGCTTATGATATTTGCTATTAAAAAACCATTGAAATTCACTGAAAAAATCATAGGTTATAGACCATATATAGTTAGGAATTAGCATTTACAAAACCTTGAAAATTCACTGAAAAAACCATAGGTTATAGACCATATATAGTTAGGAATTAGCATTTAAAAAACCTTATTTTACTCACACAAAACCATTGAAATTCCATATATAGTTAGTTGCACTAACTATATATCGCGCACCCGCAATCCACTGCTGATGATGTCACATATTACATCATTCATGACATGGTCAGTGACATCACTGATGACATCACTGATGACATCTCAAATGACATCACTGATGACATCACTGATGACATCTCATTTGACATCAATGACCACATCACTGATGATATCATTCATGTGACAATACAATGCATCTCATCACATTTTAATATAACCTCTGTTTCACCCAGTGTTAAATACAGAGTATAATTTTTGAAACCATTGACACACCAATACTAGTTACTACATACGCACTCACTGATTCCTACGTCTACACACACATTCACTCATTCACCCATACAATCATTCATACATACAATCACTCATCTTTACAACACTATCATATGCACTCATACACCTATACAGACACTCACACTCTGCCACTCATCCATGGAGTTACTCACACACCTAGTCAGTCCTGTAAAGAATCAATCACACTTCCATTTTCTTGTCTATACAGTTAAACATAGAGCACCTTACATTTTCAAACATATACTAACACATACTTACCTTGTTATACAATCATTGATATAAGTACACATTGATCTGCACAGAGTCACACACCTCCCAGCCAGCCACACACACACTCAGTCTCCCATACAAATACTTGGACAATCAATCAGTAACCCATATAGTTAATCATATAGCTACTGATCAACACATGCAGCAGTTTACAGAACAACAGACATAATGATGCACAAATTAAGACACTTTAGTCACTAACCCATGCACTCAGTGAGACACATTTAATCAATCACTCATACATTCAGTCATGCACCTACTAAATCCTTTGTCCAGACACTTATACTTCCACTCATTCTTCAATATGTAAGACACATTTTAACTTTACAGAAACATACAGTCACTGGATGTTGTCATCAGTGATGTCATCAGTGATGTCATTTGAGATGTCATCAGTGATGTCATCAGTGATGTCACTGACCATGTCATGAATGATGTAATATGTGACATCATCAGCAGTGGATTGCGGGTGCGCGATATATAGTTAGTGCAACTAACTATATATGGAATTTCAATGGTTTTGTGTGAGTAAAATAAGGTTTTTTAAATGCTAATTCCTAACTATATATGGTCTATAACCTATGGTTTTTTCAGTGAATATATATATATATGTGTGTGTATATTTATGTATGTATATATATAAATATATGAGGTATGTAAAGCTCCAGATGTCCGCAAGCGCTGCAGTCGACCGCACAAACGAACAGGAACCAGCGAGACCCAAGTTCAGGTGCAAAGTTATTTTATTATTTTCAAACCCAGCACCAGTCCGCCACGACGCGTTTCGGCTAAAGATAGCCTTGTTCACATGACATCGTCACGAGGGCTGGACACCCATTTAAAGTGCATAGTCTCCATCACATGTTATAGAAATGGAAAAGTTACTATAGTATCATAACGTAACTCCCACACAGTTGAAATATATATGTATATGTAGGTACAGGTTTAATTTAGTTTACTTATATTTTGTTGGGCTGAGAACAGGATTTAGCAAATGTGCCGTTCCCAAGATAGGTGCAAACCTATGCCTGTTTTGGAAACAGTGCATATAATGAAACGGGAACTGGCCGTTCGAAGCCACCTATATGCTTTTCATCGGAGGCAGATGACCCTTTCAAGGTTTAGGCAGCGATCTCCCCGCTTCTTACAAGTGGGCACAGTATGTGACCACATTCCTCTTGGGGGGGGGGGGTGCTTGGGGATCTTTGGCAGAGCGCATGCCTCCCTCCCAAGGGGTACCCTTCTATGCACAGTCAGTGTGCCTCTCTTCAGGTTTCTTCCTTCTGCTTCTGAATCTGTAATACAGCTGGGAGCAAGGGCTTCATCATTTGCATAGTGCCACTTCCCCATGCAAATGATGGAAGGCCCCTTTCTTATCACAGGTAGGTTGAAATAAACAATGGTCTGGGGAGGCCTGAAGGGTCCTCTGGTAGCATGGGCTACAGTTAGATTAAGAAAAGATTGAATCAACCGTTTAGTTTAACCAGAGTCCAGGGAGGACTGGGTTATTTGAATGTATGGACACAAGGTTTTTTTTCTGACAAAACATGTATTATTTGCATAAATGGAATATCATCAAAGTATTATTTCTAGTGCTCACATAGAATGTGGGAGTGTGTGAAGTAAAAGTGTATAGGTGACATATTAAAATTTACATCGCATTGGACAACAATAGTAATTCTCAAAACTCCACAATTAAATGAAAGTGATAAATGGAGTTTTTGTTGAAGAGGTCGACTGCGTTTCGATCTCAGGCTAGTGAAATCACCATCAGGACGTGAGCATGTGAGCGATTAGAATGATGTACACTGTCCGTGGCTTGATAGGTTCAAATCATTCATTCATCAGGGGAACTTGGTGGTAGTTATTAATGATTTATATTGCCCACGTGGGGTACCATCTGTGGAATGAATTCGAATTCCACAGATGGTACCGGATCGCTCCGGTCCACCCCGCAGACTTGCCTGCCTGACCCCAAATTAAGGTGTTCCCAAGCCCCGACGTACGGATTATTGCCCGAAGTCTTCCCGTCCTCGTCCTCCGCCCCACGTGAGCAATATAAATCATTAATAACTACGACCAAGTTTCCCTGATGAATGAATGATCTGAACCTATCAAGCCACGGACAGTGTTCATCATTTGAGAATTACTATTGTTGTCCAATGCGATGTAAATTTTAATATGTCACATATACACCTTCACTTCACGCACTCCCACGTTCTATGTGACCATTGTTTATTTCAACTTACCTTACGTTACCCCAGGTCTCGGTGCTGGGGTCCCCTTGTTCTTTAAATATACCCTTTCTTATCACAGCAGCGCACCTTTTGCACCGGCGTGATCTGTACTACACACAAACATCTACAGCCTTTTCTGTAATACCAAAGTTCCCCAGGGGTGCAACAGGGCAGCCACAAACACCCCTCGCATCCTCAGGACACTTGGTATAATATGGCTGCAGGAAGGAATGACATAAAATAGCTGGTCTCATAAACAATGTTGTTGGTTTTTGTTGTGGTACAAAAGGGGGTGATGATGGACGGAGCATCTGAATCAATCAAACACTCACACCCAGTCAAAAGATCTGGGTTTAATCCATCATCGTTCTTTAGCCCACTCTGCCACCCCATTTCAGACATGGCTATATGCAAATCAGTCTGACCCTGTGCCTCATGAGAACAGTCCAGCCCGAACTGCCAAGCCGTGTCTTCCCTGGACCGGAAACAAGCTTCCGAGTACCGGTTTCTGGCATTCCAGCCATCTTCAGCCCGGCTTGCTTGAATCCAGTGGCAAAGTGAGCAAGGGACTCACGTCTGAGCATACCCTGTCACACTTATGGCGGCCAAAAGCGGTACAAAAGGGGGTGGTGATGGACGGAGCATCTGAATCAATCAAACACTCACACCCAGTCAAAAGATCTGGGTTTAATCCATCACCGTTCTTTAGCCCACTCTGCCACCCCAGTTCAGACATGGCTATGTGCAAATCAGTCTGACCCTGTGCCTCATGGGAACAGTCCAGCCCGAACTACCAAGCCATGTCTTCCCTGGACCGGAAACAAGCTTCCGAGGACCGGTTTCTGGCATTGGTTGTTGTTGTAGCAGCTCATTGGAAGGAAATCACTCCACCGCAGAGACTGACGGGTGAAAGAGTGTGTGGGTCACAAAGGCAACAGCAACGTTAACCCATGATGTGAGAAATGACAGGGATATATTCTGCGCTGCGTGAAAACCCATTACAGACGTGGAGAGAAATCCCGGTCATGCTCTTTGACATTACAAATGCTGATCACTCTTAGCATGACGTGATCGATTTGTGGCCTATGTGAAAGGAGATGATATTACATCGCAGCTATAAGCGGGTAAGACTGAGTACTGTATCTTTTGTATGCGAGTCTGGATATTTTTTCACTGTTTTTCATCTCAATATCAGCAGGGGTGGCTCTAGGCTCATGGCGGCCCATTGGCAGGGAGCATAGGTAGGGGGCCTCGGAAGAGGGGGTCCCGGTGGGAACCAGGAGGAACACAGGCGCTGAGGCCAGTGTAGAGGGAGGGGACCGGGGTCAGGGTGTTTGGAAGTGGAACAGAGCCGGAGGCCGCCAAATCCCTGCCAGGGGCCGCCACGCAAATATGTTAGCATCCTCAGAGGATTATTATATTAAGGATATATATTGGCGTGGCGGCCCCTGGGGTTTGATGGCCCTGAGCAGGTGCACAGCTTGCACATGCCTAAGGCCGCTCCTGATATCGGTTTGGGGGATCAGAGGTGACTGAATGAGCACCCAACTCACAAAGAAGCTGTATTCGGTCAAGGGATGTCACTTGAGATGTTGAATGAGCCGTATAACTCTTTTTTGTTAAGAATTAGAAATGTCACTAAAAAAACAGGGATGTCAAACCTAATACAGAGAAAAAAATAAAGATCTTGGTTTCACCATCAATTTGTTAGCAAGGACTCTAAGCGTTCAGGCATAAAAGATCAATTCCATCAAAATAGAAATATCACGTCTGCTGCTAAGAAACTGCTTCACCCCGCAGGGGTTGTCTAGTAAAGTGGCTCCCACTGCATCACCCATCCAGACCACACCTCCAGGGGTTTTCTTATAGCGCTCTTCAGAGCCTCCAGGTCTTCCATATCAGGAAAGGGCGGCCATTCTCAGAGAGAGCCTGCCCATTGGTGGAACTGTGCAAGGAAATGCAGTGGCTATATCAAGCTGAGGTATGTAACAGAAGCATGATTTTGAGGAGGTCACTGAGTTTCGTTAGGAAGCTTGGCAGAGATGTGAAGTGCACATAGATTGCCACTGAAGGTGAGTGATCTCTGCTTTTGATTCCCCAGGTTGGCCAAGATAAAAACACATGCTGAATTTGTACACTATCTGGTGGGAATGATTGGCAGGCCCTTTTGTAGCGAAGAGCGAATGATGTTGTGTCCTCCACAGGCAGGATCATTTATCATCAGGATGGTGTACGTACCACCACCAGTGGGACGCAAGGTGAAGGAAGTTAGTGATTTGGCTACGGATTTATGAAACTTTTGTAGGGACGGGTAGATTTGCCGGGAAGCAAAGGGACTCCTGGGGACTCCAGAATTCAGTGGTTGACCGGACCTAAAGGGACTTGAAGGACACTAGTGACTAAAGAGTGAGTGTAAGGCAGATCTGAGAAACCCACTAAGCCACTCACAATTTGCGCCTTCGGCTCCCTTGTCTGTATGTGATGCACTGTGTGTCCTTTAATATGCTTGTTGATACTGGCTCATATATGTGTGAAAAGACATTTGGTGCAGTATGATTGATGTTGGCTCCAAGTACATACAACATGCCACACAAAATGAAGCTGATCTAACCTGCAGAAGGTTAGAACATTCTATCTTTCCAGTCCATGAGGCAGGGTCTGGGCTGCAATTCAGACACCTCATTTGAGTTGTGTTCCAGGTTTGTTTCTGGTTACTGTTTACATTCAGTCCAAAGTCCTGCCTGAACAGTAAAGATAGGCCAAAGCTAGGCCTGCGGTTTGGCCGCTGAACCTGCATATGTGACACAGCGGTAAGCATCTCACTTACACTCTTTGGTATGTGAGGAGCTCAATCCACAACTATTGGCCATCTGTTGCCTCTCATCCTTGCAGTATGCCACAGACTGCCTGGAAATTGCAGACTCTTCACTTAGGATGTGTGGATTGGGTGGAAAGAAATCCACATTTTCTTGAGCATTTGATGCCTGTCCTCGCCCACCTTTGTCAAAGCTCAGGAAGAAAGCCTTTGGAGATGCTGTTTACCGTGGCTTGTTTGGGTTACGGGTTTTCATCATTCTGCTCAGCTGGGTTGATCCCACCCTTCCTCAAGTGCACAGAGATTAAGATAAACACTGGTAACTCGCGAGCCAGTGAGGGATTTGACTGAAGTTTGGAATTCTGTCAAATATGTGCAGCTCCATCACACAGCGGCATGTGGCCAGGACAGAACTCTAGAGGTTGCCGTCTTCCAAAAGTATGGCAACTTGTTTTGGACCCTGGAGCGAGTCTTGCTGCTTTGGCCTTCCCTGGGAGAAGGGGAAATTGTCATTCCCACTGTGGGGACCAGAGATGACCCCTGAGCAGCAGGACATGGAGGGAGACCCAGGTGACCGAAGTGTGCATGCAATTCGTCTTGAGGAGGTAAACTGCACAGGAACCAGGAGACATGCCTTTCATCCCTGCTATCCAGAGCTGTACGGAAGTTGCTTTGTATTAGGATCAAGGACTTGCTTATCACATTCCAATGCAGTAGGTGGGATGGGGCTACATTGCTCCTCACCACCCTGTAGCGCTCTGTATCTTTCTGTGAGCTTGCATTTCCCTCTGTCTAGATTGGGGGGGATTTCCCCTTTCACACTTGATCTTAGGGTGTCGTTCAGTTGACTGAGGTGTGCCTCTCATATACTGGACACATTTCAACCTTCTTTGTGGCACAACTAGATCTAAGGAGATTGTTGCTTAAATATAAGACTTTATCAGAACTTTCCTTAATTGCTATTGAGAACTAGTTGGTTCATTAGGTTTCCCGGCCTGGTGTCATAGATATGTCTCACAAGATATGAGCCCCTAAAATGCGGTGCCCCAGGAGACCTACTGCAGGGGAAAGGCAACTTCCTGACCAGTGGTCCTGCAGATGAAGCAGTAACTGTGCTTCCAAGTCACTAACCACTAGAGCCCAGTAGTCCTTTTAACTAGATGCATGGGGAGGGTGGCGCTCCCATCCGTAAGCACTCAATTTGGAGCCCACCTCATCAGCCCGCAACATTGCCAAACCACTGACGAATCACTGTGGCCATGGTGAGGCTGCTGGCGGCTGCTGTGAGGCGGTGGCAATCTGCTACGCTGTGCTATCACGATGATCCCTGTTAAGAGGCCCAGCTCCCCGGCTATTGGGCTTTGGCCCGCTGGCCGCAGTGCTTTGTCCAAATCCGGTGGGAAGCTATGTAATACCTCACTGTCCGCCACACAGCGGGCAGCACTTGAAAGTTTTAATGGTGGCCTGAAATGCAACCTGGGTCAGACCACATATTGACCTACACTACATCGAAACACCACCGGACTGAAATGTGGCCCTCTCCTGCTTCGGCTCTCCATTCTCTTGTTGACTGGCGGCTTGGCACCTGGAAAGACATGGTGGGGAACACTGCACTCTTAAGCAGGCTGTGTGCTGATACGGATTGCACTGCAGCCTGCAACTTTGGCCCTGTCTACTCTAATTATGAGCTGCTGGCCCTTTGCAGATTCTTTTTTGCGTCAGTGGGTGATGGTGGCCTGAGATGTATATGCGGAGGTCTGGGGAACAGCAGGCGGCCCTAGTGCGCAGTTTATTTGTTTTCTGGAGACGGTGCACATCCTGCCCTATGCTATGTAGGAGACTTCACATATTAACTCAGACTTGATTCTACCCACTACACGTGTCCTCAGATGGAGGTGTGCACGTGACTGCTCAACGAGGCACATATGATCTGGGCGAGGCAGAGCTGATTGTGGACTGCATAGTAATCAATTGCTGATTTTGTGCCGCCTGACTCTGCAGTTCGATCCATATAGCCACGCCGAGGAGGCCGTTGTCCATTGCAGTCTACTGCATCCGTAGTATGATCACTTGTTTTGCGTGGTGCTGTCCAGCGACATTGGCTAGACTTTCCTCTAGATGGGCACTTCAAGAAGCTAGAACATGGCCCCCTCCACCTCACAGTGCTCTGAAGGTAGCTGTGGCCAAGAGGCTTCACATATTAACTCAGGCTTGATTCTACCCACAACACGTGTCCTCAGATAGAAGTGTGCACGTGACTGCTCAACGAGACACATATGATCTGGGTGAGGCAGAGGTGATTGTGGACTGCATAGTAATCAATTGCTGATTATGTGCCGCCTGATTCTGAAGTTCGATCCATATAGCCACGCCGAGGAGGCTGTTGTCCATTGCAGTCTACTGGATCCTTAGTATGATCACTTGTTTTGCGTGGTGCTGTCCAGCGACATTGGCTAGACTTTCCTCTAGATGGGCACTTCAAGAAGCTAGAACATGGCCCCCTCCACCTCACAGGGCTATGAAGGTAGCTGTGGCCTTATAAAGCTCTTTATGGCACCAATAGCCCTCCAAACAAACCAGACCAAATACTGGCCCTTGTGGAGGCTTGCCTAGCCCTGGAGGTGAAAACATTAGACACACTAACAATCAATGTAACTATTTTATTCAAGCTATCTGGTAAATCTGACAGATGGGTGACTTGGTCCATCGGGTCCATGACATTACAGAACGTGTGCGACCCATGGACGGTCGCACACATAGATGCGGAGAGCAGCTCTCAACGCAAAAATCTACTCATAATTGGGCTGCCAGAAAGGCATTAGAGCAGTGATGCTGCTTGATATATAGAGGAGTGGTAGAGGACAGGCGTCATGTCCCTGTCCCTTCTGTTCACTGTGGAGCGCGCTCACAGATTACCCACGAGGCCCCCACCAACTGGACCCACTGTGAGGCCAGTGGTGGCAAGGATCCTAAACTACCTCAAAAGAGTTGCTATCCTAGTTGCTGCTAGAAAAATGGGCCACATCAAACTTGAAAATGTCCATGCAATGATTCTTCCTGACTACAACACTATTGCTCTACAAAAGAAGCATGTATAATTTCTGAAAATTCTGAAGAAACTGCGGACTCTTAATTTAAAATATGCACTAATCTTTCTGGCGAAGCTGCGAGTGGTCGCCAATTATTATACTTATTTCTTCAATGGGCTGGACGTGGAAATGGCCTGGGACTGGGCAGCGTCAAATGAAACACCTAAACACACTTCGCCAGCTTTTCCTCTAAAATGGAGGTGCGTCGCCGCACAGGAAAAAAAACATGATAATAACTGTTAGAATTATAAATGCTATGACAAGGACACCAGTTGAAGTAAGACTTGTTTATTAACCATCCACTCTCCTCACTGGAGAGTACACCAACATTCTATTGCAAGCTTCAGGGCAGGGGATACCAACTAGGAAAAAGGGGAGGGGTGGACGGGAGGTACCATATGGGAGGTAAGGTTACAACACATCTCCCTTCCATAAGGGTGACAAAGAACAGAAGAATAGGACCCAACGGAGGTGGGATAGAATACATTCTATATTACTATAAGGAATTAAACTGAACCAGAACCTTAATCATGCGCATATACAATTTTATCAAAGCTCCACCATTGACCATTTTCGAGTTGAACCACATTTTTAAGCACCTTTGCAATTTTACAGGGTGTGTAGTATTTGCTTTGGGTGACTCCCACTTTATTGTTCCTCCTGGCTTGTACCCTGTCACCTACCTCCCACTGGGAGTCCTTCACCCCATGTTTCGTATCATACCACCGCTTGTAATTGTCTTGGTGCAGTTGGATCTTTTCTGCTGTTGTCTCCTGATCCACTTTCCTGGCCTCACCTCCACTCAACCAACTGGGATTCAACTTGGTGCAGGGTTCTCTCCCACGCCATGCTACAAAGGGTGAAATGCCTGTGACCTTATTCGGGGAGGCGTGGTATGCCCACAGACACTTCCTAAGGGAACCCTCTATGTCGTGTCCATTGGTGGCAGCTAACTGGATATGTTCCTTTATTATTCTGTTTGCCCGCTCGACTAACCCATTGGCTTTTGGGCAATACAAAGCTGTGGTCTCATGTTTAATGTCCAATCCCTTGAGAAATGCACACATTTCTTCCGAGCTAAACTGCACTCCGTTATCTGTCACCAAAGTCGCTGGAATGCCTTCTTCGACAAACACTCCATTCAAGAACTGAATCGCCACCTTTGTGGTGACACTGTGCACAAACTTCTGCTTGATCCAATGGGTTGTGTAATCTATTAAGACCAGCATGAATCTCTTCCTTTCACCTAATTCCTGCATGGGTCCGATAATGTCCATGGCCAACTTGCTACATGGTTTGGTTGGCACCATTACAGGAGATAATGGTGCCTTCTGCACCGCCTTAGATTTGTCGCTTTTGGCGCACGCTCCGCAATCCTTTACAGCTTGTTCAGTCATGGCGTCCATCCTTGGGAACCAGAAACTGGATCTGTCTCTGGCTTTAGTAAGGCTTCACCCCAGGTGGCCTTCATGCGCTAAGTCAATGACCTTCTTCCTGAGGCCCTTGGGTGGAACTACTCTATGATTGCGATAGATTCTGCCTTTTATGAAACTTAATTAGTTTCTCACTTCCCAAAACTCCTCTATGCCGGCGTCCAGTTCATTCTTCTTGTTCGGCCATCCTTTTTCCATACATTCTTTTAGGGAGTTTAATTCGCTGTCCTCTTTCTTCTCTTCCTCCCATTCCCTTTCCGTGATCGCAGGCATCTCCGTCATTAGTATAGGACTGTCCAGGGCTTCTTCTGTTTCCCCCACTTCTGGTAACGGGGACCTTGACAGGAAATCCGCGATTTTATTCTCCTTGCCCGGTACATACTCCACGTTGAAGTTATAGTGTTCCTGTCCCAGGATCCATCTGCTGATGCGAGGTGTACAATTTTCTAACCCCTTCACAGAGAATATGAAGGTGAGGGGTTTATGATCGGTCCAGATGGTGAACCTTAAACCCCTCAAGAAAAACTTGAAATGTCTAACGGCCTAGAAGCAGGCCAAGGCCTCCCTTTCAATTACGGAATAATTCCGTTCCGGGTTTGTAAGGCTCCGGGATGCAAATGCGATAATCCTCTCCTCTTTTCCATCTTTCTGTATCAAGGTCGCGCCCAGGCCCTTGTTGGAAGCATCTGTGGCCAGGATAGTTTTTTTGATGCGTCAAATGTACCTAGTGCCTGGGAGTTTATTAATTCCTCCTTTAATGAATTCACCACTGCATCATGCTCCTCGTTCCATAAGAAATCTTTGGTTTTCTTCATAAGCTCTCTCATGGGTTCACATTTGGCAGCAAAATTGTCCACGTACTTGGACATATACTCTAAAAGCCGCAGGAAGGACTTGAGTTCTTCTTTGTTCTTAGGGCTGGATGCTTCTTTCACTGCTTGGATTAAACTGCTCTTCGGTCTGAACCCGTCTTCTGTTATCTTGTGGCCCAAGTACTCAACTTCCTTCACTTTTATTTTGCATTTTTCTTTCTTCACAGTCAGACCGGCCTCCATGAGTCTGCTGAACACCTGTCTTATGACCCCATCATGTTCTTCCTCCGTTTGTCCATAGACAAGTATGTCGTCCTGGAAACACATGGTACGTTCGACTCCTTCCAATATCTTCTGCATTCCTTTCTGGAATATAGCAGCTGCAGACGCCAGGCCAAAAGGCATCCGTTTAAACATGAATGCTCCGAATGGGGTGATGAACGCCGTGAGGGGTCTCGACTCTGGATGGAGTTCAATTTGGTGATATGCCATGGACAGGTCAATCACGCTGAAGTATTTAGCAAGGCCCATGGTGCTCAGCATTTCGTTGATTATGGGCAAGGGATGTCTTTCCACCCATATATTGTCGTTTAGACTGCGTAAGTCCACACAAAGACGAATTCCTTCTCCGCTGGCTTTGGCCGCAATAACAATCGGAGCCAACCATTCTGAGCAGTTTATTGGTTGGATTATGTTTAACTCACATAGCTTGCGCAATTCCTCTTCTAGGGGTATTTTCAACATGTGTGGCACAGGGCATAGTTTATGTACGACTGGCCTTGCATTATACTTTAACTTGATTCTGTGTTGGAACTTGTGTAGACAGCCAAGCTCCTCTTTAAATAGCTGCCCAAACTCTTCACAGATGTTATCTCTTCTCAGGGACCTGTCTGTGAGCAAAACTTGTTCGGCACTATTTGGATCTAGCATGATACCCAGCGCTTTTTGGTGAACCCATCCCAGTAAATTAGACCGTGATTCCACTACATACACTGTTCCATACGTTTCCCTGTCCTTAAAACGTAGCTGCACACTTTTCATGCCTACCAATGGATTTTTCTCCTTGTTGTATCCTGTGGGAGAAATATCAGGCATTTTCAATTGATTCACGTTACAATTTTCCATAGACACAAAATCAACTTTGTTAAGTAAGGTGTATGGAGAGCATGAGTCTGCGTACATTTCTACACGTTGGTCATCAAGGAAGACGTCACATTTGGGGTAAATAGAGTTAACAGTACTATTTATGTCTTTTACTTGCAAGATTATCTTCCCACCTCTTTGCTCTATACACTTTACTTCCCTGGCTGTACTTTTCTCCATATTCCTTCCTTCATTCCTAGTGTGCAGTTCCCCATCTCTACATACTCTCGCGAAATGCCCTCTCCTATTGCATTTTTTACAAGTGACAAACCTTGCAGGGCACTGGTAAAAAGTTGCAAAGTGGTTATTGCTGCCACACCTGTAGCATTTGGGACCCTTCTCCTTAGGCTCTCCTCTTACACTGTGATTTTCCTTTAACTTGACCTTACACACTTCATTACAGTCCTCTTCATCCTTTACAGACGCTACTTCGTCCCCATTAGGTTTCATTTCTTTAATGCATCTTGCTGTATGTTCTACTGACTTGGCTATTTCAATAGCCTCTCATAACCCTGGGTTTTTTGATAGTAACTTCTCCTGGATACGTGGGTTACTGGTGCATCTCACAAGTTGGTCCCTTATGAGGGAATCAGTTAAACTACCAAACTCACATAGTTGTGTCAGACCCCACAATGCAGCTACGAAATTTTGCACAGATTCTTGTTTACCTTGACATCTTTTGAAAAACGTATGGCGTTCCAACACCACATTTATCCTGTCCCCAAAATGTTTCTCTAACTTTCCCATAGTTTGCTCATACACATCAACATCAGTTTCATCCTCTCCCTCCTGTTCTAGCATAGGTAGAGACTCATAGACCTTGCGCCCTTGTCTACCCAAATTGTGTAACAATATGTGTTTTTCCTTTCTGCCTTGTATTTTTCGCCTCCAACAGCTATCAAGTATGACTCAAATAATTTCACCCACTCCTTCCAACTGATTTCAGGTTCACCTATCTCGTTCAAGAAGGGTGGGGGTTGACTCATGCTTGCTGCTGCCATATTGTTACACTAAATTATACCTGTAAAATGGACAATGAAAACCCTAGTACTGTACCACCACTACCTGACTCTGGTCATACAAGAACCAACCAACCACAGGATATTAATTCCCCAGCACAGTTTTACATGGGAATCTGGTACATTCGCTTAAAAGTCACTGTTCCAGTGAATTGAGGAAAACTACTGGATGTCCTTCCAGTTCCACTCTGTCAGTTGAACGATTTCACTCACCACCGCAACCTGGAAGCTTGTTCCACTCGTAACCCACTGTTCGCCTTAGCTGGGGTGAGGGAATATTACTACAAAAAGTCCCGCAAAGCAGCCTCTAGGAACGGCTGGCCCAACGATCAATTTCACAGTAGGGGTTAATTTCTTCACAAGACACCCGGCCCTTAGCTGCTGGTGCGCCGGGTACGTCCTGGATATCCGGTTTAAGTCAGGTGATGCTTGGGCGTCCTGACAGGAAATTTCTCCTTACTACCTCAGGCTTCGAACGAGCGACGATCCTCAAGAGGGACAGCCTCGCCCAGCTCCTCTCATGCGGCAGATCGCACCGAACAAAAACTACACCACTCCTCGATCCAAGGACGACGCCTGGGCTCTCCGACGCCTCAAGCACTCGCCGCCTCAGTTGCAGACACACGGGGCCACTGGATGCAGCGCGGCTCCCCACCGCAGCAAGCCTGGACACATCGGTCACCACAGGACACCACACGCCCTCCCGGTTCCGAGGCAAGATGCTCCCTCAGGTAAGGGTTCTGATACTAGTTATGCTTAACGCCCCTTCCTGCCTTGACAGAATGTTTATCACGTTGTAACCAACTACGCTGCTAGCCTGGTTAAAACAAACGGCCGCAGTCTACGCTTCTATGAGCTATGTCCACGGAGGCGGGGTGGACTTACGAGAGTTCCTTATGCGCCCCCACGGCCTCACAGCATGCCCGCAGATGACAGTGGAACTATCTCTCACTCCTGACCTTGTATCTTCTGTGGAAGTTCCTCCAATCCACTGCTTGCCGACTCAATATTTTCCTTCTCCGATCAGGCAGAAGAGTCTTCGGTGGCTTCCCTTTCTTCGCAAAGTTCTTCTTATCTACTTATTCTTCCCACACAAGCCTCCTCCTATTCTCTTGTGTGTGTGTGTGGAGAGAGCATTCAAAGGGGAAATGGTTAACTACTGCCCCCTGCGCAGTTCCGTCGCCAGTGTTAGAATTATAAATTCTATGACAAGGACACCAGTGGAAGTAAGACTTGTTTATTAACCATCCACTCTCCTCACTGGAGAGTACACCAACATTCTATTGCAAGCTTCAGGGCAGGGGATACCAACTAGGAAAAAGGGGAGTGGTGGACGGGAGGTACCATATGGGAGGTAAGGTTACAACAATAACACTATGCTATTATCATTTCATTTTTCACTACAGGCTCTGTAGGTGTGGTGCGGGCGGGGCTGGGCTGGGCTGCCCACAGAGCAGGTGGAGGAGTAGTGGGCACTTTTCAAGTGCGCATGACGGTTTGGCTGGCCGTCTTGGGCCGGCCAAACAGTCATGAGCACTTAGCATTTCTCCACCCGGCTGTATACACAGCCTGGCGGAAGAACATGCACAGCCTCCCACTCCCTCTCTGAGTGCTGAACCATGGGTCTCTGACCAATCACGACGCTGCTGTCATGCTGGTGCCAGTAGCGCTGTGATTGGCTATGGGAGTCTGGGAGCCTGTGTGCTTCCTGTTTCCTGTGTTGACTGAGGACGGCAGGTAAGTGAAGTTGTCTTTTTTTTTCTTTTAATTTTTTCTTTTTTTCTAACCCCCCTCCCAGCCCCACCACAACTGCCCAGTAGCAGCCACTACTGTGCTGCACCCACTCTACAATCCACTGAAACTCTGAAGCCTCAGCACAACAGGCCAGCAGGCCAAGGTACTCGATTGCGGTGGGAAGATGCCCTTCATCTTCTCAAGTGCATGGTGCAACAGAATACAGTAGATACTGCAGCAGCCCTGAGGAAAGTGATCCAAACTCCGCCACTGGAAATGTCTGACATACCGCTTCTGGAGACATCTTCACCTCAGACGGAGAAGACTTGAATGAAATACCCACAGCGATGGTTACACAGCACACAGTGGATGAATTTCTTTAAAGTTATAATATTGTTTCAGAAATGTTTTGTACACGTATAAGGGTGTATACCCAGAATGATGTGCTAATTCCTGCTTTGTACTGTTTGTTACCTACAAGTCAGGACTATTGGCTTTGTCAATGGTTGTTAGTTGCATAAGATAAATAAGCAGCAACTATGACTTGCATGTAATATTGAAAAATCTTCCACTTAAAGTCCGTGTGACACCACGACAATGTTGTTGCTCCTCATTTTTAAAAAGAGAAGGGAAATCCAGAGAGAAAATAACTGTCTTTTAAGGATTTCCCTTCCTCTAGAACGCTCACCACGCACACATGGATGTCACTGCTGTCAGTGCAGTCAGGAAAAAACAGACGGACCGCCTGTGCCAGCACAAAACAGAGCCCGAGAGAGACCCGTTTCGAGGCCCCCTTAAGAAACTGCCGGTGCTCAGACCTGGTGAGACCCGGCCCACTTAAAGCCCTGATTCTACTACAATCTGGCTCCAGTAAAAGAGCTAGACAGCTTCTTATCCAATTTCTCGCAATGAACTAGGTCAGGGGATAAGGCTGAGTATATTTATTAATCTATTTATTTAAGAAGCTTATAAAGCGCAGCGGGTGTTATAAAGCGCAGGACACCCCCGCTGGGGTATCTCCGAGCCATGATTAGGCAATTTCATGCATATTTAGCCTGTCAGTTACTACCGAAGGTTCCAGAATCGATTCTGAGTAAAACGGTATTGTACTAGGCTGTAATATCTCTCTTAATATCCGTGAGCTATAATTAGGGGTGTGTAAAATGTGCTTAATTTGCTTTTGTGCAATTAAGTTACATTTCGGCAAAAATACATAATATTACGCGTAATTGCACAACATGCTAATCCGTCATTTCATACTATGTTTTAGAGTGAAATGCATCTTCAAGCCATTTTCTGGAGTGAGGAGGCACTTAAACAAAGCACCGTGAACAAAAGCCACTTGCGTTCTGTTCTTTGAGCACGCTCGCTATAAATGCCATATGTCACAGTATATTTTACCATGAAATGAACATAATTACACGAGGTGGTGTAAAGGCAGTTGCTGGGATTTTGCTTATCAACCGTAATGTGAAATTCCTAAAATTGCACTCACATAATTTAAATTTCACCCAGGCCTATATATAATAATCAACTTTACAGTATTCTGTTTGCCATGATCATCCAGCTATTGGCTGCTCGCCTTCATTAATTGGTCCTTCGCTGGGATATACCAATGTGTGGGAATATACAACTACCCAAGTGGTCTCCTTATATGCTGATGATATGATTCACTTCTAATACACTACACCAGATCTCCCTTTCATTGCGCGGAGACTTGATACTCTTGCGGCCATATCTGGCCTTCGTGCCAACTGTACAAAATGATGTATATTTGCTTTGAACCCAGGATTCGTTCCACTAGACTGGGCCACGCTAGGGGGTGTAGCTTGCCTGGGAGACCTCAGCATTAAGTATATGGAGAATAATATTTACCATACTGTACAGGACCCAATGATGATAACTTATGCAAATCACTACAAGCCCTTAAAACACAGATTGCATGTTGTACATCACCGCCACTCATAAAAATGGTGGTGCTTCCAGACTTTCTAAATTGCTTTGGCAATTTAACCCTTAACCTACTCTGATAACTTTTTAATAATCTGGATTAAATACTGTGTGGGGCTGGAGGGTGATTTAGAGTTACTTTTTTGTCACTAAAGTTGTCCATAGAAGTGGGATGGCTGAGGTTTCCAGACTTAGCCTTGGTGCAATGCTCCAATTGGTTTCCATGTGGCTGTCTGGCCATCCTTTCGGGGAGACCGGCCTCCCGGAGGACACGATCACTGATGTTATGTTATGTTATTTTTGTCTTTTATAGCGCACGGCTACTCAAAAAGAGTGTCCCGGCGCTTTATTGACAACCTGAGCAATACAAACACAACACAAAGATAAAAAAGACAGAAACAGCAAAATAAAAGAGGGGAGTCTAAAGGGCAAAGAGCCAGGTTTTAAGGCCCTTCCTGAAGGTCAACAAATTTGAGGTGCTGCGCAGTGCCAACGGCAAAGTGTTCCAAAGCTGTGGAGCCCTCAGCCTAAAGGAACGGCCTCCAATGCGGGCCTTCTTCACGCGAGGGACCGTGGCAAGGAACATCGATTCTGATCTCAGAGATCGAGCCGGATGGTAAAAGGCAAGCCTCCTTTGAAGATATTTAGCCCCCGAGGCATGAAGAGCCTTGTGTGCCAGGGTCAAGGCCTTGAAAACTATCCGCTTCCGGATAGGCAGCCAATGGAGAGACTGCAGAAGGCCGGAGACTCTGGCTCGCCTATGAAGGCCGAAAATGGCTCGCGCGGCCGTGTTCTGGGCCACCTGCAGCCGTTGTAAGAGATACTCCGGCAGGCCAAGGTATAGGACGTTGGAATAGTCCAATCTTGAACCAATTAAGGCCTGTACCGTAGTCCTCCTATGATCCTCAGAGAGCAGAGGAAGAAACTTCCGAAGAATCCTGAGGAGGCCAAAACAGGTGCCCGTAAGGGCAAGGATCTGAGATCTTAGAGTCAGACCATTGTCCACCTTGACCCCCAGGTTCTTAGCCAACTGAGACGATCGGGCTGGAGGAGACATATCAGCAGGCCACCATTCCTGCCAGTCTGGATCGGATTGGCAGCCAAAGAAGAGTACCTCAGATTTATCTGAGTTGCACCTGAGGCTGTTCAGCTGCAACCATTTAAAAACAGCCCCAAGGCACTCACGGATACTCTCTCCATCAAAATCCTCTCCTTTCCCGCAGGTAAAGAGGAGCTGGGTATCGTCAGCATAGGACACGATCTGGGCCCCAAAAGACTCAGCCAATGCCGCCAAAGGGGTCATAAAGATATTAAATAGAGTCGGGCTCAACACAGAGCCCTGCGGAACTCCGACTCCCAACGGCGGCATCTCGGCAGAACTAGATGAGGCCCAGACCGTTTGCCGACGGCCCGCCAGAAACGATTTAAACCAGCTAAGCACCGTCCCCCTCAGACCGATCTCATAGAGTCTGACGAGCAGACCCTCGTGGGGGACGGTGTCAAAGGCCGCCGACAAGTCCAGCATTACCAGCATGGCTTTACCACCCGAATCCAGTGCCTCCTTAATGCCTTCAGACACCTCCAGGAGTGCCGTCTCGGTACTAAGGTTAGGGCGGAAGCCCGATTGGGTGGAGTGAAGCAGGTCGCGGGATTCTAAAAAATTAGAAAGCACACTATGCACATGCTTCTCCAAGATCTTGGCCAGCGCAGGAAGGAGAGAAATTGGCCTATAATTGGCCAAAACCTCGGGATCCAAACCAGGCTTCTTAAGGAGGGGAATGACCATCGCCTGCTTCCAGGCCTGATGGTTTTCTACAGAGACTGATGCTTCCCACAAACGACTACCAATTCAACTGTCCACCCTATTGCGGCTGTCATTAGGCTGCTTAAAATGTAACTACACCCATACTACAGAGATACTCCTTTAGGCCCCTGCTACTTCATGGCTTGGCCTCCCTGCACAGGCATTATGGCTTAGGAAACACCAGCTCTGGGTGAGGATTGGGAGTGAGGTGGCCAAGGTTGCCCATTTATCTGGAGATATGACTTTGACACCCTAATAGAAGATTGCAACATTCTAAGTCAATCAATCAATCAATCAGGAAATTTATAAAGCGTGCTACATACCCACGAAGGTCTCAAGGCACTGGGGGGATGGGGGCTGCAGATAGTTGTCGAAGAACCAGGTCTTGAGTAGTCTTCTGAAGGTCTGAGGATCTTCTATCTGCTGTAGGAGGAGAGGGAGGGAGTTCCAAGTCTTGGTGGCGCGGTAGGAGAAGGACCTGCCTCCGGAGGTGGTTCTGTGGATGCGGGGGACGGTGGCCAGAGAGAGATCGGCGGAGCGGAGTCTCCTGTTGGGTGCATAGAATGACAGTCGGTTGTTGAGGTATACTGGGCCTGTGTTGTGAAGTGCCTTGTGTGTGTGGGTCAGGAGCTTGAAAGTGATTGTTCTGTCGACGGGGAGCCAGTGCAGGTTTCTCAGGTAGGGGGTGATGTGGTTTCGGCGGGGGACGTCGAGGATCAGGCATGCAGAGGCATTCTGGATTCTTTGGAGTCTGCTGAGGAGTTTAGCTGGGGCTCCGGCGTAGAGGGCGTTGCAGTAGTCGAGCCTGCTGCTGATGAGGGCGTGGGTGACGGTTTTTCGTGTGTCGGTGGGGATCCATCTGTAGATCTTGCGGAGCATGCGGAGGGTGTGGAATGCAGGGATGTGCTGTTTTCACAAGAACACAACCCACCCCTGTGTTTCCCCTAGTGCTGGCACAAAATAAGCTGCCTAGCATCAGTGCACACACCATGCCACCATGTAGCAAGGGGGCCTGCGCTTCAGGGGTGATTGTTTATGTGCAGAAAGAGGCACCTTCCTCCACATAAACAATCAATAATGGAGATTTGCTCTTTGTATGTGTGCTGCAGAATTCTAACACCTGGTAATCCATGGCATTAGAATGGTGCTGTTTGTTGCACTGTCTCAGCCTTGTAGATCTGGGGCAGCATCATAAAGCAATGCGTGTTGCATTGGAACGCCCACAGCAACACTCATTGCACGCCCCTTTGCCGCAGAGGACTGCAGCGAAAGGGTCATATTTACAAGGTGGTGTTAGGCAACGTTAAATGGCTTTGCGCCAACTTGTAAATATGGGAAATGACGCTATGCCACAGGAGTATCAAACAAAGTGATGATTCGATGGCAATAGGGTTTTGTAAATATCCCCCTTATGGTGTTTAATCATTTGGACTGGGGAAATATCCTCCTATACCCAAGCAGGGTATACAGCAGGGTATATACATTATAATATTTTTACTTGAATCCTCTCAAGCCCCAATAAAATCGGAGAAATCAACATCGGGCCTCCTCACATTGTCCTGGATTCCGCGCTGATGTTGTCACCTTTGCTTTCCTGACAAGGTCCTGTGATGCACTGCGAAGTTTGTGGATCTTGCTTTACTCCTGGCAAAGCGTAATAGCACCATGACTTGGTAACATACCTCTCCTCCTTCTGTTACTAGATGGCTTTACATGTACTGGTTAGAAGCAGAAAGCAAGAACCTCCAAAGGGAGGAAGGTGCAGGGTTGTGAAAAGGCCCTGTTGCTCCTGTGTGAGATGCAATGCTCGCAACACTGAAGCCACAACCTAAAACCGACAATTGCACTCAATAGATTCCCCGGATGTGGTAATCCACATGTTCAGTGCCTTGATTTATACTGTATATCTGACATTATGTACCTTGAGGAAAGGTTTAGCTGTAGCATCTATGAGTGGACTTGTGGTGCAAGAGTAAGCATGGCGCTGCCTAAGTAATGTATGATTGGACTTTGGATGACATACTGAGAAGGAGTTGGTGTTGATCTGGTGGTCGATGGGTTGGGAGGAAGTGGAGAGGGTTATAGTACTGTTGTTCTTTGCTTCACGCCTTTGCTTTGCCTAATATGTCTCATGAAAAGAATAAAGCGAAACTATATGCATATTGTTGTAAAGAGTAAAGACATGTCGACAATTAGCATAACGTCTGCTTATACACTGTAAAAACAATGCTGGTGTCAGCCACTGTGAATGCTGTGCTAAGCTAATAAAAGTTTGTTTGAAAAAAACTGGGTGCTGGGAATTTGACTATGAATCACCCTTTTTGTATGGGTGGGCCTCTCAATTTACTTTTGAGTTTGAGACTTTTTAAATCATATTAATGCTCTGTGGCATTTTAGGTAATTGTGTATATTTAGAAATACTATGAAGTTAACTTATGGGTGGTGGAAATGTTCAACACCATTCCTAATTCAATTTGCCTCCTATTTTATGAGCAGCCAGGGAACGCTCACATAGTCAACCTTCTTATATGTCTGCAGCCATTTTCCTACTTTCCTCTTTCTATGTATGTTGCTGTGCAGCCTTTTGCCTCTGAAGAGTGCATGGGCTGAGGGATATGGCATCCGTGGTGGTTTCATGTTCTACTTTCCTGGACCGTGACGAAGGGCATGGTTGTCTTCGCTCATGCCGCTAGGCTGCTCTTCTTTTGTGTCCCATCACCCTGTCCAAGACTCTGCAGGAAATCTTAAGACGGCACTGGGTGCACAGAATCAGGTGACATTCCTCTTCTTCCAGGTGACCCACTAGCGATTCACCCATGCCACCCCACAGAAGCACCGATCTTTACAGTCCCAGCAGCTCCTGGATGATGTGTTGCTTCATTCTTGCTGCTGTTGCAAGTATCAACATCCATGTATGTCAGGCTCCAGCCCTTAGGGCCAGATTTAGAGTTTGGCAGACAGGGTCCTCCATCACAAACATGACAGTGTACCCTGGCCGACCAGTCCTCGGTGCACCGGCAGCATTTAGAGTCAGGCTGACCATCAGCCTTCCATCGACAGAGGCCTTGTTGACTCCACCAACAGAACACTTCCTCTGACCGCCTGACAGACTATGGGCCATTGTATGGGCCATTGGAGGAAGGGCGTTACAGTGCATGCCTTATTTATGGTGAATGGAGTGATGTTCTTTTTTCTGTCTGTTACCTCCAGATAAAACCTTGTGTTGAGGAGCAGAAAAAAAATAATGACCCCCACATCCAAGGCAAAAAAACTCATTAGTTGTGTTTTTCAATAACAAACTCCCACGTTGGGTGCTTGTTTTTGAACAATATGAACGTTGTTAAATTTTGGGGACTGCTGTCAAAAAAACAATGGCAGCCGTCTACTAAACTTTGTGCTTTGGGCTTTGGCCACTGTTCCGGCAATTAGGTGAGCCCGCATTGGGGGTCCCTCGTTAAAACGTAGGGCTCCCCAACTTTGGAACGCACTGCCTCTGTCTCTGCGGAAGAGTGACAACCTCCTTGCCTTCCGGAAAGATCTTAAAACATGGCTGTTTGGACAATAATTTCATCTACCCTCTTGCTTTGTGCCTATTAGGTCTGACAGCGCCGGGACACTCTTTTTGAGTAGCTGAGCGCTCTATAAAACCCCACATAACATAACAGAACATAACATAACATAAACATTTGGTACCATGCATGGGACCGCCATGACGAGCCTGAGGTGATCTCTAAATTTGGGATAGGATAGTCTGCCAGGCACCCTGGTGGACTGTATTTTGTCCGCCAAACTTTAAATCTGGTCCAAGCGGGCACATGCATCAAAGGAAATCGCAAACGGTCCGATTCGCAAAATTCGGCCGTTTGCGAATGCAATTTCCATTTTTGGGATGCATTATGTATTTTGTTGTTCTCGCAATTTAAGAAATCTCTAAATTGCGATTTCTTAAATTGCGATTGCATTTAAGGAATCTCAAATTGAGATTCCTTAAATGCAATGCATCAAACTTTGAAAATTTGCGAATTCGCAAATAAGGGGTGCAAATTACCATGAAGTTGACCTTCATGGTAATTTGCGAAAACTTTGAAAAAATGCACAAAGGTGCATTTTTCAAAGTGCCATTTTACACACACACATGCTCTTGGGGCATGTGTGTGTGAAAAATTTACTTAATGGCAAATTTCAGAGGTGCAACAGGGTGTCCTTTGGCCCCCCCTGCACCCTTGAAATTGCATTCTCATTTTGCGATTCCTTAATTGCGATTCACAAAATGAGAATGTCTTCCCAATCATTCCTATGGGCCTCTAGGCCCATAGGAATGAATGGGAAGGGATTCCTTAATTGCGATTCTTAAATTGAGGATCGCAATGAAGGAATTTTAAGAAATCGCAATTTATTTAGCGATTTCTTGATGCATTGCAGTTTGCGATTCCTTAATTGCGATTCCTTATTTTTCACAATTAAGGAATCGCAAACTCCAATGTTGATGCATTTGCCAGTTAGTTCCTTCTCGTTCCTCTTTAAAAACTTGAAACCTTTCTTCTGTGACTCCAATGAAACATTAAGGCTTATACACATTAAGAATATATGACCTTCATCATAAATGTAGAACGTTGGCATCTATGAACTTCTGACTTCAGCTCCAAGGTGTAGAGAGCCACCCGGCCTCACCTCGACAATGTATCTACATTCACACGCAGCCACACACCCTCGGGGCGGGCTCGCCCCGAGGTATAAAATAAACAGGCGGAAGACCGCTCGGGGTCTTTCCGGCACACCAGCAACCAGCCAGTCTCTGTGTCCATTTGTCAGTCCCCCAGTCACCACGTGCGAGGCCCTGACCTCGCACCTTACATTGGCGACGAGGCCGGTACTGTCCTCGCGCGTGCTTGCTGCACACGGCTGTGCCCACTTCGCTGCTGACCCTCACCTCGCCTGGCTCCGGATGCGGAGATCGCCGACGTCGTCTGTCCCTCAGCCAGCGACCCTGCTGGGGAGTGCCGCGGCCCGCGCCTGCTCGAGACCCGCCCATGCGCCTCCTCCTCAGGAGCGTGTTCAGCCGGCGGGACTCAGCGCGTGTGTTGACCGGGTGAGTGCGCGCCTTCACATCACGCCTGCACGGCGTTTCCGCGGCCTCGCTAGGCCCCCCCTTGACTGCGCGTGCTCCGGACCCGCGTTGTCACACGTGGTCCGGGATCTCCCGAGTCAAGCGCGCTGCTCGACGCGCGCTGCCCCGGTGGGGGAGGGGCAAAGAGGAGCGACGGTGCACGTCTGCTCCAGGCCTCTGCCTATCGCCCAGCATTCTCCTGCCAGCGTGGGACCCGCATCTCTGCTTCGGCCCTGCCTCCACACCTGCGCATCGGACTTGGCCACCTTCCCTTGCTGCCAACAAGCATTGGCTCAAGCAAGAGACCACTTTGCTTAGTGCCACAAACGAACTATAACAAATGCTTAGAGCGTCATAGGAGTGGATACCCCCCAGCACAGCGCCTACTGCTGCCCCTTGCCAGTCTTCTGGCCAGTCCTCTGTCCTGGTTCCAACGTCGAGGGAGAGAGAGAGAGAGACAGAGAAGAAAAAGAAATATACATCACTCAAATAAATAGCTACTAAGAGTATTGCTGCCCGGCGCCAGGAAAGGTGCCCAGACCTCTTCCCGCCTAAGAACACACGTGCTCGCCTGAGGCGCGATGACTGACGCATTGCAGGGAGCTGCGGCGACGGCGCCAGCAACAGGCCCTGGACCCGCGGGGCCATCCCAACAGCTCGTCACTGGCCCACAAGTGACCAGCCATGCACACACAGGAGTGGCTCCCATTCCACCTTTCAGCGAAGCGGGTGACCCGGCGACCGCGGCACCCCGATGGAAAGCGTGGCTGGGTCGCCTCAACCTGTACTTCAAAGGGACCCGAGAAACGGATGGCACGGTCATGAGGTCCCTCCTCATCCTCTATGGAGGCCCCGAAATATATGACCTGTTTGAGACCCTACCAAACACGGGCGAAGAAGATGATTATGATGCGGCGGTCAACGCCCTCAACGCACACTTTGACACCCAACTAAATCTGGATTTCGAGAAATTCAAATTCAAGAGGGCGTGGCAAACGGAGACCGAATCGGTGGACATGTACTACGCTAGACTGCGCCGTCTGGCCGCTAGCTGCCCGTTCACCAACCCGAGGGAGGAGATACAGGATCAAATCATCGTGGGTTGTCGGTCAAAACTGCTCAGAAAACTGATTCTACGACAACCAGGAATAACCTTAGACGAGATACTTATTCTCGCTCGATCCCACGAACTCTCGGACGCAAGGGCGGAAGAGATGGAAACGGCGCTGCGCTCCCCGATGGTGCGTCCGGATTCCCCCAAGATGGCGCCAATCAAAGAAGAAAGGGTGGACGCACTACAGAGAAGACCGCAAAACAATCGCCCGCGACAGTGGCAGTCGCGAGACGCCCAATGCGCATACTGCGGGAGGATCATCCGACGAATGCGACATGCAGTGCAAAAGGCAAAACCTGCCTGAAATGTGGGCGCATGAACCATTTCGCAGTAGTGTGTCCAGGTGGAAGATATAGGCCCAGCGCCCCGAGATCTCGAGGAGGATATGGTCTAAGGTCCGTAACCCAAAGAGTGAGACAACTATCGCTGGAACCCGAACGTCCGCCCCCAGACAGTCAAGCTCAGGAAAGGAGGCCATACTACGAAGATGAAGAGGATGACGAAGTGTATGTCATATCCTACGTCAGCAGGATATCCACAAGGAGAAGGCCTCCGCCCATGTGCACCGTGTCGATAGAAGGGACCGAAATGCGAGCGCTCATAGATACAGGAGCATCAGTGAACGTGATGGACTCTGAACAATATGAGAAGATGTCACCAAAACCAACACTGGCACCATCGAGCGCGCGCATATCCACCTATGGGGGCACCGACCCACTACCTCTGAGAGGAGTCGTCAACACTGTCATCGTCAACGGCGACAACTCGACAGAAGCTCGATTCCACATCACGGAAGGAAAGAAAGGCACGCTCCTCAGCTGTCACACTGCTGAAGACCTAGGGCTAGTGTTCTTCGCCAACCAGGTTCACCAATCACATGCGGACGGCATACTACAAGAATTCCCATCGCTCTTCAGCGGCCTGGGGAAGCTAAAAGGGAAAAAGGTACGACTACATATCGACACCACGGTGCGTCCAGTCGCTCTAAGGCACCGGAGGGTGCCGTTCAACCTCCGACCACAGGTAGAGGCTGAACTCAAAAGACTAGAGGATCTCGGAGTAATTGAAAAGGTTTCTGGACCGACTCCCTGGGTGTCGGCCCTCGTCGTAGCACCTAAACCCAAGCAGCCTGGCGCTATCAGATTATGCGTCGACATGAGGCTTCCCAACGTGGCTGTGAAGCGTGAGCGTCATATCACGCCGACGATGGACGACATCATCGCTGACCTGAACGGAGCCAAGTGGTTCACCAAGCTAGATCTCAACGCGGGATACCACTAACTGGAGCTCGAACCTGAGAGTCGATACATAACAACCTTTTCGACTCATGTCGGGCTCCGGAGGTACAAAAGGCTGAGCTTTGGTGTTTCCTCCGCCGCTGAGGTGTTTCAAAACGCGATCAGAGAGGTACTGTCGGGGTTGAGTGGGGTAATCAACCTGAGTGATGACATACTCATATACTCGAACACACTAGAGGAACACCACGCCCACCTAAGAGCCACGCTGCAGAGGCTGGCGGACCAAGGACTGACCCTGCACAAGGAAAAGTGCGCCTTCTACCAGGAAGCGGTCAATTTCTTCGGATACACATTCACCCGGGAGGGTCTAAAAGTGGACCCGAAGAAGGCGGAGGCCATTCAGAACGCGAGCACCCCACGAAATCCATCCGAAGTGCGGAGTTTTCTTGGCATGGCCACATACTGTGGCCGGTTCATCCCCAACCTGGCCGCCCTGGCAGAACCTCTGAGGGCGCTCACGCGCCAGGATCAGGAATGGGAATGGACATGCCTGGCAAATCAAGCTTTCCAAGACATTAAGGCGAACCTCCTTGACAAGGCCGTGATGGCGTATTTTCAACCACGAAGGAAGACAGAGCTCATCGTGGACGCCAGCCCAGTCGGTCTGGGAGCCGTGCTGCTGCAAGAATATGGCAAGGATGAGTGGAAACCCGTGGCCTACGCCAGCAAGGCGCTTACAGACACTGAGACCCGATATGCCAAATCGAGCGAGAGGCCCTTGCCATAAAGTGGGCATGCCAGCACTTTCATCTATACTTGTGCGGGCAGGAATTCACCGTAGTAACTGACCACAAGCCACTGCTGCCGCTCTTCACAGGCTCTTCCAGACTCGCGCCCCCGCGCATCGAGAGATGGGCCGTCCAACTCCAAGGCTACAACTTCACCCTGGTGTTCCGTCCTGGGGCCCACAACCCAGCTGATTATCTGTCCAGACACCCAGACGTGACAAAGAAGGCACTCCCGCTCGCCGATGGACAAGGAGTAGAGGAATTCGTCCACATGGTAACTCAAGCGGCATGCCCAGATTTGCTCACACTACAGGAGATAGGAGAGGCCACCGCCGAGGATGAAACACTGTCTCGAGTGAAACGGGCCCTCGCAGACAACAGTTGGGCCAGATTCTTAGACGGACTTCAGGGCTTACGACCAGAAGTGAGCCATGCCCGCCAACAGATATGGCAGGTCCGCAATGAATTAAGCGTAGGAGACGAAGGGGTCGTGCTTCGAGGCCATCTCATTGTTGTGCCCGAGAGCCTCCAGAAGCATATGCTGACCATAGCACACGTAGGACACCAGGGCATGGCCAAGACAAAAGCACGGCTAAGACACAAAGTCTGGTTCCCTGCCATGGACAACTTGGTAGATGAAATGGTGAGGTCATGCCACGCCTGTGCCATTACAGGGGGAGATCAGGCGCCCGCCCCTGTCATCACAGAGGACGCACCCCAAAACCCCTGGACTCATCTGAGCGTCGATTTTGGAAGCGTCCCCGATGGTCACCACACACTGGTAGTGGTGGATTCATTCTCGACATTCCCCATGGTAGAGATCATCCCGTCAGTAGCGTTTCCCCAAGTCCGAAAAGCATTGGATCGAATCTTCGCGACGATGGGGCTCCCTGAAGAAATAAAATCTGACAACGGACCACCGTTTCAAGGACGAGAATTCCAAGCATACCTCGACAACCTCCGAGTAAGACACCGAAAAATAACACCGCTATGGCCTCAAGCGAATGGGGAAGTCGAAAGACTCATGAGGACCCTTAACAGAGCACTCCGGATTGCAACAGACAATGGGACCGACCCAGAGGCTGCCCTGGACCAATTTCTGAGTGCTTACAGACAGACCCCGCACAGCACCACCAAGTGTGCCCCGGCACACGTGCTATTCAAGAGGGCGCCCCGAGGCAACATACCGGCAGCGTCCACCTGGATGCCCGAAGAAAGAGACAGTGAAGCCGTTCGATCACGAAGAATCATTACCAACCAGAAAGCGAGCGTGACACGACATGCTGTGCAGCCGAGCTTACGAGAAGGAGACTGCGTGGTGGTCCAGGACCGTCATCCAGGGTGGAAGTTCCGGACCCCTTATGAACCTGAGAGGTGGAGAGTGGAAAAGGTACAAGGGACCATGGTGACAGCGCGCCGAGGCCGCCAGACAGTCACCCGGAACGTATCCTGCTTCAAGAAAGTGAGAGAGCCGGCTGGCCATCCCGAAAACATCATTGAAGCATCACCCACTGAGATGGACATCCAAAACGAGGAAGGACAGGGAGCGGGGGCTCCCGCCCCTCCGCTGAGTCCGAGAGGACCGGACGAAAGGGACAACCAACAGAACATGCCTCAAGGCCCTGTGGCCAGCCCCCCGTCTCCTGCGAGGAGTGTTAACGCAACCCCGGCTGGGGTTGCTGGCTCTCCAGTGGGCCGCAGCAACCAATACCATCTGAGGCCCAATCCGGGACCAAGCCAGAGACTAAGAGATTTCGCCTGGACCTCACCCTAGCTGGTGATTGATTGATATAGCAAACTAAATTGAAGGAGGGATGTAGAGAGCCACCCGGCCTCACCTCGACAATGTATCTACATTCACACGCAGCCACACGAGCCCGCCCCGAGGTATAAAATAAACAGGCGGAAGACCGCTCAGAGTCTTTCCGGCACACCAGCAACCCGCCAGTCTCTGTGTCCATTTGTCAGTCCCCCAGTCACCACGTGCGAGGCCCTGACCTCGCACCTTACACAAGGGACACTTGTGTTTTTTAGCAAGTACAGGATGGATCCATAATAATACAGTGCTCTTTGTCAGCAGGTTAACGATGGCATGGAGACCTCTGATGCCTTCATGTTACTGAGTTCAGTGCTTCGCCTCCACTCCCCTCAGGAGCGCAAATCCTTCCCGAACATTTAAACGAATTCAAAGTCGACAACTATTATTAGATCTTTCTGGAACGCCCCCTCTTTCTTCTCTTTCCAATCTCCTCATGAGTCACGACTCTCCGTTGCCTCTACCTTCTCCTTCCTTTCCTCTTCATGTGAGGGAGGGTGTCTGGAACACGTTCACTCTATGTCCACGTTTGGCAGCAGTCCTGCCAGACCGGGCCCCAACCTCATTCCTCTATTATTTTTGGCAAGATATGGAAAGTTTCCAAACTAGGACACAACGTCTGTAGTATGTATTCATGAACTTACCGATAGAGGCCAGCAGAGGGTGCTCTCGTCATACTCCCCTCGAAAGGCGCGTGAAGGGAGAGCGGCCCAGGGTGGGCCTGCAGGGGGGGGAAGCTTTCCGTTTTGGCACTGGGTGCTCCACAGCTGACACGTGTATCCCCCACGGCACTCTTACATAAACATCCTGCACATAATCCTCCAAGATATAGTCAGTTAATGATCCTCCCCTCAGAGCTCTCCAGCACGACCTCCTCTCGTAGCCTGTGTGTGTCAGCCATGCTCCTATGCAGGGAGCCTGAACAGTGCTTATGCTTCAGCTGCAGGGGGCATGAGTCCTGCTCATGTTGCCCCTCTAGAGGGCACAATAAAGCTGATGATCTCTATAGGAGGCAGTTACAGTGCTCGCGCTGGCTCTATAGGATAGTGAATGAGTAGTGCTGATATTGGGGTAGAAGTATAAAGTGTACCTGAAAAAAGGACTGGACAATATGACTGGCGGGTTAAGGGACAGAGGTGGGAGGATTCCTTCCATTTCAGAAGGGACCAATAACCTACAGCTGCAGGGTACAGTATAGGAAAAGCACAGGTAGTACTTAAGTGCCCTCTATAGGTGCAAGCATAATGGCCACATGTTGGTGTTTCTTCAATAGGGGACATAGCTAGCACTAAGAGGATTTCTCCATAAGAGTGGGAAGTGCCCTAGCTTCACTGATGGGTCACCCCCTGTGCACAATCATTTTCTTTAGAGGAAACCATTGCACTCATGTTTCCGCGCTATATAAAACTTTATCAAATAAAAATAAAATAAATAAATGGGTGCATGGGCAGTATCATATGCCCACTGCAGAGTCCCTGCATAGTGTTTATGTATTCTCTATGTAGAAAGGGATAGAGTCCATGTTTCCTGAATATTGGGCATGAGGTGGGCTCGTCATTTCTCTAGAGCAGTGTGGGTACTGGTTTCTTAGGGCACATGGCTTGTGCCCACTTCTCCTATGGAGGGAACATGCATGGTGAAGGTTGCAAGGCGTGTACCCACCTCTCTTCTTCCAGGACCATCAGCAGTGCCACACTTCCCGCGCTGCAGGGGCAGATTTACTGCACACCATCACTCTTCGCAGATATTGTGCTGGTTGTTTCTGCTCGAGGACTAGGCGAGGTGCCAAAGAAGTGGGGGGCGAGGAGCCGAATTCCATGCAGATGTGCTTCCCAAGAAAGCAGGATGAAGTGACTCATTCCTTTGGCTCCTCGGCTCCCCATCTGCAGTGAAACACATGTCATGTCTCGGGTCTGGGGCTGTCTGA
Organism: Lissotriton helveticus; assembly: GCF_964261635.1. Classification (NCBI taxonomy): domain Eukaryota; kingdom Metazoa; phylum Chordata; class Amphibia; order Caudata; family Salamandridae; genus Lissotriton; species Lissotriton helveticus. Next base: position 986,878,250 of record NC_136061.1, on the reverse strand, counting down.
ACAGCTAGTTTCCAGATTGGTGAGAGGTCCCGGATGCAATGCTACTGGCTTGAGTGTAAAAGAAGAGTTTATCTTCGTAATGTGAGGGTATCTAGTCCTACGAAAGTGCAGCACACTGTCGGGTCCATCCGCTCTGCCTGTCAGTGCGCCACCATGCATTCTCTTTGGTACCTGTTTCTATAGTTCTATTGTTTTTGTCTTTGTTTGTCCTAGAGGAGCCATTTTGTCTATTCTAACAGAATTTGCTGTGTTTCGTTGCCTGTTTTTGATGCCACGTCACCACCATAATGGATGAATTGTTAACAACTTGAACCAATGTGGGTAAGTGCACTGCCTCCACGCCTCATTTGAAGGGTGCGTTGAGAAAAAGCTGCTTACACGAGAATGCACTTTAATGTGGCACAGAATGGAAGTAGAACAAGGACACCAGACATAAAAAAATGTACTGGAGCAAAGTAAATTCCCAATGAAGGAAGTGGGAAGGCATTTTAAGCCTCTTTTCTTTCCATGCAGTTAGCAATGGTAGTCAGTGGCGGCCACTGCCAGTCTAAAGTGGAGAGGCGGCGAGGGGTAGGGGTGTCAGAGGGGTGGGGGTTTAGAGGAATAATAATAAATAAATAAATAAAAAAGACTTACCTGTTGGCCAAACTGACATGCCAGCCTCACCTGTCCAAGACTTCACCATGGCTGAGGCTGCTCAGGCAGTGATGAATAAAATGATATTAAAATTGTTTTTATTTTCATTTTATTTTTCATCTGCTGGCAGTGGGGCGACGCTCCTCCGCTATTACGGAGGAGCTGTGCCTGAGTCCAGTCTTCCGTCGTTGTACCCATCGTTCCTTGCCTCTGCTGTCCACCGTTGGTTAAGCAGTACCGCGATGCCTGAATAAACTATTGTTTAAGCTTTGAGGAGACTTGCCCTTCAAAGTCTTCTGGGGAAGTGGGTGGTTTGTAGTGGCGCTCAACAGACAAGAAAGGAGTCGATCCAACCTGCAGGTTTTACACTGGATGAAGGATAGGAACCAATTAGAAGCTTTCCCAGTTAAACCAAGATGGTCTTCCATGGGTGACTGTGTCACCTCCCCAAACAGCCCGGTTGGCTGCTAGGAGTACCGACAGACAGAGCGGTGCCCCATTGTCCTGAGCTGCTTGCCAGGTGAGGTGATGCACGTTCCCCTTGAAATTAAGGAGGACCACCAGAAGTGAACAGGTGATATTTACCAATATTGTTCACAAATGATCTTATTATTATTTTTTCACTTTTTAGCAGTAGCATTAAAGTTAATGGGTCCTGAAGAAGCGGTAGGCACCATATTGGGCTTGTAATTGTCCGCAGAAACATGTCGACCAGTAAACCCAGTCAGAAGTTATTTGTTTGAACCATCTGACTTTTTTGCACTCTTCGGTTTTTAGTCTTGGAAGTGCACGACTCCAGAATAAAGTTGTCAATGCGTACACTCTCCAATTTTATTAAGAGCACATTATCTTTTCATTTATCACTCATGCACTGCTTTCCAGTTACTAACAGACAAGCATCCACCAATCATCTTGGATAAATCCTAAGAACAAGTAATCTCAAATATCCTATGAGATGCCTTAAACTTGGACTGCTTACTATGTGAAGTAAACCAAATGATGAATTGGGCGGTACAGGAAGAGTAACTGATGGACACTTTTCACATTAGGTAATATGTCCGGTTTTGGCTTCTAGTGGTAAGCACACATATAGCCTTCTGAACACACACATAGCCTTCTCCCTGTTCAAGACCCACAGTTACTTTGTGTTTTTCATGACTTGTTAGGGGGAGTGTAACTGTTGAGGTCGGTAAATATTCCCTCGGACCCTCAATCTATCCTTTCTGTTTGTTGTGACTCTGTCAAAGGCCACTGATAGATCAAGATTGAGTAGCTTGCATGTCCTGTGTGAGGTCATCCTCAAAAATAAATTAGGGTATAATCTGTTCTTCTTCTGTTGAGTAGACGTCTCATTCAAGTAGTTTCTAGGGAACTGTGTGTCTGATTTTTGTCTAAGTCTTTTGGGTTGAGAAGCATCTCCCAATAAGAACCTTGACAAGCTGTTTTAGATTATGGTGGTGCTTCCCCTAAGTACAGTAAATTGTTTCAGATGTTATGGAGAATTGTTGTTATGGGTTCGCTCTGGAGATAGTTTAAAAAATACTTACGGTATGGCTCAACAAGAGATCCGGAGTTTGTGCCTGGACTGAGAAGTTCCTTAAGTGGAAATATTACTAAGGCAGGGAGCTCGAATACTATGGGCTTCTGGAGGTGTTTTTGTCAGATATTCATTTTTCGATAGAGGTTTTTTGCTATGATATCCAGGTACTTAAGAAATGGACTAATGTTTGGGCAATCTTGAGGATTTCTCAGTTTTTTTACTCATTTAAAAATTTACTTTTTTGGAAGTACGTGGTATTGATGATTCAGTTTGAGTCATTTTTTTTTCTTTGTTAGTAGAGGCTTTGTAGAGTTTCATGCATTTGTGGTTGGGTAATATGTCCTCCTGTGTCTTGTAAAAAGACAAATGCCTTGTGCCAGTTCTCCTTTCAGAGGGCCACGGGCATGCAGGGGTTACTGGCCACAACAGTGGTGGTTGAGGCCTTTTACTCCTGATGCCCTGAGGCCTGAGCTACTGTGGATCCTGAACAACTGGGCCAAGTACCCCTTCTGCACTTGAGTCTCAGTGGTACGTGTGGATGAGCGGTCAAAGGCTCCATCATGGGGAAGAGTAGATACAGATTAGTGAACATGACTCAACACTAAGTAAAAGAAGTATTTCATTTCTAACTCGATCGCATTCAAAGGCATAATGACATTCAAAAGGAACAACACAATCTCCTTGTGATCGGGGATCTAATATGTGTCTGGAAAATCACTGTCCCACTCTCTTCCTTGCAGTGTGGTCAGGTTTATTCCCCATTCACTGGTGGCCGCATCCAGGGACTGCTCACTAGTAGGTCGCACTTAAAAGACCCCCTTTTTACTCTTGGGAATTAGTCAAAAGTGCCTCTGGTGCTGTAGCACTCTCAGCAGCGAGTCCCCCAGGACCGAATAGGCCTGATTCAAGTATAACATGCTCTGGCAGCACAGAACCATTCAGCGTTTCAGCTAGTGCCCTGACCGTGTGCACTTGCAAGCTCTTGCCCTGTTTGAAAAAGTCAGGATGTTCATGGCATCACCCAGCAGACGCAGGCCTTCCCCCTACTGGCGCTGTCAGCTTTCTCTGTGATCAGAGATGCTCCCAGCTTCCATGGGTTCTCTAAGTCAGTTTTACCATATGGTTGATTTAGTTGATCTTCAGGCTCTTGACCAGATCCCAGGGGTGATGCAACATCTTCCTTGGTATCCTCAGAAGTCCTCTGTGTTGGTTGTTGCAGATCTTGATACACAGGCTCAACCTGCAGGTCACAGCTTCTACTTCCTCGGGTAATGGCCCGAACCCTTGGCAAAACCCAGTACCGCCAGCCCCTCCTGGCATATGGGGTTACCACAGCACTTGCTGGTGCAATCACCCACAGTACGGCTACCCCTCCTGGCATACAGGGTTGTCGCTAAGGTGTATACAAGTCTTGTCAGCTAAATTACTTAAACTGTGGCCCTCTTTGGCATACACGGTCACTACACCGAGGCAGTATGCACTTGGCACTCCTTCCACAGCACACGATGCACGGCAAAGCCCACTGTGGCCCTCACCTGTCAGATGGGGGTTGCTGAAACACTCGTGTACATGGGCAACAAGCCGATCAGTGCCCAGCCATCTCCTCACACCTCACACTGTGAGTCCTCTCGTTGGGATCCCCACTGGACCTCGCTCCCTCCAATAAGCTCCTATTTTTCACAGGGAACACTGGCTTTGGCAAGCAGGCAGGTGCTGGTGCTCTAGGCTCAGTGCAAAGGTTCTTGGTTTCCCTGGGTGATGTCCCCTCACCTAGCAAGGAGACTAGCAAGTCTTGGCCCCCAATTCTGGTCACAGGCGGAAGTCTAGAAAAACTTCCCCTCCTCCCACAGCATATCTTGGCAGATGCCACCTTTTGAGGTCTCAACTAGGGGTGGGAGTAACTGGCATGGCTCTCTCTAGCATAATTATTCGTAACTATGCATAATTGTTTAAGAAACGGAATCCAGCACTAAGCGCTATTTTCTTAGTACAAAATGCACCCTCACATCCAAAATGGGCCAGAAGATGCACTTTGCCCTAAGAAAATAGCACTAAATGCTACAGAGCACAAACAGCAGTAGCCAGCAGATGCTCACTCTCTCTTACTTTGTTGTTGTTCTGCTCCTGAAGTAGGATTTTTGCCAAAAATTACTCTCAAGCTATTTTCACAAATTTAGCATCACAAGAGTAATGCATAATTACTGAAATTACTCAGATTACTCAGGCAAGTTAAAATTGCTGCAAGGTCTAGTCTCAACCTCCCCTTCTTATAGTCCAATGTAATTTAGGGTCTAGGTTTTGAAGTTTTATGTTGGGGTTTTGTTTCGTTTGAAGTGTACATTTATCTCTCTCTTCTTACTCTTGAAAGGCAGTCTGTCACAGCAGGAGAGACTCCGAAAATGACAGTCCCACTACACAGGCCATGGGAGTGACTAGAGTTCATATCTGGATGTAGCCACAGTGGTATGTGCAGCAAAAGGTTAATCGCATCCTCCCAACCCCACTCTGTATGATTCCCTAATCAGCCCCATCTCCTTCCTGAGAGGTGTAACTTTCTTGTGATTTATCCCCGAATTAAAAAGCACCCTTTTGAAGTGTACAGGGGGAGTCTCTCTCTCCCCTCTTCCAGTATGTCTTACCCAGTTCATAGGAACGCAGTAATTCGCAAATCTGTCTGGAAGGATGCCTCTACTCCTCATGTCTTCACCAGGCAGGCCTAGACTTGCCAAAATAGAACCCAGGGTCCTCCATGTGATGTTCTACTGCAGGCACATTTGCACTCAATGTACATACTCGAGCACACATTCTGTTCAGTACTGCCACCTTCATGTATTGTGCCACCCCAGGCATACAAACATCAAGCACACACAATCACTCCATGGACACTTTTCAGTACTGTACCCTTTCTGTGTTGTGCCATGGTGTGCAATTTGCAAACACACACATTGCCAGCAGACACACAGACCATGCACACACTGCACAACACTTCACCCTTTATGTATTGTACTTCTCGCAAGCTCACATAAACCTAGCACATACATCTCTTGTGCACCCACTGCACAGCTACATCTCTCATGTAATGTATTCCTCACAGGCATACATACACTTAGTATATGCACTATCCATGCTTCTACTGCACAGCACTGTTTGATCAGTGTACTGTGCATTTCCCAGGCACACACATATCCAGTCACCACTCCTTCGCTGCACAGCACTCTACATCCAACTGACGTAGGCCAACTGTGAGTTAAGCACACAGCAGCGGACCTTTTAAAAAGATGAGTGGGCCTGTAGACCTCACTCCAGTGAAACAGGGAAAAAAAAGGACCTGTTCACTCCTAATGATCATTACACGATATGCTGCCACAACCATGCTGTTTTACTCTTGGTGAAAGCGGTAGCTGTCCACCTCTATGAGGGCAGTGCTTTGGGTGGCCCTTCCAGTCCAAGAAGACAACAATCTATGAGACAGGACTATGTCATGGCTCACACGAATGATCTGTATTTGCCTATGACAAAAAATCAGCATTAGGATAACAGTACAGTTGTGCAGGGGTTTTACCATGCAGAGGACTTTTGTGTCGCAACACCTTGATTGCCGCCAATTTACCTATTCCACCAAAATGTTAGCCAAAAGTTCACCAACTACCCATCCACACTAATTGTCACATAAGTCAAGAAACTTACAGAAATAATATTGACATCATCCTACTTTGTCACAGCCCTTCATGCTTTATATTGTTGGTGAAGGAATAAAAGCCATAGCCGGTTAATAGTTCCAGCCAAACTAGTACCAGTTTTAAGAAGGCTCTGGGCACATTTCTGCAGTGAGAATGTATGTCAATGCATCTATCTAATTTGTTCTGCTTAGGTTTCAATACTATATGATGATTCATCTGCACTACATGCGGCATTACCCTGCAGTTAACATTTTTAGGTCAAAGTCTACTAGACACTGTAGCTGTCTAGTTTGCTAACAGCTTCTTGGGGGCATTCTGAAAACTTCCCTGGGAATGCGTTCTGCCCATAGCTTACAATTAGCTTTGTGTTTTGTAACTCACATTTTATTGCTTTCTATTTGCTGACATTATATTTTTTATGCCGTCTAGCTTGATATTGTCCCTCCCATGGAACAGAGCCTATTTACTATCTTTTTCCAGGAGTGCGCAGGCTTTTCAGGCTCTTTCTTGTGAGGAGCATAATGTTTACTTTTCTTTCTCCAACTTCAAATGAGAGGATTCCTGAGACAATCTTGTTATGAAAGGCTTTTCTCTGGCAAACAACAAAATTTTAAAGCCTATATATTAACTGTGCAGATATTTCACAATATATTAGTACTAGGAAAGCACAAATGAAGCACATCTTTTGTAATTCTGAAGTGTGATGGAAATAAATATTTTAAAACAAATCAACACACTAGGGAGGTGGTTACGATGTCAGGCGGAATCACTACAGCCCGACACCAACTCAGTCATAGGACCGACCGACACCCGATTGGCGGTCCTGAGCACCTCCTTAGGATGCGACCGAACACTCTATGGACGCATTCCTACATTTTACTATGGCAGCATGCATTCTGGCGGTAAACCGGCCATAATGCATGCTCCCATAGTGAAATAGGAGGTGCGGTTCATCCCTGCGCCCTGTGGCAGGCACCACAAGGTGCTGGCCACAAGGTGCAGGAATCAATAGGGGGTCACTATAGGTGCCCCCTCGGCCTCCAACCGGAGGTCATGCACCCAGGGGGGCCCTGCCGGAGGCCCCCAATGAAGCTTTCTGACATGGTTTCAATGTCAGACAGGCCGGCATGGAAACCATGTCAGAAACCGTCATCGTAATCTCAAGGGCGGAAAGGCCCGCCCTTGAGATTACAGGCCGGATTCCAGCAAGCAGATGGGCTTACTACAACCAGCAGTTCCTTCCATTCATGAAGATTTTCTATTCAGTTCTGGCCAGCTATTATTGTTCTACCTTTGTCTGCTGAAGTACACTTCCTGCTCGTCATCGTCATCCTTTTGAACTGTCAGTAAAGCTTCACCAATATGTTTTGCGAGATTATTTGCAATATTTCATAAGGCAAAAAAGCAAATTATATTTTAGCAAGGTAAAATTTGGATTTACCGTCTTTTTAGAACTATATGCTGTTTCTGTGACGCATATACTTTGGCACCGTTTATCTTGCTAAACAAAATGAACCCATTTTGTCGATGAAATGCCTGGAGGAAAGAATTTGTTTAGGTGCCTGTATTGATAAATCTAATGTGCTCCTTGTGCTTGTGATGGTGCTGCTGCCATTAGAAGTACACACTGAAGGGGTGTCTGTGATGTGTGAATTATTTATGTATATGTATATGTGTGTTGCTCAAGCGTAAATTCGCTTGATTTCTGTACAGTGCTGCAATGCCTAAACTAGCCTCGTGAATGCAAAATAATGGTCATAAATAAATACTAACATAAAGTCAGAAAAGGCGTGACCTTGACAGACGCAGGGCCCAATTCAGAGTTTGGCTGGTGCAGGGGCATAGCTTTGTGAGGGAGTTGTGAGGGAGGGTTTTCGGGTGTGACCCGCCTCCCTCAAATAATTGCATTCTTGGCTTGGTAATAGGGTTTGGGGCCCTGAACCCCGCCAGTGTCCATTTTTCTTATTGTATCTTAAGAATACAAGACAAAACAGTGACCTTTGATGTAAAACAGGAGAGAGCGGCAGAGATGTACACGTGGTGGCTGAATTCCAAAATGTATAAGAAGATAACCTGAAATCAATACCGGCTTCCCTGTTGGTTCAAACTATGTGATCCAAGGCAAACATTTTATTTCACAGAACCTCTTTTTTAATTATCACACGAGATCACTTTTAAATGCCTGGGTACATAATATGCGCTGTACAAACACCTCTTATGTTTGATAAACTACAATGTTGCTACATCTATAATAAGAATATAGGCCACATTTACGGTTTACATGACTACTGACTTGCCTCGTAGTTCACTATTGGCATTGTCATTCTGTAAAAACCTGTATTTGGTCGGGGGCAAGCGAGATTTGCCCGGCGGTATTGCCTCTGTGACCCACGAATTATTAATCAATGAAGAGGCAGGCGCTGGAGACTGGAAAGCAGGAAACAAGGTTTTATTCTCTCCGGAGGAGAACACAGCAAAACAGACAGCAGGTATCGTTCTGAGGTGCTCTAACTTATTTCTGGGGCCCTGGCCCTTATATTCAGTCTTTAGCGGTTTTATTACAGTTTACATACTCATAACAATGCTTTGATGTACGGAAAAGACATTCCTGGAATCCCCCTTTGGGCCCGTTCCCACACATTTTTACAGTGGAAGTCCCCCCCCTGGTCACAGCAGGTGATGACTATCGCGCAGCTGGATATTCCGCCAATTCATGGAATGCGGGGTTCGATCGGATCTCATGGGGTGGGGGCTTTGATCAACTCGGGGGTCCTTTGATGAGGGAAGCTTTCTATTGCACGGGGAGGGGCAAGGGATAGTATCGGCAGAGCTGGGTGTCGGCCTGGGAACGAAGAAGACAAACGGGCACACGGGGAAAAAGGGTTTGCATCAAAGGGCCGGGGACCAGGAAAGGGAAGAAGGGAGGTGTTGCGCTGGGAACAGGATGGGGGTCTGAGGAAGGGCAGCGCTGAAGAGGGGTTTATGATTCAAGGCAGGTGCAAGCAGGGGGTTGGTCAGCGTGCAGGCTCGGTGAGGGCGAAGGGCCATGTCGGGGGCCAGTGGCATGAAAAAGGGCTTGTTCTGATCAGGGCATTAAAAAATGGCGGGTGCGCACGAAAAGTGTGGCATCGGGGGAAGAGGCAAGATGGCGCAGATAATGTTCACCAAACCGTGCTAATTTTCCACAGTCCTCCCTTTAACATATTCAAGACATCTTGCTGATTCATTTTCTACTCAGTTCTACTCTGCTGGGCATAAGAAAAAGCAGTAGGAACCCTAGGTGAAGGAGTAGTAAACATTACATTTAAGATCTCTAGTTTTAGGAGGCGGACCTATTGATAAACTTTGATAAACTTGTGTAGCAGGAAAGTCATAGTAATGCAATAAAAAAATAATTCGAAGTGCGTACATTTCATAAGGTGAACTGATGGATTGTTACATAATTAATACAATGCGGGCTGGGAGAGAAACGAGACGTAGCAGAAATGATAGTGAAGGAATGTTCGAAGTTTAGTAAGTTGTCGGCAAGTTTTTTCGTCTTCTGTTGGCACTGTGGAGTACCGGCGGTGGAGCTACGAGTCCAGCTCTATTCTAAGTTCCGTGTTGCAGAGCACGACCTTTTCCTCGCGTTTCTGATCAGAAAGGTCTTTTTCGCCCTGCGTCCTTTGGGATCAATAGTCAATAAGTTCAGGAGGAAGAAGAGTGCTCAAATAGTCCATAGGGTAGGTCGGAGGAAAAAAAGGGGGGGGGGATGGAGCAAGGCCAGATCGGGAACAAACTAGGGAAACGAGATATTCAGGTGAGCGGGCTCATGACCGCGTCTAGAGAGCGGGGACCTTTTGGCACACATTCGAACATGGAGCGGGGGCATCAGGTTAGCCCTCTCCTCTCCTTTTGTTGTAGATAGTGCCTCGTCCTGTAGCTCTGTTCTGTCGCGGTCTCGCCTTGGCCCATGTCGCAGACGTTCCATAGTCCGTAGTCAGGCCACGTGCTCCCACATCCGGTCCTTCTTTCCTCCGGCAGCCGTACCCTTGCAGGAGTTCGAAAAAGACAGTCTTTTAGAGAATTGGTAGAGGAAAGTAACCACATAAGTCTATTTCTCTCCCAGCCCCAAGTAAATGAGAATAGAGACGTCCGTTATGTTAGTGTTCACAACTGACATATAAATGATCGATGGTGAGCTTTGCCGGTTTTACTATGACTTTTCTTCACGATTGTTTAATATAATCACGACAGTTCATCTGAATACAGGCCTGACAATGCTATACCGTTCTCTAGGGGTCTATATTTAAAAAGGGTGTCGTGAGCTATCAGCACAGTACTAACAGGCATCTCGACGTGGGACAAACATAGGCAAACATTTTTCCTATTATCACTGCCTCCTGCCTTTTACCTAAACATTTTCGCTTTTCGACAATGCTCATTGTAATGGTTATCTTTGCTTCGGTCTAATCTTTGACTTTGTAAAACATCATTCTGGTTCCTATGCGGCCTCTCACGGCCTAATTACAAAATTTGAAAAGACAGGGATCTTATGGGAAAACAATTAGGGACATAGAAAACGGTGGTGGGGGATAGTCAAAAACTCTTATCGGGGGGGCAACTGAACGCAATACTGGGCGCGTCCTGGGAAGATGAGGGGTTTCGGTTACTTTTATGGTTTGGGTATCGTGACAATTCGGAACGGGGAAGGTCGCGCTATCTGGGGCACTCTATTCCATCAGGGGAGCCGCTGACGTAGTTCCCTTATTACGGGTCAGATTAGGGAACCTCAGTCGTCTTACCCGTCCTTTCCCTTATGGCCAATTCAAAATAGTTTTCGGAAAGGAGAGGTAGTGGCACAGCGTTGGGGCGATTGTATTAAAGACAAGTTTTGAGCAAATACTGGCGGTATTTGAAGCCAATTGGGTGGTGTGCTAGGGGTGGTAGTCTGCCAATTTCGGAGCTAATCGCTTGGAAGAGTGGGAGTGTGAAGGAGAGAGAGAGAGAGAGAGAGAGAGAGAGAGAGAGAGAGAGAGAGGGAGAGAGAGAGAGAGAGAGAGAGAGAGAGAGAGAGTGCAACGGCAGGCTAAATAGTACACGTGCGACAGGAGGGTGGCAGTGTATTCGAGAAAGGCTATTTAGTGCATTACACAGCAAAGGACAGTTATGGGTCTGCGTTAGAATCTTGAAAGCATGCAGTTTGAGGCGGACGAGCATTAGACAGGGTAGAGGGGGCATGCTTTGAGAAAAAGAGAAAAAAGGGGAGGTACCGTTGTGTCGCACTTTCTTGCACTCTTGGTCCTTCGACCAGTTGAGTCAACGCTTCAGTCACACACACACATTCTCTCATAGTTTCGGATCATACGTGACATGGGTTCATTCGTGCAGCCTGGTTTAAGGGTGATCATTTTTCATCAGATCATACTAGTTTTACGGGGGTGTGCTACAATAGTACGGGGGTGTGCTACAGTAGTTTGCAGGCGTGCTTATGTGCCATCTTGCAGCGTTGGTCCGCTTCGGGTATTAGACGGGGCAAGGCTTCAGATCCTCGTCATACCTCGGTTGCGGCCCCTGATGTAACCTGCAGAGGGAGGAAAAAGAGGGGAAGGGAGGGGGACAACATTCGCGCATATAAAATACATGGATTCGAGAGTCCTTTACTGACCTCATACTCGTCTTTCCTCATCGGGGTAGAGTCCCCGGGGATATGGTTTCTGGAGTCGGGGGGGGCAGTGTGTCCCTATAGGTCGTGTGCGGGGAAACGTGAAAAGGGAACCAGAGGTGCCTAGTGCGAGGTGTCTAGTTAGCAGATGTATCTCACTATCGGGGTCCTTAAAAATCTCCTTCAACGCTGTGACGTTCTAGGGTTCTTCAGTTCTAGGGTCAGCTCTGTTCCCTAATACCTTTGAGTCGTTGTACTTTATAACATTTACATCGTTTTATTTTACCCTTTCTTTTACATTCCCTCATTTATACCGTTCTTTTTACCCATCCTTGGAAGTCGAGGTCTTCCTCCATGCGAGAGTTCATGAGTCAGTCGCGTACCTTGAAGGCAGAGTGTCGTGTCGTAGACCCGATCCGTCCTCCAGGGTTGGGCAGCCATCTTCTTAATAACCTTAAAGAGGGAGCATAGTAGGGTGCACAGAAAAGAACTCTCCCGCCCATCCCATATTTTCAGATAAAGCATGCAATACCCGTTCATCATTTCGAAGACCTTTATTTTTGCAAAATCATAGCACGTGGACTTATGAGGGTGCAGTCGTATTTGGCCGGACACGGTAATGGCTAAAGTGCGTACAGTGGGGTGTTGTTTTGCAGCAATAAGAACGTTAGAAAGTTTTTAGCAATTCATTTGTAGCAAGCTTAGAACGTCTATCAGTTGGCCGGGGGCTCGGGGGCGTTTATTTCATAATTTAGAAGCATAGTTCAGACTAGTTGCAATCAGATTTTCCTATATGCATACCGTGTGCGTGCATCATAAGCGAGGTTATACATCGGCTATATTTATATAAAAACATAATACATCGTACATTTATAATCATCATTTTAACGGGATCCGTTTACATGTTCCCCGAGTGAGCTCTCCTTTCTTCTTGTCAAGTGTACAAAAAGGGTCATATATGTCTCAGAACATTAAGTTTGTATAGTACAAAGGGACACCACGAGGTGTTCGTAAGTTCCTATCGATACCGGCGCCATTTTGGGCGGGGCCGGGTTAGTCCGGAAGTAGCATCGGGGAAAATGTTTCCTACAATCGGCAGTTGGACCAGAGTCCTTTTCGGCAGTTCTAGAATTCATGCTAACAGAAGGAGTGGCAATGTCATGTTTGTTCCGTTGGCGATCAAGGCAGTTGTCCCTTACCGGAGGCCTGCAGTGGCCGAGGGTTCCTCCGGGGACCTTTGCAGAATCTTCAAGGCTGTGGAGATGTTGTCGGAGGTGGGGGCTCGTGCTCCGGTGGGCGAGCGACCGAGTTACATTGCCGTTCAAAGTTACTCTAGTGGCCGAGGCCCGCCTTCCAGCGGACCCAGACGCCATTTTGAGGCCCTGCAGCAGTCCCCTCTCATCGAGTCTGTAAGAGTGGAAGTATGGCCACCTGTGGCGCACATTCGGTGCTGCGCAAGTATCGGTGCAGTCATTGCATATTCGGTGCTCCGAAAATATGGGTACCATTGCACGTTCGGTGCTGCACAAGTATTGGCGCACCATCACCTGGCTGGGGGTGCTCGGTGTTGGGCCGGGGGCTGGGAGACCTCCTATCCGTGGAGGTGGGAGAGGCTCGTCCGCGTCGCCTCTCCCTCCCAGCCCAACTTGGACAAATTGTTGTGGAGGTACGTGCAGGACATCCCGCCGCCCAGAGCTGCTGCGGCTGTTACGGAGGGGAAAAGAAAGAGGTGCCTCGTTCTTCTCTGGACCGGGATTCCTTAGGTCATCGGCTGCAGCCAGACTCAGTTGGCCCCGGTCCCTGGCCATTGGTGGCCGGACCGGGTGGACATGTGGCGGGACTACCGGCAACTACCTAGGGCCGCTGCGGCTGGACTCCGCTGGCCCCTGCCTCTCCTCCGGCTCCCCCATACGTTGAGATTTCCTGACCAAGTGCTGGCAGCAGGGCCCGCCTTATATGGGTTGCCGCCGGTTGGGCGTAGCCGTAACCCTGCCCTGCTTTGGAAGGTTCCAGAATGTGGGGGGGTGGTGTTCAGTTGGCTTTCATGTTCTACAGTTTACCGTTCTTGTTTTTCTAGCGTTTTTGTGTTTTTCTTTTGCTTGTTATGTTAAAATAAAAGTTCATGTTTATCAGCGGCTTACTGATGTCGTTTCCCATTTTCTATTAACATAGTTTATGTAACATGGAAGCACGTGCAGGGGGATGACGCAGATTCATATATTACGTACACACAAACTCAAACGGGGGGTGCGGGGACAGTAAAAAGCATGATACACAAGATTCAAAGACAAACATAAAACAGTGATTGGCCATAATTTTTCTCTTTCTGTCTGTTAATTTAGAACTAGGCTGGGTTCCCGTCTTTACGTTGTCCGGTCCTAGGAAAATTCGAACATGTCGCTGAAATCGTTCTGGCGAAATCTGTGCCATCGGGCATAATCAAACGTGGTGGTTCTATCTGGTCTGTCCATGCGAGTCTGATTCTTCTTTGCCTCACGCTTTTTCTCATTCTGCCGGCCTGTCGTTCCTGTCGGCCCTCTGCCCCTACTCACGCTCAGTAGAGTCGGGCATTGGGCTTTCCAGTGTCCGACGTATCTACAAAAAGCGCATTGGTCTTGCCCTAAGTCTGGCCGTCTTTTGCGTAGTGTCGGGGGATAACTTTTGGGTCGTGGTGCCTCGGGGTTGTCCTGTCGGTATGTTTCTCTACCTGATCTGTCCTCGTCTTTTCTCTGTCGTTGCATAGCCTCTCTGCGCCATATACCGAGACTGTCGAGCATAATAGGCGTTGTCTTATTATTGCGAAGGGCGATTTCCAACGTTTCTATTTTACCAAGGTCAAAGGACCCTACCAGTGGCCACTGTTTGTCTTGACATTCTTTGGTATACCTGTGCCACAATTTATTATAGGCTATGGTGACTAATCCATAGTTTATGAACATGTCCTTATTAGGGGTGCCTTCCAGTGGAGCTATATGGTCCACCTCTAATACACGGTCCGGGCTGAACCAATTATCAATCAGTGGGGAGAAGACAGACATGACGGCTCGTAGCGAGGGACAAAAAGTCAGCACTGCCTATCTTATCACTGTGCGCAAAGACTAGACAGAATATTTCTATTCTACGTTGTTTGCGGGCAGTGAATACCTCATGAACAAAAATAAAAAAGAGTAACCAGTAACGAGGAACAATCAATAATAAATAAGATAGAGTAGAATCAATGGGGAGAGTAAGTAGGGCGCAAAAGTCTGCGTCCTCTACCCTTTCACTATTCACAAAGAGGAATCTGTTATTTCCGGTTTGCAGACAGAGAATCTCCAGAAGACAATCTGCGACCAGTAGTTCGGGGTCAAAGAACCCAGTTAATCAGTGAGGGAGAGGGAATCTCCCAAAAACCGTTTAAGAAATAATAGAGTCAGTGGGGGAGAAAAATAGGCACGACGGCTGCGTTACCTATCCTTCACTGTTTGCAAGAGGGAAAGAGCCTACTGTTTCTCCGCGCGCAGACAGTGAATCTCCAAAATAAGTTAACAAAGAGTAATACTAGTATTTTTTTTTTTTTAAACAATCAAGCAATTATTTCGCAATCCGTCGTGTTTACACGACCTTACCCGGACCGTATGGACAGTTTCTTGTCTTCCGAATCCAGCGCCTGTTCGTCCTCTTTTTCTCGTATTTCTCACGGCACTCCTAATGGTCCCCAGTCAGGACCGTAGATCGCTCGAGAGAGGTCTGTTCGGAACTAGTGAAGTTCGGATGATCGGCTGCCAGACGAGGGTCTATTGGGCAAGAGCTCTCCCGATCGTTGCAGTCGTTCACTCTGTCGTCGGGACCTCTCCCACTGGATCCACGAGTCGCTGATGGGCCCCACGCTTGGGACGCCAATTGTAAAAACCTGTATTTGGTCGGGGGCAAGCGAGATTTGCCCGGCGGTATTGCCTCTGTGACCCACGAATTATTAATCAATGAAGAGGCAGGCGCTGGAGACTGGAAAGCAGGAAACAAGGTTTTATTCTCTCCGGAGGAGAACACAGCAAAACAGACAGCAGGTATCGTTCTGAGGTGCTCTAACTTATTTCTGGGGCCCTGGCCCTTATATTCAGTCTTTAGCGGTTTTATTACAGTTTACATACTCATAACAATGCTTTGATGTACGGAAAAGACATTCCTGGAATCCCCCTTTGGGCCCGTTCCCACACATTTTTACAGTGGAAGTCCCCCCCCTGGTCACAGCAGGTGATGACTATCGCGCAGCTGGATATTCCGCCAATTCATGGAATGCGGGGTTCGATCGGATCTCATGGGGTGGGGGCTTTGATCAACTCGGGGGTCCTTTGATGAGGGAAGCTTTCTATTGCACGGGGAGGGGCAAGGGATAGTATCGGCAGAGCTGGGTGTCGGCCTGGGAACGAAGAAGACAAACGGGCACACGGGGAAAAAGGGTTTGCATCAAAGGGCCGGGGACCAGGAAAGGGAAGAAGGGAGGTGTTGCGCTGGGAACAGGATGGGGGTCTGAGGCAGGGCAGCGCTGAAGAGGGGTTTATGATTCAAGGCAGGTGCAAGCAGGGGGTTGGTCAGCGTGCAGGCTCGGTGAGGGCGAAGGGCCATGTCGGGGGCCAGTGGCATGAAAAAGGGCTTGTTCTGATCAGGGCATTAAAAAATGGCGGGTGCGCACGAAAAGTGTGGCATCGGGGGAAGAGGCAAGATGGCGCAGATAATGTTCACCAAACCGTGCTAATTTTCCACAATTCGGTGGGAGCCATTAATGTTTTAGTTAATGTTAAGTTCATGTTTAAAAATGATCACTTTTAATAAATGTTTATCTTGGCAGTGATATAATCAGAGGTGAAACGCTTCCATGTGTTAAAGAAATTAAATTTTTATTTTTTTTATTTTGAAGAGTCTGTATCATATTTTTAAATTATGTTGCAGGATGTACATGCCAAGTGTTTTCATGGCTAGGCATGGGCTCAGACTCTTAGTGCCAAGCCAGACCCTTGGCTAGGCTCTGGCTTGCCCTATTAATTTGCTGGAGCGCCCACCTATATTTGCATGGCTCACTACATGGGCCCTTCGGTCACCTGATAAAACGATTTGTAAAAGGCAAGGGCTGGAACCACGGATCCCTAAATGCACTAATTTGACAACTCTACCATCTGGGATTCCCGTAGCAGAGATGAAGAAGAGAACATGCATTGGAAATACATCTAAAATAAGTGATTCCAGGGCAAGGACTCCAGGCCGCTGTGTTGTACATAGTCATAAATTCCCAGGAAGAACCAGGCCTAGTTGGGATATGCAGGGGCATAGCTTCAGAGGGCGTTTTTAGGGTGGGACACTACCCAGATGTATTCTTGCCTTGATAATTGGGTCTGGGGGCCCTGAGTGGGGTCTACTGTGTCTATGGCTTTTTTTCTCATCATTCTCATTTCACCAAAAGCTTTTAACTTGGTCATTTTTTTGCAGTGGAAACTTAGAAATACAAATTAATGTAGTGACCTGGTTTGCCAAAAAATAGTAAATCTACACCCGTAGAAGTACTTCTTGAATGAGTGCAAATTTACTACTTTTGGAATTCAGAAACCTTTGAGTAGTAGGCTTGGAAAGCTGCACCAGGCTCAGATTTCCAGGCATGCTACTGGCAGTCCAGAAGGTGATGGGATGAACTGTTGCAAATAGTCCAACTCGTGGCAATCGTTCGAGGTAGCATTCCAGCCAATCATTTTTCACCCACTGTACACTTCCAGACAGAGGCCCACTTAATGGAAATCAGCACTAACCCTGTTTCCTGTGGAAACAGTCCATATAGAACCTTAGTCATCTCACCCCTCCACCCAGCAGACTTTTGTTTTTATCATAGATGAATGGAATTTGGGGGCATACCTAAATGTAACATTTTGATATATTTTATATTGTCAGCTATATGCAATGCATTTATCTTTAAATTGTATCAGCCTTGAGAAAGCCCCAGGCCTGCACACCGGGAACGGGTGAAACACGTGTTGGCTGTTAGCTTTAAATGAGATCTGGTTCAATGTTGGTACCAGTGCCTTTGTCTAATTATAAATGAAAGCAGCACTTTCCAGTCACTTTTGGATTTATGAATTTTCCATATGGAATACGATTAAGACAATGAACAATTCGATTTTGACCTCTCTCTATGATGCATATGCTCAAGTAGGAAAGGGGCATCTCCCACTTTGAGGTCAATCAAGAATATTGGATACTTCACCCAATGGTGAAGGATTTGCGACTCCTGAGAAAATTCCTTTTTCAAAACCCGTATTCTGTAGTGTAGTTCCTATTATCCCAATAGGCTCTGCGCATTGGAATAATACCTTCAATAGTAAAGGCCTAGACCAGACGTTAACTAGGTCTACTACTGTCGATATTAGACTTAAAGGTTTGGGTTTGCCAGCTAGCTCAGAGTTCACTAGAAACTTTCTCGAATGTTCAGGAAGGAATTAACTTCCCTGATTAGACAAGAAGGGATTTAGTTTCTGACAACCATAGAACATGACAACTTTGCTCTCCCCTAATCAAGAGTGTATCTCGAGAGTCGTGTGAACAAAAGGCAATTTATTTTACTCAGTCAGTACGTGCATTCTTAGTCTCATCAGAATGTAGAGAAAAGGAAGAGACGGGCGTGTTCAATAAAAAGGTGTTATTTATTGATCAGTCTCTTTTCTCATACAAGAGAAATGGATCGATATTATTGCAATACTTATAGTTAAGTAAAGTGCATACATTAAAAGCAATAGTATGAAATAATACTGTAAAAACATTGATATGGTTTCTAAGCCATAAGATGTTTTAAAATGAATAAAATATATTACATACACATATACATTTGACTAAACGTACTCAACTGGTGTTTCTAAATACGCCTACCCCGTGTACCTGACCTAAGCCTAATACGTGGGCGGGAATAGAAAGTTACAGTTTAAGTTAAGTTTGTTTTTGCCAAGTGAATAACTAAAGAATTCTCTGCGAGGGGTTGTTCAGTTCTGTACCTGGAATCTAGGTTGAATGAGGGATGGTATCTCTCTCTCTGGTCTCGATATTCCAGGCTGCCTGCGAGGGCTACCCGGAAGCGCCGGTGCTGGATTTCTCGGCAGGAGAAATGGGCAGCTGCTCGATTTCAGCGCGTCAGGAAGGCGGGGCTGCGCCAGCGGGGTCTGCTCTGCTCTGGGCTTCGGCAAGTATGGCTGCTCCGTCTCGTCACCACCGCATGTGTTTGCATAGGGCAATATCGGTAATATTTATACCTTTAAGGTGCCGAGATTGACGTAAGGATGGACATAGATACGTCAATAAGGATGTCATACGACTTGCTCGTTAGCACATTCTTTTGCTGAAGTTCTCGGTGAAATCAAAACAATGGCCGCAGGGTTTTGCCCAGGTTGTCATAGGTTTGATTTGTTATGAGAACTCCGTATGCCTTATCAGGGGCTGGAGGAATATCGCTTGTCTAATTAGATCGCAAGCGTTATGACCTAATCAGATAACACGTTCCTGTGCCGTAGTGTGACTGCGTCAGATAACGGTATCTGCATCATGGGGGTTTTCCGCCTCATGGGCTTACTGCTAGTTAACTTGTTGGTTTGTTTAACCAGAATAGGGTCAGGAATAAGGGGATCGATTCAGAACCTATAGGAATACATCACACCCACTCCACGCTAACTATGGACATATTTACTAATCTATGGATAGTAAAACATACTATAGAGTATAGTGTATACCTTACCACCCCAAAATACATAAATGCATTTTGAAATTTTTCAAATATACGGAAGAATTGCAATCATATGTATTGTATGCACTCAAGCTGTAGAATAATGCCAAAGTAATCACGCATTTGTATACATTATTGCTATTTGGTATATGATAATTTACACATGAAATGGCTCTTAATACAGAAAAAAAGTTCGAGACCATTCCATCACAGAATAAAATATTTATGAACATACCAGCGGGCAGCTAATGCCTATAAGCTATCTAAAATTTAGAAACCTTAGTTCTCTAAGAATAGTTCTTACTTTAAGCAGAAGATAGTGTCCCAAAAAATATGCAAAAATATTTTGGGGCTGCTGAAAATTGCTGTCCGTGAACTGGAGGTGAAATTGTTCATGTGACTTTATTTTTAAAGTTGAAGGCCGAATTCAGGGAACGCCGTGTGCGAGCTTGCTCAAAAGTCTCTATTTCTGCTCTGGTGAGAACATCATATCATTTAGGCTTTCGAAAAAGCTGTCAACAGCTTCCTGGGAAAGTTCCACTAACTCGGAAAAAGGTGTAACCATGCATTCGTGCGCATGATTGTCTCCATTGACATTCTGATTCGCATTGCTGACAGAAGGTCGTACCTGTTCGATGCTGCTTTCATCTTGAACTTCACTACCCCTTAATCGTAGTGGTGAAGCTTCCACGAATGTCGTCATCAGGATTGGTAGCCTTTGAGGGCAGCACAAAGCGTGAACCTTGATCGGGCTCAACAATGTTTCTGTATCCATTGGCGCATCCGATTGTAGCGTCAGACAGGTGTCTAACACGCATTCTTCTCCGCATAGCAGACACCTTAATACAGGTAAAACACACCTTTGCCACATTGGTCGAAATGATAGAAACCAAGTCATGTTCAGGTCTCTAAGCCGGGAGAGTCCCAGGATTTTTGATATCCGGTCCCGGTATCCAATGACTAGGATTGTTTCTTCCCTTGTCGCAAGAGTTTTGTCTGTGACATGGGTTGCCATAACGAAAAATAAGGACTAAGAATAGGATTCCTGCAATTAGTCCCAAGATCAGGGGAAGTCCGCCAAAAATCGAATGGACGAAATCTGGAAAAATACCCAGTATGGCTTTGAATGGTGTTAATGCCATCGAAAATACTGTCTTAAATACCTTTGAGACCCCATTGGTATCAGAAATATTTAAGATTTCATTCAGGATTTCTGCGAAATGTATGGGGGAATTAGTTGATAACAATGAATGTATCTCTGCAGTCGTCCCTGCGACTTGTAGATCATACGTTTCTTTTGATGACGTGAGCCTTGTAGGCGTCTGAAGAAGCACTATTTTCATTCTGCTTAAAGTATCTATTCGAATAGAAGTAATTTTCAAATTGGGCCATGCCCTTGCCTCCCTGTCTGGAAAGGAGCTGGGGAACAACGAGCGTCCACAGCACTTGACCTTCGCAGTCGTAGTTACGAGATAAGGAGTCCCGGGCATAAGACTACAACATCTGCGATCTACAATTAGAATGTAACTCCCATTGTAGAGTCTTTGAAAGAATGGTTCTATCTCTGTTGCAGGTGTGCCTTGCTGGTGACATGAAAGGTTGTATGAATTCCCTTCACAGGCTCCATGCAAACTAATTCCGTTACACAGAAGCGTGCCGCTTAGTGACATCGCACAATTATTGCCACTAAGAAACACTTTCTGTCCTTTATTACTGACACATGCATGTGATAGGGCAGGTTCCATGTTGTTTTAATGTACCCCTTTCCCAATTTCTCGTACATGCCAGCCTGTATATATTTTTGGCAGTATTGAAACCTGAAGGTTGAGATTGGAATATTTATTATCCCATGTATTATCCATTCACTGACAGGTCGTTCTGACATTGTCACTGGTAATCTTTCGAGTTTTTCAATGCTCAAGATTGTATAATCAGCACCCTTTTGTGCCATACTGACTTGTCTATCAGTAAGGTTAAAGATTTGGAATAGTGACGTTGTGTTGATTAAACGCCAAGGCACATAGCCTGAACGCAGATTTTGTAACGTCCAGCCAAGCTGAACAATAGAACGCAATTGAGACTGACCGTGTTGTAATAACAGTAAGTCTTGCGATAATATGTCGATTGCTGAAGACGCAATGCTGTCCAAAGAAAAAATTCTGGAGGACAGAGTCATTAACCCATTGTCCACTACAGAAAGTGATTTTTCCAAATTAATACGGTCAATTTCCCGTATTCTCTCTGCTGTTTCAATTTGAGTAACCTTCCAGGCCTCATTGTATGCTGCATATACAGAGGCTGCTATGAAACGTTTTTGACGCTGTTTGCGCGGTCCCATAATGAAATCACGCAAGTCAGCACCATCAGTAAGTAAAGTTAGGTGTTGCTTAATTTCTGTCAGCGTGGAAGTTTGTAGCCATTGAAGGCATAATTTGCCCACATTGTAGGTGGTTATTATCCCTGGGTGATGTCTTTGAGGATATCTATGGTCTGGCCTGGTCATTTTGAACCCCTGTGTTTTGTTCAGGAATCTGTCTTGACAGTTATTAGTATCTGTGGGCCAGATCAACCACTGTTTCCAATCAGGATGTGTTCTGTTTTGGTTTAATACATAATTTACGTCTATCTCCTCATCTGTAGAGGTATTGCTGTACATTGTTGGTTTTGGAATAGACGGTTTATTTAAGTCTTTGATTTTGGCTAGGCCAAGACAGGTAGTTTGTTGAACAGTGTCGTTTAAAAATATCATTTGTTCTGGGATCATGCAGGCTCTAAACAAAGATTCTATACCCTGTACTTGCCATTCTTTTGTGCCCCAAACACTTTTCAATTCAACATTTTTGTCCCAATAATCAAAACCAAAAGTATTCATTTGTTCAAAGAATGAGTCTGAATATATCAATTTTGTGTTTGTTATCATGGTCTTAGTTCCTGTCTTGTTTGACAATTTGAAATAAAATGCTTCAGCATTACTTGTGTTAAAACCTGAAAAGTATGAATATTTGTCATAGAAGGTTCTTGAGCTTCCTTTTGGAGGGGTTGCACAATGTTCCCATTGATTATAATTTAAAACATTTCTAGGTTGTGCAGATCTATGTAAAAAATGGTTACCATAGTGGTTATAACAGTACATACTATCATAATTTGTAGAACCCTGCAAATAATCATGTTTGGTAAATTTAGCAGACATTACTAAGTCAGACATCATATTATTAATGCTTTCGAAGTCCCAATCATCAGCAAATGAGCTTGGTTTTGCAAAGTCACTCAATGAGATCTTAATTTGGTGTGGATATTTCAGGATTTTGACCGGACCATAAATTTCATAGTCAGTGTTGTCCCAGGCTACCCCACCCGGTATCGGATTGGCTGTGAAGTTGACTGAAGAAAGTTCTCTTTTCTCGACGTGTGAAGATGTGTGTGGTTTGAGGATCAAGTTGATTTTCTGACTTGCTGTGTCCATTTTAGCATATTTTCCCTCAATGAAGCGTCCCAAAGTAAGTACCATGATGAGCCAAAGTATGAGGATAAATGCACCAAAACCCACTCAAAATTCGATCCATGGAGAAATCAGATATGTTTCTTTTAGTTGTTTCAAAAGTTCTTTTGCTTTATCTTTAAAGGTTTTTGATGATGGCTGTGTCTTTGATTCACTGAAGCCTTCAGAGGAATCATCGAAGTTTATGAAGTAGCCGGATGCAGTTCTGTCAATTGTTCCAATTGCTTCAGGATTACTGTTTCTTGCATTTTCGCTTGGTACTTCATTATAGATTGGTGTGTCTCTGCTAAATGTTTTTATTTGGGTTTTCAGAGGTCTGAGTTCTATTGCATTGTTGCATAGTCCTTGTTGTTCTTCTGTAGGCGTTTCGAATGTGATGAGCCTCTTCGTTAGGACCTCTGTACTGGTAGCAAACCTTGGTGTTCGGCTACTTATTGGGAGTCCACTTGGCCTACTGTTTGTTATCGGCCACATGATTGTGGTTTTACCAGGTCGATGGATACAACTCGGTTCTCCTTTTTACCAGCAAGTGGCGGTAGTACAACTGACCTTGTCCCGTTGATAGACAAGACAGGAACTGCTTTTCTGTAAGAAGGCCCAAATTCCTTCTTTACCGCGATCTTTTCCCTGACTAGATCCCCGACTTTTGGAATCCAGATAGGTCTTGCTGGGACAGGTGGTGGTTCTTCAGTGGTTGTTGGCTGTTGTTTCAACTTTATGTTGCTCAGGTCTTTTCTTGTTTTGTTTAAGTCCTGCAAAATAGCCAAACGGTCTTTGATATCAAAGCTTTTTTCTTTCACCACTGAAGTCTGACTATCAATGTCAGAGATCAACATCCTAGTTCCAAATAATAATTCGTACGCACTGAATCCCTTCAGAGAATTTCTTGGCAAGTTATTTAGACTACGTTGGACACTTATTAGATGTTTGACCCACCCAGCTCCCGAACCTAATATCCTTTCCGTTATAGATTGCTTTATGCCTTGGTTTTTTCTTTACACCATCCCGTATCCCTCAGGAAGGAAGTGAGAAGATTCCCGCTGTGCTATGCTCATTTGGCCATGTTTCCCATCAGGCTGGAGGGCTAGAGTGAAAACAATGGTCAAACGTAGCATGCTCTTAGCGTATATGCCATTTAGACTCGCAAATCTTTGTATAACAGTCCAGACGTCAGCCGAGTGCTGGTGGTCTACATTATAAGTGGAAACTAGCCTGTATATGTTAATCGCAAGCCTTCCTTTTTACTCTTGATTTTTTCTGGAGTAAAACGATGAGGTATTAAACTGTTTCTCTCCCCACTGCGATCTCTGTTGCAGTTTGGGCAGTTTTTTACAAACATGGTGTGACGCAGGCTCATGCCTGGCCACCAGTACCGTGATTGTAATTCTTCCAGAGAATCTTTTAGTTTGAGGTGTCTGAGACCCTCGCCCATATGTGCGTCTGCGATTAACAAGTTTCTCCTGTCCATGTTTGGAATCACTCTATCCCCCACTCCAGGGATTCGAGCAAAAGGGACGGAGTTTGCATCGATTATGTATGTATAATTGAGTGGATAGTTGATCGGTAGCGCTGAGCAGTCGCCTTTTGATGACGTTTTCACCGCCAGCACTGTTTCACCGTCAATGTATTTTAATGTACGCTTTTTTCGAACTACGGGAGCCGATTTAGTGGCTGCCGCTGTGGCTGTCTCAGCCAATGAATTCCCTGCAACGTGAACGCCATCACGCTGATGACTCAGTGAGTGTGTCACGTGAGTCTTTGGTAGTTCTTTTTGTAAAAGAGCTATTTGTTCCCAGAGCAGTTTCTGCTTTATTGGTGCATCTGTGTCATCTTTGTAACCGTTTTGAATCCATGTCTGCAAATCCTTGTTATATGATTTGACGCAGTAATATGAATCTGACACTATAAGTGTCGGGAATTCGCGATCCGCATTATCTAGCGCCATTTTCAATGCTAGTATTTCAGTTTGTTGTTCTGAATTAGTTTCTACTGAGTGTGTTTTTGTTAATAGAGGTTTTAGTTTACCTCCGCGCCACACTTCTTTTGTAATCCCACATGTGGGGTTGTATGCCTGTTCTCCCCAAACGGGGGGTTGAGCATGTCCGTCTGTATAAATTACACAGGCGTAATGTCGTAAAGGCAGAATGTCGATTGGCAGAGGGTATGTTTCTTCATATTCTAGATTTTTTAATTCTTCTAGTTCTTGGAGTACGGCACATTTTTCTAGAAAATTGTCAGCCAGGCTATACTTGATAATTCATATCCTAAGAACAGGACTGTCAGATGGGCAATTCTGGATTTTTTAAAGTTGAATTTGTAACCCTCTGCTGCGAACCCAAGTATTATGGTGTTCACTCTCTTCAAGTGAGTCTCCAAGTCATCATCTGTTAAGTAAATGTCGTCGACATAAGATAATGCTTCATCATCATATATTTGTAGTAATTCTGTTACTCTCGCTGAGAATACTCCCGGGCTGTTCTTGTACCCCTGGGCTAACCGACAGAATTGTTTTTGAGTGCCATTTATTGAGAACGCAGACAAATATCTGCTCTCTGGTGCAATGTTTTGACAAAAGAATCCATTAGAGATGTCTAATGTTGTTTTGTATTTTTTGCGCACTATGTTATTCATTAGTGCAGCACTATGCGAATTTTGCACTGCAAAAGTTTTGCAACATGTGTTAAGGTGTCGGTAATCCAAAACTAGACGATATGAATTGTCTGGTTTGGAGACCGGAAACAAAGGGTTGTTCATTTGTGAGGTGCAAGTTTCAATCACCCCCTGGTATTCTAGCTGATCTAGTATTTCTTTTACCTGTTTTTTTAGCTTCTTGCTTAATTGGATACTGCCTTTGTGCAGTAGGTTGTGATTTTAACTGGATTTTGTGAGGAGGAGAGTCCTCATCCCATCCCACTTGATTTTTATATAAAGCAGGAGCTAGAGCCACTGCCCACTTTCTAGCAAGTGTGTATTTTTTATGAATTGGGATATGATTTGAGAAGGCAGGCATAATTACTTCTTCGCCATGAGGGCAATCCCTGACAAACTCTGGTGGCCAGTCTTTTTCAGCTAGAAGGATATCATAGCCCTTGGAGAGATTATCCCAAAATAATCCCCTTATTTTTATATTCTTATCCCCCTCTATACGGAATGTTATTTCGTATATTTTGTGAGGTTTGCTAACTCTGGTGTCTGCAGTTTCCACTTAAAGATATTCATTCGTGTCCACTGTCTCCAGATGATTCATAAGGACTTTGCGAGCTATGCTCACTTCTGCTGCGCTGTCTAGCATTGTCTGAGCCCATTCCCCGTTTTTCAGTTGTGTCCTCAGAATTCTCGGCATTGTTAACTATTTTAATGCTGGCTACCTTCTTGTCTTTGGACTTGGCGTGCTCTTCTCTTTGTTCTGATCGTCCTCTTCTTTCCGATTTCTGCGAGGAAGTCTGAAAAGATTGAGAGGGACGTGTATCAATGTCTTGATATCTATCAGGCTTTTTTATATTATCCCTGTTTCTAAGGTTATATCTTTTCCCAGAGGGGTCACTCTGGGGTGACCTGTGTCTTTGGTTCGGAGATTTCTCTCTTCGCCTAGGAGACCTTCCTCTGGACTGGAATTTCTTTTCTTTGGGATTGGATTGTTTGTTTCCATCCCAGCTCTTTTTCTGTGATGTTGAATTATTATTAAAAAATATTTTTTCAGGACTTTCAATCAGTTGTGGTTTTACTGGTATTCCACCTAAACTATCTCTACCTAGTTCCTCATAGGATTTTTCTATGATTCTGGCAATTTCAGCTGGTTGGTCTGCTATATCTGTCTCCTTTAACCTCTGGCGGATCGCCACGTTTGCTGCTTCTCCCTTTATGTTGGCTAACAATATAGCCGAGACCTGCTTGAAGTCTTTTAGTAATTTCATACCAAGAGTTAAAGCGGGTTCTGGACCATATTCATCTTGAATTTGTTTTAGCACATCTGGTATTACCGAAATGGATGGAACACCGTGCGTTTTTCTGTAGATGGAAGCAAAGACTGTACCCCAAGTGTCACAGTCCTCAATGTGTGGTGCGATTCCCATTGGAAGACAGATAGTCAGAATCCTGTGTTTTTCTAATGGGGTGGTGTCAGGAAACACCGCCTCTATTTGGGTGATTTTCTGTGCCAACCAGAATGGTATTTGTTCCCGTTTAGCCGGTACTTTACCTAGGCAGGATTGTATGTTCTGTGGTGTAATTTTATTTGTGTTCCCCTGGTGAGGGGTCAGCTGTGGAATTTTAATTGCTGGCTTAATTGTAGAAGTCCGCATCACATACTGGACTAATTGTCTATGTATTTTTATTAATTGTTTTAGCTGTGTTAACAGGTTAGCTGCAGACATCCCGTCGATGTCTGGATGTGGTGTGTATCCGGCTAGGACCGGCCACGTTGCTCCTGGTCTACCTAAAGGACCGAGCCTGGTGATGTGATTATTATGTTTTAGGGCGCCATCAAATAAGAGCAAATGCTCTTGAAATTTGAGTGGTACTTCCACCTCCTCGAAAGGAGTGTACGTTTCAGGAGGTTCCTCTATTTTGTAATAGTGGAAGTACTTTGTTACAGGATTTGCTGCTGGAAAGTTTATCCATGAATAGTATACCTCTGTCTGCCGATATTCGTGTGCCTCAATTACGAATATGACTGTACCACCTCTAGGTGTCAGTCCATTTTCTATAAGTTTTATGGTTATAGATTTTCTTTTAATGACCGGGATGAGTATTATATCCGGGTCAGCTTCCTGTATGGTAGCATCAGCTGCTGCGAGTTCAGTTGCTAATCTAACTGCCTCTCTTTCATCATCACTGTCTACCATTTTACCGACAGGATGGTTATTTCTTTTGTTTGCAGATCAGGTTTCTTATGGAAACAAAGATTAGATGCACAATATTTTGGAACAGTGTATCCTTCAACGTTGACTATACCAAGAACCATACATAGGAGTTCCCTCCTGCGAGGTCTGGCGGATATAACCTTTTACCCACTCCAGACGTCTTTGGAGTATAATGGGAAAAAAGGGGTCTGAGTGAGAAAGCACGACTGAGTTACTTTAAATGTCTTACGTTCGTTTTATCGCCCTTTCCAAACGCGTTGGGCGCCATGTAGTGTAGTTCCTATTATCCCAATAGGCTCTGCGCATTGGAATAATACCTTCAATAGTAAAGGCCTAGACCAGACGTTAACTAGGTCTACTACTGTCGATATTAGACTTAAAGTTTTGGGTTTGCCAGCTAGCTCAGAGTTCACTAGAAACTTTCTCGAATGTTCAGGAAGGAATTAACTTCCCTGATTAGACAAGAAGGGATTTAGTTTCTGACAACCATAGAACATGACAACTTTGCTCTCCCCTAATCAAGAGTGTATCTCGAGAGTCGTGTGAACAAAAGGCAATTTATTTTACTCAGTCAGTACGTGCATTCTTAGTCTCATCAGAATGTAGAGAAAAGGAAGAGACGGGCGTGTTCAATAAAAAGGTGTTATTTATTGATCAGTCTCTTTTCTCATACAAGAGAAATGGATCGATATTATTGCAATACTTATAGTTAAGTAAAGTGCATACATTAAAAGCAATAGTATGAAATAATACTGTAAAAACATTGATATGGTTTCTAAGCCATAAGATGTTTTAAAATGAATAAAATATATTACATACACATATACATTTGACTAAACGTACTCAACTGGTGTTTCTAAATACGCCTACCCCGTGTACCTGACCTAAGCCTAATACGTGGGCGGGAATAGAAAGTTACAGTTTAAGTTAAGTTTGTTTTTGCCAAGTGAATAACTAAAGAATTCTCTGCGAGGGGTTGTTCAGTTCTGTACCTGGAATCTAGGTTGAATGAGGGATGGTATCTCTCTCTCTGGTCTCGATATTCCAGGCTGCCTGCGAGGGCTACCCGGAAGCGCCGGTGCTGGATTTCTCGGCAGGAGAAATGGGCAGCTGCTCGAATTCAGCGCGTCAGGAAGGCGGGGCTGCGCCAGCGGGGTCTGCTCTGCTCTGGGCTTCGGCAAGTATGGCTGCTCCGTCTCGTCACCACCGCGTGTGTTTGCATAGGGCAATATCGGTAATATTTATACCTTTAAGGTGCCGAGATTGACGTAAGGATGGACATAGATACGTCAATAAGGATGTCATACGACTTGCTCGTTAGCACATTCTTTTGCTGAAGTTCTCGGTGAAATCAAAACAATGGCCGCAGGGTTTTGCCCAGGTTGTCATAGGTTTGATTTGTTATGAGAACTCCGTATGCCTTATCAGGGGCTGGAGGAATATCGCTTGTCTAATTAGATCGCAAGCGTTATGACCTAATCAGATAACACGTTCCTGTGCCGTAGTGTGACTGCGTCAGATAACGGTATCTGCATCATGGGGGTTTTCCGCCTCATGGGCTTACTGCTAGTTAACTTGTTGGTTTGTTTAACCAGAATAGGGTCAGGAATAGGGGGATCGATTCAGAACCTATAGGAATACATCACAATTCCATTTCTTTTTTAGTTGGGAAATGTGGGATTCACACCCTTCCGAATCTCACTATGCTTCGCCCCGGGGTAGGCCGTAGTCCATCACCAGGATGGTGGACATTACATCTGCCACCCTGACAGAATATTGCCGGCCAAATTTAAAGATCACTGACAACCCAGCGGTGATCTCTGTATGTTCCGATGAAACTTTTCACAGTGGTTCCTATGAAAGTACAAAACCTTTGGTGGATGGCCGTCATTGGTATGTTTGTTGTTCAATTGTGAATTCACCTGATTACTGTACAGTGCAGCAATGCCTTAACTGGCCCAGACAATGCAAAACAAGGGTCCAAAATAAATTTAAAAAATATAAAGACAGGAAATGTATGACGTTAGCAGACAAAGGGCCCAATTTTTTGTTTGGCTCGCGATAGTCTGCCAGTAATGATGGGGGAGGACATTACATCCGCAACTCTGATTAGTTATTGCCCGCCCAATTCAGAGATCACTACTGTTGTGATCTCTCTATACATTCAGAGGAATCATGTCACAGATGTTCCTCTGAAGGTACAAAAATGTTGGTGGGGGGCCGTCATCGATTTTGACAGCCATCAACCAAACTTTTGGTTTTTCAAAAACAAACTTCCAAGATGGGAGCTTGTTTTTGAGAAAAACAAACTAATGACCCCCTCACCCAGGAACTCATTATTTGCATTTTCTGCTTGCCACTGCCAGGTTTTCCTTGGCGGTGAAGGACAGAAAAAAAGGACTTTATATGGTCAGTACTAAATATGTTGAGTGATGTGATGCCCTTACTCCAATGACCAGCGCTCTGTCAGGCCTTCAGAGTAAGCTTTTATTCAACAGTGCCAATGGAGGTACCACTGATGGGTCACTTTACTCAAAATGTTGGAGAGGTGTGGTGCAGCGGCCAGAGCAGCAGACTTCAAAGCACAGGGTTCACCGTTTGATCCCAGGCTCCGGCGGCAGCTCAGCTCTAGCACCATGTGACTCTGGGCAATAGTGCACTTAATTTCCACAACGGCCCCCAGCGCCTTGAGGACCAGTAAGGGTGAGTGGTTCACGCTTTACAAATACGGATTTACATTTAAATAGGGTGGGAGGTTTGAGAATTTGTTGGATAGGGTACTCTGTCACTTTTGTGATGGAGCGTCCTGCCCCCCTAACTCTAAATCAGAGCCAAAGCCTCCAACAGATGTCGGTGATCAGAGGCTACATCCTGTTGCACGAAATGGAACTGAGACTCCTGGGGTCGCCACTGATTAATAGCATAATAAATACAAAAAACAACTTTGCATTTTGCACAACATGGCGCTGAATGTGATGCACGAGTCCTTAAGATACGTATACAAGCCTGAACATCCATCAACGCTCTCCTCGCGCCCCCTTGCATCCCTGGAATGGTTTCCCGATGCTGCTCTCTCGGCCACATGCAGCAGTTTGGACTGTTAGCTGCTGCTAATGGGTCCATAAAGCATAATCCAAGCCCCGGATGGATGGATGATCGATGCACACTGAGGCAGGATCTATTACTGAGCATGTGGCAGATAATCATTTCCAGAAAGAACAAACCCTGGCAGAGGTTTTCGTTGTTAATTTAGAAAATATATATGACTACACGGCTAGCCGTGGCCAGTGTCTATGGGGGTAGGGTGAGTAGAGAAAGTTATTCGGACTTATTCCAGATGAAAAACGGGCAGCCAAGAAAATGGCGGGGACGCCATAAGGTATGCAGTCACTGCATGGAAGCATGTTTGGCCAGGAGGAAACACACATGCTGCCTGTCCTCAGAAGGTCTTCCTGGAGACGTGACTAGTCATGAAGCTGTCTTGCCTGAGTGTCAAAGCCAGAAGTGAGTCGAAAGTGTTCTGAGTGACGGCTTCCGGTGGGAGGGGCGTCCTCATGGAGAAGGACTCCTGGTGGTGAAGGTTTCTCTTTCGGAGATGCGTCTAAGCACATTTATGTCTTACTTGTTTTGATGCACTCAGTGCACTATGATGTCACATAATGGTCCAAAAAGTACATGAAATGTACCGGCGCATTTAGTGCCAGTGCGTTTATGAGGGAAAATTCCTTATTTTATGGAGTCAAACTACACACAAATGATAGGGTGACCAGAATTTGAGAAGCAACAACCGGGGCAGGTCAGACATAAAAGTATGCTTTAGTCTAACTTCTATATCTGGCCTGTCCTGTTTTTTTGCATAGCCTTAAAAAAAAAAAAAAATAATAATTATATATATATATGTCTATATATATATATATATCAGCTCGAATTTTCTTCAAAACCTCCCGTAGGCGAAAAGATATATATATATAGTAGGGCTAATGCTTTTATGACTGGCCTGTCCCTTTTTTCGCATAGCCTTTAAATAATGATAATAATAATAATTAAAAAAATATATATGTGTTATCATGGCCTTGTAAGCTTGTGTGTTTATACACACATTTACAAGATTTACAGGTCTAACACAAATATCTATCTATCTATCTATCTATCTATCTATCTATCTATCTATCTATCTATCTATCTATCTATCTATCTATGTATCTATAGCCTTAGCAATCGCTGGCCTTCCACCTTGTGCCCCCTGCCCCCTCCTCCCTACCCTGTGTCTCTTGGGAGCAGGCAGCAACCTACTCCTGTGATGCCTGACAGAAACACATACATTATTTCAGACTTCAGAGGCGCATTAAAGGAGAGCATACCTATACATTCTGCTGCAGGAAGACTTGACCTTTGTCCCACTAAACGTGACTTGCATTTAAAATTAACAA
This sequence comes from Lissotriton helveticus, assembly GCF_964261635.1. NCBI lineage: Eukaryota > Metazoa > Chordata > Amphibia > Caudata > Salamandridae > Lissotriton > Lissotriton helveticus. Next base: position 986,846,227 of record NC_136061.1, on the reverse strand, counting down.
AAGTGTCAGGAACCTGTAAAAGTATCAGGACACTGGGACAGTCCTCTGAAACCCGGGACTGTCCCAGGAAATCCGGGATGCCTGCTCACTCTAACAAGCATTTGCAATGCATTAGGTCTCACATTAGTGAAGGGTTGCCCTATTGGTGTTGCAAATAGTAATGCAACGCCAATTCCTCAAACTTTCAGAAATGTGTTTTTTGACGCACAATTTGGTCGTCCATTCCTGCATAAGTAGAGTGGCTATGTATACTTTATGTATGTACCAAGTAAAGAGTGTCTGGCTAATTTTAAAGTTAGATAGCAGTAAAAGACACGTTCTAGCACATTCATTCAGTCATAAAAAAAAAGAATTACGTTCTGTTAGCACTACTAAGTTCTGTAGTGAAATTACTGAACCTATTTGGTGGCTTGCAGCAACATATAAAAAAAATACAACTTTACTGCGCTTTTTATTGACAGTGACAAAAATTCATTCTAGGCCAAGGTTAGTAATATGGGGAGAAAACACTTTTTTATTTTAAACCTAATATCAAAAACGCGGAAAACACGAAGAAAGAACCTGAGTACTATAGAAAGAACTGAGAATGTCCAATGCAAGCGCAACCATAGAATTTGCACCGAGTGCTAGACATTCTAGAATCTTCCACAAACACAAAGTAGGAGTAGTAAGCTCTGTATAAATTCAGTATTAACGAACTGCAAAGTCCATGTTGAAGTCCGAATCCCTTCGGACTGTAGTGTAAAACTGAGAAAACTACGTGACTCAATGACGTCAGTGTTTTCATGTCTTAGGTTCTCATTGAGCAGCCTGATGCATTCTGGGAGTTGTAGATAGATAATTTCCGCTGAAACAAATGGGCATCTTAAAACAATGCTTTGTACGAGTGGGGAAAGTAAAGTTGTCGAGTGACCTTCGTTACAACGTGCCCTCATTTGGCCGCCCAACCTTAGATTGTATCAAGTACATAAGTTGCATAAAAAGTAAAGAAATAGATAAACACTTGTTTCCTATTTCTTTACATGCTGAAAGTGGCTGCCGCCATTGCATCAAGAGTAAAAAAATAGAAAACCATTTTTTTCCCATTTTCTTTACTTTTGATGCAATTGCAGCACACGCACGGGTGCCGCCATTGTAACAAAAGTAATGAAAGCTAATGGAAATGGCGGGCGTCCCCTTCAAGCATATAAAGAAATAGGAAACAAGGGACTTTTAAAACGTGTGTGGCAGGGGAGGGAAAACAAACAAACGAGGAAATTTTGAAAGGTGTGTGTCAGGGAAGACATAAAGAGCTGCTGTGTACGGGGCAGGGGTCTAACTGAGTGAACTAGAAAATAAATGCAAAAAAACTGTGTAAAAGCATGTCGTAAAACCGTGCAGGCACAAGGGCAGTGGAGGGGAGGCAAGGAAAACAGCAACAAAAATGTTGTCAACATCACGTAATCAGAGGGCACAAACAGAGCATGTGCAGGAACAACCAAGCAGCAGCTGAAATCGTTTGAGCCGAAACGCCGCGAGCCATACTATCACTTTCCAAACTGATCTGTTTAAAATTGCTTTTAATGCATTATATCACGCAAAAAAAGTTAACGTCTGATATTTACTTTATTACCTGGCAATAGCCGTACGAAGAGCGAGCATCTCGCACGGTGAGCCCCAGCATCTCTCTTCTCCAATCTCTCCTACAGCTGCGGCACAGCAAAGGGGCGACACGGCGCGTGTGGAGCAGGAGACAGGGAGGGACAGGACATGTGCATGCGTACACGTGACCCGTACGCGTGCACATCTCCTGTCCGTACGCGTGCACCTCTCCTGTCTCCCTTTGCAAGAAGAACCAACGACAATAGATCTCGCCAAGGTGAGCAGTGCATGCGCTGTGTCAATAGGCGAGACCTAATAGATGAGCCTGTGAAAGCCGCCACCCCTCTAATTACAAACAATGCAAACGCAGCTGCAGTCGTCGCTAGGAACACTGTTTCTTGTCCCCCAGGATGCCGTGTAGGGGAGCTCTGTCAAATCTTGAGGGCCGCATGTGACCCTTAGAATGAACCGGTCTCTAACCCTTTTCTCAGGACTGTGTCCAGCTGTTTCTGAAATCTGGCATCTTGGAAATGATAAACTGGACATACATTTATCTATTATCAACGACATAAGAGGAAACGGTCGTCTGTCTCGAACGTGATGTGTTAGTGACAAGGCATGCTTTTACCTTTCGTTTCAAAGATGTTCATTTAAAGGGAAATGAAACATATTTGTTTTAAAAAAAATGTTGCAGTGCTTTTGAGAATAGAACTAGTATGTTTAAAAACAAATGGCTCCATATTCTAAGGAGCTCTCTTATGAGCTAGTAAAATTTCCTGGGCCTCAAATTTGGGCTCATCTTCATAAAATGAAGATATTTACAGCTCTGGTGAGGATCACTGACATAATATCGAGGGACATAATATCGACAATCAAAAATATCGTTGACAAAATATCGACAGACAGAATATCGACTTTGTATCTACAAACAGGTAAGTACAAAAATACCGAGTAAAAAATATAGTTTACAAAAATATAGTTTATAAAAATATCGACTTTATTAAAAACAATGTTAAATTAAATTAATATTAAAAATTAATTACTAAAATATACATACAAATACTTAAATTACCTTATACTAATTAAATAATTATTTAAAATTAAAAAAGAAAAAATTACAATCATATTTGTTAAAACATATATATATATATATATATATATATATATATATATATATATATATATATATATATATATATATATATATATATAGTAACATAACATAATTAAATAATATCCAATATTATTACCATAGGATAGTGGAAGTGTAAAAATTACTATTCCCACTCCAGAGAGTGCAACAGTAGGGAAAGCGTTGGATAGCGTAGGGGTAAAATTTACTATTCCCACTCCAGAGAGTGCAACAGTAGGGAAAGCGTTGGATAGCGTAGGGGTACACATTACTATTCCCACTCCAGAGAGTGCAACAGTAGGGAAAGCGTTGGATAGCGTAGAGGTAAAAATTACTATTCCCACTCCAAAGAGTGCAACAGTAGGGAAAGCGTTGGATAGCGTAGGGGTAAAAAATACTATTCCCACTCCAGTGAGTGCAAACAGTAGGGAAAGCGTTGGATAGCGTAGGGGTAAAAATTACTAGTCCTACTCCAGTGGGTGCAACAGTATGGAAAGCGTTGGATAGCGTAGGGATAAAAATTACTATTCCCACTCCGATGAGTGCAACAGTAGGGAAAGCGTTGGATAGTGTAGGGGTAAAAATTACTAATCCCACTCCAAAGAGTGCAACAGTAGGGAAAGCGTTGGATAGCGTAGGGGTTAAAATTATTATTCCCACTCCAAAGAGTGCAACAGTAGGGAAAGCATTGGATAGCGTAGGGGTTAAAATTACTATTCCACCCCAAAGAGTGCAACAGTAGGGAAAGCGTTGGATAGTGTAGGGCTAAAAATAACTATTCCCAATCCAGTGGGTGCAACAGTAGGGAAAGCGTTGGATAACGTAGGGGTAAAAATTACTATTCCCACTCCAATGCGTGCAACAGTAGGGAAAGCGTTGGATAGCGTAGGGGTAAAAATTACTATTCCCACTCCAGTGGGTGCAACAGTAGGGAAAGCATTGGATAGCGTAGGGGTAAAAATTACTATTCCCACTCCAAAGAGTGCAACAGTAGGGAAAGCGTTGGATAGCGTAGAGGTAAAAATTACTATTCCCACTCCAGTGGGTGCAACAGTAGGGAAAGCGTTGGATAACGTAGGGGTAAAAATTACAATTCCCACTCCAGTCAGTGCAACAGTAGGGAAAGTGTTGGATAGCGTAGAGGTAACAATTACTATTCCCACTCCAAAGAGTGCAACAGTAGGGAAAGCATTGGATAGCATAGGGGTTAAAATTACTATTCCCACTCCAAAGAGTGCAACAGTAGGGAAAGCGTTGGGTAGCGTAGAGGTAAAAATTACTATTCCCACTCCAGTGGGTGCAACAGTAGGGAAAGCGTTGGATAGCGTAGGGGTAAACATTACTATTCCCACTCCAGTGGGTGCAACAGTAGGGAAAACGTTGGATAGCGTAGGGGTAAAAATTACTATTCCCACTCCAGAGAGTGCAACAGTAGGGAAAGTAAATACTTCTTATATTATTTAAAAACAGTGTAAATTAATATCTATAAAAAATTTATTAAAAGTAATTACCAATTTAATATAATATAATAATTAATCAATTAAAATTACAAATTACAAATAATTTTTACTATTAGTTACCTATTCAAATTAATTACAAATTAACAATTAAATAATTAACAATTAAAAATTAATTAACAATTAATTAAAATTAAAAACAATTAAATAAATTGAATTATTTAATTAATTATGAATAAATTACTTCCCACCCTATTCCCCTATAAACTCACAACCTGCTACAGAAAATAAATTAGTCAAATTAACATAATTAGCAATTAATCAATTAAATAAAATTAATTGACAATTAAAATGTAATTAATTACCCATAAAAATTATTTAACAATTAATTGTAAAAAAATACCAATAAATATTTTTACATATTTAATTAATTTTAAATAAATTACTTCCCACCCAATTCCCCTATAAACCCACAACACGCTACAGAAAATAAATTAGTTAAATTAACACAATTAGCAATTAATCAATTAATTGCCAATTAAAATTTAATTAATTACCAAATATAAATTAATTAACAATTAATTAAAAATGTGAATACCAATATATAAATTTACATATTTAATTAAAAATAATTAAATTACTTCCCACCCTATTCCCCTATAAACTCACAACCCGCTACAGAATTAAATTACGCAAAATTAAAAAAAACAAAATTCATTAATTAAAATTAATTATAACATAAATATACACTTTTCACACATATAATAACATAACAAACACTATAAAAAATTCGATATTATTAAAAATTCGATAATTTTAATAACCTATATTATATACTTCGATATTTTAACTTTCTATGTTTTTAACATTCGATATTATATTACTTACCTTCAAAACGATATTTTTTATGTCTATATTCTGTCCATTCGATATTTTGTCCAGCCTATATTTTGTACTCAATATTATGTCCATTCGATATTTTGTAGTCGATATTATGTCTGTTTACCCTCTGGTGAGTATGAACTAGATATACATGGACAGTTAATGATTTTTTGTTTTTCCCTGTTAGATTTGGAAGAGCAAACCACTTAAAATGTATTGGTAGGGGTGGGAGGGGCAGAAAAAAGGAAAACATTTGAAATTTTGTGAGTTAGAAACCAATTCAGCATGGTATGCCTCATTTCCAAGTTGAAAACTCAAAATAAGAGGTATTTATAAGACATGGCAAATATGTCACACCAGGGTAATGGTATTTACTGAGTGAGGTAAACACTTTACCACGTTCTGCACAACTTGAAATCAAGGCCTATGTACTCTAAGACATCACAGCCTGCCATGTGGAACTTCCATTGGACGCAGGTCTGCTTATAACCTACCCAACTCAGTCATAATTGATTGGGAGGCCCAACTGTTTGACAGACAGTGTACACCAGCACTTATGTTGTTTTTCTGTGGAGTTGTATTGAAGGACATGAAAATGCAGAGAAGTATTCAGAAAGTCAAGTTGTTGAAGGAAACGAACTACAGAATATGTTTAGAACATTATATAAACTCTTTCAAAACTGGCAGTTGCTGCATTTACTAAGGCATTCCCTGTGACGAGGTGGAGACATAGCTTGGTGTACAAACATGGCGGGGTGTGTGTTCGAGCTCTCGTCCCTCGTCCCTTTACTATCTATCATAATCTCGCTATCAGAGAATGTGTAGTAATGTGCAGCTGCTGTCAGACAAAAGTGTAGACCATCAGGAACAATTCCAAAGCAAGGTGGGCAACCAGCGGGTGGTAAAACTACCACCTGATGAACCAACAGATGAACCACACGGCAGGTGTTGTGGTGTGCCATAAAGACAGGCAGCAGATAGACCTAAAAAGGTGGGAGATGTTGTGATGGGGGACCAGACTGTACTTGGTTGACAGAGAGCAAGTGCTCCTGTGTGAAGCTCCTGCCCCTGCTGAGCTGGTACCACGCAGAGGGAGCTGGAGGTTTCAAGAGAGCGGTGCCAACTCAGTTGTCCAGCAGAAGGTGGCCAGGCCTTCGGCTCTGAGGCCCAAGATGGGGAGGAGTGAGAAAACGAAGAAGTCAATAGCATGGGTGTTGCATCGGGGATCCTTGCTGATGTGTGGGGATGCAAGATGAGGTGTATCAACAGAAAACACATGCTAAGTCAAGACTTGAGCAGATCACAGGCCTGGAGATGGAAGTAGGTTACACGTGCAGGTCAAGTGTGAGGCAGCGCGGGACCGAGGACCCCCTTCTTCCACATGTGCTGACTATGGGACACATATAGTAGGAGTAAACAACAAGTAAAATAATGTAATAGGGGAAGATTTATTATCTGGCACAGGGGAAACAATATCAGGAGATGGGAAGGGGAGAGTACCACCCATAGCAGCACAAGGTGGAGGCACAGGAGAGCCCTTAAGTTGGTTCACCAGGACTCTTTAACAAAAACCCTGAGTGAAGCGACTAATAGAAGCATAACAACTATGCAGATGCACAGGGAAATAGGCATTATTGGCCCAATAAAAGAAATGATTGAGGCCTGATAAGCAAACATAAAGAAAAGTGCTTCTGCTTTGGCAGGGGTGAGGGGTCGGGGGGGTAAGATTAACACTAAAGGCCCATGACATGTCTTCAAACTAGCAGCACAGTGGATGGCATGGTGGCTGTCCCCCAAGGCCTATTTGTTTAACTAAAACAATTGGATACACCTGCCCCAAAGAGGCTTCTGGATCCCACATACCTGGCACAGCAGTGCACATCATGGGCTACACAATCTAACAAAGAATACCATAAGTGCAGCTGAAAAATAAAAGTATTACATACTAGCATAACAAACTATATCCAACTAATGGTAATTCCTTCACTGAACAGTTCAAAGATTATAAAGAATAATAGGGGGCCCCATAAACCTCCCTCCTCCAAATGGACCAAATTAAAAATATTAGGAAAGCTATACAGCCTATGAATGAGACACCAAGAGGGCAGGGTCACTACACAAAGCTGCACAACACATTAGGTCCAATTCCTGTAACCAACACAGAACTAACAATCCAAGACAAACTAACCAATATTATAGAACCAATATTGTAAACCAGGACAACATTGGAAGAACAGGTAGATGTGATAACAGTGAAACTTGGAATACAATGGGATGACCAAAGAATACTAGCTGAGAAGGTACCGAAAAATGGGTCAGCGATGCAGGAGCTGCAACCCCAACTCTCAGATCTACAAAACTGGTCATGGCTTAGCAGACCAAGTCTGATTCCTAGAGGAGATGGCTGAGGATGCAGAAGACTAAGCATGGCACAATAACTTGTGCATAATATGAATGCCAGAAGGCACAGAGACCCGCAGTCACACACAATATATAGAGAAGTGATTAGCAAAGGAAGGGGCCACTCAAGCACTGTCTGACTTCTTCACCGTGTAGCGGCCCACAGGGTTCCAGTATAGTATCTACAACCCCGCTCACTGCTATGAGCTAATAGTAGCAGAATACTAAATTATAGAGACAGACTATTACAAGTGGCCAGAAAGGCAGGCCAATTCGCAATGGAAGGAGTAAATGGACTGATATTCTTTGATTACACTCTCACTGTCCAACATTGTAGAGCCCCTTGTTATGGGTGTGAAACGGAAATTTATAGAGCTTAGATTAAAACATGCCGTCATGATCTCAGTAAAATTAAAGATTATGGTCAGTCAAAGATCCTACTTCTTCACTGAACCATGGTCTGCATGTAACTGGCCAGAACAATCCAAACCTGCAGGAGACCGAGCCAGCCAGCAACAGCAGTACAACCAAGCATGGAACACCAAACCAAAGGGAAAGAAGCAGAACCAAGTATCTGGCACAAGCTATACTATGAAGTTTCCCTATACCTTCACATGTGCAATATGAACAGTGAGTTTGAGGTCGATAATTGGAAACACTTATGAGGCTGACTTGGAATCGGACATAACAGAGAAAGACACAGCATCAGACATGGAAAGAGTCACATTTAGCCCACTCCCCAAGATCGTTCCTCAAACAGAAGATGAACTGCTGAAAATGTATGACATTTGGTCCCAAGCAATAATGCACTTGTCCCAGTAATGCCAAAGTGCCATCTGGAGTTTTATTGCATTCCTGTAGAATAGGTATATAGGATGAGAGTATGAACTGGAAGTTTAATGGGCCAAATAATAGTATAAACCATAGCAGATAACTGTACATGCGAAGTGAGAGAATCTACAAAAAGGTGGTACACATTACATATGAACATAAATAAAACTCACATTAGAGAAACATTGGATATACCGCTATACACAGATGAGATCACTATAGACACGGGCAGAAAGCCGGGGCAAATTTGAGCTGCTAGGCCTAATCACCCCCAATACCTCTGAAGAGTGAATTGCTTTAGTGAGGTATTAAGTTTTAGAAAGTTTATGTATGGAATAGGGTGTAAGTAGTTTCAGATCTATCCAAGGGGGGAGAGGGGGTTACAGTGGTTTATTGCAAGGGTAGAAGAGAGAAAGTCCAGAAAAGGGAACAGCGTTATAAGATGGGAAACATCCTTTACAACGCAACTTTTGCCACACAGTGCCTTTACGACGCAACTTTTACAACGCAAACCATTACAATGCATTGCGCTGGGGGGCGCTCTAGGATAGGGAATAGATTTAATTTACTATCCAACATGTTCCCTACTATCCACGGGGACTGGAGTTGCAATAGTAAATTAAACTATTCACTATCCAGCGCCCCAAAGCACTATGCGTTGTAAAGGTATTCGTTGTAAATACCGCGTTGTAAAGGCATGCGTGGTAAAAGCATGCGTTGTAATGTCATACATCCTATATGATAGAAGTTAGGAGAAAACATAGAAGTTTGGTAGAGGATACTGAACAAATTACAATGCAAAGCCTGTGAAGATAACAGTAATGACCCAGAACATTAAATACACGCAAATGTCCTGGAACATTCGAGGTATTCACTTCACGGTAAAATATACAAAATACATTACTTTGCCATAAGAAGGAGTTTCTAGATTGTATTTGTGTAAGAAACCCATCTGAAGGAGTTTGAAGGCAATAATTTACAACGTAAATGGAGGAGTCCACTAGTCCATACCAAATGCTGGGATGCAATGATTTGGGCGGATTCCAGGCTCCTATATAAAGCTGAGCCAATAATCATAGACCCAGAAGGGAGATATGTCCTCACAAGAGGAAAGCTAGATGATTTTCTAGAAGTCATACCATCCAAATACAAACTTTCCCACTATCAAAGAAACCAGCACATTGGACGCACATACCCTTGATACTGAGGAGCTACCTCACTGTGTGCAATTGTAAGTTTAGACAGATTATGCCCTTCTCTACCATAGTCGACTACAATTAACAATGTCAACATTTCAGAGCTGTGGTTAGCATAATAGTTTTTAATAGATTTCTAAAATGTCTAGATACCTGTAATTTAATTGATCTTACAAAGAGTCTACTAAGTATGCAACTGTTTGTTTTATTACCTAGATAAAAAGCCTTATTTCTTCATTTAAAGCTCACCGGACAGACTAGGAAAGACAATCATGTACCTCATTTTTTTCCTATTTTATCCACATTTTTCCTTGTTTTTTGAGCTCCTGATATTTAACTGTTTGCAATATATTCTTGACAATATTTGGCACTATTTCTAAGCTGATCCTGTTTGTGCTTCTCCTAAAAACGTACATATTTTTTCTTTTTTTACTGCTACATAAGAATATAACTCTGATAACTTGTGTATTTACTTACAGAGTAGTTATATCCCACCATATATATCTCCTCCAAATAGTTCATCCATGCCTCTTCTGCACCAAACTTAATAGCTTTGCTGAGCTAGTCCACGAACCTTCCTTTACGAGACCCAAGAATTTTATACGAAAAAAAAAGTTAATTTCTCCTCGTTTTTTCCCTCTTTTTTATGTGTGCTGCATTAGAAAGAGGAAATCACCTCGATTGACTAATTTTGTGTGGAAAGGTGTCCCTTCCTGCACAAAATAAATCAGCCCTGCAATGCAGGCCCCCTTACACCATGACCCAAGGGTGCCTGCGTTGGTGTATGGCAGCCCATTGTGCACCAGTGCTAGGGAAAAGGACAGGAATGCATAGTATCTCATAGATACAGCACATTCCTGCCCTTTTCTTTTGAGGCAGGGCAGAGCAGCTAGATTTCTTGCAGCACTGCCCTGCGCCAAAACCTCGTATATGAGGCCCTCTGTCTGCAGGAATCTTTTTATCATTGGAACTTTTGCAACCAACCACATCAATTGTATTCCTATTATCCCGTTATCATGCAATACCTTATCTAGGACCATAGATTCTAATATTCTCTTTCAGTCATGGATATTCTAGGAGAACATTTTAGCTTGTGCTGGAGGCCTGGAACCTAGTCCAATTCATTCAATAATGAGAAGTCACTGAATAGGCCATCGTTATTTGCTATGCTTACAACCTATTTCTCTCTCGAAGACTGTGGTGTAGTTACTCTATACATACACAGGTTATTTTTAATGTCCCCTCAACAGTAATCACTAAGGGGCATATTATCAAGACAGGCGATAACATTATCGCCGTTTTAGCAGCAGAAAACTGCCGCTAAAACAGCGATAATGGGCTTGATAATATTCTCTGTGGAATTCCAATTGAAGCACATGTTAGATGTGAAGGACATCTTACATGGGCTTCAATTGGAATTCCATAGGGCATATTATCAAGCCCATTATCGTGTTTTAGCTGCAGTTTTCTGCTGTTAAAACAGCGATAATTTTATCGCCTGTCTTTGATAATATGCCCCTACATTTCTTACTGGTGGAACGCAGGTTTGGATATTAGACATAAAGGACATCTGATAAGGTTGTAATTCTGCATAGTGACAGAGAAATAGGTAATCCAAAATATTTTGATTATTGGGTTACCGACCCTTGGAAACTCAGAATCTGTATCCTTGCAATAATGACTCTTTCTCTTGCTTGAGGTCTAATACAACATCAACTTAGTTAACTTGTTAGAATTTTTCTCTTACAAAGCCTACATGCTTTATATCCTTTGATGTAATTAACTTCAGCGAGTGACAATTGGAGAATACCTGTAAAAACGTGGGATCGATGTAATGGTTGAAATAGCATGTGCCGTTTTATAATTTCTTATTGCTTCTAATTAAATGTTATGTTATGTTATGATTTGGTAGCCCCAGCAAAGAGGCGTCCCGGCGCTAAGAAGACCTCATCAGACTCTGAAAAAGGAGGGGAGAGATAAAAATAACTAGGAGGGCTAGGGAGAGGGGAACAAGTGGGTTTTGACGGCTTTCCGGAAAGCAGACAGATTTTCCAATGAGCGAATGTTTAGTGGAAGGGTGTTCCATAGTTTCGCTCCCAGCACCTTAAAGGAACGTCCGCCAGTGCGGGCAAGCTTTACCCGGGGTACCGTCAGTAGGCGTTGACCCAGAGAGCGTAGATTGCGTTGAGGCACATAAGGTGTTAGGAGTGGGCGGAGAAGTTCTGGGCGGCCAGTTTTAAGGATTTTAAACATCATGATAAGTGTTTTAAATTGGATTCGCGCTTCGATGTGGAGCCAGTGCAACTTTCGGATTGTGTTTCTGGCCGAACATCTGCGGGGGAGACCGACTAGTGCTCTTGCCGCGGTGTTCTGCATGCGTTGTAATCGTGCTGTCTCCGCTTTGTTGGCGCCCAGTAGTAACACATTGGCGTAGTCCAATCGGGAGAGAATTGTGGCTTGGACAATCAGTTGACGTAACCAGATTTCACCATTGTTCTATCTTTAGTTACCTCAATTCTTCATTTTGATGTTAATGGCCTTTGTTTTAATGGATATTATCGGCTACATTCCACTGCTCATTCTTCTCTCTGGTTTTATCAAGGGTATTTGATTTTTAGGTATGATTTGTTTCTCACACTTAATCGCTACGTTAGCCAGCTATACTCATTTTCATGCACTTCTTGTACTTCATATCTCTTCTTAGCATCTCCTCTGCCTTGACCTTCTCTGTCCTTTTTCTGCTTCTTTTTTAATCTTCTACTACGAGGGAATTGCCCTCTATAGAGTAAAGGATCACCTCTCTTTTTATTCACAACGGCTATTTCGACATGAAATTTTGGGATGCTGTGTTCATTGTGACTAACTGTGGTCCTATTTCATTAGAAATCTTCCTGTTTATAACAGATTTAATAGATTCAATAGGTTTCACAAGTAGGTTATATAGCCATTAATTTCTTTTAATTCAGATATTTTTATGCTCAGGTGCCCCTCATGTTTTTTTAGTGCAATGTAATTTAAAATCAATGCCTCTAAAATTCTATTTAAAGTCTTTTGCATCAAATACAATATGACAGCAGTACAACATACATATAAGCAGTACAACATACAGGAGGCAGATTAAGCAGATTTTTGAAAATGTGATAATAAACATTGACCTCCCACCCTAGGGTTTCTGAGCTCTCTCAGGCTCCCAATTTCCTCCAGTGCATAAGTTCCTGTGCTTTCCTGTCTGGTTCTTTGAGAAGGTTGCTGCACTCCTAAGGACCGACTCCCCATCTAGATGTCACTTAATACACCATTCCTGCCTCTTTCTCTTCATTATCGAGTAAAAGATAAGTGGGGTTCTGAACAAGTGTGCATCCTATTCAAAATGGTTTGTATTTGTAGTTCTTCATGCGTACACTTACTTGGTGATTCTACTAGCAGATTTTCCTCTGCGGATTTCATAGCTGCCACAGAATCTCTCCTCCCTATTTTAAAATGTTTTTACTACAAAATTCCTATTGTAATGCACCAAAGCCGGGAAATGCTGGGAGGCCAAATACTTAAAACAGACGAGATATTAAGGGATGGCTTCAATGGTGAGATTCAGCGCCTCATTTTGTATTACGCTTTGTTGTTGTTTGAGTGGCTAAATTATTGCCACCCTTGCGCTACTTTTCGAGGGTTCGTTCTTCTCCACCCCCCCATTTTGCACATATGTCCTCTGCATGAGCTCTGCAGGCTCTCAGATGTTTTCCCCTTTGTTGGGTAACAATTGCTTTTAAGCCTTAGTTTGGTTTGTCTGCATTCTTGGTCTCAATCTTGGGTATGGCATTGTCTTTAAACCAAAGTGAATCATGAAAAAATAGAACTGGAAAGAAGATATGTATTGTGCTCTTAGTCACGTTTTCCTTCCAGTTACACAAGTTCAAATCCAGGCTGTCCTGGACGAAGTTGTCCTTGACTAATATCAGGGATATGAAGGGCACATGGTGACTTAGGGCCAGATGTACTAAGGTTCTCGTTTGCATTTCTTAAATAGTGAGTGCATAGGAATTGCCATCATATAGATTCAGCCCGTTAAGACATGCTAAATGTCTTGATACACCTGGGAAAACCTACATCATTAGGTATAACTGCTGTTTACTATTTGTCAGTATAGTAACATTAAAAGTCTGTCAGTTACTCACACAGTCAAATAAATCACATGAGATTAGCATGAACTTACTTCCTTCCCCCAGTGACTTTCTTTTCATGAAACTGTATTGGCCATCACAACCCAACTATGTCTCCATTTGCTCAAGCTTTTCCTGTGGTGTCTGCTTGGGGTCACAATGGTCTGATTTCAATGCTAATATTTAAGTCTTGACCTCAGTCAACTTGGATTAAACAATTCTTGTTATTGCTTATTTTGTTTTCCAGTTTTTTTTTGTGAGTCAATATTGATATCTGATTCAGGTTTCAGGTCGCAAGACATTTTAGAGTGGCATGAAGGCTGAAGGCTGTGTGAACTACGAGGCAGGAGAGCAGCTGGGTGGACACATACTCGGCGTCTGCATCGTTTCTGGCATTGTTTCACTCGCCAATGGGGAAGAGGGTCACAGGGGTCACTGTCCATAGTTGTTACTGGATTCCTAGACTCCCTCACTGACCTACTCAGCTACTTGACATTATAGAGGTGCTCCTGGCTTGGGTAGTAGTTTTCCTTGTTGCCCATTGTTCTTATTTAATTGCAGTCTATACGTTTTATATTTATTTTGGTTTATGCATGCTTTATTGATTTTTTTGGTTGGTATTTGAAATAGAGCTTGACCACTATAGTGAACTTTTTTATCTTATAGAAGGGGTATGTTCAACATGAGTTAATTGTTGTTGAGAGAAGAGTCTTACTCATGGGGCCAGCTGAGAGGTGAACATGGGTCTTAGTGAGTGATGTGGAGAAAATAGAGGAAAAGGTGAGGGGAGAACATGCAAAGTTCAAGCAGAAGTTGGTTTTAACACAGAATAAACATATTCACAATTAGCACAGTAAGATAAATTGATTTGATAAAACTCACAAGTATCCAAGTACCACAGCAGGGTTCACAAGGGAAACACAGCCACTAGATCAGATCTCTCCAACTGGTTTCCAGTCCTACATTGAGCTGCTAATCTGTACAGCATACAATTTGAGGGTCCCTAGTTCAGGGTTCTGGTTGTCAACTCTCCTCCACATCTCATCCAGTGTGGCATGGACCCTGCCTCTCCTAGAGCCACAGAGCATGCAGCTTTCCTGGACCATATGTAGTTTACTGTGGAGTATAACTTTTGAGTTTGTCTTCCTATGTAAACCTGTCCATCCCACCGGTACCAACTGCATTTTTTGTTTTTTAAAACAGCTTTTTTTAAACGCTGGTGAATACGGCTTCCATATACAGGAGGAGTCACTTTAATGATGTTCGTGTGTTTTTGTGTAGAATCCCTTATAGATCATTTGAGCTGTTGGCAGTCTACAGTAGTTGTCACCATTATTTGGATATCTTGTCTGCATGGAGAGTTTTTCTTTCAGTGGGTGCATTAGTCACTATGATCATTATGTTGATAGCTCACACGTATATATTATTTCTTAGTGTCTACTTGCCAGTGTCCTACAATAATAAATAAACAGCAATGTGCTGATAAAATGCCATAGCACAGATGACAACATTTGGCCGTTCTTAACACAGGCCTTGCTATACTTGGTATCTGCCAATTACAAAATGGAGGACGGCCGCAGTTAGTGTCACAGAACCACCTCATTCCTGTTCTTTCCGTCAGTGCTGGATGGAGTCACTGGAAAATGGCAGCTTTTCATCTGCTTTGACCTCATTCACTCTGCCCTCAGACGATCTGATCGCCATTTGACATCCTTCATCACCTCACTGAGTGTTCCCCTCGAGCTGCACAGGCCTTTAGGAAGACATATGGTACTTTAGTAGGACAGCCACTTACAAATAGTTGGCTATTTTTAGGTCTTGTCTAGAGACAGCTTTATCTGTCTCGTCAGCCTCATGTTTTGCAACTGGCTGACTGACGGATAGCTTATAAAGCACACTATTGCCGAGGCGTCTTGGCGCTGTGGCAACAAATTCATAATATAATTGCCTAGATATGTATACAGTTTAAAGGGCTTTCGGTCGGCCCTCTTCATCCACTGGTCTGCTCAAGCGTCATTCAAGTTTTCTTTGCACTCGCCACAACACACAGCATGGAGCTATGGGTCAGCCCACAGCAGCTATTGGCTCTCTTAACTGTAAATTATGGCATTAGAGAAGTAAGTGAGTGATTTATGATTGTGTGTCATCCATACTCATATTATAAAGAGAGAGCCCAAACCTTTGAGGCGGGTAATCTCAGGAACCACAGCACCAATCACAACACCCAATACAGCGTTGGAAAGGGCAGTTGCAGCAGAAGGACGTAGGCTATGCAGACGGCCACCATATATTTTTTTTGCAGAGTTTTATATAGCGCGAACTTGACCCAAACTGAATCAGGTATCAGAGCGCTTTACATAGCACCAGTTACGTTACATGAGGACATACATTCATTTTTGTTAGGCACGGGGAGATTAAGTGATTTGCCCAGAATCGTTACCAAGACTCGAACCCAGATCCCCAGGTCCGAGGTCGAGCGCCTTAGCCGTTAGGCCAACTCCTCTATACATTTAAAAGGTAAAAGAACCGTGCCAGCAAAGTAGTCCCTTGTGGGCGTGTCTGTGTTGTGCTGTGGGCGTGGGCTGGGGGCGTGACTAACGCTGGGGTCGCGTGGTACGGCCATCACATCGTGGGCTGTGGGCGTGTGCTGGGGCATGACAAATGCTGGGGGCGTGACAAACGCTGGGGGCGTGTGTCCGCCCTTCATGCCATGTGAGTCGTACATACAAGCGCCAATTACGTTGCTGCGCAGCATCAAGGGGCACGCTGGGGTCGTGACACGCTGGGGGCGTTAGAAACGCTGGGGGGCGTGTGTCCGGCCTTCATGCCATGTGAATGCAATTGTGTCGCATCAAGGGGCACATTGGAGGCGTGAGAAACGCCGAGGGCGTGTGCTACGTTCCGCCCTTCATGCCATGTGGGTCGTACATTAATCAGAAGATCGCCTGCTGTGGACGTGTGCTGGGGGCGTGACAAACGCGTTCACCTGGAGGCCTGGTAAGTAACGTTACTGCAGCCTCTCCTGCACGCTGTTACTGAACTCTCTCATTCAACGAAATTACACGCGCCTGCTACAATCAACCAGGGCTCTAGCCGGGCTCAGGCGGCAGATCAGTACACTAATTACACGCGCCTGATAACATCAACCAGGGCTGCAGCTGGGCCTCAAGCAGGGGAACACGTGCCTGCTAACATCATACAGGCCTGCATCTGGGCCTCAAGCGGGTGAACACGCAAATGAGCGTGTCTGCGGGGACAATTACTGCAGCCTCTCCTACTCGCTGTCACTCAACTCTCTCATTAAACGGATTTACCCGCGGCTGATAACTCTCTCATTCAATGACATTACACACGCCTGCTAACATCAACCAGGGCTGTAGCCGGGCTCAGGCGGCGGATCACTACACCAATTACACGCGCCTGCTAACATCAACTAGGGCTGCAGCTAGGCCTTCTCCATCCCTATTCTAATGAAACAAAAAATGTTGTCTACCATGAGATTTTAAAATAAATTGCCCTTGCCAAATACACACATTACATACATTCTATTTCATACCCAGACAAAGTCGGGACGGGCTGCTAGTATTTAGATAAAGAGAGGGATTCTTTGTTGTAGGCTTAATTGTGGTGCAGGAAGTCTTTCTACCAGTGACCGATGAGTTGTGCTTTGAAAGCATGAGTCCCTAGCTCCACTCTGAACTTTACCACAAGTTTGATATGTATAGAGCAAGGTTCTCAAAAGTGAGTCCTGGAGGGCCGGGTGCATGCCAGATTTTTAAGATAACTACATTTATCTAAATGGGGATTTGCTAAAAATCTGACATGTATCTGGCCCTCTAGGACCGACTATGGAGAACCGTGATATAGTGTAATGTTGTTGCATACCCTGAGCACAGGATAAGAAGGACTGTGCCCTGGTCTAGCAAGGGCATGGTTTCTTGTGTTGAGTTGGCTTCCTGGGTTATGTTTTTGATACAGAATGACATGGTGATGATGCAGGCTAGGAGAGGCAGCCAGTGCATGTCCATCATGGTGGAAGTGCAGTGTTCATATTTAAATTAGTGTGGATGAGTTAAGCAATGCAGTGTAAGATGCACTTCACTGAGGCCATTGTGGAGATATAAGTAGCAGCACCAACTAGTAAGACGTTGTCAGAATCTAGATGGAAAATAATCAGGCCTTGGACGATAATTGGGAAGTCTGTTTTGGTTGCTGTATTATATACTTTCCTTGTTGTGCCCACTGCTACCCTAGAGCGTGCCTGGCACAGTAAATAAACAACCTTGCTGACACTATTCCTGTGCAATAAGAACATCTGGTATTACAGATGTCCCATTATCTATTTGTGGTCTTTATATGACAGAGCCTTTGTGAGTAGAAGAAACGGTAAGGTTTCTGTTGGTGAACACCTGACTTTTACATTCATCTCATTGAATTGCTCTATTGCATTTTCAATATTGTAGCACAAACACTATATTTGGGCATACAATTGTTTCCCGGTGGGTCACAGTTGTTAAATAGCACATTTCTTGTAATTTCAGAAGAAACAATTGACATACACAACAATAGATTACCTTCACTGTTTTGGGAAGAGTACTGTATCCCACCACACTCACCAAGCTGGTTGCATAGAATAGAGGCAACTAGTAGATCATTCTTTAAAAGTACAGAACATCAGAGAGAATTGTTTGTAAATTACTTGTAGAAATCTAAAAACATTGGAGCCTATTGAAAAAGTCATTTTGGAATATGTAAATTACTACTCCTACCAAGGAACCAAGTTTTCTAGGTCCATGCTTGAAGTACAATTCCAGTTCAGGTTTTTTTCTTTTGAATTCTGAGACTTGTAGTCCTGTTATATAATGGAATAACCAAGACCACAAATCCTAGAATTCAAAGAAAAAACATTGTAAGAAAGTGCCCTTTTTTGCATGGTTGTCCCCACTTTTTGCTGAACTGCTGATGTGCTTTGACTGAGTGTCCCCTGGGTTCCTGCCAAACAGAAACCCAGGGCCTATGTTCTTTCCCTATAAAACTGCATTGAAAACAAAATCCAATTGGCACTCTTTGGCCACAGGTCAGTCCGTTGCAAATGGTACCACAGGTACCAAAGGCAGTGTGGCCAGGGAAGGCCTCCAAGGGTTGCAGCACTTATTGTGCCACCCTTAGAGGACCTGTACCTTTACACACACACACTGCCTTTGCAGGCTGCATGTTTTGGTGCAGAACAAAGTGAAAAGTCGACATGGCACACATCCCTGTGTGCCATGCCTACAACCCAGTGCCCTGGGATAGGTCAGCCACCCCTCTAGTGGGTGTACTATACCAGTGGTGAGGGAACAGGTGCATGAGCCCTGTACCTCTACAGTGTCTAAGTCAATTCTTAGACATTGTAAGTGCAGTAATGCCATTAAAAGTATATGGTGCTGGGGGCGTGGCCAAGATGGTGACCTGACCAGATGTCGGATCGTGAGGCTCCCCAGCCCTGAACCCCCGATCAGCCCCTGATTATCGCTTTTTGCATCCCCTCAGCATCAGCACCTTCCCGGTACCGTTGGGGGAGTCTGCGGTCCCGGCTTTGGCAAGCTTAAGTCACTCGTGCTGACCGAATCACCGCCCCGCCGGAGAGCCGAGTTCCGCCCGGTGCCGTGCCGCCTGGCCAGCCGAGCAGAGGGAGAGCTGGTGCGGTGACCCAGAGACAGAGCTCTGAGGAGGGCTCCGGGCGGCGGGTGTGCTGGTGGACGGCGACGGCTGGGTGCCGACCCGCGCCGTGGGTCCGAGCGCCAATGACGAAATTCCCCGGAGGTGACAGCAGGGGAGCCAGCTCCAGGTGCGCGGCACGCCGCGAAAATCGCGGCCCCGGTCCCGGCTCTGTGGGGAGCACTGAAGTCGGTGGTACGAGGCGACCTCATTGCCATAGCGGCTGCAGAGGCTAAGGCCCGTAAAGTAAAGCAAGAGGACCTCTCCGCCCAGGTTTCTGAACTCGAGAGAGAGTTCATAGTCGTACCGGGGCTCCGAGGGTGTGGAAGCAATTAAAGGCTGCCAGGGCCCATTTAGCCAACTTGGACATTGACAGGGCGGAATTCGCGGCTCTCCGACTGCGTCACTCGTACTACGTCGGGGGGAATAGAACTGGCCGACTTCTGGCCAGCGCACTGAAGGCGAAGTCACAAAACTCGAGGATCTCCGGCCTCCGAGATGACAATGGTGTGGCGGTAGAGGAGGAGACGAGGATCGTGGAAACATTCAGAGATTTCTACGCCTCACTATAACACGCTGAGAATGTCCCGTGCGAGGATGTTGACAATTATCTGGAGGCGGCGGAGGTTACCGCACTCTCCCCGGGAGTGGTGGACGCCCTGGAGGCTCCCATCCGTCTGGAGGAGGTGCTGGCGGCCATCTCCCGCCTCCGCCCTCTCATATCTCTAGGGCCTGACGGCTTTTCGGACGGCTTTTATAAGACCTTCAGCTCGCTGCTGACCCCAATCCTGACTAGGCGCTTTAATTCCTTTACCGGCCCGGGCTCCATCCCCCCTAATATGCTGGCAGCTGAAATCGTGGTGCAGCCTAAACCCGGCAAGGACCCTACACACTGCTCAGCATTCCACCCCATTTCTCTCCTCAATTTGGACCTGAAGCTCTTCACCGGGATACTGGCTGCACGTCTCGGGCCGTGCCTACCGGGGGTCCTGGAACCGGACCAATCTGGTTTTGTCCCAGGCCGCCAATGTAGCGACAACACCAAGCGGATTCTACACTTGATCGACAAGGCCCAGTTCCAGCAATCAGATTCAGCTCTTGTTGCCATTGACGCTGAAAAAGCGTTCGACCGTGTTGACTGGACCTTCCTACAACGGGTGCTGGCCCGCTTTCGGGTCAGAGACCGCTTCCAATCCTGGATTGCGAGCTGTTACCACCGCCCTTCCGCACGGATCCGCTTGGGTGGCTTCCGTTCCAGTTCCTTCGAAATCCAAAGGGGCACGAGGCAAGGGTGTCCACTTTCGCCCCTCTTATTCGCCCTTTACGTCGAGCCGTTAGCGCAGAAGATCCGCGACAACCCCAACATCCACGGCATCACTTTTGGCGGTGAGCCCCATACGATCGGCCTTTATATCATTGCCGCTCTCGATAACCCGAAACGCTCTATCCCTGCCTTTTTGGAGGAGATAGACTCCTTTGGCGCCGTATCTGGCTTTAAAATCAACAGGGGGAAGTCGCTGATATTGCCTTGCGGCGGGAATGCCCGAGACCTAGCTGACGCACCTTCATATGACGGTGGCCTGCAGACGACCACACGACTCCCTTATCTGGGCATCACGCTTAGTTCTTCCACAGACTCAACGGTCTCCCTCAATTACGACACCCTCTTAGCCAAGCTTCGAGCTGACCTCTCGCGTTGGGCTTAACAACCGCTTTCTTTGCTGGACCGAGTTGCGGCAGTGAGAATGTCGGCCCTGCCCACGGTTCAGTACATCTTCCAGACCATTCCGGTAGCCCCTCCGTCTGGGGTTATTGCTAACTTACAATCTGCCTTTCTCCATTTCATTTGGGGGGGAAAACACCCACGTCTCCATAAGCAATTGGCATACCGCAGCCTCGATGAGAGGGGCCTCGGGATTCCCAATCTTCTGTGGTATTTCCAGGCTTCCCAACTCCGGTACTTGGTGGAATGGTATAGGCCGAAATCCGAAAAGCGCTGGTTATTTCAAGATAGGGCAATGGCCCAGACATCCCTTTGGAAAATCCCGTTTCTCTTCCGCCAAGACCGACCACAATACCTCCAGAAATCTCCCAACACTCACACTATCCTACGTGTGTGGGACACGGTTGCTGTTAAAAGAGAGCTAACGACCTTCCCCTCCCCACCCACCCCCCTCCTGGATAACCCCGAATTCCTGCCGGGCACAGACCCCCACGCCTTTTCGCAGTGGAGGGGCACGAACTGCAGGTCGGCGGGCCATCTCTTTGACTTGCAGGGATTCCTTCCTCTCTCCGAATTGTCAGAGTGTTACGACGTCGTCTCTCCCCAATACTTTCAACTCAGGCGTTGGCTCACGCACCCAGATCGCGCTCCTTTGGTGGGCAGACATATGACCAACTTTGAGCGGCGGCTAGTGACGAAGGAATCGGACAAACATCTTATCTCGGACCTCTACAAAATGCTCACACCCTCCGATGGCCCAGCTCGAGCGGCGGGACAGCGACACTGGGAGGCGGAATTGGGGAGGACATTGTCAACCAGGGAATGGAGCTCCATATACTTTAGGGTATCTCACACTACACGTAACACAGTGGGCAGAGAGGCGGTGGTGAAACTGGCCCTTTACTGGCATCTTACTCCTGTCAGGCTCAATAGGGGGAACCCGGCTCGTGGTGCACTTTGCTGGAGGGATTGCGGGGAACGAGGTACCATGACTCATCTCCTCTGAGAATGTCGGGAAGTCACAGATTACTGGACTGCAGTCTTGAATGACATATATAAAAGTTTTGACACTGAAATCGCACGTTTCCCTGCATACGCTCTTTTAGGCCTTCCTAACACACTCACCTTCCCCCTGAAATCCATGCGAGGGCGTCTGATGGGGATTGCGATGCAGGCAGCCACACAACACATTCTGTCACTCTGGGGCTCTTCCACCAGACCCACCCACACGGGTTGGCTGCATAAACTTTGGTTTACTTTAGGCATGGAGCGCATCCAAGCTACACTCACACAGTCCGCAGACACGTTTCGGAATGTATGGCAGCCACTACTGTCCCTCCTTTCCACTGAATTCAATGAGATCACATGTCCTAGATATCTACGCTTACTACGCCTCACAGAGACTCCTGATGGCCCTCCACGACCTCCTGATGGATCACACTAAATCCCTCAAGGGTGGCTTGGCGTTTGTTTTACTATTATGGCACACCAGCTGGGGTGGGGGGGTTAGGGGGGGGAGTGGGGGCGTTTTGTTGATGCAGTTTCTCTGCTATGCATGACAAATGCGATTTTTGCTACTTATTCATGACATGGCTCATATACCTTCCATACAGCTCGATTGATGAAGAAGCCTTGTATGTTGATCTCAAACGCTTCCCTTCTATGTTACCTCTTTGTCAAGATTTTTTGCCTGTCATCGCTTTTGAAACTAATAAAACAAATTTGAATTTAAAAGTATATGGTGCTGGGAGTTTGCAATTATGAACTCCACATTACCATAATGGCTTTACTGAAAACTGAGAAGTTTGGTATCAAACGTCTCAGCACATTAAACCGATACTGATGCCATTGTGGGATTTAATGAGAAATGCTCCCTGAAAAACGTCCTAACACTAGT
Organism: Lissotriton helveticus; assembly: GCF_964261635.1. Lineage (NCBI taxonomy): Eukaryota > Metazoa > Chordata > Amphibia > Caudata > Salamandridae > Lissotriton > Lissotriton helveticus. Next base: position 986,823,271 of record NC_136061.1, on the reverse strand, counting down.
GTCCAGGCTAAGTGGCTGCTCACCAGCTGCCAACACCAGACATGTTTCTGGACCCCTGGGTCGAGACCCTGCTGCTCTCGGGGGTCTGAAGCAATGCACATCCTGGGACGAGGTGCAAAGCCTCCCCCCCCAGGATGGCCAGGGTCCACAAAGGGGAAGCTTCAAAGGCTTTCAAGCTTTGTGAGCTTTCCCAGGCCCTTTGCTGCTTCCAGCAGCTGGACCCCACTAGTTCTGACCCCCACTTTGGGTGGGAGAATCGGCAGGAAAACCAAGTGAGGAAAGGAGGTGTGCCCACCTTTGCCAACCACACCCCTCAGGTGGGGGAGGCGAGGTGAAGCACAACTCTCAGTTCCGCCATCTTGCAGATGGGGGGACCGAACCAACCAGAGTGAGGCATATGCCCCCTCCCACTGGAGAGTGACATAATAAGGGGTGCACCGACCCCAAAGAGTCTAGTATTTAGGGGTGCCCCTGAACCTTGCCTCCTCAGACAAGAACAGACCAAGAAGAAAAGAAAAAGGCACGAAGAGCCGTGCCGAAGCAAAGAAGAGGAGGACACCCACTGCCTTGGCCACAGCCCGACTGGCCTGTCCTCACTTCGAACCTGCAGAAGCGAAATCCCGGAGTGTCCTGCTGCCAGCAACCTCAAGAACCCCAAGGACATGCCCTGCCTTCCACACAAAAGACTCTGTCTCCGGTGAGCACAGGATTTGCTCACCCAAAGATTCTGGTTTCAGCCAAATCCGCAAGTCTGGACCACTCTGCACCCGACGCCTATGGCCCGAGTTCGAGTGGCCCAACACCACGAGGAGGTCTCCCCGGCAATCCTAACCCTAGATCTGGTGATCTCTGACCTGCCTCGAATCTTCCAGCGAAGCCTGCAGCCTCTTTCTGGAGGATCCCCCCAACCGCGACCAGAGCTGGTAAGGAAAACCTGACGCTTAAAGGCACCCGTTCACCCGAAGTCCCACGGCCTTTGGTGGCCCAACTGACGGCATCCCAGGATCCCCAGGCATCCCAACTTACCTCTCTAACCGGTAGTCACCTCCAGAAGATATTAGTCCCAATCCTGCAGTCTTTGTTGAAACCGGAGAATCCCCATTGTAATCCACAGGGCACCTGTCAATAAAACAGCACCCTACACCCAGCCTCCCCTGTGCCGCTGAGGGTGTACTTTGGGTGCTAACTCAGATCCCCCATTGCCCTGAGCCTAACACCAGGAGCTTTCCTCCTACAACCGTGTGGCCTGCTCATAAGCAGCCAGCAACCGGAGGCCCGCTATCCCAATTGTGTAACATTGGGCCTCAGCACTCTGCACCTGGCCGCCCAGGTGCCGTTGAGTGTGCTTTTTAGAGTGTATCCTTGACCCTGGGGGACCCTGGTTCTAGCCCCAGAATACCAACTCCCTCAAATAACTATTTACCTGTAAACCGACATCTCTCTATTTTCCTCCATAGGATTGCATTGACTACTTTTTTCTAAAAAATGTTTTAAATGTAGAGTTGGTTTGTATGGAACATTGACAAAACTGCAAATGTACTAAAAGTGATTTACTTACCTTTTGTCTAGGAGATGTCCAGGTGTGATATCCGGGCTGATCACACTGATTAGCAAAAGTAATCTGAAAAGTAATCCAATAAGTAGTGTGTAAAGTAATTTACAAAGTAACTGAAAAGTAATCTCAAAACAGTAACTTACCTGTAATTCAATCAACTGCATTTGAACCTGAATTCAATTGTAAAACATTGCATTAGAATTTTGCAAAGCATTTATTTCACTGAACTGCACCAGGCTTGACTTGGTTCTAGAAATAAAATAACTAAATAATATTTGCATACAAACTAAATTAATCTGAGTTCAGTCTTTGAGTGTGTGACATCATTTGCTAATTAAGTGTGTACAGCAAATGCTTAACACTACCCTCTGATAAAGCCTTACTGCTCGCCCACACTACCACAAATAGAGAGTACGGTGCTATCTACTTTTATATCTGCCTACCTTTGGGGTTCCACTGGACTCTGTGTACACTATTCCTCATTTTGGTATAGTGTATGCAGAGCCAGCTTCCAACAAACATTGACTGGAACCGCACATCATACATAAACCTGAGAAACCTGGCTGGGCTGGTTGGAAATATTGAAGCTGTAAGAGTATAAAAAGAGAGCCCCCTTTAGCCCTACATCTGTACTCATAGATGCTTTTGGCTTGCCAGAAGATCCTATTGTGTTTTGAATAGTGATGTTGAAAGTTATGAAGGTTTTCATCTGCAATTTTCATGACATTTCCGAATCTCTAAAGGCTCTCGAAGATTGCAAACTTCGTTTTTTTAATCACAAGGTATACATCACATAAATATAAGTTGTGCATGAAAAAAAAACTCTGCAGAAACTCCCTTTATCCATGTAATTTTTCTTCCTAAAATAATTTGTAGGACAATTCTACTGCAAAAAAATATTTGTCTGGATTTGCGTCTGCTGGTGAAGTTTTACAATCTTCCAATATGAACTCAACACACTTTTGGAGGTAATAATAGGCCATGGCCATCAGAATGAAACCATTCACTCTGTGAATGAAGTGAATTAAAGTTTTTTTAAACCCATGCAAACGTTTTCCCCCTGAACTTGTTGTTAAAACCCTATCTTTCACTATTTGGATGCTTAATTATCAAGTTAAGAACAGCAAATGTAACTTTGATGTCAAAAGAATAACAACCAATTATGCTTTAACCACAATATTTAGAATATCAGCGATATGTAAGAAAAATACGCTCAAAATACTATTAACATTTGTTGATATTGTTTAACATCCATTTTACGAGATACATCATCAAAAACATTTGATCCAACAATAACATAAACAAACTTCTGTATATGATCAAAGTAATACAAAAGGTGGTTTTGTTGTTCTTGGGTTGATAACTAAGCATCTACATAATGAAAGATTGGCTTTTAACAACAAGTCTAGGTAAACAACGTTTGCATTGGTTTAGTGGACTGACCAGCAGAGGTTAGGAAAACACAAGTGAATGGATCTGCAAAAGTTGGCATTGCGGATGAAGTCATGTTTCACAAAGTGGGTGCGTATGGTACCAGTGGAAGTTGAATTGTGCTGAAGGATTGCGGAAAAGTGAGAGTTTAACATTCTCCGCCCCAAATGCCTTGTTCAGGCAGATGAACAGAGGTGAGCTAGGTCATAAGAAACATTTGAATCATGTGAAGGACTATCTCATTGCACCGTAAGGTGCTTTGGACAAGGAGAGTGAGTACCTCTGTGCACAAATTAAAACAATGGTGGTAGTCGTGCATGCAAGGATCACTAGTGTGACCATTCCCTTAGTCTATACAGAGGATTGTTTCTACCTTTTTGGGGGTCAACTCGAGTAGTAACAAAATGATATTTATGAATGCCTTTAGATGAGAATAAATTCAAATGAATAGTTAACTTAATGATTAAATTAACTCTTCATTTTAATGTTCTCCTTTGTCAAAGTGTCACGTTTACAAACAGCTGGCATCTTTCCCCCAGTAGCTGGTAGACATAGTACCATACTGAAAAACACAGTCAGTTTCTTTTAAATGGGGGAAATTTGTAGTGAAGAACATTTTTTTTATGAAACATTGATGTTTTTCTCTACTTTAAATTAGGTCAATTAAGTCCTAATATTTTATGAAGCGTGTTTCTTCACTTTCAATTCCTCACATTTAAAAAATGACTGTATTTTCCTCTTATAAATATGGCACCATGTCTACAGGCCACTGGGAGTAATATGCCTGCTGTTTGTGAAGATACTTTGACAGGGAGAAAATTAAAAGGATGAGTTTTATGTAATGCATATAAACATAAAGTTAGCTCTTCAGTTGGATTTTCCACGATTTCAAAGTGACGCTTTTACACACAGCAGGCATCTTGCTCCAAGTGGCTGGTAGGCACCCTGCCATATTCATAACTGGGAAATACAGCCATTTTTTTTTAAATGGGAGAAAATTAAAGTGTAGAAAAATGTTCATCAAGTGCAGAACAATGTTCCTTATTATGAACAATTCTGCAGAACAATTTTCTGCACTTTAAATTTCTCTTATTTTAAAAAAATGGTTATATGTTTGTGTTGTACATGGAACAGTAACATGTAATGTAGTTGTTGAAATTTTTTTTTTTTTAAAAAAGAAAACAAGTACAGTCTATCATTTTCATGAAGAATTAATTATTTGGCTCCTCCAATCGTTTGCACTCAGGAAAAGGAAAAAGTGGGTTAGAATGAAAGCAAATATATGATGCCAAGTCTGAGGCAGTTTGGAAACATCATATTCACATATAGGAACTCATGTTACGAGTGAAGAACAAATGGAATCCTATTAAGGACTTACCACTAGAAAAATATTGTCATTACAATTTTGTCACCATTGAAATGGAGTCCGCCACTTTATTAGAAATTGAATGAGTCATGTTATGGGTTCAAAAACTGGGGTTGTGGGGGGGCATTCATTGGCGTGAAGACATATTTTTACAATGTTTATGGTTTGAGTTTCACAGTCACGTGTGTGGTTCAAATCATTGTGGAAGGTTGAATCATAAGGGCTGCTGGTGGAGGTCTGAACGGTTCAGTTATAAGCTGGCTTGCAATGGCACGATTGCTACGGAGTACAATTAAAACGGCTATATTGTCGGTTAGGAATTTGAAGATTGCAGGTATAATGCCATTCATAAGCATTGTGCATTCAAACAAAGGTGGTGAATAGTTTGTTGTTGCTTCATAATTATTGCTAAATGTTTTCTCAAAGGTCTTGCTGTTTCCAAAAGAAAGGTTTTTAAGTTTGGGAGAGTCAGGGAGCAAGCTATTGATGAAGCAATTATGATCATGCATATTTTTACACAGAGGGAACAATAATTACGGTACCATAAAACATGCCTGACAGTTAAATATGGATTGTACTTAACACAAGAGTTACAATTATGTTCAGTAGACGATTACTGTTAAATATATTTCACATTGATGTCTGGTATAAATCTTTATTCGGTAAAATTGATCACCATAAAAGACAACAATATACATTTTAAAATACATTTCATCAAGATATACTAGCAACAACAAGGGTTGTCCATAATTAAAATACGACTGAACACTATCACAATAATAAGACCACGGACAAAAATACTCCGGGCACTCAGAGTAGGCGGCTTCAGGTAGCTCCACTCTGGGTAGATAGTGTCCTTGCAATCATTCCCAAAGATCTTGATCTAGTAATCCAGGCACTATTTAAAAACTTTGCCACCCCGCATATCAATGAGGTAGATGATAAATCCGTTGTATTCACTCGTAGGGCCGAGCGATGGCACCTCATCCCCAGTCCTTTACAAACTGGTTTCAGCCAGTTTTTCCGAGCCACTTTATACGCGGGACAGGCAAAAAGAAGATGGGCCACAGACTCTTTAGGGGCCGCACAGCCGGGACAAGATCGTGAAGGGCCATCCTGATTGGACCATTTTGAAGTAAATTCGTGTACCGGGAGGGTGCCGTACCTTAATTTTAAATAGAGGGCCCTGTCTAGCGGCTTGGTTATCAAGTCAAGGAAGGGTTCAAGTTTCCTTACCCACTTACACTCAAGAAAAAACTCTGTAAGTGAGCCCCCTGTTATACTGCGTGATGCTTCGGCCTGTACCCACTCCCAATATAGTTTCTTGATCACCATTTTGGGCGGGGGCGCTTGGGACTCCCATATATCTCTCAAACCCAATTGGGAGACTAATAGCCTCAGATTTTTCAACCAGCCAATTTTGAACCCAGAATCTAGTAAAATTAGCTCGTCCAGACCTTCGGCGTATTTGGCTAGCTCCTTAGTCCTTCTCAGGCGGACCCAAAAGAGCAGTGGGCGCAGCCTCACTATATCCTTTAAGGCACGTCTACCAAGGTCTAACCGCAGGGGGATCAGCGGGGTGGAAACAGGCAGGGCCACCACATCTCTAAAAAACTTATTTTCTGCTAAGGTTAGCTCATTAACATTGTCGAACCCCCATAATTCGGAGCCGTACAATGCAGCCGGGAGTATCTGGCCATCATAGATGGCCATTACCGGGGACACTGGTTTACTAATTGATGCCCGGTACTCTCGTAAGGTCACCCCCGACACTCTTTTGTGGCCCAATAGCATTTTAGCCAAGTGATCCTTCCAGGTCATTCGGCTGTTTATCCGGACCCCTAAATAGTCGAATGCCTCGACCAACTCCAAGGGCGTCCCATTAAGCAGAAAATTATTTTTAAAATTTTTGGCGGGCGAAAAGGCCATCAGTTTGGTTTTGGAGGTATTGATTGTTAAGCCTCTCTCTGAACAAAAAGAGGTGAATCGCTGCAGAAGTTTTTGCAGGCCTATCGGGGATTTAGCTATCAGTAAGGTGTCGTCAGCAAAGAGCAGAGTCTGAATCTTTTCCCCCGCCAGGGTTGGGGCATCCGTCTCTTCTCCCCTCAGATGGTCCACCACTCCATTCACAAACAAGGAGAAGAGAGTCGGAGCCATGACACACCCTTGGCGGACTCCACTCCTCACAGGTACCCTGTCTGTCAATTGGCCCTGTGTACCCCATCTGATCCTAGCGTATGTCCCCTCATGGAGTCTTACAATTAATCTCAAGAGTGAGCCAGGAAAGCCCATACTTTTCAGAACCTCCCACAGTTTAGCACGGGGGACCAGGTCAAAGGCCGTTTTGAGATCTATGAAGGCCATATATAGGCTGCCCTTCTTGATGGTAACTGCCTTCCAGTAGATCCCAAACAGCCGAAAGACCTGGTCCATCGTGCCCACCCTCTGGCGAAATCCGGCCTGCAGATGAGAGAGAATACATTCCTCCTCCATCCAGTCACCCACCCTGGCGATAATGACCCTGCCAACCACTTTCTGGATTATGTCTATCAGACTAATCGGTCTGTAGTTGGCAGGGTCGTCTCTTGCCCCCTTCTTGTACACTGTAACCACCTCGGCACCCTTCCATGAATCTGGCACGGGGTGTCCCTTTACTAACAAATTCATTATGGTGGCTATTAGATTTGCCCAGGCTAGGGGTTCAGCGATCAAGAGGTCCCCAGGGATCCCATCCGGCCCAGCTGCCTTTTTAGGGGTCAAATGTTTAATTGCTGCCACTACTTCAGAGGCCGCAAACAAGCACTCAGTCTCCCCGCCAGGATCCCTTCCCTCCCCACAAGTAACCAAGGGGCCAGTTGTATCTTCACTGCCGCCATACAGAGATGAGAAGTGATTGAACCATTGCAGGCTAGTTATATGGGTTGCTAAAGGCTGGGTTTTACCCTGCCTAGCTCTATTAATTAAATCCCAAAATAACGTCGAATCCCTCCTGCTGACGGCGTCTGTTATTTCCCTCCAGTGCTCCTCCTCCCAATTGCGCTTAGCCAGTGCAATTGCTCTCAAGTACTCCCTCCTGGCCGCTCTAACCAGAGTAGGATTCCTTGCGAGCAAGGCAACTGACAAACTTTTCCTCTTCCCCTTGCAGTCCGCTGAATACCATGGATTGCTGGAAATGGGGGGGGTCCTATTTAGTCTAGGGGTTTTCCCTTTAGAGGTGAAATAAAGACTCACTTGGTCTATCGTGCCTTTGTATGCAGAATCGAGTTTTGAAGAAAGGCAAGGAGAGCTAGCAGCCACCCGATCCATTGCCTCCAAGTCCCTATACAGGTCTTCAATGGTAGATTTAATGGTCCCTAGTTGGTCTACATTTAACTGGGCCTTATCCCACTTCAATCTACGATTGTTTTCGTAAGGGATGATCTCTTTGGTTAATTTCAACGGCGCACTCATCCCTTTCTCTTTAATTTTGCCCCATTTAAAATTGCAACAAAGCGGGTTATGGTCGCTATCCTGGGTGGGTACCACCTCCATATCAATGAGGTCAAGCCACATACTAACACTCATTAAAATGTAATCAATTCTGGACGGGGCCGATAGCCTGTTAAAAGTCATTGCGCCTGATATATCAGACCGGGTCCTGCCATTAAGGGCTCTTAATTTGTGCTCCCTGGTAAGGGCATTCAGTTGGATTGCCCTAGCAGACCATTTCCGAATGGGGGGTACCGTCAGGGGGGGGATAGACCACCTAGAGTCGTCCTCCTCAGAACCTAGTGGATCATCACCAAGAAGGGGTTCGAACGTACAATTAAAATCGCCACCCACCATAATTCTGGCTGAGGGAGGGCAATTAGCTAGAGCAGAATCAAGGCTCGATATGGTTGCTGAAGTGTTATCCCCCGCAGCCCCTCTAGCGTACACATTAAAAAGTTCAAGCCTAATCCCCTCGATGTGACCCCTAGAAGAAAGGTGCATTAAGTCGTTACACTGAGTGTCATTTGAAACCATGTCCCAATCTAAGTCAATTCTTAACCAGACTAAAAGACCTCCTGCTGGTCTACCCTTTCCTCTACTTATCGCTGGGGAAAAAAAGGTAGTATAGCCAGATTTATCAATTGGTAACAGGCACCAAGTTTCCTGAAACAGGCAGACATCGAACTTCTCGATGAATGCATGCCATTCAGGAATGTCTAACTTCCTTTTTAGCCCAGCTACATTCCAGGAAATCAGGTTTATTACCCTAGGACCCTTGTGCACTAAAGAGGGCCCATCCGTGATCACCCCCCCCAGCTCCAATCCCGCACAACTAGATTGGTGGCTATTACTCACACAACAAGATTGCCTGTCAGGTTCAGAACAATCAACAGCAATAGACATACCCGGGGCAGCAAAAAGAGGCATATTCGAGTGGATAACATTAGAGACATCTGTGGTTACCTCCTGGGAATTGTCAGAAATAATTCTTCCTTGCTGGGGATCCACTCCGTGTCGACCGCATCCCTCCTCCTTAGGCTGTAAACATCAATCGCAGTCCTCCATGCCAGTAAGCTGCGAAAACCTATTGAAGGTATCTAAGGGGGTGAAGGGTCTAAGATGCTCCATTGCACTATCGTGACTTAGGTGATGTCTCTGCGGAATCGTGGACCAACCAGACTGACCATTAGGCTGAAACTGATGCTGACCAAGTACCTGATAAGTACTATTGTGACCAAAGTGCTTGGGCCATGGGGCATAAGACTCTTCTCAATGTTTGGGGGGGTAAGGAACCGGCCTCGGGTAAAAATAGGTTAAGGGCCTAGGTATAATAGAGTTTCCTCCTCCTGCATATGGCCAGTTTAAAATGTAGTCTACTGCCCGAGGATCTCTAAAATTGACCACCACTAGATCCCCTTCAATATCTTTCCTTGTGTTACCCAACCAAGGGATCCGTCTGACATGTACAATATCTCCATCCACATTTGGGGCTATGGGCCTGAAGGTCCTCAACCAATGAATTATTTTATTTTTCAATTGGACGTAACCTTCCTTCTTATTGTCTGCTAATGGGGGAACCCCGGTCATGACTACTACATAGGGCACCGCCTGAGGTGGAATTTCCACCTGTGGTACCCTAGTTAAGGGGCCTCTGGTGCGCACCCCTTCCCCCTGTCTCTCACTTCTGTTAACTGGGGGAGCCTTTGTCGTTGGCCTTTGAGGGCCACCTTCTGTCCCAGATACAGAAATATTCGAGTTCTTTGTGGGGTTTTCTTTATGAATAGCAGGCACCACGTTTCCCTGATGCTGAGACGACTGTTTAGACAGCTGGAGTGGAGCAGAGGGGGTATCTACTGGGGATTTTACAATCTGGTTAGACGAAACCCCGGTGCAAGGTGTTGGTTGTATACCCCCACTCCCCTGGGCCTTGGTCACCGTGGCCATACTATTTATGGCAGCCTCTACTAAGGTCAATCTATTTTCGACTTTCCTGAGACTCTCAATCACGGGTAGCAGCAGAGACCTCAGTAAAAGTTCAAAATCCCCTACAGATGGAGAAGGGATCAATGTGTTTGTAGATAAGGGCCCCTGACTGTTATCTAATACTGCTGTATTGGGGACCTCAACAAGCGGAGTAACCACCAGTGGTGATGCCTCAGATGTTACTGTGGTTGCACCTACCATGGTAGCCCTTACATGGGGTGAGGGTAATTTAGGGCTTTTGCCAAAGTCTAGATGGGAAATTTTAACTTTGCCTTGTCCCGCCCTTGTTTTCCTCCTTTTTTTATTTGGAGGTGGCCCGTGTATCTGTGCAACCACTAGTTGCTTAGATTTATTTGTTTTAAGCTTCGGGGGAACAGCAGTGTGGCATGGAATCTGGGAAGGGGGGTCAATCACGATAGAATCAAGGGGCATACCAGGGGAAGAGGTGCAGTCACGCAGTAAAAGTGGGAAGCCTTCTTGGCTAACGGTTTCCCCCCCAAGGTCAATTAAGTCCCCCTCAGTGAACAAAGAAGCAGGCGCAGAGTCAATAAAGGATCTGTTTTTCAAACTTTCGATTGAACGCCGCCGTTCAGCCCTGCGTTCGGCCATGGTCAATTCCTTCTCCCCCTCGGACAGTACCTTGGGGAAATAATTGTCTAGTGACCCATTGCGAAGTTTGCCCTTCTTCCCAGGTGACCCCCCATCCCGTAGGGTAGCCATTAACTAACCTGTAACACAAGCCCACGAAGTAAATTTTAGAGAATGGGCCCAGCCCGGCCAACTCTGGCCTACGAGGGCCTCAGAGGGCCCGCCCTTTGCCCGGGCTTCGCCCCGGGCGCTCCCGCGCAGCGTGAATCGATGGATTAAATGGGCCTAAGACTGGAATAAGCTGGGCGGGGCGGTCAGGGAGAGCGGGCCAGGTGACAGGCCGGAGGATTGCCGGGACTCCTGGGAAAGCGAGTCCCGGTTCCTTCGCTCGCAGCCCTGTCTCTCGCTCTCACACCCAGCTGGCTCCTGTGACTCCTGGGCTCCGGTGGCGGCAACAGCGCAGCGGGACCCGCGAAGCGGGTTCCGCAAGTAGTAAAATAACCTCCCAGCGGCAACAGGAACAAAGTACAACAAACGACCCCAATGTCAATGGAGGGCGGGGATTTTTAAAAAGGTGAGCTGGGCGGGGCGGTCAGGGAGAGCGGGCCAGGTGACAGGCCGGAGGATTGCCGGGACTCCTGGGAAAGCGAGTCCCGGTTCCTTCGCTCGCAGCCCTGTCTCTCGCTCTCACACCCAGCTGGCTCCTGTGACTCCTGGGCTCCGGTGGCGGCAACAGCGCAGCGGGACCCGCGAAGCGGGTTCCGCAAGTAGTAAAATAACCTCCCAGCGGCAACAGGAACAAAGTACAACAAACGACCCCACATTGATGTCTATTTTTAACTTTGCAGCTACCCCTGAGGAAGGGCTGTTCTTTAGCCCGAAATGCATTGGGTAATTTTAAACGAGGCTGCCTGGGGCTGCGGGATCCCACGTGCTATGAAAAATACCCAGATAGGCATTTGCTTAGCATTAGAAAAAGATGAGATGTATGAAGCCTTTACATGAAAAATGGAATAAAGATGTGATGAACTTGGGGAAAAAATTATGGTTGTAAAAAGGATGAAATAAATGGAATATTGAAGAAAACAGGATTTTTCGTTACTTTCTTTGCAGTGCAACATGGGTTTGGAAATGAATGCACGCTTCACTTGTTTTGGTACATGTAACAGTGCCACAAATGGCAAAAGATATGTCCTGTGCCACAAGTATATACAACACAGGCTCTCACTCACCCATACACTTATATCCAATTCATTCATACACTTCTTCATACATGCCCAAAGACCATGCACTCACTGACACACACGGCAGCCCTTACATAGTACCCCTAGTCACAGTATTTTGTTCAAACAATAGTATCAGGCTTCATGGACATTAGGTTTAAAGTCAATGAAGCTGGGCGAAGGGGTGTCTGGTAAAAATGCGTGAGTGACCTGGCCTTAAGTAGCTCACAATGATTTTCACTGATCAGAAGTAGCTCTCATTACAGAAAAGGTTGGAGACCTCTGAGCTATTCTTTATTAGAGCCAAGCAAGGCCAAGATCAGCCACTTCCAGCACTCCCTAATAGCACTCACCCCTACATTGTTAATCCTACTACCGACACCAAACTCTATCAGCTCCTCATCGTACGGCCCCACAATGTCCCATACATTTCAATGTGAGCATCCCACACTCTGCCTACTTCCACACTTGCTGCATATCATAGTCCTTCAATGCCCTTACTACTATGCTCACCTCCACACCAGCAATTAAAGTCTCTGTACTCTACACTGGTAGCACCCTCCCTACCATGTTCACCCCCTCTTCCATTCTTCACACACACTATCCACTCACAGAGTTCTCCTCACCACCTTACCAAACTCCAATGCAGCTGCAAAAGGCGCACTTGTCCTGTGAACACCAGGCGGATATGCTTACACGGCCTCTCATACTCCCTGTCTTCTCTGCATATGTGTGCATAGCAAGAGAATACCTTTTGCAAACTATTTCCTCAGAAAATCCGAAAATAATAGTTTTGATAAAAAAAGTAAATTCCTGTGAAATAGGCCAAATTGTGTTCAAACATCTGATCATTTTTGATCTGTACACAGAATGGTTGAAATAGTTTTTTTTTCAGTATAACTTAATTGTTCTTGTAGTATAACATCTGAGGCTGAACTACCATCTAACCTGAGGGCAAGCATTCTTTCCTTTGCTTCAAGAAAGACTAAACCAGGGCATGTAAGGCCTTCAACAGCTACACTTGCCAATAACTCCCTTCCAAGAAACCCCATGGGCACGTCCAAGCTCCTTTGATCAAGAATCCTCCCCTGTTACACCTTCAACTTCCAAAATAATTCCTCCCATCATCCTCGCCTTGCTCAATAGCACTCGACGTGGCACTCCCAGCTTCCACAATGACCCCCCCCCCCCAGCTTCCACAATGACCCACTCCCACTACCTTCACATCAGTAGCTCCATAAATAATATGTGCCTTAGTCCATGTCTCCTCCATTAGCGCAACCTCATCCATACCCACCAAGTCAGCTCAGAAATGAGCCGCCACAACCTGGCATTCCCTTGTTTAATTCTTCTTCCCCTAATCTGCATGAACCACCACTAGCCTTTATATTTTAAGAATAATATTTCACTTTGACCTTATTTGTGCTGACATGCTATTTTTTCCCACTCTTTATCTCTGTATGACATTTTAAATTTAAAGTATTAAACGTTATTGAACAAAATAGATAGTTTTGTTTACTTTTGTACACTAACTGTTACTGACTTATTTTGGCTACAGATTTTGTTAAATGGCTTGGAATTGGAAGTAGATAAAGAAGGTTTAATGTCCGACCTAGTTTCTTAAGTGAACCCAAAGTTGGGGTGGCCAGAGTCTTGCGGAGTGTGTGGGGGTGGTCGACCACGTTCCCACGTCTGTTAGGATTGTAGTGCCCATGGAATGGAATGTGCCCCAGTAGATGTAGTTAGGATGCTATAATACTTGGAAGAAACTCCCGTTTGCCAACAGGTGTGACTGCTGTGAGTGTAGCCAGCCATCTTTAAATGATGTTATGTTTAAAAGATCAGCACAGTGAGAAAGTGTGGAGGAATGCAAGCACGTGTGTGAGGGGTCTATGAAATGATCTGACGTGGGCATATGACCCGTGTCTTTGCAATGGTCATGTGGATTTTTTAGTTGTTGCAAGGGGCTGCTGGCGGCTGTGTGAGATTTTGTTAATATCTATATTAACTTCAGTGCCAAATCTAGCAACGCTATTGGCTGCACTGAACATGTTTTAGGCTGGTTTCTTTCTATTCGTCTAAGCACTGAGTAGAATTTGTTGTAAATTCACACTGTTAAGGAGGCTTTTTAACACTTTTCTTGATGTTGTATACTGCTATTGTGTACATGTCGGGTGTGAAGTTCCACAGCTATGTCGGAATGATTTTGCTTTTTTGTAAATAGGCCTAGTCCATAATTACGTGTAATTTGCATTTTTTAGTTCGATTGTATTTTTATAGGTCAGATTTACTGTGATTCATATTTTTTATCTACTCAATAAACTTCACATACATATATATATATATATATATATATATGCATACGCACATACATACATACATATAGATGCATCCATACATAAGTATGTAAGAGTGTTTTGTAGGCGAAGCGGTGTCCCTTGAGGTTCTATGATGGCCTCAAAGAGGATCAGTTGGGTATTTATGAGGCTGGGTTGGATGCTATGTAAAGGTGCACGAAGGTCAGTATGGGACGCTCAACGGGTCTGTATGAGGTTGTTCTTAAGGCTTTGTGAGAGTCCGTGGTGTGCTATGCAAGGCCTTCTGGGGATGGTCCATGTGCTGGTCTTTTGTCAACAAATGCGTGTTCTTCTGTAAATGCGGATAGCCGTGTACATTACTATTAGCTCGACCACATATCTCCACCAAGTCTTATCGCGATGATGTCTCAGTAGTTCATGGAGGACCTTTCTACAGTTAATCTTTCCAGATTATATGCAGCACAAGTCTGCAGCATCTTTCCCTTTATTGAGCCCTCCAACTTCCAAGCAGTTAGGCCTCTAAGCCTGCCAAAACCCCAACATGTGTCTTCTGGCATCTGTGGATCTTTAAACCTAAAGCCTGCATCTCTCCAGCCTGGTCTGCCTCGCTTTGGCTCCCAGCGAAGAATGGAATCTGGTTGGGGTATGTCAATGTTCATGGGGGTCGTACAGATCTACTCACCATTGCACAGAGGCTCACCATGAGTCACACATTTCTGGCAAACCTCGGATGCAGGTGCTTGTCCAAGAGAGGCCGGGGTGTCTGAGTGGTGGCCCAGAAGCCTTCTCCCTCTTCCGCTGAATTATAGATAGCCCCTGGAGTCCCATGTACTCTTTAAGAGCTGGCTATTCGCCCTGGCTGATGCTTTTCAGTTTATCCTTCTGGGCAGCCCTACTTCTGATTCCATACCCCGAGGTCCCTCTGCAGCACTTGATAAGGGAGAAGCAATCATAGCAAGGCTGTGAGGAGTAGGCCTGAACCCCAGTGGTACATGCTGCTCTGAGGGGCTTCCGGTTCAGCCGCTAGATGTTCTGTGGAGCGTGTGGGTCGTGGGTCTACTGTTTCATCTGGGGGCAGCTTGCCTGCCCTCTCTCAGAGTGCAAGAATGAAGCCTCATATACTGAGCTCCTTATATTTTTTTTCCTGGAAAATCGCCACGCAGAATGTCATATTTCCGCCTACTCTCTCCCTTTCTCACGTTCTTTCTCACCCCTTTGGTCTTCCTCTCTTGGAGCACGGAAGAACCATTAGGATGAAATAACTCACCACAAAGATCAGGCCGTGCGTCCCTGTTGAGTGGACAGCAGCTGGTTACTTGAAGAAACATACATTTCGAAGTCTCAAACATCGACTTTATTTCGGATATTTCTTTCTTACCCATTAATGCCACTTTAGCGCCCGTTCCTTTCACTGTCCCTATAGTCGTCTCTCTGATCACCGTTTCTCTCTGCTCCACTGTCCGTCTCACGCCATCATCCTTCCCTATTCTATGTTTCTCGCACCACTCTATTCTTTTTTTTTGCTCTCCTCCCTCCATCTTCAATGCATTTCTCCCCCTTCAATACCCACCGTTCCTCGTACCCCTTTCAATCGCCTCCTTCCTACCCCCCCACCTCTCTCTCTCCCCATCACTGTCACTTCACACCCCTCCCGCCCCCTTGGACTCCTCTCCCCTGAGTCTCCTTCCACCCCCCTTTTCGCCCGCCCCTTATGTTTTCCAGATCGCCATTATTCTTTATGATTCCACGTCCCACCGCTGAGTGCGCCCCCTCCCTCTCTCTTTGGCCTCCCTGCTTCATTTTTTTCCTAATTATAAATCCCTTTTCTTGAATAATTTAAGCCAACTCTCCCCCTCAGACTGGGAGAGCTATTAAGAAAGTATTATTTCCAGATGTTTGTTTTTCAATATTGCCCAGAGGCTACATGAGATAACTGGAAATATGTTAACCCTTTGTAGCCACAGCGAGAGGAAATCTGCCTGGGAGGAGTTTGGAAGCCCTCTAGTGTAAGTCAAGGGCGAGCCATGGAATATAAGCCCTCGAATTCCCAGAACATGTTTGTGCCATTCAACAGTGGTGCAAAACACACTAAGCATGGACCTCAAACTCAGCCGTGAGAACATATGGCCCAGGCCCAGACTTCACCCACCCTCACCAGTCTAATCCAGCATCTTCCCTGGGTTATAACAGGTTGCATCTCAGCATCAGCGTGCACAGAGTCTAGGATGCAGGTTGCCTAGCTGATGATGACTGTCTAAAGAATTAGAATGTACAAATCCAAGTGTACGTAGCCATGGCCTGGTTCCCAGTACCATATTCAATAGTTGTAGATATCAGCATGAAATTCTAAGATCTTTTTCTATTTAGCTGCCCTGAAGGCCAATTGGCGGAAAAAGTACCTTGCAATGATCTACGGCATCCGTGGAACTTTACTACTGGGACAAGCATGCTTGGGAAATTATGGGGGATACCTGAACCTTGGTGAGGGCCAAATTGGGAATTTCCACCAGCTCTGGGATGACAGACCCTCGCACCATCTTCCCAATAGGCCATGTGGAGAATACTGCCATATACTTCTTACTTGTTGGGCATTGTGGGCAGATGGCAGGAGCAACAGTGGTGCCAAGAATGCAGATGTCTCACTGCCCCCACCCTCTGTTTTTTTTGTAATCAGTGGGTAGTTAGCTAATTTTTAGTATAACATACAGGTATGCAAATGCCTGGATAGATTGAAGTACCCCAAACTGTTCTTTAGTCTTCAGAATACTACTCTCCCTCCCTTTTATTTTCCCAATCTTCTACCTTCCCAACTTCATAAGTACTCCTTCCCCAGCTCACTGCATCATCTCTTGTGGGCTTACATTTACTTAACTTCATGCAGTGCACAACTGAGGTGAAATCTGCAGCAAATAGGGAACATTCCTGCTGGGCCAAGAGGCGGTAGCCAACCCTAGAGGGACAGTGGCTACCCCCCATATACAGAAACAAAGGGGGTACATAGCCAGGAGGTGTGAAAAGGAAGCAAGCCAAACACTGGTGTGGTGTGCGTTCAAAATCTCAAATGAGGTGAAGGGGGCATGGCCAGGAACACGGCCAAAAATGCAAACTTGATCCCCAACATTGTTTCCACCAAGATTCACATGAGCAACAACCTCAAGTCAGTCAGAGAAAAAGCCAAAGTGGTGAGGCGAAAGGTGACCAAAGAACAGGAACTAGGCCGCATGGCAGTCCCGTTTGGAAAAGCACCACTTAAGTACTTCACTGTCTCTCCTCTAGGAGTGGTTCCCATGAAGGATCCAGGTCAGTTCAGGCTTATCCATCACTTGTCCTACCCCGAGGGTGTGTCAGTAAATAACGGGTTATACCAGGACCAGTGCTCGGTCTCTTATGCCACACTGGGCGAAGAAATAGACCTGCTGAGGGTGACATACAAGGAAGCACTATTGGAAAAGGCAGAGATAGAGTCAGCCTTTTGGATCCTCCCAGTGCAAACAAAACAGTTCTCATCCACTGGGCTTCCAATTGGATGAAGCCTCCTACTATGACAAATGCTTACCCCTGGGCTGTGCAATATCATCTGCTTACTCTGGAGCCTTTAGCACGTTCTAAGAAAGGGCGCTGGGTGAAAGGTGACCCGAAGGAGGAAGACTGCACTACCTGAACGTGTTCCTCTTTGTGACCACAACAGACATGGATCAATGCAGCTCAATGGCGGAGCATTTCAAAGTCCTAACGGTGAAACTCGGTGTGCCACTGGCACCGGAGAAGACAGAAGGCCCCACAACACTCTTAATAGTCCTAGAGATAGAGCTGGATTACAAGGAAGGAGAAAGCTGGCTACCAGCACAGAAAATAGCACACCTAAGCAGGATATCCAGGGACTTCCGGCCAAGGAAAAAGCATCACTAAGAGGAGTGCAACAATTCTTAGGGAAGCTCAACTTTGTTGCCATGTGCATTCCATCTAGTCGCACATTTGCCAGTTGGCTAGCATGGCTGACTAAGGGAATCACACAAAAGCATCACAGGGCCAGGTTGAAAGTAGGGGTCAAGAGGGATTTGGGGCAGTGGCAGGACTTCCTGAGCTAATTTAATGGGGCCCTGGTATAGTGGCAACCCTGGGTTTCAGCCGAGCAGTTGAACCTCTACATGAATGAAGCAGTAAGTAAGGGTTTCAAGTCCATCCTGGGGTCAAAATGGTCCACTGCACGGTAGCCTGAGAGGTGACACAAAGCGGGCCTAACAAAAAATGTTGCGCTGCTTGAATTATTCCCCATAGTTTTGGCCTTTTCATTATGGCAGGAGCGCCTGGCAAACTGGCAAGTGACAATGTGATCAGACAACCAAGCTGTGGCGCATGCTGCCCTAAAGTGTTAGGGTTGCTTCAGTGCCTGGTGGGTTGCCAGCTAAAAAGTAATATAGCAATCAGAGCAAGACATGCATAGGGATGTGACGATGCTCTTGTTGACACTCTCATTTTCAGTGGGAGAAGTTTTGCCAATTGGCCCCTTGGTCAGACGGACACTACCGGCTGACCTGTGAGATGAGGTGGAACATAACTAGCGGGACTCATTGAAGGGACCCTTGCGCCACACATCACTGCCACTTATCGTAAATGCCATGAGTCTTTCACAAGGGCAATGGGGAGATGCAAGAACCTGTGCAGGTGACAAGGATGAGGAGTTCATACAGTGGTCCTTTGTGTAGCACAGGTACAGAACTTGGGCACATTCTAAGTGCAATAGCTCACTGCTCGAAGCTTTACATGTGGGTGGACCAAACAAACTCATTCTATCGCCAGCAATGATGGGATGGGGTCGCATACAGCCAAAAAATTGCGAATCCAGATTGCCAATTGACTTTGACAGATTGAAAGCAATCCTACAAGCCTTACCGGCATTATGTAAGTGCGAGAGGGAGACCCACTTGTTCAGGGCATCTTCCCTGGCATTCTTTGAAGCATACATGGTGAGTGAGTTGGTTGTGCCATCCAGAGTAAACACAGGAAAAGCTTATCTCAGCTTGGAACACTTGCACATGGCGAATCATACCTAGTGCTGCACCTGAGGAGGACAAAAACCGATCAAGAGGGAAGTAGGTGAGCACTGCTCAGTATGTATAACCCGTAACTACCTGCAAATCAGGGAGTTGGGAGGCCCCCTTTGCTTATACACAAGGATGGCAGTTATATCAGCAGATTCGGGA
Organism: Lissotriton helveticus; assembly: GCF_964261635.1. NCBI lineage: Eukaryota > Metazoa > Chordata > Amphibia > Caudata > Salamandridae > Lissotriton > Lissotriton helveticus. The sequence continues at coordinate 986,804,132 of NC_136061.1, read as the reverse complement.
AACTTCAGATAGCACAGAATTGTGTGGCTCATCTCCTGATGGGCATCCCTAGGCATAAGTCAGTTAGGTTGGCACTTAGACAATTGCATTGGCTCCCTGTCGCAGATAGGGTCAGGTTTAAGGCAATGTGCATTGTCCATAAGTGCATTGTAGGGAAAGGCCCAGCCTTGCTGCAGCCCCTGGTGCATCTATATGACACCAAGAGGACTTTGAGATCTAGCAATAAACATCTGCTACTAGTCCGGAAGCTTAAACGTTCCCGGACTGGAGGACGGCTGTTCTCCTATAACGCAGCCAGGCTTTGGAGCCAGCTTCCTGAATCCATTTGCTTTGAAGTTGACCATCTTAGGTTCAGGAAACAATTGAAGACTTTTCTTTTTGCTTGATCACTGCTGAATGTTTGGGGGTTACCTTATGCGCTGGGATGCCCTATGGGTAGCCATGCGCTATATAAGTGCGTATTCATTCATTCATTCCAATTCTCAGGGGTGCTGTGGCTGGCTCTGGCAAGAGCAGGACTCCCACCACCATACTTCCAGTCACATTCTTTCTGCATTGGGGCAGCCGCCATGGCGGCAGCACAGGGCTTGGTGGAAAACGGGATCAAGGCCAAAGGGAGGTGGAAATCCAATACTTAGAAATCATATATCAGTGTGCTAATGTGGAGCAACTCTCTTGCCTCAGGGGACAGAGCTGGAAAATGGACGATTTGGAAAGTGGGTCACTCATTCGTCTCAAGGGCACAACAGAGCGAGCGCATGGAAGCTGTATGGTGGCATATGTTTGCGCAACACCAAGTTTTAAGGCTGGGCAAGCCAGGTATGAAGTGGAACCAGCTCCTCCCAATGATGCAGGATACGCAACAGGCACACAGAAACCCAGACGTCATAGTGATTCACTTAGGGGGCAACAATCTTGTAGCAATGGGGTGAAAAATCCTGTTGGAGGCCATCCAGTCAGACATGCTATCCATCTCACGGATGTATGTCATTACATCGCATACTAATACCATGCATGCCATTACAACGCGGGTATTACTACGCAATGTCAATGACATCGCATTTCATTACATCGCATACTTTTATCACGAGTATGCCTTTACCACGCATGCCATTACAACGCAAAGGCATGCGTGATAAAGCTATACTCGTGGTAAAAGTATGCAAGATAAGTGACAACCCTACCCCTACCCCTACACCTACACAACACACTACTCCCACCCCTACACTACCCCTAACCCAAAAACACTACTACGCTACCCAGACTACTCCCACCCCTACACTACCCCAACCCAAAAACACTACCACACTACTATACTACCCACACTACTCCCACCCCTCCACTACCCTAAACCCTAAAACACTACTACGCTACCCACACTACTCCCACCCCTACACTATCCTAAACCCTAAAACGCTACTACGCTACCCAGACTAATCCCACCCCTACACTACCCTAACCCAAAAACACTACTACGCTACCCGCACTACTCCCACCCCTACACTACCCTAAACCCTAAAACACTACTACGCTACCCACACTACTCCCACCCCTACACTACCCCGTCCCCAACCCAAAAACACTACCACACTACTACAATACCCACACTACTCCCACCCCTACACTATCCTTACCCTAAAGCACTACTACGCTACCCACACTACTCCCACCCCTACACTACCCTAAACCCTAAAACACTACTACACTACCCACACTACTCCCACCCCTACATTACCCTAAACCCTAAAACACTACTACGCTACCCACACTACTCCCACCCCTACAGTACCCTAAACCCTAAAACACTACTACGCTACCCACACTACTCCCACCCCTACACTACCCCAACCCAAAAATACTACCACACTACTACACTACCCACACTACTCCCACCCCCTACACTACCCTAAACCCTAAAACACTACTACGCTACCCACACTACTCCCACCCCTATACTACCCTAAACCCTAAAACACTACTACGCTACCCACACTACTCCCACCCCTACACTACCCCAACCCAAAAACCCTAAAACACTACTACGCTACCCACACTACTCCCACCCCTACACTACCCTAAACCCTAAAACACCATTACTCTACACACACTACTCCTACCCCTACACTACCCTAAACCCTACAACACTACTACGCTACCCACACTACTCCCACCCCTACACTACCCTAAACCTTAAAACACTACTACGCTACCCACACTACTCCCACCCCTACACTACCCTAATACACTACAATAAACAAACACTACAACACTACACTACCCTAAAACCTAAATCACTACACTACATAAACATTACACTACCCTCCCTAATACACTACACTAAACAAACACGACAACACCACAACACACACTAAAACGTTTTTTAAAAAACACTTCATTTAAACTACTCTAAACCCTACGAAAGTAACCACCACCCCATGCAAAAACCCCCTTACCTCTCTCCTCTCCAGCGTCGCCGTCGGATCCTGCTTCCTCCTTCCTGCTTGCTTCACGTCGTTGTGAGGAAACAGCCTAAGTTTCCTCACAACGATGTGGATAGCCGCCGCCGCCGCCGCCATTACACATTACATCGCATACGTTGTAAAAGCACATGCGATGTAATGGTGTGCGTGGTTTTACCACGCGTTGTAACATCGCATGCGTTGTAATGCATGCGATGTAAAAGCAACGCGTGGTAAAACCCGCGTTGTAATGGTTGTTCCCCCATCTCACGACTATTACGCCCTGCTGATATAGTATGATATGGTCAGAAGTGATAGCAAGTAATGAGTGGATGGGGGCACTCAGTCATGAGGTGGAAGAAAAACCCAGAAGGAAACGGAACATTGCAATGAGCAAGTTTTATAAAGGTATGGGATGGGAACTTGCCAGGCACGGCCACTTCACCCTGAGAAAGCCATGGTATTACGTAGACGACAAGGTTAACTTATCTTTCATAGGAATCGAAATGTTCCTCCTGAACATTGTGGGGACATTAGAGCTTATGAGCTTTTCATAATTGTTAGGGAGAGCTGTCAGAGGCTGGTAAACCACTGCCAGCATGGCAGGGAGCTACAAGATTTAAGAATACATATCACCACGCAAAGACATAAAAAGGCAATTGTCCGAACAAGGTCTGTGAGAAGTTGGCCTGGTATATGATGTTCACTATTCTAGTGAACACCTTGCACCAGTCCAAACAACCCTTATGGTGATGGTTGTAAGTCAACCTTATAGACCAGCTATCCTAGTGGTAGCGTGGACAGAACAGTCTTAGGCTAAAAGACTCGTGAGTGCGTGTAAAGCCAGCTGTTTTACCATATGTAACCCCATGAATATCAAATGAAAGGACACCACACAGGATATATATATAAAATATATATGTATTTATTTACTAACACACTCCTCTGAACTCTTTATGAGATCCGAGGCAAAAGCACATAACAAGGTATTCTTAGAAATACTTTAAATAGCACAATTTACAGTTAGGCCCTAGGGGCGCGTAAAACCATATACTAAGTAAGTGGTATAAGAACCACGACTCGGCGAAAAGGACAGGCCTAGGGCCTGGAGAATCGCTGGGGCTACACTATCTGAACCTTAGGTTAGGAGTACGAGGCCCACAGGCGGCGCGTGCAGTGTCAGTACACTCAAGCGAGAGTCAATGTTAAGTCAATGGGAACTTAGAACGTAAGTAAATGAAGATTCAGGACACTTCCGGTCTAGCTAGAAGGAAACAACTAAAAACCTAAGCACTTGGATAGTCAATACCCCTAGGAGCACCGAAGTACTCGCGTTACCTCACCCACAGGAAGCGGGTGCATAGGTGTGAAGATGTGTTGGGTTTCGCCGTTGAAGTCTATGGAGCCTGTGAAGAAAGATGCTGCAGGCGACCAGAAAGAAGGTGTCCGGGTGGATCCAAGGGTGGATCGAAGATGAAGAAGACCTGAAAGCAGAGGGGACAGAGTCTAGGTCACTAGCCAGTGACCGGGTGGAACCAGGAAGGAACCAGACGTCGTCGAGGAGCAATCAGGTGCTGTCGTGAAGCTTGTCGTTGCAGCAACGCGGACCAGGAGGTGTCGAGGATGACCAGGTGCTGGAGAGGAGCTGTCCCACAAAGGTTCTCGCAGGTGGAGGGGTTGACTTCCTGGTTGGAGCCAACAAGCCTAAGCAAAGGCAACCCACGCAGGATACACAAAAGGCTTCTGGTGCAGACCAGGAGGGTCTGAGGTGCCTCACCTTTGCAGGGAGGCAAGGGCCAGTCAGGAGCAACCATACCAGTGAGGTGATTCAAAAGGATTGTCGTCACAGAGGCTACTAGCCAACGGGCCAGCAACCGGACAATGCGTCGAGCATGCACAGGCAGAAGGGCCCCACGCAGAACTCGTGGAGTGTGGAGGGCTGATCTTCGGTGCAGGTGGAGCTCGGATTTGGGGCTTCTCAATACCCAGTGCACAGCTTCGAGGATACCTCAGGAGCTGCACAGTTAGCAAGTCATGGACTTTTCAAGATGGCCGGTCCCACGTGTCTCGTCGCCTCCACGGGTCTCAGCTATGCTGCAGACGTGAAGAGAGGGTCAGAGAGGTCTGAAAGTCTGGGTCTTGTCAGGCTCTGTGCTCGAGTCCCGGCTGGAACGCTGACAAAGCAAGCCGTTGATTTGCTGGATGGTGCCTGGTTGCCCAGGGTGGTCACTCCTTGGCCACAAGGGAGATTCTTCAGTCTTCAGCTTTAGCAGAATGTCGAAGGTCCAGAGTTTCGTTCAACTTTCAGTTCAGAATCAAATCTAAAGTCTAGGGACACAGCTCCTACCTTTATACAGCTAAAAGGGGCTGGATTTGTTCCTAGGTCCCTCCTATGGGTGGGACCAGGAAGGGGGGTGGTTACACCCCCTTTCCTTTGTCCAGGTTCGCGCCAGAACTGGGGCTGGAGTGCCCCAGCAACCGGTTTGAACTGGGGTATGCATGAAGCACCTAGTGTGCCTCAGGCAGTGTCTCAATCTATTCAGCCCTCCCTGTCCCAATACACAAAGTCCTGTCTGGGGTGGTGCTCGCACCTCTCCAGGCAGGAAACCTATTGTCCAAACCTCCGTGACTGGAAGGACTCCTAGCAGCAGGAGGTCAGACTTGTGTCTGTGCCAGCAGCGTCCATTTTGTGACGCTGGGGCTCTGGTTAACTTTAACCGGGATAGTCAGAACTAACATGTCTTCTTTTTTTTTTTTTTTTGGGTTAAAAACTTTTATTGAGTAATCAAATAAGGGTCACAAGGATGGGCCTACAACCACACGGGCCGACCGCTAAGATCAAGGCACAATGTAAAAAAGATACGATCACTCCCGTGGTCAGGCATAAATCAGATACCAAATGTTACTCGAAATATAGAACAGGACACAACCATTTTCTGTTATATACATACAAAAAACAACAAACTACAAAAAGGCGAATGCATACTAATCAAAGTCAGCCCAGAAGGCGGAGGGGAAACTATCTAATCAGAAACACGAAGTCACAATCGATGGGACTCGGCGAGGCGGGAGGGGGGGACAGCGGGGAGGATAGGCAAATCATAGAACAGCATGAGAAATTTCGGGAACACCAGCCTAGGGAGACAGGGTAACATCGGGTGCATCAACCAAGGGAGGAGTACAAATATTCCCTAACATGTCTTCTTCCTCTAGAAGGGTGGAATGCTACCCCCGTCGCCAGAATTGGCGAGGGGGTAGTATTCCAAAGCGTATGACACCTTACACGACATGTTTAGATAAAGTCAAACCAAAGTTAGCATTCAACCGCGAGGATTATAATGCACTTAAGAGTATGTGGTATGGTGATATCATAGAACAGCTATAAGGACATGGTTCTGAAAGCTGCAGACAGGCTCAGCTCATGCTAGAGCACCATCTCACACATAACCAAGCACTCTGCCTCCAGGATTGTTAAGGCCTGCCATAGGAGTGACTTATAGGTTACTATGTGTCTATATATAAGGTAGGTATAGGGATACTATACCTAAGCAAGGGGTGATTACACGACCTTGCCCCAGCTGAGTGATCAGCCAGTTGTGTCAATTTAGGTGGCCAGCCAGGGGTGGCATAATATATGCTGCAGCCCCTGGTAGGCCTTGGGTGCTCCTATGCCCTGGGTACCTATGGTACACGTATACAGGGACTCACAAGGGTGACCCAATATCCAATTTGGTATGTACCTACAGTACATGGAGTCCATTTTACAGAGAGAGCAGATAGCCTGGGGCCCCGAATAGCAGAATCCCAGGCCAACTAAGTCGAAAACCAGCTAAACACTAGGCAACAAGTTGGGGGTAACCATAGTCAGGTATCCACCTTCCCACAAGGTCCTTGGGATGCCTCACAGCAGGGACAATGAGGACAAACAAAAGGGTAAGAAATGGTCAGCGTAGGGGCTGACACAGCACTTGTAGCCCAGGCACGGCCACAGACATTCAGTTGCAAGGGAAGCCTCGAATATGCGACCTGCTGTAACAAGTAAAGGACAGAAGGACCTGTCACTGCAGTTGATAAGTGATTTCTGGCAACCATTACAGAGATGTTATGACTGTAAAGAAATGCATGGTAAAGTTATGATTTATGAATATGCAAAAAAAGCAACAATGTTCACTGGATGACCAATTATGAACATAATGCATTACAGTAAAGTGCCAAGATATCAACAAGACCCGAGCTTATCAATGACTGATGCTATTGTGATAACTTATGTACCTGCTTATAAAATGTTAATAAACTGTGGTTGTTCTCACACCTAAAATGTTTGGGTGTCCATGATTAATGGTAAAGCGGGACGGCGAGAGGGCCCAGAGGAACCTCGCACAGCTGGAGAGGAATTTATAATTCAAAGCAATATTTACAGAGCCATCAGCTGTGCTAAAAAATGTTTTGCGCTGTACTAACCATTGAGCTTTGGCTCAACGCCGAGCTATTGCTTTTGTGTGAAATTTGTACAACTTCCAGTGCAAATAAAACATGATGCCAAGCATTCAGAAGTTGTGCAAAATGAGAAGTTTTGTGGAAATTAAACATGTTAGGGGTGGGAATAAAATGTGATAAACGGTTTGTGCCTAGTTTGGGCCTGAGTTAATTTGGTTCTAAAATATAATGCAAAGCGAGATCACTCTACTTTAATGTACCTAACTTTGTGTGAAACAGTATGAGTGTTTGAGCTGTTCTTGCCCAGTGATGCCTCTTTGCATAGATACTAGGAAGACTGACATTCTGTGCTGAAAAGACCTTTTGCGCTGTGCTTGCATCAAGATGTCAGGTCAAACTATACTTTGATCGAGCTGATTTTCTTCATTGTAAATAATAGTAAACCATGACCTTACTTGGGTACACCACAGTGACTGTTGGGGAAGTTCAGGTTTACACGCCCACACCCCAATCTCACTGATAAAGCTAAGCCTCTGTGTGGAGTATATGAAAGAGAATGCATGTGGCTGTAGAAGATATAGAGACCCCGCCCCAACACCATGTGCACTGAATAGCTATCCTAAATTTTCTACCATGTAGTTATCTGAGTATGAACATTTCTTCTCGAGTCTAAAATCGCCAAAGTCACCTAGGTTCATCAGTTCCAAATGTCTTCCAAAATGTACCTGTGGGAGCATCCCTGTCCACAACAACGATGATCGAAGCCGTAGAGCAGCTTTGAGGAACTCATTGTTTAGGAAGAGCACAAAACAGAAATCATGAGCTGGTTCTCAACTAAGCAGATCAAGAATGCAATTTCCAGCATAAAAAATAAAAAATCATCTAGGCCCAACCGCTGTTCAAACTCTTTCCAGACTGGTTGTGAACATATCTCGGGACCCCCCATCACTGCAATGAGACTTGCGCCTAACTAAGCTCATGGCTCAATAGCAGTTTTTTTTGGTATATTTCTATATTGATTTTTAACCAGGCAACAACATTCGAGCATTCTCCCACACAGAGGCAACATAGTTGTCATTTTATAACAGCATCAACTTCCAATATCTGACGCCAGGTCCAGTACTAGGATTTGCGGGGCCAAGGCCAAAATGGGATGTGCGAGGCCCCTCTAATTTACTTAAGTGACACATTCTGGGCTCTGGAACCAGACTCCTCCTGGGCACCAGCTTCCCTCTCAGCCTCCTACAATACCTATTTTAGAGCTCCTATCGGGCGGAAGCTATGAGAATTACTTATGGGCTGAAAGTTAAAACTGTGGGGTGCTAAAGTGATGGACAAAGGGCGTCCTGCAGTGTCTCTGAATGGTCTCCTTGCAATTGGGACAAGAGGAAGTGTCTCCCTCCCCTAGGCCTCCCAACACCATCCCTGAGAGGCCTGGGGAGACCCTAATGGCAATTGGACACCTTTCTTTCAGTTGAATTGGCAGGGAAACAACAGGACAGAAGAGCAGTGCAGGCCCCATGCTGGGAGGCTGAGTGTGAAGCCCTGGGCCGCTGCCCATGCCTAGCGCCGGCCCGGTCTGAGACTGAGAATCCATCAGTTCCTAAGCATTCATGTACAAGAAAGCCCTCAGCGGGTCAAGTACACACATCGATCATAGGATTTTTAAATCAAGGTGTTCAGGAGTGCCAAGATTATCAACAAACACAAGGCACCAGCGTGTAACATAGATAGAGAGATCATGGGGCCAGAAGCTTCCTGTGGGTTTGGATCTTCTGCAGGCACAGCCATTTCGGTATCAATTTGAGTTAAATCATGGCACTCAGGAAGCTGCTTATACAAACGTTCATATCTGACTTAACGTGCGGTTGGCATATCTCAAGTCCATGCTGCAATGTCCTGTATACCGGGTGCAGACTGCATTCCCACCCCTTTTTTCGAGTGAAATCTCTTGTCTATGTGGTCAAGGTGGTGTAACATATTTTTTTACTCTGAGTTTTGTTACCTACACATCCCAGACTTTCCAGAGAGAACTGGACAGTCCCTTTGCCGGGTCAGTATGGTAACATCTGCTTCCACTCTGGTCCACTTTTGCAAGTCACTAGCCAAGAGACTTTCAACACCAGAGCAATGAGACGTTCAAAAAGTATGAGGGCCAAATCTATAAACCTGCACAGCGATTTGTTCCCTTTAGACTCTGGCATGAAGCCCAACATGCACGGTTCTGGTGTAAGGATATGCTGCAGTCCACCAGCTCCGAAACACCCGCTGCCACTCCCCCCAAGCTTGGTGTAGCTTCGGACATTCCCACACCATGTGGTAACCCTGGTCAAAATGGAAGATTATCCTAGAGTCATTCTGAAGTCATCTGATGACTTCATCTGAGCTATTCCTTTAATTATCTGGGGAAGTCATCCCCAACCATCCTGAAGTATGCCTATAGGGGCAAAATATTTAAATGAGATGACTCCAGAGTCATCACAAAAACTACTCTAGGATGATGTTCTGATGCCTTCCACTGGCAAGGAGTGATGACCTTTTACAACTCCACGAATACTAATTGACAACTTCAGGATGACTGTGAATTACTCCAGGATGGTCTCCAGACAATTTAAGGATGACTGTGGATTACTCTAGGATGAGTCTACAACAATTTCAGGGTGACTGTTGATTATTCCTGGATGATCCTATTACCACTTCAGGATGGCTGTTGATTATTCTGGAATGATCCCATGACAATTTCAGGATGAGTGTGGATTACTCTAGGAGGATTTAATGCTAACTCGAAAATAAGCATGGTTTACTCAGGATTATTTTGGGGCAGCTACTGAATAAGTGTGGATTACTAAACAATGAATACATAAGGATTTTCAGATGATTGTGAAATACTCTTGGATGAGTTTATGCCAACTGCAGGCCTAGTGTAGATAACTCCCAGATGATTTATGAATAAATTAGATTGGCTATGGATCACTAATAAATCATTAAGGGCTGGATTACATCTTGACAATTCCATGTTACGAGAACATTAGCCGACTGCCAGTATTCCCTGGCAGGGTCCCATAATTAGTTTAGGAATATGGATTTGCTGGTAGGAAAATATTTAGAGGGCCATATCTCAACGTACCTTCTGTCGAAAAGAGACCACTTGGATGTGATATACCTTCTTTACACAATACCATGAACTATTTGCATGCATGAGTTCTAAAGGAAGGCACATATTTACAAAACGGTCACTAAATGTAGCGCAGGACCCACATTTGCTGCGTGGTGTAACAGGGAGAGAGCAGGAAAGTGCCATGTCTAAACCTCTCTCTTGCACCTAAGCAGCCAAGCACCATGCACACACATTTGCACTATAGTGGAAAGGTGTCTGCAAAAGTTTCGCTTAGGTTTTGTACTGGAAGGGTATCCTTTCAGTACACAAAATACTATGCCTAGACAAACGTAAACACTTTTCCCATTTCGGATGAGTGTTGCACCAAATACCAATTTGCTTTGGTTTGCAAATCCTGAAAAGGATTTTGCTTCAAGTCTGCATTATGAAACTTATTTTATTTATTATGAGTCTTATATAGCGCGTGGTTACCCTTGGGCATCCCAGCGCTTGTCAAGGTATCAGCCGACCCGCTGCAAAGCCAAATCCAGCATCTTAAGACGGGAAAAGAAGTGTTTTCAGAAGCTTTCGAAAACGAAGAGTGCATGTCTCAAGACGCATTTTCAGTGGGAGCGCATTCCAGAGGGTAGCAGTATGCACCGAAAATCTTCTGCCCCCAGTACGGGCCTTATAAACTCTGGGGACCTGAAGCAAACGTTCCTGATCAGAGCGAAGAGCTCTGTTCACTTTATAGGGCACCACTAACTTCCTTAGGGCGGGGGGTCCTTTCCCCTGGAGGATCTTATGAGCAGTGCAGAGAGCTTTAAACTTAACCCTCTCTCGCACCGGGAGCCAATGCAATGTTTTCAAGGCGGGCTTATCTGATTGCCTCCTTGGCGCGTTAGTCAGAATCCTAGCCGCAGCATTTTGCACCTGCTGCAGCTTGCTGAACGTGGCTTCCGGGGCGCCAAGGAATATGGCGTTGCAGTAATCGAGCCTAGAAATAATTAGCCCCTGGATGAGTAACCTCCTCGATGGCAAGGGGAGGAGAGGCAGGACTTTACGGGCTGAGCGAAGAAGCCCAAAACAAATCCCCGCCGTTTTCTTAGCCTGGATCTTAAAAGAAAGATCTTGCTCCAACCATACTCCCAAACTCTTGATCTCCTGCTTGGGGCTGGGGAGCTCACCTAGGCAGCTAGGCCAAATGGTCGAGGGAAGAGAGGGAGTCTGATGCCCTAACAGCATTATCTCTGTCTTAGAACCGTTTAATTTGAGCGCCGATTCACACATCCAAGTGTGTACATTGGTCAGGCATAGGCGCAGCGAGTCTGGGTTCTTCACCAGTTGGGATAATGCAACCACCAGCTGGGTATCGTCAGCATAGCTGACGATTTTTATCCCAAAAGGGGCAACCACATCCTCCAGGGGGACCATATAAATGTTAAACAGCGTAGGGCTCAGCGAACAGCCCTGTGGCACACCGCACTGGAGGGGGATAGATGTAGACTTCTCACTGCCTTCCCAGACCTGATAGGTACGACCACACAGAAATGACCTAAGCCACTGCAACGCCACTCCTGTGACCCCCGCATTGGACAGCCGTTGGATCAACACTTGATGGTTTACAGTGTCAAAGGCAGCACTGAGGTCCAGGAGGATCACTGCCACTGACCCTCCTGAATCCAAAATTGTCTTTGCTTCCTCCACGACTGCCAATAGGGCGGTGTCTGTGCCCTGCCCTGGCCGAAAGCCAGTTTGTGACTCTCGCAGCAGGCCGTTGGATTCCAGAAAGTCAGACAGTCGATGATTGACCAGTCTTTCTGCGATCTTACCAAGACCCGGCAGCAGAGAAATGGGCCTGAAGTTTGCCAAATCTGAAGAATCCAGATTGGGTTTCTTCAGGAGAGCCTTTACAACTGCTCTTTTCTAGCTCGGCGGCACCACACCCTGGGTAAGAGAAGTATTAATCAGGTTCGCAATGGGGGCCACGACCACGGATGTCACCTGTTTCAAAAATCTCATTGGGGCTGGATCCCCTGGGGAACCACTCTTCATGGATCCTAGCTCCTTTGCGACCTCTGCTACAGGGATTGGACCAAAGGTGTCCAGGCGGGCACAATCTCCTCCTGTCTGATTGCCTGTGTGTGCGATCTGCACAACTTGAGGCAGTGCAGCTATGATGTTTTCTATTTTTAAGTGGAAATACTCCGCTAGCTCTCTACACTTCTCAGCTGGATTATCCTGAGTCAGCAGGGGCTCCGGAATTTTAAGGAGTTCCTTTACCACTTTAAACGTCTCTCTCGACGAGTTGGAGGAACTTTTTATCCTTTCCTCGAAAAATTGCGCCTTGGCACTGCGAAGGGCATTTTTATATGCTCTTATTGCAGCGCGATATTCATCCCGACTAGCCACCCCCCAGTTTTTTCTCCAGGTCCTCTCGAGCCTCTTACATCCTTTCCTGAGGATTTCACTTAAGCAAAACAAATATAAAACTGCCATAAATCTGGTCCTAATAATCAGATCAATATTTTCCTGCTTTGGAAAGATTACTTTTTAAACTCTACCATGAGAGGCAGGCACCTGCATAAAAATATCTGAGTAATGTTCTTTTTGGCTAGGTTTGTGCTTTAGAAACCCCAACATACAAAGTCAGTGGTTTGCACCAATGTTATATTTTGCATTCAGATAAGCTTAACAACTTGTGCTGCTACTCCCATACTCTAAAAACACTGGGATTTGCCTTACTTTGAGGTACAGAGCATTATCTGAAGCTGTTTTACATGGTGACCAGTGACAAAAGAATGAAAAAATCAGTGGCTTAAGGAAAAAGCACCAAAGGGATGTATCAACATATAATTGTATTAATCTAAAGCACACATTTGGCCCCATAGGGACCAGGATCCCGAACAAGAGAACAAAAAGAAAGTCCAGGGCACTGTACAAGAGGTGGAAAAAAGTCCAGAATACTACAAAAAGAACAAAACTGCTTAATGATAACCAGTAACTTTGTTGTTTGTTTCTAGATTCAGAGTTATCTTTAGTCCTCTTCTACCTTTAAAAAAAATATTTATGGCCAGAATTCTTCTCCTAGTTCTGTTGTCTAGCGATGGCCTGCCGTTGGCCCTGCACACAGACTTCATAAACTCTGGGGAAAGAAAAAAACATGCATCAGTATCATGTTACCACCACTATATTAGGATTTTAATAGGGATGGACTGATTTTAAAATGTTCCAATCACACTATTTTATACAGAGTGCCCGATAAAATATGGTGACAAGGGTTCATAAGTATAATATTAAGGGCACTTGGTCAAAGAGGCACAGGTGAGAGCAAGGCATTGATGAAGGGGGGAAGGAGATGAAAATAGAAAATGTTCCTTCATGAACTTAAGAGTGAAGCAGCAAGTTGTGGACTCAAGAAATATGTTGGCGTTTGAGGAAGAGGACAGAAAAGGTCCATTTACAAAATACATTCTTAACTTTTGTTGAATGAGCCCGCTGATGTAAAATGTTTTGAAGTTGGGCCTCCTCCAAAACTTCGTATAAGACTTAGAGCAGCAGAAGTGGGTAGGGCTAAGAGAAGGGGTGGAGGCAGCCACGCTGAGCCTGACCTCTACTTGCAATATTCATATTTGGAAAACAGTCTAAGAAACTACCATACTGACCAGAAATCCAAATAGGAACTTACAACCAAGTGCTAGGAACAGGGCAACTGATCTATTACATGGGAGAGTTGATCAAGTTTAATAAAAGCTGTGAGCACAGTGTTTTATAAGTGCAGTTTGCTATCACCCTCCCCTGGACATCCAGATTCAGAAATTAAATCCCAATTCAAGGCTTTGTGCCAGATTTGCATGCCATTTATAGAGCAAACTCAGCAGAAACATAATAAATTACAACCTCCATTCTTCTTTTTCAGACAGCTGTTAGTTAAGCATGATGGAGTCCTTGTACAATAAAATGATACAGGAACCACATATGAAAACATATTTTAATACTGTATGCATATTATTATATTTTCATAATCCTAGATTGACCGAACGTTAATGTGAACATTTGTAATATCTTACCAAATAATGCATCAACCTGCTCTTCATCAAGGACAGCTGTTCCAGCATGAGCCTTTGTTATACCGTTTGCAGATGCAAGTTCTTTCTTTGAAAAAAAGTATTTCACTGACACCATTCAGAAGAAAACCTGTACTGTCCCGAGCTGCCTCGACTTCCTCCAAGAGTTTGTGCAGTTCTCTCTTTGTCACAAGAACATTTCTGAACCATGAAGGCTCATTTGAATCCTTCACCAATTGCTGCATATCAATCTGAAAAATAACACAACTATTACCTATTTGGCATCATGTTAGGTTACATAATAGAAATATATATATTATAAGTCATGGTTTTTGGATGTTGATTTGGCATCTGTACATGACTAACAATCTAAGAATGGCTGGGTTAGATCCCTAAATATAAAGCAGCCATATTTAAAAGACATTGCACGCAGAAAGATTAAAATATGTCCTCATGCAGAACAACTACAACGTTTGTCCTATATAAACTTTAATTGTGTGGAAAGATTGACAAATTACAGCACAAATAGAATGCTAAAATAGTGGAAAAGAAAACAAGTACCTTTTGTACCATGAATGATCGACTGCTTGTTTTTGAGGCGGCTGTATATGTTAAGTTCCTTGAACTTGTCAAAGCAGACAGCGCAGCCTGCAAATGCTGTATAGCCAACTCACTGTAGCAAGTGCCTTGCAACTGTGCTATAATGTATATTGAAAGAGTTGTTAACACAGTAGATCATAAATACAATATACACATAACACAAGCATGTGTTTGGGCGGAAAAAAAGATTGTTAATGGAAATTTGTTGGAGTCAGGTAGACTATCGATCATGTACCTTTTAAGTGTTCATTTTCGCTTGTAAAGCATTAATTTCTGCTTGTAACTGTACACATGCCTCATTCAGACAGGAACCAAGGCCAACAGAATAGCTTTCATTATGTTTAATAATGAACAATGAGTTATATACTATTTCTTTAGAAAGCAAATCATAATTAGGCCATACAAGTGGAAATGCAATTAAAAAAAAATTCCCTGTGTGAAATGATGGACTTTCCTAGTTATCAAATGAAAGGATTCTTCATTGTCGGAACGGACCAAAAAATGTTTTTATAAAAACACAACCATTAGGCCATCATTTATACTGTACAGTTCAAACAGATTTTCATTTGTTTATTCAAATTGTAAAAAGTAGGTATATATGCCTTATTGCTGAAGAAATTAATTCACAATATTAATTCTGTTTTAATAAGGATAAAGGCTGTTTGCAATGATAACAGGCAGAAGTTTAGTAGTTATTAAAAAGTAGGTTTTGGCAGCAAAAGGCACATTAAGGTCACCAATAAAAAATGGATGGCATGAATCATAAGGCATTGATTCTTCAATAAATATGTATATAAACATATACATATATGAACTACAAAACGCAATTGTAATATCATGCAATTACAGCCTTTACAGCTAAAGGTAACAAGGAAGTTCTTTTGGGCGAGTATTGTGATTTTATCAACATTGAAAGTGTAACAGTATGTTGTCTATGTCTATGAGTGTGATCACATGTTTCACTAAGGGAGGTGTTACTCACAATTGTGTTTCAAAGGAATAGGCTGACACGATGACTGGTGTGTGAACAAGGGCACTTGATGCTCGAAACGTCAATGTGAAAGGTCGAAATTAAATAAAAAAATCGACTTGCCTGAAGCTGTCTGGGTCCGCTTCTCATTTCGCCCTCGAGGAGGTTATGAAGATTATCGTGCTGATATATATATATATATTTACAAAGCGGTCGTTAGGACAGGAGGTGGCGTGCCTGCAGAACGACCGCAAAAAGTCACTAAGGTCCCATGCCTCCAACTCTGGCGCAAACAAAGGAACAACGCCAGGCGCAACCAGCGGAGAAAGTGCAGGGCAGCCAAATCAAGGCGCGAAAAAGAAGACGTACAGAAGATGGAATCGTCGCTGAATTCACAAGTAAGTGACAACATGACCATTGTGAATTTAACTAATACACGACTAAGTCCTAAAGAACAGAAAATTCTATCACTGGGGTTATCATTTTGTCCCCCATGCATGTTTGATTACGCCAGAACCAGAATGGACTTTTTTAAATTTGTAAGAAAATTAAAACTTAGAAAGCTATTCTTGGTCAATAAACAGAAGGTGCGCAAACCCCAAGAAACAAATATGGCGGAGGGCAGTGTTTTGTCGGTGAGAGAATATGAGTTGCAATGTGACTTACAAGATCTCCTAAATGAAGGAGACTTGGACAACATCCAAGAAACAGTAAATACAACAGTAACTAATATTCCTGGAAATACTACATTTAAGCCCAAATCAACGTTCAACCCAGTGATGGCACATGATAATATCGATGTGTTCAGTGACATGGTAACATCAGAGATGAAAAAGTTAAACAAAAAAACTTTGATGGCAAATAAAAGAACAACAAAACATAATAATTCTTTTGGTAGCCTAATGAAAAAACTTCAGGACGATGAAAAAACTGTAATTAGGCAATCGGACAAAGGGGGCAATATCGTCCTTTGGCCTCTGAATCTTTATTTGGAGGAAGCACTGAAACAACTAGGCGATAGATTGTGCTATAACAGGTGTGACCGACAGGCATTCAAACAAGCATGGGACAAGTTGAATACAAGACTTTACTCATGGAGAGGACAAGGACTTTTGAGTGGGGATGAATTGAAATTCTTAAAAACTAACCATCCCAGAATCCCGGTGTTCTATTTGATTCCTAAGATTCATAAGGACAGCACTAGACCACCTGGGAGGCCCATTATTTCAGCATGTGGGGGGACATTTGAAAAGGTGTCCAGATATATCGATCATTTCCTCCAGGAGTTTGTGAAATCCCTGCCATCTTACATTAGAGACACTATGGACTTTTTGCAAAAAATAAAATCAGTGGTGTGGAGTACAGTATATCTATTGGTCACACTAGATGTCACTGCTCCCTATACAAGCATCAACCATGTTGATGGAGTGAGGGCAGTTAAATATTTTCTTAGCAAAAGACCAATGTGCATGTTGGAGCATAATAACATGTTGGTAGAGATGTTGGAAATGTGTCTAAACAACAATTATTTTCTCTTCCAAAATCAGATGTTCCAGCAGTTGCGGGGAGTAGCAATGGGGGCCTGCTTCTCCCCCAGTTACTCATGTTTGCACATGGGGCTGTGGGAGGAGCAGGTCTTGAGTAATGCCTTTAGTGAGATCGTGTCTAGCAAAGTGGTATCTTGGTACAGATTTATAGACGATTTGTTTATAATTTGGAAGGGGACAGCAAGTGAAGCGGAACAGTTCATTAGTGACATCAACAAAAATGAATTGAATTTAAACTTCACAGGCACTATCAGTGAAAATAAAGTTAATTTTTTAGATGTAGAGGTCTATGTAGAAGAAGGGAGATTGCAGACTAAACTACATCGCAAAGAAACTGCAGGTAATACAATCCTCCATGCCTCTAGCCAGCACCCCAACCACCTAATCCGAAGCATCCCCTATGGCGAGATGCTAAGGATTAGAAGAATCTGTAGCACAGATACGGCCTGTTTAATAGCACAAAAAGAGAGTAAAGCAAGATTCTTACAGAGAGGCTATACAGAAAGTGTGGTGTCAAAAGCAATGGAAAGGGCCAATAAGGCTGTATTGTCCCCATCAATGTCAGCAGATGCAGGGGCAGAACAAATAATGGCAAATAGTGCAGGGTGCCAACTAAGACTTATCTTGGGATACAGCTGCCAGCATAGACAAATACAGAATATTGTCAAGAAAAACTGGCATATAATCACAGGGGATCCTGCGATTGGAAAAACGATGGCAACTTTCCCTGCAATTACATACAGCCGTGCTCGGTCTATGAATGACATGCTAGTCAGGAGCAGCCCGGAGATATCAACCCGTGACAACTGGCTGGGCAAAAGCAAGGGTTTCCTAAAATGTGCAGTGTGCAAGGCATGCACCATAGGGAAGAATAAAACAACATATAGTTCTCCATTTAGTGAGACAGAGATTCCCATTTCCAAGAAGATAACTTGTAAATCAGATTTCGTTATCTACGTATTGGAATGTGTTTGTGGACTTTGCTACGTTGGTAGCACTAAGCTACAAGTACACAAACGCATATTGCAGCATATGAGGGCAGTAACTAACAAGGATGAAGCCTACCCTGTGGCGAGGCATGTTAATCTATGCCACAAGGGAGATGTAAACTGCCTGAAATATTATGCAATAGATATGGTGCAGCCTTTGCGAAGAGGAGGTAATAGAGAAGCACGTTTGCGAGTATTAGAAACCCGCTATATCCTGGAGCTCGACACCAAGACACCATATGGCCTCAATGCGACTGAAGATTTATATACCTGCCTAAATTTGGAATAATATCATAAGCAGGTTATATGAATCAGACATTAGAATTCTATAAATGGATCAGGGGCATAGAGTCGTCAAATCATGCCATATCATCTAGTACTGGCAGATTTTAAAATAGTAGTTGACTAAAACACATAATTAAGGGAAAATCACACTATTTCTTTTCGTGGTACATGGATAACACAGAAAAATACAGGCAGTATAGTAGCAGTGGTCCGGAATTGTGATGAGAATGCCCACTTGGGCAGTATTATTTAAAATCCTCATAAAAGTATTACAATCCACTAGAAAATTTGACCAGTTAAGCATTATGCACTTTACTTTGCCAATTTTGCACATAAATGTCTCTTTGTTTGATAAAATGATTGATATATTGGTCCTAAGTGAATATGTATATACGTGTCAAATAATGTAAATAATTGTTGGAATATATGAATTTTTTATCTGTCATTGTACAGGTAAATAAGTTTGAAAACAGGCATTATGCACTTTATCTTTGCCAACTGTTACATTAGAACTTCCCTGTGTCTGACAAATTTAGTTGTATAATAGTTCAATAGGGAATATGTGTATACTTGATCAATAGTGTAAATAATTATTGGTGTAATGAAATTGGATAACTGTCATTGCAAATTTGCACATATTTAAGTATTTATTTTAAATATTTATTGTATTTATTGCGAATTTTTTGCACATATCTGAGGAATATAATGCAAAGTGGTAATAATGATGTAAAAACGAACACTTGACAGAAGAAAAATGTTTTCTTGTCAAACAATCCGGATTAGGCTGAAGTATTTTCTTTATCTCTATAGGCTTGGAGCCATGTGACCATTCCTGTACTACAAATCACTGGGTGTAATTCGACCATGTCATGTGATCAAGGGCTCCAGGGCCCGAAACGCGTCATGGCGGACAAGAGGGTGCACAGAATAAAATAAGCGTTCAATCTAACCTGAAAGGGTCCGTTTCGTTTTTTGGCTTCCAGTTTCTTTGGGGCGAATGGCGAAGTTCCAGCCATATATATATATCTTCAAACAGACAGGTAACAGTGAGCATTTGAAATATCTTCACTTGATTGCCAGAAATATGTTAATAAACAGCTATTGATATTAACCCCTTCGCTGCTAGCCCCCTCAGTGCTAAGCCTTTTTTTGGGCTATTTGCGGTAGTTCGCGCTTAGGTCCCTGTAACTTTTTGTCCACATAAGGTATCCAAGCCAAATTTGTGTCCTTTTCTTCCAACATCTTGAAGATTCTAGAGGAACGTAGGGTTTGTGAATTCCCTTCACAAACTCTTCTTTAATCTTTTCCTATACTGAGAAAGGTTGGAACTTTACTCCTGATAATGGAAGATGTGAACCCTCTTCCAGGGTTGGTGGGAAAAAGTGGTTAGAGAGAAAGTGAACTTGCAAACACTCAGATTTTCGCATTAGAAAATCTACACATGCATATTTGCTCATGCTAAAATGCAGTTCACAGATATTTTCTAGGAGTACTATTTCTTGAGCTAGATCTGTAAATGTTTGTGAATTCACAAAAGCCATGTATCTGTACTTCATATATCATGGGTGCACTTTTGAGACTTTCTTTAATAATTGGGCCCTTAATTAGGTCTGGAGTTAACTATGACCTTTTGTGTTTATTACAATTATGTCTCTCTTTCAATCAACTGGCTTCATTTTAACAGCATTCTGCTCTGTCACAAGGAGCCTATCAGCACACAAAGTGGTTTTGTTCAGTACCAGGAACTACTGTGGCAAACTGTGCTTTTTGAGACTGAAATTTTTTTTGGCTTTTGCCAATGTTTCCAATAATGGTGAGGGCCCAGCATCTCCCGCACTAATAAGGTTTTACAAAAAACATGGCAAAACAATTCATACATTGACAAAATCAAAAAGCGGAACCAATTTCAGAACTACTGGCTCTGACGATGCTTGTTTTTTTTTGTTTCCCATAATCTTATTGAAACTGGTTACACTGATTTTCCATCAAGATTATTTTTGGGAAATACTAACAAACATCAACACATTTAACTAAAATGATGCTGCAAACAAATTGTACCTACAATTTTACAGCAGTTTAGCTAAATGTTTTTTTTCCTTTTTGCATTTTTTTGTGACATTTGTTTTTAAACCAAAGAATCATCAATTTTGCTTTCAAGCTTCTCCAAATATTTGCATCTAATCAAAGAGCATTCTAGGAGCATTATACACAGCCTCATATTGCTAAACTTCAAAAACGTGTGCACACAATTTTACACTGGAACCACTGTCAGTAGTGCTGCCCGAGCTTACAACATTTACTTAGAGCGCTCACCCTAATAATAAAGGCTTTGCATATATGAAACATAAATACAAGTCTGAACAGCATTAACACATGGACACAAATATTACCTTAACTGCAGGCAGTGCCCTTCCCGGATTCATAACGTGTTACTGTAAACTGGCAGCCAAAGGGTTTGAGCTGTAGGGAGTTGGGTCTACTTGTCTCAAGGACAAAATATTCATGAAAACCTGTTGCCCTTGACCCCAAACAATGTATACAGGGCATCCAGCTATAGAAATTCCACAACCCTGCATACATCTGCACCATATGCAAACAACAAGCAGCTTAAGGCAACAGGAGCAAAGACAGATTTTGGGGCTGTAGACAGTGTGGCAAATGCTACAGTATTTTTATTTATTTATTTACTTGAGTTTTATATAGCGCTGGCTAGACCTGGAGGTATCAGAGCGCTTTAATAATAATAATACTAAGGGAGTTTTATAAAGCGCGCGGTTACGCTAACTAGCGTGTCCCTGCGCTAAGACAGATAGAAGCTCATGCAAACGGGCCACAGAGTCAGCTAGGTTTATCGTGCATAGAGGTATGTTTTTAGCTTCTTCCTGAAGTCGGCTTCAGACACTTCTAGGCAAAGGTCCAAGGGTAAGGCCCCTCGCCACCAAATAGCGAAAGGATCTGCCTCCCATGCGAGCCTTTGTCGTCCTGGGTACCTTTAGTAGGCCACCATGGGAGGAGCGTAGCGCTCGCGTAGGTTCGTATCTGGAGATCAAACTCTGGAGTGGTGCTGGTGCCCTGCCATTGAGGATACGGTGACAGGTACAGAGGGCCTTAAACTCCACCCTGCTCTTCACCGGAAGCCAGTGAAGAGTCTGAAGGGCTGCTTTGGAGGCCGATCTTTTTGGACGCTTCAGAATAAGGCGAGCTGCTGCATTCTGCAGTACCTGGAGACGATCTAGCACCTTACTGGTAGCTCCAAGGTACAGTAGGTTGCCGTAATCTAGGTGCGATGTTACGAGGGCGTGCACCAGCGTCCTGCGGGCCGACATGGGAAGAAGATCTAATACCTTCCGCAGACCTCTTAGGACGCTGAAACAGACACCAACCACACGGCCTATCTGAGGTCCAAAGGACAGATCAGCATCAAGCCAGACTCCAAGATTCATGCTTTACATGAGGAGAGTTAAATAGGTTACAAGTTACACATTGTTACAGAAGGTACATCAATTACATTACATCCGTTGGTTCATGGCGTGTAGAAGGGGAAGGGGGTAATGTAAAAGGGCGAGGGGGAGGGAGATTAAACGGAGCAAAGGCACAAAGATAAACAAAGCAGGTAGGGGGAGAGAGATTCAGGGTAGAAAGGAATAGGAATGCTTGGATAACAAAGTACTATATGTCGACCACATGTAGCTTCAACATAACACAACATAATGTGTATTTGTGAGGCGCACGTTCACTTAAAGTTATCTTGCTGCTGAATAACAGATGTTTTTTGCTATCCAACTCAATAGTACTTATTTTATCTTCCTCAGTAGGTTGAATGTTTGAGTGGTCCCGCTTCTCCTATGTATTGCCTTAGCTACACAACAGCCTCATGTTTGCTCAGTAGCAGCTGGCGAATATGCAAATTACTGGAACTTAAAAACCTGCTGGGAACTTGGCCATATGAAGTGACTATCCCTTTAAATTGAAGAAAAACCACTCCAAACCAACGTTCATGCAGCAGCATTGAGGAACATGCAAAGCCTCCCTTACCCTGTCTTAGCACTGAACCATGGTGCTCAGATCAATCACAAAGCTGCATTGCTGTGTTGTGATTGGCTCAGTGGAGCCCGGGAGCCCGGTGCTTCCTGCTGCTGGGACTGTAGGAAAAAGGAAGCTGAACAAGACAAAGGAAAGGCGGCGGCAGGCTAAATAGTTAAGTGGTATTTATTTTTATTATTTCTTCCACTCCCTCCCGCTACCCCACCCCTCCACTGCCGTTCCCTGTCCAGCTACTACTGTAAATACACTATAGGAATCCTGTGCCTACAACTGCCTTCAGCAGTAGTCTCCTTCTATGTCAAGTGATACCAAAAATATTATACTAGGCTCAACTCAACTCTATGCCCCCCCCATCCTTTAACCATTTCAAAGATTGTCTGTGCAAATCATCAAAGCATTGGAGTACAGGACCACTGCACCTTCTTGGGTCTTTCCACATATCCTTTATGAACAGTGAGGACCAGGGTATCACAAAAATGTCCTTTCAAGACCTCAGTCCAACTCAGGTCAGGACCTCTCCTCCGGTCCCCATACCCTCCTTCCTATCTTTTTTCTACAAACCTACTGTGTTTTGTCACTTTCTCTCTTCCTCTTAAACCCCACTCACTATCCTCCTGTCCATTATATTGAATCACACCCACTGATACTACTCACTTTTCTTTACACTATTCCTCTTGCATTTCTACTTAAACCTTTGTGTTTCCCAAACCCTACCAGCAGCATCCCCTATGATTTATTTATTTATTTATTTATTTATTTGAGTTTTATATATCTTTTCCCCGACCCCTCAAATCTCTTGCACTGCATGCAATCTCTCATGCTCATCATAGTAATCCCTCTAACCATTTCCTTTGAGTTTCTTCTTCCTGCCTTTCATTATCTATCTCTCTCTGTAATCTCCCTCACTTCTCACCTTGTATTTTCCCCCAGCTCTTACCATTTACAGAAGAATTGTTAAACTGATCGATGGAAAGGAATGTGTTTAGGAGGCTGGCTCAGTATATGGTGTACACCTATTGGTGATACATTGTGCACTGAGGCCAGGCTGCCCTTAGTGATAGTAGTAGTGGTCCCTGATATCAGAGGTCTCAAGGGGTAGCTGTGAAGAGCAGCTAAGGCTTATTCAGGAAGGTGTAAAGCGGGTACATTACCACACAGTCAGTCAGCAAAGCTAACACACAAGAAAAAAACACACTAGTTATAGAAAAAGCTGCTGTATTTATTAAACACAACATTAAGAACTACTTTGGTATATCTCCTACCCAGCAATATCAATACACATAGAAATATACTTATAAACATGTAAGTAAAGCATAGAAAACACACAGACCCCTGTGGGGGTGGGGGTGCCAAACCATATACTTAGAAAATTGAATGCGAGGTGAGTACCAAACCAGGACTGATACCCAAGGATGAAGAAGCCATATGAAGCACAGAGGCGTTACACCTGGTCAAATGTCCATAGGCTTACAGAGGGAAAGGGTTGGTTGGTAATTTACGGATTCAGGACCCTTCCCAAATGACCCAAGGAAACCAGTTGGATCAAGGAAGTATAGAGACCCAGCCCACCTATAGATACCTAGGGAACCAGGATATCTACATCAGGGAGCCCAGGTGCATAGGTGCGAAGTGGTGTCGGAACCGCCCGTTGATGTCAATGGAGGTTCTTGGAAGTCCGGCGGCTACAGCGTCTCATGGACCAGGTCGGTGGAACCCAACCATAGATTCTGGACGAGAAGTCCCTGAAACCAGAGGGGACAAAGCCAAACTACCCGGAGGTGTCCAGGAGGAGCAGGAGCATGATTTCACCCCTTGTCAGAGGTGATTGCTGTAGCATGCAGGTAGTGATGTAGCAGCTGTGGAGCCCAGGCGACGATGCTGGAGCACAGGAACCATCCACAACTTAAGTGTGAATACCATGACATCAGGGAACCACTTTATCTGGTAGTAGTAGATAACAACATCACAGCTGTTAGGATATCAATGATAAAATGTTCCTGCTTTTACATTCAGGTAGAACATTACAAATTTGTAAGTGAAAGGGCAAATCGATTTGAAATAGATTAAGACAAAGCATGATATACAATTCTCCTACATGCACGCCTCTTCATGTAATGCATTTGATTTGTAATTCTCTGGATCAGTATTCTTAACCTGTGTTCCAGGGACCCCTAGGAATCTGGGAAACCAACACAGCGGTCCACCACTGCTCATAAAACATAAATGCTGACCGAATAATAAAGTGTATATCTGAAAATTCAAAAATGTCCTGTAAATGTGCAGCAGTATGAAATTGGAGGCTAATAATCCCTTTGGTATCCTCAGATTGATTCTTGAGAGCAGTGCAGGTACATCATATAGAATACAGTGTGGCCAATGGGTGGTCTCAATTGAATTGATACCTGTCCATTAAAAGTAAAATGTTATTTTTTTTTACATTTGTTTTGGAATGAAATGAAATATTTCATCATTTGTGTATTTGTTTGATGAATGCTTGTAATTATGTGTATTGCTTTGCAGTGCAACTCATCAAAGATCAAATGGCTAGATAAAGAATCTGCTGCACAATGTGCCTTCAGTGATTGTATAATATGCAGCAATTATTTTTGTTACATTTAGTCTACCCTGCCACATAATTTCATCCTTTATTGTGACTTAATTTCAGTGACCATGCATAAAATGACCAATGTTCATCTTTATTAATGTTAGGCGTTGATCATTTTAACAGCGGGTGCTTGTTTTACCTGTTTTGTACAAAAAGAAAGTGGCAAAAATACATAAATGTGTTAAAAAATAACGTGTGACTTATGCACAGTTCTCTGAGGCCCATTGTATGCTCAGTTGTGTATAATAGAAAACGTATGTGTCATTTTATGTTTATCTGCAATTAATCGGGCAATCATCCACTAGTTTGAATTTTTCTATAAAACTAAAACCAAAGCGGTGGACATGCTCTTGAAGTAACCAACAATTCATGATAAATTCACCAGAAGAAAAACATCTTATTGAAAACACAATGATACATTTGAGGTAATCAGATAATCATTTTCAAATTTCCTTTTCATCAGGAACAATCTCATCTTGTAAAGTAATTGGATACTCATTTTCAAGTCATCCTTAAATCATCAGTAATAGTGACACCTTCTGAAGTCATCAGATACTAATTTTCAAATCATCCTTAAATCATCACGAATAATGACACATTCCTAAGTTATCAGATACTCATTTTCAAGTCAGCCACAAATCATCAGGCTCAGTTTTTAAGCTTTGCTGATGACTGCTCCAGCACCCTTCCATGGTTTCCCATCATGCCTCAGCATCACATCTTTTATCCCAGGTAACACCCATAACAATGACTGCCAAGTATATAGAAAGGCGACCGGCATTTGTGTATATATTTCTGCTGCCATTTTGGCGCTACTCGCATCTGGCCTCGGTGATCTGTGTTTGGAAGAGAACATTATCCAGGTGAGCGTTGGTTCGCCACTCTGGGCCCAATTCACAGAACTAACTTAAGACAAAATCCTAAACTTACTCCCATTTTGGTATTCACAGAAGGCACTTACTCATTTTGGTATTCACAGAAGGCACTTACTCATTTCGGTATTCACAGAAGTTAGGAGTCTTGACTTTAAGACTCCTAAATGCCTTCTGTGAATACCGAAAGTCTTAAAA
Organism: Lissotriton helveticus; assembly: GCF_964261635.1. NCBI lineage: Eukaryota > Metazoa > Chordata > Amphibia > Caudata > Salamandridae > Lissotriton > Lissotriton helveticus. The sequence continues at coordinate 986,777,962 of NC_136061.1, read as the reverse complement.
TTAGGATTTTTCTCAATTTAGTAGTAGTAAAGTTAGGACTCCTAATGCCGTTTGACACGAGTCAGAACCGAGTCGGACAGTCCGAACGGTTCCGACCATCGTAATCAGTCAGTCGGAAATGTTTCCGAGTTGGTGGGAAACAAGGCTTCCGAATCGGATTCCGACTAACCAAATGCTGTTCGGAGCCTTTCTGAATGACATCGTAATCGGCCCCTTAAAGTGAAAGCTGAAAGCAGATTAGCAAAAACTGAATGACCTTATTCTCAAACTTAATTTGGACATAAGTCAGACTTACACACTGAACTATCCCCATTTATGAGAGAAAGCTACTTTTTAATTCAGAGCAGTTTTGTACACATATGTGCTTTTACTCACACAAAGATTTTTGTGTCAGGAAAGCTAAAATGATGGGGTTTGTTGAGGAGCCAAGGAATGGGTGCTATTGGTCAAACACTTCTCAAAGTCTCTTTCCACTGTGAAAAAGGTTGTAGATTTACCCCTGTCAATGGCAAGGGTAGAACCTTTTCCTGGATAAAAAGGGAGAGGGAACACCCACTATTCTAGTGGGGGATTTAACAAAGTGTTTTTTCCACGAAGGAAACTATTTCCTTGTGAAAAAAGTTTTACTTGTATGTGTCAAAATTATAATTCACCAAAGTTTTCCATGAAGAAAACATAGAAACCTGTGACTGGGGCACGTTTCCAGAAATAACCTGAAAAAGTCTGTGAATTCCAAAAACAATTCTATATCCATGTGAGGTTGTAAATCTCAAAGTGTGGTTTTATTAATTTCTGTGAATTAGGCCTCAACACAAGAAGCAGGTTGCGAATAGCTTCGTGATTTTTTCAAAAGGGCTAGCATGTGCTAATAAAAATAAAGTGCTCAAAATATCTTTCATGAAAATATTACCCCCTTGAAGTTAATAACAGAAACTATTCTCCCAGTGGAACATTCATTTTGCAAACGATATTTAGGCAAGATATTATGTCAGACAGTATTTTTGTCTGCAGTATTCTGGTGTAGGTCTGATTTAGTGAGGCCTCTGGAGACACCAAGTAACTGAAGAATGTATGTATCTTTGACAGCCAGATGATGTGAAATGTTATTCACTCCAGAAAATTAAACTGGAAGCTATATAATTTTGTGTTACTTTGCTGAGTTACACATCTTCTCGTGCTCCACCAAGTAGCCCATCCTGTTACGTCAAATCTTTCAGCAGAAGTAGAGTGCACAGCATCAATGTACCACTGAAATGCACTACAGAAGTAGGAGACCCTGGATGAACATCATCAGCAAGATCATAACTTTAGGCATCATTATGATGACAGTTGTATACCATTGCAGTGGGATTGGGACCGTCGAACAAGTGGTCGGAGGTCCCGCTGTGTAGGCGGTCGGAAACATACCTTTTTTTATTGCCGCTTGTGCTGTGGCCCAGGAAAGGGCCAGACTGGCAATCTCATCAAGAAAGCCCTGGATGAAATAGCTGCTCGGCTGGGGGGTCAGCAGAGGTGTGCCCCTGTGAAGGTGAACGTGGGGGACAATAAAATGGCAATGGTCATGCTTTTGCAGTTAGGGAGCTGAAGAGGTTCATGGAAGCATCTAAGTAAGCACAAAAGTCCCCTGCAGACGTTCGTAGTATACAAAACAAGTAAATACAATCGTGAAAAAAAAGGAACACGCAATGTCACTAGTGTTTTCCAAACACAAATTTGGTCTTCCTTAGATAGAATCCACTTATACAAGAAACCTTGGACCCGTAAGATGTTTTGTTTGTAATAGTATGGGTTTCCAAATGCTCAAGAGGTTCACTTGAACCGTGCTTCTTTGTTAATATGTCACAGTGGGTGTCTGCTAATGGTACTAATTGTATCATACCCACTATGCTCTTATTATGTAGCCTGTATGTTTTTTAGCCCTGAAGAAGTCACTGTGTACTCCTTGGAAGCGACGAAACACGTGTTGGCTAGGCTAAGGCTTTGAACAAAGGAGCTTACAATAAGGACAATTATTCCTGGGATCGCACAAATCAGTGGATGAAGAGTGTGCCTTTTTTCACAATTGTATTTACTTGTTTTGTATACTATGAGCGTGTGCAGGGGACTTTTGTGATTTCTGTTAGTGGTCTACCAGAGTTTAGGGAGAGAGTTGGTTCTCCCTACCCTTTTGCACCGCTCTCACACATTATTATATCCAATAGTATCCGTGCACTGCCTAGGAGCGCCATCACCCTACTAGAACAACCACCTAGCGTTTAGCGGCTTCCTTCGGTACTATAGCAATACCCCAACCCTTCTTGTTCTCCCAGTGTTTCCGATATATGCAGTAGTCAGAGGGTACGGCCTGAAGAGGTCAGGCCCTTATTCCTCATGGAGCAAGGTTTCTGTTGGGAAGACCACATCTGGTTTTCCCTCCTCTAGATAGGAGAAGAGCTCCAACTTGTGGCATGGTAGAGATCTGCAATTGATCATGAACATATTCAAGCTGGACATGACAATACTGGTGGTCATGGGAGCATAGGTACATGGGAGGGGCATAGAGTAATTCTTACATTGCAGTTCTTCTATGGACAGGTGTTGCAAAGTCATCCTGTGCCCTGGCCATCCCACAACATTTGCTGACTGATACTGGTGGTAACTGATTTTGACTGACTCTGGGCTCTGCCTAACCAGCCTATGTTGAAAGAGACACATTAGAATGCAATTAAGACACCTACATACACTAGGGTACACAATCGTATGGTGGGGTACCCCTGTGTTTTGCATGCCCCAGTACCCTGGGGCATGGCAGTTTAGAGGCCAGCAGCCTTTTTCTGCACTTGTGTGTGTCCACTGCTGAAGCCTGAGGTCAGTTTAAATACAGCCTTGAATGCCAGGACTGCTTTTAAAAAGCAAATTGTGTCCAAACTCGACTTTGGTGTTCGGGGCACTTAAAATGGATAACCTAAAATGTTATGGCATATTAGGGACCGCCGGGGTCTCCCCTAGGTATCCCAGGGGTGGGGGGTCGGGTATTTATAAGGTACACCCTTGTAAAATGAGTTTTTATATGCCTGGGTAAATTGAAATTTCACACTTCACTCCCCACATTGTGATAAAGTACTGCTCAAATTCGACTTTGATGCTAGGAGCACTGTAACAGATTCACGACCCCCTAAAGACTCCCCTAGTTGCACATGGGGTGGGGTTCCTGTAGATATAAGGCAGTTACTTATAAAATATGTTTTTGTAAGTCCTGGTTCTGGAAAAATGCCCCAAGTCATTTTTACCATCGCAAATCCCCTGTTACATAGGGCAACATGGTAGAACGTTATTGATTAATAACTATTGATAGGAGAGGGATAAAAATGCCATTCAAAGACTTCCCGGAATGGTATTCATAAATCCAACAAGATCATATTGTTGAATTTCGCCTTAATTGTACATACAAGAAGTTATAAGACTTTCTTGTTTGTAGGTTCAAATTCAGCCTTCCAGTGGTCTGCCCTGATTGGTCAGAGTTAAGTGGATTATCCAGGCTGCCTTGAAGAGGTGATAAAGAGCCCCTGGGGTTAACCAGCTCTGCTGGCAGGGCAGTGTGCTGTTCCATAGGAATGCCAGGCCAGGGGCAGGGGTCGTAAACTATGCTCTTCAAAAGGGAGCGCAGAGACCATTGTCAGTTACAGCTCTGAACTTCCCACCTTAGGCAGATGGTAGTATTAAGGAAGGTATGAGCAGATGCAGGGAGGAGAGTCTAAGTAAATTAGCCATCCTAGGGGTGTGTTTAGACAGATGCTACCTCCTTGCTGGAAAATCAGCCATTATGGATTTGGAAGATTTGATGCAATCTGGGACAAAATAATGCCACACTCTACAGGAGGTTACCCTGCTCCCATTGGTCAGATGTGACCTCCTGCATGAACCAGAGAACTTGGAATAAGTATCTGAGAGGGGAAGAGCCCTCCAGATCTGCTGCTTGAAATTGAAGAGAATCAGAAGGGTCTGTCTGCGCTGAAGATTTTGAAGTGCATTTCCAAAGGCCAGGACTCTGAGTTTGCACCTTTTTGCACCATTGGAAACTACAGCCCTGTGGATCAAACCTGCTTCAAAAGGACTAAAGAGTGGACCCCCTGCAAGCTACAGGTTAACAGAGCGTACCTGGACATCCCCACTATGAATTCCCAGCCTGGACTACCAGTGGATTTGTAAGGGTTTTGTTCAAGTGGATTGTGGAATTGAAGTTTCACACTTTCAAGGACCCTCTTGGAGATTCCAGAACCTTGGATAGTGTGTTGGATACTTTGGGATCCGCACGCAGATCTTCAGGAAGGAGTTCTAACTGGACCGCCTGCTGGAGAAGGCGGCACAACGCAGTGGTGAGATTCTCCATAACAATTTCTAAAGGTGTGTCCCTGTCTGAGAAAACAAAATGACTAAAGGGGGCACTGTTGGTTTCTAAGCACTAGAACGTAACTAATCTTCAAAAATTCATATCTCTGGTAGCAATCCCCCAGCCCTTCTTGTTCTCCCAGTGTTTCCGATATATGCAGTAGTCAGAGGGCAGGGCCTGAATGAGGTCAGGCCCTTAGTCCTCATGGAGCAAGGTTTCTGTTGGGAAGACCACATCTGGTTTTCACTCCTCTAGATAAGAGAAGAGCTCCAACTTGTGGCATGGTAGAGATCTGCAATTGATCATGAACATATTCAAGCTGGACATGACAATACTGGTGTTCTTGGAAGCACAGGTACATGGGTGGGGCATAGAGTAATTCTTACAATGCAGTTCTCCTTTGAAAAAGCTGTCAACAACCAACTTGCCTCCTTTATCGACGAGAACGTCCTCCTCGACTCCTCCAATTCTGACTTCTGGAAGAACCACAGCACAGAGACCGCCCTCATTGCCGTGACAGATGACATCCACTCCCTCCACGACAGAGGAGAGACCGTGGCCCTCATCCTCCTGGACCTCTTCGCCGCCTTCAACACAGTCTCACCCCGCAGGGTCAGACTCCCTCCCTTCATCTCGGAACCTACACCAACCACCTGCGGAGTCCCCCAAGGATCCTCTATCAGCCCCACCCTGTTCAACATCTAAATGGCCCCTCTCGCTTCCATCGTCAGATCACGCGGACTCAACAGTGTATTGTATGCAGACGACACACAACTCATCCTCTCACTATCAAACTAACCGAACATCTTGAAACACAAGTTTCAAGAAGGAATGGGAGCATTCACCAGGTGGATGAAGAACAGCTGCCTACAACTGAACTCAGACAAAACTGAAGTACTCATCATAGGCCCACATCCCGATGCCTGGAATGACACCTGGTGGCCCCTCGCCCTCGGGAACCCACACCCATCCATGGACCAAACACGTAGCCTCGGAATCATCCTGGACTTCAACTCAAAATGGACCGCCAGATCAGTGCCGTCACCTCTGCCTGCTTTCACATCCTCCGTCTCCTACGAAAAACTTTCAACTGGATCTCCGACGAACATAGGAAAACTGTCACCCACGCCCTCATCAACAGCAGCAGACTGGACTATAGCACTCTACGCCAGGATGAACAGGAGCCTCACCCGCAAACTCCAGAACATCCAGAACGCCACCGCTAGACTAGTCCTCAACCTACTGTGCCACTGCCACATCACCCAACACCTGCGGGCACTACACTGGCTCCCCGTCGAGAAGAGAATCACTTTCAAGCTTCTCACCCACGCCCACAAAGCCCTCCAAAACACTGGCCCCGCCTACATGAACCACAGCCTTTCGTTCCATGCACCCCAAAGATACCTCTGCTCACTTCGCTTTCCCTCGCCGCTGTACTGCGCATCAAGAAGACCAGAACTGGAGGTTGTTCCTTCTCCTTCCTCGCGGCCAAGGCATGGCACACTCTCCCTCTCCCTCTCCACCTCCGCCAGACACCAACTCTCTCCAAGTTTCCTTAAGGACCTCAAGACCTGGCTCTTCGACGAATCACCGTGAGCGTCCGACACCGCTCGTACCCTGGTGGGCCATGGAAGTTCGCTGAACTCACTTGCAACATCACTCCATGTGTGCCTAGGAGCCGTGCCCCCCCCACCTCCCCTGAGCGCCTTGAGACCCTTCTGTGTGAGCAGCTGCGATTAACAAACCCTGATTGATTGATTGATTGACTGAGATCAACTGAGTGAAGGCAATCATCCTAAATGGAACCCCAAAAAGCTAGTAATTGGGCTGAGAAGTATATTAACTTGCTTGGATGTGTCAGAGCAGGGTTCCTGGTCCCTGGTCCTGTTAGGGCATGCTTTCATTGCACCAGCGTCCGTTGTGCAACTGTGCCCCGGGTTTCATTATATAGTGCAAGCCGGGAACTACCAGAGCGCTGACCAAGGTGGTTTATCACAGTGTCCTTGTTCCCCCCAAAGTGCAAATATAGACAGGTAAGAGCAAAGTGCAGTAGCTCTAAAATAAAGTGTAAATTCAGTTTTTACAACTCAAGTAATTCAGGATATTTTTAAAATACAATATTTCTAAAAGTATGGTCTCCTTGAAGCTCACAGTGGGCACGCATTGCACTAGCACAGCAAGCACGCCCCAGGTTTCATTATATAGTGCCGACCAAGATGACGTCTCAGTGTCCTCCAAACACCTCCTGTAACGATATCACAGTGCAAATACATGAAGGTAAGAGCTAAGTGCAGTAGCGTTAAAATTAAGTGCAAATTCAGTTTTTAAAATTCATGCAATTCAGAATATCTTTAAAACGCAGATTTATAAAGCAATGGTCCCCTTGAAGCGCTTGGTGGCCGCACGTCACACTAACTAGTCATTATATGACTTGTGCGTTAAGCAGAAAACTGGACACTGTTCAACTGTGTATTATGAACTTAGCAATGAATCCCACTGGTGTTAGGGTCCATGTAAGCACGCCATTGGCCCTCATCGCAAGTGGCCATGTGTTAGGTGGAGTATTTATCAGGCCTGATAAATAAGGATAGGATTGCGTTGTTTCTCTGGTCTGATAAGTAGCGCCTAAAATGCAGCTTTTGTTGATTGCTGCACCAAAATCATCATGCAATGGCATTTAGCGGACATTTTTCCAACAATAAATATCAGTAGGTTTGACCTACCAAAATGTATCCAGGGATGGAGTTTTTATTCCACTTACTATTTACCCGGAGTGATAACATCAAGCAAACTCATAATTGAGTTATATGCTGTAAAATGAGTTACCGCCGATATCAGAATACATTGGCCACTTATATTGAGGGTCATAGTGTGCTACATGGGAATTTGGGACATAAAACACTTTGCCAGTGACACTTTTCTTGTGCTAAAGAACTGCTGGACACATATGTGGTCCATTCCTGTCATGGTTGAACCCCCCAGAAGGTTAATGATAATTCTAGGAGTGGCACACTTCTGGGCTCACACTGACAATACAGTGCAACATAAAATTGGTCTTCTGAAGAGTCAGACCCAATGCCTACACCAGGATAGGGCTGAACACTTCTATCCATTGGAGGAGTGCTGAATTGTTGGTAGCAGGTGCCCAGGCTAGATGAAGAGCCATCTACAGTGATGATGAGGTACCCATGGGCATGTACCATAGCAGGAGCATTCAGACTCAAATGTCACCAGGAATGATCTGAATAAGAATTGCTTCTAATGAGTGTTTTCAAAACTTAAGCAAGCTAGGCGGCTGTATCATAGTCAAAACACGATCTCATTTTTTGATAAAAAAGAGTGGTTTAATGACTAGCTAGTGTAGGAGAAAAGCATGCATGAAGTGCCCTGCAGGAAGCATTGATTGCAATGGGTAGAAATACAGGCCTGCCAAGCAAGTGTATAATACATTTGCCAGAGCATGACCCTCTGCGTTTTCATTAAAATGGCCCGTAAATTCCAGAATAGTGACTTTAAACATCAGCACATCAAGTCTGGTACATTTTTACTGGTTAATTCAATCCTCAGTCAAGCACTGTTAAATAAGGCCCCCACCGTGAAGTGACGTGATGTGAGGTGTCTGGCGTGTTTGTCCCCAGCTCGACAATTCAGCAGAACTAGCACGAGGTGTACATTTCGCCTGAAAATACCAGATGAAATTTGAGTGGGGGAAAAAAGATGTGGAACACGTGCTTTTATCATGTTGTGAAACCAAAACTGCATATTGTTTCTCATTTCGGCCTGTGTGTCAGCTCTTAGTAGAATGTTATCGAAACATGTACCCTCGCTGCATAGACCACCAATCCCAATCGTGGTAACATTGCTACCACCATTACTAACTAGAGACAGAAGGGCCAAGCCCCAAAGGGAGATGGGCAGACTGGAATCTCGTCTGCTTTGGGATAATCTTCAGCAGCAGAATTGAAATACCTGTGTGAGGAAAATAAATCAGATAATTAAACTGCCCAAATTGTGTTCTCGAGTATTATACCATAAGAATCAAAAGATATGTACCCGACTCTCACCATAGTCAAAACCTCTAACATCATTGACCTCACAGGTTTCTTCCATACAGAAGGAGATGTCCTACTGGAAGCCAGGTGCCCCTAGACCCACACTTATAGCCTTTAATTTGATCATTCACGCTATTTGTTGATTTACTCTTTACTGCAATTAGTTCTCATTTATGTTCCTGACACTATAGCTTCAAGTTCAGTACTGAACATCTTGTCCTTATTGCCAGTGTTGATTGACTTCACTTAAACCTCAACACTCTTGGTAACATTAATACCTTCGGTTAATGTGGCATTGTAATGTCTCAACAACTCTTCCTGAATTTCCCTACTCGTGCATTGAACAACTAACTGATCCCTAAGCTACAAGTATACAATACCTCATGTCACGTTTACCAGCTAAAATACAAAACTCAGCAAAGTAAGCCTCACTAGGCACGTCACTCATTTGATGACAAAAGCGCTGAGACGCGGACAGCGCTGGCAATGCGGGGGCAAGGACGCAAGTGGGGAGCACAGGGACAACGGAGGATGTGAGGGAAGGGCTAGGGCAAGCAGACGCACAACGGAGGGTGGGGGCTGGGCAAGCATATGGACAATGGAGGGTCACAGAAGGGTCTGGGTAAGCAAACAGGCGATGGAGGGTCAAAAGGTGGGAGGGTCAGGCAGACCAATATGGAGCGGGATAGTGCTTAATTTGAGCCTGTGGTTTCCGATGCTGGCACTTAATCATCAACACCGTGCTTTTCATGAGGACCAGTTACGGACACATTCATTTGTAAGGAGTTTAGGTGATTTGCCCAGAATAACAGGATGTTGAGCCAGACTCGAACCTGGTTCCCCAGCTCCGGAGTTGGCAGCTCTGGCCATTATGTCATATCCCCTCCCCACTTTCCAACTATTGGTTGGGTATATTTTACACGGCGCTAACAGGAGAATCAGGCTGGTGCAAGCTACCTCCTGACGATAGCCCCGGTACTTATGTTTTGTACAAATTAACCACTGAGCATACAAGGGCGTAAAACGTGTAGTAGAGGGACACAGGAAATGTGACCATGCTCCAGGGGAGGGACAAACACACAAAGAGGAAGCAAGCAAATGAGAGAGGCAGTGAAGCCAACCTATGGTAAGCAGTGGATGGCCTCTAAGCCCCTGTAAGATAACAAAAGGTCTGCCAAGAGACAGTGCCTGTGTTGTCTTAGGCAAGACCTAAAAATTACACACAAAGGAGAAATCAGTACAGTTTAAAAGCTGAAGAGGTTATGGGCATAAAATCATAAAAGTCTTTAAATGGGGCCAAAAAGTCATTTATTAGACACTAACATTCAGTTTGAATCGGGCAGCACGGACAGAGCCACACGTGCCGTTTACCCACAAGCCAGATCAGGATTGCCTTAACCACGCATGTGCCTTAACAACGCATATACGTGGTTAAGGCAATGAGCTGCCTAGTTACTGAATGAAGGCACAGGAACGGGAAGCCAGGAAGAGGAAGGACTATCGGGAGAGGAGATTGTGAAGTAAGAGGGGCTGGGGCTTGGTCTTGTGGGGTGGAGGGGTAGTTTTTCGGGTGGGGGTAGGTTTTAGGACTCAGTAGAGGGTCAGCATAGTTTTTAGGGTGGAGGCAGTTTTTAGGGCTAAGGGCGGGGAAAAGAGACAGTTTACAGGGCAGAGAGCAGGGTTGGGGTAGTTTAGGGATGGAGGGGATAGTTTTTACGGCGCAGGGCAGCGGGGCTGGAGTTGGTCGTATTTGGGGCATGTGCTTAATTTGTAGGGTTCAGGGCATGGGGAGAAGAGACAGTTTACAGGACAGGGGGCAGGTATGGGGTAGTTTTGGGATGTAGGGGAAAGTTTTTAGGGCTCAGGGGAGAGTTTTAGTCCTCAGGGCAGGTGGGGTATGGGTCGAGGTACTTCACGGAGGTAGAGAACAGTTTTTTAGGGCTCTCTGCAGGGGGCTGGGGTCTAGGTTTATTTTGGGGGCATGGGGTTATTTTTTAGGGCGCAGGGCAGGCAGAAAAAGGACAGTTTTCAGGGAGCAGTGTAGTTTAGGGATAGTTTAGGGCTCTGGGGCTGGGGTTGGGGTAGTTTACGGGATGTGAGTTTAATTTTTAGGGGGCAGGGGGAAAAGGGACAGTTTACAGGGCAGGGGTATGATCTTTAGCCCGCATGCCCCTTTCCCCATTATGTCTTTACCATAAATTGCTTGTTGAAGGCATGTGTGGTAAAGACATGCATACTAAAGATGCAGTCATGGTAGAGACCGCGTGGTATAGGCATGTGTTGTTCAGCCATGCGTTGTACCATCATGCAACTGTTTAAATCATTTCAGCTGATTGGATCATGGTGTCTCACTCTTCGAAGCAGAAATAGAATGATCACTTTAAGAGGATGGAGGCATTCAGGTGTTGGCTGGGGAAATGCACTTGCTATTTTCCTTAAATTGTAATGTATTCAACCCTGGGCAAAGCACTATGTTACGCTCGCGTAGTGCTACGCGTAGCTCGCGTAGTGCGAAGTACACTTTGCGTAGCTTCGCATAGGGCTACTTCGCAAACTACGCCCAGCCCTATCCACATTCTCCTTCTATTAGTCTAAGAAGAGAGATGTGTAGACTGCAGTTCTTGAATTCTCCAGGATTGTGACAGGGTTTTAAATAAACCCTATTTCCAACACACTAAGCAATGGGATGGAGATAAGCGCCACATGCAACATACATTTCCACGCGATTATCAATAGGATGCCAAATACAATCTATCTTCAGTTTGTTTGATCTGTTTGTCTTTTTTCATCCACATCCATGGGTTCAAGTGATAAAGTGTAATAGCCTGAGGCAACACTCCGTATCCCCATCAAAGCAAAAAATCTTCATTAAAAAGTAAACCACTTACCCAAATTACTGGATGAGATTTATGTTTGGCAAAGCCAAACTGAGATAAGTCTCTAGTCAATGAATGTCGGGTGTACACCCATCTGCAGGCTTTAATGATGGTAATGGGAAGTTACCGAAAAAATTTCAAGAGTCAATCAGATAATTCAAATAGATTCTGTGGAATTCCTGAGTGTTTACGGGGGCGGGAGACTGGGATAGTACCTTGCTCTTGACCTCAAAGGTCGTCAAAATCTATAGGGTCCTGTATATTTTTAACAGCTGATCACAGTCACAAACTTTTGATAATGAGAGCCTCCACTGGAATGATTGGCACTAGGCCTATGTGAAATTTTTATTTCATCAGTAAAATTCGCAAGCTGTCTAATTTTCAAGTTCATCAATTTTGCTTACCTTTTAACAAGTCAAGTTTAAATACTTTATTCGACAACTTTGTCATAAAAGCATATATCCCTAAGCTAAACAGAATAAATACTACACTAGATTTTTAGAACAAATTAAAATGCATATTAAATTTTATACTTTGTTGATGAATAACTCAGTAAAATTATACATTTGTAAAATCAAGTCACAGCACAAGATCTTAGGGGAATAAATGTTGTCATTGTAGATAATTAATTACAGTTTTAAAGTGCGCGTACGTATTATCCAAGCCCACCCCATATATTTGGCTACAGCGTTTGCAAGATTGGGGGCACAATTTGATTTTCAAATCCTTAGCGCCTCTATATATTTCCTTGTCCCCAAATTCCTGCAAGCCGGCTTTAACCATCTGCTTCTTGGGGCAGCACATAATGGGCAAACAAACAGAAAATGTGGGATGTCCTCTACATGTGCTTTACAATAAAAGCAAGTATTTACATTGCCGGAAGACCATTTGGCCGTAAAAGCATTAAGGGGTAAAGAGCCAATTCTAAACTGAAAATACAATTTCCTGTCTAGAGGCTTAGCAATCAAATCCCAGTACTGTTCAAATTTTGGAGTAGTTTTAAATTCCAGAAACTGGGATGTCAACACGGATGGTTGATTGGAAATTAATACAGTATTATTTATCATGTCCCAATACATTTTTTTCAATAAACTCTTAGATGGAAAAACATGTGGGTCTACTGCAGTCCACAGATGCTCAAGGTGCAATTTTTGAAGTAATTTCCTTACTTCTTTGAGCCACGGTACTTTATGGAACCTGTCAGAATTAACAACATCCAAAAGGGCAGCTGCGTAGTGACTCAGTTCAGGAGTAGTTTTTACACGCCTCCAATAAAGGAGGGGCTGCAGTCTGACCGTATCCTCGATCTTTTTCCTCCGGAGATCATATTGAAGCGGGGTCGAGGGGGTGCTCTGGGGGACACCAATTATTCGGCGAAGAAATTTATTTTCTGCAACTACTAATGAATTCAAGTTGGTGAAACCCCATAATTCTGATCCGTAAAGACAGGCACCCAACACTTTCATGCTGTAAATCTCCATTATTGGCTGGATAGGTCTTGTAAATGAAGATTTGTGTTTTTGGGCTATTGCCCCTGCCAGCTGATTAATTTTTAGCACCACAGAGTCCATGTGGGATTTCCAGTTCATGTTGGCATTTAAGGAGATGCCTAGGTAGGTGAAAGCATTCACTTCCTCCAGTGAGGACCCATTGTAGTTAATTTTCCCCTTGAATTTCTTTGCGGGATTCAGGTTCATAAATTTAGTCTTTGATGTGTTTATTTCCAAGCCCCGAATCCGACAGAAGTCACCAAAAGCGTTTATTGACTTTTGTAATCCGCTAGGGGTCCGCGAGACCAGCAAGGTGTCATCTGCAAACATTAATACTGGAACTCGCTCCCCATCTAATAATGGGGCATCTGTCGGAAATTGCTTCAAAAAGTCAACTATGCCATTAATATAGAGGGAGAATAAAGTGGGGGCCAGAACGCAACCCTACCTCACTCCTCTGTCCACAGGGAAGGGTTCCGTGACATCTCCCTGTGCACCCCATCTAATACGGGCATAGTTGTTCTCGTGCATCCTTACAAGCAAAGTCAATAGTTCAGGGCTTATTCCGAGATCCCGCAAGACAACCCATAACTTTTGTCGGGGAACTAAATCAAACGCTGACTTCAGGTCAACGAAAACAGCAAATAGTGGACCATTTAGCAAGGTTACGTTTTTCCAGTACATAGTTAAACAAGCATTTGCAATGCAATAGGTCTCGCATTAGGAAAGTTTGAGCTATTGGCATTGTAAATGACAATATTTTTTTATGTGTTGGTTTTGAAAATGGATAAATTAATAGCATTGTTATTTACAATGCCAATAGCTTATACTTTCGCAAATGTGACACCTATTGCATTTGTAATGCAATATATGTATTGTTGAGAGTGGGAGAGCGTGACAGTGGGAGAGTCAGTGAGTGGGTGGGTGGGAGAGTGAGTGAGTGGGTGGGTGGAGTGGGTGGGTGGGAGAGTCAGTGAGTGGGTGGGAGAGTTAGTGAGTGGGTGGGAGAGTTATTGAGTGGGTGGGAGAGTCAGTGAGTGGGTGGGAGAGTCAGTGAGTGGGTGGGAGAGTCAGTGACTGGGTGGGAGAGTTGGTGGGTGGGAGAGTGAGTGGGTGGGTGGGTGGGAGAGTGAGTGGGTGGGAGGGATAGTGAGTGGGAGGGAGAGTGAGTGTGAGGTAGAGTGAGTGGGAGGGAGAGTCAGTGAATGGGAGGGAGAGTCAGTGAGTGGGTGGGAGAGTCAGTGCGTGGGTGGGAGAGTCAGTGCGTGGGTGGGAGTGTCAGTGCGTGGGTGGGAGAGTCAGTGAGCTGGTGAGAGAGTCAGTGAGCCGGTGGGAGAGTCAGTGAGTGGGTGGGAGAGTCAGTGAGTGGGTGGGAGAGTCAGTGAGTGGGTGGGAGAGTCAGTGAGTGGGTGGGAGAGTCAGTTCTTCATTTCCTCCGAGGTACTCCTCATCAGTGTCATCCGCAGATAAGCATCTCTGTGGCTCGGCTCTCAGCAGTGCCACATATAACTGCCCTGTAGGGCACGTGCCAGATAGGACCCTAGCGCGGTTGTTAGCCCCTTCAGAATTAGCACCCTCAGCTGCCTGTCAGCCAGCTAACAAGGAACACGAAACCTGGTTATTTTTGCTACTTTCAAAGTTTTGGCGCGCAGTGGGAGTTTGCTAATCCGAGGGGACGTCCCGAGGTCCCGTCGCCTCTGGAGGGCAGCGAGAGGTTAGGAGGAGCGAAATCCTTAATAAACCAAGAGTTTGTCCACCCTGGCGCTTATCCTGTCGGCCCAGCACTGTTTTTGAATGAAATGTATAAACCTCTGTTGCGGACTCTCTGCTGCACCGTGTCCTTTGGCAATATTAAAAGGTTTTTCTCAGCTACTGTAAAACAATAAGCTGATAATTGGGGCATTAGGACACGGTAGGAAGCACCCGCAGCTGCGCTCGAGACTGCTCTCGGAGTCAGCGCGTGCAGAGGGGCACATCTTCCTCCGCTGAGCTGGCCTACCGCTGCTATCTGAGGAACAAGAAGCCCCTCCCCCTTCCAGAACCCTCTCAGGTGAGCCAGGGTCTCGAATGTGAATTTGTTTATCTCCGGGTCCCAGGGCTGACGCACGGAGCTGTTGACATTCTATGTTTGATGGTCTGGAGGGTCCAATGCACTGAAGGGGGTTTGAGTCCTCACGGGAGGCCAGGAATAATAAATACACAGTCTGCATAGCTGCCAAGGTTTCAGATTGCTATGTGTGACATTTTCATAATTTCAGTGTAATTATGAGTGACATTTCAAGGACTATGAGTGACACTTTCTCACAAGCAAAACCAAGCAATGAAGACGAGGGAAAAATACAAATATCGCAAATTACACCCATTTGAGCAACAAAAAACTAAGAAATTCTTAAAACTCCTGCAAAGCACCAGAAATGGAAGGACAATGACTGAAGACGGACTGAGGGACTGCAGTTCTCAGTGACAGAGGGAAGGCAGGCACTGCAGCTGCTGAGATTGTCTCATTGATTGGATCCTTCATAACCGCACGCTAGCCTAAAAAACAAATCTTACAGCATAGCGAGTGCAACAAGGAGATATACTGTCACTCATTCTCACAGCAGGCTGGGTCATGTCATTACCTTGACAGGCTGCTTCACTTCTCTCGGAGGGACACGAGGCCCTGCAGCCCCAACCCTGCTCTCACAACACACCTGGGAGGGCAAGGGACGGGTTCAGTGCCTGCAGGCCCGGTGCCAGTTGAGGGTGAAATGCTCCGGGAGGAGGGACTGCTGAGGCTTGTGTTGGGACCTGGCCAGTGTTCTACCAGCACCACTGGTATTTATTTTGCTGTACAGGCTGGCACAACAATAAGCAAAATCACGAAAGCAGTATTTGTATACATTATCTGTACATACTTCAAACAATAAATATAAAGCACTTTTAAATGTGTGCTTGGGCTACTTTAACGAGACCTGGTTAATAATTGTAGGCAACAAAGGCAAAAAAGTGATGTTATAAATAAATGTATATGATTTTGTTTAAAATCATATTTCATATGATACACGGGACTTTCAGACTTTTAAAACAACAACTGGCCAGTATTTTGTTGGTGGAAAGGAAACAACCGTAGCTGAAGCAAAAGCACTACAAGTACCAGACACAGGTTAGTTTATAGTGGTGTTGTACCATACGGAAACAGGGTGTGTGTGCTGGGGTTTTAGGAGACATCATAAGTAGCATGATGTCATAAAATGAAACGTAATTCTTTGCTGCATGTTTTGTCTACATGTTATATGAAGGACTTGCAGCCCTACACTGTAGATTGTGTACCGGAACCAGTAGTAAAGAATCATGGTGCATCGAACGGTCCCAGAATGACACACTCGATCCCCTAACTCCGACGGAGGCCAGGCAACACTTGACGCTAGCACTAGCAGGAGTGTTGGGCGCGTGGAAAAACAAAACTTTAAGCAGGCGCCCACTGTTGTGTTTGCCTCGGAAGTCAACCACTGCATGAGTACAGTGAGAGGCGCAACTTGGCAGAAGATGTGAAAAGGCAAAGCGCAGTCCCCCTGGATACACACGAGGCACTGACTGTCTATTTAAAGATAACAGTGTTGACGAGCAAGGCACGGGTTCAGGCAGTTTGTGCGATGGATGTAAATGACCTGCACAGGGACCGGGCACAGAAGTTAGTTCTGCAGGCATCAGCCACGTGACAGAGAGTTGAGACAATCGTGGGGTCTCAGCTGCTAATGCAGCCAGCTGAGCCCAGCACCAAAACCGTGGCAAGAGCCCGATGAAGGCTCGAGACACTGTAAGCAGCCTTCTACCAGGTAGACGCCCGGGCGGCTAAAATTATTAAGTGGTGTGTTATAATCGTGGTTAACTCAACAATGGTAGTTATGTCTGTCAGTCTGAGTCAATATTTTTATTGTAGTCACTGTGCACTGCACCGCGGCCAGCTAAGTACGAGCGGCATCAGCACGACGATATCACAAAAAAGAAGCAGACTGCGGCAATTAAGTGTACCATGAGTTCAAATCAGAGGGACTGAAGAGGAAGTGCAGGAATCTGCTCCAGTGACTATAGACTCCTACGAGCTTTGAATTAGACAATCACACATCAGCTCAAGTCCTAATTCCCTTCTCTTTGCTCCTCTTCGCGCATCCTTCTCAGGGCAGATTTTAAATAGTAAATTACATGAACAACAACACTACTGAAGTCAGTGGCAGTAGGCAGCCTGGCCAATGTACTTACTTGCTCTGTGTAGTCTAACAGGCAGCTGGCACTAGTAGTGTCTCATACTTTCTGTAAACAAGAGTTGAACACTCGCTGCGACCCTACAGCACTGCAGGTAGCTCTCCCCGAGGCCTCTCTCATGCGCGGCCATGACTGACAAAGAGAGCTGCAGTCTGGCATGCAACCCCGGGTAATATGCGTAGGTTGGAGGCCAGGGGCACGCTCAGAGTTTATGGCGCGGATGATAAGATAGATGCGGACACCACAACTCCAGTCAAATACCCCGCCGTTTCTGACCGACCTCACTTCCTTCCTGGCTGTTCCAGGACATGAGGTCACGATATCCGGGATCCCCCCTCTTCCTGCGCAGTCACAGCCAGTACACGGCAATCACTTCTGAGGGCAGGCCCGGCCAATCCGCTCGCGGCCGACCGGAAGTCCCGCCTCCCGAGGTCCGTGAACAGGCATGCCGGCGCATGGAGCGCCCTGCCGGTCCGGGGTAGCCCGGGTCCCCAGGAGGGGGCCAGGGAGAAGGAGGAGTGTGGCGCCTGTTGTGGGGCTCCTCTGACCTGAGGGAGCCCCGATTCAGAAGAGGAGAGGAGAGGAGACGAGACGCGGAGCACGAGAGGAGCCCCGCCGGAAGAGCGCAGTCGGTGAGTGGGGCCCAGGGCTGATGTGAAGTGCGTGCGTGCCTGTGTGTATGCCTGGGGGTGGGGGAGGGAGTGCATGTGCGTGCGTGTGTGCGCGAGGGACTGTGTGTGCGCATGCGTGACTGTGTGTGATTGAGAGAGAATGCGAGGTAGGGGATAGTGTGCCTGTATGTGTGCCTGTATGTGTGCCGTATGCCTGCGTGTGCATGCGCGCGCCTGTGTGCGTGCGTGCGTGCATGCAGAGGGGTGGGGGCTGCCTGTGTCTGTGTGTGAGCAAGGGATTTGCACTGCGCATGCGCAGCTACCAGACGCTCGCTCCCGAGGTGAAATCCGACCTCGTCAAAGCGCGCGTCTGGTAGCTGTCCACTCTCCCAATAACGGGCAACATTAGGTCTGAAGCAGACTCTCTCAATGCTCACGCATTGAGAGTACGTCTGCTCGACCTAAAAATGGAATACCTGGTCGACAGAGCTGGTTAAAGGGCGGAAACCAGCTTGATACGGGGAGAGGATATCCTTATCATCTATCCAGGCTTGTATTTTGTTTTGTACCATCCTGCCCATCAGTTTTTGTGCACAGTCGATAAGGCTAATGGGCCTATAGTTGCTTGGTAAAGCCTTGTCCCCTTTTTTGTAAACAGGTATTATTTCCGCTCCTTTCCATGTTGCTGGAATCTTTGCTCCTTGTGCGATGGCATTACCAAGCCATGCAAAGTATTTGCACCAATTAGCCCTGTCCGATAAAAACACATCCGCCGGTATTCCATCAATTCCTGGCGCCCTTCCTCTGGTTACTCCATCCATTGCCTCATTCACGTCTTTCAATGTAAATAGTTCATGGGTATAAAATACCCTTACTGGAAGGGGTTCAATTTGTAGTACCAAATTGTCTGCATATTGCGGTTTAAAAAAGTCCACCCAAGCCTCCTTAGCTACATGATTTTTTGGACAATCGGCTACTCCCCCAGAGCCCCACTTTAAAATGGCCCAGAACTCTTTCTGGTGTTTATCGGCACATGCTTTCTTCAGGTCTAACCATATATTCTCATCCCACAGTTTTTTTGCCTTAATTTGTATTTTTCTGTATTCATCCCTGGCCTTTAAAACTCCTGTTTTAGATCTCAGCGCTACACTAAGATTTTGTCGCGCTAATCTACAGGAATGGTCATACCATCCTCTTTTTATTGGTAGTCTAACTCCCTTCCTCTGCTTGGTTTTAAAAAAAAATAACTTCTGTATATTAGCAAAAAACTTTGGCTGTGACTCTTCAATCAGTTGTTTAAAATTTATTTCATTAATAAGGGTCTGTAGTCTGGTTACCTCTTCAGTAACTATCCCCTCTAGAGCCTGCATATCCACAGGTTTGTCTACCAAAGTTGTCCATTTGATGTGTCGGAGATTGTTAGATGTAACAACGTCTAATGACGTAAGATCCCTAACCGGGTTTGTTGAGTTTACACCTTGTTCCAGGTTGAAGAGCAAGCACAAAGGATTGTGGTCGCTCTCCAA
The DNA here is from genome assembly GCF_964261635.1 of Lissotriton helveticus. Taxonomy (NCBI): domain Eukaryota; kingdom Metazoa; phylum Chordata; class Amphibia; order Caudata; family Salamandridae; genus Lissotriton; species Lissotriton helveticus. Next base: position 986,758,793 of record NC_136061.1, on the reverse strand, counting down.
TCTTGGAATCACCTGCATATCGACCACTTTATGCCAACCTCTGACATCTATAAGGATATAATCTATCCTACTACTTGATCTTAAATTGTCAAAGGTGTGCTTACCCTGTGAGTCAGAGGAGGTGCGGCCATTTACTGCCCTCAGTCCTCTGGATAGGCATAAGCTTTTAGCCTGTATTGCCACTTCTGTCCACTTTTTTACCAGCGGGAGGTCTAATTGGGGGATTCCCCATTTAGTGTCTTCCTCTTGTGCCAGGTCGTTATCCTCGCATCCTAGAGGTTCAAATGTTGTGTTCAGGTCTCCCCCCACCAGGATAGTATACTGTGTTGGTAGAGTCTCTAAGTCATTATCTAATGCTCCTATCACATCAGAAACTGTGCCCCCTTGGGTTCCCCTGGCATAGATGTTATATATTGCCAGGTTATAACCATCAGCCCAGGTGAGCACTATAGAGAGTAAGTCACTGTTAATAATATGACTCTGCTTGATGGTGCATTGTAGGGATTGGCGTATCCATATAATAAGACCCCCAGAAGGCCGCCCCTTAGTGTTATTTTTCGCAGGTACATAAAAATTTAGGAAGCCCTGGCGAAAAACTGGTGCCACTGACCATGTTTCCTGTAGCATGATAACATCATGATGGTCAATGAACTCGCACCATTCGGAAGTCTCTAATTTATGGTGGATACCCGCTATGTTCCATGAAATGAACTTGATACTACCTTTTAATTCAGTATTCCCCTCTTGTGAAAATATGCTCTGATTAAAGGGGAGCAAGGGGGATAGAGAAATAATTTCCTCGTTATTGGTAATGGTATGAATAGCTGGTGGACTATACACTACTAAGCTAGGAGTATAATCTCTATGGTCGGGAATCTTACCCTCACAACAATCTGTTTCTGGCTTCATTAGAGTGTTATTGATTCCGTGGTTAACCTCTACAACCTTAAATTTGCCTATGCTCCACGATTCTTCCAGTCAATCACATTGGCTTAGACCCGAAAGGGCCGAGAACCTATTATCGGTCAAAATACCCCAATTATTTCTATTTTCTGGGATTTTGGCTTTACTAAGTACAGGGTTCCCCTTCGTTTTCAGCATTGTTGGGTTTAAGATGTTACCTTTTTTATATAAAAGAAATCCAACGTTAGTGGCACTATTTCAGTGGATCTACGCTGAGGGGGGTGTATATTAGCTAGAATATTTGGCAAAACTTCTGGGTCTGAGAAATGTAGCACCACGCAATCCCCCTTAAATTTTTTGCTGCCACCCCCAATCCATTCGACTCTTCTAGCTTTAACTATTTCCTGTGCCAGCTGGTCCCTGCCACCCGGTTTAAAAGCCATGTTCTTTGATAACCAATGAAGTGATTTGTTTATCAAAGAAGGAATGTTCTCTACTTGCCCTGTTTCCAGTTGAGGGACATTTGCTAGGACCAATATTAGTGGGGAGGCTTCCACGATTAATTCAACGGGCCCCTTCTCTGAGTTGTCATCTTCTTTAGTACCTCTAGAGCTCGGCCCTGCAAAGTCCCCATTATTAATATCTGGATCTGGGTCTCTCAAACCCCCCCCCCCCCCCTTGCACTGGTCTCCTCGTGATATTTTGGGGAGTGTTTGCAAGTAAGTCTGATCCAGGAACAATTTGGGTAATTTTTGGATCAACTCTAGGTGATTGTAACAGAGGGGTTTTCGATGTTTCCTCTAATGATTTTTGCAAAAGTACCCCTAGTCTGTTAACCTCTACTGTGAGCTGGTCTATTTTGCTTAAGAGCGGTTTGGTTATAGATTTGATCTTGTTATCCACGGCATTCAGCAACTTCTTAAATTGGTCTCCATCCAGGTGGATCTTTCCTCCTGCATTGCCCCTTATATCATCTCCACTATTTCCCTGAGGGGAAGCATCAGGGCGCTTTTTACTTGATCGAAGGCCACCCCGTTTAGGTATGTTCTTTCCCCCCCCCCCCCTTTGTTACTCTTGGGGCTGGGACCGGTATAGAGGTAATAATGTCAATATCTTGCACACTCTCGGGTGCTGGTTCAGAGATGGCTGCTAGAAGCTGGGTCAGTGGATTGTTATCCGGGATCTGAAACACCTCATTACTGATATCAAGAGCAGGAGTAGATAAAGGCGTGTTATCGATAAGCAAGTCTGGCGAATAACTCAATCCCAGGGATGATCTCCTGTCATAATTAATTTTGGCAACTTTCTGGACCATGTAATTGTCTATGGTGTTGATGGAAACTATCTAAGATTTAGTTTTAGACATTTTCCAAACAGCTTTAACAGGATACAACTATGCAGGTCCGTGGGGTGTTACGTCAAAGTGGTATCACAGGCCCATACAATAGGATGTGGGAGAGTGTAACTTACTTGGGTATTTTTGCACAGAGTTCTAGGCCCTGCCCCTGCCTCTTCGTGCCGATGAGGGCCGTAGAGGGCCCGCCCTTTGCCCGGGCGTCCCGCTCGCGTCCCGCGACGCGGGGGTGTCCCCTTCTTTATGGCGCCGTCGGCGCTCTCACAGCGCGTCAATTCCGCGCCGCCGCGAGGCCTGCCGGGTGTTGTGGTTCCCGGAGCGGCGGCGCGAGTCTTAGGAGCAGAGTGACTCTCGGCGGTGGCGGCTTTTCCTCCTGGGTGCCCCTGGCAGCGTCGGCGTAGTGAAGGTAAGTTTGTGCTTCTCCCCCGCTCTGCCGGGGTGTCCCCTTCTTTATGGCGCCATCGGCGCTCTCACAGTGCGTCAATTCCGCGCCGCCGCGAGGCCTGCCGGGTGTTGTGGTTCCCGGAGCGGCGGCGCGAGTCTTAGGAGCAGAGTGGCTCTCGGCGGTGGCAGCTTTTCCTCCTGGGTGCCCCTGGCAGCGTCGGCGTAGTGAAGGTAAGTTCGTGCTTCTCCCCCGCTCTGCCGGGGTGTCCCCTTCTTTATGGCGCCGTCGGCGCTCTCACAGCGCGTCAATTCCGCGCCGCCGCGAGGCCTGCCGGGTGTTGTGGTTCCCGAGCGGCGGCGCGAGTCTTAGGAGCAGAGTGACTCTCGGCGGTGGCGGCTTTTCCTCCTGGGTGCCCCTGGCAGCGTCGGCGTAGTGAAGGTAAATTTCAAGAGTCAATCAGATAATTCAAATAGATTCTGTGGAATTCCTGAGTGTTTACGGGGGCGGGAGACTGGGATAGTACCTTGCTCTTGACCTCAAAGGTCGTCAAAATCTATAGGGTCCTGTATATTTTTAACAGCTGATCACAGTCACAAACTTTTGATAATGAGAGCCTCCACTGGAATGATTGGCACTAGGCCTATGTGAAATTTTTATTTCATCAGTAAAATTCGCAAGCTGTCAAATTTTCAAGTTCATCAATTTTGCTTACCTTTTAACAAGTGGGGCCCATTCATGCAAAAAGCTCTCTCAAAGAGACATTTGCGGCTCCAAGTAATCCGCTGTCATTATGTCACAAGACGTTTTTACGCAAAATGTGCACAAGATACCCATAAAACAAATTTTTCTCTAAATGCATGATTTTTTAAACTTTTTTATGGAATTTTGCATAATTTTTTGCAAACAAAATGTGGTTATTTTCCACACATCTAGCTTAGCATTCACAAGGAAAAATGGGACACCCAGGTGCTTCTTCAGAGGCTCAGCTCGAGATGACTGATGCTTTCAAGGGTTCAGCATAAAGGATCATGCACCAGGGACTCTTCTAGCACCTGTCTGATGAACGTACTGAGTGCACCAAGAACCACGCAGGAACGAAACATTACACCATGTTTTCGGTGGCTCTGCATGAGAAAGAAGTTGAGACTAGTTTGTCTCCTCTTCTAGGAGCTATGACTGCCTCGTTGTCACCTCATGCTCTAGACGTCTGTGTGTACAGATACATGCATTCTTTCAAGTGCAGCCAGAGCTGTGAAAACAAGGACAGCCCTCGCCCAGCTGGCAGGCGATCCCAGGCTACAGGCAGAGGCGGGCGAGGGCCAGCCAGGCAGCCAGGTGTGAAGATTGAGTCTAACAGCCCAAAACGAAAGCTGAATTTGGGCCCCTGTGGTGATCGTGGCAGCCTCTATGCCAGCAGCGCTCTCGCGATGGTGACACCCCCTGGAATGAGGCAGCCCTGCCCGTCGGAGCCTGCATGAACTAACACATCTGGAGAGAAGGTTTTGCTGACTAACCGTCGTCTATGCACTCAGGTGTATGAAACGTATAGAGGAAACAGTCATCCCACGGTGCAGTGTCAACCAGCTCTGGTACATAAAAACACTTATGATCTGCATAGAGAACGCAACAAATGATAAATCATAGTAGAGAATTAGGGCAGAGGGATGTTCCTCCTCGATCGCCTTGTCACAGCCAGCAAATATTCTCCCCTTCTTTAAAGATACTTTAATGTGAATACCCGTATTGCCAGAAAAAGATCTTAAACAAGGAGGTGCCTTCCTGGGGGTGTTATACAGTAGGAGTGACTTCACACAGCATGACGCTTCGAGGCCTGCGTGACAACGGTGCCGGTTAAGTAGGCTCTGCGGAGAGGAAAAGTCCAGAGTCACGGGCTGTGCCAGGGCAAAGCAGCGTCCTCACTCTGGTCCTTCCACTGGGCACCGGGAATGGATGAGACTGTGGCCTCCCTCTGGCCTCTCTCCCACGAGAGGCCCTGCAGCACACACTTCTTCCTACCTCTTGTGTCTCCACGAACACCAGTGTCGCCATAGAGCAGCCGGATCCGCCTGCTCTTTCATTTGCAGAGGGCGCACCACTGCCAGATCCTGCTCCCTGCAGTTTCTTTCCGGGTTCTCGTGGGCACCGGTTGCCCAAGTCGTGAGGGGGTGACACCATGAGTTACCCGCACTGGGTGACACCAACCCTAGTGACGCCGCGCCGGGACACTTCTGGAGTGGCTGTGCGCTATATGAATAATCATTACTCGGGCATTACATCAAGAAAGGAGTCTCGGTGCTAAGCTAGATGAGGTAGCCATAGCTCAAGATGGCGGACGGCATTACCAGAGCTGTGTGTGCGGGCCCAGGTTTGGGGAGCGGTGTTCTTGTCAACACGCCTTAGCTGCGGAGAGAGTTACCGTGGCCTGGGCCTAGCTGCAGACATTGCTGTGACTTTAAGCAGCGCGCCTCATCCTCGTATCTCCCACTGTTTCCTCTGGAATGAGAGGCTGCCTTGGCAGCCAGAAGGCCCCAGATGTTTGGCTTCATGCAGCAGGCCTCCTTTGACAGGAGAAGATAAGAATTTTTCTTAGGAACCCTCCTTACATGGAAATAGCCATAAAACAGGAACTGGAGAGGATTAGCCCTTGTGTCAACTGTATACGTAGTGGTTCCTGCGCTGCGGGGCAGGGCCCTCCCCTCCCTCCCTTCCTCCTGCTCCCAGCCATGTCAGCATCCGTCCTTCTCATTACGCCATGGAACTTACGCCTATGAAGCAGTGCGTAAATCCGCTGTCTCTGTGCCCCTATCGCGCCCGCTTTCATACCGATTCCTACCCCATTCTACGGTCCCACATCCCACCCACCTCTCCCTGGATTCTCACCTAGCCCACTTATAGTCCACTTTCTTCCCCACTCTCCTGTCCCAATCTGTCTACTCCTTACACACTGTCCTTCCTCACACGTATGTGCCACTTCCCGGCCCCGCTCTCTCGTTCACTGCCATTGACCGTCCTGGGTACAGTTTACTCCCCTACTCTCCTGCCTCACTCACGTGGTCCCACTCCTGCCCCATGCGTGCCCCACGCACCTTCCCCACGTACTCTACAGTCCGCTTAGCTCTTGCACCAATCTCTTGCACTATTCCTCTTTCATATGTCATCCTCCTTCAGTTCTTCACTGTCCAGCTCACCCCTCTCTCCCCACTCACCTGTCTGCTCTACTATCCCACTTTCCTGTCACCCTCGCCCAGCCCACTGTCCTATCCAGTCGCTTGCTTACTTTCCTGTCCCACTGTCCTGTCACAGCCATGTCACGCTTACCTGCCCCTTTCCCATTCACGGTTCGCCCGCCCTTTCTTCTGCTCACATCTATTACTCACCTGCCCACTCTTCTGTCCCACTCTCCGGACACACTTTCCTGCCAAACGCCCTTGCTCTACTCTCCTGTCCCACTTTTACTGGTCGGGTCACAGGAATTGTCGAGAGGAAGGGTTACATACTGTGTTCTACAGTAATTCTTCCACACTGTTCAAAATCTTTCTGCTCTCATTGGAATACATACTAGAGCATCACAGGCCCGGTTCCAGAGAGTGGTCCGGCCCTCCCAAGGTAGCCCAGGGGCCCACCCAAGGCCCATCCACAAGCAGTAAACCATCATCTGTTCCTTTTCTGAATGAAATAAATCACACATGCCTGGAGGCTCGCCATCAAACCTAATAGAGCGACTTTCATTCTGTAACACCAATGCCTTGGTGTACTTTCACTGCTTGGGGACAGGGGTGAGGTGTCAGAGACAGGGGTGAGGTGTCAGCGAATGACCAGTATTATTGTGCATACATAAACAGAAGGGTACTTGAGACACCCCCACTATACCGAGACCGTGAGCTCCCGTCACACTTTAATAAAGAGATGACAACTTTTTATGGCAGAGAAGTGTGAAGGATTTTGCCATTGCCTCAGCATCGTCAGATTCACCTTCAGATGTATGTTGGGGACCACACAAATCATATCCTACTGCACAATGATTTTGTGGGTCCTGGAACCATCACGGTTGGGCTGTTCCCAGATTGAAGAACACACGGGAAAGCACACTTAGGTGCTGTCTTCTTTGCTTGTGAATGGAGTGATAACATGCCGTGGAGACATTCCCCTGCTTCCATCAACTCGTGGCATCTTTCCCTTCTCTCCACTTATCCCCCTACTTCCTGTCCTTCCTCCCTCACAGGAAGAGGTGTCCGGCGTTCCTCACAGGGACCCGGGAGCATGATGCCTCCACGGTCGGAGATCCTGGTTTCTACAGAACATCTCCCCACCGCCCCTATTTCAGTAAAAAAAAAAACAAAGACAGACAATGCAATGTAAAGAGAGATGCAAGGAGAGTAAAAGAGAGAGAGGGTGAGAGAGAGATAGATGGATGAAATAAAAATGTTGGAATGCGCCATGTTTACAAAAATATGGCTCACTTCTGCGTTTCTGCGTTTCCCAACCACTGGCGCTAAACAGTTGGGCATATTTACAAAAAAATGTTGAGATGCACCATATTTACAAAAATACGTCTCACTCCTGCGTTTCCCCTTCCGCTGGCGCTAAACAAACTGCCTAGCGCCAGCGCAGGCACCCTTGCACCATGTTGCAAGGGTGCCTGCGCACCTCCTCAATTAGTTGTTTAGGCCTTCTTATGTTATGAGCAGGGCGCTGACCAACCATGCTGTCTCCAGTGGGTCACTGCTTGCGGGGTTGTTCTCCTCACTGGATTACTGCTGCTCCTGTTGTTGCTAGTTGATCGGGCATGTCTTCTACTGTCTTCTAGCTCATCGGAGATGTTGATTTCCCCTCCTCTTGTGTGGTATTTCCAGAAGTGAGAAGCATTTCGGGCTATAGAGTGTAATCCCATCCCTCTGGTTATCATGGTGCATTTGACATACATGACTGTTACTAGTGTTGTTAGAAATGTTGCATCAGATATCTGAGTCTGTAGTTGCTGCACTATCACTAGATCCTTAGCTATTTTGTTGGAGCACATCACTCAATGCTTCAGATTGGCATATCTCTTTAAGTTCTCTTCGGCTTCCCATGAGTTCAGAAGGGCATTTTCCTGGGGAGCTGTTGAGGAAAATTGAATTTTGCCTTGTCATGTGTGCCTACGTGTTCCCCATCCTATGCTATATGTGCATGATCGATATGCATATATCCCCCTATGACCGATTAAAGACGCAATTATAGTTGTGTCCAACGTTAGTATGCCAGTTTCCAGTTCTCGTGAAAGCAACGAGTATTAGGCCTATGTTGCCAATGTTTTACATTGTGCACGTTATATTCACCGCATTGTCCCCGTTTCTAGGCCTCAAAGGGCCTGAACACCAGATTCAAGCTCCAGTCTCCTGAATTCATTCCGAGGAGCGATGCAGCCCCCACCCGCATCCCTGACCCTTCACTTACTTCCTGCCGCGCAGCGCGGTGCCCGGCCTGGCTCTGCCTGCCTGTCTGCCAAGAATATGTTATGCCTCTAGTTATCAGTTCAGCTCTTCTTCTTCACATTCCTAAGCTAACGAACCGCATAAACAGCTTCAGCTATAGTCTAGTCTTTCTGTCTCCATGCAAGAGAATTACTGAATTAATATTCATAGAAAATTCATAGCACACGCAATACATGTAGAATATATGCATGCACCAGCCTTAGTGTCAAGTAGCCTTTACCCTGATAACTTTTAGATTCTATCAACATGTACTCCAAACACCAGATACCAGATATGCTATAGGTACATGTCGTCCTGACATCGCAGACTTTAGTCTCCCCTTCTAGTGCAGAAGTCAGAGCCCCCAGTTCTCCTTAGTTACACGTCATTGTCCGTTTGCGCGCACCACTAGGTTAAAGGTTCCAGCTGCCCAGGTAGCCCCCTCCATGTATCCACCCACTTCATGACACTTCTGTGACGTTGATTTGAAGCCAAAGCGGAGTTTGGGATACGCACTCTTTGTTCAAAGTTTTGTTCAAAATATCTTTGTCGGTGGGTGGTGCCCGTGGGGTAGAACCCCTGTACTAGGATTGAGATACAAATACTTTTGCTTGCGCTGCTCCCTTGAGAACAGCGTCTCCCCAGAGCACTCGTGTTTGATTTCAATAAAGTTTCAATGCTTGTGACCAAAGTTCATTGTGTTTTTATTCAGATTTTTGTTTTTTCTTTTTTACACATGATATTGCTCTTCTATACCATTGTAACCCATTTGGCCCAATGCATTTCGGGCACTAGCCCTTCCTCAGGGGCCATGTGGTTCCTGTAAGGTAAACAAGTACAGTTTCAATTCACTGTCCCATCTATTTAAACTCATGTATATACATCAGGTTCAGCTTACGCATTTCGTAAACATGCAATTTGAGAGAGGTCACGTATTTCATTTTCGTATATAAACTATATGCAACAATATAAAACAATATAAGGCAATGAGTTTTGTCATATAGAGTGTACACCTTGTACCAAACCGCAAAATAATGCCAAACAAAATAGTGTAACTGTATTGCCTCTGAATCATGTTCCTAAGCAGTGTTATTGCAAACGTTACAACATGTTTGTATATAAAGTGGAAAAGCTCTGACCTTGTCTGACGGGTGGGTTTTTGTTGACGGTTAACGTGCGTGAAAACGAGTCTGCGCGAAAGTAAAAAACATTATCAACCGCTTGTAACTGGATGATTAATGCTTACGCTACTTGTCTAAAACTATTTGGCCCGAAAACGGGACTTACCACAAAAAAGTTCAACTGCGCGTTCTATGCTCCTCATTTACCGGCGTTAAGCACGGTCAAAAGTCCCGCGTGTTAAAAGGAACATCTTTTGTTCCAACATACCACTCAAACTTACTCGAAACCCAGATCGCTGTATACAAATTTTTGAGAAATTTACGTCTAAGACACTTCTTTTCAAATATTGTAGAAAGACCTATTACAAACATCGAACCTGACAAACTCAAGGGATTAAGGAATCCAAGCAAGTTTATACCACCGGTGAGTCACAAGGTATTAGACGCCTTCGAGAAATTAGTGAACCATGACATCACAAAAATCTTTAAAACTCCAAGACCCAAAAGAACCAACATCACTCAAAAGGAGAGACAAGCCATTCAAAATTTGGCAGAAAATACCCAATTAACAATACGACAAGCAGATAAGGGCGGCGCCCTCATTATCATGGATACAGACTTTTATGAAAGAAATGTGAATGAGCATGAATGAGCATGTCAACGACATCGATACATATATGAAACTCAATGGAGATCCAACAAACGAATACAAAAAAGTGCTAACAACGATCATTCAAAAAGCAATTGACACTGGAACCATTGGCAACAAAGAAAAACAGTTTTTGATCAAGGACAATCCGTCAGTACCATATATCTACATGATACCCAAAATACACAAGCACCCAACAATACCACCATTCCGCCCAATCGTGTCCACTATCAATTCCATCCATGAGCCTGTAGGAAAATTTATTGATAGACATTTGCAACCACTGGTTCAACAAATTCCCAGTTATATAAAAGACACTACCCACTTTTTGAACATTCTGGAAGAAAAGAAAGCATCATTCACCACCGACATGATACTAACAAGCATCGATGTAAAGTCATTGTACACCTCCATCCCCCATGATATAGGATTAACAGCATTAGAGAACGTTTTACTTAACAGTGATCTAGAAGAAGATTTGAAAGTATTTATCATGGAACTAATGCATTTCACGCTATTTCATAGCTATTTTGAGTGGAAAAATGACTTTTTTGCCCAGTGCAACGGAACCAGCATGGGAAATTGCGCCGCACCGGCGTACGCAAACATCTTCATGCACTATTTCGAAACTGAGCACATTCTGACCAAACCACAATGGAAGGAGAACCTTATCTTGTATGGAAGGTACATAGACGATATTTTCTTACTATGGAAAGGACCAATGGAACAATTAATCACATCAATTGAAGAACTAAATAACGTAAATGATAGAATTCAATTTACGCACAGTGTCAATGATAAACAACTATCCTTTTTGGATGTATTGATCATCAAAGAACAAAACACACTACATACGACTGTATTCCAAAAGACAACCGATAAAAACAATCTGTTGCACTACAAGAGTTTCCACCAGGAATCCTTAAAAAAGCACTTGCCATTCTCACAACTTCTACGTGTCAAACGTATAACATCATCTCAGAGCTTATATGATGAACAAAAAGTCCACATGATGAAGAAATTCAAAGATCGAGGATACCCAGAAGCTGCATTGGAACTCGCTGTAGACAGAATATCTTCGATGAACAGACAGAAGCTACTCACTCCATCGACTAAAAGGGAAGAGCAGAGATCCGTATTCATTTCAAAATTCTCTACAAGGAGTCAGAACATCAAGAAAACTATTTTAAAGCACTGGCAACTACTGGCCCTTGAAGATGATTTCAAAGGAATCTTTACCTCGAATCCAAGATTCGCATATGAAAGGACCAGAAATCTCAAAGAACTTCTAAAATCCAAACCTACGGTTTCACCAACAACATATAGGGGCACATTAGCTTGTCACAATTGCGGAAATTGCAATTCAATCATTAAAGGCAATGAAATAAATCACCCATCAAGTGGCGCAAAAATCAAATTAAAGGTGAACGGTACATGTGACAGCACTAACTTGATTTACATGCTCAAATGCCCATGTGGGCTCCCCTATGTGGGTAAAACATCCAGAAAGATAAAAACCCGCCTAACAGAACATCGTTCCAACATCAGATTGAAATCTGCAAAATCCACGGTAGCGACACATTTCAATGACCATCAGCACAATCTCAGCCAACTGAAATACTGTATTTTGGAAATTGTACCGATATTACCAGGAAGAGACAATGAACAATATCTCTTAAAAAGAGAACTGTACTGGATCAATAGACTATCATCCACCGCCCCGAGAGGGCTGAATGAACGTTTGGAATTTAGTTGTCATTTATAAACCCTTCGTAGAGTCTTACCATCAGCTATTGTTATATACTCTAATGTAATATATTTACTGTATTTCACACAATTTTTATTTTTGAAAAATTTTTTATTTTGAAAATGTTTTGATAAATCATTGTCAACATAATGGGTAACATAGGGTTACTCATTGTAAATTTCACAAGGTTCCGCATTTGTTAGTAAGTGCAATACACTTTTAATATTCTTTTTCAGTCGCACTATCGTAGGACGGCAGTGTTTACACATGTGACACCAGTACGACCTAACAGAATCCCTGACACACATAGCTGACATCTTCGACCTATCACACGCCGTTATTCAATTTCACGACCCACGTGACTTCAGAACGTCCTTTTAACACGCGGGACTTTTGACCGTGCTTAACGCCGGTAAACGAGGAGCATAGAACGCGCAGTTGAACTTTTTTGTGGTAAGTCCCGTTTTCGGGCCAAATAGTTTTAGACAAGTAGCGTAAGCATTAATCATCCAGTTACAAGCGGTTGATAATGTTTTTTACTTTCGCGCAGACTCGTTTTCACGCACGTTAACCGTCAACAAAAACCCACCCGTCAGACAAGGTCAGAGCTTTTCCACTTTATATACAAACATGTTGTAACGTTTGCAATAACACTGCTTAGGAACATGATTCAGAGGCAATACAGTTACACTATTTTGTTTGGCATTATTTTGCGGTTTGGTACAAGGTGTACACTCTATATGACAAAACTCATTGCCTTATATTGTTTTATATTGTTGCATATAGTTTATATACGAAAATGAAATACGTGACCTCTCTCAAATTGCATGTTTACGAAATGCGTAAGCTGAACCTGATGTATATACATGAGTTTAAATAGATGGGACAGTGAATTGAAACTGTACTTGTTTACCTTACAGGAACCACATGGCCCCTGAGGAAGGGCTAGTACCCGAAATGCATTGGGCCAAATGGGTTACAATGGTATAGAAGAGCAATATCATGTGTAAAAAAGAAAAAACAAAAATCTGAATAAAAACACAATGAACTTTGGTCACAAGCATTGAAACTTTATTGAAATCAAACACGAGTGCTCTGGGGAGACGCTGTTCTCAAGGGAGCAGCGCAAGCAAAAGTACTTCTGTGACGTTCTCATCACATGTCTTTGTACACGCCTTCTTTTTACGCCCATGTACTCTTATCTTACGTTTGTCACTTGTTACGCCTACTGTATTCAATGCACTTATAATGTTTTCCTATATATACTATGTACTGTTAATGAGACGTTGCAGCTGCCACTCGTGCCATTCTATTTCAGGCTGTTCCGATCCTGTCCCTCCCCTTGTGCCTGATTAAAGCCTGTTAAACTCAGATTCCCCGGATCCTGTCTCTTATTTATTGAGCTATCTGCTTTATTTAATGTATAGAAAAATAGTACCGGTAATTAATTATTTATTTACCACACTGTGGGGTGTGTTGCATTAGTCTTCCATGCTGCATGGGAAGCTCAAGAGAGGGCTTGTCTTCGCCCGTCATCAGCTGGAGGAGACCAGGCTGAGCCAGCCTTCTTGAGCCCTGCTTCTGGCCATACCCAGTAGTGAGGGCAGTGTACACGTATTTAATAATTGTGGTGCTGAGCCTGTTCTTGGTATGTTATATGGTAGGGAGTGAAAACGTGCTTTCCTCGATTGCTTTGCTGTTGTTGACACGCTCTTCAAACATCCTCAACCTCTTGTGGCAACATTGTCGTTGGTCACCAGTTGGCCCAGGTGTCCCCCTGGCGTGTCTGTGGGTCACTCTTTCCATACATTCACCGTTGTTACCTCTGATCTTTCTTGGCTTGATTGGCTTGAGAATTGGGAAAAGAAATGCAGTGGTCTGAAGACCCCTTTCTCGCATGTGGTCCCAAGCACCTCCACTATGGATGGCTTTTTGACACATGCTATGGAGCTATTATCCAAGGAAATTGAGCTTATTGAAAGACAATTATACCTGACAGGGGATGGCCCCTTGCTAGTTCCTGCATATCCCTTGTAGTGGTCTGCGGACTTTACTTTTTGTGCTGCACATAATGTAGAGGTAGAAAGTTTGTCAGAGGAAACCGTGTATGGTGTCTCAGCACCTATCACATGGCTCGAGAGGGTGGGATCTCCATTGAATTTAACTGTTGAATCTATGCAGATAGGCCTCAGCCTGGGAAACAAACAGAGGCGTCCTGCCTCCAAGAGCGGGTGCTGCAGCACCAATATGGGCACGTAAACGGAGAGTGTGGAGAGATCTTTTTCCTTGGAGTGTACACTCTCAGATGCTTTGTTGAAGGAACTCACGGAGGCCTTCAATGACACCGTCATCCGTAACCTGGTGAGGTTAACGCTTATTGAAGCAAAATTGGCTCAGATGGAGGAATTGATGAAAGGGGGGATTGTCTTGTGAGCCCAGTGCATTAAATACTAAAAACACCATAAGTGCATTTGACCCATCCTCAGTTGGAATAGGCAAGTGAAGCAAGGCTGGACTGTGCTCCAGATATACACCAGCCTATCAGTGTGGTGAATCCTGACTCTTGCGCCCCCATTCTCCTCTCAGTTCTCATCCCGGGTTATTCCCCTCATACTGTGGCCTCCCATTCACACCCCATCACAGGGACTGCTATTAACCTGCCTCCTGGTGCCACTCCATATGTAGAGATTCCGGGGAACGAGCCACCTCTGACTAGTCCTTCTTCGAAATCTTATGACAAACTCAAAAACAGGTTCCCCAGTGCACTCCGTTGCAATCTGTGCATGCTTTACTAGGTGTCCAGGTTATAGGTGATATGATTGCCATTAGACCATTGACATGTTGGGTCAAGGTGTGCAATTGCAGCTGAACAGACTGATTCTCAAGGACTGTCTATCCATGAATCGTGCCACCAACATTACTTGGGTTGCTTAAATTAAGGGTGCTTTCAGTAGCCTGGACAGGGTGGATTTATTATGCAGCTCCCAATCCATGAGCACCACAGAGGTAAAATGGGTAAGGGACAAATTCCTAGAAAGTAAGTTTCTACAGAGAAAGCAGGTAGAACTGTTGAAACCTTCAGTATGGGTGCACATGCTGTTAAAATCTGTTTGAACCATGGAACTCTATCTGTCTAATGTGAAGAGTGATAGGGTTAGATTTCTCCTGACCACACCGAGATTTACCATGTTACATCATTTTTTGGCCTTTCCGAGGTTTTGGAGTTTTGCTGGTTCCTTGGTTCCATGTAGCTGCAACAATCATTTTCCCCAGGACACCCTTCCTTTCATGAGGTTTTAGTATTTTTCTCCTCTGAGTAAAACGTCTATTACCCCATTATTGAAGGTCCTAAACTTTAGGCAAGTCAAGCCAGCCCTGATGTTTCTCCAGCTATTATCTGATGATCACATTATTTTCAAGGTGTCTTGCTTTTTAAAGGCTGTAATAAGAGTAAAGGAGTCCATTCTTGATTAACTATGCTGTTGTCTCTCATTATTTTAACCTTTGTAATGTGAGGGTTGGTTTTTATTGGATTTTAGCTGACTTGTGCATCGAGCACTCAGACTTAAAATTAGTAGACACTGAATATGTAGGTAAGTCTGAAGGATTCACAAAGAGATCCTCAATTTTGGCATTCCGGCTCCTCACGAAGGAACGGCCGATGCATCGGCCGTGACTACGTGCTGAGCCGGCATGCCGATCGGACACGGTTAACTTTAAAGATATGACCCAACATTAATTGCTTGTACCGACCTTGGTCTTTCGTATTCACTTGACATTTGGTACTACCGATTATTGGATACCTATTTGGATTCGACAGCTATTTTTGGCACACATCCTCACCGATTTGAAATTGAGGATCTCTTTGTGAAGCCTTCAGACATACTACAGATTCAGTGTCTACTAATTTCAAGTTTAAGTGCTCGATGCACGACTTATGGTGATTTCCTCTTTGTGTTCATTGAGAAACTACAGTGGACACTCCTACATATGATGCTTTTGTCCTGATGATGATCATCAAAGTATCTTTGGGTCGAAAAGTCGTCAATGCTTGTAACGTGGCCTAATTGAAAGAGGACACAATTGTTGTATTGTGTATTTTTGTTTTATTTTGAAGCCTGTTTTTTGTATTCCTTCCCCAGCCAATGTTTGTTCAGTTTACACTTGTTATTGTCTACAATCTTAACACTGTTTGTGTAACTGTATGAGCGCCATTATTAATATCCGCGATATGTTTTTTATGTTTAATTTACATCAAATATTAGCTTTTTGATACAATTACTGGTACATTGGTAATGTGGAATTTAGATAGCACTTCGTTTTGTTAATTTCAGGTTCTTTCCTAAATTTTAAAACAACAAACTTTACTTTTTAGTTTGGCTCACAAACCATTGTTTGGAGTAGAGCTTCTTCCAGTTAAAGCAAATACAACAAGATGATAGATGGTGTGCTGAAACATTTCAAAAACTCACCTTCAGTCAAGAGATCCAAGTTAAATCCATTGTTCTTTTGCTCACCATGCCAGCCCAGTTTGGACCCAGCCATATGCAAACCAGTCTTGACTAATGGGACTGTTCCCATAGGGAGCAGGGTAAAGACTGATTGGGTTATGGTTGGGTCCAAACTGGAATTGCCTGGTGAGGAAAAAACAATAGATTTAAACCTCAGCTCTCTGTACTGGGGATGAATGTTTGACATTGTTCAGCATTCTGTCCATCAATTGTGCTTTTTGCATTTGTCACCTCGAGTGGGACGGGTATGCCCAGGCCTGGGTCCCGTGCTCACCATGCCATTGGAGTCAAGCTAGACTGGCTGATGAGGGGTGATACCCCAAAACCGCTCCCAGGATGCTTGTTTCCTGTCAAGGAGGACCTGGCCTGGCAGTTTGGGCTGGACCTTTCCCATGGGGAGCAGGGTCAAGACTGATTTGGATATGGCTGGGTCCCAGCTGGAATAGCTAAGCTACCTTTGCATGGTAGTACTTAAGCTGTGTGTCAACTGCAGTGGCACAAAGCCGAACACATATTGCCCTGAAGATATATTTTCTGCTGTATAGGGAAGTGATAAACACGCCTGCATCGCATTACTCTGACTCGTTTGCAGCAGTCACAGGCAGCCAAGATTCCTCTCTCTGGAGATTGTTTGACCCCAGCAACCACAAAAAAGCTTCCTATGCCTGGAAGGTGCCTATGAGGTTGTCTTCCACAGTCACACGTACCCAAGCTTGCCTGTGCCTCTAAGAGGCATTTGCTTCCAGGCAGACAAACTTCCTTTGCTTACGTCATGATTCCAATGTTCATCTCCCGAATGGTCACATGCAGCTAATCTATTTTCTAGAGAATGTCTGTGTTCTTGTCTGCAGAGGTGCAAACAGTCACGTGTCCCTTTTTAGGTCAAAGCTGACCAGACAGCGCAGTTCTTTGGTTTGCTAACATCATGTTGGGCACATTTGGAAAGCCACACTGGGAATAAATTCCACCCATTGATTACCATTGGCTTCGCGGGATGTTACTTACATTTGCTTGCTTTCTATTTGCTGGCTCTATTTCTTTTAGGCTGTCCATCCTGTGCTCATTTCTTCTGTTGCCCGTACCCTATTTACTGTATTCTTACACTAGTGCTCGATTTCTGTAAACATGCCTTTAAATCTTGTTCTTATCCTGTCACATTTGCTGTACATTCAAAGACAGAGGTCAAATGTGAGACTCTGTCTTCCAGGGAGCTTAGTGTTTTCTTAATTATGCTGGCTACAGGGGGTGTGCTTGAGGAAGGCTGTACAATGTTATTTTTTATCTCGCACACAACAAATTTTAAATGTCTGTAAATGAACTGTGCAGATATTTCAGAATATATCAGAATTAGAAAAGCACAAATGAAGCATTTTTTGTAGTAATTCTGAAGTGTGGTGGAAACAAATATTTTAATACGATCAAAACAAATCAATGTACTAGGTGATGACATTTCCACACATTATTATTTGTGCACTGTATACGTTTATTAGTAAAACTGTATGTCTGTGCAAATGTAATGGTAATTTCAACTGAAGATGTGTTGTCTGTAATGGTAGAGTATTACCACACCATGCATATTTCGCTTTACCCCACCCCACTCTACTCTGCACCACTCCAAACCACTGCAGTCTACACTATGCCTACACTATGCCTCTCCACTCCATGCCACTCCGACCTCGTCACTGCACTCTATTCTGCACTACTCCCCTCTATGCTGCTTCACTCCATGCCTCCCTACTCTACACCACTCTACTCTATAACAATGCACTTTTCTCCACACTACTCTACTATGCACCACTGCACTCTTTGCCACTACGCTCTACACCATTCTACTCCATCCCACTCCACTCTATGCCACTCTTCTCTACACCACTGCACTTTATGCCAATGGAGTGTACTCTGTACCACTCCACTCTACACTAGTGCACTCTTTGTCAAACCACTCAACACCACTCTAAGCTACTCTGCACTCTATGCCACTCTACTCTACACTTCTGCCCTCTGCCGTGCACCGCTCCACTCTTCTCTGAAACAATCTAATCTACTCCACTGCACTCAGTGACAATGCATTCAGTGCCACTGTACTCTGCACCACTCCACTCTGCGCCACTCTACTCTGCACCACTGCACTCTACTCTGCATCAGTGCATGTTACACCAATGCACTCTACACCACTGTATTCAAAACAAATGCACTCTAAACCAATCTACTCTGCATCACTGCACTCTATGCCACTATACTTTACTCTGCAACACTGCACTCTCTGCCACTGAACTCTATGCCACTATACTCTACAACATTGCACTCTACTCAGCAGCACTCCATGCCTTTTACACTCTATCCCACTACCATGTGAATCACTCCACTCTACGCCAATGCACGCTACCCAGCACCACTCCAGTCTACTATGCACCAATTCACTCTACACCTCTTGACTCTACACTGCTCTACTCTGCAACACTGCATTATCTGCCACTGAATTCTATGCCACTCTTCCCTGCACCACTGCACTCTATGCCACTGTACTCTACTCTGTACCACTCTACACCACTCTACTGCACTCTACGCCAATGTACTGCATTACACAACACTCTACTCCACTGCATCGCTCCACTGTACACCAATACACTCTAAGCCACTATAATATACACTGCACCACTGCACTCTATGCCACTGCGCTCTATGCAACTGCACTCTACGCCAATGTACTGCATGCCACAACACTCTACTCCACTGCATCGCTCCACTCTACACCAATACACTCTAAGCCACTATAATATACACTGCACCACTGCACTCTATGCCACTGCGCTCTATGCCACTGCACTCTACTCTAAATCAATTTACCCAACACCACTGCACTCTGCTCTGAAACAATCTACTCTATGCCACTGCTACTCCATTCCACTCTACACCATTGCCACTCCATTCTACTCTGCGCCATTCCAGTCTATGCCACTGCAATATACCCTGCGCCACACCACACCACTCTATTCTACGTAGCTGTACTCTACACAATTGCAAGCACTGCCAATGCACTCTACACCACTTTACTCAAAACCAATACACTCTACGCCACTGCACGCTACACCACTATACTCTAGTTTGCAACACTTTACGTCAGTCACTCTTTGTCACTCTACTCTACAATATTGCTCTCTTTGTCACTTTACTCTGCACGTCTCTATTCCATTGAACTTTCCACCAATGCACTCTACGCCACTCTACTCTGCACCAGTGTACTCTACAACATACTACTCTGCAACACTGCGGTCTCCGCCTCTGAACTCTATGCCACTCTACTCTGCGCCATTGCACTATACGTCAATGCACTCTATGCCACTACAATCTACACCACTACACTTTCCACCACTATAATCTACTATGCACCACTGCACTCAATTACAGTGAACTCTACCCCACTCTACTATGTACCACAGCACTCTTAACCACTGCACTCTACAACATTCCAGTCTAGACCATTCCACTCTACGCCACTTCATTGTACACCACTGAACTCTACGCCACTGCACTCAATAACAGTCTACTCTGGAAGACTGCATTCTCTGCCACTGCATGCTATACCATTCTACAACATTACGCTCCACGTCACTGGACTCTACACCACTCTTGTCTACTCTGCACCACTGTACTCTACACCACTGCTGTCTGCACCACTCTATTCTGCACCTCTGCACTCTATCCCACTGTGCTCTATGCCATTGCACTCTTCTCCAAACCACTCACAACTATGGCACTTTACTGGATTCTACATCACTACACTCTGCATCACTCCACACCACTCTAATCTATTCTGCATCACTGCACTCCAGGCCATTGCACTCTACACTGGTCTACTGTGCTACTGAGCTATATGTCACTCTACTCTACATCCCTGTACTCTACCCTGCATCACTCCATTCTATGCCACTTCACTTTACTCTGAAACAATGTACTCTACACCACTGCACCCTATCACTCTGATCTCTGCACCACCACAACCTACTCTGCACCACTCTGCTCTATGTCACTGCACTCTAAACCGCTCTACTCTATGGCACTGCATTCTATGCCAATGCACTCTACACCACTCTATTTTATGTCACTTCAACAATGCACTCTCTGAAACTCCACTCTATGATGCCCTACTCCATTAAACGTTACTCCACTCTATGACACTCTACTCCACTCTGTGCCACTCCACTCTACAGAAGTCTACTCCATGTTATGCCATTCTACAACACTACTTCACTCTACAACGCTTTAAGCAACTCCCTCTATACCACTCCATGACACGTTACTCCACTCTATTCTACGTCACACAACTCCACTCTACGCCACTCCACTCTATCTCGCTCCACTCTATGACACTCAATACTACTCTACTCTATGCCACTTGATTCTACAACACTCTACTCCACTCTATGCAATTCCACTCTACAACAATTTACTCCACTCTATGCCACACTACTCTACAGTCCTCTACTCCGCTCTACACAATATCCTCTATGCAACTCCACTCTGTTCTACACAACTCCACGACACTCCATGCCACTCCACTCTATGATACTTTACTTCACTCTGACACTCTACTCCACTCAACTCTACTTTACTCTACGTTAATCCAATCTACGACACTCTACCCCCTCCATGACACTCCACTCCCTACACAACACTCCACATTACTCTCCACCACTCCAGGCCACTCCATGAAACTCCACTACACTCAACTCTACTCTACACCACACTACGCCACTCTAGACATTCCAGAACACTTCACTCTACTCCACTTTACGACTCTCTACTCCACGCCACTCTCATTTACTCCACTCACGTTTTGCCATGCTGAACAGCAGCCACGCTGGTGCACAACTGGGGTAAAACATTTTGGCAAAGTCAATAGCTCTTGCATATGCGAGACCAATTGGCTTTGCCATTGCTTGTTCATCAGATGCCGTCTTTCTGCACTAGACAATCTTCCAGTCTCTACGCAGTAGTTGTCCCCGGAGTAGCTGAAGTGCAGACCCACTGTGCACAGCCAGATGGCGCTGTGCCTCCTCCTGTTTAATGTTGAAGAATGAGCTGCTGTGGGCACAGCTGCTCTTGACGAATTCCAGATGTGGGAATACTCCCATATATGGAGAAAGGCAGTGTGCAAACGCCGCTTTGTCGCTGGCCTTTACTGCGCCTTTGACAGGATTCCAGCTTGCTCTTTTCAAAGCCTTCAACTGCAGCCTTAACGAAGATCCTGTTTTCAATTAAGTCATAAAAACCATAAAACAAATCAGATCTGTAACTGCAGCAGCATTCTTCATGCGGGAATAATTCTCCCTGCAAGTACAGTATGGAAGGCAGATGAGGCTTGGACAAGAATAGTCAGACAATAGAAGGGGCGGGAGAAAAGGGAGGGGGGAGGGGAGAGACAGCAGGAGCAAAACAAAAGAAGTAGGAGTGAGGGAGAGGAGAAAAGAGGTTGAGAGAGGAGAAAAGTAGAAAGAAAGAGAAACGCGAGTGAGGGTAGGTGAAAGGGGGAGAAGAGGGCAGTGGGTTGTGTCAGAAGACAACAAGAGATAGACATGGAGGGAGGATTGGAAGGTGTCAGATTGTAAGAGGCAGTGACAAGTAGTGATAGAGGAGAAAGAGTCCAAGATAGGAAAGATACAGAGTGACTGGGTATGATGGAGAAAGAAATAAAGTGAGACGGAGAGAAGGAGAGAGCGCGAAATAGGGACCAAAAGAAGCAGCTACTTCAATCGAATTGTTCATGTAGAGGGGCGAGAGGAACCAACCAAGAAACTCAGAGGGACGGTAAAGTGAATATAACAAAAGTGATGGAGAACAACGGCAGAGAAACATGGATAAAGAAGGGGAAAGTAAAGAGAATTAAAAGGAAGAGAACAGAAAAGTGCACACAAAGGGTAGAAACGCCAGGCAAAAAGGTGAAGGGGAAGACTATAGATGAGAAAGAGACATAAGAAGTGGTTGACATACAGAAAATGAAAGAAAACACACCAAAAAGAATGAAGGAGAGAGAGGTTCAGAGAAAGAACTAGAACACTGTTTCTTAACCTGTGGTCCGGGAACCCCTGGGGGTCCATGACGCTTACTCAGGGGGTCTGCCACTATTTAGAAAATTAAATAATATTAACAGTGTGAGAAAGTGCCTCTTTTGACACGGTTAGCCCCCCACCTTTTGCTTGGAAAATGATGTGGTTTCAATTGTAAGTGCACTGGGTCTCTGCCACCCACGTCCCCATGCCATAGCTCCTTCTTTAAAACTGTACCACGATTGGCACAACTTCAGACCCCCCTGTAAGACCCTAGTAAATGGTACCCCTCGTACCTAGGGCATTGGGACTGAAGAGGCACCCCTAGTGACCCCTCATGAAGCCCATGCTAACTGCCACAGCAGCCTGCATGCCTTGGTGCAGAGAAAAATGATAAAGTCGACAGAGCACACTGCCTGTGTGCCATGTCAGGGCAAGGAAGAAGGTTTGGGTCCTGAATCTGAGCTGGCTTGGACCACTCAATTGTGCACAACAAACAAAGTAGCCAGACAGATTTACTTTTGAATTTTCGATACAACCCAGCCTATCAGTTCTGGGAGATCAACTAATTTATTTTAGTCTTTTTGTATATTTTTAGCAAAACATTTTCTCATTTGATTTACATATATCATCAAACAGACAGTTATCAAACAGTGAAAAATACATACAGTCACATAAAATGTGCATAATATATACAAGTGTGCAAAATCCTTACAATCAATACTATCATTTGTTAAGAAACAACACCAAAAACAATTTAATCAAATACCTAACAATTGATCCACGCTAGGAACCAGTCCTTTGTATTAGGTACATGAAGACAAGCGGACAAACAGTTTATGGGCACTGCCTGCCTGTCTTACTAGGCCGGGGATCAGGAAGTGAGATATAGGATTGCAACACTGGAGATAACAGAATGTTTTGAGTTTTGAACGACCCTAGTGGCACCCTTCTTCTTTTTCCCAGGCTTGGGGTCAACGCGTTTCGAACCACAATATTAGTACATGTTCATCTACGTAGCAATAACGAGGCGGTAGATTTTATTACTCTCTCCGCTTTTTTTCAGACAAACTTGCTCACGATCCATTGAATCACGAGGCCATTATCTATACTTCCAGGTCCAAGAAAACTTTTCCACTGGTTGCGTTTAAGACGCATTCTCATGTGAAGGTACGCTTTATTCCATGTACAAGCTATCCCAGACAGTGTTACAGCACTTGTTACAAGGAAAGGCCCTTATGATTGTCACTATTGTCCGGTTACAGAATTCTGGCATTTTTGAGGCCACCTAACCACAACGACAGACGAGTTACATCCAAGTGCCATGCTCAGGTACCTTTTGATATCATTGACTGAGTGTCGAGTCTGAGTTTTTAACTCATTTTAATATTTCCACACAATTCTCACACCGACTTCCATCATTATTATCATTTTCAGTTTTGGCTCCATCCAGTCCGTGTCCTGAGGAGAACCCATACTAATATTGTGGTTCGAAACGCGTTGACCCCAAGCCTGGGAAAAAGAAGAAGGGTGCCACTAGGGTCGTTCAAAACTCAAAACATTCTGTTATCCCCAGTGTTGCAATCCTATAACTCACTTCCTGATCCCCGGCCTAGTAAGACAGGCAGGCAGTGCCCATAAACTGTTTGTCCGCTTGTCTACTTGTACCTAATACAAAGGACTGGTTCCTAGCGTGGATCAATTGTTAGGTATTTGATTAAATTGTTTTTGGTGTTGTTTCTTAACAAATGATAGTATTGATTGTAAGGATTTTGCACACTTGTATATATTATGCACATTTTATGTGTCTGTATGTATTTTTCACTGTTTGATAACTGTCTGTTTGATGATATATGTAAATCAAATGAGAAAATGTTTTACTAAAAATATACAAAAAGACTAAAATAAATTAGTTGATCTCCCAGAACTGATAGGCTGGGTTGTATCGAAAATTCAAAAGTAAATCTGTCTGGCTACTTTGTTTGTTGTGTGCCATGTCAAGCAGCACTGCCTAAAGTATAGGTAAGTCACCCCTGTGGCAGGCCTCACAAGCCCTAAGGCAAGGTGCACTATATCTCAGATGCGGGCATATCTGCCTGAGCAGTTACGCCCCTACAATATTTAAATCTGGTATTGATGTTGGAAGTGCCAGGGAAGCCATAGAGAGTACATGGACAGGACACTCGACAACTCGAGTTCACCAGCACCATGATGGCTTCAATGAATACAAGAGTGTTTGGTACCAAACAACTCCTCTTAAGAAGCTCACAGTGATGCCAGTATTGGATTTGTTAAAGCATGCACCCAGAGGGCACCTCAGAGGTGCCCCCTGAAAACCTACCAACCCTAGTGTGGTCTCTTACTAGCTTTAGGCAGCCTGCCACTACCAGACATGTTTCTGGACACCTAGGGTGAGAGTCCACGGCCCGAATCCAAGTGGCCCACCAGTTCTGCAAAGATTCCCCAGCAATTCTGAGCAAGAGTCCATTGGGGGTTGACCCCTTCCGGACTCCAAATTAACACCTTCAGCCGCTACACGACGACCCCCCTGACCATGACCTGCTCTGGTAAGTCTTTTTGATGTCTAAGGACACCCCTGCACCGAAACCTGTGGACCTTAGGGAGCATCACCAACAGTGTTCCTATGTCCCCAAGCATCAGTACTTACCTGGGCAGCTGTGTGTTTTCTGTGTCCAGTCTCCTGGCCAAAATTGGCATAATTGTTCCAAAACTGATCTCCCCCATTGATTTGCATCGGACTCCAGACTCTGTGTTGGCACTCTACATCTGGCCCACCTATGCTGCTGTGAGTGTAAGTTTAGTGCTGCCTTGTGGCCCCCTGTGCTTACCTTAACCCCTGGAGACTGGGTTGCTAAACTGTGTTACTTACCTTACCTTTGCTTACCCCCTTTCTCCATTGGATACCATTGGCGCCAGATTCTGAATTTGAACCCTGCATCCAGATGCCCCTGTGCCGCTGAAGGTGTAGAGTTTTTACCTACCTGAACTTTGCTTGGTCTTGATTCTTTATCCTGAAAACCAAGACTGTAAGCCATATAACTGCAAAACTGCATTATTGTTTTCCTCTGATAGGTCAACATTGCTGAACTGTAAATTGCACTGTGTTCACGTTTTAAAGTGAAAAACACTTCTACTGAAAAACGTACTCACCTTTTAACGTAAATCTTGGTCTTAACCCCTTCGACGCTCATGACGAGCCCAGCTCGTCATGGAGTTTCCATTGACTTCAATGGAAATTACATTCAAAGCCATAAAACACCTTAGCATCCAAGTGGCTAAAATAAATCTAGAAAAGCTTATTTTTCTAAAATTACATGGATTTCCTTTTTGAGTTTTGTGTCATTTATTAATCACTGTGTGTATAACAAACATCTTACACTCTCTGTGTTAGGCCTAAGGCTGCTTGACCACACTACCACAAATATGGGGGAATCTCTGGAAGCTTTACAGGATATAGCCAATTATTGGTATATCACATAAAAAATCAGTTTCCTACAAACAGATAAATAAAGGTTCAGTAAATATGATGGAATTTTAAAGTGGAGGCTAAAAATGAAGTTTGTGTCCTCAGATTGAATCCTAGGAGCAGGTCAAATGAATCAAACAAAATATGGTATGGAAGATGGGGGCCATCGTTGAATTTAGAAAAGCCCCACCCTTCCCATTAAAATTAAAATTTTCATTTTTTTTAATTTGTTTGTGAATTAAATAAAAGATTTTATTATTTGTGTATTTTTTGATGAACGCCTGTTTCTGTATTATTTTGTATCGCTTTGATGTTCAAATCAACAAAATCGCTTAAGCTGGGCCCCTGGTTTCCACTAATGACTCAGGGGTCGTCTCCAGATTCCAATAGTGTTCAGTGGGGGTTCCTGGATTCCAGTAATGGTTAAGGGGATTCACAGAACATAAAACTGTAAGAAACACTGAACTACAGAGTAAGACAAATGGAGAAGATGAGGAAAAGGGGGTGCGATGGCAGGGGAAATTTCAATTCAAAAGAAGAATTAATATGTTTACTCTTGAGAAGTATTTGAGAAGCATTTGCTTACACAGTACAGAGTGGAGAAGAATATGTAGAGAAAGGAAGAATAACAAAGGCAGATGAGAGAATGGTGACAGAAGAAAGAGAAAGAATGGAGAGTGTTAGGACAGAAGTCCTTTGCACGCCTTTGTAAATTCTGGTGGGTGGTGAAGGATCTCTACCTCTCATTTTAGAACAGGCTTCCCTGCTCTCCCTTTATGTTTCCTCTCCTGCCCTATTTGCTTACCTGTGCAGGCTCTCTCTTAATAAATGAAGCTCTGTGGCATGACTGCTGTAACTCACAATCTTAGGAGTGAGATCAGTCCCACACTATGGGGGATATTCACAAGGAAGTGGTGGAGAGAGTCATTAGCCTTCTTGGCTTAACACCTCTCTAAGCCACTTCGGAAAAGCAAGGCTGCACCATATTCACAAGTACATGGTGCAGCCTTGCTTGTCCCCCTGCGATGAAGCTAAGTTTAAAAAACGTAGGGGGATATTCACAAGAACGTGTGATAATCATCCCACAATTAGCTGAACGCAACGCTTCATATCACTGTCTTTCGCGGGAAAATAATGCTGTGTTAACGTTGTATTCCCAACACGGTGGTACCATGCGATAGTCTCATGATATCATGTCAAATGTCCGCGATAAAGTCACCGGGACAGCGATAAAAAAGAAAACCCCATTGTGAAAAAAGTTGCAATGGGACCTCTCTCTCACTCTCCCCCCCTCTCTTTCTCTCTAACTCCTTCTCTCTCTTTCTCTCTCTCTCTCTCTCTCTCTCTCTCTCTCTCTCTCTTTCTCTCTCTCTCTCTCTCTCTATCTTTCTCTCTCTCCCAAGCCTATCACACCCCCGACCCCTCCCCCCCCCACTGCTGCCCTCCTTCTCAACACTGTCAAGCATCAGACTGAAATATTTGATCTCCTAGACTCCAACTCTCCGGACCTATTGTTTTTAACTGAAACTTGGTACAAATCTGACTCCCTACCCAACATCCTGGCAGCCCTCCCGCCTCACTACTGCATGCTCCACGCAGACCGCTCGGAGGAGAGAGTAGGCGGCGGGGTAGCCTTAATTGCCTGCAAGGGACTCCATTTTCAAACACTCGTGTCGCCCACGATACCGGCAGCCGACTGCCTCGTAGTCCGCTCTACCTTCCTCAAGATCCCAATTACCTGTGTACTAACATATCGGCCACCTCAACCATCCTCAGGTTTTCTCTCTGCCTTCCAGGACTTATTGGCCACCTTAGCAGTCAATAATGCCTCTGTTCTCGTTTTGGGTGACTTTAATTTCTGGCCCACCGATCCCACCGAGGATACTAAATCCAAGGACTTCACACAACTGCTTCTCAGCCTCAACTTTACCCAGCATGTCCAAGGTCCTACCCATACTCGGGCCACATTCTTGATCAGATCTGGACTTTAAACATCCCGATTTCTGCTCCAACCATCTCGCCCTGCCCATGGTCTGATCACTCCTTGCTCGCCTTTTCCTTGGATCTGAGCCAAAAAACCATACCCCCCTATCCTAAAAACACCCGGACTAGTAACTGGAATCGAGTCGACATTCCATCCTTGTGTAACTCGCTAGCTGCCACATGCCCGGACCTATCGGGCCTGACCCCACACTCCCAGGTCACCACCCTTGATTGCTGGCTTTCTAATGCCTGCGACCCAGTGGCGACCGTGAAGCGGATCACCATCAACCGCACCCATAATGCCAACAAGTGGTTCAGCCCTGGTCTTAAAGCGAAAAAACTGGAGCTACGGCAGGCTGAACGGGCTTGGAGAAGAACATATTGCCCAACCCGGAAACAATATTACTCCACCACTCTTAGCGAATACAAACTAGCCATCTTGGCAGCCAAGACCGAATATTTCTCGGAGCGTATTCTAGCCGCAGAAAGCCAGCCGCGTGAGATCTTTGCCACCGTCCACGAGCTGGCATCCTCGGACAGAACTCAGCCCAAGATCCCCCCCTCTCAGGCTCTATGCGATTCGCTCAATGAATTTTTCATTGATAAAATAGCTTGTATTAAAATTAACATCCCCCCCCTTCGCTCACTTTTATTTCCCCCCAGCCTCCTGGCAATAATCTGTCCCTTACTTCCATCCCCGCACTCACCAGAGAATCCCTGCCCCCCTTACTCAGTCGCGTGAAGTCGGGCTCCCCAGCTGACATCTGCCCGGCACGTATCCTCCGTCAGATTTTTTTTGAATGCCCATCCCCCGTTCTCACCCTCCTCAATGATTGCCTTATGCACGGCTCTGTCCCTACTACTTTTAAGACTGCCATAATCCTCCCCATACTGAAAAAAACGGGGTCAGATCCTTCTTCCCCGGCAAACTACCGCCCGATATCCCTTCTCCCCTATCTGGGTAAGGTAGCAGAGTCCCATGCCACCCAAGTACTCAGCGCCTTTATTGAGGACAGCAACTACCTTGCTCCCTGCCAGGCGGGCTTTCGCCCCCGCCACTCCACTGAGAAGGTGGTCATTTCGGTTTTGGACAAACTTAGGGAGGGACTTGACACCAATACCCCTCAGGCCCTGGTCCTCCTAGATTTGTCCGCCGCCTTTGACACGGTGGACCACTCCATTCTTTTGTCCCGTGTCAAGGCGGTGGGCATAGGAGGACAAGCATTGGCCTGGATTGGCTCCTTCCTAGCTGACCGCACCCAGGCCGTCCACTTGCCGAATTCTCTGCTCCACCGCGCAGGGTGCAATGCGGTGTCCCTCAAGGCTCTTCTCTCTCCCCCCTTTTATTTAACCTCTATATCTTCCCTCTTATTTTTGCGTTACAACAAATGGAGGTCACAGTTTACAACTATGCTGATGACCTCCAACTTATTTTCAATATTTCCTCCCCCTTATCAAGTGTCACTGCCTTCCAGTCTGTCATGCTGTTTATCCGGGACTGGATGAGTGCTAACCATCTCAAACTCAACCCGGATAAAACAGAGCTGATTTTGACGGGTGGCAGTGGCAACCCCTGGTCTCCTTCATTCTGGCCCCCCTCCCTCGCCTTATCCCCCACCCCTTCTCAGTCTGTTAAGACCCTTGGCATCACACTTAATAATTCACTTGACTTTGCACTCCCACATTAGTTATGTAGTTTCTTCCTGCTTCTTTACCCTTCGCACCATTAGGAAAGTATCCCGTTTTTTTTCTCCCTCTGCACTTAAACTGATCGTAATGGCCATGGTCTTATCCAAGATTGACTATGGGAACATTATTTATAATGGTGTTCCCGCCTATGCACTTCAACGCCTTCAACTGGTGCAGAACCAGGCAGCCCGCCTGGTATACGGCCTATCTAAATCTCACCACTCGTCACCCCTCCTCATTGCTCTTCATTGGCTTCCCATCAAACAGCGGGCCCTTTTCAAACTTGGATGCCTTACTTTTCAAGCCCGGACGGGCACAGCTCCTGCGTTTATCAACGCTGCCATCACCAACTACTGCCCTTCTAGAGTTCTCCGTTCATCTACCAAATCCCTACTAGTCATTCCCCGTTTTAAGAAATCTAGATCAGGAGGCCAGAAATTCATGGTTCTTGCATCCACCTTCTGGAACACCCTCCCTCCCCACATCAGACTCTCTCCCTCCTACATGGAGTTTCGTAGGGCTCTCAAGATCTTCTTGTTCCAGCAGGCGTTCAACCTATAGCCCTCTTTATTCTTTCTTGTCCAGGAACCCCTCTAGCGCCATGAAACTGCATTGTGAACGTGCGCTCTACAAATTCCTAAAAATTCAAATTCAAATTCTCTCTGTCCTTTGATGAGCGCACGACACACCTTCTTATCTTGAATTTTGTCTTGCAGGCTGTGACTTACAGATGGTTGAGAGATGACCCGCCATGGCTCTTCCAAATAGTTGTTTTGATTTTAATTTGAATAAAATGTTTTGTTTGGTAATTCAAAGATGACTGAGTGATTCTCCTTTTTCCGTCCTCACATGCATGTTGAGTGTTGTGCTTGTGCGACATCAGGCAAATTGTTATGTTCATGTTTCGTAAAAGTTGATGTCACATATCTTTGTCTGGGGGGGTTGTGGGGGGGTGCGGGCCTGGGGGTGGTGGGGTGGGTGTTGTGGCCCTCTTCGGTATTCGAGCTGCATGATCGTTGTCTCCATGGCATCGGTTGTTCTTCAGGTGTGGCTCTGGGCTGGGCTCCCTTTAATGGTGCAGGTTGACGTCCTACTTTACACCAAGTCAGAGCAGGTGTTAGATTCCTGCAGCTAACGCGCCTTATCGCCTGTTTTGTGTTCTTATCGCCGATCTTGCTGGTCGTTGAGAATGTTGCGAAGTGGTGTGTTCGCTGTTTTTTGCATCTCATTAGTGTTATTTGCCGGTGTCATCTGCGTCGATGTGTTTTGCGGCTGCTATTACATGGTAAACTGGTGATATGGGCTATTGGCACCGGCTTGTGAATGGGGCGATGGATTTATCAAATATTTGGCTGCAAAATGTGCTGATAACTCGGCGATAAGTCCTTGAGAATATGCCCCTTAGTGCTAACGCAGGCAATCTTGCACCAGAGTGCAAGGGTGTCTGCAAGCAGGGAGGTTTGTTTATGTACAGGAAGGTGTCCCTTCCTGCCCATAAACAAACCAAAAAGGCCAGTTTATAACTTACACGTGTGTTGCTTTAAGTAGCACACATGTAAGTTCCAAAACGGCATTTATAAAAATAGGTTTGTTTATGTACAGGAAGGTAGTAAACTCGGACATACAATGGGAACCGAGGAACATAATAATTACTTTCCTCCGTTCCGTCATATGTCCGAGTTTACTACCCCCCACCATGCCCCTCCCCCGCACCGCCCAGCAGCACGCCCTATGTAACGCACCACTGCCTCCTTAAGACTGGCTTGGGAAAGTTTTATGTAGCGTGAACTTGACCCAAAGTTATATGAGCGCTTTACATACATGATGACCAATTTCATTGCGCAAGGTAACTTCCAATGTTTTTTTTTTTCAGGCATGGGGAGATTAAGGGGTAGATGTATCAAGATTCTATTTTGCGATTTCTAAATAGCGATTTTTAAGGAATCGCTATTTAGAAATCGCAAAATGGAATGTATGTAGAAAATCGCTATTTTTTTGCGATTTCTTAGTCTTCCTTATTTGCGAATTGGCATTTTTCGAATTCGCAATTAAGGAATAATTTCCCAGGCATTCCTATGGGCCAGGAGGCCCATAGGAATGATTGTGAAGTATTTCTTAATTTGCGAATCGCAATTTGCGAATTCGCAAATTAAGAATAATTTCAAGGGTGCAGGGGTGTCTCAAAGACACCCTGCTGCACCCCTGAAATTTACATGTGTTTGCATATGGAGCACATACATGCCCTAAGGGCATGTATGTGCGTCACATGCCACCTTCACAAATGCCAAATAGGGCATTTTTAAATGAAATCGCAAATTACCACCCACTACAAGTCGGTGGTAATTTGCGAATTCTTAACACAAATTTGCAATTTCTAAAAGCCACATACATCGCATTTAAGGAATCGCAAAATTTGCGATTCCTTAAATGCTTAAGCAAAATAAGGAATCGCAAATTTTTGCGATTCCTTATTTTGCGATTTTTTGTTACATTTCAAAAAATGCAAAAAAGCCTGTTGCGATACCCCTAAGTGATTTGCCCAGAATCACAGGACGTTGATGTTGAGCTAACGCTGAGACTTGAGCCTGGCTGTAGCACCACCTTTTGTCCACATCATCTTGCGTGTGAACTTCAACAAGAGAAGAGGAGCTGAATTGCTTAGAGAGGAGAGCAGTTAGTTCCTGAGTGACAGCAAGAGTTGTTTGTGCAACGGCCTGCCGGCTGAAAAGTCATGTGAACGCTGCCTCAAAGAACACGGGGAGTCATTTTGAGTTTGACAGTCAGGTCTCCAAATTGCTGCTGTCACGGATGTCCGCCTCTACAAGTCCTGCAGCAGCTCACTGTATTAGGATGCTCTCTGCCACTGTGGCAGCGCATGTTTAGATTTCGCATACACAGCGCATGCACTGTGCTGTGAGGCGTATTGTTTACTGTTTAGAAGGCTTACAACACAACTAATGCTGGCATACGGCTTCTTATTTATGTTGCTTTCACCTTGCCTGTTGTCGCTCTTGACGCTTTAGTAATATTAGGACACCACTCGGGCTCATTTAATTATGCTCTCTAATTGCAAAACAAGGGTGACTAATGCTGTCAAAAGATAAGCTTTTATTTTACATTGGGTTGTCTTTAAAATGAATCAACTCATGACACTGCATGCATTCCAGCAATTTAAAATTTTGGGATGTTTTACAGCTTCTTCTCTATCTTTCTTTCATCCTATCTGCCTTCCCTATCAACACTTTAGTTACTTACACCCACAACTGTACTACTCTACGCCACTCTACTCTACTACACTCTACTACACTCTGCACCACTCCATTGCCCTCTACGCTAGTCTACACCACTCTACTTTACGCCACTCCACTTTATGCCACTCCAGTCCACTCCACTCCAGGCCACTCCACTCCATGCCACTCCACGCTGCTCTATGCCGGCCCACTCCATTCTACTTTGAACCACTCTTCTTTAAGCCCGTCCACTCTACTTCACACCACCCCACTCTATGTCACTCCACTCTACTCTACACCAATCTATTCCACTCCACTCTTCTCTACGCCATTCCCCTCTACTCCAAGCCACTCCACTCTACTCTACACCACTCTGTGTCAATCCACTCCACTCTATGTCACTTCACTCTACTCTAAGACACTTCAATCCACTCTAAGTCACTTCATGCCACTCCACTCTGCATCACTCCACTCTGCTCCATTTCACTCTATGCCACTTTACTCTACTCCACTCCATACAATGCCACTCTACTCTGAACCACTCTGCTCTATGCCACTTTTTTATATCTATTTTCCAATCCGAGTTGGATCGATAAGTAAAAAGAAAAGAATAACACTGGAGTGGAATCAAAACGTGGGATGCAGACAAGTGAGCAACCAACACAGGATACAAAACAACACCGGAGGGGCAGCGAAGGCAAGGGTGACACAAAGCAACAAGGGGGGGCAAAGAGAAAACCAACGTGGGGGGTGTAAAGAGGCACACAGCGAGTCAGAGGAACAAGAAGATGAGGGGAACAACATGGGGGCAGAAACAACATGGAAGGGGCATACAAGCACACAGCGAGACCGAGCAACATGGAGACCCTAGAGACAGC
This sequence comes from Lissotriton helveticus, assembly GCF_964261635.1. Taxonomy (NCBI): domain Eukaryota; kingdom Metazoa; phylum Chordata; class Amphibia; order Caudata; family Salamandridae; genus Lissotriton; species Lissotriton helveticus. The sequence continues at coordinate 986,725,356 of NC_136061.1, read as the reverse complement.
TGTAAAACATGCACACTCTCATGGAGTGCTTAACTAGAAAGAAAAAAATAGCAACAAAAATTAGAAGTGTAAGGAAACAGTAATGTGTTCATGCTCATGGGGAGGGACACACTTATGAAAGTAAAGTAAAGCTCACACAAGCCATCAAATAACAAGCAAGGACATCAGAGTGATAAAGGGCTGCCAGTGTTAAACAATGGGCGGGCTCTAAGTCTATTAAGCTTAAAAAAGGTCTTGTAGAAGACAGTGTATGTGCTGTATTCAGTGAGACATAAAAAATCAGAGCAGGAAGTTTTGTCTTAAGTAGGGTGGGCCTTCTGCTGGATTATAGCTGACAGATGGACTGCTGGCTAAAGGTTTCTGATGGTGGAACCATCTGTCCACCCACCATTGGAAACCACAGGTTTGCTGGAGTGGGACATCCACCCATCTACAGAATATGTTCTGCTTTAGAAGAATGACCCCTGCAACATCCCAGGAGCGAGGAGATCCATGCAGCCCAGCTGCCAAGAATCAAAGTCCAAACACAAAGCACAGTCTGAATTTGAGGAGCAAAATCTGTTTTTTCCGTAATGACATCTAGAGTGAGCCTGCACATCTCCTGACCTCCCAATCACTTCAGGGGGACCATCTATCTTCCCAGCCACCCATAGAGTCGCAGCATGTTTAGTTTGTTCATCACAGCCATTGCTAGAGCCTTGAACCAGGTCACTATCTCACAAGAATGTACCAGCACTCCTCAATAAAGGTCTAATGAAATCTAGCAATATCACCTCAACCCTGATGGAAGGTCCGTCAGGCCGAATCATCTTCAAGACCATTGCACCACTTGCAATGCCATGGCACGTGGCATCCCTGTCTATTTGGCCTAGAAAACACACTTATGGTGGACAACGCAACACCTGGAGCCAGGATATTGCTAGATTAAAGATGAAGAACTAGCAAAAAAAAAGTCCCCTATCTATCTACCCTTCTATGGTCTGAAAAAGCATCTTCATCAACATCAGAATCCCTCCAATTTAGGAGGGAACTGAAGACTGACCTTCTCAAAGTACAATACATCTCGACCTTAGAGCACTACCCTCTCCACCCACCATATTGTAAGTGAAACTCCAGTCACACTCCATGACCCCTCAATCTATGGCACTTCTCCTTGCTCCTTATTGTGTTTGCACCACGTATGTATACATCTTTACTTAAAACAAAGTCTACAATTTTTTCCCGCTTGATTGCAAATCACTCAAATCATCATGTGGTTTGGAACAGGCAGAATTTCTCAAGGTTTATTTATCAGATTTTCCTGTTGGAGCAGATATCAATGGCATTCATTTTTAATTTCTGAGGAACAGACTGGTGTTTGCGCTACAGTGCAGCATATTTGTTTATTTCTAAAGCCTGGCCAATTATAGTAGAGAAGAACAGCATTCCTAAAGGCAGTAAAATATCTCCAGGAAAGGGAGGTGAACCGCCAGGTCCGTGTGGTGTTCTTCTAAAATATCACCCTCCTGCCATATACACATAACAGAAAAAATTACAATAGTGGCAGTCCTACTCTTTTGAGAGATAGTTTAAAAAGAATACTATGAAGGTCATTGAGATGTCAATTGGTGGCATCCCAGACCACCATGTCCAGTCAGTAGGTGCTATGGCCTCCACTCCAATAATGGATGATTGCCTGTCTTTGAAGCCAGAAGAGTTTGCAAAGTAGACACCATCTGTTTTTGACCCAGGACAGGAATTTTTTTTAATTTTTCTTTTTAAAAAAAACTCCTGAGTTTGAAGTTTTTTAATGTTTAAAAAAAAAATAGCAATCAACAATGGTCCTGGCACTTTCCTATGCCTTGGTGCTTGATTTGTCTGTCTGGTCCCACCATGCCTTGTATGGGCAGGGAAATTAAGTGACAGTCATCATACCCTAAATGTACTGGGGCCACTGTCAATATGGCCTCCTAACCCTGTGGTGAACGGGTCTCCAGGTTAGGGAATCACACTGGCGAAGCCAGCTGTTGCTCCACCAGTGGAAACCCTTTTCTTCACCCACATCAAAATGAGGTTAAGGTAACTTTCCCCATAGATGTAAAAAAAAAGAACCAGAGATATTTTTGGGTCACTTCATTAAATCTCACTCAGGTGTAGTAACGTAAATATATAAGTTGCCATGAGATAATCTGTTACACTTAGTCAGCAAAACAGGGTTGTGACAAAGCATACTAATCAGCAGTGCCTAATTGGGGTTGTTTACCGGGAAATTCACAAAATTTCTTCTGTAGTGGAGCAGTCATGAAAGTGGGGAAAATCTGGTGCTGAAGTCCATATAAATTGCAGCAAGACCCAAGATGTTCTATCAGATTAAGGGCCTTATCATGAGTTTTGGCAGTCCTGGAGCAGGCGGAGTGGCACCGTTCCGCTCCACGACTGCCAAAACTCACCACTGCCCTCCCGCCAGATTACAAGTAATTTTGTGGGCTGGTGGGCAGGCGGTGTGGCGGTTCCACGGCTGTGCTTTTTAAAAGTTCATTGTGAGCCTTACACAGCACTGTCGCTGGTCTGCCAGTACACCTTCCTGCATGGGAAGCAATGCACCATGTCATGCATTCCTTCCCATGCAGGTACTAGGGGTGTAAAACAACAGGAGGGCACAACATGTAGGGCCTCCTTTATTGCCTCACCGCCACATTTTCGTGGCAGTGAGGCAACTCAAAATATGTTCGGCGGCACCGCCGAGGCACGGCCAGCATATTTTGGTCTCAAACCCCTGCTGGATCCTTGATCCGTGTCAGTAGCAGCGTTTCAGTGGCGGTCTGCCCGCCACACTTATAATACAGCAGGCGGTCCCGCAGTGTTGTAGCGGTCAGACTGCCACCACAACTACAGTGGTCTTGATCCAGGGCCAATCAGGGATTGATAATCAATAACGAACACATCAACAACTGGCCCAAACACATTTACCTAAACAATACGCTGAAATGACGCTGGGCTGAGTTTCAAGACTAATGAACACTCAAAGTCAGTTGTTCATTATACAGGCTCATATCTAACACTCTAAATACCTATCTGAGTCTCCATATCAAAATCTTTCCTCTGGCCAATGTACCTAAAGTTGAGAAGTCGATATAATAATAATAACTATTTATCTATCTATAATTTCTGAATAACCACAAACTCGGTGTAAGGTTATTTTTTTTTTGTGGGTCACACCACCCGCAAAATCAAAGCTGCGGATCAGTGAGCACAAAAGTACCATCCGCTGTAAAAAGCAATCTACACGTCTGACTAATCACTTTTTGAGTCTCAAACATTCAGCAGATGACATGAGTTAGGTGATTCTCGAACGGCCCATGATCCCCCAACATGTGACTGATATTTCCAGGTTGTCGTTTATCAGAGAGCAAAAATGGATTTTTAGATTGAAAACAGAGACAGTTGGTTTGAATGACAAATCATTTCTTGGGTCCAGGTTTAACCATTTTTATGGGAATTGGGCCACATCATTGACTAAAAATCTACAGTACTAGCATGTCTCCTCAATACCAGTTGATGCACCCTAAGGGGCGCTGCATTTGGCACTCGTGACAGAAAACCGACACCAGGGATGGACTGTTAGCACGGTATGCATTATCACTACACCACATGAGTCCGATTTCCCAGTGATGTGTATCTGTTATGGACAGTAGGGGATACTACATCAGGTATATAATCTCTGTAGTTTTCGAAATGTCTTAGAACAAAACATATGTAAGACGATCTACATCTCTGGATATATCTGTAATTTTTCACCCCTCTTGAGTTATAGTCCCTTGCTGTGTCAGTTTTTATAAACCAGAGAATTGCTGCTCAAAGCTGCATTGCACTACTGTGACTTGTAAACCTGCATAGCAACAGAGTGTGGTACTAGACTCATTGAAGAGGTTACCGACTATTTTCAATAGGAATGATGCAGGATTTATAGAACCTTAATCCCTGTACAGACATCCACGATGTCCGGCGCTATAATTATGACTTGTGCTGCCGCTACCATACTTGGCAACCTTCCCAAATAAACATGTCCGAGAACGTAGCATTAATACGACTTGTTCTGTCCCTGCCTTTTGTGACGCCTGTTCAATACACGAGCCAAGGCAAACTTCCAATGAGCATGCAACAGTATAGGACGCATGGAGTCTGCGGCCCGATTCCCTAGATCACGGGTACTCATAGTACGGCCCGCGGGCCAGCAGCGGCCCGGCAAGCCTTCCGTGGCGGCCCGCGGACCATGAGACATCGTACCCGTGTTTCAAAAAGTGTCTTCAAACACTCTGCTGCTCTGTGGGGGCCGGGCCATTCATTCCGGCGAGGCCAGAATGGAGCTGCAGGGGCGCTAAAAGAAGGTGGAATTACACAAAGTCCCATTAACATGCAAATGGACTTGTTAATGACCTGTGAAGTGCTCGGGTGGGGCTGCGTGTCTGTGCGCGCTGGGGAAGCGGTCTCAGCCCGGTGACACACAGGCAGGGTGGAGTGACAGAGGGAGGTAGAGGGACAGAGGCAGAGGGAGGGAAAGGGAAACAGAGAAATGGAGACAGAGAAAGGGACACAGACAGAGGAAGGAGGGTGACGGAGTGAGGGAGATGCAGTGAGGCAGACTGAGTGAGGAAAGGGGAGTGAGGGAAGGGGAGTGAGGGAAGGGGAGTGAGGGAAGGGGAGGGAAGGGGAGTGAGGTGAGGGAAGGGGAGGGAAGGGGAGTGAGGGAAGGGGAGTGAGGGAAGGGGAGGGAGGGGAGGGAGTGAGGGAAGGGGAGGGAAGGGGAGTGAGGGAAGGGGAGGGAAGGGGAGTGAGGGAAGGGGAGTGAGGGAAGGGGAGGGAAGGGGAGTGAGGGAAGGGGAGTGAGGGAAGGGGAGGGAAGGGGAGTAAGGGAAGGGGAGTGAGGGAAGGGGAGTGAGGGAAGGGGAGTGAGGGAAGGGGAGGGAGGGGAGGGAGTGAGGGAAGGGAGGGAGTGAGGGAAGGGAGTGAGTGAGGGAAGGGAGTGAGTGAGGGAAGGGAGTGAGTGAGGGAAGAGACTGAGTGAGGGAAGAGACTGAGTGAGGGAAGAGGGGGAGGGAGGGAGTGAGGGAAGGGGTGAGGGAGGGAGGGAGTGAGGGAGGGAGGGAGATGCAGTGAGGCAGACTGAGTGAGGAAAGGGGAGTGAGGGAAGCTAGTGAGGGAAGGGGGAGTGAGGGAGGGGATAAGGGAGGGGAGTGAGGGAAGGGGAGTGAGGGAAGGGGAGGGAAGGGGAGTGAGGGAAGGGGAGTGAGGGAAGGGGAGTGAGGGAAGGGGAGGGAGGGGAGGGAGTGAGGGAAGGGAGTGAGTGAGGGAAGGGAGTGAGTGAGGGAAGGGAGTGAGTGAGGGAAGGGAGTGAGTGAGGGAAGAGACTGAGTGAGGGAAGAGACTGAGTGAGGGAAGAGGGCGAGGGAGGGAGTGAGGGAAGGGGTGAGGGAGGGAGGGAGTGAGGGAGGGAGGGAGGGGGTGAGGGAGGGGGTGAGGGGAGGGGTGGGAGGGAAGGGGGTGAGGGAGGGGTAGGAGGGAAGGGTGGGAGGGGTGGGAGGGAAGGGGAGTGAGGGAGTAAGGGAAGGGAGTGAGGGAAGGGGAGTGAGAGAAGGGACAGGAGGGAGTGAGGGAAGGGGGTGAGTGAGGGAAGGGGTGAGTGAGGGAGGGAAGGGGTGAGTGAGGGAGGGAAGGGGAGGGAGTGAGAGAGGGAAGGGGAGGGAGGGAGAGAGGGAAGGGGAGGGGAGGCAGGGAGAGAAGGAAGGGGAGGGAGGGAGAGAGGGAAGGGGAGGGAGGGCGAGAGGGAAGGGGAGTGAGGGAAGGGGAGTGAGCGAGAGAGGGAAGGGGAGGGAGGGAAGGGGAGTGAGGGAGAGAGGGATGGCAAGGGGGTGAAGGAAGGGGAGTGAGGGAGGGAGAGGGGGAATAGGGAGAAGGGAAGTTAGGGGAAGGGAAGGGGAGTGAGTGTTAGGGGGGGAAGGAGAGGGAGGGAAGGAGAGGGAGGGAGAAGGAAGGAGAGGGAGGGAGAAGGAAGGGGAGGGAGAAGGAAGGGGAGGAAGAAGGAAGGGGAGGGAGAAGGAAGGGGAGGGAGAAGGAAGGGGAGGGAGAGGGAAGGAGCGAGAGGGAAGGAGAGAGGGAGAGGGAGTGAGACAGAATGAGGGAGAGAGAGGGAGTGAGACAGTCAGAGTGATTGAGACAGAGGGAGACCAGGAGGGAGAGAGGGAGATAGAGGGATAGAGGGATGGAGGGAGGGAGGCAGAAAGAGAGATAGAGGGAGGGAGAGAGAGAGAGAGGTGTGTATGCCAGGTCTGGTAGCTCAGTGGACGAAGGCGTCTGCTGCAGGGACCTGTGTTCAACCTCATGGTCACAGTTATTTTTGTTGCTCTAGCCCCGCCCCCTCCCCCACTGACTCCGCCCCCACCGGTGCGGCCCTCGGGCACAAACCACACTGTAAATTTGGCCCCCGAGAGAAAGTTTGTGAGTACCCATGCCCTAGATGAACAGCATACAAGGCGGACGCATGCGTTATATTAGGCCACGTGTTTATATCCGAGGTAGCGTTTTCTGGATTATGCGGGGCTCGAATAAAACAGCGCTTTTCAAGAAGAACGAGCCATCAAAGGTAGCAACAGGCACTTTGGTTGGCTAATTGTTAGATTGAATCCAATTTGGCCTTTAAGCGCGAGTATAAAAGAGAGCCCCTGCTTGTCTTCGGTACCTCCCACACTACTCGCACACAGCGAGGGGGTACCGACGGACAGGTAAGCTGACACTAAGCTTGTTTCTGTTTTTGTTGGTTTCTGCATTTGCCTGTCTATTTACCTTATCTTTAGCAAAGGTGTGACCAATAGAGCCTGTATTACCATCTTGAAGCTATGTTATGAATATCTGTTAAGGTTTCTAGGATTATGAAGCCTGATATACTTTCAGACATCCAAGGGTCAGAGTAGATAACATAACAACATGGCCCTAGTAGAATAGATGTTTGAATCCATTTCTCAATGAATATTTGAACATGAAGAGAACCTATCTCCACAACTTTGCCCATGGTGGCAGTGTTTACATATTACATTTTAACCACAGTCTTTATTGATATTCGGGATTTTCATATCAGTCGATGCTGGCCTGCATTTCTGCACATAGGGTAGAATCACTCAGTTATTGATTTATGTTGACTCAGGTTTTTATTGTTGCAATCAGAGAAATATTATAAAGGTACATGAGTTGGATGTGACCACCCCTTGTCCCTCTGTTTTTCTTTCACCAATAGAGCGGGGCCTCAGCCACCGAGCAGTGCGCCGGGTGAGGTGAGGCTTACTCCCACATAAAGCTGGGTGAGTAGTTACCATATGTGTAAATTCATCAAAAAAGCCTGAATCTAATGGGCGATAAAGCGGATACAGTGTATTATCGCTTCAGTGACGTGTTTTTCTCTATGTTTGGGACAATAGTCCTGTTCACCAGTATAAGCTTCTGCTGTGTTTTTGACATATATCCCTTTCTTCTAGGAATGAAGATTTAGTTTATCATCAACATATACATGGGATACATGTCTGGTAGGGTGGTAAAATACCACGGATTTACTTTCTACCGATAATTTAATCAGATAATTTTGCACTACCAATTTACTATATTCTTCTGCAGTAGCATATTATTTTGATAAGGTCCTGAAGAAAGCCGAGCCAGGTAGCTATACGGCTGAAACATGTTGACCCCACTTGTTGCCAAAAGATAGAACTATTTTTCCATTCTATCAGGCGGTTTTTATCATATGACACTAGGACAATCCCTAATAAACATATTTTTTGTCCTTTTACTCATTTTTAATTCACACACTTTTTTTCGTTTGCACTGCACTTCATCAGTTTCCATATCTCTTGGACAAATTACTATGGCTGAGAAGTTCTGAGAGTATGTGGCCCTGTACCCATGTATGTAAGCCTTGGAGCAACATCGGCTACATGTGACCTTTCTCTCTGCTTTCCAGATGACGAAGTTCCGCCAAATGGGTGGGCTGATGGAAACTTGTCTCAAGCCAGGTATTGGACAAGCTATATATAACTGGTGAACTAGGTGTGTCCTAAATTTGGAGACTTTCCTGTCACATTAGAACAGACCGATTCCCTCTTTGCAGTTGAACATATTTTTTTATCACCAAATAATGTAGAAAATAAGAGCTCAACATGTACAGAATCACAAGGCAAACAATGCATTAATCACAGGGAGAGAGAACATTTTTCATTGCAAACAGTATCAAACTCATATCAAAATGAATAAATGCACATGAAGGAGTGGATAGACGAAGAGACACAAGTTTCAGAGACAAAATCAATTTGCAATTGATTATGCAAGGTATGAATCATTTAGCTAATAGTAACCTAAGGAAATAGGGAAATACCACCCCTTGGCCACAGGGATAGGAGAGGCATCCCCTGAGATAGATTCAGGGAACAGAGGTTCAGGATAGGAACAGGAAACAGATAGGCCTCAGCAAACCGACGGACAGCGACGATCTCCTTCGAAGCTCTCCCAACGCTTCGGCAACCACACCCCCTAACGGCACCTCAATTATACCCTAAACCCCGCATGTTCAACTAACACTAGTTGAAACATTTACGAAAACTCAGTCACTCATTGGCTGATATGGGGGGTGTTCTATCATACCACCATAGTCATATTCAGGCTTTCATAACGTTCTTCGTCTGGTACATTTTTCTCATTACGTTAGCCACGCATTTCCTTTCATAAGCAACATGTTATAACTTTCTACATTTTTATTATTCAGCACTGCCACTTCGGCAAAAGAACTTTAATTTGTCTATAGAGATTTTTGAAAATACCATGTAGCTTATAGGGAAGGTAAAAATGGAACACGCTAATGATTTAGAGCAATCACTTTAATTCAGCAAAAGAAAGGAGGGTAAAGAGAAAGAACATCTATTTCATGAATGATATGTCACAATTTGACTTATAGGATGGGGAGAAAAATGGAACATGCTAATAAACAGAAACTTTAATATTGGTCAGCACAGGGAAGGTAAGAAAAGGAATAATTGTGCAAATAAAACTCTAACAGTTTCAGAAAAAGACGTAAGTGTGTTTCCCTTACAGATGTATATTTACCTAGAACGGTGCATAGACCAACCCTGGCCACGGGCAGTTAAGGACAGTAGGAACCCCAAAGTAGGACAGTCGCCAGTAGGCCAGCAGGTGCAGAATGGAAACCCAGGACAGGAAAACCAGATTAGGATCAGGACAGGACCACCAAGGTAGGACCAGCACCCGCAGCTCAGTTGCAACGCCTGCGCTACATCCTCCCGCAGCTATCAGTCAAAACCCCGATTGTGTTCTCGAATTCCCCAGCAAAGTGCTCCGCCAGCACTTAAGGTTCTCAAAACCCCGATTGGGTCTGTGAGACAGTCGGACAGAGTGCTCCGCAGCACCTCAGTTTCTGGATCAGCTATTGAGTGCGTTGGGTCAGTGACAGGTCAGCTATTCGGACAAGTCGGACAACTTCTCCAGCTAAAACTAGGCTAGTTATACTGTTTTCGGGTCAGTGTACCACCCCCCAAATGTTGCAAGTGTAAGAATCCCCAATTACGATTGGACGAAAGAAAGGACAGGTCATCACACCAGCTAGGATTTGACTTTCTCAAGCCCCTAATTTACATTTTCTGGGCACGCCTTTCGAACTTCAGGTTCACATGACATCTTGATTTGTACAACAATACATGTTCAATTTACAAATACATTGTAATTCTCTGGGGATCATAAGGTGAGGTTCCCAGGAGCATCGGCTCAGTCAGTCAGCTCCTTGGCAGTATTGCGAAGGTCATCTGCTCTGGAGACTCGCCGAATCTTGCGCAGACTCAGTTTCAAGCAAGATGGAGAGCGGCAAGGGAAGGCAGGCCATATTTCGTAATGTAGCGATACAAAAGGGGATGATGGACGGAGCGTTTGAGCAAATCAAACACTCACCCCCAGTCAACTGATCTGGGTTTAATCCATCACCATTCTTTAGCCCACTCAGCCACCCCATTTCAGACATGGCTATATGCAAATCAGTCTGACCCTGTGCCTCATGGGAACAGTCCAGCCCGAACTGCCAAGCCATGTCTTCCATGGACTGGAAACAAGCATCCTGGGACCGGTTTCGGATTCATAATCCTCATCAGCCAGGCTATCTTGAATCCAGTGGCCAAGTGAGCAAGGGACTCACGTCAGAGCATACCCTGCCACACTTAGGGCGAACGAAGCGATACAAAAGGGGATGATGGACGGAGCGTTTGAGCAAATCAAACACTCACCCCCAGTCAACTGATCTGGGTTTAATCCATCACCATTCTTTAGCCCACTCAGCCACCCCATTTCAGACATGGCTATATGCAAATCAGTCTGACCCTGTGCCTCATGGGAACAGTTCTGAAAATTCTGGACTCGTGAATAAAACTTCATCATAGCATGACGATTTTTATATCAAAAGACCGAAAATGGCTAGTACACTATGTACAAGCATTTTCGTCATATTTGAGTGACGATTTCACCTCGAAATCGTCATTTTCGTCTTGAACCCTTGGCTTCCATTTTGTGTACGGCAGCCATTTTGTGGGTTGCCCTGACATAGGCTTATAATACAGCTAAATTCGATTCCAAAGGACACGTACACCTTAATTGACTTTTCTCTGACCTGGGCAGGTTGAAACCATTGCCCCAGGCCGAACCTGTTTGGTCAGTTCCTCTCCCAGTGGCCAACAAGATAGCATCAAGGCACAACAGGCCATAAACCCTTTTCATCGCACACACACCCTGCGGAATCTTGCTCCCACCTGTCCCTGTTCCTTTCTCTCTGACTTGCTTTACGAGGAGGAGGTGCCCGTTTTTATTGGGGGTACACCGATATCTGATGAAAATGTTGGGCCTTGCCGGGTAATTTATTGTGGGCTGAACAAATTAGAATGTGGGCTTGTCATCATGACTCTGCTTTTTCTTTGTAGTAGAAACATGTGAACAGTATACTAAAATGTGGAGAATGTTTGCCTGAAGCACAATATTTTGTATAAAAAGAGAAGCCTGGCTTTGTAAGATTGAGCAGTCTCCTGAGAATATACATCCCGTGCTGTTGTACTTCTAGGACGCTTGTTTCTTGGTTGCAGCCAATAAAATCGATCCTTGACTTCACCTAGAAGACTCTGAGTTTCTGTGGTCTAAATCAGGAAAGTACTCGAGGTCTTTGGGTGTGTACCCTGACACCACTGGGTTACCGGTTCGGTACCGGTTCTGAAAAACCCAGTACCTCAGTTGGCGCCCAACGCGGGGCGATACCAGCGGCACTGGTCCAGCCAGAGGTTCGTGAGGAGCTTCGCGTGAAAATTCTGGACGAAGGCCAACCACTTCATCGACCCCTGCATGTCGACGTGGTCGAAAGTCTTTGCTGCGAGGTTCCCCGCTTCCCGACGGCTACAAAAGACTGCTGCCCTGGCTATCGCCCTGATTTGGACCCTTGAAGTTTGGTAGAGAAAAAACGATAAGACGAGTCTTCTGGTGACGTCATCGATATCTCAGTTAAGTATAAGTGGAGCGTCTCCCAGTCCTTAGTTGGTCTTAGTTTGGGTATCCCCTTTTGGGATCACTTTTTGGAACTTGCAAGTGCCAAAACCGAAGGACTCGTGTATTCACGAGAAATATCGTAATCGATAATCCTTTGAAGTTTGAAGCTAGACTAGTGAGCGAAGATGCCTGGTCTTAGCAGACTTGGAAATTTGTTTTGTCTTGGTTGTAATAATAGGGACTCCCGATTGGAGGACTCGTGTCCGGTTCCTCCGATTGGAACTCCAACTTATGAATTGTATGTGAAACATGGAGTAGGCCCCATCACATATAATGAAGTATGGATCAAGTACACCAGAAAAGATGGTGTTTTAAAATGGCCCCAATATGGTAGCTTTGACACGGAAATCCTAGCTAACCTCGAAGTTAAACTTTTTAAGAAGAAAGCCCGGCCGGCGATGTTTGACTCTTTCCGCCTATGGCGTAAGGAAGCCAAACAGAAGGAAATTAAATTAGCAAAGAAAAATAAGAGAGAAAGGGGTATTTCGATAATGCAAGCTGCTATGCAGTTTAAAGACAATGAAGAAGAACAGATGAGTGAGCAGTTGCACAGGCAACGTAAAATGGTGATATATAAATGCTATCCAGTTTTGCCGCCTCCTCAGCAAGATGCAGCAAAGGAGCTTGAAAAAGATCCGTTAATGGTGCATTTATTAAGTTCGCCACCCCCCTATGTGCAAAATGCCACGGCACCTCCGCAACCATTAGTTGTGCAACCTGTGATTGCATTGCCTCCTGCTCCTCCACAGCACCCACCAGCTGTTCTTCAGCTGGCTCCTGCTCCTTCGGTGCAGCCTCCTCAAGGCCCACCGATCACATCTGCTTCACCTGTGCTTTCTACGACTTTGCCTAGTGCACCTTCTATTTCTCCTAATGCTCCCTCTGCTATTGCCTCTGCTCCTGCCTTATCTCACCCTGTTTTTCTGCCCGTTCTTCCATCAGTTTCTCCTTCCGTTCGACAGAGAATGGCCAACACTGTTACGAATCTTCTCTCACCCTTCTTCGGGTCGCCTAATATGACCCCTAACACGGAACGAAGACAGTTGCGGAGTCAACTGCCTGACTATCGAGAGAGAGATTTACTGAATCGTTTAGCGCATAAATGGGTTATCGACGCTGTAAGGTATGATGTAGAGTCTGTCATGGAAGTCTTCCGTCAATGGGAAGCACCGAAGCAGAGATATGTTTTTGAACAAATGTGTGTTTTTCTCTGTGAAGATTTGGAAGACAATGATCTGGAATACAACCCGCCCGAGTTGTGTCGTGTGCGGTTCCAGTTCGCAGAGGGCATGATCATAGGTCCTGATGTCGAGAGAGCGGTTGAGACATTGTTGTCGTATCGGAGTAAGGGGGGCACTTCTCGATCACTATTTGAGCGTGACGCATCCGGTAGGAAAAAGGCGCGACAGTACCCCATGAGAGAAGTTCCTCCAGTATGGAAGGAAGAAGTAGCAGCTGGTCCTGGTAATGTTCCACCACTTGTGCCAGCACATTTTCAGCGTGTGTGGGTAAATGTTCCTTGGAAGCGAGCTGAAGTTTTGGCCCCTAAACAGACATTGCCTGATCCCCGTAAAAATCCCGCAGGGTATTACAAAGAGTTGTCACAAACTGCTGGGTCATGTATCATGAATTTAGCAGACATAGACATGTTGTTTGGGAACGTTGTTCCACAGCCTTTGTGGGGAAAGATTCGTCATGCAGATCATGATCAGGAGTTAGGTGACACATGGGCTAATATTGCTGCTGCAGATGACCGACAAGTTGGTGGTGCTAAACCCGAGCCTTTAGTAGCAGACCTCCCTGGTAGGATTATTAATTACATGAAGACTTTAATGCCTGCCATACGAGTAAATTGGGATAAATTGTCTGCATGTAAGCAGAAGAAAGATGAAACGGTCTCAGATTTCTTCACCAGGTATGAAGAGACTTTTGTCGACCACAGTGGTCAAGATATGAGCACAGAAGGTGGTCAGCGACTGTTCGTCGATAAATTCGTGCACAATCTGCTTCCCGAGTTGTGTAAAAAGTTAAAAGATTCAGAGAGTTCTTGGGCAGTTTCCTCTTCAGCACAGATATTGGCTACTGCGCAATATTACGAAAATCGGGACAAAGATGAGAAAGATAGAGCAGAGAAGAAAACTAAAGAGTTGAAAACGAAGGTTTTGTTACAACAAGCATATCCGCCACGTGGTGGTCAAAATAGTGGTGCTCAGAGTAACTATCAGAATAATTATCAGCAGCCTCAACAGTATCAGAGGAACTCGCAAAGAGTCGAGTATACTCAACCACGTGTCCCTGTAGGCCCCAATCAGTGTTCATATTGTAAGGAAGAGGGTCATTTTAAGTATAGTTGTCCTATTTTATTACAGCGTGCAAATGGGGCTTCTGGTGTAAGAGGTCGAGGTGTTCAACAAGCATCTAGAGGTAGAGGACGTGGAAATTTCCCCCAGAACACACAGTCTCTTCCACCTCAAAATTCTATGAATAGGTTTGATCAGCAGAATAACGCATCTGGTAGGACGGCTCAGTACTACGCTGATGATTATTATGCAGAAGATGAGCATATGGAAGGTGATGATTGCTAGGACAGCCATAGACAAAGAGAGGGAGTTGTTTCAGTTGCAGTAGATCAGAGGGGACCATACGTTGAGGTGATTACATCAGGTGTGCCAGAGCCTTTTCTGTTGGATACTGGTGCTACAAAGAGTTCTATTATGCACTCAAAACTCCCTGGCGCACCTTTGTCTGGCGAAATGAATGTATCAGTAGGTTTTTCTGGCGCCCCAGTTAGAAATCCGATTTCTGACCCTTTGTCCCTTTCTGTTGGACCTTGTGAATTCGAAGCACCCCTTATTCTGACAACAGGTTGTGGTGAAAACTTGCTAGGATTAGATTTGCTGAAAAGATTGTACGTACTGTTCTCCTTCTGGAGTACAACTTACACTGGGTAAGAAAGTGGTTTCTCCAATGTATTTGTCAAGGGATAAACTTCCAACAGAATTGTCATCTCTCCCTAATATTCTTTGGGCTACTGGTCCTAATGATGTGGGTCTTTTAGAAATACCACCATATGTTGTAACATTGAAAACCAATGTTAAAATGCCACGAATTCCCCAATACAAAATCTCTAGTGAAGGTGAAAAAGCGTTGTTAGCGATCATTTATGATCTGATTGAAAAAGATGTGATTGAAGAGACAAGAGGCAACGTTTGCAATAGTCCTGTTCTGCCTGTTTTGAAACGAACTGACCCTTCTCAGCCACCTGTGTACCGATTTGTGATTGATCTTTGAGAGGTGAATAAAATAGTTGTGCCACAATTTCCAGTTGTTCCTGACATTACTGCCCCATTGACTATGATTCCAGCTTCTGCCACCTGGTTTTCGGTGATTGACTTGAAGAATGCTTTCTTCAGCATCCCTATTGCTGAGGAGAGCAGGGATATTTTGGGCTTCAGTTTAGGAGGACGCAGCTTCCGCTTTAAACGCGCTCCACAGGGCGCGTTTGAAAGTCCATCAATATATAGTCAAGCTCTAAAGACACAGCTTGATACGATTGTTTTACCTGATGGCGCTACCCTAATTCAGTATGTAGATGATTTGCTTGTTTCTGCAGATACTGAGGAAATGTGTAAAGAAGCCACGTTGTCATTGTTGCGTCATTTGTGTGATTTGCACCACAAAGTGTCTCTCTCAAAATTGCAATATTGTCGACAAGAAGTGACCTATTTAGGTCATCTCTTATCGAAGGAGGAAAGGAAACTGACCCCAGAAAGAATTCAGGCAATAGCGAAATTGAGTGTGCCAAGAACACAGAGCGAAGTGCGTGCTTTCTTGGGCATTACATCATATTGCAGGCAATGGATACCAAATTTTTCGTTATTAGCCAAACCTTTGGTGGCATTAACGTGTAAAGATACACCCAATCCTGTTCCTTGGTCTGAAGAGTGTCAGAAAAGTTTTATTGAATTACGCACAGCATTATGTTCGGCTCCTGTGTTAGGTACACCCAACTACAGTAAACCCTTTACATTGTATGTCCATGAGAAAGAGGGTTGTGCATTATCAGTGTTGACTCAGTTGTTTGGGGACAAGCAGCGTCCATGTGCATATTTTTCGTCGACTTTGGATCCGGTAGCTAAAGCATTGCCGAGTTGTTTAAGAGCAACGGCGGCAGCAGCTGTTTCTATTCGACAGTCTGCTGGTCTAGTGATGAATAACATGCTAGTTGTGATGGTTCCACATGCAGTAGACACGTTGTTAAACAGAACCAAGACACAGCACTTAACTAGTGCTCGATTGTCAGGTTACGAATTAACCTTGTTAGCAAGTCATGTGCACATTAAAAGATGCAACACTCTCAACCCAGCTACGTTGTTGCTAATTGTAGAGGAGTTAGATGATTTAGAACAGCATGATTGTTTTCTTAGAACAGAAGAAGAAACGAAAGGGAGAATAGATCTTAGGGGCACTCCTCTTGCAAAGTGTGATGGTACCTTATGGGTGGATGGTTCATGCTTCAAGCTTCCGAATGGTGACACGACTGCAGCATATGCTGTCACGACTTTGCACACAATTGTTGAAGCTGCACGTATTCCACATAATTCAGCTCAAGCGGCAGAATTGATTGCACTTACAAGAGCATGTGTGTTGTCTAAAGAAATGAAAGTGACTATCTATACCGATAGTCAGTATGCATTTGGTGTGGCTCACAGTTTTGGACGATTGTGGAAAGAACGTGGGTTCCTGACTTCGCATGGAGCTAAGATTCAGCATGGTCAGTTGGTGAATGAGCTCCTTGAATCACTGACCTTGCCTCTGCAAGTGGCGATTGTGAAATGTAGTGCTCACAAGAAGGTGACTGATGATGTTGGTCGTGGAAATGCATTTGTTGACGAAATCGCGAAAGAAACTGCAAGGAATGTAATGAGCCGAATGTATGTTGCAGGCCCTGCAAGATGGGTTGGTGATGTTGGAATGTGTGAGGACACGATAGAGAGTGTGAAGTCTATTCAAGCTGAAGCTACAGAGAAAGAATTGAGCATGTGGAGAGAAAGTACGGGTAGAATGGATGCAAATGGTTGTTGGATTGAATTGTCAGAGCATCAGAGATGGTTGTTACCTGATGCATATGTGCTTGAAGTGGTTACAATGGCTCATGGAATGGCCCATATCAGCGTGAAAGGGATTTGCAAGTTGTTGGCTCCAGTATGGCAAAATTCAGGAATTCCCAAGTGTGCAGAGAATGTGGTCAAGAATTGCATGGTGTGTCTGAAACACAATCCTGGTAGGGGAACCCCAACTCCAGCTGGTCATTTTGCACCTCCTACGCATCCGTTCGAGGTTTTGCAGCTAGATTTCATCCACATGGAGAGGTGCAACAATTTAAAATACGTGCTCGTTGTTGTTTGTGCCTTTTCAAGATGGGTGGAAGCCTACCCCCTAAAAGACAACACTGCCTTATCCACAGCTAAAGCCCTTGTGAAAGAGTACTTCCCCAGATTCGGAATGCCTAGAATGGGCTGGAGTGACAATGGAAGTGAATTTGTGGGTCGAGTGATGAAGAAAGTATGCGAAGGGCTAGGCATTCATCACAAGTTTCATGCTGCAAATCACCCCCAATCAGCTGGATTAGTAGAATGCTACAACGGCACTTTAAAACTTAAATTAGCCAAAATTCAAGCGAGCACTGGTCTTAAATGGCCTGATGCTCTACCCCTAGCACTCCTATCCACCAGAATGACTGTGCATTCGCGAGTGGGACTTAGTCCCTACGAAATAGTTTTTGGCCGCCCGGCCAACATATGGGGAGTGCCAAGGCCCACAAAGTTCAGCGAAGTTGAACACCCTGTTTTGCTTGATTATTTGTACGAATTGACGGCTAAATTGCGTGTTTTGCATCAACAGGTCCATGACACCCTGCCTCCAGTCCCTGAAACTCCAGCTCATCAGATCGACCCTGGATCTTGGGTCCTTGTGAAGAACTTCCAGCGAACCAAGAACGACCAGCCAAGGTGGACCGGACCGCACCTCGTCCTTCTTTCCACAAGATCAGCTGTTCGAGTGGAGGGGAAGAAAAACTGGATCCACGGGATCCACTGCAAGCGGATCCCTCTGCCTCTGCCATATGACCGGTGGGTCCAGGAGGGTGTCGCCGACTCAGAGACTGAAACCGTGCCATGTTTTCTGCCTTTCAGTGATGCATGAGTAAAAGGAACACTTACTGAACAAGAGAGTGATACAATTTTGCAACCAGCTGTATCACCATCAGTTCGATTGGACACTACAGAACCTGAACTCCTTTTCCAAGATAATACAATACCAGGAAAACAACGGTATAATCTGAGGCCGAGAAATACGAACTAATAAAAGTTTTTTTTCCATCCAAGTACTATTTTTGAAAGCGCAGCTCTCCCATCTGAGAAACTTGCTTATTTTTGTTTTTCGAACCGCCATCCGGGTTCCGCTGCTAGGGCCGCGATTGCCCAAAGTCTTTGGGGTGCAGCTGACTACGTTAGGTCGACAGTTCTGGTTGGTCCAAGGGAGTTGCCCTAAACTGACAGAAGCATTCCTTAGCAGAAACAACCTCCCATCGCGGGCAGCACTTTAGAGAGGATGGAGTTTTTCGAGATGGAGAGACCTGCCAAAACTGTGAACTTTAAAAAACGAATACGTAAAATAATGACAAAGAAAAGCTTTTTGATATTGTGCATTTTCATGTTATTCAGTGTGATGATATTTTTAATAAGTTATGTTTTATTCTCTTTTCGAGTAACATTTGCACCCACTACATCGCCTATACCTCCTCCTTCTACTGTTTCCCCACACTCTTTTCAACCCCTTCCTGAACACGAATCCGCTAGGAGATTAGAGTTTATTAATAACTCCTTTGTTCAGCTTTTGCACCAACACCAACTAGTAATGAACACAACTAACTGTTGGGTGTGTCGTCTTATGCCTCACACAACGGATAAAGGTATCCCTTATCTGGTCCTGCCTTTCAGCCACAATGGTTCTGTGTGGGCATACAGAACAATGTTCATATATGCACATGAAATCTACCCCCTACGTTCTGTAACAGACAATCCTAAGAATAGTGCTCTAGTTAAGGGTATAGTAGACATGATTAAGGAAGATATTTCTTATGAGACTATCCCGAGAGATGAGACACTAGTATACATAGGATGGAACGTGACCGGATATGGAGCTACTCTGAGTGAGAAACAGCAAGCTAAGAGATCTTCCCCGATTTGGATTGTACCCCATCAGGGTCACCTGTGTCTGCAAGGTACTGGCAAGAATCCCAGAGCTCAGCTAGGGAAAAGCATCAGACTTCCCCTCCGTTCTTAGCAGCTAAGGGTACCTATTTCATACAAGGGTGGTTGAGTCCACCGTAATTGAAACTGCTGGTACCCTTAGTAACTTGACTACTGAGCTCCAGTCGGATTGTCTTATGACCCTTCAGAACAGGGTCGCATTAGATGTCATACTTGCAGACCGAGGTGGGGTATGTAGATTGATCCAATCGAGTTGCTGTGTTTTCATTCCAGATAACGCTCCAACAGTGTACCAGGCCAGCTCTAAACTGCATAAGATTTCCGAATCTATTCATGTGGATAAAGGAGATTGGTCATTAATGGGATGGTTCTGGGAACTGATATCCGCCTGGGGATGGAAAATTCTGATGGTCATTGGGACGGTCTTAGCCATTCTTTTCCTGTTCTGTCTGTGTGTGCAGTGTGCTCCTGCAATATGTGGCCTCTGTGCTACATCATGTGTAAGGAAACCTGTATCAAGAGATGAGCTAAGTACTAGAATGATGTTACAGCAACATCTCAATGACTTTAGGAATATAGACCTGGACTCAGATTAGCATGAGATTAGGTTAAATTGCCTATGTAAGAGCAAAAGGAGGGTTTGTAGTTCTGAAAATTCTGGACTCGTGAATAAAACTTCATCATAGCATGACGATTTTTATATCAAAAGACCGAAAATGGCTAGTACACTATGTACAAGCATTTTCGTCATATTCGAGTGACGATTTCACCTCGAAATCGTCATTTTTGTCTTGAACCCTTGGCTTCCATTTTGTGTACGGCAGCCATTTTGTGGGTTGCCCTGACATAGGCTTATAATACAGCTAAATTCGATTCCAAAGGACACGTACACCTTAATTGACTTTTCTCTGACCTGGGCAGGTTGAAACCATTGCCCCAGGCCGAACCTGTTTGGTCAGTTCCTCTCCCAGTGGCCAACAAGATAGCATCAAGGCACAACAGGCCATAAACCCTTTTCATCGCACACACACCCTGCGGAATCTTGCTCCCACCTGTCCCTGTTCCTTTTTCTCTGACTTGCTTTACGAGGAGGAGGTGCCCGTTTTTATTGGGGGTACACCGATATCTGATGAAAATGTTGGGCCTTGCCGGGTAATTTATTGTGGGCTGAACAAATTGGAATGTGGGCTTGTCATCATGACTCTGCTTTTTCTTTGTAGAAGAAACATGTGAACAGTATACTAAAATGTGGAGAATGTTTGCCTGAAGCACAATATTTTGTATAAAAAGAGAAGCCTGGCTTTGTAAGATTGAGCAGTCTCCTGAGAATATACATCCCGTGCTGTTGTACTTCTAGGACCCTTGTTTCTTGGTTGCAGCCAATAAAATCGATCCTTGACTTCACCTAGAAGACTCTGAGTTTCTGTGGTCTAAATCAGGAAAGTACTCGAGGTCTTTGGGTGTGTACCCTGACACCACTGGGTTACCGGTTCGGTACCGGTTCTGAAAAACCCAGTACCTCAGTACCACCCCCCAAATGTTGCAAGTGTAAGAATCCCCAATTACGATTGGACGAAAGAAAGGACAGGTCATCACACCAGCTAGGATTTGACTTTCTCAAGCCCCTAATTTACATTTTCTGGGCACGCCTTTCGAACTTCAGGTTCACATGACATCTTGATTTGTACAACAATACATGATCAATTTACAAATACATTGTAATTCTCTGGGGATCATAAGGTGAGGTTCCCAGGAGCATCGGCTCAGTCAGTCAGCTCCTTGGCAGTATTGCGAAGGTCATCTGCTCTGGAGACTCGCCGAATCTCGCGCAGACTCAGTTTCAAGCAAGATGGAGAGCGGCAAGGGAAGGCAGGCCATATTTCGTAATGTAGCGATACAAAAGGGGATGATGGACGGAGCGTTTGAGCAAATCAAACACTCACCCCCAGTCAACTGATCTGGGTTTAATCCATCACCATTCTTTAGCCCACTCAGCCACCCCATATCAGACATGGCTATATGCAAATCAGTCTGACCCTGTGCCTCATGGGAACAGTCCAGCCCAAACTGCCGAACCATGTCTTCCATGGACTGGAAACAAGCATCCTGGGACCTGTTTCGGATTCATAATCCTCATCAGCCAGGCTATCTTGAATCCAGTGGCCAAGTGAACAAGGGACTCAAGTCAGAGCATACCCTGCCACACTTAGGGCGAACGAAGCGATACAAAAGGGGATGATGGACGGAGCGTTTGAGCAAATCAAACACTCACCCCCAGTCAACTGATCTGGGTTTAATCCATCACCATTCTTTAGCCCACTCAGCCACCCCATTTCAGACATGGCTATATGCAAATCAGTCTGACCCTGTGCCTCATGGGAACAGTCCAACCCGAACTGCCAAGCCATGTCTTCCATGGACCGGAAACAAGCATCCTGGGACCGGTTTCGGATTCATAATCCTCATCAGCCAGGCTATCTTGAATCCAGTGGCCAAGTGAGCAAGGGACTCACGTCTGAGCATACCCTGCAACACTTAGGGCGAACGAAGCGATACAAAAGGGGATGATGGACGGAGCGTTTGAGCAAATCAAACACTCACCCCCAGTCAACTGATCTGGGTTTAATCCATCACCATTCTTTAGCCCACTCAGCCACCCCATTTCAGACATGGCTAAATGCAAATCAGTCTGACCCTGTGCCTCATGGGAACAGTCCAGCCCGAACTGCCAAGCCATGTCTTCCATGGACCGGAAACAAGCATCCTAGGACCGGGTTCGGATTCATAATCTTCATCAGCCAGGCTATCTTGAATCCAGTGGCCAAGTGAGCAAGGGACTCACGTCTGAGCATACCCTGCCACACTTAGGGCGAACGAAGCGATACAAAAGGGGATGACGGACGGAGCGTTTGAGCAAATCAAACACTCACCCCCAGTCAACTGATCTGGGTTTAATCCATCACCATTCTTTAGCCCACTCAGCCACCCCATTTCAGACATGGCTATATGCAAATCAGTCTGACCCTGTGCCTTATGGGAACAGTCCAGCCCGAACTGCCAAGCCATGTCTTCCATGGACCAGAAACAAGCATCCTGGGACCGGTTTCGGATTCATTATCCTCATCAGCCAGGCTATCTTGAATCCAGTGGCCAAGTGAGCAAGGGACTCACGTCTGAGCATACCCTGCCACACTTAGGGCGAACGAAGCGATACAAAAGGGGATGATGGACGGAGCATTTGAGCAAATCAAACACTCACCCCCAGTCAACTGATCTGGGTTTAATCCATCACCATTCTTTAGCCCACTCAGCCATCCCATTTCAGACATGGCTATATGCAAATCAGTCTGACCCTGTGCCTCATGGGAACAGTCCAGCCCGAACTGCCAAGCCATGTTTTCCATGGACCGGAAACAAGCATCCTGGGACCAGTTTCGGATTCATAATCCTCATCAGCCAGGCTATCTTGAATCCAGTGGCCAAGTGAGCAAGGGACTCACGTCTGAGCATACCCTGCCACACTTAGGGCAAACGAAGCGATACAAAAGGGGATGATGGATGGAGCATTTGAGCAAATCCAATACTCACCCCCAGTCAACTGATCTGGGTTTAATCCATCACTATTCTTTAGCCCACTCAGCCACCCCATTTCAGACATGGCTATATGCAAATCAATCTGACCCTGTGCCTCATGGGAACAGTCCAGCCCGAACTGCCAAGCCATGTCTTCCATGGACCGGAAACAAGCATCCTGGGACCGGTTTCGGATTCATAATCCTCATCGGCCAGGCTATCTTGAATCCAGTGGCCAAGTGAGCAAGGGACTCACGTCTGAGCATACCCTGCCACACTGAGGGCGAACGAAACGATACAAAAGGGGATGATGGACGGAGCGTTTGAGCAAATCAAACACTCATCCCCAGTCAACTGATCTGGGTTTAATCCATCACCATTCTTTAGCCCACTCAGCCACCCCATTTCAGACATGGCTATATGCAAATCAGTCTGACCCTGTGCCTCATGGGAACAGTCCAGCCCGAACTGCCAAGCCATGTCTTCCATGGACCGGAAACAAGCATCCTGGGACCGGTTTCGCATTCATAATCCTCATCAGCCAGGCTATCTTGAATCCAGTGGCCAAGTGAGCAAGGGACTCACGTCTGAGCATACCCTGCCACACTTAGGGCGAACGAAGCGATACAAAAGGGGATGATGGACGGAGCGTTAGAGCAAATCAAACACTCACCCTCAATCAACTGATCTGGGTTTAATCCATCACCATTCTTTAGCCCACTCAGCCACCCCATTTCAGACATGGCTATATGCAAATCAGTCTGACCCTGTGCCTCATGGGAACAGTCCAGCCCGAACTGCCAAGCCATGTCTTCCATGGACCGGAAACAAGCATCCTGGGACCGGTTTCGGATTCATAATCCTCATCAGCCAGGCTATCTTGAATCCAGTGGCCAAGTGAGCAAGGGACTCACGTCTGAGCATACCCTGCCACACTTAGGGCGAACGAAGCGATACAAAAGGGGATGACGGACGGAGCGTTTGAGCAAATCAAACACTCACCCCCAGTCAACTGATCTGGGTTTAATCCATCACCATTCTTTAGCCCACTCAGCCACCCCATTTCAGACATAGCTATATGCAAATCAGTCTGACCCTGTGCCTCATGGGAACAGTCCAGCCCGAACTGCCAAGCCATGTCTTCCATGGACTGGAAACAAGCATCCTGGGACCGGTTTCGGATTCATAATCCTCATCAGCCAGGCTAACTTGAATCCAGAGGCCAAGTGAGCAAGGGACTCACGTCTGAGCATACCCTGCCACACTTAGGGCGAACGAAGTGATACAAAAGGGGATGATGGACGGAGCGTTTGAGCAAATCAAACACTCACCCCCAGTCAACTGATCTGGGTTCAATCCATCACCATTCTTTAGCCCACTCAGCCACCCCATTTCAGACATGGCTATATGCAAATCAGTCTGACCCTGTGCCTCATGGGAACAGTCCAGCCCGAACTGCCAAGCCATGTCTTCCATGGACCGGAAACAAGCATCTTGGGACCGGTTTCGGATTCATAATCCTCATCAGCCAGGCTATCTTGAATCCAGTGGCCAAGTGAGCAAGGGACTCACGTCTGAGCATACCCTGCCACACTTAGGGCGAACGTAGCGATACAAAAGGGGATGATGGACGGAGCGTTTGAGCAAATCAAACACTCACCCCGAGTCAACTGATCTGGGTTTAATCCATCACCATTCTTTAGCCCACTCAGCCACCCCATTTCAGACATGGCTATATGCAAATCAGTCTGACCCTGTGCCTCATGGGAACAGTCCAGCCCGAACTGCCAAGCCATGTCTTCCATGGACCGGAAACAAGCATCCTGGGACCGGTTTCGGATTCATAATCCTCATCAGCCGGGCTATCTTGAATCCAGTGGCCAAGTGAGCAAGGGACTCACGTCTGAGCATACCCTGCCACACTTAGGGCGAACGAAGCGATACAAAAGGGGATGACGGACGGAGCGTTTGAGCAAATCAAACACTCCCCCCAGTCAACTGATCTGGGTTTAATCCATCACCATTCTTTAGCTCACTCAGCCACCCCATTTCAGACATAGCTATATGCAAATCAGTCTGACCCTGTGCCTCATGGGAACAGTCCAGCCCGAACTGCCAAGCCATGTCTTCCATGGACCGGAAACAAGCATCCTGGGACCGGTTTCGGATTCATAATCCTCATCAGCCAGGCTATCTTGAATCCAGTGGCCAAGTGAGCAAGGGACTCACGTCTGAGCATACCCTGCCACACTTAGGGCGAACAAAGCTATACAAAAGGGGATGATGGACGGAGCGTTTGAGCAAATCAAACACTCACACCCAGTCAACTGATCTGGGTTTAATCCATCACCATTCTTTAGCCCACTCAGCCACCCCATTTCAGACATGGCTATATGCAAATCAGTCTGACCCTGTGCCTCATGGGAACAGTCCAGCCCGAACTTCCAAGCCATGTCTTCCATGGACCGGAAACAAGCATCCTGGGACCGGTTTCGGATTCATAATCCTCATCAGCCAGGCTATCTTGAATCCAGTGGCCAAGTGAGCAAGGGACTCAGGTCTGAGCATACCCTGCCACACTTAGGGCGAACGAAGCGATACAAAAGGGGATGATGGACGGAGCGTTGGAGCAAATCAAACACTCACCCCGAGTCAACTGATCTGGGTTTTATTCATCACCATTCTTTAGCCCACTCAGCCACCCCATTTCAGACATGGCTATATGCAAATCAGTCTGACCCTGTGCCTCATGGGAACAGTCCAGCCCGAACTGCCAAGCCATGTCTTCCATGGACCGGAAACAAGCATCCTGGGACCAGTTTCGGATTCATAATCCTCATCAGTCAGGCTATCTTGAATCCAGTGGCCAAGTGAGCAAGGGACTCACGTCTGAGCATACCCTGCCACACTTAGGGCGAACGAAGCGATACAAAAGGGGTTGATGGATGGAGCGTTTGAGCAAATCCAACACTCACCCCCAGTCAACTGATCTGGGTTTAATCCATCACCATTCTTTAGCCCACTCAGCCACCCCATTTCAGACATGGCTATATGCAAATCAGTCTGACCCTGTGCCTCATGGGAACAGTCCAGCCCGAACTGCCAAGCCATGTCTTCCATGGACCGGAAACAAGCATCCTGGGACCGGTTTCGGATTCATAATCCTCATCAGCCAGGCTATCTTGAATCCAGTGGCCAAGTGAGCAAGGGACTCACGTCTGAGCATACCCTGCCACACTTAGGGCGAACGAAACGATACAAAAGGGGATGATGGACGGAGCGTTTGAGCAAATCAAACACTCACCCCCAGTCAACTGATCTGGGTTTAATCCATCACCATTCTTTAGCCCACTCAGCCACCCCATTTCAGACATGGCTATATGCAAATCAGTCTGACCCTGTGCCTCATGGGAACAGTCCAGCCCGAACTGCCAAGCCATGTCTTCCATGGACCGGAAACAAGCATCCTGGGACCGGTTTCGGATTCATAATCCTCATCAGCCAGGCTATCTTGAATCCAGTGGCCAAGTGAGCAAGGGACTCAAGTCTGAGCATACCCTGCCACACTTAGGGCGAACAAAGCGATACAAAAGAGGATGATGGACGGAGCGTTTGAGCAAATCAAACACTCACCCTCAATCAACTGATCTGGGTTTAATCCATCACCATTCTTTAGCCCACTCAGCCACCCCATTTCAGACATGGCTATATGCAAATCAGTCTTACCCTGTGCCTCATGGGAACAGTCCAGCCCGAACTGCCAAGCCATGTCTTCCATGGACCGGAAACAAGCATCCTGGGACCGGTTTCGGATTCATAATCCTCATCAGCCAGGCTATCTTAAATCCAGTGGCCAAGAGAGCAAGGGACTCACGTCTGAGCATACCCTGCCACACTTAGGGCGAACGAAGCGATACAAAAGGGGATGATGGACGGAGCGCTTGAGCAAATCAAACACTCACCCCCAGTCAACTGATATGGGTTTAATCCATCACCAGTCTTTAGCCCACTCAGCCACCCCATTTCAGACATGGCTATTTGCAAATCAGTCTGACCCTCTGCCTCATGGGAACAGTCCAGCCCGAACTGCCAAGCCATGTCTTCCATGGACCGGAAACAAGCATCCTGGGACCGGTTTCGGATTCATAATCCTCATCAACCAGGCTATCTTGAATCCAGTGGCCAAGTGAGCAAGGGACTCACGTCTGAGCATACCCTGCCACACTTAGGGCAAACGAAGCGATACAAAAGGGGATGATGGACGGAGCGTTTGAGCAAATGAAACACTCACCCCCAGTCAACTGATCTGGGTTTAATCCATCACCATTCTTTAGCCCACTCAGCCACCCCATTTCAGACATGGCTATATGCAAATCAGTCTGACCCTGTGCCTCATGGGAACAGTCCAGCCCGAACTGCCAAGCCATGTCTTCCATGGACCGGAAACAAGCATCCTGGGACCGGTTTCGGATTCATAATCCTCATCAGCCAGGCTATCTTGAATCCAGTGGCCAAGTGAGCAAGGGACTCACGTCTGAGCATACCCTGCCACACTTAGGGCAAACGAAGCGATACAAAAGGGGATGATGGACGGAGCGTTTGAGCAAATAAAACACTCACCCCCGGTCAACTGATCTGGGTTTAATCCATCACCATTCTTTAGCCCACTCAGCCACCCCATTTCAGACATGGCTATATGCAAATCAGTCTGACCCTGTGCCTCATGGGAACAGTCCAGCCCGAACTGCCAAGCCATGTCTTCCATGGACCGGAAACAAGCATCCTGGGACCGGTTCCGGATTCATAATCCTCATCAGCCAGGCTATCTGGAATCCAGTGGCCAAGTGAGCAAGGGACTCACGTCTGAGCATACCCTGCCACACTTAGGGCGAATGAAGCGATACAAAAGGGGATGATGGACCGAGCGTTTGAGCAAATCAAACACTCACCCCCAGTCAACTGATCTGGGTTTAATCCATCACCATTCTTTAGCCCACTCAGCCACCCCATTTCAGACATGGCTATATGCAAATCAGTCTGACCCTGTGCCTCATGGGAACAGTCCAGCCCGAACTGCCAAGCCATGTCTTCCATGGACCGGAAACAAGCATCCTGGGACCGGTTTCGGATTCATAATCCTCATCAGCCAGGCTATCTTGAATCCAGTGGTCAAGTGAGCATGGGACTCACCTCTGAGTATACCCTGCCACACTTAGGGCAAACGAAGCAATACAAAAGGGGATGATGGATGGAGCGTTTGAGCAAATCAAACACTCACCCCCAGTCAACTGATCTGGGTTTAATCCATCACCATTCTTTAGCCCACTCAGCCACCCCATTTCAGACATGGCTATATGCAGATCAGTCTGACCCTGTGCCTCATGGGAACAGTCCAGCCCGAACTGTCAAGCCATGTCTTCCATGGACCGGAAACAAGCATCCTGGGACCGGTTTCGGATTCATAATCCTCATCAGCCAGGCTATCTTGAATCCAGTGGCCAAGTGAGCAAGGGACTCACGTCTGAGCATACCCTGCCGCACTTAGGGCGAACGAAGCGATACAAAAGGGGATGATGGACGGAGCGTTTGAGCAAATCAAACACTCACCCTCAATCAACTGATCTGGGTTTAATCCATCACCATTCTTTAGCCCACTCAGCCACCCCATTTCAGACATGGCTATATGCAAATTAGTCTGACCCTGTGCCTCATGGGAACAGTCCAGCCCGAACTGCCAAGCCATGTCTTCCATGGACCGGAAACAAGCATCCTGGGACCGGTTTCGGATTCATAATCCTCATCAGCCGGGCTATCTTGAATCCAGTGGCCAAGTGAGCAAGGGACTCACGTCTGAGCATACCCTGCCACACTTAGGGCGAACGAAGCGATACAAAAGGGGATGACGGACGGAGCGTTTGAGCAAATCAAACACTCCCCCCAGTCAACTGATCTGGGTTTAATCCATCACCATTCTTTAGCTCACTCAGCCACCCCATTTCAGACATAGCTATATGCAAATCAGTCTGACCCTGTGCCTCATGGGAACAGTCCAGCCCGAACTGCCAAGCCATGTCTTCCATGGACCGGAAACAAGCATCCTGGGACCGGTTTCGGATTCATAATCCTCATCAGCCAGGCTATCTTGAATCCAGTGGCCAAGTGAGCAAGGGACTCACGTCTGAGCATACCCTGCCACACTTAGGGCGAACAAAGCTATACAAAAGGGGATGATGGACGGAGCGTTTGAGCAAATCAAACACTCACACCCAGTCAACTGATCTGGGTTTAATCCATCACCATTCTTTAGCCCACTCAGCCACCCCATTTCAGACATGGCTATATGCAAATCAGTCTGACCCTGTGCCTCATGGGAACAGTCCAGCCCGAACTTCCAAGCCATGTCTTCCATGGACCGGAAACAAGCATCCTGGGACCGGTTTCGGATTCATAATCCTCATCAGCCAGGCTATCTTGAATCCAGTGGCCAAGTGAGCAAGGGACTCAGGTCTGAGCATACCCTGCCACACTTAGGGCGAACGAAGCGATACAAAAGGGGATGATGGACGGAGCGTTGGAGCAAATCAAACACTCACCCCGAGTCAACTGATCTGGGTTTTATTCATCACCATTCTTTAGCCCACTCAGCCACCCCATTTCAGACATGGCTATATGCAAATCAGTCTGACCCTGTGCCTCATGGGAACAGTCCAGCCCGAACTGCCAAGCCATGTCTTCCATGGACCGGAAACAAGCATCCTGGGACCAGTTTCGGATTCATAATCCTCATCAGTCAGGCTATCTTGAATCCAGTGGCCAAGTGAGCAAGGGACTCACGTCTGAGCATACCCTGCCACACTTAGGGCGAACGAAGCGATACAAAAGGGGTTGATGGATGGAGCGTTTGAGCAAATCCAACACTCACCCCCAGTCAACTGATCTGGGTTTAATCCATCACCATTCTTTAGCCCACTCAGCCACCCCATTTCAGACATGGCTATATGCAAATCAGTCTGACCCTGTGCCTCATGGGAACAGTCCAGCCCGAACTGCCAAGCCATGTCTTCCATGGACCGGAAACAAGCATCCTGGGACCGGTTTCGGATTCATAATCCTCATCAGCCAGGCTATCTTGAATCCAGTGGCCAAGTGAGCAAGGGACTCACGTCTGAGCATACCCTGCCACACTTAGGGCGAACGAAACGATACAAAAGGGGATGATGGACGGAGCGTTTGAGCAAATCAAACACTCACCCCCAGTCAACTGATCTGGGTTTAATCCATCACCATTCTTTAGCCCACTCAGCCACCCCATTTCAGACATGGCTATATGCAAATCAGTCTGACCCTGTGCCTCATGGGAACAGTCCAGCCCGAACTGCCAAGCCATGTCTTCCATGGACCGGAAACAAGCATCCTGGGACCGGTTTCGGATTCATAATCCTCATCAGCCAGGCTATCTTGAATCCAGTGGCCAAGTGAGCAAGGGACTCAAGTCTGAGCATACCCTGCCACACTTAGGGCGAACAAAGCGATACATAAGAGGATGATGGACGGAGCGTTTGAGCAAATCAAACACTCACCCTCAATCAACTGATCTGGGTTTAATCCATCACCATTCTTTAGCCCACTCAGCCACCCCATTTCAGACATGGCTATATGCAAATCAGTCTTACCCTGTGCCTCATGGGAACAGTCCAGCCCGAACTGCCAAGCCATGTCTTCCATGGACCGGAAACAAGCATCCTGGGACCGGTTTCGGATTCATAATCCTCATCAGCCAGGCTATCTTAAATCCAGTGGCCAAGTGAGCAAGGGACTCACGTCTGAGCATACCCTGCCACACTTAGGGCGAACGAAGCGATACAAAAGGGGATGATGGACGGAGCGCTTGAGCAAATCAAACACTCACCCCCAGTCAACTGATATGGGTTTAATCCATCACCAGTCTTTAGCCCACTCAGCCACCCCATTTCAGACATGGCTATTTGCAAATCAGTCTGACCCTCTGCCTCATGGGAACAGTCCAGCCCGAACTGCCAAGCCATGTCTTCCATGGACCGGAAACAAGCATCCTGGGACCGGTTTCGGATTCATAATCCTCATCAACCAGGCTATCTTGAATCCAGTGGCCAAGTGAGCAAGGGACTCACGTCTGAGCATACCCTGCCACACTTAGGGCAAACGAAGCGATACAAAAGGGGATGATGGACGGAGCGTTTGAGCAAATGAAACACTCACCCCCAGTCAACTGATCTGGGTTTAATCCATCACCATTCTTTAGCCCACTCAGCCACCCCATTTCAGACATGGCTATATGCAAATCAGTCTGACCCTGTGCCTCATGGGAACAGTCCAGCCCGAACTGCCAAGCCATGTCTTCCATGGACCGGAAACAAGCATCCTGGGACCGGTTTCGGATTCATAATCCTCATCAGCCAGGCTATCTTGAATCCAGTGGCCAAGTGAGCAAGGGACTCACGTCTGAGCATACCCTGCCACACTTAGGGCAAACGAAGCGATACAAAAGGGGATGATGGACGGAGCGTTTGAGCAAATAAAACACTCACCCCCGGTCAACTGATCTGGGTTTAATCCATCACCATTCTTTAGCCCACTCAGCCACCCCATTTCAGACATGGCTATATGCAAATCAGTCTGACCCTGTGCCTCATGGGAACAGTCCAGCCCGAACTGCCAAGCCATGTCTTCCATGGACCGGAAACAAGCATCCTGGGACCGGTTCCGGATTCATAATCCTCATCAGCCAGGCTATCTGGAATCCAGTGGCCAAGTGAGCAAGGGACTCACGTCTGAGCATACCCTGCCACACTTAGGGCGAATGAAGCGATACAAAAGGGGATGATGGACCGAGCGTTTGAGCAAATCAAACACTCACCCCCAGTCAACTGATCTGGGTTTAATCCATCACCATTCTTTAGCCCACTCAGCCACCCCATTTCAGACATGGCTATATGCAAATCAGTCTGACCCTGTGCCTCATGGGAACAGTCCAGCCCGAACTGCCAAGCCATGTCTTCCATGGACCGGAAACAAGCATCCTGGGACCGGTTTCGGATTCATAATCCTCATCAGCCAGGCTATCTTGAATCCAGTGGTCAAGTGAGCATGGGACTCACCTCTGAGTATACCCTGCCACACTTAGGGCAAACGAAGCAATACAAAAGGGGATGATGGATGGAGCGTTTGAGCAAATCAAACACTCACCCCCAGTCAACTGATCTGGGTTTAATCCATCACCATTCTTTAGCCCACTCAGCCACCCCATTTCAGACATGGCTATATGCAAATCAGTCTGACCCTGTGCCTCATGGGAACAGTCCAGCCCGAACTGTCAAGCCATGTCTTCCATGGACCGGAAACAAGCATCCTGGGACCGGTTTCGGATTCATAATCCTCATCAGCCAGGCTATCTTGAATCCAGTGGCCAAGTGAGCAAGGGACTCACGTCTGAGCATACCCTGCCGCACTTAGGGCGAACGAAGCGATACAAAAGGGGATGATGGACGGAGCGTTTGAGCAAATCAAACACTCACCCTCAATCAACTGATCTGGGTTTAATCCATCACCATTCTTTAGCCCACTCAGCCACCCCATTTCAGACATGGCTATATGCAAATCAGTCTGACCCTGTGCCTCATGGGAACAGTCCAGCCCGAACTGCCAAGCCATGTCTTCCATGAACCGGAAACAAGCATCCTGGGACCGGTTTCGGATTCATAATCCTCATCAGCCAGGCTATCTTGAATCCAGCGGCCAAGTGAGCAAGGGACTCACGTCTGAGCATACCCTGCCACACTTAGGGCGAACGAAGCGATACAAAAGGGGATGATGGACGGAACGTTTGAGCAAATCAAACACTCATCCCCAGTCAACTGATCTGGGTTTAATCCATCACCATTCTTTAGCCCACTCAGCCACCCCATTTCAGACATGGCTATATGCAAATCAGTCTGACCCTGTGCCTCATGGGAACAGTCCAGCCCGAACTGCCAAGCCATGTCTACCATGGACCGGAAACAAGCATCCTGGGACCGGTTTCGGATTCATAATCCTCATCAGCCAGGCTATCTTGAATCCAGTGGCCAAGTGAGCAAGGGACTCACGTCTGAGCATACCCTGCCACACATAGGGCGAACGAAGCGATACAAAAGGGGATGATGGACGGAGCGTTTGAGCAAATCAAACACTCACCCCCAGTCAACTCATCTGGGTTTAATCCATCACCATTCTTTAGCCCACTCAGCCACCCCATTTCAGACATGGCTATATGCAAATCAGTCTGACCCTGTGCCTCATGGGAACAGTCCAGCCCGAACTGCCAAGCCATGTCTTCCATGGACCGGAAACAAGCATCCTGGGACCGGTTTCGGATTCATAATCCTCATCAGCCAGGCTATCTTGAATCCAGTGGCCAAGTGAGCAAGGGACTCGCGTCTGAGCATACCCTGCCACACTTAGGGCGAACAAAGCGATACAAAAGGGGATGATGGACAGAGCGTTTGAGCAAATCAAACACTCACCCCCAGTCAACTGATCTGGGTTTAATCCATCACCATTCTTTAGCCCACTCAGCCACCCCATTTCAGACATGGCTATATGCAAATCAGTCTGACCCTGTGCCTCATGGGAACAGTCCAGCCCGAACTGCCAAGCCATGTCTTCCATGGACCGGAAACAAGCATCCTGGGACCGGTTTCGGATTCATAATCCTCATCAGCAAGGCTATCTTGAATCCAGTGGCCAAGTGAGCAAGGGACTCACGTCTGAGCATACCCTGCCACACTTAGGGCTAACGAAGCGATACAAAAGGGGATGATGGACGGAGCGTTTGAGCAAATCAAACACTCACCCCCAATCAACTAATCTGGGTTTAATCCATCACCATTCTTTAGCCCACTCAGCCACCCCATTTCAGACATAGCTATATGCAAATCAGTCTGACCCTGTGCCTCATGGGAACAGTCCAGCCCGAACTGCCAAGCCATGTCTTCCATGGACCGGAAACAAGCATCCTGGGACCGGTTTCGGATTCATAATCCTCATCAGCCAGGCTATCTTGAATCCAGTGGCCAAGTGAGCAAGGGACTCACGTCTGAGCATACCCTGCCACACTTAGGGCGAACGAAGCTATACAAAAGGGGATGATGGACGGAGCGTTTGAGCAAATCAAACACTCACCCCCAGTCAACTCATCTGGGTTTAATCCATCACCATTCTTTAGCCCACTCAGCCACCCCATT
This sequence comes from Lissotriton helveticus, assembly GCF_964261635.1. NCBI lineage: Eukaryota > Metazoa > Chordata > Amphibia > Caudata > Salamandridae > Lissotriton > Lissotriton helveticus. The sequence goes on along the minus strand of NC_136061.1, from coordinate 986,691,644 downwards.
TCAGACATGGCTATATGCAAATCAGTCTGACCCTGTGCCTCATGGGAACAGTCCAGCCCGAACTGCCAAGCCATGTCTTCCATGGACCGGAAACAAGCATCCTGGGACCGGTTTCGGATTCATAATCCTCATCAGCCAGGCTATCTTGAATCCAGTGGCCAAGTGAGCAAGGGACTCGCGTCTGAGCATACCCTGCCACACTTAGGGCGAAAAAAGCGATACAAAAGGGGATGATGGACGGAGCGTTTGAGCAAATCAAACACTCACCCCCAGTCAACTGATCTGGGTTTAATCCATCACCATTCTTTAGCCCACTCAGCCACCCCATTTCAGACATGGCTATATGCAAATCAGTCTGACCCTGTGCCTCATGGGAACAGTCCAGCCCGAACTGCCAAGCCATGTCTTCCATGGACCGGAAACAAGCATCCTGGGACCGGTTTCGGATTCATAATCCTCATCAGCCAGGCTATCTTGAATCCAGTGGCCAAGTGAGCAAGGGACTCACGTCTGAGCATACCCTGCCACACTTAGGGCTAACGAAGCGATACAAAAGGGGATGATGGACGGAGCGTTTGAGCAAATCAAACACTCACCCCCAATCAACTGATCTGGGTTTAATCCATCACCATTCTTTAGCCCACTCAGCCACCCCATTTCAGACATAGCTATATGCAAATCAGTCTGACCCTGTGCCTCATGGGAACAGTCCAGCCCGAACTGCCAAGCCATGTCTTCCATGGACCGGAAACAAGCATCCTGGGACCGGTTTCGGATTCATAATCCTCATCAGCCAGGCTATCTTGAATCCAGTGGCCAAGTGAGCAAGGGACTCACGTCTGAGCATACCCTGCCACACTTAGGGCGAACGAAGCTATACAAAAGGGGATGATGGACGGAGCGTTTGAGCAAATCAAACACTCACACCCAGTCAACTGATCTGGGTTTAATCCATCACCATTCTTTAGCCCACTCAGCCACCCCATTTCAGACATGGCTATATGCAAATCAGTCTGACCCTTTGCCTCATGGGAACAGTCCAGCCCGAACTGCCAAGCCATGTCTTCCATGGACCGGAAACAAGCATCCTGGGACAGGTTTCGGATTCATAATCCTCATCAGCCAGGCTATCTTGAATCCAGTGGCCAAGTGAGCAAGGGACTCACGTCTGAGCATACCCTGCCACACTTAGGACGAACAAAGCTATACAAAAGGGGATGATGGACGGAGCGTTTGAGCAAATCAAACACTCACCCCCAGTCAACTGATCTGGTTTTAATCCATCACCATTCTTTAGCCCACTCAGCCAACCCATTTCAGACATGGCTATATGCAAATCAGTCTGACCCTGTGCCTCATGGGAACAGTCCAGCCCGAACTGCCAAGCCATGTCTTCCATGAACCGGAAACAAGCATCCTGGGACCGGTTTCGGATTCATAATCCTCATCAGCCAGGCTATCTTGAATCCAGCGGCCAAGTGAGCAAGGGACTCACGTCTGAGCATACCCTGCCACACTTAGGGCGAACGAAGCGATACAAAAGGGGATGATGGACGGAACGTTTGAGCAAATCAAACACTCATCCCCAGTCAACTGATCTGGGTTTAATCCATCACCATTCTTTAGCCCACTCAGCCACCCCATTTCAGACATGGCTATATGCAAATCAGTCTGACCCTGTGTCTCATGGGAACAGTCCAGCCCGAACTGCCAAGCCATGTCTACCATGGACCGGAAACAAGCATCCTGGGACCGGTTTCGGATTCATAATCATCATCAGCCAGGCTATCTTGAATCCAGTGGCCAAGTGAGCAAGGGACTCACGTCTGAGCATACCCTGCCACACATAGGGCGAACGAAGCGATACAAAAGGGGATGATGGACGGAGCGTTTGAGCAAATCAAACACTCACCCTCAGTCAACTCATCTGGGTTTAATCCATCACCATTCTTCAGCCCACTCAGCCACCCCATTTCAGACATGGCTATATGCAAATCAGTCTGACCCTGTGCCTCATGGGAACAGTCCAGCCCGAACTGCCAAGCCATGTCTTCCATGGACCGGAAACAAGCATCCTGGGACCGGTTTCGGATTCATAATCCTCATCAGCCAGGCTATCTTGAATCCAGTGGCCAAGTGAGCAAGGGACTCACGTCTGAGCATACCCTGCCACACTTAGGGCGAACAAAGCGATACAAAAGGGGATGATGGACGGAGCGTTTGAGCAAATCAAACACTCACCCCAGTCAACTGATCTGGGTTTAATCCATCACCATTCTTTAGCCCACTCAGCCACCCCATTTCAGACATGGCTATATGCAAATCAGTCTGACCCTGTGCCTCATGGGAACAGTCCAGCCCGAACTGCCAAGCCATGTCTTCCATGGACCGGAAACAAGCATCCTGGGACCGGTTTCGGATTCATAATCCTCATCAGCCAGGCTATCTTGAATCCAGTGGCCAAGTGAGCAAGGGACTCACGTCTGAGCATACCCTGCCACACTTAGGGCTAACGAAGCGATACAAAAGGGGATGATGGACGGAGCGTTTGAGCAAATCAAACACTCACCCCCAATCAACTGATCTGGGTTTAATCCATCACCATTCTTTAGCCCACTCAGCCACCCCATTTCAGACATAGCTATATGCAAATCAGTCTGACCCTGTGCCTCATGGGAACAGTCCAGCCCGAACTGCCAAGCCATGTCTTCCATGGACCGGAAACAAGCATCCTGGGACCGGTTTCGGATTCATAATCCTCATCAGCCAGGCTATCTTGAATCCAGTGGCCAAGTGAGCAAGGGACTCACGTCTGAGCATACCCTGCCACACTTAGGGCGAACGAAGCTATACAAAAGGGGATGATGGACGGAGCGTTTGAGCAAATCAAACACTCACACCCAGTCAACTGATCTGGGTTTAATCCATCACCATTCTTTAGCCTACTCAGCCACCCCATTTCAGACATGGCTATATGCAAATCAGTCTGACCCTTTGCCTCATGGGAACAGTCCAGCCCGAACTGCCAAGCCATGTCTTCCATGGACCGGAAACAAGCATCCTGGGACCGGTTTCGGATTCATAATCCTCATCAGCCAGGCTATCTTGAATCCAGTGGCCAAGTGAGCAAGGGACTCACGTCTGAGCATACCCTGCCACACTTAGGACGAACAAAGCTATACAAAAGGGGATGATGGACGGAGCGTTTGAGCAAATCAAACACTCACCCCCAGTCAACTGATCTGGGTTTAATCCATCACCATTCTTTAGCCCACTCAGCCACCCCATTTCAGACATGGCTATATGCAAATCAGTCTGACTCTGTGCCTCATGGGAACAGTCCGGGCCGAACTGCCAAGCCATGTCTTCCATGGACCGTAAACAAGCATCCTGGGACCGGTTTCGGATTCATAATCCTCATCAGCCAGGCTATCTTGAATCCAGTGGCCAAGTGAGCAAGGGACTCACGTCTGAGCATACCCTGCCACACTTAGGGCGAACAAAGCGATACAAAAGGGGATGATGGACGGAGCGTTTGAGCAAATCAAACACTCTCCCCCAGTCAACTGATCTGGGTTTAATTCATCACCATTCTTTAGCCCACTCAGCCACCCCATTTCAGACATGGCTATATGCAAATCAGTCAAACCCTGTGCCTCATGGGAACAGTCCAGCCCGAACTGCCAAGCCATGTCTTCCATGGACCGGAAACAAGCATCCTGGGACCAGTTTCGGATTCATAATCCTCATCAGTCAGGCTATCTTGAATCCAGTGGCCAAGTGAGCAAGGGACTCACGTCTGAGCATACCCTGCCACACTTAGGGCGAACGAAGCGATACAAAAGGGGTTGATGGATGGAGCGTTTGAGCAAATCCAACACTCACCCCCAGTCAACTGATCTGGGTTTAATCCATCACCATTCTTTAGCCCACTCAGCCACCCCATTTCAGACATGGCTATATGCAAATCAGTCTGACGCTGTGCCTCATGGGAACAGTCCAGCCCGAACTGCCAAGCCATGTCTTCCATGTACCGGAAACAAGCATCCTGGGACCGGTTTCGGATTCATAATCCTCATCAGCCAGGCTATCTTGAATCCAGTGGCCAAGTGAGCAAGGGACTCACGTCTGAGCATACCCTGCCACACTTAGGGCGAACGAAACGATACAAAAGGGGATGATGGACGGAGCGTTTGAGCAAATCAAACACTCACCCTCAATCAACTGATCTGGGTTTAATCCATCACCATTCTTTAGCCCACTCAGCCACCCCATTTCAGACATGGCTATATGCAAATCAGTCTGACCCTGTGCCTCATGGGAACAGTCCAGCCCGAACTGCCAAGCCATGTCTTCCATGGACCGGAAACAAGCATCCTGGGACCGGTTTCGGATTCATAATCCTCATCAGCCAGGCTATCTTGAATCCAGTGGCCAAGTGAGCAAGGGACTCACGTCTGAGCATACCCTGCCACACTTAGGGCGAACAAAGCGATACAAAAGGGGATGATGGACGGAGCGTTTGAGCAAATCAAACACTCACCCCCAGTCAACTGATCTGGGTTTAATCCATCACCATTCTTTAGCCCACTCAGCCATCCCATTTCAGACATGGCTATATGCAAATCAGTCTGACCCTGTGCCTCATGGTAACAGTCCAGCCCGAACTGCCAAGCCATGTCTTCCATGGACCGGAAACAAGCATCCTGGGACCAGTTTCGGATTCATAATCCTCATCAGCCAGGCTATCTTGAATCCAGTGGCCAAGTGAGCAAGGGACTCACGTCTGAGCATACCCTGCCACACTTAGGGCAAACAAAGCGATACAAAAGGGGATGATGGATGGAGCGTTTGAGCAAATCCAATACTCACCCCCAGTCAACTGATCTGGGTTTAATCCATCACTATTCTTTAGCCCACTCAGCCACCCCATTTCAGACATGGCTATATGCAAATCAATCTGACCCTGTGCCTCATGGGAACAGTCCAGCCCGAACTGCCAAGCCATGTCTTCCATGGACCGGAAACAACCATCCTGGGACCGGTTTCGGATTCATAATCCTCATCAGCCAGGCTATCTTGAATCCAGTGGCCAAGTGAGCAAGGGACTCACGTCTGAGCATACCCTGCCACACTGAGGGCGAACGAAACGATACAAAAGGGGATGATGGACGGAGCGTTTGAGCAAATCAAACACTCATCCCCAGTCAACTGATCTGGGTTTAATCCATCACCATTCTTTAGCCCACTCAGCCACCCCATTTCAGACATGGCTATATGCAAATCAGTCTGACCCTGTGCCTCATGGGAACAGTCCAGCCCGAACTGCCAAGCCATGTCTTCCATGGACCGGAAACAAGCATCCTGGGACCGGTTTCGCATTCATAATCCTCATCAGCCAGGCTATCTTGAATCCAGTGGCCAAGTGAGCAAGGGACTCACGTCTGAGCATACCCTGCCACACTTAGGGCGAACGAAGCGATACAAAAGGGGATGACGGACGGAGCGTTTGAGCAAATCAAACACTCACCCCCAGTCAACTGATCTGGGTTTAATCCATCACCATTCTTTAGCCCACTCAGCCACCCCATTTCAGACATAGCTATATGCAAATCAGTCTGACCCTGTGCCTCATGGGAACAGTCCAGCCCGAACTGCCAAGCCATGTCTTCCATGGACCGGAAACAAGCATCCTGGGACCGGTTTCGGATTCATAATCCTCATCAGCCAGGCTATCTTGAATCCAGAGGCCAAGTGAGCAAGGGACTCACGTCTGAGCATACCCTGCCACACTTAGGGCGAACGAAGTGATACAAAAGGGGATGATGGACGGAGCGTTTGAGCAAATCAAACACTCACCCCCAGTCAACTGATCTGGGTTCAATCCATCACCATTCTTTAGCCCACTCAGCCACCCCATTTCAGACATGGCTATATGCAAATCAGTCTGACCCTGTGCCTCATGGGAACAGTCCAGCCCGAACTGCCAAGCCATGTCTTCCATGGACCGGAAACAAGCATCTTGGGACCGGTTTCGGATTCATAATCCTCATCAGCCAGGCTATCTTGAATCCAGTGGCCAAGTGAGCAAGGGACTCACGTCTGAGCATACCCTGCCACACTTAGGGCGAACGAAGCGATACAAAAGGGGATGATGGACGGAGCGTTTGAGCAAATCAAACACTCACCCCCAGTCAACTGATCTGGGTTTAATCCATCACCATTCTTTAGCCCACTCAGCCACCCCATTTCAGACATGGCTATATGCAAATCAGTCTGACCCTGTGCCTCATGGGAACAGTCCAGCCCGAACTGCCAAGCCATGTCTTCCATGGACCGGAAACAAGCATCCTGGGACCGGTTTCGGATTCATAATCCTCATCAGCCGGGCTATCTTGAATCCAGTGGCCAAGTGAGCAAGGGACTCACGTCTGAGCATACCCTGCCACAATTAGGGCGAACGAAGCGATACAAAAGGGGATGACGGACGGAGCGTTTGAGCAAATCAAACACTCCCCCCAGTCAACTGATCTGGGTTTAATCCATCACCATTCTTTAGCCCACTCAGCCACCCCATTTCAGACATAGCTATATGCAAATCAGTCTGACCCTGTGCCTCATGGGAACAGTCCAGCCCGAACTGCCAAGCCATGTCTTCCATGGACCGGAAACAAGCATCCTGGGACCGGTTTCGGATTCATAATCCTCATCAGCCAGGCTATCTTGAATCCAGTGGCCAAGTGAGCAAGGGACTCACGTCTGAGCATACCCTGCCACACTTAGGGCGAACGAAGCTATACAAAAGGGGATGATGGACGGAGCGTTTGAGCAAATCAAACACTCACACCCAGTCAACTGATCTGGGTTTAATCCATCACCATTCTTTAGCCCACTCAGCCACCCCATTTCAGACATGGCTATATGCAAATCAGTCTGACCCTGTGCCTCATGGGAACAGTCCAGCCCGAACTGCCAAGCCATGTCTTCCATGGACCGGAAACAAGCATCCTGGGACCGGTTTCGGATTCATAATCCTCATCAGCCAGGCTATCTTGAATCCAGTGGCCAAGTGAGCAAGGGACTCACGTCTGAGCATACCCTGCCACACTTAGGACGAACAAAGCGATACAAAAGGGGATGATGGACGGAGCGTTTGAGCAAATCAAACACTCACCCCCAGTCAACTGATCTGGGTTTAATCCATCACCATTCTTTAGCCCACTCAGCCACCCCATTTCAGACATGGCTATATGCAAATCAGTCTGACTCTGTGCCTCATGGGAACAGTCCGGGCCGAACTGCCAAGCCATGTCTTCCATGGACCGTAAACAAGCATCCTGGGACCGGTTTCGGATTCATAATCCTCATCAGCCAGGCTATCTTGAATCCAGTGGCCAAGTGAGCAAGGGACTCACGTCTGAGCATACCCTGCCACACTTAGGGCGAACGAAGCGATACAAAAGGGGATGATGGACGGAGCGTTTGAGCAAATCAAACACTCACCCCCAGTCAACTGATCTGGGTTTAATTCATCACCATTCTTTAGCCCACTCAGCCACCCCATTTCAGACATGGCTATATGCAAATCAGTCTGACCCTGTGCCTCATGGGAACAGTCCAGCCCGAACTGCCAAGCCATGTCTTCCATGGACCGGAAACAAGCATCCTGGGACCAGTTTCGGATTCATAATCCTCATCAGCCAGGCTATCTTGAATCCAGTAGCCAAGTGAGCAAGGGACTCACGTCTGAGCATACCCTGCCACACTTAGGGCGAACTAAACGATACAAAAGGGGATGATGGACGGAGCGTTTGAGCAAATCAAACACTCACCCCCAGTCAACTGATCTGGGTTTAATCCATCACCATTCTTTAGCCCACTCAGCCACCCCATTTCAGACATGGCTATATGCAAATCAGTCTGACCCTGTGCCTCATGGGAACAGTCCAGCCCGAACTGCCAAGCCATGTCTTCCATGGACCGGAAACAAGCATCCTGGGACCGGTTTCGGATTCATAATCCTCATCAGCCAGGCTATCTTGAATCCAGTGGCCAAGTGAGCAAGGGACTCAAGTCTGAGCATACCCTGCCACACTTAGGGCGAACGAAGCGATACAAAAGAGGATGATGGACGGAGCGTTTGAGCAAATCAAACACTCACCCTCAATCAACTGATCTGGGTTTAATCCATCACCATTCTTTAGCCCACTCAGCCACCCCATTTCAGACATGGCTATATGCAAATCAGTCTGACCCTGTGCCTCATGGGAACAGTCCAGCCCGAACTGCCAAGCCATGTCTTCCATGGACCGGAAACAAGCATCCTGGGACCGGTTTCGGATTCATAATCCTCATCAGCCAGGCTATCTTAAATCCAGTGGCCAAGTGAGCAAGGGACTCACGTCTGAGCATACCCTGCCACACTTAGGGCGAACGAAGCGATACAAAAGGGGATGATGGACGGAGCGCTTGAGCAAATCAAACAATCACCCCCAGTCAACTGATATGGGTTTAATCCATCACCAGTCTTTAGCCCACTCAGCCACCCCATTTCAGACATGGCTATTTGCAAATCAGTCTGACCCTCTGCCTCATGGGAACAGTCCAGCCCGAACTGCCAAGCCATGTCTTCCATGGACCGGAAACAAGCATCCTGGGACCGGTTTCGGATTCATAATCCTCATCAGCCAGGCTATCTTGAATCCAGTGGCCAAGTGAGCAAGGGACTCACGTCTGAGCATACCCTGCCACACTTAGGGCAAACGAAGCGATACAAAAGGGGATGATGGACGGAGCGTTTGAGCAAATGAAACACTCACCCCCAGTCAACTGATCTGGGTTTAATCCATCACCATTCTTTAGCCCACTCAGCCACCCCATTTCAGACATGGCTATATGCAAATCAGTCTGACCCTGTGCCTCATGGGAACAGTCCAGCCCGAACTGCCAAGCCATGTCTTCCATGGACCGGAAACAAGCATCCTGGGACCGGTTTCGGATTCATAATCCTCATCAGCCAGGCTATCTTGAATCCAGTGGCCAAGTGAGCAAGGGACTCACGTCTGAGTATACCCTGCCACACTTAGGGCAAACGAAGCGATACAAAAGGGGATGATGGACGGAGCGTTTGAGCAAATAAAACACTCACCCCCAGTCAACTGATCTGGGTTTAATCCATCACCATTCTTTAGCCCACTCAGCCACCCCATTTCAGACATGGCTATATGCAAATCAGTCTGACCCTGTGCCTCATGGGAACAGTCCAGCCCGAACTGCCAAGCCATGTCTTCCATGGACCGGAAACAAGCATCCTGGGACCGGTTCCGGATTCATAATCCTCATCAGCCAGGCTATCTGGAATCCAGTGGCCAAGTGAGCAAGGGACTCACGTCTGAGCATACCCTGCCACACTTAGGGCGAACGAAGCGATACAAAAGGGGATGATGGACGGAGCGTTTGAGCAAATCAAACACTCGCCCCCAGTCAACTGATCTGGGTTTAAACCATCACCATTCTTTAGCCCACTCAGCCACCCCATTTCAGACATGGCTATATGCAAATCAGTCTGACCCTGTGCCTCATGGGAACAGTCCAGCCCGAACTGCCAAGCCATGTCTTCCATGGACCGGAAACAAGCATCCTGGGACGGGTTTCGGATTCATAATCCTCATCAGCCAGGCTATCTTGAATCCAGTGGTCAAGTGAGCATGGGACTCACCTCTGAGCATACCCTGCCACACTTAGGGCAAACGAAGCGATACAAAAGGGGATGATGGATGGAGCGTTTGAGCAAATCAAACACTCACCCCCAGTCAACTGATCTGGGTTTAATCCATCACCATTCTTTAGCCCACTCAGCCACCCCATTTCAGACATGGCTATATGCAAATCAGTCTGACCCTGTGCCTCATGGGAACAGTCCAGCCCGAACTGTCAAGCCATGTCTTCCATGGACCGGAAACAAGCATCCTGGGACCGGTTTCGGATTCATAATCCTCATCAGCCAGGCTATCTTGAATCCAGTGGCCAAGTGAGCAAGGGACTCACGTCTGAGCATACCCTGCCGCACTTAGGGCGAACGAAGCGATACAAAAGGGGATGATGGACGGAGCGTTTGAGCAAATCAAACACTCACCCTCAATCAACTGATCTGGGTTTAATCCATCACCATTCTTTAGCCCACTCAGCCACCCCATTTCAGACATGGCTATATGCAAATCAGTCTGACCCTGTGCCTCATGGGAACAGTCCAGCCCGAACTGCCAAGCCATGTCTTCCATGGACCGGAAACAAGCATCCTGGGACCGGTTTCGGATTCATAATCCTCATCAGCCAGGCTATCTTGAATCCAGTGGCCAAGTGAGCAAGGGACTCACGTCTGAGCATACCCTGCCACACTTAGGGCGAACGAAGCGATACAAAAGTGGATGATGGACAGAGCGTTTGAGCAAATCAAACACTCACCCCCAGTCAACTGATCTGGGTTTAATCCATCACCATTCTTTAGCTCACTCAGCCACCCCATTTCAGACATGGCTATATGCAAATCAGTCTGACCCTGTGCCTCATGGGAACAGTCCAGCCCGAACTGCCAAGCCATGTCTTCCATGAACCGGAAACAAGCATCCTGGGACCGGTTTCGGATTCATAATCCTCATCAGCCAGGCTATCTTGAATCCAGCGGCCAAGTGAGCAAGGGACTCACGTCTGAGCATACCCTGCCACACTTAGGGCGAACGAAGCGATACAAAAGGGGATGATGGACGGAACGTTTGAGCAAATCAAACACTCATCCCCAGTCAACTGATCTGGGTTTAATCCATCACCATTCTTTAGCCCACTCAGCCACCCCATTTCAGACATGGCTATATGCAAATCAGTCTGACCCTGTGCCTCATGGGAACAGTCCAGCCCGAACTGCCAAGCCATGTCTACCATGGACCGGAAACAAGCATCCTGGGACCGGTTTCGGATTCATAATCCTCATCAGCCAGGCTATCTTGAATCCAGTGGCCAAGTGAGCAAGGGACTCACGTCTGAGCATACCCTGCCACACTTAGGGCGAACGAAGCGATACAAAAGGGGATGATGGACGGAGCGTTTGAGCAAATCAAACACTCACCCCCAGTCAACTCATCTGGGTTTAATCCATCACCATTCTTTAGCCCACTCAGCCACCCCATTTCAGACATGGCTATATGCAAATCAGTCTGACCCTGTGCCTCATGGGAACAGTCCAGCCCGAACTGCCAAGCCATGTCTTCCATGGACCGGAAACAAGCATCCTGGGACCGGTTTCGGATTCATAATCCTCATCAGCCAGGCTATCTTGAATCCAGTGGCCAAGTGAGCAAGGGACTCACGTCTGAGCATACCCTGCCACACTTAGGGCGAACAAAGCGATACAAAAGGGGATGATGGACGGAGCGTTTGAGCAAATCAAACACTCACCCCCAGTCAACTGATCTGGGTTTAATCCATCACCATTCTTTAGCCCACTCAACCACCCCATTTCAGACATGGCTATATGCAAATCAGTCTGACCCTGTGCCTCATGGGAACAGTCCAGCCCGAACTGCCAAGCCATGTCTTCCATGGACCGGAAACAAGCATCCTGGGACCGGTTTCGGATTCATAATCCTCATCAGCCAGGCTATCTTGAATCCAGTGGCCAAGTGAGCAAGGGACTCACGTCTGAGCATACCCTGCCACACTTAGGGCTAACGAAGCGATACAAAAGGGGATGATGGACGGAGCGTTTGAGCAAATCAAACACTCACCCCCAATCAACTGATCTGGGTTTAATCCATCACCATTCTTTAGCCCACTCAGCCACCCCATTTCAGACATAGCTATATGCAAATCAGTCTGACCCTGTGCCTCATGGGAACAGTCCAGCCCGAACTGCCAAGCCATGTCTTCCATGGACCGGAAACAAGCATCCTGGGACCGGTTTCGGATTCATAATCCTCATCAGCCAGGCTATCTTGAATCCAGTGGCCAAGTGAGCAAGGGACTCACGTCTGAGCATACCCTGCCACACTTAGGGCGAACGAAGCTATACAAAAGGGGATGATGGACGGAGCGTTTGAGCAAATCAAACACTCACACCCAGTCAACTGATCTGGGTTTAATCCATCACCATTCTTTAGCCCACTCAGCCACCCCATTTCAGACATGGCTATATGCAAATCAGTCTGACCCTTTGCCTCATGGGAACAGTCCAGCCCGAACTGCCAAGCCATGTCTTCCATGGACCGGAAACAAGCATCCTGGGACCGGTTTCGGATTCATAATCCTCATCAGCCAGGCTATCTTGAATCCAGTGGCCAAGTGAGCAAGGGACTCACGTCTGAGCATACCCTGCCACACTTAGGACGAACAAAGCTATACAAAAGGGGATGATGGACGGAGCGTTTGAGCAAATCAAACACTCACCCCCAGTCAACTGATCTGGGTTTAATCCATCACCATTCTTTAGCCCACTCAGCCACCCCATTTCAGACATGGCTATATGCAAATCAGTCTGACTCTGTGCCTCATGGGAACAGTCCGGGCCGAACTGCCAAGCCATGTCTTCCATGGACCCTAAACAAGCATCCTGGGACCGGTTTCGGATTCATAATCCTCATCAGCCAGGCTATCTTGAATCCAGTGGCCAAGTGAGCAAGGGACTCACGTCTGAGCATACCCTGCCACACTTAGGGCGAACAAAGCGATACAAAAGGGGATGATGGACGGAGCGTTTGAGCAAATCAAACACTCACCCCCAGTCAACTGATCTGGGTTTAATTCATCACCATTCTTTAGCCCACTCAGCCACCCCATTTCAGACATGGCTATATGCAAATCAGTCTGACCCTGTGCCTCATGGGAACAGTCCAGCCCGAACTGCCAAGCCATGTCTTCCATGGACCGGAAACAAGCATCCTGGGACCAGTTTCGGATTCATAATCCTCATCAGTCAGGCTATCTTGAATCCAGTGGCCAAGTGAGCAAGGGACTCACGTCTGAGCATACCCTGCCACACTTAGGACGAACAAAGCTATACAAAAGGGGATGATGGACGGAGCGTTTGAGCAAATCAAACACTCACCCCCAGTCAACTGATCTGGGTTTAATCCATCACCATTCTTTAGCCCACTCAGCCACCCCATTTCAGACATGGCTATATGCAAATCAGTCTGACTCTGTGCCTCATGGGAACAGTCCGGGCCGAACTGCCAAGCCATGTCTTCCATGGACCGTAAACAAGCATCCTGGGACCGGTTTCGGATTCATAATCCTCATCAGCCAGGCTATCTTGAATCCAGTGGCCAAGTGAGCAAGGGACTCACGTCTGAGCATACCCTGCCACACTTAGGGCTAACGAAGCGATACAAAAGGGGATGATGGACGGAGCGTTTGAGCAAATCAAACACTCACCCCCAATCAACTGATCTGGGTTTAATCCATCACCATTCTTTAGCCCACTCAGCCACCCCATTTCAGACATAGCTATATGCAAATCAGTCTGACCCTGTGCCTCATGGGAACAGTCCAGCCCGAACTGCCAAGCCATGTCATCCATGGACCGGAAACAAGCATCCTGGGACCGGTTTCGGATTCATAATCCTCATCAGCCAGGCTATCTTGAATCCAGTGGCCAAGTGAGCAAGGGACTCACGTCTGAGCATACCCTGCCACACTTAGGGCGAACAAAGCGATACAAAAGGGGATGATGGACGGAGCGTTTGAGCAAATCAAACACTCACCCCCAGTCAACTGATCTGGGTTTAATTCATCACCATTCTTTAGCCCACTCAGCCACCCCATTTCAGACATGGCTATATGCAAATCAGTCTGACCCTGTGCCTCATGGGAACAGTCCAGCCCGAACTGCCAAGCCATGTCTTCCATGGACCGGAAACAAGCATCCTGGGACCAGTTTCGGATTCATAATCCTCATCAGTCAGGCTATCTTGAATCCAGTGGCCAAGTGAGCAAGGGACTCACGTCTGAGCATACCCTGCCACACTTAGGACGAACAAAGCTATACAAAAGGGGATGATGGACGGAGCGTTTGAGCAAATCAAACACTCACCCCCAGTCAACTGATCTGGGTTTAATCCATCACCATTCTTTAGCCCACTCAGCCACCCCATTTCAGACATGGCTATATGCAAATCAGTCTGACTCTGTGCCTCATGGGAACAGTCCGGGCCGAACTGCTAAGCCATGTCTTCCATGGACCGTAAACAAGCATCCTGGGACCGGTTTCGGATTCATAATCCTCATCAGCCAGGCTATCTTGAATCCAGTGGCCAAGTGAGCAAGGGACTCACGTCTGAGCATACCCTGCCACACTTAGGGCGAACGAAACGATACAAAAGGGGATGATGGACGGAGCGTTTGAGCAAATCAAACACTCACCCTCAATCAACTGATCTGGGTTTAATCCATCACCATTCTTTAGCCCACTCAGCCACCCCATTTCAGACATGGCTATATGCAAATCAGTCTGACCCTGTGCCTCATGGGAACAGTCCAGCCTGAACTGCCAAGCCATGTCTACCATGGACCGGAAACAAGCATCCTGGGACCGGTTTCGGATTCATGATCCTCATCAGCCAGGCTATCTTGAATCCAGTGGCCAAGTGAGCAAGGGACTCACGTCTGAGCATACCCTGCCACACTTAGGGCGAACGAAGCGATACAAAAGGGGATGATGGACGGAGCGTTTGAGCAAATCAAACACTCACCCCCAGTCAACTCATCTGGGTTTAATCCATCACCATTCTTTAGCCCACTCAGCCACCCCATTTCAGACATGGCTATATGCAAATCAGTCTGACCCTGTGCCTCATGGGAACAGTCCAGCCCGAACTGCCAAGCCATGTCTTCCATGGACCGGAAACAAGCATCCTGGGACCGGTTTCGGATTCATAATCCTCATCAGCCAGGCTATCTTGAATCCAGTGGCCAAGTGAGCAAGGGACTCACGTCTGAGCATACCCTGCCACACTTAGGGCGAACAAAGCGATACAAAAGGGGATGATGGACGGAGCGTTTGAGCAAATCAAACACTCACCCCCAGTCAACTGATCTGGGTTTAATCCATCACCATTCTTTAGCCCACTCAGCCACCCCATTTCAGACATGGCTATATGCAAATCAGTCTGACCCTGTGCCTCATGGGAACAGTCCAGCCCGAACTGCCAAGCCATGTCTTCCATGGACCGGAAACAAGCATCCTGGGACCGGTTTCGGATTCATAATCCTCATCAGCCAGGCTATCTTGAATCCAGTGGCCAAGTGAGCAAGGGACTCACGTCTGAGCATACCCTGCCACACTTAGGGCTAACGAAGCGATACAAAAGGGGATGATGGACGGAGCATTTGAGCAAATCAAACACTCACCCCCAATCAACTGATCTGGGTTTAATCCATCACCATTCTTTAGCCCACTCAGCCACCCCATTTCAGACATAGCTGTATGCAAATCAGTCTGACCCTGTGCCTCATGGGAACAGTCCAGCCCGAACTGCCAAGCCATGTCTTCCATGGACCGGAAACAAGCATCCTGGGACCGGTTTCGGATTCATAATCCTCATCAGCCAGGCTATCTTGAATCCAGTGGCCAAGTGAGCAAGGGACTCACGTCTGAGCATACCCTGCCACACTTAGGGCGAACGAAGCTATACAAAAGGGGATGATGGACGGAGCGTTTGAGCAAATCAAACACTCACACCCAGTCAACTGATCTGGGTTTAATCCATCACCATTCTTTAGCCCACTCAGCCACCCCATTTCAGACATGGCTATATGCAAATCAGTCTGACCCTTTGCCTCATGGGAACAGTCCAGCCCGAACTGCCAAGCCATGTCTTCCATGGACCGGAAACAAGCATCCTGGCACCGGTTTCGGATTCATAATCCTCATCAGCCAGGCTATCTTGAATCCAGTGGCCAAGTGAGCAAGGGGCTCACGTCTGAGCATACCCTGCCACACTTAGGACGAACAAAGCTATACAAAAGGGGATGATGGACGGAGCGTTTGAGCAAATCAAACACTCACCCCCAGTCAACTGATCTGGGTTTAATCCATCACCATTCTTTAGCCCACTCAGCCACCCCATTTCAGACATGGCTATATGCAAATCAGTCTGACTCTGTGCCTCATGGGAACAGTCCGGGCCGAACTGCCAAGCCATGTCTTCCATGGACCGTAAACAAGCATCCTGGGACCGGTTTCGGATTCATAATCCTCATCAGCCAGGCTATCTTGAATCCAGTGGCCAAGTGAGCAAGGGACTCACGTCTGAGCATACCCTGCCACACTTAGGGCGAACAAAGCGATACAAAAGGGGATGATGGACGGAGCGTTTGAGCAAATCAAACACTCACCCCCGGTCAACTGATCTGGGTTTAATTCATCACCATTCTTTAGCCCACTCAGCCACCCCATTTCAGACATGGCTATATGCAAATCAGTCTGACCCTGTGCCTCATGGGAACAGTCCAGCCCGAACTGCCAAGCCATGTCTTCCATGGACCGGAAACAAGCATCCTGGGACCAGTTTCGGATTCATAATCCTCATCAGTCAGGCTATCTTGAATCCAGTGGCCAAGTGAGCAAGGGACTCACGTCTGAGCATACCCTGCCACACTTAGGGCGAACGAAGCGATACAAAAGGGGTTGATGGATGGAGCGTTTGAGCAAATCCAACACTCACCCCCAGTCAACTGATCTGGGTTTAATCCATCACCATTCTTTAGCCCACTCAGCCACCCCATTTCAGACATGGCTATATGCAAATCAGTCTGACCCTGTGCCTCATGGGAACAGTCCAGCCCGAACTGCCAAGCCATGTCTTCCATGGACCGGAAACAAGCATCCTGGGACCGGTTTCGGATTCATAATCCTCATCAGCCAGGCTATCTTGAATCCAGTGGCCAAGTGAGCAAGGGACTCACGTCTGAGCATACCCTGCCACACTTAGGGCGAACGAAACGATACAAAAGGGGATGATGGACGGAGCGTTTGAGCAAATCAAACACTCACCCCCAGTCAACTGATCTGGGTTTAATCCATCACCATTCTTTAGCCCACTCAGCCACCCCATTTCAGACATGGCTATATGCAAATCAGTCTGACCCTGTGCCTCATGGGAACAGTCCAGCCCGAACTGCCAAGCCATGTCTTCCATGGACCGGAAACAAGCATCCTGGGACCGGTTTCGGATTCATAATCCTCATCAGCCAGGCTATCTTGAATCCAGTGGCCAAGTGAGCAAGGGACTCAAGTCTGAGCATACCCTGCCACACTTAGGGCGAACGAAGCGATACAAAAGAGGATGATGGACGGAGCGTTTGAGCAAATCAAACACTCACCCTCAATCAACTGATCTGGGTTTAATCCATCACCATTCTTTAGCCCACTCAGCCAACCCATTTCAGACATGGCTATATGCAAATCAGTCTGACCCTGTGCCTCATGGGAACAGTCCAGCCCGAACTGCCAAGCCATGTCTTCCATGGACCGGAAACAAGCATCCTGGGACCGGTTTCGGATTCATAATCCTCATCAGCCAGGCTATCTTAAATCCAGTGGCCAAGTGAGCAAGGGACTCACGTCTGAGCATACCCTGCCACACTTAGGGCGAACGAAGCGATACAAAAGGGGATGATGGACGGAGCATGAGCAAATCAAACACTCACCCCCAGTCAACTGATATGGGTTTAATCCATCACCAGTCTTTAGCCCACTCAGCCACCCCATTTCAGACATGGCTATTTGCAAATCAGTCTGACCCTCTGCCTCATGGGAACAGTCCAGCCCGAACTGCCAAGCCATGTCTTCCATGGACCGGAAACAAGCATCCTGGGACCGGTTTCGGATTCATAATCCTCATCAGCCAGGCTATCTTGAATCCAGTGGCCAAGTGAGCAAGGGACTCACGTCTGAGCATACCCTGCCACACTTAGGGCAAACGAAGCGATACAAAAGGGGATGATGGACGGAGCGTTTGAGCAAATCAAACACTCACCCTCAATCAACTGATCTGGGTTTAATCCATCACCATTCTTTAGCCCACTCAGCCACCCCATTTCAGACATGGCTATATGCAAATCAGTCTGACCCTGTGCCTCATGGGAACAGTCCAGCCTGAACTGCCAAGCCATGTCTACCATGGACCGGAAACAAGCATCCTGGGACCGGTTTCGGATTCATGATCCTCATCAGCCAGGCTATCTTGAATCCAGTGGCCAAGTGAGCAAGGGACTCACGTCTGAGCATACCCTGCCACACTTAGGGCGAACGAAGCGATACAAAAGGGGATGATGGACGGAGCGTTTGAGCAAATCAAACACTCACCCCCAGTCAACTCATCTGGGTTTAATCCATCACCATTCTTTAGCCCACTCAGCCACCCCATTTCAGACATGGCTATATGCAAATCAGTCTGACCCTGTGCCTCATGGGAACAGTCCAGCCCGAACTGCCAAGCCATGTCTTCCATGGACCGGAAACAAGCATCCTGGGACCGGTTTCGGATTCATAATCCTCATCAGCCAGGCTATCTTGAATCCAGTGGCCAAGTGAGCAAGGGACTCACGTCTGAGCATACCCTGCCACACTTAGGGCGAACAAAGCGATACAAAAGGGGATGATGGACGGAGCGTTTGAGCAAATCAAACACTCACCCCCAGTCAACTGATCTGGGTTTAATCCATCACCATTCTTTAGCCCACTCAGCCACCCCATTTCAGACATGGCTATATGCAAATCAGTCTGACCCTGTGCCTCATGGGAACAGTCCAGCCCGAACTGCCAAGCCATGTCTTCCATGGACCGGAAACAAGCATCCTGGGACCGGTTTCGGATTCATAATCCTCATCAGCCAGGCTATCTTGAATCCAGTGGCCAAGTGAGCAAGGGACTCACGTCTGAGCATACCCTGCCACACTTAGGGCTAACGAAGCGATACAAAAGGGGATGATGGACGGAGCATTTGAGCAAATCAAACACTCACCCCCAATCAACTGATCTGGGTTTAATCCATCACCATTCTTTAGCCCACTCAGCCACCCCATTTCAGACATAGCTGTATGCAAATCAGTCTGACCCTGTGCCTCATGGGAACAGTCCAGCCCGAACTGCCAAGCCATGTCTTCCATGGACCGGAAACAAGCATCCTGGGACCGGTTTCGGATTCATAATCCTCATCAGCCAGGCTATCTTGAATCCAGTGGCCAAGTGAGCAAGGGACTCACGTCTGAGCATACCCTGCCACACTTAGGGCGAACAAAGCTATACAAAAGGGGATGATGGACGGAGCGTTTGAGCAAATCAAACACTCACACCCAGTCAACTGATCTGGGTTTAATCCATCACCATTCTTTAGCCCACTCAGCCACCCCATTTCAGACATGGCTATATGCAAATCAGTCTGACCCTTTGCCTCATGGGAACAGTCCAGCCCGAACTGCCAAGCCATGTCTTCCATGGACCGGAAACAAGCATCCTGGCACCGGTTTCGGATTCATAATCCTCATCAGCCAGGCTATCTTGAATCCAGTGGCCAAGTGAGCAAGGGACTCACGTCTGAGCATACCCTGCCACACTTAGGACGAACAAAGCTATACAAAAGGGGATGATGGACGGAGCGTTTGAGCAAATCAAACACTCACCCCCAGTCAACTGATCTGGGTTTAATCCATCACCATTCTTTAGCCCACTCAGCCACCCCATTTCAGACATGGCTATATGCAAATCAGTCTGACTCTGTGCCTCATGGGAACAGTCCGGGCCGAACTGCCAAGCCATGTCTTCCATGGACCGTAAACAAGCATCCTGGGACCGGTTTCGGATTCATAATCCTCATCAGCCAGGCTATCTTGAATCCAGTGGCCAAGTGAGCAAGGGACTCACGTCTGAGCATACCCTGCCACACTTAGGGCGAACAAAGCGATACAAAAGGGGATGATGGACGGAGCGTTTGAGCAAATCAAACACTCACCCCCGGTCAACTGATCTGGGTTTAATTCATCACCATTCTTTAGCCCACTCAGCCACCCCATTTCAGACATGGCTATATGCAAATCAGTCTGACCCTGTGCCTCATGGGAACAGTCCAGCCCGAACTGCCAAGCCATGTCTTCCATGGACCGGAAACAAGCATCCTGGGACCAGTTTCGGATTCATAATCCTCATCAGTCAGGCTATCTTGAATCCAGTGGCCAAGTGAGCAAGGGACTCACGTCTGAGCATACCCTGCCACACTTAGGGCGAACGAAGCGATACAAAAGGGGTTGATGGATGGAGCGTTTGAGCAAATCCAACACTCACCCCCAGTCAACTGATCTGGGTTTAATCCATCACCATTCTTTAGCCCACTCAGCCACCCCATTTCAGACATGGCTATATGCAAATCAGTCTGACCCTGTGCCTCATGGGAACAGTCCAGCCCGAACTGCCAAGCCATGTCTTCCATGGACCGGAAACAAGCATCCTGGGACCGGTTTCGGATTCATAATCCTCATCAGCCAGGCTATCTTGAATCCAGTGGCCAAGTGAGCAAGGGACTCACGTCTGAGCATACCCTGCCACACTTAGGGCGAACGAAACGATACAAAAGGGGATGATGGACGGAGCGTTTGAGCAAATCAAACACTCACCCCCAGTCAACTGATCTGGGTTTAATCCATCACCATTCTTTAGCCCACTCAGCCACCCCATTTCAGACATGGCTATATGCAAATCAGTCTGACCCTGTGCCTCATGGGAACAGTCCAGCCCGAACTGCCAAGCCATGTCTTCCATGGACCGGAAACAAGCATCCTGGGACCGGTTTCGGATTCATAATCCTCATCAGCCAGGCTATCTTGAATCCAGTGGCCAAGTGAGCAAGGGACTCAAGTCTGAGCATACCCTGCCACACTTAGGGCGAACGAAGCGATACAAAAGAGGATGATGGACGGAGCGTTTGAGCAAATCAAACACTCACCCTCAATCAACTGATCTGGGTTTAATCCATCACCATTCTTTAGCCCACTCAGCCAACCCATTTCAGACATGGCTATATGCAAATCAGTCTGACCCTGTGCCTCATGGGAACAGTCCAGCCCGAACTGCCAAGCCATGTCTTCCATGGACCGGAAACAAGCATCCTGGGACCGGTTTCGGATTCATAATCCTCATCAGCCAGGCTATCTTAAATCCAGTGGCCAAGTGAGCAAGGGACTCACGTCTGAGCATACCCTGCCACACTTAGGGCGAACGAAGCGATACAAAAGGGGATGATGGACGGAGCATGAGCAAATCAAACACTCACCCCCAGTCAACTGATATGGGTTTAATCCATCACCAGTCTTTAGCCCACTCAGCCACCCCATTTCAGACATGGCTATTTGCAAATCAGTCTGACCCTCTGCCTCATGGGAACAGTCCAGCCCGAACTGCCAAGCCATGTCTTCCATGGACCGGAAACAAGCATCCTGGGACCGGTTTCGGATTCATAATCCTCATCAGCCAGGCTATCTTGAATCCAGTGGCCAAGTGAGCAAGGGACTCACGTCTGAGCATACCCTGCCACACTTAGGGCAAACGAAGCGATACAAAAGGGGATGATGGACGGAGCGTTTGAGCAAATGAAACACTCACCCCCAGTCAACTGATCTGGGTTTAATCCATCACCATTCTTTAGCCCACTCAACCACCCCATTTCAGACATGGCTATATGCAAATCAGTCTGACCCTGTGCCTCATGGGAACAGTCCAGTCCGAACTGCCAAGCCATGTCTTCCATGGACCGGAAACAAGCATCCTGGGACCGGTTTCGGATTCATAATCCTCATCAGCCAGGCTATCTTGAATCCAGTGGCCAAGTGAGCAAGGGACTCACGTCTGAGCATACCCTGCCACACTTAGGGCAAACGAAGCGATACAAAAGGGGATGATGGACGGAGCGTTTGAGCAAATAAAACACTCACCCCCAGTCAACTGATCTGGGTTTAATCCATCACCATTCTTTAGCCCACTCAGCCACCCCATTTCAGACATGGCTATATGCAAATCAGTCTGACCCTGTGCCTCATGGGAACAGTCCAGCCCGAACTGCCAAGCCATGTCTTCCATGGACCGGAAACAAGCATCCTGGGACCGGTTCCGGATTCATAATCCTCATCAGCCAGGCTATCTGGAATCCAGTGGCCAAGTGAGCAAGGGACTCACGTCTGAGCATACCCTGCCACACTTAGGGCGAACGAAGCGATACAAAAGGGGATGATGGACGGAGCGTTTGAGCAAATCAAACACTCACCCCCAGTCAACTGATCTGGGTTTAATCCATCACCATTCTTTAGCCCACTCAGCCACCCCATTTCAGACATGGCTATATGCAAATCAGTCTGACCCTGTGCCTCATGGGAACAGTCCAGCCTGAACTGCCAAGCCATGTCTTCCATGGACCGGAAACAAGCATCCTGGGACCGGTTTCGGATTCATAATCCTCATCAGCCAGGCTATCTTGAATCCAGTGGTCAAGTGAGCATGGGACTCACCTCTGAGCATACCCTGCCACACTTAGGGCAAACGAAGCGATACAAAAGGGGATGATGGATAGACCGTTTGAGCAAATCAAACACTCACCCCCAGTCAACTGATCTGGGTTTAATCCATCACCATTCTTTAGCCCACTCAGCCACCCCATTTCAGACATGGCTATATGCAAATCAGTCTGACCCTGTGCCTCATGGGAACAGTCCAGCCCGAACTGCCAAGCCATGTCTTCCATGGACCGGAAACAAGCATCCTGGGACCGGTTTCGGATTCATAATCCTCATCAGCCAGGCTATCTTGAACCCAGTGTCCAAGTGAGCAATGGACTCACGTCTGAGCATACCCTGCCACACTTAGGGCGAACGAAGCGATACAAAAGGGGATGATGGACGGAGCGTTTGAGCAAATCAAACACTCACCCCCAGTCAACTGATCTGGGTTTAATCCATCACCATTCTTTATCCCACTCAGCCACCCCATTTCAGACATGGCTATATGCAAATCAGTCTGACCCTGTGCCTCATGGGAACAGTCCAGCCCGAACTGCCAAGCCATGTCTTCCATGGACCGTAAACAAGCATCCTGGGACCGGATTCGGATTCATAATCCTCATCAGCCAGGCTATCTTGAATCCAGTGGCCAAGTGAGCAAGGGACTCACGTCTGAGCATACCCTGCCACACTTAGGGCGAACGAAGCTATACAAAAGGGGATGATGGACGGAGCGTTTGAGCAAATCAAACACTCACCCTCAATTAACTGATCTGGGTTTAATCCATCACCATTCTTTAGCCCACTCAGCCACCCCATTTCAGACATGGCTATATGCAAATCAGTCTGACCCTGTGCCTCATGGGAACAGTCCAGCCCGAACTGTCAAGCCATGTCTTCCATGGACCGGAAACAAGCATCCTGGGACCGGTTTCGGATTCATAATCCTCATCAGCCAGGCTATCTTGAATCCAGTGGCCAAGTGAGCAAGGGACTCACGTCTGAGCATACCCTGCCGCACTTAGGGCGAACGAAGCGATACAAAAGGGGATGATGGACGGAGCGTTTGAGCAAATCAAACATTCACCCTCAATCAACTGATCTGGGTTTAATCCATCACCATTCTTTAGCCCACTCAGCCACCCCATTTCAGACATGGCTATATGCAAATCAGTCTGACCCTGTGCCTCATGGGAACAGTCCAGCCCGAACTGCCAAGCCATGTCTTCCATGGACCGGAAACAAGCATCCTGGGACCGGTTTCGGATTCATAATCCTCATCAGCCAGGCTATCTTGAATCCAGTGGCCAAGTGAGCAAGGGACTCACGTCTGAGCATACCCTGCCACACTTAGGCCGAACGAAGCGATACAAAAGTGGATGATGGACGGAGCGTTTGAGCAAATCAAACACTCACCCCCAGTCAACTGATCTGGGTTTAATCCATCACCATTCTTTAGCTCACTCAGCCACCCCATTTCAGACATGGCTATATGCAAATCAGTCTGACCCTGTGCCTCATGGGAACAGTCCAGCCCGAACTGCCAAGCCATGTCTTCCATGGACCGGAAACAAGCATCCTGGGACCGGTTTCGGATTCATAATCCTCATCAGCCAGGCTATCTTGAATCCAGTGGCCAAGTGAGCAAGGGACTCACGTCTGAGCATACCCTGCCACACTTAGGGCTAACGAAGCGATACAAAAGGGGATGATGGACGGAGCATTTGAGC
The DNA here is from genome assembly GCF_964261635.1 of Lissotriton helveticus. Lineage (NCBI taxonomy): Eukaryota > Metazoa > Chordata > Amphibia > Caudata > Salamandridae > Lissotriton > Lissotriton helveticus. The sequence continues at coordinate 986,667,381 of NC_136061.1, read as the reverse complement.
AAATCAAACACTCACCCCCAATCAACTGATCTGGGTTTAATACATCACCATTCTTTAGCCCACTCAGCCACCCCATTTCAGACATGGCTATATGCAAATCAGTCTGACCCTGTGCCTCATGGGAACAGTTGAGCCCGAACTTCCAAGCCATGTCTTCCATGGACCGGAAACAAGCATCCTGGGACCGGTTTCGGATTCATAATCCTCATCAGCCAGGCTATCTTGAATCCAGTGGCCAAGTGAGCAAGGGACTCACGTCTGAGCATACCCTGCCGCACTTAGGGCTAACGAAGCGATACGAAAGGGGATGATGGACGGAGCATTTGAGCAAATCAAACACTCACCCCCAGTCAACTGATCTGTGTTTAAACCATCACCATTCTTTAGCCCACTCAGCCACCCCATTTCAGACATGGCTATATGCAAATCAGTCTGACCCTGTGCCTCATGGGAACAGTCCAGCCTGAACTGCCAAGCCATGTCTTCCATGGACCGGAAACAAGCATCCTGAGACCGGTTTCGGATTCATAATCCTCATCAGCCAGGCTATCTTGAATCCAGTGGCCAAGTGAGCAAGGGACTCACGTCTGAGCATACCCTGCCACACTTAGGGCGAACGAAGCTATACAAAAGGGGATGATGGACGGAGCGTTTGAGCAAATCAAACACTCACCCTCAATCAACTGATCTGGGTTTAATCCATCACCATTCTTTAGCCCACTCTGCCACCCCATTTCAGACATGGCTATATGCAAATCAGTCTGACCCTGTGCCTCATGGGAACAGTCCAGCCCGAACTGTCAAGCCATGTCTTCCATGGACCGGAAACAAGCATCCTGGGACCGGTTTCGGATTCATAATCCTCATCAGCCAGGCTATCTTGAATCCAGTGGCCAAGTGAGCAAGGGACTCACGTCTGAGCATACCACGCCACACTTAGGGCGAACAAAGCGATACAAAAGTGGATGATGGACGGAGCGTTTGAGCAAATGAAACACTCACCCCCAGTCAACTGATCTGGGTTTAATCCATCACCATACTTTAGCACACTCAGCCACCCCATTTCAGACATGGCTATATGCAAATCAGTCTGACCCTGTGCCTCATGGGAACAGTCCAGCCCGAACTGCCAAGCCATGTCTTCCATGAACCGGAAACAAGCATCCTGGGACCGGTTTCGGATTCATAATCCTCATCAGCCAGGCTATCTTGAATCCAGCGGCCAAGTGAGCAAGGGACTCACGTCTGAGCATACCCTGCCACACTTAGGGCGAACGAAGCGATACAAAAGGGGATGATGGACGGAGCGTTTGAGCAAATCAAACACTCATCCCCAGTCAACTGATCTGGGTTTAATCCATCACCATTCTTTAGCCCACTCAGCCACCCCATTTCTGACATGGCTATATGCAAATCAGTCTGACCCTGTGCCTCATGGGAACAGTCCAGCCCGAACTGCCAAGCCATGTCTACCATGGACCGGAAACAAGCATCCTGGGACCGGTTTCGGATTCATAATCCTCATCAGCCAGGCTATCTTGAATCCAGTGGCCAAGTGAGCAAGGGACTCACGTCTGAGCATACCCTGCCACACTTAGGGCGAACGAAGCGATACAAAAGGGGATGATGGACGGAGCGTTTGAGCAAATCAAACACTCACCCCCAGTCAACTCATTTGGGTTTAATCCATCACCATTCTTTAGCCCACTCAGCCACCCCATTTCAGACATGGCTATATGCAAATCAGTCTGACCCTGTGCCTCATGGGAACAGTCCAGCCCGAACTGCCAAGCCATGTCTTCCATGGACCGGAAACAAGCATCCTGGGACCGGTTTCGGATTCATAATCCTCATCAGCCAGGCTATCTTGAATCCAGTGGCCAAGTGAGCAAGGGACTCAAGTCTGAGCATACCCTGCCACACTTAGGGCGAACAAAGCGATACAAAAGGGGATGATGGACGGAGCGTTTGAGCAAATCAAACACTCACCCCCAGTCAACTGATCTGGGTTTAATCCATCACCATTCTTTAGCCCACTCAGCCACCCCATTTCAGACATGGCTATATGCAAATCAGTCTGACCCTGTGCCTCATGGGAACAGTCCAGCCCGAACTGCCAAGCCATGTCTTCCATGAAGCGGAAACAAGCATCCTGGGACCGGTTTCGGATTCATAATCCTCATCAGCCAGGCTATCTTGAATCCAGCGGCCAAGTGAGCAAGGGACTCACGTCTGAGCATACCCTGCCACACTTAGGGCGAACGAAGCGATACAAAAGGGGATGATGGACGGAGCGTTTGAGCAAATCAAACACTCATCCCCAGTCAACTGATCTGGGTTTAATCCATCACCATTCTTTAGCCCACTCAGCCACCCCATTTCAGACATGGCTATATGCAAATCAGTCTGACCCTGTGCCTCATGGGAACAGTCCAGCCCGAACTGCCAAGCCATGTCTTCCATGGACCGGAAACAAGCATCCTGGGACCGGTTTCGGATTCATATTCCTCATCAGTCAGGCTATCTTGAATCCAGTGGCCAAGTGAGCAAGGGACTCACGTCTGAGCATACCCTGCCACACTTAGGGCGAACGAAGCGATACAAAAGGGGATGATGGACGGAGCGTTTGAGCAAATCAAACACTCACCCCCAATCAACTGATATGGGTTTAATCCATCACCATTCTTTAGCCCACTCAGCCACCCCATTTCAGACATGGCTATATGCAAATCAGTCTGACCCTGTGCCTCATGGGAACAGTTCAGCCCGAACTGCCAAGCTATGTCTTCCATGGACCGGAAACAAGCATCCTGTGACCGGTTTCGGATTCATAATCCTCATCAGCCAGGCTATCTTGAATCCAGTGGCCAAGTGAGCAAGGGACTCACGTCTGAGCATACCCTGCCGCACTTAGGGCTAACGAAGCGATACAAAAGGGGATGATGGACGGAGCATTTGAGCAAATCAAACACTCACCCCCAGTCAACTGATCTGGGTTTAATCCATCACCATTCTTTAGCCCACTCAGCCACCCCATTTCAGACATGGCTATATGCAAATCAGTCTGACCCTGTGCCTTATGGGAACAGTCCAGCCTGAACTGGCAAGCCATGTCTTCCATGGACCGGAAACAAGCATCCTGGGACCGGTTTGGGATTCATAATCCTCATCAGCCAGGCTATCTTGAATCCAGTGGCCAAGTGAGCAAGGGACTCACGTCTGAGCATACCCTGCCACACTTAGGGCGAACGAAGCGATACAAAAGGGGATGATGGACGGAGCGTTTGAGCAAATCAAACACTCACCCCCAGTCAACTGATCTGGGTTTAATCCATCACCAGTTTTTTAGTCCACTCAGCCACCCCATTTCAGACATGGCTATATGCAAATCAGTCTGACCCTGTGCCTCATGGGAACAGTCCAGCCCGAACTGCCAAGCCATGTCTTCCATGGACCGGAAACAAGCATCCTGGGACCGGTTTCGGATTCATAATCCTCATCAGCCAGGCTATCTTGAATCCAGTGGCCAAGTGAGCAAGGGACTCACGTCTGAGCATACCCTGCCACACTTAGGGCGAACAAAGCGATACAAAAGGGGATGATGGACGGAGCGTTTGAGCAAATCAAACACTCACCCCCAGTCAACTGATCTGGGTTTAGTCCATCACCATTCTTTAGCCCACTCAGCCATCCCATTTTAGACATGGCTATGTGCAAATCAGTCTGACCCTGTGCCTCATGGGAACAGTCCAGCCCGAACTGCCAAGCCATGTCTTCCATGGACCGGAAACAAGCATCCTGGGACCGGTTTCGGATTCATAATCCTCATCAGCCAGGCTATATTGAATCCAGTGGCCACGTGAGCAAGGGACTCACGTCTGAGCATACCCTGCCACACTTAGGGCAAACGGTCCCAGGATGCTTGTTTCCGGTCCATGGAAGACATGGCTTGGCAGTTCGGGCTGGACTGTTCCCATGAGGCACAGGGTCAGACTGATTTGCATATAGCCATGTCTGAAATGGGGTGGCTGAGTGGGCCAAAGAATGGTGATGGATTAAACCCATATCAGTTGACTGGGGGTGAGTGTTTGATTTGCTCAAACGCTCCGTCCATCATCCCCTTTTGTATCGCTTTGTTCGCCCTAAGTGTGGCAGGGTATGCTCAGACGTGAGTCCCTTGCTCACTTAGCCACTGGATTCAAGATAGCCTGGCTGATGAGGATTATGAATCCGAAACCGGTCCCAGGATGCTTGTTTCCGGTCCATGGAAGACATGGCTTGGCAGTTCGGGCTGGACTGTTCCCATGAGGCACAGGGTCAGACTGATTTGCATATAGCCATGTCTGAAATGGGGTGGCTGAGTGCGCTAAAGAATGGTGATGGATTAAACCCAGATCAGTTGACTGGGGGTGAGTGTTTGATTTGCTCAAACGCTCCGTCCATCATCCTCTTTTGTATCGCTTCGTTCGCCCTAAGTGTGGCAGGGTATGCTCAGATGTGAGTCCCTTGCTCACTTGGCCACTGGATTCAAGATACCCAGGCTGATGAGGATTATGAGTCCGAAACCGGTCCCAGGATGCTTGTTTCCGGTCCATGGAAGACATGGCTTGGCAGTTCGGGCTGGACTGTTCCCATGAGGCACAGGGTCAGACTGATTTGCATATAGCCATGTCTGAAATGGGGTGGCTGAGTGGGCTAAAGAATGGTGATGGATTAAACCCAGATCAGTTGACTGGGGGTGAGTGTTTGATTTGCTCAAACGCTCCGTCCATCATCCCCTTTTGTATCGCTTTGTTCGCCCTAAGTGTGGCAGGGTATGCTTAGACGTGAGTCCCTTGCTCACTTGGCCACTGGATTCAAGATAGCCTGGCTGATGAGGATTATGAATCCGAAACCGGTCCCAGGATGCTTGTTTCCGGTCCATGGAAGACATGGCTTGGCAGTTCGGGCTGGACTGTTCCCATGAGGCACAGGGTCAGACTGATTTGCATATAGCCATGTCTGAAATGGGGTGGCTGAGTGGGCTAAAGAATGGTGATGGATTAAACCCAGATCAGTTGACTGGGGGTGAGTGTTTGATTTGCTCAAACGCTCCGTCCATCATCCCCTTTTGTATCGCTTTGTTCGCCCTAAGTGTGGCAGGGTATGCTCAGACGTGAGTCCCTTGCTCACTTGGCCACTGGATTCAAGATAGCCTGGCTGATGAGGATTATGAATCCGAAACCGGTCCCAGGATGCTTGTTTCCAGTCCATGGAAGACATGGCTTGGCAGTTCGGGCTGGACTGTTCCCATGAGGCACAGGGCCAGACTGATTTGCATATCGCCATGTCTGAAATGGGGTGGCTGAGTGGGCTAAAGAATGGTGATGGATTAAACCCAGATCAGTTGACTGGGGGTGAGTGTTTGATTTGCTCAAATGCTCCGTCCATCATCCCCTTTTGCATCGCTTTGTTCGCCCTAAGTGTGGCAGGGTATGCTCAGACGTGAGTCCCTTGCTCACTTGGCCACTGGATTCAAGATAGCCTGGCTGATGAGGATTATGAATCCGAAACCGGTCCCAGGATGCTTGTTTCCGGTCCATGGAAGACATGGCTTGGCAGTTCGGGCTGGACTGTTCCCATGAGGCACAGGGTCAGACTGATTTGCATATAGCCATGTCTGAAATGGGGTGGCTGAGTGGGCTAAAGAATGGTGATGGATTAAACCCAGATCAGTTGACTGGGGGTGAGTGTTTGATTTGCTCAAACGCTCCGTTCGTCATCCCCTTTTGTATCGCTTTGTTCGCCCTAAGTGTGGCAGGGTATGCTCAGACGTGAGTCCCTTGCTCACTTGGCCACGATAGCCTGGCTGATGAGGAATATGAATCCGAAACCGGTCCCAGGATGCCTGTTTCTGGTCCATGGAAGACATGGCTTGGCAGTTCGAGCTGGACTGTTCCCATGAGGCACAGGGTCAGACTGATTTGCATATAGCCATGTCTGAAATGGGGTGGCTGAGTGGGCTAAAGAATGGTGATGGATTAAACGCAGATCAGTTGACTGGGGGTGAGTGTTTGATTTGCTCAAACGCTCCGTCCATCATCCCCTTTTGTATCGCATATTTCGTAATATACCATAAAATAGAAAAGAAAAGTTTTAGAATACAGAAAAAAATGAATGCACTGTATACCATGAATCCTTATACTTCTTCCCTTACTTTATAATAACTATAGCATTAGGATTAATGCGGAACAGTATAGCGAAAGCAGCGATGCAAGCCTCCGACATGTGAGAACACAAAGCAGCCATCTTAGTTTTACTGCGCAAGTGCAAAAAGTTTTCCCACCAGAACTGCTAGTACGTCACATCACATGGGTATGACCGACGCATGCGCAGACAAAATTCCCACGTAGCAGCAGCCATTTTAGCAGCAAGCGTATTAGGATTAGTAAACAAATAGGCAAGCGTCACTGGGACACCCCAAATGTCAGAATAAAGGGAAAATTTGTAAGACAAACAAGTTGATTAATACTATTAGGGTTATTTGAGGTTAATGAGTTCAAGCAAGACGCTTTACATGCAAATTCTTGCTCCATCAAACTTCAAGCCCATCAACAGCTCATGTAGGTCCAAGGGGCAAGGTGAAAAGAACAAATGTGGCGAGTGTGGGGGCCAGGGAAAATAGAGCTGTAATAAAAGTGAACATCCAGGTTTGCTGAAGTAGCTTCTTTATTCATGAGAACCCCATCCACAGGTCCATCACCTTCTAGCTCCAGTATCAATTGTTCAACACAGAACACTGGTCATATCATCACTGACCTGGAACTCACCAACAATCCACAACCACAAACATTCCAATAGCTATATCTAGGATACCGCAAGTGTAAGGAAAGTTAGGGCTGTAATTACAGGAAAAGCATATACTTCTCCTGTCTGAATAATGATGGACCATGCACATAAATACACATGCGCATACACGCTCCTCTCACCCACACAAACATCCATAAATAAAGGTAAGAGGTCTTACAGCATCATATATTTTTGTTTCAAGCACTATGCCCTATCGCCCCCATCAGGCAATGATTCTTTGGACCAAGCCAACCAGAGTGGCTGCAGTATATCTGTACCACAGTGATTGTAGAGTGTCAGTAACAGTATAGGCTGATTAACATTTACTGTGACACTATTTTATAGAGCTATTGATCTCACAGAAAAAAATGAAATACTGTTTTTTCACTGTGGTGCGTGTCATATATTTTCAGGAAGTGGTTATACATAGGAGGTCTCTGATTACCAAGCATGTTATGAACTTTAAGGTCTCCTAGTTTTGAAAAAGGAATATTGAATTAAGGACAATAAAGACTTTGTAGAAGAGAAAGTCCTTCTTAAACCCTTACTTTTACAAGACTGATTTTAAGAATTGATTCCTCTTTGCAAGTCCTGTAGAATATGCAGGTTATTTCACCTTCCTGCCTGATATTTTTTGCCTGTTTGATGTAGCGGTTGACGTTTTTCATCAGCTTATTATTTGGTTTGAAAAAGTTGAAATTAAGTTGACCATAAAGCCTTTCCTTTGGTTGGAGACGTTAGCAAGTCAATGAAAACAAAAGCAAACTGTGAAGAAGTAGTAGAATAATTTCTGTCTTCTCCTTCCCCTTCAACACCAAACTTTTGTTGGCCGTTCTTCCTTGGATCGAGCTTTGAATATAATATTTGTATATTAACTCCGTCATAGATTTTTGCCTATTGTACTGAGCGACAGGTTGCATGATTTTCACAAACATTTTAAAGTTGAGGAAAATGTTCTAATGATAGCACACAATCAGTGCTTAATTTGAGCTGGTGGTTGCTGGTGGGGGCTACCGGAACTGATTTTTGGGGACGGGCACTTATTTTTCTGCATCTGACATTTACTGAGAGCATAACATCCATCACAAAGGGATAAAGCAGGAACCAGCAAGAGTGAGAGAAAGAGGCAGGCATTTTCCGGTAGTGGATTAAAGAGGCCTGAGATGGGATTAAAGACTACCAGACTTGGGATTCAGAATAACAATGTTTGATTTCACCAGCCACAGTCTTCTGAGCAGAGCTTTGGGCACTGGCACTCATTATTTTACAAATTAAGCACTGCTCCCAATTGGTGCAAGTAAGCCATGAAAAAGAAGAGGCAAAGTGAGGAGTTTTGGGGTACTCCACATTAAATAGTTTATGGAGCAGTAAGGTTGTTTCTTGAGACTTTGATAGTGGTTAGACAGTAAGGATACCAGCTAGGATAGAGCTATGTGAGACATACTTGCCCAATGTTTGAAGTGATTAATCAGGTATTAACAACTGCTTTGTCAAAAGGTGCCGATAGGTTAAGCATATTGAAGACAGGTGGCTGACCTAAGTCTGTTCAAATGTTCTAGGATGCATTTGCTGATGTCTAGATGTGTTGTTGTGGGAGAATATAGAATGGTGGGCATGCAGAATGTGGCATGTTGTAATGTGTTTATGAGACCTTGGGGTATGAATTTAGCAATAGAACATGATTTATTATACACATCTGATATGTCAGTTTGAGGCAAATTGTGCAAGAGTAAGGTGGGCTACTACTGTTTCGTCATTCAAATTTTTTTCCAGCCCAAATTTATCTAGATCCTGGTGATGTGAGGAAGGTTAGAGATGTAATGGAAATATACTGAAATAATTGTTGGCAAGGTTGTTTTTGAGGAAGCAGATGACTGTCATTTTCTTCTGCTCTGCAATTTTTTTTTATTACCACAGTATTACCAGGAACCTACGGCTGGATGCAACTTTGAATGGGGAGGTGGAGTAACCATAGACTTTACCGCTTTGATACCTCTTTGAAAACTCACATCTGCGTGCTTAAAGAAAAGGGCAACTATTGGTGGAGAAGACTGAACATGAGTGAAAGGTGTCAAGGTAGAAGATCAATTATTTTAATTAATAAGTGTCATTTTGTCAAAGAAGAACCGCTGGGATCGGTTACAAAGATTTTGCAAGGCTACATTTAAGTATGGGTAGGGCAGAATGCCTAGGACTGTGACTGTGTGTTTATATGAATATATGCATCTGGGGAATCAGTCAATTATTTTTAGTGTCTTCAAATATATTAATTATATCTAATTTCCCTTGACTCCTCCTTGGAGAAGACTTTCAAGCAGTGACTAAAAGGGAGTTGCTATATGACTAATTCTGGAGCGAAAGTTTGCGCTCTTGAACTGGGCCTACCTTTGAGCTTGCAGTGCCTGCTTGGTACTCTAAGTAGCATTTGCTGATGGAATGCAGAGTTTAATTTAGGTTATCATATTCTATTTTGGGACAGAGGGTTCAAATAGTGCATAGGGTGCACAAGGAGCCATTGGGGTGTCTTCCGGGTTGGAATTATGAAGTCATAGAGATGTATTCTGAAAGAAGTCAGACTGCAGCATTCAGGAAGGTTTTGTGTTAGGTATTGCGGTCATCCAGGTAATAGGTGTTTGCATATTCAGTTTGGTTGACTGAAGTAATTTAGAGAAATGGGAGTTTGTGACGGCACCATGTGTGGTCGCATCCTAATTCGGTGTGCCCTTAGTGTCCAACACCTTGCCCTAAACGGTTTGTAGTTTTTATATTTGTGTAGTGTTTTATAACAGTAACCAAGACATATCAAGGTTTTCACATTATTTTATCTTGGAATTTTATTAATTATATTTAATGTACACTTTCAACTTTTTACATAGGCTTTTTTTATTAAAACAAAACACATTTTTATAGTGGTAGAACATTTTGTACTTCTTTAGTATATTATTACATGTAGTCTAGTTTTTTTAAACAGCTTTAATACATGTATATTTCTAAATATTTTCAAAACATTGTACATAATTATTTGTGCATATGTATTTTTTAAACAAAGTACTTTTAAATTATATAATGCAGTTTTTATTATATAATATTTAATGCTGTTCAATATAAAGTAATATTTGTATAGTACTATTTGTATTTTGGTAAATTCATTGTTTAACATTTTAATAACATTTTAATACACTTTTACAAGCATTTGGGATAATTTGTAATGCTTTTTACAACATTTATCTTGTTTTGTTATAACAAATATGGTATTTCTTTTTTTTTTTGCCAAGTTAGATTTTATTTGTGGCAGTCACAGTTGCATGTTACTGTTCAAAAACAAGGTAAGACCTTTTCCAAATTTTTGTTTAAGGTTTTTATGGGCAGGGGGATGTGTCTAGGTGTACCTAATACTGGGTATAGTGTTAGTTATTTTTTAGTTTAATTAGATGAAGTTTGTGTTGTGTTGTTATTTGATTGCGACCTTGGTGATTGGACCGAGAGGACACAGCGTCAGCGGTTGGGGGAAAGCCACCAAGACGGCAGCTCCCCAACCACCACATTAGGAGTTTACCGCCAGGCGTGCGGTATGCCAGTGGCGGTCTCGGAACAGCAGCATGCTTCGGCTCACAAAGAGAGCCTGAAGGCAATGCAGCTGCACTGCAGCGCCAACACTGTTGTGTGTGCACTGTTGCCATGCACCATGCTGTGCATGGCACACAGTGTACGCATGACAGTACAGGCGTAGGCTTCACAGCATGTCCAATGGGCTAAAACACCTGGGGCTCATTCCCTCCCTTTCCACCATCATTTACATGATAGGGTACCTGCCATGAATAGGTCGGCGGAAAGGCAGGTCGTAAGCAGCACGGTGGTGTCAGCAGCCGCATCGCCTCCATGGCCTGCTTCTTTCCCCACCATCGTGGGAGCCAAGATCCTGGTTGTGGTGGCAGCATCATGGTATTCTGACTGCCATGCAAGCAATTGGGCGGTCGGACCACCGAGGAGGCGGCAGTCAGACCGTCACCAATGGTACAGCGGTCTTGGGATTTGCCATACTCATAATCAGCCCCTTAGTCTAACGTGGTAGACCTAACTATAGTTTCTTCATAGTTGTGTGTTATTCTACATAGTGTTATTTGGCCCCGATTACGAAGACGTAGAAGATGGCTCTGACCTTCGGTCGGAGCCGTTCCTACGGCATCGTAATTGGCTGCATAGATTCATTTCAGACCAATTTTGATGGGGTCAGTTGGAAAGGAATCCAAACCGGATTTCCAAATGGCCTTCGACAGGCTTGGAGAGTCCATCTGCCATTCGGAAAGCCTCCATTAATCCCTAGGGTGCCTCTTTCTGCCCAAGGGATTACGATGGCAGATTCCCACAGCCTTTCTATGCGGGGCTTTCCGGCACAGACAGGTTGTGGGAATCCAACATTGGGGCCCCCAGAAGGGCCCCCATTGGTGCAATACTGCCGGATGGCAGACTAGGGGGCACCTATGGTGTCCCCTCTGTTGACACCTGCAGGGATGAACTGCACCTCAGCTCTTTACAATGAGAACATGCATTCCGGTCAGAATGCATGCTCCCATTGTAAAGAATAGGAATGCGACCAAACAGTGTTCAGTCGCATCCTAATTGCTGGGCTGGGACTGACGACAGGAGGTTGTTCGGTCCCAGTTCCCAAACAATGTTGGATGGACTCAAATCCGTACAACATCGTAATCGGGGTCTATGTATCTAGCGTTCTAATGTAATATTTCTATTGAATTTGAGTTGCATGTTTAGGGAGGGTAGCTATGTTAGGTGTATAGATTCTGAAATCAAAGTGCATTTTTGGAGCTGTTTTTATTGGGGTTTTTTTAAAAGGAAAAAGGAAATAATTTTGGTTTCATTTAAACCTAATCATTTTTCAATTTGCTTTGAGATTTTGGTTTTCCTGGAACATTTTTCACTTGTAATTATGTCTTTCTTTTATAGTTTCAAACGATTGTGGATATACCCTGGGCATTTCATTTGTGTATTTATGTGGGATTCTTAGGATTCCATTTTTTAGCAGATTGGATTTAGGGAGGATGAGGAATTTCAGTTATGCAACTGTAAGTATGATATTTTTTATTTATTTATGGATAGGAAATGTCATATTTGAATATGTATATGTATTTTGCTTTTACTGCAATGCAAAAGTTTTATTTTGTGTGTGTGTGTAATTTTATTGGTGTGCAGCCTAGTTTATTTTTAATATTGATTTTTCTGTGAATAAGTTTAACTAGATCGAATTCACCCTAAGGATCCAAGAGAGAGACTCCGAATAAGAACGTATAACTCCCCAACAATACAAAGAGACTCACAAGATATACGTTCTCCAAAAGAACGAGGATTTTTTTTGTGATAAGGAGAGGTATTCCTTAATAAGGACAAGAACCCTCACTCACCCAAGGGTGACATGCTCCACCATGGGGCTCCCTCCTCACACCGGGCCGCAAGTTCCCGGATGTGGGCTATGACTCTCCACCGAGCAAAGTAGGTGGAGAAGAGCTGAGGTATTTTGAATGGGGAATGCCAGTAAGAGTTGTGAGTGAGTGGCAGAGTGCAAAACAAACCAAGGGAAAGGTTAAAACTATCTCGGGGACCTAATATTTTTATTGAATGGTACCCTTGGATAGAGTTGAAAACGGAGAGGACTAGGGGTCCAGGGCAATTATACCCCCTTAGTGGTCAACATGTTTCTGCTTCGAATAGAATAGACTCCAGCCGGAGTTCTTAGGCATTCTTCAGGACCAGTAAACAATTCAAGTCACTCAGCATTAAATCAGAAAATTAGTCAGACGGATATACTGGCTGTGATTCTATGAAGTCACAAAACCGATGGGTGGTTATTACACCTTTTCCAACTGAAAGGAGAAAATAAAGGTCCCTTTATATAGCTGTAGAGAAAATGAAATACCCAAGGCTCATTATCATCTCAACCCCTTAAAAACTGATAACATGAAACATCACTTAAGAGACTAAAAGGGTGTGGGGCTACCTTATGGAGGAGATATTTGTTACCTCTCTTGAGCCATATGCGACCCCACGACAAAATCAGCAATTGAAACTATAAACATAAAAGGGAAATCAAAGAGCAGTGAAGTGTGGACATCATTATATATAATCTTATGCATCAAAACGGTGAACAGAAGGTAAGCATGAAATCACTGGACATCATTGATACAGGTAGAACACAAGCAGATGGGACTACACAAATCTAAGACAAAATCAATATTATTCCATATCTACATATGTGTGTGTCCAATCCTCTAAGATTCTCCTTTATATATACACTTCTCTCAATGCGAGGCCAAAACATTAAAAGTTAGACATTAATCCATATAGAAGTTCCGGAAATGTAGGATCAAGCCGTATTTACAAATATACTGCACGTCCCTGCATTTTACCTAGCACAAGCCCTAAATTAAGCTGGCTAGCACCAACTCAGCCATAGTGCAAGGGTGCCTGCATTGAGGGAATGATTGTTTATGTGCATGAAGTTGACCCTTCCTGCACATAAACAATCACAAATGGCGATGTGAAACTTCTATGTGTTCTGCATTGTGCAGATCACATAGAAGTTGCAAATCTTAATTTTTTAAATGATTGTTTAGGTGCAGGAAGGTACACCTTCCATGGTGTTTTGCTGTTTCTATATAGAAACAGGAAAAACAAGGAGATATAAAGCATTTGTCCTCGTTTTGCCATTTTAAGACCAGGTTTTCCCCGGTCTTAATTTTGGCGCAGCCTCCTATTTACGTCACATTTGTTAATAGGGAGCAGTAGTGTCAAAATCAATGGGTGTTGCTGTGGAACACCCACCGCAACACCCATTGCACACCCCTTTCACACTAAGTATAGCGGGAAAGGGTGCCTTATTTACAAGGTGGCGTTAAACCACGTTAAGCCACCACGGTCGGCTAGTCTGAAAACCAAATCGTAATTTGGACGGTGGTGAACCTCTCTGTACCATCCTCTAACAGCTGCTTTCCCCTGGCTGACGCCGCAGCAGTCTGTGAATGGCTGGCAGTGTCAGCACTGCTCTGATGGTATTTCGTTCTGAAAACTGACAACATTGTAAATGGCGGTGTGGACTGCCTAGTCAGCGGGCAGTGAATCCAACATCTAAAGACCCCCAAACTCGTAATGAGGCCCTACTCCTGGGCAGCAGGCCAAATACATTTTATAATATGTGAAGCACATTAAGCTTCAGAAAAACAATAGAGAGTATTAAAGTTAGTTGGCAAACACACGTCCAGCAGCCAGGAGAACAAACTGGCTCACACTTCTAACAAGTTACATGAAAACAATAGAAAATATAAAGTCCATTAGTGCTCCCATAGGGTAGGGGAGGCTGCTGGTCACACCATAGTGGTACAAATTCCACAATAGTTCAATACTGGGCCCTTCTGGCACTGCTTTTCAGTCCTCCAAAGAAACATTGCAAACTCTGAAAAATCATAATGTGTTCCTTTATATTTCTTCCATTCTAGCCAACACCTTTGACTCATTACTGAATTCATCAGTGCTAAAAACCACATGATACACAGTAGAGTTACTATTATGCAGTGTCAGTTGATTCTTCTCAAGTGAACTACTCATGCAAATTCTAAAACTCTAAAGAAAAAGAAATGATATAACCAACACTCTAAAAATGTAGTGCTCCGGCGAGTGTGATACGTATTGGTGAGGAATATACCGTTAGTGTATCACACACTAGAGCATGCCTATGCACATCTAATGCACAATATTCTTAACAGACTGTATATGTTGACTGTATACCCATATAGATTCATATATCGAAGTCGACACCCAGTGGCACCCAAAACCATATTTAAGTAACAAGCATCAAAAAACCTATTCCCAATGTGATCCAAATTACACTCAAAAAGAGAAAAAATTGAGAATCCAATTCATATCAACATATATAAATTGGAGACACGCAGTTGTACAGAAAGGATCACCTTCTTAATCATCAATAAACCCCCAGAGATAATGCTAAAAAATATCAGAACTACGCTGATGAAAAACCTATAAGGTAAACATAGTGAACTGGGGTCACACACCCGAATGGATAGATTGAAATGTAATTAAGAGCCAATGCATCTCTATAATGAGATGTCCCTAACTCATCAACCAATTCAAAGCACTTCTGTATATAAAAGGGCACAATTCAGGGTGTGCCGGTGTCAGACAACCCCCAGGGATCCGTTTTTAAGAGGGAGAACAACATGGGGCAAACAGTAAACCACAGACTTAATTTCAGGAAACTGAACCACCTTTACCGCCATACATTAAGACATACTTTCTGAGTAAATCCAGCTACAAATCAGTACCTAGCAGGTGTGTGTGTAGCCTCCAGTGTAGAAGATGTGTGTATGTGGTGTTCTAAGCAATTGCCATGTTGAGGGCCGGACTGGGAACCGAAACCGGCCCTGGCAAAGTGCTCGGCCGCCCCCCCCCCCCCCCGGGGTTGGGGGGTGCGACCGCGCTCTTTGCTAGGGCCGGTTTTCGGCTGATTTTGTTACAGTGCCATTTTTGCAGCTATGCTGCAAAAAACGACCCTGTAACAAAACCGGCCCCCTGGGGCCCAAAACCGGCCCCCACCCTCGCGGCCGACCGGGGGATTGACCGGTGCCTGCAACGGCCAGTCCGGGCGTATCTTAGAAAAGGGACTATCACTGTGCCGCTATACAACAAATGTCTATGCTTTAGAGAGCCATCTTAGATGTAGGTAAAATATGCGCTCATCATATCATTTTAAAAATAGATCAACTATTCAATTCAATAAATGGCCGACCACAGTGCAAGTTTTAAAAACATCAACATGGGGGGAATCCAACTGTAAAAATTCCAACGTTACCATTGTCATCTCAGAAGCAATACATGGTACATTATTTAAGGCAGGCTTCTCCAACGAGTAGCTTATGATCTACTGGTAGCTCTCCAGCTACCTGTGAGTAGCTTTCCTGTGTGCATCCTAGCCTACTGAATCGGAACCTTTTGCTTGGTTGAATTAATATATGTTATCACCACGCAGGAGGGAGCAGGACCACAGGCCCCAGACACACTTGTGGCAGCCGATGCTCACACCACTGCTTCCGTGCCAGAGGCGCGTATTTCTTGTGGATGGGGCTCCTACTTTGTAGGACGCACCTGGGCGCTTGCCCGGGCCAAGACCAGGCCAAGAGTGGTCCCGTCTTTGCCCGTCAGTGGCCGTCTGAGGCCGGGCTGGGCCCCCCCCCTTGGCTCGGGCTTCTCTTACCATCATGTCAAGTACGTGCTCTCAAAGTTTCTACAGTCTGCTACAATATGGTTAAAAGGAAGCTAAAGGGAGAAAAGGAACGCACTCCTGTAAACTTTCAAGGCAGAACTCTTGGCTCTTCTGATATAGGCTACAGAGGCATTATTCTCTTGGGTTATTTCTACAGACACCTTACACATGTTTGAGCCAATCCACCAGTCAATAACCGCTCATTTCAGAGCCCTCAGCTGGGCAGAGACCTAATAACCTGTAACAGATTTCAAGCACTTTCTGAAATGGACAATCCAGATTGACTTGATACGAGTAATGCAGAAATCAAGACGATGCCTGATCCAGAATTTGTCAGCCTCTCTCATACTGTAATAACACAGCCCCTAATCTGCACTATAGTCCAACCTCCCCGCCAGCCCATTATGGAGTGGACAAAAACTTAGGAAGAACTAAGGCAATGGCAGGTCATCATACACAGGAAAACCCAAGTGACAAGCAACAAACTAAGGTTCTTTCCTGGAATGTTGCTGGGCTAAGGTCCAAACTAGTGAACCATTATGGGGTAAACTAGTAGATGAATGCCGAATTTGCCTGTTTCAGGAAATCCAGGCATTAGAGCCTGCCCACAGGGTGGGGTTTACCACTTATGGTGTGTCAGCTAGACTGTCTCCAGCAGGTAGACCTGCTGGTGGCAAATAATCTTTATTAAGACAAATATGGTTTGCAAAACAAGCGGCTCGAAATCGACTCATTTGATCTACTGGGTCTAGATTTAGCTTTTTTTTAAATGGAAGTTTAATATAAGATTAAATAACTTCTATAGCTGTTTTATCTCCCAGAACAAGATCTCAAATGCAGTCTCAACACTATCTAATTACCTTGAGAGCTCCAGAAGGGAACACTATTGTTTATTTGTCGTGGATTTCAATGGCTCTTTCGAACCCATGGATTATATGCAGGAGATCATTCATGAGAAAGATATGACAAGAGGCATTAAAAAAAATTGCAGATACCCCCATCAAAAGATGCACTGGGGTGAGCCAACAAATACTTTCATTCACACTTTCTCATGGGTTTGTGCTTGTAACTCGAGGACAACCTCTGACGCCAATGCATCCTTCACCTACAAAAGGGCGAATGCACAGAGTAGGATTGATTACATAATGGTTGACCTAGGCTTTTGGCCCAAAGTGCACAAAATGGTTCTCATTGATAGTCGGAATAGTGACCATAATGCCCTTGTCCTGGAGCTATTTGGTATCCCCATTCTGAACACCATCAGTCCTGCCCGGCACACGTGGTTACCATAAACAACAATAGGAGGGTCAAATGGCCCCATGTAGTCTCCGATGAAAAGACGTTAGCTGACATTTACACAGAGGTAGCTCAAACCCTCATTGTTATGGGAGATTCTCTCCCTAACATCCCTAGTATATTGACAACCTTCTCCACCCTATGAACAAGCATAAAAAGCCACTTTTGTAGACAGCGTAGATCTAATATTTATAGGCGGGGAAATGTAGCTTGGTACAGCGAGTCTATAGACAAGCCAAACAGATCTAATTGCCACTGTTAAGGAAGGAATTAGTGGAGAGATTACAATGAGAAGGAAAGCAGTAACAGGTTACAGGCAGTTGCAAAGAGAAATTGGGAGGAAGAGAAATGGTGTACCCTTGTAGAGGCAGCTATACTTAAGAATTGCCAGTTATTCTAGCACCTACGTACTAAAGGGGTAGTAAATCAGGACACAGAGGAGGAATGTTTTATCCAGGCACAGGTCTGGGTAGATCAGTTCCAGAAACTATATACTGGGGATGATAGGGCAAGTGCTATAAACAACACCAGGGATGGGGCGGTCTCTTTCCGTGAGTCAGTAGTTGAGGACCCAGTTAGCTTCAACCTGGAAAAGATTGTGACAGCAATCAGTACACTGCAACCTGGGAAAGCACCAGGGCTGGATTAAATACCCATTGGCCTATATCGCTCAGAGCCAAGTAAATGGGGCCCTTTATATCACACAGTTTGTAATGCTATTGTGCAAGGGAGGATATCCCCAGGACCTGGAGGGGTGCTGAAATAATCCCCATTTTTAAAAAAGGAGATAAAGGGGATCCCTCTAACTATAGACCCATTAGCCTCATTGATATAGCACAGAAAGTTTTCTGACAAATAATTTTGATCCACTTGCAATCCTGAATAGAGTAAAATAACATTCTGTCCCACTTTCAAGCCAGCTTCAGGACATCTACAAGCACCTTGGATCAGTTGTTTCTGCTTATATAGAAGGAAGTCACGATTAAAAAGGGACACCTGTATGTTGTGTTTGTGGATCTCAAAGCGGCATTTGGCTCCATCAATCGTGCTAAACTATGGGCTACTCCTAGAGATCTTGGGCTTGCCAGTGGCCTAATATAACAAACTGTCCGACTCCCTCACAATTATTATGCCCAAGTTAGATGGAGCCATGATGGAGACCTATCCAGAAGCGTAAGGGTATCAAAAGCAGCACCACAAGGCTGTGCTTCGGCCCCAACCCTGTTTATCCTCTATATGAATGGGCTTATCAGCTCCCTATATGATTGCAGGGGTGACCCCCCCGAAACTTGCTGGCAGCCCAATCCCATCCCTACTTTTTGCAGACAATATGCTGCTTATCTCTAAAACCCCAATGGGTATTCAAAATATTCTTAATAGATTCGTAACAGCTTGTAATGACCGGGGCCTTGAAATGAAGTGCTCCAAACAAAGTTTATGGTTTTTAATCCACATAAATCCTTTAAAGGGAATTTGAGGCTGGGTTTAAACATCTTGGAACAGCTTAAAGTCTTTGATTGCCTGGGTGTTAGGCTATCTAGTAATTTGACATGGTCTTTCCAGGTACAAAAGAGCACACACACACTCCAGTATACTGATAGTGCAAATGTCAAAAAACGTACTCCATCTGTGTTCCGCCCAATGTTCCCTGCTATTGAAATTCATCAGGCTAAAGGGCTGGGAGCAGCACTTTATGGTGCTGAAGTGTGGGTCATGGACCCACTGAGACAACTAGAGGTGACAGAAAACAAATTCATAAGATCAACTTTAAACCTACCGATAAATACTCCATTACTCCCAGTACGCGTAGACCTAGGGTTATTTTCCATCTCATTTAATGCAGTTTTGAAGTTCCCTGTGTTCTGGGTTAGATTGAGGGCTAGTAATACTCAAATCCCGCTAAAGGAAGCTGTTGATGAATTTATCAACCTGAAAAACAAGCCGGGCGACTGGCCTGGTTTAAGGAGGTTAAGCATTGGCTGTACAAATTGTGGCTGGGGGTCTTGTGGGAGGAACCCAAATCTATTTCTAAAAAAAAATGTCCCCCTCTTAAAAAGCAGATTCTGGGGTTACATTGAGCTCATATATGTAACTAGGGTGGCACTAGGCACTTTAACCGATAAGTTCTTAGATTTTAAAAACTTTTAATTTTGAAATTTTTATGGATGACATTGAGCCCCCTCAAGCATCAATCAATCAAGCATTTATATAGCGCACTACTCACCCGGGGGGTCTCAAGGCGCGGGGGGGGCACTACTGCTCGAACAGCCAGGTCTTGAGCTGCTTCCTGAAGGCGAGGTGGTCTTGGGTCAGGCGGAGGTGGGTCGGAAGGGAGTTCCAGGTCTTGGCGGCCAGGTAGGAGAAGGACCTTCCTCCTGTGGTGGCTCTTCGGATGCGGGGGACGGCGGCGAGGGCGTGGCTGGTCGATCGAAGCTGGCGTTTGGGAGCGTAGAAGTTGAGGCGGCTGTTGAGGTATCCTGGGCCTTGGTTGTGTAGGGCTTTGTGTGCGTGGGTGAGGAGCCGGAAAGTGATTCTCTTGTTGACCGGGAGCCAGTGCAGGTCTCTCAGGTGTCCGGAGATGTGGCTTCGGCGGGGGATGTCCAGGATGAGTCGTGCTGAGGTGTTCTGGATCCGCTGGAGTCTCTTTTGGAGTTTGGCGGTGGTTCCGGCGTAGAGGGAGTTGCCGTAGTCCAGACGGCTGGTGACGAGGGCCTGGGTGACCGTCTTCCTGGTTTCGGTGGGGATCCATCGGAAGATCTTACGAAGCATGCGCAAGATGTTGAAGCATGACGAGGAGACGGCGTTGACTTGTCTGGTCATGGAGAGGGAGGAGTCCAGGATGAAGCCCAGGTTGCGTGCGTGGTCTGTTGGTTTGGGTGCGCTGCCCAGGGCGGTGGGCCACCAGGAGTCGTCCCAGGCGGAGGGTGAGGATCCCAGGATGAGGACTTCCGTCTTGTCCGAGTTCAGTTTCAGGCAGCTGTTCGACATCCATTTGGCTACGTCTGTCATCCCTTCGTGCAGGTTGGCTCTGGCGGTGGTGGGGTCGTTGGTGAGAGAGAGGATCAGCTGGGTGTCGTCGGCGTAGGAGATGATGTTGAGGTTGTGCTGGCGTGCGATGGCTGCGAGGGGGCTCATGTACACGTTGAAGAGTGTTGGGCTGAGCGAGGATCCTTGAGGAACGCCGCAGATGACTTCGGTGGCCTCCGATCTGAACGGGGGGAGGCGGACTCTCTGTGTCCTTCCGGCGAGGAAGGAGGTGATCCACTCAAGTGCCTTCTCCTGGATTCCGACGTTGCAGAGGCGCTGTACTAGGGTACGGTGGCAGACGGTGTCGAAGGCCGCGGAGAGGTCCAGGAGGATGAGGGCCGCTGTTTCTCCGTTGTCGAGCAGGGCTCGGATGTCATCGGTAGCTGCGATCAGGGCGGTCTCGGTGCTGTGGTTGGACCGGAAGCCAGACTGTGAGACGTCGAGGGAACCGTTCTTCTCGCACTTTACATACAGTAGGGTTGGGGTTCTGCCAATTAATGCCAGCAAAAGCAAGTGAAAGAATACAGCTGTCTTGCCATTGTATCCCGTGTGTAGCTTAGGCATAGAATCAATCAAACACTTTATGTTTTTCTGCCCTCACTACTTATACATCAGAAGAAGGTGGTTATTTCCGGCCAGTTGCCTTCTGTCCTTTAAACGAACAGCTGATGCCTTCCCTGTGTTCAAATCAGATACAACTAAATGGCTTGTAGTTGTAATAACGAGATAATTGCTTTGTGCCTGGCGTATAAGGATTAGGCTATCTGTTATCTAGGAACCAATATGCGCTATGCCTGTTGCAAGTAGTGGCCAGTTCTTGACAGCTTGCAATAAGGACCATATCAGTCCCCTCATAACTGGTGGCTCCTTATGATGACATTTACATGAATATCTCTTCAATTTGAAATTAATTTAATCTTTCCACCAAAACATTTTTATATTTTACTTTAATTATTGAGTTGTCATGTTGCTGCTTTTACGATGTGTTTTAACATTTTGACAGTTTACTCTCTTTTGTAAGTTTTTATGGTGTATTTGGAATGTTTGGTAATTTATGTGAATGGTCTTAAAATGATCAAATAAACAGCTACTACTACTATATGTATACCAAAACTGTGTAGTCAAGGCTAAACTTTGGGCGTCTACAGAACTCATCAGTGTGACCCAGTGGCCAGAGCGGCTGACTCTGAAGTGCAGGGCTCACAGTTCGATCCCCGATGCTGGCGACAGCTCAGCATCATGGGAGTCTGGGTAATAACACATTTAATCTCCCCAACAGCCCCCTGCGCCTTCAGACCCTTAGGGTTGATTAGCATGTGCTTTACAAATACAGGATGTATTTATCAGCTGAAGTTCGAAGAAAATGGGTGAGTATTTAAACTATATTTACAGTTGATTTTTGAGTGATAAATAATGTGAGGAGATGTATTATTAATATGATTACTTTTGTGCCAGGGGCACTGCAGCTTTGGCTGGCTTGTGTTAGCTTCATAGTGGCATTCTAAACTGGCAAATCCTTATTACATAACTGCAGACAACTCTGGCTGATACACTGAGGAGATCAGCATATTGTGGCCACTAATGTTATCTTGTCTGATGTGGTCACTATTACAACTCTAATAATAGAAGCTTGCAATGAGTTTCATTGAACATAAGTATTACACGAAGACTGGAGACTCCTGGTTTCAGGAGAACAATTTTACTCTACAGGATAACATGCTAATGTATGTGCCAAATTGGCACCATCTTAGACAAGTACATACCTTTCAAATTAGACTTGATGAACTCACCATCATCATGAAAACAATGTGTAATAAACTATTTATTAGGAAGCAAACTTTTTAAGTGTGTTGAATAGCAGGCTGTTGCATATGCCATGAAAGCATCGTCATGGGGATTCTTGTTTGTTTAGCAAATTGATTATTAATACGGTCATGCTGTCTCGATATGTCCCTTATAAATCATAACTCCACCTGACACTAATTGTAACATGAGAAAACTCAATAATTAAGGGGTTACATTAAAAAACGGATCATCTGGCCTTAATCTCAGACGTACATCACTGCGTGATCATATTATAGTTCGAAACAAATCACAAATTAAGCCCCCCAAAATTATAAAAGAAAAACACTGGTGTAAAATTAGCACTTACATGCAACAGGAGCACTTGACTTGAACATCACCTACAACAAGTCAGGACTATTGGCTTTGTCAATGGTTGTTAGTTGCATAATATAATTAAGCAACAACTATGGCTTTGTTGTATATAATACTGAAAACACAAATTCTGAAATGATGTGACTGTGAAAAACTATACGGAGCCTCTATGAAGTTACCTCAAAGGCAGTGAAGGGTGGCACTGCTGCAGAGTTACGATTTTTTTCTCAACCTGAGGCTGATGGCAGAAATCGAGAGCCCAAAAGGGACCCATTTCAGCACCTGCTTTTTAGAACTGCCGGTGCTCAGCACCGGCAAGACCCGGCCCACTTAAAGCCCTGATTTTACTACAAAAGTACTTGTGATAACAATTCACTGTTGTTGCAAAGGATGCCTCTTAATAAGATCATCAAGGCGCACCAGGAGTTCAGTCCCAAAATATAGAAGAATCCCCAATGTTTGCATTAATCGCTTCATTTATGTTAAAAATGTCAGTGAAAACAGTTTTCAGTTAGTACAAGACTCAAGAAAACCCAATATAACATATGACCACAGCCTGTGCCAGGAGGGAGATCACGTGTGTCTGCAGACAGATGCGGTGGCAAACCATGGAGCCTCAGTGTTACATTCACTCCTCACCTAGCAAATATTGCAATTCATATTCTGTATTTAATCCATCTCCACAGCTCATGCACATTACCTCTAAATGAGTTCTCGATTTCCTCCCCTTGGGTCAGCCTCAAATACTTCAGGGCATCACAATAAAATGACAAGTGTGAGACTAGATTGGCAGGAATGATGCTGTATGTACCTCAACGCGGTAACTCCCACCCCTGTCCTCAGCTCTCAGATGCTCGGACATTCTTTCATGTAGTGTCCCAAAAGTGCTCCTTACGAAGATTTTCTGCAACTACACAGTAAAGTATATACTGCATACTTAGTATACTATGTTATATTGCTCGAAATTAACTATTGTTTACTTCCATTGTGATTGAACGCACTTTTTTCTTGTCAACTGCCAGTTTACACACGAGTGACACGATACATCTTCCACATTTATAAAAGCCGCTGGCCATGAAGCTCAACTAGTCCAGATGCTGACTAGGCTTGGTAGGATTAACTAGTAAAGACAAATAAAAATCTAAAGCTCGAGTCTATATTAGAGCACAGTTCTATATTTATCCACCTGCACATTGTTCTGAGGAGAGCTGTCTAACCAGGTTAACAGGAGATGCTACTATGGCGCAGTCAACAGATTCTCAAGGCTCTCTCACTAACAATCTTTAGCCGTGTCCTTCAAACTTGCATTATGGGTAACTAGATACAACACACGCACGGATGGCACTGGGCTAGAGTATTCTTGGATGTGATACTCGCTATAGCATTCCACAATGATTACAACAACAAGGAAACATTTCCTCTCATGGGAAAGTAGGGAAAGAAGCATTGTTTTTAACAGCATCGAAATTCATCTGTCTGGAAATATAGTTCACTTGTCATGAAGTAAGATACCAGCCAAAGTGAGCCATTTTTAAATGCAGGTCACGTTAGCTAATGACAATTTAAGCTCGTATAACTTGATTTTGTTCTTTAATTAACATTGCCTGTTTGCGTGTAACTGACATGTTAATGCAAAATATATTTTATATAAAAAGCCATGTCAATATCATGATCGTCAGTAGGAGAGGCTGCCCATCGGGCTATAGCTGGTGGCGGTTTTAGAGTCACAGATGGCATTCTTGAACAAGGGGTGATGATAATTTTGGGAGAGGAGTGGGACAAATATGTGCATGGATTGACTGATTTCTCAAATGTGGGTGACGCAAGAGAAGTTTCATTGGGCTGAATAATTTGTGTGGTATTAATGCCTGAGAGTTCAGTTGCACTGTTTAGCCGTCGATCTGTTTGAGCTTTTGGTGGTGTCGCGCCAAGCTGCGGATGGCGAAGATCATCCACTGGGCTTCCGAAAAACAAGCAGGAGGTGAGGAATGTAGAGAAGAAAGATTCTTTTATTACATATGCTGGACCCACGACTGCACCAACCACCAGCAGGCTCAAAGAACAGCAGGCAACTGACAACTGCCTACAATTCCAGAACCCACGCAATGACCAATGGTGTCACAGTTCCACAAAAGAGTGTTAAACATTTACCATAAATGAGCACAAATAACATCAACTTGCAATGAGGGCAAATACAATGAACGCTACGTCTCACCCCTTCCTTAACAAAAGGAAATGAATTACATAAAATCATAGGAAACGTAAATGTAAACTTAAGTGCACCATAAAAACAATGTATATTGAGAAATAAAATATAAACCCAAATTTATCACAAACAACAACACAGTGGGCAAACCAGCAACACAGTGCATTTTGATCCACATAGACCTCTCTTGGGTCATCCAGATTGTCCTGGAACGTCCTCTGAAAGGTCATTGGTGATGCCACTTGCTCAACCTCTTTTGCCTTCGCTTCTGCACTGGACTTAAGACTTGCCACTTGAAACCAATCAAATGCAGAGATTGGGGCCTGAAGAACTGGGATTTCAAGTACCCAGCGGCGCCAGGGACACGCCCAAAGTCCTCTGGGTTCCCTTGCCTTGGTATACAGAGACACTGAATACTTCTAGGTGGCGTCAGAGATCAAATGTAATAGCTGCAGCTAGTAGCAGAAATCCCAGTAATACAACACGGTGTACAACTCAAGAAACTGCTCAATTTACTAAGGCGAGACATCCCTATTTATACACAAAAAGGTACATTTAAAGTGCACGCCCCTGCACCAAAATTCAACCAATAGAAAATACATGACATCACACAGCATCATATAGTAAAGCTCATTTTACAGTGTCCCAACCCACAAGTTAATATTTAGGCATATCTAAATAATAATCTGGAAGGCCCGGACAAACCCTTAATTGAAAGCGTAACCCATGAAATGAAGAAGCAGTAAAGAAAAGTAGTTTCAGATAATGTGCAAGATAACAGAAACGTAAAGAAACTTAAAAGTTAACAAATGTCTTGAATGGTGATTGGGAAAGTGGATAACGATCTTGCAGGGAAATTGGCTTGGCAGGGTCTATTCCAGGTGAAAGGCCAGCTTCTGAAATTAACTCCAGCGCACGAAGGAAACCTTAGTTAATGTACACATGACCCACAAAAGGTCAGACTGCTTTGCTCGCAGACTAACTTCTGAGGCCTACGTAAAAGGCAACACCAGATGGCAGTCACGACGCATGGCAAAAACCCATGTTTAGAAAAGAAAGTCGTGCACTTTAAAAGCACGCAAAATCACAGAACCTCAGACCTCCTTTTGCCATTACGTAGGCAATAGCCTAAACTCATGTCAATCTGAATCTAGGTCTATATCTATTCTCATCAGGTCATCAAGGTGTTGCTGTAACATCATCTTATTATCCTTCACTTCTCTCGGGACTGGTCTTCTCACACAGATCGTAGCACAAAGACTACAAATGGCGGGACTACACTGGATGCATAAACAACACGAGAAAAGGATAGCTAACGCCATACCAAGGAACATCAGAATCTTCCATCTCCATTTGGACAACAATTCCCATAACCATCCCATCAACGACCAGTCTTCTTCGTCCACATGAATAGACTCAGAGATCTTATGTAGTCTAGAGATGGCTTGGTACACTGTCGGGGCATTATCTGGTATGAAAATGCAGCAACTAGATTTAATCAATTTACATACCCCACCTCTATCTGCAAGTATAATATCTAAAACAAAACGGTTCTGTAATGTCATAAGGCGATCCGCTTGAAGCTCAGTTGTAATATTGCTAAGGGCACCTGCAGTCTCATTTATAGTGGCCTCAACCACTCTCGTAAGCTGACGAATATTCCTACTATTAGCCATAGGACCCCAAAAGGGTAGGAAACCCTTAAAGAAGTCTCCAGCTTCTTGTGCGACAGTATCTTTCGCATCGATTACCCCTCTACCATATCTTGTCTTATGGTAATCGGAAACAGCAGTGTATGTAGGGGGAAGCAAAAATGCCACGTAACATGTGCCGGAAAAATCAGATGGCAACCATGTGTATGCTCTATCATGACAAACAAAATACGTGCCTTTAGCTGGCACGAACGGAGGAGATTTCTGGGACGTATAAACGTATGTGTGAACACACACACTCTTACCAAGCTGAGCTCTCGGATTCTGACCATTACCTTGCAAACAAAGATGACCTCGGTGGGGTACAATCCAAATAGGAGGAGACCTTCGCTGCCTTTCTTTCTCCGTCAAGCTAACACTATATGTCATTTTATTCCAACCAATATATGCTCGTACCTCATCTTTAGGGATACCATTATACGCGTCAATATCTCTAATCATATCGACTATTCGCCGTATCAAAGTATTCTTGCTCACGTTATCGTTAACAGAACGCACTGGAGAGGCTTCGTTCGCATATAGATAAACATCGATTGGAGTGCCCAAACTGACCCATTAGGTGAAAAAGGCAAAACCAAATATGGCATTCCCTTGTCTGTAGTATGTGGCATAAGACCACACACCCAACAATTCGTGGTATTTATGACTAGCTGATGCTGATGCAACATCTGTATAAACAAATTATTCACAAATTCTGATCTTCGTGTCTGTTCATGTTCAGGTAACGTATGAAACTCATGTGGAGAAACAGTAGAAAAAGAAAGAGTAGGTTGGGAGGTAGATGTAAGTGGCAATGTGTGACATAGAAAATCCAACCCACACAAGCTAACGTAATATTCACAAGCATAAGGAAACACATTATTAAAAAACATTTGCTACGAACCAATATACATATTCGGTTTTTAGAATCCACTTTCCTAACACATTTTTCAGACTCAAGAAACTCCATCCTCTAACGTGCTGCTCACGGAAATTTTCCTTCTTCACTTAAGTGTGCGCCAAGATCGCACTAACGACCCTGAACCACAGACCTTGTGTCAATACGTGGCTCACCCCTTAAGAACTTCCTACCGTGACCCTGCAGCTGAGTCCAGATGGTGACTCGAAAAAGAAAAAAGAAAAAAAAAAGTTTCTTTATCTGGCAAAGTGTAAATTCACTATCTAAAAAAAAATATTCCAGTTTCACGTTTATTTGTCCATATGTACAGTCTTTCGCGGTCTTAGATTGTAGCGTTCTTTATTAGGTACAGTTAGGTCCTTAAATAGAAGTTCCGGATTGGTGGTGTCAATCTTTAGATGAGGAGGCGCAGCAGCTTGCAGAACATCATCATCCTCGCGTTCTGACCGAGTCCATGTAAAATGAGCATCACTAAATGGAACAAATCTAAGAGTTTTTTTACATTCAGAATCGGCTATACCTCCCTTCACCCACTTGTCATCTGGTAAGGGCAATGGAAATTTTTACCAATGGGTGGCATGCACCCAGTTCTTTTTGCCAGCTACTCTAACAGCGGTTCTAGTAACCAAAAGGACTAAGTAAGGACCAGTCCATCTAGGTTCCAAGTTCTTGGTACGCTGAAAGTTCTTGACGAGGACGTATTGACCAGGTTGGATTGAATGTCCTGGATCTGTAGTAGCTATCAGCAATCTGTCATAGACCTGTTGGTGGAGAACACGTAATTTAGCAGTCAAGTCATGTAAGTAATCCACCAACATAGGGTACTCAATACTTCTTTATTCTTTAGGACGAGGCACACCTTAAACATTTGCAGGACGACCAAACACGATTTCATACGGACTAAGTCCCACTCGAGAATGCACAGTCGTCCTTGTTGACAAGAGGGCCAACGGCAAGGCATCCGGCCATGTAAGACCAGTGCTCGCTTGTACCTTAGCTAATTTCAGCTTCAAGGTACCATTGTACTATTCAACAAGTCCAGCAGACTGCGGGTGATTCGCTGCATGGAACTTTTGATTTATTCCCAATCCAGCACACACTTTCTTCATGATTTGACCCACAAATTCACTCCCATTGTCCGACCATACAATTCTCGGCAAACCAGACCTAGGGAAGTACTCTCTCAACAAAACCTTGGCTGTAGACAAGGCAGTATTATCTTTTTAGGGGGTAGGCCTCTATCCACCTGGAAAAGGCACAAACAACCACAAGGACATACTTCAAATTATTGCATCTCTCCATGTGAATGTAGTCTAACTGTATCACTTCAAACGGATACGTTGGAGGAGCAAAATGACCAGCTGGAGTTGGAGTTCCCTTACCAGAATTATACTTCAGACAAATCATACAATGTTTCACCACGTTCTCTGCACATTTTGGAATTCCAGCATTCTGCCAAACTGGAGCCAACAACTTGCATATTCCCTTCGAACTTATGTGAGCCATTCCATGAGCCATTGTAACCACTGGGAGCACATACGCATCAGGCAACAACCATCACTGGTGTTCTGACAACTCAACCCAACAACCTGTCGAATCCAACATACCCATAGTTTCTCTCCAAACACTCACTTCTTTCTCAGTCGCTTCAGCCTGAATCGTTTTCACACTTTCTATTGTGTCTTCACACATTCCACCAGCCATAACCCAATTAGCTGGGCTGCAACATACATACGGCTCATCATGTCTTTCGCCGTTTCCTTCGCAACTTCATCTGCAAACGCATTCCCTCGACCAACATCATCCACAACTTTCTTATGCGCACTACACTTCACAATTGCAATCTGCTTTGGGAGAGTGAGAGATTTCAAAAGTTCATTCACCAACTGCCCATGCTGTATTTTTTTCCCATGCGAAGTAAGGAACCCACGCTCTCTCCACAAACGCCCAAAACTATGGGCAACACCAAACGCATACTGACTATCGGTGTAAACATTCACTCACTTTCCTACTGACAACACGCACGCTCTAGTCAATGCAATCAACTCTGCTGCTTGGGCAGAATTCTGTGGTATGCGTGCTGTCTCAACAACTGTATGTAAAGTTGTAATAGCATACGCTGCAGTCGTTTCACCATTCGGAAGCTTAAAACACGAACCATCTACCCATAGGGTACCATCAACATCCGTAAGGGGAGTATCCCTTAGATCGACTCTAGCTTTCGTTTCTTCCTCTGTACGAAGAAAACAATCATGCTGTTCCTGAGGATCCGTCTCTGTAGAGATCGGTAACAACGTAGCTGGATTCAGCACATTACATCGTTTAATGTGAACATGACTAGCCAACAATGTCAACTCGTAACCTGACAGACGTGCACTAGTAAGGTGCTGTGTCTTAGTCCTGTTCAAGAAGGTATCCACTGCATGTGGGACCATCACAATCAATGTATTGTCCAATACCAAACCAGCAGACTGTTGAATAGAAATAGCTGCTGCAGCTGTAGCTCTCAGACAACTCGGCAACGCCTTAGCAACTGGGTCTAACGTTGCTGAAAAATACGCGCATGGATGCTGCTTATCCCCAAATGGTTGTGTCAACACTGACAACGCACAACCTTCTCTCTTGTGCACGTACAACGTGAAAGGCTTACTATAGTCTGGAGTACTCAACACAGGAGCCGAACTCAATGCATCGCGTAGTTCAGAAAACCTTTTCTGACATTCGTCAGACCAAGGAAGAGGATGCGGAGTATCTTTCAGCGTCAATGCCAACAGAGGTTTCGCTAGCAAGGAAAAATTGGGGATCCACTGTCTACAATATGATGTAATACCTAAAAAGGCACGCACTTCTCTCTGTGTGGATGGTACATTCATTTGCACAATCGCTTGAATTCGTTCTGGGGTCAATCTCCTTCCCTCCTTCGACAAGAGATGACCTAAGTAGGTCACTTCTTGGCGACAATATTGCAACTTTGAAGGTGACACTTTATGATGAAGGTCAGACAAATACCACAACAAAGAAAGAGTAGCCTCTTTACAAATCTTTTCATCATCAGCAGTAACCAACAAATCATTGACGTACTGAATAAGAGTAGCACCAACAGGTAACACAAAACCGTCAAGCTGAGTTTTCAACGCTTGACTATAGATGGAGGGACTTTTACAATAACCTTGGGGAGCTCTCTTAAACCGGAAGCTTCGGCCTCCTAATGAGAAGCCAAAAATATCCCTACTCTCCTCAGCAATAGGAATACTGAAGAAAGTATTCTTCAAATCGATGACAGAAAACCAATCTGCCGAAGCAGGAATCAAAGTCAACAAAGCAGTGATATCAGGTACCACAGGAAACTGTGGCACTACTATCATATTGACCTCTCGAAGGTCGATCACAAACCTGTACACAGGTGGCTGAGAAGCATCAGTACGTTTAAGAACAGGCAAAACAGGACTGTTACACACATTACCTCTTGTTTCCTCAACTACACCCTTCTCAACCAGATCGTAGACAATCGCTAAAAGAGCTCTCTCACCATCGCTCAAAATCTTGTATTGGGGAATACGAGGTAGCCTAACATTTGACTTAAGGGTGACAACATAAGGTGGAATCTGCAAAAGACCAACATCATTTGGACCTGTAGCCCAAAGTGTATCAGGAAGCGAACGCAATTCCAGTGGCAAGCAATCCTTAGACAAATACATTGGAGAAATCACTTTCTTACCAAGGGTAAGTTGTACTCCCGAAGGAGAACAATGCAATGTCGCATACAATCTTTTCAGCAAGTCCAAACCCAACAGATTCTCACCACAACCAGTCGTTAAAATAAGTGCAGCTTCCAATTCACAAGGGCCAATGGTAAGGGACAAAGGACTAGAAACCGGATTACGAACTGGGGCGCCTGAAAATCCTACTGAAACATTGGTCAAGCCAGACAAAGGTGCGCCAGGAAGTTTAGAGTGCATAATAGAACTCTTCATCGCACCAGTATCCAAAAGAAAAGGTTCTACCACACCTGATGTAATCACTTCAACATAAGGTCCACTCTGGTCTACTGGAACTGACACTACTCCCTCTCTTTGTCCTTGGCTGTCCTAGTTATCATTATAACCAGAACTCTCACCTCCGACATAGTAATCCTCAATATAATACTGGGCAGACTGACCACTCGGAACATTCTGTCTGTCAAAATAATTCTCAGAATTCTGTAGGGAAGAGGAACGCTCATTCTGAGGGATCACACCACGTCCCCTACCCCTAGGAGCTTGCTGAAAACTACCACGACCTCTCTGACCAGATACACCATTTGCATGCTGTAACAAAGCCGGGCAACTATTCTTGTAATGACCTTCCTCTCTGCAATAAGCACACTGATTAGGGCCAGGAAAGAATCGCTGAACATAAGGCTCAGGCTTCTGTAACAATCTCTGAAATTGTGGAGGTTGCTGAAACTGAGGCTGATTCTGACGAAGCGGATAAGCTTGCTGCAAAAGAACTTTCGTCTTTAACTCTGTAGTTTTCTTCTCCACTTTATCCTTCTCATCTTTATCTCTATTCTCGTAATATTGTGCAGTAGTCAATATCCGGGCCGACGAAGAGACAGCCCATGAACTCTCAGAGTCCTTTAAATGTTAAATGTTAAATGTTAGGGGATTTCTAGAGCGCATGGCTGCCCGTAAGCGTCCCAGCGCTGAACAAGTACAGGCGGAGTCAAGAGGGGAAGCCTAGGGGAACAGCCAGGTTTTCAGAAATTTTCGGAATGCCAGAAGGTTGGGCTGTGCGCGGAGATCCGGGGGGAGGGAATTCCACAGTTTGGAGGCGTTATAAGAGAAACGCCGACCTCCTGATCGTGATCTCTTGATCTTAGGTGGCAAAGTTAGGTGAGCATTCGAGGATCAGAGGGGTCTGGAGGTGGTGTATTGGGTCACCAGATCTTTGAAAATAGGGGGGGCTTTCCCGTTGAGAATTTTGTGCGTTAGACAGAGCGCCTTGAACTGCACTCTTTCCACGACGGGTAGCCAGTGCAGCGCTCTGATGGCCGGTTTGGCCGAGCAGCGGCTCTTGGTGTTGGTGAGGATCCGTGCGGCCGCATTCTGCACTACCTGTAATTTAGTTGTTACTTTCCGCGGTGCGCCAAGATACAGTGCGTTGCCATAATCCAACCTTGACAGAATGCGGCCCTGGATCAGGAGTTTCCTTGATTGGAAAGGGAGCAGAGGTAGAATTTTCCGGGAAGAGTGCAGGAGCCCATAACAGACTCCAGCCGTTTTCCTTGCCTGGTTATGCATGGTGAGATTTTGGTCCAACCAAAGTCCGAGGCTTTTAATCTCGGATTTCGGGGTTGGAGGCTTACCCATGCATAGGGGCCAGAGAGAGTCTGGACGAAAATGGGACTGATTCCCCATCACCAGTATCTCAGTCTTGTCGCTATTGAGCTTCAAGTGAGATCTGTCCATCCAGCTGACTATGTCTCTCAAGCAGGAAAAAAGGTCGATGGTAGGATTTTCCTGCTGAGTGAGAGAGACAACCAGCTGAGTGTCATCCACATACGTCAGGAGTTTGATACCATGTGGGGTGACTATCTTTTCCAGAGGGGACATATATACGTTGAAGAGCGTAGGGCTCAAGGAGGAGCCCTGTGGCACTCCGCAACGTATAGGGGTATCTTTAGATGTGTAACTACCCTCTATCACCTGGAAGGAGCGGTCGTGGAGAAACGAATTCAACCAAGACAAGGCGACACCTGTGATCCCAGGATCTCTAAGTCGCTGGACCAGGATCTGGTGGTTGACCGTGTCGAAGGCTGAACTCAGGTCCAGGAGGATCACTGCCACTGATCCTCCTGCATCCATGATCTTCCTGGCCTCCTCGGCCACCGTCACCATCGCTGTTTCAGTACCCTGGCCAGGGCGAAAGCCTGTCTGTGAAGATTTAAGAAGTTCGTTTGCTTCAAGGTAGTTAGACAGCTGGGTATTGATGAATTTTTCTGTCATCTTGCTGATACACGGGAGGAGGGAGATAGGCCTGATAGTCCTTTAACTTATTAGAAAGTTCGGGAAGCAAATTAAAGACAAATTTATCCACAAACAACCTTTGACCACCCTCCGTACTCATATCCTGATCACTATGATCAATAAACGTCTCTTCAAACCTAGTGAAGAAATCAGATACATTCTCGTCTCTCTTCTGCTTACATGCTGCTAACTTATCCCAATTTACTTGTAAAGCAGGCATCATAGTTTTCATCAGATTAATAATTCTACCTGGTAATTCTGAAACTAGAGGTTCAGGTTTAGCACCTCCCTCCTGTCTACCATCTGCGGCAACAATATTCGCCCAGGTATCCCCTAATTCAGCAGCATGATTCTCATGACGAATCTTCGCCCACAAAGGTTGGGGGACTACATTACCCATCAACATATCGATGTCAGCTAAATTCATAATACACGCTTCAACTGTCTGGGACAACTCCTTGTAATAACCAGCAGGATTCTTACGAGGGTCAGGTAAGGTCTGCTTAAGAGCCAAGACCTCTGCTCTCTTCCAAGGGACATGTACCCATATTCGCTGAAAATGCGGCAGAATAACTGGATTAGCGTTTGGGTCCCCTTCCTTCCAAATTGGGGGAACTTCTCTCATTGGATACTGTCTCGCTTTTCTTCTAACAGAAGAATCAGGTTCGTACAATATCTGAGGCGGAAGGCTAGATCTAAAAGCCAGTATCGTCTCTACGGCATCTGTAATATCAGATTCTACTATCATCCCTTTAGCAAAATCCGACTGAACATCAAGTAATTCCTGTGGGATCAAACCCAAATCATCATCTTCCCATTCCTGATGCAAAAACATACACATCACATTAAAAACATACCTTTGCTTAGGCGGCTCCCACTGAAAGAAAACATTCATAACCGCTGGCAAACTATACCTTGAGGCATTTATAATCCATTTACGAGCCAACAAATCCAACACTGTCCGTTCTTCAGAACTAGGAAGCTGACTACGACTCTGCTTACGCTCCGAAACAGGGGTCATATTCAGTGACCCAAACAATGGTGACAACAAATTAGAAACGGTTTCTGTCATTCGTTTTCGAACAGAAGGAGAAGAAGCAGACATAAGAACAGGAGAATAAGTATTTTGAGGCACAGAAGGTGTAGGGACAAGAACAGTAGAAATCGAAGATGCAGAAGCAGAAGGCAAAGGAGTTTGAGGCAAAGCTGGTAGCAAGGCTGGCGTCCCTAGAATGGGTTGCGCAGGAGGAGGCAAAACCATCTGCGGAGCACCGGGTGGCTGAACAACAGCAGGAGGTTGAACAACAAAGGGTGGAACAACCGGGGGTAATAGAGGCGCAGTAGCACCCTGCACATAGGGAGGTGGCAATCTCAGTAAATGAGAGATCAAAGGATCTTTTTCAAGGTCTTCAATCACTTTTGGAGGAGAAGACGGCAAGGCGGGATAACATTTATCTATGGCCATACAACGCTGTCTATCTAAAACTTCACTCGCACGCTCTTCTCCATCTTCCTTAAACTGTCTAACAGCTTGTAATACTGACATATTCTTATCTTTCCTATCTCTCTTTGCTTGTTTAATTTCTCTCTGTTTGGCTTCCTTACGCCAAAGGCGGAAAGAGTCAAACATTGCCGGCGGGGATTTCTTATTAAATAGCTTAACTTCTAGATTGTCTAAAATCTCTGTTTCAAAACTACCATGTGGGAGCCATTGCAAAACACCATCCTTTTTAGTGTAGTGGACCCATACTTCATTATAAGTAATGGGACCCACTCCGTGTTTAGAATAGAGCTCATAAGTCGGAGTTCCAACCGGAGGTATCGGACATGAATCCTCCAATCGGGAATCCCTGTTACTACCACAAACAAACCAATTACCAAATTTACCAAGACCAGGCATCTTGCTCACTAGTCTGGTTTCAAACTTCAAAGGGAATCAAAAAATGATACACTCGTAAATATACAAGCCCTTCGGCTTTGGGTACTGCAGCAACCAAATCAAAACCAAGGAACCAAACAAAGTCGTGGGAGCGACCCACTTATACTTAACCAAATATCTGTCACGCCACCAGAAGACCGTCTATCGTCTCGCTTTACAAACATCAATCGGAGGGTCCAAGACAAGGCGACAGTCAGGGCAGCAGTCCTTCGTAGCCGTTGGAAAGCGGGAAGCCTCGCAGAAAAGACCTTCGGTCCACGTCGACATAACAGGGGTCGATGAAGTGGGGGCCCTCCTCCAGAGTTTCCTCACGTGGCTCCTCGCAATCTTCGGGCTGGGACCGGTACCACTGAAGTCGTCCCACGATGGCCGCGCCAACTGAAGAACTGGGGTTTCAAGTACCCAGCGGCGCCAGGGACACGCCTAAAGTCCTCTGGTTTCCCTTGCCTTGGTATACAGAGACACTGAATACTTCTAGGTGGCGTCAGAGATCACATTTATTAGCTGCAGCTAGTAGCAGAAATCCCAGTAATACAACACGGTGTACAACTCAAGAAACTGCTCAATTTACTAAGGCGAGACATCCCTATTTATACACAAAAAGGTACATTTAAAGTGCACGCCCCTGCACCAAAATTCAACCAATAGAAAATACATGACATCACACAGCATCATATAGTAAAGCTCATTTTACAGTGTCCCAACCCACAAGTTAATATTTAGGCATATCTAAATAATAATCTGGAAGGCCCGGACAAACCATTAATTGAAAGCGTAACCCATGAAATGAAGAAACAGGAAAGAAAAGTAGTTTCAGATAATGTGCAAGATAACAGAAATGTAAAGAAACTTAAAAGTTAACAAATGTCTTGAATGGTGATTGGGAAAGTGGATAACGATCTTGCAGGGACATTGGCTTGGCAGGGTCAATTCCAGGTGAAAGGCCAGCTTCTGAAAGTAACTCCAGTGCAAGAAGGAAACCTTAGTTAATGTACACATGACCCACAAAAGGTCAGACTGCTTTGCTCGCAGACTAACTTCTGAGGCCTACGTAAAAGGCAACACCAGATGGCAGACACGACGCATGGCAAAATCCCATGTTTAGAAAAGAAAGTTGTGCACTTTAAAAGCACCCAAAATCACAGAACTTCAGGCCGATTGTTGTGTTCCTGTTGTTGTTGGTGTTCTCACCTGTGTTCTTGTTGCTGGTGTTGGCTGCTGTGAGACAACAGGACTGCCCTCTCTGCTCCAGCTGCTTTCCATGCCTTCGCCTTGATAGTGCTCAACTATTCCCCACGTGACGCTCCCCATTTCAACTCCCCACGTGTAACCATTCCCTCCTGTATGTGTGCGCCAATCATTATGTGAGACTGATTTCCTTTTACGACATCCAACAAACTGATAAAAATACAGATCCCATAAGCCACTGCGTCCCCCGAATATTGCACTATTACAATATTTAGTTATTTACACATTATTTGTTAATCAAATTCTATGCCGTAATGCATGTTTGTTTTACATATCACTAATCACATGTTGATGGTAGATAATTTAAAAAAAATTTGCTGTGGTGGTTCTCGACAAACAGCAAAGATTCCTTCCTGCGAATCAGGTGTTAACAGACCGCCTTCCATATATAGGTTTATTTTTGTTTATTTGATCCTTAGTTGTCCTGGGTGCAAACAATCAAAGGGCCAAGAATAAAGTCAATATCCAAATGTGAGATAGAATGCTCATCTTTTTGAATTATACTTCATTTGTTTCAATTTGTAGCATGACAATATGATGCATTAGGTGAGGAACGCGTTTGCGCCCCTTTTCCAGTCGCACAGCATTGTTCTTAAATACTCAAAGGACTCTGTTATTTTAATTTTGTAATCCACTTTCAACAATTTTATTCCAATTCTTTCATCCAACATCTTTTCATTTCTTTTTCCTTTCAAATACAAGGCTTCAAGCTTTCTTTTTGCT
Organism: Lissotriton helveticus; assembly: GCF_964261635.1. Lineage (NCBI taxonomy): Eukaryota > Metazoa > Chordata > Amphibia > Caudata > Salamandridae > Lissotriton > Lissotriton helveticus. Next base: position 986,630,053 of record NC_136061.1, on the reverse strand, counting down.
TCTAATGCTAGAGATATGCCTATCCAGGCCTTTTTCTCAAACACGCTGGAATGCATTGTTCCTTTCTGGCAGTCATATTCAGGTCAACCCGATGCATTTCGGGCTTAATAGCCCTTTTTTAGGGGTCACTATATTACTGCCATTGTCCGTGACATCAAATCCAATGTTAAACCCTCTGAGTGGCAGTCACTGAAAGACCTTGCTTTTAAAGACTTCCAGGGTGTTTGCAGCTGTATTAGATTTCTCAATGGCAAACATGGCTACTGTTGCATGCTGCCGAATGCTATTAAAAGTTTCTTTAGTGCTAAGACCTGTGTATAGAGGTTGCATAACCCTCCCAAAGGAAATACAAAGTGCAGTGATACACATGTAATCAGTGGCTTGCCAACTGGTCCACATGTCTGTCATCAGGTGGATAGTGTGAATAGCTCTCTGCTGCAAAGCTTGTCCAACCAATTGTTGCACATCATGACGGAGTGCTGGAACAGCAACTCTGGCAAAATAGGTCCGGCTGGGAACCTTCCATTTTGGGCAGATGGCCACCACAAAATAAAAAAATAAAAACACTCATTCCATAAAAGAAAAAGGGAGGAGGGCCAGTGCTAACATTTTAGCCAGCTTCCCATTGTACAAACTTGCCATTGGGTGGTTGTGTTCCTACAGCCCCTCCTGCCTAAACATGCATGGAGTTTCTTTTCTGATGCCACAGATACAGGTAAGAAGAGAACCAGCAGGTGGTAGACTCAATGTGTGTCCTGTTGGGACAGTCACTGTATGCTGATGTGGTATCTCCATCTGACTCCTGTGCCATTGAGAGGTTGCTGAGGTGGGTGACAATGGCATACTGCTGGGGACAGTGCTGCTTTGTAAAGGGAAAGATGTCATTCTTTTCTTTCTCATCACCTTCACCTCCCACCTTGAACAGAGCTGATTCCCCTCTCTCATCACCACCATCTTTTGAAGCAATGTTTTAATGTGTGCCTCCCCCCCGGATTGCATGGTGTTTATTCATGTGGGTCGTTTGGCCTCCAGTACCATAGTGTGAACTAGGCTTACCTCAACAAACACTTACACAGCAGATGGAGCATATTGCAGTGCTAGCTTCCTGCTTACTAATCGTAAAGAAACCCCAAACTGTGGAGGTGAACTTTTTTTCAGTGGGCCACTGTTGCCACGGCCAAGGAACTGGAGGAAAGTGGGTGTGTCGACAGTTGGCTCTCTGCAGTGTATACTTCTACAGAAGTAGTGGTGGATGCAGGTCCCAGAGGGGCCTTGCAAAAATGGAAGCTGGTGCTGGCGGTGCTGGTGGTATCAATTCCACATCCCTCAGAGCAGGTTGAATAGGAGGAGTTGTAATGTCAGTCTCCTATGGGCCAACTTCCATGACAATGCCTGGTTTGTCATCCTCATCCTCGCCCATTATTATAAGGCGTTCAGTAACTTTCCTTTTCCCTTGCCTGTGCTGGCGTGTCTCAGACTCCGTCGGGGTCCAATCCTTGCCCAGATCATCAGAAGGGGGCTTGGAGAAGATGGTGGAGTACCCTTCCTTTTTCTTGCTAGAGGTTCTTGCTCAGCAGAAAGCTCAACCTCCTGTTCTGCTCCTACTTCAGGAAGATCTACAATTGCTGGCTGCGGCTGTTGTCCACTTTGCCCAGTTTCCTGCAACGACTGGCTACTAATTTGCAAAAGAGACAGATCACATTCAATGTCACTGCTTGTCGACATCACCATGATTGCAGTGGCTGCCTCACTGTAAGACATTAGCTTGGGCTGAGGTTGGGGTGGTGCAGTTGATGTGGGAGTGCTGCTTCCAGCTTGCTCCCTAGAAGCCGGTGTGACAGGCAAAAGATTCCGGAAAAAGGTTCCAGTCGGCACGCCAGTGGTGGAAAGCTTCTCACTGGCCACTTTTTGGCAGCACCTTTCTTTCGGGCCATCTTGAAGTTCTCAGTTGTCAGTGGCACACAGGTGCACAAGCAAAAGAGATTGGAGGACTCACGTCATATGTTGTGTGGTCATGTCACTTTCTACAGGACGTCTGTCTGGAAATACTCTGGGTGACGTCTTTTGCGCACCTAAAAGCAAACAAGCAAGAAAAATATTTAGTGATATATAGCATTGTTGCATTTTGAGTTAGTAAAGACAAAAAAATATAATGCTGTGTGGTTACTTAGGTTATTATCCTACATAACTAGCAATAATAGTCCATCCATTCCAAAGTCAAACCACTCCACCATAACATAAATATTTAATTTCCAATTAGGCTAACAACATACAGATGTAACTGTTTGCTTCATGCGTATCTAAGGGAGACACCTGTGGCAGTCAAGGAGGTGCAGTGGAAAATTGAATAATCCTTAAAAAATGAATGCTGGTGTGTGCCTATGGCTGGCTAGTGGGACCAGGGGCAAATGCAATAATTCTTAAAAAATGAATGCTGGTGTATGTGTGCCTATGGCGGTAGGGGCCAGGTAAAAATTGAATAATACTTAAAAAAATTAATGCTGTTATACGACTGTGCGCCAATTGCAGGCAGGGGTGGATGGAGGGAATATATAAAGAAAAAGTTTTTCTTAAAAAAAAATAACAAAAATAATAAAGAAATAAACTATTAATTGCTGGTGTACTAAGGGATTATGAGAAACCCATTGATGGTAAGGAGGTACAGGTGAAAAAGGCAAAAACAAATGCACATAATATAAAACACTGTTCATAATCATAATATATATACTATAATGATCCTCAAGCATATTATTAAACTGATATCAGTGAACATTTTAAAAATGGTCTAAAAACAAAAAGGCATAGCCCTCTCCTATCAATCTATGTAGAAAATGGCTTTGAGAACTGCAAAAAAAGGGTGCCTGTACAAAATGGCCTTCGGCTACAGGGTCAACTAGCAACAGCAAGGAAGGAGGCATGCCCACAACATAGAACATGCAGGCCTATGGCAAAAGCAAATTGCCTGGCTAAGCTACACAAAATGGTCACAGGCCACGCGGTCAAGCACTAACAGCGAGCAAGAAGGCATGGCTGCAACAAAGAACGCATGCAGGCCTATGGCAAAAGCATACAGGATGGATACACAATATGGCCAACCACATGGTCAAACAACAAAACTAAGCAAGGAGGCATGGCCACAACAAAGAGCACATGCAGGCCTATGGCAAAAGCAAAAGGGCAAAAGTGATTCGTCAATTGCACAGCCCTCTCAATTCAAGCACTCTGATGTATACCCAAAAGTGGTGCTCTAATATTATAACACACCTGTTGCCAATTTGTGTCAAACTGAACCAGCGAAACTCCCTAAGCACGTTATCAACACACACATTTTGGACACCAGACGGGCTACTCCGCACACCAGGGGTTACAACGAGTGTGTCAACTTGACAATCAGATGCTTTTTTTTGTCAAAGCCCCCATGATGCGGTTTCACTTTAATGTCGCACACACCCTTTCTTTAGACAGGGCTTGTCTAAAGAAAGGGGCGTGGCCTTCATGAATGTGAAAGCGCTGCCTGGGCGCTAGTAAAAAAAAAAATATTTGCAATGCAATAGGCCTCGCATTTGCAAGAGTTTAAGCTATTACATTGCCAATAGCTTAAAATCTCGTTAATGAAAGACCTATTGCATTGCAAATGCTTGTTTTTCTTGTATGTAATGACGATCAGAGCACGCTGATTATCATTACATTTGGAAGTGAAAGCACAACAAGCTGAAGGGCTCATTTCACTTTCACTGCATCAGTGCTTGGGCAACATATCTCAGCCCTGAGCACTGATTGTCTTGGGAGGGGTATCATTGGAAAGAGGATAATCTCTCCTTTTCAATGGTATCTTTACTCAGTGGATTCCTGCTTGGAGATTGTCGCAGGAGAGCAATCCCTAAGTAGAAATTCACCTACTAGATACCAGGGGATTACTGGAGTGACCCTTTAGGCAAAGGCAGAAAGCCAGGGTGTTGAAAGCCCAAAAGATACCAGGGAAAAAAAGAACACAGGTATGACCAGGCCTACGCCCCAAAAACTATGGTGACAGTCTTTCCGCTCCCCACCGCAGGTGGATGGGAGTGATTTCCCACAATCTGCTCCCCAGGGAGCAGAAATCCCACAAAACACCAGGGAAAAAAAGGACATAGTGGTGGAGACTGCGCACCAAGGGCATGGCTATGCTCTCGCCCCAAAAGGATGTAGCCTTTCTGCCCCCCATGGGGACTGAATGGGGCAAATTCCCCAATATGCCCCACTCCTGGGTGGCAGAAAGCCCACTAGACACCACGGACTGCATTAATGCAGTATTTCTTGGAGGATGGAGTGACCACACCCTGCCTCACATGGGACAAACCAGTTTTTCTCCTCCCCCGCCCCAGGACAAGACAGGAGTTTGCCTTCAGTTTTTCCCTGAGGGGGACAGAAAGTCCGCTACACACCAGGGAATTGGCTTGCTCCAATTGAGGAGGTTTCACTAAATATGCCCCCCACCAGGGGTTAGAAAGGCAACCTGACACCGGGGATTTTGATTTGTGGCAAAATAAAGTGGTGTGGGTCTTGCACTCTGGCACCGGCCACATCCACACCCCAAAAGGGACACATCAGTCTCCCCCTGGGCCAGAGAGGAGGTTTGTCGCAATTTGCCGGGGGGGGGGGGGGACAGAAAGCCCACTGTATGGCAGGAATATATATTTTTAAATAAAATAATGGGGTGGGTCTCGCCCATCCTAACATCCGTCCCACCATCACCCCTAAAGCCTCAGTCTTTCTGCTCCCCTGCAGACAAAGAAATCTCATTCCGATGGCAAGCGAGAGGACATATGAATTCTTTGGGTGTTATTGTTACATATGTACCAGGAGAGTGTGGCCAACTCCCAATATCGTCCACTTGCAATAGTGAATGGCTGCACTTTTTATGCTTGTGTAGGCTCACAACTTGGAAAACCTACCAGTCCTAGACACCCAGGGTATTCCGAGGTGGTGTGCTTCACGTAGATCCCACAACATTTTCTTACCTACATTGCCATGCAAACTACAAATTTTGACTAAAAACAAACACTTTCCTCACATGTCTGTGAGAACATTTTCTGGAATCTGCAGGGAGCCACCAATTTCCAACCACCCAGCATCCCCTCATGTCTCCCGATAACAATGATACCTCACTTGTGTGGGTTGGCCGAGAGATATTGGCACAAAGGGCTCTCAAGTGCTATGTGGAGAGATCAGCGATAGGGGCAGCTGCGGGAAATGGGACTGTGCTCGGCCGCCACCTACCAATCACAGACATTTTTGAAAACTTGACAACCAGGGGATTTCACAGTAGAATGCCTTGTGTGGATCCCATGAAGTTTTCTTACCCACAACAAACTGTGACTGAAATCACATATTTTCCTTATATTTCTGTGATGGAAACTTACGGAAACCACAAATATCCTATCACCCAGCGTGACCACACTGATAAAGGATTGGCGCTATTTGTGTGGCTGAGATTAGTGCCGGTGACAGGAACGATCAAACGGAGGTCAATGGGGGCCACCTCACAAGGGTTTGCAGTGCATTGTGGGTAAGAAAACCTCATGGGTTCCACACAAGGCAAACCACTCTCAAATCACGTAGTTGTCTATGTATTTAAAAAATGTCTGTGGTTTGTAGGTTTCAATGGGGTGGTGCAACAGCACACCCTAAAAGTCACAGCTAACTCAATTACTTATCTCTCAGCTTAGTGCTTTAAGGCATTTTGTGTGATGGTCTCGAGGCCCAGCCACACAAGTGAGGTATTTTTTTGTTTTCATTGTCCTCATTTGCCTTTTCCAACGAGAAAGAAAGAGATAACCATTTCACTTACATCAGTGTAATGGAGGAAAGAAACGTGCCCTTTTGTACAATCGAGCAGGAAGAAAGGGAAGAAGAGAGAGGAGACGCCCGCTTCAAAGTCGTATCCGCCCTGGTCAAAGAAGCTTAACCTTTTATCCTCGACTTCCCTCCAGCAAACCAGCCGTACTGGGCGGATAGGACATAATCCTTGGACATCAGCATTCGTTTGTTGCTCACACCACTTAAAAACCGGGGACCAGAAATTATGCTTTTTAAAAACCCTCATATCTAGACTGGCCACATACTTAACAGAAGACAACCAGTCCAGGAAACTGGGTGGGGAGACCGATATCCATTGTTTACAAATTTCCCTGCCTGCCAATAGCATAGAACAAAAGAACAGCCTTGACTTGTCTTCTGTATACCCTGTAATCGATTCTTCATAGCTAAAAATGATCGAGAGGACGCTTACCTTAATGTCAGATCCCAACATAGAGGACAACGCCTTACTCACATCAGACCAGAAGAGCTGGATCTCAGGGCAATGTACAAACATATGCACTTCATCTTCCTTCAAACTACCACACTTTGGGCAAGCCACATCACCTCCTCTCCCGAACTTTGACAGCCTCTGTGGGGACCAGTATGCTCTGTGGAGGGAGAAAAGGTGATTTCTTCTTAGGTGCGCAGGTTTTATAATTTTAAAAAGCGTAGACATTGATACTTGCCACTTATTTTCCAGTGAAGACTCCAGCAAGCATCTTCCCCATAATTCCGTAGGTAGTGTGAAGTCTCCATCTTCCAGCTCGACCAGCAGCCAATAAATCGTCGCCAATTCTTTCTTATTAGGTGACTCTTCCAGAAGTCTGTCCTCTAATTCATTTGTATTTCCTATCCCAACACGTGAGTCTTGAAACCAGCTCCACATTTGTAAATATTTAAATCTGGATGTTTGTCGACCGGATAAAAGATTGCACATCTCCCAGCTAATTAATTACGTGTCAATTGTGATATCATTCCAGTTCATTAGACCCGCCTCTCTCAAAGGTTTAGCCAAAGCGTCTTTTGCCCACTCCGGTGATCCTGGTGAGTCCCAGATAGGGGCCATAGAACTGTAATTTGTTATTATTATTATTATTATTTCAGAGTTTTATATAGCGCGAACTAGACCCGAACTGAATCAGGTATCAGAGCGCTTTACATAGCACCAGTTACATTACATGAGGACACGCATTCATTTTAGGCACGGGGAGATTAAGTGATTTGCCCAGAATCACAGGAGTGTTTTGGCGTCGTTACCGAGACTCGAACCCAGATCCCCAGGTCCGAGGTCGAGCGCCCTAGCCGTTAGGCCAACTCCTCTCCCCATATTAGAGCTAAATGTCTTTTTGCCCAGTCTTTCATTATCCTAATCTTGCCAAAAGGGTTCATTTGGGTGGAAAACAATTCTTGTTATTAGAGAGAACACTAGCAATGATGTTACATTTTAAATTCTGAATTTGTGCTTTTCCAGAATAAGGACTCTCAAACTATATTGCCTACCAGTATCAATGACATGTTACTCCTACACTACACCTTGTAGTCCTGTCTGATTGTAACATTTCCTAAACACTGATTTACACACCTATGATTGTCTCTGTGCAACATGTGTGTGTGTGATGTAAAGTGCTCTGACACCTTATACTGGTATGAGTGGTGCCACAAAACTAAATGAATCCGAGAGACAGTGGTTCTAGAGACTTGAGATGCACTGTTAAAGGGCGGTGGTGAGGGAATCCGTGGCAGAGGTGGTCATTGGGGGGGGCGCCTACAGACATTGTCGCACAAGGCGCCACCAGCGCTTAAGCCGGCCCTGTTCGCCACTGACGGGATGAACTCAGACCCTGCAGCAACAAACTGTAGAACTTGACAACAGGGCCGACCCTACTAGCACAGCACACGTTATTTTAAGCGCTTTTCTGACCGTGTACCAGGTTTCTGCAAGGCCCCTCAGAATCTTCAGCCTTGCCTTCTTAAAATATTTGGGGTCTGCATACTTGAACATAAAGCCCTGGCTGCCTCCCAGCTCTTGTGCTGTCATGGCTCCCAGCCGTCTCCCGATTTCCGATAGTGTAAGTGTATTTAATAGCATTTTTCCGTTCTTTAATAAAAAGGCCCAAGAATAAAAAAGCAGGCCTGGCAAAGCAAAGCCACCTTTCACCACCCTCCTTCTTAATTTCTTCCAAGCTATCCTTGGGCCTTTGCTTGACCAAATAAAACTGGTGATCTGGTCTTGCAGTTTTTCAACATATCACTCTCAAAGAGGAGCAGAATAGAATCGAACAGGAATGTTAACTTTGGGAGGATCATCATTTTTATTAGATTGACCCGTCGCAGTAGAGTTGGAGATGTTCCCAAATTTTTAAAAGCCCACTAATCTCTTTTTCTGCCTTTTCAAAATTTATTTTTGTAAGTTTGGAAATATCATGCAGGATCATAACCCCCAGATATCTCCTTACTTCTTTTTTTAACAACTTCCCCATGTTCTACATTCCAAAACATGATTTCGGTCTTGCTTTTATTTATATCATATCCTGATACTTTCCCAAAATCAGCTGTAATTATCATGATTCGACTTAAGGTATCATGGAGGTTAGTTTTATCAATAAGAACATCGTCAGCGTATGAGCCCAGTTTCCTGCTCCAGCCCTGAAATTGGAACTGTGTAATCTCAAGGTCCTCCCTTAGTTTTCTGGCCAGGGGCTCTATGTATAAATTAAACAAGAGTGGTGATAAAGGACACCCCTACCTAGTGCCTCTACCAATAAGGATCGGTGCCGTCAAGGAGCCGTTAATCAGTAATCTGGCTTTTGGTACACTATATATTGCATTCAATGCTCTAATAAAGTTTTGACCTAAGTAGGCAGCCTTTACTACCGCCTGCAAAAAGGACCAGTTAACCCGGTCAAAAGCTTTAGTAGCATCCAAAGCTATGACTGCAAGTGGGAGCCCGTAAGTAGGAGCGAGGTCTATCGACCCTATCAAAGAAAAGGTAAGCTCATTTAAGGACCTTCCATGGATAAAACCTTTTTGGTCTGAATGGATCAGATCTGCAATGGGATCGTTCAGTCTATCAGCCAATACCTTAGCAAAGATCTTATAATCGCAATTTAATAAGGATATTGGCAGATATGATTCGCAATTAGTCGGATTTTTGCCCGGCTTCAGAATTAGGGAAATATTCGCCTCCGACCATGAAGCAGGCATTTCTGCCCCATCAATGAGAAAGTTATTAAAAATTTCTAAGAGTATGGGTTTTAATGTGTTGGCCAGGGCTTTGTAGACCTCAAGAGGCAAACCGTCGGGGCCTGGTGCCTTCCCTTTCTTTCCTTGTCTTAGTAACAAGTCAATTTCTTCTTCCCCAATTGCCTGGTTTAAACACCTGCTTTTCTCATCCTCAAGGGACTTTCCTGAGTTCTGACCTAAACCAGGCTTCAATTTCATCTTGAGAGGGATTTTGATCTTCCTGGTACACATTGCAATAATATTTATGAAAGACTTGCTCGATCCCCTCATCATCCTGAATAAGAGCATCTGTGCTGTCACACTTGAGCTGGTCGATTCTGTTCCTCCCCTGCTCTTTTCTTGCCTTCCAGGCCAACAATTTACTACAGACTTCGCTGTATTCAAAATGAGTCAGCTTGCTTGCGTCCCATTTTTTTCTCACCCTTTCATGCAAAGTTGTTGCAAGGCTAGCTTTTGCCACCTGTAGTTTTTGCAATAAATTCTCCCTAGCTTCTTCCTCTATCGCAGGGTACTACAAATCTTTCTCAAAAATCAGAATTTGTTTCTCTAATTCTGACACCTCTTCATAGAAACCCCGTCTTCTTCCGGCCGCTATTGTCCCTAATCTGCCTCTAAGAAATGCTTTATAGGCATCCCAGATAATTCCAAATGAGGTTGACCCTTTATTAAAATGAAAAAACTCTTCCGTTTCTCTAGTCAGAGTCGCTATCACCTCATCATCCTGAAGAATAGCGCGGTCAAGGCTCCATCTAGATTGAAATGTTTTATCATTTAGTTTTAGATGCAGAATTACAGCCGAGTGGTCCGACAAATGGACACCCACATGTTCGATCTTTTCGATCCATTTAGTCAGGCTACTATCAGTAAGAAAGTAATATATCCTTGACTGATGTCTATACTTTTGATTGAAATAAGTGAAACCCTTTCTCTGTCCCGCCTTCTGCCTCCAGACATCACAAAGGCCCAGCTGAATCATAATTTGTTTAATAAACATAGACATTATTGGATTAACTCGGGCTCTGCAACGTGAAGTCCTGTCTAAATTGTGGTCTAAAACAGCGTTAAAGTCCCCCACCATGATGATTGGATCTGAAGACTCTACCAGTTCTTCTAAAACACCCCACAAAGGGGAAACCTCATCCTGGTTGGGGCCATAGTATCCCACTAAAGTGAAGGCACAGTCTGAAACCTTTGCCTTAACCACTAACCATCTCCCAGATGTGTCCGAACTGTGTGCTCTCAAAACCACTTGCAACCCTTTCTTGGCTAAAATTGCAACGCCTTTTGTTACAGCCAAGTGGGATGTACAAACTACTTGGGAGACCCAACTTTGGCGCCTAAAAAGTACTCTTTCTCCGGTAAGTGTGTCTCCTGTAATATCAGTATCTGGGCAGGGCAGTCTTTTAGATATTGTAGGATTCTGTCCTTCCTCCCTCGTACCCTAAGACTGTTCACCTTCCAAGAAAGAATTTGTATTACTTTTTTTTTCTTATCATCCATTACTCTTGGAACTTAAAGACAATTTCGCGCGAAGCCATAGAGGAAAGAAAGGGCAAAGCTTCTCAACACTAAAACAAGAAAGAAATTTTGAGGCATCTGAGGATTTTTTTTATTTGTTCCCACTGCTCCCCACCCTGTGCTCCCCTGAAAACCCCTCCCTGGAAACACCCCCCCAACTACTACATGGCACATGGCCATATGGGCGATCTCCCTTTGGAGCGTATGTGTAAAAAAGAAAAAAAAAGAAAAGAAATTGAGCTGTAGTTTTCCCTGCAGTTAAAATTTGCCTATATATGTTGCTAACAAATGGCCTTGCAGCATTGGTATATAAACATGAGTTCATCTGTACGAGCGAAAGAGCTCAGAAGCCTGTTATGCTGGAGCCCTAACTTCCTGATTGGAGATTTTTAATAAAGTCATCCAGCTTTTCTACAGAGTGAAAGATATGCATCTTTTTGTTTAACATGACCTTCAAATAGGCGGGGAATCTTAGCTGTACTGAAGCACCCAGACGTTTCGGCCTGTGGTAGCAGAGACATCCGATCTTATCTCATACCTAACTCCCTCCACCTTGATAGATCTCATCCCCAAGGCTTTTGAAAGAACTTTTTCTTTTAATGAATAAGTCAGAAAGTTTAGTATAATTTTCATGGGTTTTGGCCCATTTGCATTAAGTCTAAAATGGTCTCTGTGAACTCGCTCTAAGTCATTTGCTATCTCATCCTCTGATTCTTCCTGCTGAAGTTTGTTCTTAATCAGCTTTACAACATAAGATTTAATATCATCCCCCTCTCTGCCCTCAGGCACCTTCAGGATCTTCAGATTGTTTCGTCTTTGATAGTTTTCCTACCATTCCACTCTATCCAGACCCTCCTTTTCAGCAGCTTTCAGCTTATCGATCTCTAGACAGTTTGCCTGCACTGTTTCTCTGAGTTCGATAATTTCCTTCTCTAAGGTCGATGTTCTCCCACTAAGGTCATCAATCTTCTTCTCTATAATTTCACATGGCCTTTTAATCTCTAGCTGATTAGACTCAGATATCTCAAACCTACTCCTAATTTCATCTGTAAGTGCTGCTAGGGGTACAAAAGGGGGTGGTGATGGACGGAGCATGAATCCGAAACCGGTCCCAGGATGCTTGTTTCCGGTCCAGGGAAGACATGGCTTGGCAGTTCGGGCTGGACTGTTCCCATAAGGCACAGGGTCAGACTGGTTTGCATATAACCATGTCTGAACTGAGGTGGCTGAGTGAACTAAATAATGGTGATGGATTAAACCCAGATCAGTTGACTGGGGGTGAGTGTTTGATTTGTTCGAACGCTCCGTCCATCATCCCCTTTTGTATCGCTTTGTTCGCCCTAAGTGTGGCAGGGTATACTCAGACGTGAGTCCCTTGTTCACTTGGCCACTGGATTCAAGATAGCCTGGCTGATGAGGATTATGAATCCGAAACCAGTCCCAGGATGCTTGTTTCCGGTCCAGGGAAGACATGGCTTGGCAGTTCGGGCTGGACTGTTCCCATAAGGCACAGGGTCAGACTGATTTGCATATAGCCATGTCTGAACTGGGGTGGCTGAGTGAACTAAAGAATGGTGATGGATTAAACCCAGATCAGTTGACTTGGGGTGAGTGTTTGATTTGTTTGAACGCTCCGTCCATCATCCCCTTTTGTATCGCTTTGTTCGCCCTAAGTGTGGCAGGGTATACTCAGACGTGAGTCCCTTGTTCACTTGGCCACTGGATTCAAGATAGCCTGGCTGATGAGGATTATGAATCCGAAACCGGTCCCAGGATGCTTGTTTCCGGTCCAGGGAAGACATGGCTTGGCAGTTCGGGCTGGACTGTTCCCATAAGGCACAGGGTCAGACTGATTTGCACATAGCCATGTCTGAACTGGGGTGGCTGAGTGAACTAAAGAATGGTGATGGATTAAACCCAGATCAGTTGACTGGGGGTGAGTGTTTGATTTGTTCGAACGCTCCGTCCATCATCCCCTTTTGTATCGCTTTGTTCGCCCTAAGTGTGGCAGGGTATACTGAGACGTGAGTCCCTTGTTCACTTGGCCACTGGATTCAAGATAGCCTGGCTGATGAGGATTATGAATCCGAAACTGGTCCCAGGATGGTTGTTTCCGGTCCAGGGAAGACATGGCTTGGCAGTTCGGGCTGGACTGTTCCCATAAGGCACAGGGTCAGACTGATTTGCATATAGCCATGTCTGAACTGGGGTGGCTGAGTGAACTAAAGAATGGTGATGGATTAAACCCAGATCAGTTGACTGGGGGTGAGTGTTTGATTTGTTCGAACGCTCCGTCCATCATCCCCTTTTGTATCGCTTTGTTCGCCCTAAGTGTGGCAGGGTATACTCAGACGTGAGTCCCTTGTTCACTTGGCCACTGGATTCAAGATAGCCTGGCTGATGAGGATTATGAATCCGAAACCGGTCCCAGGATGCTTGTTTCCGGTCCAGGGAAGACATGGCTTGGCAGTTCGGGCTGGACTGTTCCCATAAGGCACAGGGTCAGACTGATTTGCATATAGCCATGTCTGAACTGGGGTGGCTGAGTGAACTAAAGAATGGGGGTGAGTGTTTGATTTGTTCGAACGCTCCGTCCATCATCCCCTTTTGTATCGCTCTAGCATTACAGCCGTCTTCAGCCCGGCTTGCTTGAATCCAGTGGCAAAGGGGGCAAGGGACTCACGTCTGAGCATACCCTGCCACACTTATGGCGGCCAAAGCGGTTCAAAAGAGCGTGGTGATGAACGGAGCATCTGAACCAATCAAACACTCACACCCAGTCAAAAGATCTGGGTTTAATCCATCACCGTTCTTTAGCCCACTCTGCCACCCCAGTTCAGACATGGCTATATGCAAATCAGTCTGACCCTGTGCCTCATGGGAACAGTCCAGCCCGAACTGCCAAGCCATGCCTTCCCTGGACCGGACACAAGCTTCCGAGGACCGGTTTCTGGCATTACAGCCGTCTTCAGCCCGGCTTGCTTGAATCCAGTGGCAAAGTGAGCAAGGGACTCACGTCTGAGCATACCCTGCCACACTTATGGCGGCCAAAGCGGTACAAAAGGGGGTGGTGATGGACGGTGCATCTGGACCAATCAAACACTCACACCCAGTCAAAAGATCTGGGTTTAATCCATCACCGTTCTTTAGCCCACTCTGCCATCCCAGTTCAGACATGGCTATATGCAAATCAGTCTGACCTTGTGCCTCATGGGAACAGTCCAGCCCGAACTGCCAAGCCATGCCTTCCCTGGACCGGACACAAGCTTCCGAGGACCGGTTTCTGGCATTACAGCCGTCTTCAGCCCGGCTTGCTTGAATCCAGTGGCAAAGTGAGCAAGGGACTCACGTCTGAGCATACCCTGCCACACTTATGGCGGCCAAAGCGGTACAAAAGGGGGTGGTGATGGACGGAGCATCTGAACCAATCAAACACTCACACCCAGTCAAAAGATCTGGGTTTAATCCATCACCGTTCTTTAGCCCACTCTGCCACCCCAGTTCAGACATGGCTATATGCAAATCAGTCTGACCCTGTGCCTCATGGGAACAGTCCAGCCCGAACTGCCAAGCCATGCCTTCCCTGGACCGGAAACAAGCTTCTGAGGACCGGTTTCTGGCATTACAGCCGTCTTCAGCCCGGCTTGCTTGAATCCAGTGGCAAAGTGAGCAAGGGACTCACGTCTGAGCATACCCTGCCACACTCTTGGCGGCCAAAGCGGTACAAAAGGGGGTGGTGATGGACGGAGCACACCCACTGACAGTTCTTCCTTGGCTGGGTGAGCCAGGGCCAGGTTCTGTTCAGTTTCCTCCTGGTCTATAACTCTTAGCGGCCCTCCTGCTTCATGTCCTGCCCCCTCTGGGCAAACTGGGCTCTCGTCGACAGATGTTGACTGCTTCTCGGCCTCATTCACTATCCTCGCCATCTTATCTTCACCCAAAATTAACGTTTTTGGCAACACTCTGAAGTAGGTTTTGAGAGAGGGAGTAATTTTAACTTTAAGAGCTTGCGGCTTCTTCTTTTGTATATGCTGTTGTAAGGTTTTCCTATATTTTGTTTTTTAAATGGGGGAGACGATTTTTTAACTATCGTGAGAGGGGGCTCACAAACTGCTTCTGCTTCTACTTCTGCTCTTTTGTCAACTTTGCCACCCTCCTCATGCTCCCCACACTCCTCACCCTCTCCCCTCCTTCACCTCCTGTCTGGTTCCTGGTGTATCTCACTCCTGGTTTATCTCACTCCTGCCTTGAACTTCACCTTCTTCCCACCTATTCCCGTTAACCCGCCTTTCTCTTGTGCCCCGCAAGGGGTACCTGATCTTTACTTCCCCAATATCGCCAGCCGACATGCTTCCCAGTGCCCCTTCCTCCTACCTCCTTTAGCCTCCTTCTTTGTGCGTCTGGGTCCGAGTGGTGCGGTATCTTTTCCTTCACTGAGTGCACTCCTTGCGCTCTTTGTACAGACACCACTGTCAGTGTTTTGCACAATATTCCACGGAGCTTCGCCGCAGGCACTTCGGAACGTGATCTTTGCCGCAGCTCCTCACCCCCTGCGCAGCTCCAGGGCCGCTCTGCGCCAGACCTGCTGTGGCGCCGTGGTGAAACGGAGGGGAAAAGCCGCTCTAGATGCCAAACGCCAGCCGAGCCCCTGCCCCGCCTTCTCTCTCGCTCAGAGCTGCATGGAGAGAGGCTGAGACACGGAGAAGAAAAAACTGAGACAAAACCAGCAGCTGATCCTAAAGAGCTGACCAGGTAGCGATTCAATATTTCAACATAAGGCGCTTTTCTCAATCGGCGAACTCACTCAAAAACATTTCAATCCCTTATCACATACTCGTGCTGAAAATTACACAGACGTTCCGGGAGCCACCCGCGACGTGCTACTCGCCGACCGCCATGTTTTTCCCCCACAAGTGAGGTATTGTTCTTATCAGGGGACAGGTGAGAACTCACAGTTGCAGGAATGATATGGTTCCCCACAGATTCCAGAACTTTCCGTTCCAGAAATGTGAATAAAATGTGTCTTTTTACCAAAGTTTGACATTTGCATGGGCTTCTGGGTAAAATGATCTAGTGAAAGTCACACATATCATACACCCCTATACTCCCCTGGTTGTCTAGTTTTCAGAAATGTAAATATTTGATAGGTTTCCCTATGTACCGGCTGCTCTACGGCTCAAAATCCACAGCTACCCACTTTTTAAAAAAAGGTCATTTTTAAGTGAAAAAATATGATGTGTCCATGTTGTGTTTTGTGATATTTCCTGTTGCGTGCACTAGGCCTACCCACACAAGTGAGGTACCATTTTTAACGGAAGGCTTGGGTAAAGCTTGGTGGAAGGAAGTTTTTGGCATCCCAAAGATTCCAGAACTTTTCATTACAGAAATGTGAGGAATATTTGTTTTTTTACTCAAAATTTGAGGTTTGCAAGGGACTCTAGGTAAAAAGAAACCTGGTGAGAGCCAAGCAGATTGCCTCACTCTGGATTCCCTCTAGTGTCTAGTTTTAAAAAATTTGCACGTTTGATAGGTTTCCATAGGCGTCAGCTGAGCTATGGTCTAAAATTCACAGCTACCCACTTTAAAAAAAGGGTCCGTTTTAAGCGGAAAAATGTGATGTATTGAATTGAATTGAATTGAAAAAGGATTTATACAGCGCAACTTTGCCCGTAGGCGTCAAGGCGCTAGCGATGGTATAGGCTGTGGGGAAAAAGGGGGGGAGTTACAGATAGGCTGATTCCTGTAGTGGGCACTAGGCCTACACACACACACACAAATGAGGTACCATTTTTATCTGGAGACTTAGGGGAATGCTGGATGGTAGGAAGTTTGTGGCTCCCCGCTGTTTCCAGAACTTTCCATCACAGAAATGTGAGTAAAATGTGTTTTTAGGCAAACTTTGAGGTTTACAAGTGATTCTAGGTAAAAACAAAAACCTGGTGAGGGAAATGCAAATCAGTGCCCCCTGGACTCCCCTACGTGTCTAGTTTCCAAAAATGTGTAGGTTTGTTGGGTTTATCTAGGTGCCGGCTGAGCTAGGACCCAAAATCCACAGCATCCCTCTTCACATAAAAGAGTGTTTGTTTTAGGTGGAAAAATGTTATGTTTTGGGCCATTTCCTGTTGCGGGCAGTAGGCCTACCACACAAGTGAGGTAGCATTTTTATCAGGAGAGTTGGGGGAAGCTGGGAGGAAGGAAGTTTATGGCTCCCTGCAGTTTTCAGAGCTTTACATCAAAGAATGTGTTTTTTTAGTCAAAGTTTGAGGTTTGAAAGGGATTCGGGCTTATAACAAAATAGTTAGAGCTATGGAAGCCACTACACCCTGGATTCCCAAGGTTTCTAGATTTAAAAAATATACATGTTTGCTAGGTTTTCCTAGATTTTGGCTGAGTTAGGCCCAAAAATCCACAGCTACCTACTTTGCAAAAAAGGGTCAGTTGTGAGTGGAAAAACGTGAAGGATCCAGTTAACGTTTTGGGCCATTGCCTGTCGCGGGCACTAGGCCTACCCACACATGTGAAGTACCATTTTTATTGGGAGGATTGGGAAATGCTGGGTAGAAGGAAGTTTGTGTCCAAAGATTTCAGAACTTTCCATTACAGAAATATGAGGAAAATGTGTTTTGTTAGTCACAGTTTGAGGTTTGTAAGGAATTCTGGGTAAAAAAAAAACGATGAGAGCCATGCAAGTCACTGGACCCTGGATTCCCTAAGGTGTATAGGTTTAAAAAATTTACAAGTTTGGTAGTTTTCCCTAGGTGTCGACTAAGCAATGGCCCAAAATCCACAGCTACCCACTTTGCAAAAACAGGGTCAGTTTTGAGTGGAAAATTGTGATGTATTCATGTTGCATTTTAGGCTGTTTCCTGTCATGAGCACTAGGTCTATCCACACAAATGAGGTACCATTTTTAACTGGAGACTTAGGGGAATGCTAGGTGGAAGACCTTTTGTGACTCCCTGCCGATTGCAGAATGTTCCAACACAGAAATGTGAGGAAAGTGTGGATCACCGACTGCGCAAACACGCTCGCCTCCCTCCAGAACTCCGACAGACAATGCACCACGAAAGCCACCTGGTTCGCCACGGACCTCTCGAAACCCAAGCGCATGTGCCGACAACTAAGCATGGGCGTAAAATCCGCTCCGATCGCGGATTTTTCGGATTTTCGGCAAATTCGCAATCCGCGAACTCTCGCGAATTTGTCGAAAATCCGTGAATCCGCTCGCGGCGGATTTTTTGCTTGGTTGCGGCGCGCGGCGTGGTGCACGGCGTTCACTTTCCGTCATTTTAGCGTTTGCCGAGTTGTTTTTCTTTGCGAGTGACGCGCCATTTTAGATCTTGCTGCGTGTTCCCGCGGGAGTTTGTCGCCCGCGAATACGTACTCGCGGCTTGCCACCTTGCACAGCACACCTCGCGAGAGTTCGCAATTGCGAACACGTAGTTGCGGCGGAAAGGAACAATCTCGCACTTGCGAAATAGAGATTTTGCAATTTCGCACAAGAAAATCACCAGCAAACAGGATAAACCTTCAGAAAATTATGATTTTTATCAGAATCACTCCTCAGGTTGACATTTGCATGGCCTTTTTTTTTGCAAGGAGTCCATTTTGGGGGGGGGGAGGAAGGAAGTGCCCCACAGTCTCCAACTTCCTGTTCCTGTCCAGCAGGCTCCTCCCAGTGCTTTGTCCATCTCCTGGTCACTTTCATTTGGATCTGGAGCTGGAAGGATTACTTTTTGTGGGTGCTGCTGGATATTTGGATTTGAGGCCTTTTTGACTGTCTTTGGATCACTTTTGGATTAGAAATCAACTTTCACAAGTAAGTTTGTTTGGGGCATTACAGTTGCTGCAAGTACAATTTTGGAACTTTTTCAGAAAATTAAATAAATTATATTGTGGGTAGCCACAGTATCCAGTAGGACCAGGGTTGGTTATGGGTGCATGATACAACTGTTTTGTTGAATTTAAACACCATTGAGGCCATGGATGGGCTGGGATTGTGCAGATTTTATTGTTTTTTGTCGTTTTTTTGGGCCTGCTGGTGTGGCCCTTTGCCCAGGGGTGGTGAGTGTTGCATGGGCCTAGTCTTTCTGTGGGGTGTCTTCTTGAATTTAAACATAATTGAGGCCATGGATGGGCTGGGATTGTGCTTATTTTATTGTTTTTTGTCGTTTTTGGGGGGCTGCTGGTGTGGCCTTTTGCTTGCCCAGGGGTGGTGGTGGTGCATGGACTGAGTGTGCCTGTGGTGTTGTCTCACTCTCTTTGATGTAAACATCATGGATGGCATTGGATTGTGGTGATTTCTGGCTGTTTTTCTGTTTTTTGGGGGTGTACTGTTGATGTGGTCTGGCCATGTGGGTGGTGGTGGTGGCCATCTTGAGTGCTGGCTGGTACAGGCAACATGTGCTTGGGGTGTAAGGGGGCCATTTTGAGGAGAGGCAGTGTCTGAGGCCTGCACTTATTTTGCCTACTTTTCATCCCTTATGCCCAGGGGTAGTGAGTGTTGCATGGGCCTAGTGTTTCTGAGGGGTGTCTTCTTGAATTTAAACACCATTGAGGCCATGGATGGGCTGGGATTGTGCAGATTTTATTGTTTTTTGTCGTTTTTTTGGGCCTGCTGGTGTGGCCCTTTGCCCAGGGGTGGTGAGTGTTGCATGGGCCTAGTCTTTCTGTGGGGTGTCTTCTTGAATTTAAACACCATTGAGGCCATGGATGGGCTGGGATTGTGCAGATTTTATTGGTTTTTGTCGTTTTTTTGGGCCTGCTGGTGTGGCCCTTTGCCCAGGGGTGGTGAGTGTTGCATGGGCCTAGTCTTTCTGTGGGGTGTCTTCTTGAATTTAAACATAATTGAGGCCATGGATGGGCTGGGATTGTGCTTATTTTATTGTTTTTTGTCGTTTTTGGGGGGCTGCTGGTGTGGCCTTTTGCTTGCCCAGGGGTGGTGGTGGTGCATGGACTGAGTGTGCCTGTGGTGTGGTCTCACTCTCTTTGATGTAAACATCATGGATGGCATTGGATTGTGGTGATTTCTGGCTGTTTTTCTGTTTTTTGGGGGTGTACTGTTGATGTGGACTGGCCATGTGGGTGGTGGTGGTGGCCATCTTGAGTGCTGGCTGGTACAGGCAACATGTGCTTGGGGTGTAAGGGGGCCATTTTGAGGAGAGGCAGTGTCTGAGGCCTGCACTTATTTTGCCTACTTTTCATCCCTTATGCCCAGGGGTAGTGAGTGTTGCATGGGCCTAGTGTTTCTTAGGGGTGTCTTCTTGAATTTAAACACCATTGAGGCCATGGATGGGCTGGGATTGTGCAGATTTTATTGTTTTTATTCGTTTTTCTGGGCCTGCTGGTGTGGCCCTTTGCCCAGGGGTGGTGAGTGTTGCATGGGCCTAGTCTTTCTGTGGGGTGTCTTCTTGAATTTAAACATAATTGAGGCCATGGATGGGTTGGGATTGTGCTTATTTTATTGTTTTTTGTCGTTTTTGGGGGGCTGCTGGTGTGGCCTTTTGCTTGCCCGGGGGTGGGGTGCATGGACTGAGTGTGCCTGTGGTGTGGTCTCACTCTCTTTGATGTAAACATCATGGATGGCATTGGATTGTGGTGATTTCTGGCTGTTTTTCTGTTTTTTGGGGGTGTACTGTTGATGTGGACTGGCCATGTGGGTGGTGGTGGTGGCCATCTTGAGTGCTGGCTGGTACAGGCAACATGTGCTTGGGGTGTAAGGGGGCCATTTTGAGGAGAGGCAATGTCTGAGGCCTGCACTTATTTTGCCTACTTTTCATCCCTTATGCCCAGGGGTAGTGAGTGTTGCATGGGCCTAGTGTTTCTGAGGGGTGTCTTCTTGAATTTAAACACCATTGAGGCCATGGATGGGCTGGGATTGTGCAGATTTTATAGTTTTTTGTCGTTTTTTTGGGCCTGCTGGTGTGGCCCTTTGCCCAGGGGTGGTGAGTGTTGCATGGGCCTAGTCTTTCTGTGGGGTGTCTTCTTGAATTTAAACACCATTGAGGCCATGGATGGGCTGGGATTGTGCAGATTTTATTGGTTTTTGTCGTTTTTTTGGGCCTGCTGGTGTGGCCCTTTGCCCAGGGGTGGTGAGTGTTGCATGGGCCTAGTCTTTCTGTGGGATGTCTTCTTGAATTTAAACATAATTGAGGCCATGGATGGGCTGGGATTGTGCTTATTTTATTGTTTTTTGTCGTTTTTGGGGGGCTGCTGGTGTGGCCTTTTGCTTGCCCAGGGGTGGTGGTGGTGCATGGACTGAGTGTGCCTGTGGTGTTGTCTCACTCTCTTTGATGTAAACATCATGGATGGCATTGGATTGTGGTGATTTCTGGCTGTTTTTCTGTTTTTTGGGGGTGTACTGTTGATGTGGACTGGCCATGTGGGTGGTGGTGGTGGCCATCTTGAGTGCTGGCTGGTACAGGCAACATGTGCTTGGGGTGTAAGGGGGCCATTTTGAGGAGAGGCAGTGTCTGAGGCCTGCACTTATTTTGCCTACTTTTCATCCCTTATGCCCAGGGGTAGTGAGTGTTGCATACTTGCATGTCCCTAGTCTTTCTGTGGGGTGTCTTCAATGTAAACATCATGGATGGCATGGGATTGTGCTCATTTTTCTGTGTTTTGTCGATTTTTTGGGGTGTATAACTGAACTGATGTTCCTCTGTCTTCCATTGCTTTTAGGTGCACAAGAAGACTCAATAGAACCACCAGTGCCAGGAAGAAGTCCTGCAGCGGTGTGTGCAGCATAACGTCACGCGACGTCACGTCTGGACACAGAACCCTCTGCAACTCGTGCAACTGCTGCCTGCTGACCTGCTCTGAAGAAGATGGCCCCAAAAAAAGTAACCCGTAGCTCCTCTAGCAAGAAAGGTGCCAGTAAGGAGCAGAAGAAGCAAGTTACCAAGGACACTGGTGTGCCGCCCGCCCCTTTTTTTGTGAGTAAAACAAAAAGTATGCCTGCAGCAGCTGCAGCGGGATCTGCTGGGGACCAAGCTGGCAGCAGCACCCCCGCTCCATTGGGCTCAGTGCCACCACCACCACCACGCCAACTTAAGTCCAAGCCCTTGAGTGCTGCAGAGGCAGCCAGTATACTTCTTCAATCACCATCGACCAGTGATGTTGGCTCATCGCAAGAAAGCAGCAGCAATGTCCCTCAATCAACACAGGTTGTTGTAGCTCATCTGACGAGTGTTGAACAACCACAGCGGCAACAACAATCACATGTGCAAGTACAAGCCCAAGTACATGTGGAAGGAGAGGCAGCGCAAGGAGATGCGCAAGCAGAGGTGCATGGAGGGTCACAACAAGTGCCCACAATAGTTGTTCCTCCCGAAGTAGGGGCACATCAGGAAATTGACAATCAAGGCGAGGTATCATTTGAGGAAGCCACTCCTCCTGATGATCCTTCATTGTCTTCCACACCCCTAGCAAGGAAGAGATCAAGGGTGGTGTCTACATCCTCTTCAAGCACACCTCCTTCTGATGATACGGATCAAACTTGGGAACAAACAAAGGTAGTTAAGCGTAAAAGGAAGCTCGTCCAAAGTCTCAGAGTTATGGAGTGTGATGAGTCTCAACAAGAAGTGGCGGATACTGCTGCTGATGAAGACTCTGCCAACGACGACCCAGTCATCATAAAGGTCACTGCAGCCCCAGCGGGCATGCAGCAAACAGACATTTTGACCCTAGCCCGAAGAGCTGCTGAGCGTGATGATGATGTTGTCGATGAGGAGGCAGTGGAAACACCACAATCATTGGAGTTAAGTAGTACACCAACTCGTCCCGCTTCCATATTTCTTTCTGGCAAGAAGAGACCTCCGTCAATCTCGACCTTAATTAGTGGCGGTGAAAGTGCAAAACGTACAAAAGTTGGGCAATCCACATCCTCCACTTCATCTGGCATTAGCTTCATGACCACCACCACCAGTATCGCCGCCTCCTCCATGTCCCACAGACACTTCAAGTCCCCAGTTTGGGACTTCTTTACTGTTTGTCCAAAAAATCCAAAGTTTGCCATTTGTACCATTTGTAAGCAAGCAGTTAGTCGTGGTAAGCCAGGTACCAACTATGGTACCGGAGGCCAGAGAGGTCATCTTAGGAGACAGCACACTGTCAAATGGTTTGCGCACCTAGATGCGATCAAGAAAGGCCAAATTCAAGGAAACGTTGATGTTTCATCTGATGATGACGAGCAGGAAGAAGACGTGTCAAACACTTCCCTTACACCCAGTACCCCTGTCAGCAGCACACCCAATGTGAGGCACACTAAGAGTGTTGGAGCGAGTGAGACACCAACGCACAAAAGTTCACCAGCGAGCAAAATTGGGTCAACTAAGTCATTATCAGCCCGTAAATGCTTGGTCCAGGGCAACATTAGAACAATGCTTACTTCAGACGTGCCATATGAACGCAACCACCCACTGACGCGTCTGTATAACACTAAGCTGGCTAAAATGCTAGCTGTGGACCTTCTACCTTTTTCTTTTGTAGAAGCGGTAGGTTTTCTTGAATTAGTGGCAACGCTCTGCCCTAAATGGAAGGTTCCGAGCCGGTTCTATTTTGCCAGAGTTGCGGTTCCAGCACTACATGAAGATGTGCTGCAGGCGATTGGGGCAGCTTTGCAGAAGAGTGCTGTTCACACAATACATCTGACAACAGACATGTGGACCAGTGGCCCAGGCGATGATTACATGTGCATCACTGCACACTGGGTCTCTTTTTCAGGTGTTATAGCAAAGCTAAACGCAGGTGTTGACCCGGACCAAGTTTTCAAAGCTGCTCGGAAACATGCAACACTAGCCATGTTTGGCTTGGAGAAAAGTCACACAGCAGAAAACCTTTTGGAAGAGTTTGACAAAAAGGTCTTGACAATGCTATCCCCCCTAAAACGCAAGATTGGTTATGTTTCCACGGATAATGGCGCCAATGTAGTTAAGGCCATGTTGAAGGGTGACCATGTTAGAGTGCCGTGTTTGGCGCACTGTATCAACCTGGTAGTTCAAAAATTCTTGAGTGATAAAGAGAGTCCAGCGTTCGAGGTAATGGCCACCTGCCGCAAAATGTGCAACCATTTCAGCCATTCTTTTAAGGCCCGGAAGCATCTGCGGAGACTGCTACTTGAACGTGGAATGCCAGTGAAAGCACTCATCCAGGAGGTGGCAACACGTTGGAACTCAACCTTCTACATGCTTGAGCGTCTGTATGAGCAGTATACGGTACTCGATCACTATTTCTTGACAGAGGCTACATCTCAGAAGGAGGACCTGCGGATGAGTAAGGCGCAATGGGCCATAGTTAAAAGCCTGACAGACATGCTTCGTCCTTTTGAGTTCTTCACGCGTGCAGTCAGCCAGGAGGACTGTAATTTGGGAAAAGCTATCCCATTGTTGTGCATACTGGAGCACCAACTGATGGCGGTTTCTTCTGAGTTTCAAAAAGATGAAAAAAAAAAAACCCATTTCATTTTGTCTGAGAAATTATTACATCGCCTACGTGGTGATGAACGTCTTAAAAACATCAACTCAGATCAGCATTACATTTGTGCTACTATTCTGGATCCACGCTACAAAAAGGCGCTGGCAGACAACGCATTCTTTCCTTTCGCTGATGCAGATGTTCAAAAGTACAAACATTGGTTAGCCTGGTCAGCCAAGAGGTTTGAAAAAGAACGGCAGGTTATTGAAGGAGAAGCCAGTACATCAGCATCAGCATCAGCAGGCCATCCGCAGTCACAAGAATCCACTTCTGCACCTGTGGCTGGGGCACAAGTGACCTCTCAGCCGTTAAAGACACCGGCAACTGGATCATCTGCACCACACACAATGACAACACTAACAGTGGCTGGGGAGGAGGATTGGCTAAGTTTGATGGGGTATGGTTCTCGAAAAAATGTCACAGCCAGCACAGCAAAAAGTAAGCAAAGTGGAGGAACAGTTGATGACCTTGAGTCGATGGTGCAGGACTATCTGAATGACTCAACAGTGGTCTTTCTTAATGAGGAGCCATTGCAGTATTGGCATGGCAAAAAACAATTGTGGCCACAGCTCTACAACCTGGCTATAAACTATTTGTCTTGCCCACTCGCAAGTGTGTCTTCTGAACGTGTTTTCAGTGCTGCTGGTGGCATTGTAACTCCCAAACGGAGCCGCCTCTCGCCCAAAAATGTGGAGCGGCTGACAATGATCAAGATGAATCAGCACCTCATACCACCAGATTACAAAGTACGAGAAAGCACGCCGCATGAAGACGAGGAGGACAGCAACGTAGATGAGGGGATTTTTTCTCTGTTCGGTGCCACTGACCTCATCCAGCCTGAATTCGCAGAGTATGATGACGAAATCTTGTTCTTATTCCCTGACACCGAGCCCTGAAAATGAGACAATCAATCAAGAACTTTCTTTTTCGTCCTTATTCACTTTTATTCCTGTGTGCTTTGTGTCTCTCTTTCTTTGTTTTGCACAGTTAATTTAATTCAAACTTTAATCACCTAATCCCAAAAACAAGACCATCATCAGAACTGTCTTCACTTGTTTGCTTATTGATTTGAAGGTGCCGCAGTCTACATTCCTCAGGTTCACAAGTTCTGAAGAACATGCTCCTCTATCCTCCTCCTCCAGACTGCGATTTCCCTCCAAGCAGAGTGCTGGATTACGCACAATGAAGAAAGACTCAGCACTTGTGGGGGTGTTGTACTTCTTTGCGGGTGAGTTGACGGTTTTGGGCCCATTGCTGTGAAGCTCTAATAATGGACAAAAGTGTTTTGGACCAAATATGAGGTGGAAATTTCTTGCCGTTTTTGCTGACTTGCTTGCCTTTGAGGTGCTCTTTGGCGGGGTTCCGGGGGTTTGTGTGTAATTTTTGGTGTCTGTCGAAGCACTGCTGCGACAGTCTAATCTTGATTGCATTTGCTTTTCAGGAAATCCGTGGTGGAAAACAGGAGTTATGATGATTGATGATGATGACGACCTAGCTGCACAGCGCCGCGTTTGGACCGAAGGCCGAGAGACATTGTAAGTATGAGATTTAGCTTTTCCGCTGTTTGGGGGTGTTGTGTCGGGTGTTTTTTTGCGGGTGGGTTGGCGGGTCTTGCCTGGGGCATTCCTGGGAAGGTCTAATACCGGATACAAGTGTTTTGGACAAAATCCATAAGGAACAGCCTTTTTTTTGCCATTTCTTCAGACATCTTGCTCAATGTAGCGTTTTGGGGGGCTTCCTGCTGTTCGTGGGTGGGTTGCGGCCGGGGTCTCTGTCGAAGCACTGCTGCGACAGTCTAATCTTGATTGCATTTGCTTTTCAGGAAATCCGTGGTGGAAAACAGGAGTTATGATGATTGATGATGACCTAGCTGCACAGCGCGTTACTTTGGACCGAAGGCCGAGAGATATTGTAAGTATGAGATTTAGCTTTTTCGCTGTTTGGGGGTGTTGTCGCGTGTTTTTTTGCGGGTGGGTTGGCGGGTCTTGCCTGGGGCATTCCTGGGAAGGTCTAATACCGGCTAGAAGTTTGTTGGACAAAATCCATAAGGAAACACCAGTTTTGGCACTTTTTGTAAGTTAGGGTTCGTTAGGGTTAGCCCTAGCAGCAGGATTGCATGTGTTTAGGGGGGTTCTATTGCAACGCGGTTCTGTTGTTGTAGAGCACTGTTGGAGCGATGCTGGCTATGGATACTTTTGCTTGCAGGCAAGTGGTTTGAATACAATCCACGGTCTGTATTTGGGTCTACTGTTACTTTCAAAGTACGTTTTGTAACCATTTTTCTGCTAGGCATCGTTTTTGGAGATATGATTGGGTTCTTCTACATTTTTGCGACTGGCTTTAGTAAGGGTCTTGGTGGGAGCATTGCTGGGAAGGTCAAATTTTGTTCTAAAACACAGTAGTACACCCACCTTGAGGGGAAAGATCCGCTATAATATTTTGGCCATACTTATTGATCCTTAAAAAGGTGACTCAGACAGAGCACGCAATTTCAAAAATATTGTACTGTCTATTAGGGAAATCAAAGTGTCACTTTTTGAACCACACAGCGTACATACCTTTTATTTATTTATCAGTGGTATTGTAATAGCACTTCCTGTTTTCCGTTCAATAATTACAGGCCGGGTTTCAGTCAACATCCGCCAGGCAGGCAGTGGACAGGGTGTCTCTTCTGTCAGTGGTCACCACCACATTGATGGACGAAGCGTCAGCTGGAATGGAGGAGTGCCGCCAATAAGAGGAATTGTTTGCTGCATGCAACTTACTTACCAATTTCAACAGGACAACTCCAACAACATACGCAATACAGATACAGTATCCATTGTTGTCTTTTATTCTATGAGTGTGACTGCATGTGCTTACCTTTAGTTTGTAACCAAAGATTGTCTGTAAACTCTGTATCTTCAATTATTGTTTGTCCATGCTCTGCTTTTTTTTTCTTCTCTCAACAAAACCTACCCAAAAAGAAACCCCCATTCCCATCCATTTTACAAACCCTAACCCTCTTCCCCCGGGCTGTGTTGTTTTGCTTGATGTCTGACTAAAATGACATCAATAATTCCACACACTTGCTGGGGAGGATAAGGTGATAGCAGCAACAGGCTGGTGAAGGAATACGAGGATATCTTCTAGACTTACTCAGCTTCAGTACTATATCTTCTAGTAGTAGTAGCCAATGTCAAATAAATTCAACGCAAGTACTAGTTATACTTGCAATACTTTACCATTTGTTAGGCTACATTATGGCACTGTTCTAGTGTACTGTCACCTGCTATTTTCTCGATCGTACCGTAACCGTTGTAATGCTACAGTAAGGAGTACAAACAAGGTTTCGTTTTCTTTTTTTCCATAGGCATGCAACTGCCACTGTGTCACACCACTAGTACCACCGCAATGAGGAAATGTCACCCGCCCAGGAATGACAACGTTAATCCCCATTTCACCTGGAGCCAGCCCTGGGCCTAGCCCTAATTTCTAACACAAATTACAGGTAAGATAAGCGTTTGGTGGGAGGTAGTATAATGGAGTATTATTTCGGAGTAGACAAGAGATTGACGGTTGTACTACTAAAGTCCTACGACTGTTCAGGAAAACAAAG
The DNA here is from genome assembly GCF_964261635.1 of Lissotriton helveticus. Classification (NCBI taxonomy): domain Eukaryota; kingdom Metazoa; phylum Chordata; class Amphibia; order Caudata; family Salamandridae; genus Lissotriton; species Lissotriton helveticus. The sequence continues at coordinate 986,602,380 of NC_136061.1, read as the reverse complement.
TTACTGTTACACCCCCGCCCCCCACCCACCAGACTGAAAAGCAGTAAAAAACAGGTATGGTCAGATAAAGTTGAAAAATATATTTATTTATCCCTAACAAAATAATCTCCCTCACCCACCCTAACCCCAACGATTGTCTCTGAAACGTCCCAAAACGATCCCAACTCCCAAATCCCACCCCCCAAAAGTCTATAAAAAAAGGGCAAGGGACACTCCACTACTGGAGGGTGCTGGTGCTGGTGCATGATGCGGCATGGGCATCATACTCCTTGCGGAGGGTGGCAAGCTCGGAGCGGAGGCCCTTAACCAAGGTCTTATACCTCAGGACCTCCTGCTCCAGGTTGGACATTCGGACTCGTAGGCGGCGTTGGCGTTCCTTGCAGCTCCTGTGGGGGGCAGCTGGTATTTCGGTTGCTTGGCGGTGGCGGTCGGCTTTCTTAGCCCGGCTCGGTCCCGCTGGCTTAGTCACGGAGGAGGATGCAGTGGTCACAGTCGAAGATGTTGCCCCGCTCGACTGCGTGTCCTCCTCCTCCTCCAGGGCCACCAGCCGCCGATACTCGGCGACTGTGGCCTCCAGCCTCCGTTGCCGGGCCAATCTAGCCTGCTCCCTCCTTGTTGTTGATTTGGAAGGAGCAACTATATGAAGAAAGAAAGACATAGTCTGTAACCAATGCTCCTTATTAATAACACAAAGTGATTGAGCCGAAAGTTGGGTCACAGAGTACAAGTAGCAAATTGAAAGCACAGTACATAACTATTGAGGACAGTATCTATGTAACCTCCCACTTCTGCATCCTTGCTCTAACAGTAGTGGTAGTTTAATGAACTAATTCTACGACCACTATGGACTTCCATTACAGTCGACTATGACAGTACACCAGTCTTATTCTTCTTCTTCTCTCTTGTTTAGGGAAATGGGTACGTTATCTTATGCAAGCCGGCAGAATGACATGGACACAGCACAGTGAAGTTGCACCCGAGAAAAAAAGTTGCACACCATGATGATGGAGACAGACTTGCGTTACTGTACCGGTCCAGTACATGCAGGTGGTGAAGCTATTACTTTTCTATTACGGGTGGCACTGAGAATACTCTGTTACAAGGGCTACTGCTTAATTAATTTACCTTTCACCCTACAGTGCAAATGAGTACTAGAAAAGGAAACTGAAGAAGCTAACTAATTTGATTATCTATCACTTCACATGGGACGTATTTAATGACAGATGAGATGACTTTAGGTGCTTTGCTTAATATTGAGTGAACAGTGATACACCCACACATGAATGACGTACTACAAGTAAACTAAAGTTATTAAGAGAGGTACGGAGTGTCCACCGTAATAACCAGATATATGCTGTGAATGCAAACGCAATACAAAGTACTGCTACTATTCATGGTAGTATTGGACACATTTACAATTTCTTTTCCTTGCCTTCCCTGCACTGGGACGGACGTGCGGGTGCGGTGGTACATGCTCTTCAAGGTAACACTTACTTCACCTGGCGACCATCTACTCTCTCTAGATACACATGTGCTATGTAAGAGTCAGAGAATACCATGCTCCAGGCATCCATTCAGTCAAAGTATACGCACACATACAGTTTCTGTTTCACCCACCCAGGCTGCTGTCCTTCCACCCATCCTTGCTTCATCATTGACCCAGCCATGCACCATACCATATTCTTTCCTTCCCAGCCACCTCTGGGTCCAAGCAAACACATATCGTTCTTCTTTGCCAGCCATCATACAAGTTCGCGTCCCACTTACTTACACCCTTCTTTCGCTTTTCGTTCATCCCATCCATCACGTTCGTCTAAGAACTTATTGGGATTCTTCTCACCAAAAACTTCACAGCTAAGTCGAAGTACATTTCGAGGAGGCTACTACCTGGTTGATTTGTAATTGTAATACACCCGTGCAGAAAGCACACTATGCAGTCTTCAATCTCAATAAGTAAGGAATATATAGCTTACCTGTTTCGGCCACCACCGTTTGATCCCCCACAGGAACGGCCACCAGCTCTTCTAACGCCGCCTCCTCCCCAGAGGCCTCCGAGTCCAAGTCCAACACAGCCACCTCCGCGCTGGCCCCGTCACCAGATGTTACACCTACAAAGTACATTTAAGAATGTTAGAATACACCACTCACTACTATATAATATTTGGTCTAGGAGAAATGTTAAAAAAACAGAATACAATGTAATCATTTGTGACTGTCTACTCCATAGTAAAAATGTCCCATTTTCCAGGGAAGGCTGTTGTCTTGCTGCACTTTTATGCACAACTGATGAATGCTTGCTTTTGATTTTTAACACGCACCACTTTTTCTCCTAACAGACAGAAGCTTGACTCCTGAGTCCTAAGAACACGACCAGGATCAAGTTCAAACTAGGTGAGAGTTCGGCTCGACCACAAGAAATGTGTCCAATTAATCGTCAGCACTAACCACTTTTCCGTTTACAGTTAAATAGTTTTATGACAAAGTAGATTTTAATAAATGTGTTTACTTTTAATAAAGCTTTTACACTTAAATAGACTCTGTGGTTTTTGTTCCTCTAGACTAGAGTGGATGAGCTAAAGGTTTTGGAATTTTTGCAAGCATGAGTGCCTCTGACACTTCTTGACTGTGCTGTGACTCCGTACTACTCTCTTGTCCTGCGTACGATAATCTAGAGATCATTGGGGATCTATAATCGGTGACTTCGGGAGCTGAATGACTCTGCCACACTATCTAGTCAGTAAGGAGACAGTGCATAGAGGTATTGCTGAATATAATGGGAGTCCAATGGAATTGCCAAATGTCCAATCTTAGTTAGCTACACAGACAGACTAATAAGAATAGTCTAGTAATACCACAGGGAGTCATATTCGAGGCAGGATAAGAATTTATATCCAGTCTACAAGAAGATCAAAGACGATTTAGAAAAAATCGAATGAGGAACGCTAGGAAAAAATAGGTACTGTTAATTAAAATGTAAACTTACTGGGGCCAGCAAAGGAGCCCTCGCCTGCCCGATCCTGGCCTGCATCCTCAGCACCCTCCTCCTGTGTCCTCTTGCCCTTGGGGGGAGCTGATGTACAACATGAAAGAAAGAAAAACCAGAAAACATGGATGAGATTTTTCAACCAAATCAAACATTTCAAAAGAACAATAACAACATATTTTGGAAAAATAGCAAATAGATAGACAACTATTCCACGGGATCTATCTCATGTGGTATACTACGTTATTCGTATTGCCTGATTTGCGGAACGTTGACTTAGAAAGTTCCTATGTAACTCAATAAACAGACTACTAAAGAGGTTTGCCTAGGCCTGGCACTGCAGGCAGCAGTGCGCAACACGTGACAGACAAAGTCCATCCTGCTTGCAGATCAGTGAATACTCAAACTATCAATCCACCCGCCACCACCGCCACTATTTCTTCTGATAGCCATGTGACTGTCTAAAGGAAGGACTGGACTTCAGTCTGTTGGGGCTGATTTATAAGTCCCTTGCGGAAGTTGCGGCTGATTTTCCTCCATTGTTGCGTGCCTTTTCTGACGCAGCGGCAGAACAAAAGACTCGCCATGGTGTTGGTGCGGCGTATATATTAAAAAAAAAAACACATATGGGCATATGGGCGATGCATCACGTTGTAAAGCCCTGCGCCATCAGGGGGCGTTCCGGCGCAAGGGAGGGCGTACCTGCGCAGGAACGAATCCTAAAAGTGGCTGAGGGAAATCTACAAGATGTCAATCAGTCATTTTTAGGACAATGATGCATGACTCAAACCCTGCGCGCTTGAAGCCGACGTACGGCTTGATGCAGCATTGGGGAGATAGGGTACCCCAGAGCATTGCTGGAGCTGCGCCATCGTTGGCACGCAACTCCAGCAATGCGCTGCCTTTACGGCACAGATGCGTAAGGCTTCTGTGACGTTTTGGGCCAATGGGTGGTGGTGGCATGGCACACAATTACTGCCGCATCCCTGCTACTTTGCAGGGATGCGCCGGTAATTGAAAATATGACCCCTACTGTCTAGCATTACGCAGTTCTTTTCTTTACAGTACACTCATACATAATTTCTCAGGCCAATGAAATGCTTCTGAACACAACATACAAAACAAAGAAGCATAGTAGCAAGCAAGGCTACTGAGAAGGAGAGCAGTGCACCTGAAAATGAAATGCATAGAAGATTTTGAAATATAATTTACCTCAATGTAATCGGCAGCATTATTGCTCTTGGTAAAGAACAAAGATTTGCAAATAACAGAGCAGGATAAAACAGAGTAGTAAATGTACTACTACTACTACTCACCAAGCCCGGGGACCTCTACGCCGAGCGCGTCCAGCAAGTCCCGCTCCCGGTCCATGACATCGGTCCAGCGGTGGGTGGCCTGGTTATATGTGCGCCGGACCCCAGAGATCTTGTACATGGCCCGGCACACCTTCTCCCACCGCTGGCGGCGCTCCCGGATGCCATAGCCGGTCGCGATCTTGCCGCCTCCCAGGATCGTCTTGGGGAGGCGGCGCTGGACGTGGAAGATCAGTGCCGCCACTTCCTCCGCGCTGAAGATCTCCCTCGGGACCACTTGCTCCCCCCTTAAACGCCCGCACGGGAGCCGGGCACGGGGTGCGGGACCCTTCCCCTTCTCAGGGTGCTTCCCGGCTCCCTTTACCATGGTCTGGGCAGAAATAAACTTAAATGATAAAGAAGAAATAGAATAGTGAAGAAGAAAAGAAAAGAGTTTAAAAAAGTAGTTTAAAAGTAAATAAAAGCTGCAGAAAACACAAAAATATAGAGCTAGAAAAATAGAGGGTTAGATAATAAGTAAAATTAGATCAAAAAAACTTCAAACAAGCAAAGGATGGCAGAGATTGAGAGAGGATACAGAAAGCATGCCCAGAACCATAGCAATGAATGAGAAACAAGAGGCCGCGCCCGTTCACGACCTCGTTGGTAAGTTCGCGCGAGATTTTCCTTGCGAGTACGCGCGAAATTGTACTAGCGAGCAGCACACTTTGCGAGATTACACATAGCGGGCGGAAACGGAATTACGTCACGCCAACAAGATGGCCGCGCCCGTGTACGACCGATAGGGTAACTTGGCAAACGAATAGCTAGAAGCGCCTCGCGAACACGCGCAAGATCACGCGAACATACACGTCGCAACAAAAACAATTTTGTATTCGCACGTATTCGCGGCTTCCGAAATCGATCTCGCACGGATTCGCGCCCCAAATAACGCGCGAAATTGCAAAAAAAACGATTTTAGCTAAAATGAAAGCAATGAGCAGGTGCAAAAGTTCAAACTTAACATTAGTAACATTCAAGGTAGTGCTTCCTGATGGGCCCCTCCAGAGTTTGCAACAATTCTATGACCCTGCTATGACCCAAACAGCAGGCTCATAGAATAGCACCATAAAGGTCCTGTAAAAAAAAAAATTCACTGCAACAAAAAGCAAATTACAGATAAGGAAGGAAGCAGGTGCCAGCCAGACTGGAACTTTCAAAATTACTGACACATTAATGAAACACAAATTAATTGATGGCAGTTGAAGAAGGGCAGGTGTGCTTGCTTTTTTCAACCACCATAATCTACAGTGATAAATAAACCTAATAGGTGCCAGTGAGGATGTACTAGAGGGTGGCATGGGTGTCCCAGAGGGTGGCAGTGGTGAAACAGAGGGTGCTGTGAACCTGTGATGATAAACCAGACGTAGAAACAACATAGTCGCGGCCGTTGCAAGCCGAAAAGTAAGTTCGCAATTGCGAACTTGTCCCAAAATCGGCGCGAACACGCGCCAACACAAAAAACGGAAAAATCCGCAAATCCGCTAGAGTTCGCGGATCTTCGCGGATTGCGAATCCGTAAATCAGCAATTTCGCGTACGCGAGATCCGCTAGATCCGCCCATGCTTACCGACAACTCGAGAAAGCATGTAGGAACAGCAAAACCTCAGATGCTTGCACCACCTACAAGACGGCCATGACAGAACACCACCAACTCATCAGGTCCACAAAGAGGAACTTCATCCAGAACAGAATCCTCTCCAACTCCCGCAACTCTAAGGAACTCTTCAGCATCATACAAGACTTCACCAAACCCCCCAGCAAAACCCCTGAAGCCCCTCCCTCCCAGGACCTCTGCAACAAACTCAGCTACTACTTCCACCACAAGATCAAGACTCTCTATGACAACTTTGATGAACAGAACCAAGGCATCCACACTACATCTACCACCGGTAACACCACCCAGCCTACCATCACCGCCTGGACCCCTGTCACCATAGAAGAAACCGCAAAGACCATGAGGAGCATACACTCAGGAGCCCCCACCGACCCCTACCCACCACACATCTTCCACACAGCTGTCTCTGGCTTAGCACCCAAACTACGACATACAATCAACTGCGCCCTAGAAACCGGCACGTTCCTCAATGACTGGAAACACGCAGAAGTCAAACCCCTCCTCAAGAAGCCCTCCGCAGACCCTACAGACCTTAAGAACTACAGACCCATCTCTCTTCTCCCCTTTGCAGCCAAAGTCACTGAGAAGCTCGTTGTCGTCGGGTATCCCGGCGGAACTGTCTTGCCCCCCCCTCCTTTTGCCTTCCTTTTCTGGATACAACACACAGACGAAGACATAGATGGCAGTGTTTTTATTTGTGTCTTTTGCCAGCCCAAGATAGTCAGGGTCATCTCTCCTTGATACAGACGATCTTCTAGCAGTCTCTTGGTTAATCCTCGGGGTCGTCCTCTATGATCTAGTGATTTATCTTCTTGTGTTGTGGCACTCGAGGAACAAGGAAAGCTAAAAAAAAAGGGGAAAAAAACAAACTTTAGGCTGCTGCCTTTTTAGACGTAAGTTGGGGAGGGGTAAGTGCACCTTTACCAGTCCCTAAGTGTATAGTGCCTATGTGGGGGAAATTATTTCTGTGCAGTCTGTGGTGTGGCCCTTACTCCTGCCCACCAGTCCTTCAATGAAAAGGCAAGCGCAGCTGGCACTTGCCTGAGTCCACGGCCCTCCAGGGCCATGGTATGGTGAGATCCCACCTCCTCAATCCCTCTCAGAGTGCTGGTCTCACTCGCGGTGCTCAAAGACCATTCTCCTGTTGCCTGACGTTCTTGTGTCTCTCCTCCTCGATCCAGGAGACCTGGGTCATCTTCTCTGGTGGGACGCCTTCCTTCCTCCATAATAGAATGGTACTCTGCTGTCTCTCCACAATTTCATCCCCCATTTCTACGCGTTTGCCCTCGTCCTCACTTCCAGGTTCTTTACTCTCCCTGGTGGGCGGGCTTTTGCCCGCAAAATTCTATACCGCCACCACCGCTTCCTGTCTGGGACGACTCTGCGGCCCTGTTGGAAATCTCGCCGCACCCCTAACCAAACGAGGATCGCTCGGGTGATCCATCACCCTCGTCAACAACTAGCTCATGAACTTCATAGAATCCAGCCCGATCCTCAACACTTCCCAATCCGGATTCCACAGAAACCACCGCACTGAGACCACCCTCCTAACCGTCACGGATGACATCCGCACTATCCTCGACCAAGGCCACACGGCTGCCCTCATTCTACTGGACCTCTCAGCAGCCTTCGACACCGTCTCCCATCGCACACTACCCGCCAGACTCCACGACGCCAGCATATAGGGGACTGCCTCCACACTGCATCTACTCCTTGCTCACTTGACAAACTCAAAGAATCAGACTCCCGCCGATCCTCTCCAAACCCACAGAGATCAGCTGTGGAGTACCCCAAGGAGCCTTACTCAGCCCCACACTCTTCAACATCAACATGGCCCACCTCGCCACCATTATCAGAAAACATGGACTCAGCATAGTATCCTACGTCGACAATACCCAGCTCATCCTCTCCCTCACCAAGGAACCCAACATCACCAGACACAGTTTCCAGGAAGGAATGAGAGAGCATCTTAGAATGAGCCTTGTAGCTTCATGCTCCCTGATCCAACGAATGTGGAGGTAAGGAAGACCTCACATGCTAACGCCTTAACTGACCCTTCCTCGAAAATGTTTATTTAGGGATGTCATGTTTGTGATAGTGTAGGGACAGATTCATGCTTTATTCCCACAAACTTTCGATGCAGGGAAACTTGGACATTTGTTCCTTAATCTTTTGCATCCTGATACTTGAACAAATCATCTTGAGCATGTTGCACTGCCTTAATTTCATTCGTAGATATGGCATTGTATTAGTTCCAATGTATTCTACACTCATGTTTTGAGGTGTCTGTTCGTCCAATTATTTCTGGCTTTGTAATAAACCAACTAACCTAAATTGGCAGTCTGTGATTCTTGAGAACCTTAGCTAATGAGAATTGAAATGATTGTAGAGCAAAACCAATATGCAGTTCCTCACAGTGGGTGCAGGATTTGAAGTGTTTAAAGCGTAATGCTCAAGGGCATCCGCATAGTCAAATTGGTATGGAGAGGGAACCTCTCCTTTGGAAAAAGACCCTCACACACCCAGCCAGCTAGGTGTCTTGCTTCATCATCGGGTCTGCTCCTTATTGGGTCGGCGCTGCAATACCCGATCAGGCACCCGTGATGGGGCCTACTTGGCGGAGATCTTTTTTTCTTTTATGCCGGTGGGTGAGGTGCGTTTGAGGGCCCTAGGTGAGTGTAGGTATAAGTGGAGTGTGAGTGAGGTTTAATAAAATAGGGCAGGAGGTCCACTCAAAACAATTTTAATGACTGTGGCCCCCTATCTTAGTTTAAAAATATAACAAAGATGCGTATCTTCACTCTAAGGATGAGGAGTATACGTATTTGTGAAATGAGGTCAAATTAAAATGATTGACCTGCTAACAAATTCTCCCTCCCCCGGCTATAATGCTGAGAAAAAGTACCATTGATTCAAAGTTCAAGAGCAGATCTACAATGTGGAAACTCTGCTCCTTTAGTTAGTACAAGAGTAGGATGGTTCTCACATGAAGCGTGAGGAGAATCCAAAAGATCTAGAAAAGAGAACTAGAATCCTAGAGCCCCGAAACAGAACCAAATGATCTAGAACGGAAAGCGATGGACTTTGACGCAGATCAACGGAATTCGGTGGTGTGGCGAGAACAGCCACAAACGTAGGAGTGAGTATCAATAGGGATGCGTTGCGTGGTATATTGCGGGAGTGCTGTGATTGTGTGATGTCTGGCGGGGTTGGAGTGAAAGTCAAGTGAATGTGGATTCAGGCCAGACGTGGTCCAAGGATTGAGATTTGAGTTTCCACCTAAGACAGGGAGCTTTGTATGAATTGGATGTGTGGGATTCAAGTGGTAAACCTTGTGTACCGTGGGTGGACTATATCGATTCGGGTTACCAGCGCAGGCCAAGGCTTGCCATACGTGAATGTTCTTGGATGAGTGAATTCTATCGACCTTGTAGAAGGCAGACAATAACGGAGTTGTGATTGCATGAGTGAACGTGGACTGAAAATTGTGAAGGAGGGTGACCCACTGCGAGGAGTAAAGGTTAAGTCAGAGTGTGCCATGCGGCGATAGGTTGGTTGGTGTAACGCTGTGGTGGGATTGGTTGGTTGTCACCAGGAAGTTGTGATTGAGAAAACCCTTTTCTATTGATGGCAAATTTTGATCTAATCATGTGATGTTTTAGGGTGTTGCGGGATCTGTTATGGGGAGATCAGGGAGTTGTTACTCGAGTGGTCGAAGAAGCACCGCCTGAGGCTACTCCAGCACATTATATGGTGACAAAAGTAGGACTCCATACTATAATTTGGCTTCAAAATTGGCATAAGATCACTGAAAAGAAAGGGGATTTGGCATTTCCGTACTATGGCTCATTTCGATTAGAGGTGTTGTATCAGTTGAGAGGAGTGATGTCTGCGCTGTGGCCTTTACATAGACCAACACAGTTTGACACATTAGATTTGTGGATGTGAGCAGCACATGCAACGAACAGGGAGAGATGTCAAGGGAAGATGAAGAAAGCAATGAAGGTGTATCAGGATGCACAATGGGAAGCACAACTTAAGAGATGGAGGGTAGACACCATTGAGGAAGAAAGGTTGTATCCAATGCTGGTGAGAGAGGGAAATTCTCAAGATAGTAATGAAGGAGAAAATGGAAATGATGGGAGTGATCCGGATGACAGCCTGTTGGACAGGTTATCAGAGCGTCCTCTACCTTGCAACCCACATTCAGAGGAGGGAAGGTGAGAATTGGCAAATGCAGTGAATACGGGAAGAGCGTCAACATCCCAGATAGGCTCTAGTGAAGGGATAGTGGGAAGGATCTCAACGGGAGTAGTAGGAACAAGAATATCTGTTTTGGGAGGTACAAAACCAAGTGGAGCCAATGCCACTTCACTGTTACCGGAAGCTCTTACCGTACCGTTTACCATCGGACCTGTAGTCCAGTGTACAACCCGCACTCAGTGGGAAGCTCTTGTCAGCAACAGTCAGGGTTGGAGGAGAGAATTAGTATAGGAGGAAGCGGGACCGCAAATGGAAACGGTTCATCCTTGGTGCCTGTGCAAGCTAGTACCCCTTTGCCAGGAACTGCGGATCTTTCGAGAGCACATATTGGTTCTAGTACCATACCATGGTACAAGCAAGTCAAAGGCTTTGTCAAGATCTTGAACGAGTTACTGATTGATTTGAATACATTGTTTGACATTGTGGTCCCTAGTAATTTATGGTCTACTTGCAAAATTGCTAAGCCAAAGAGGGATCCTATGAACCACGGTCCTTTGCTATTGGTTATGAAAAATCATGAACAAGTGATTACATGCTTGCAGTCCAAAACAGTCCCATAAAATATCGACTGGGTTAAAATAGACTGAACAACCCAGGAGCCCAAAGTGTCAGTACATGCTCACTATGAACAGCTTTTGCAAGCCTTCAAGCAATACAGTGGATTAGATACACTTGACCCCAAAGACATGGGACAGTTTGTTTCCAAATTTGTGATGAGATTGAGACCAGAGATGAGCCTTATGATTCAGCAGAGTTTGATATGCTGGCAAAATAAGTCAGTTGATGAAATTCTACAGTATGCCAGGCATTGGAGTGATGAGGTGGATTCCAAGCATAGGAGGATAAAGGACAAGTTGATACTGGTTCAAATGTGGAATGCACAAAGAGTAGATCAGTCACAGACAAATGGAGGTACAATAGGTCAAAATCAGGGGAATGCTCAAGGAGGGGTTATGAATGTACCGAACACATCTGGACAGGTGAGAGAGAAGGGTGACCCTATAGACCCCAAAACAGGAATAGACATTGCCACGTTAAAGAAAACGACCACTTGCCATGTTTGCCACAAAATCGGGCATTGGAAGCACGAGTGTCCATTAAATCCAGTGAATCAGATGCAAGAGGGAGGGCTAGTGAAAGTGCCAGACATGATAAACACTGTAACAAGACTAAGATCTTACAATGAGGGGAGTCAAAATCAATTAGTGCAAGTGCCACAACCTCTGAGAATTATGCAGATAATTGAGCGTACCATCAGATGCCCTTTATGGAAGCATTGAATGGACTTGATCAGGACTTGTCACAATGACGGTGCCTGATGAGGATGGAAGACTGTACACTTGGAGCAGTCTTACAGGTTAATCAGAGTGGACCGTAGGTGGTCATCCTATCTGTGGTTCCGTGAATTCTGAACCCGTTTTATAAATGGCATGGTTTTGTTACGAATTTGATAGTAGCAAACCGTAACTAGTGAGTTCGGCAAGTACGAGTGATCTTGTCGTGCTAGACCTATAGAATCATCCTGTATGTGGAGATTTCGTTCTGAACCGTGGGTTCCATTTTGTGTATGGCAGCCAGTTTGTGGTTGCCCTCACATAGGCCGATGACTGTAGCTGAACTAGTCTTTTTAAGGACTCCAGTTCGTGCTGACTTCTGTTTGACCTGAGTGAACTGACCCTGTTGCCTAAAGCTGACCTTGTTAAACCAGTTCCTTCCCTTTAGCTGATCAAGATTAAGGATCAGAGCACAGGACATCATAAAGTTTTACTGCACACAAATATGCCTTATCCTACTCTCACCTGTTTCTGCTCCTTTCTTTATGGTCTATTTATGATTGGGTTGTGGCCTTTTTTATTATGGGTTCGTTCGACCTGTCTAAAGAAGAATGTTGGGTTTGACCGATGATTGATCATGGGCTGGGCAACTGAAAAATGGGTTTGTCGTCATGCAATACTTTTGTTGTAGAAACATGTGATTGGTTAAACTGTAAACAAGGAATGTTTGCCTGAAGCATAATGTTTGGCATAAAAAGGGATGACTTGCTTTGTAAAATAGAGCAGTCTCCTGAAAACTCATACCGTGATGATTTCTAGGACTTCTGTTACTGGCTGCAGCCATCAAATTTGATCTTTGACACCACTCAGAAGTATCCAGTGTCTCTGTATTCTAAGACAGGTGAACCCGAAGACTTTGGGCGTGCCCCTGGCGCCGCTGGGTTCTAAAAACCTGGTTCTTCAGTTGGCGCCCAACGAGGGGCGACTCCAGCGGTACCGCTCCAAGCCTGAAGTTCGAGAGGAGCTTCGTGAGGAAATTCTGGAGGACGGCCACCACTTCATCGACCCCGGCATGTCGAATGTGGACTGAAGGTCTTTTCTGCGAGGCTTCCCGCTTTCCTGACGGCTACGAAGGACTGCTGCCCTGACTGTCGCCCTGTCTTGGACCCATTTGTGATGCTTTGTACGGCAAGACGATAGACGGGTCTTCTGGTGGCGTGACTGATACCTCAGTTAAGTATAAGTGGGTCGCTCCCAGTCCTTAGTTTTTGGTCCTTTGGTTCTTAGTTTGTTTGGTCCTTAGTTCTGATTTGAAAATTGCAATTTCCAAAGCCGAGGGTCTTGTATATTTACGAGTGTATCGGTAGAGATAATCTCTTGAAGTTTGAAGCTCGATTAGTGAGCGAAGATGCCTAATCGTAGCAAATTTGGTACTTGGTTTGGTTGTGGTTGCAACAGGGATTCCCGATTGGAGGATTTGTGTCCGATACCTCCGGTTGGAACTCCGACTTATGAGCTCTATTCTAAACACGGCGTGGGCCCCATTACATTCAATGAAGTATGGGTACACTACACTAGAAAAGATGGTGTCTTACAATGGCCCCAACATGGTAGCTTTAATACAGAGATTTTAGACAATTTAGAAATTAAATTATTTAGGAAGAAAGCCCGACCGGCAATGTTTGACTCCTTTCGCCTTTGGCGCAAAGAAGCCAGACAACGAGAAATTAAACAAGCTAAAAGAGATAAAAGAGAAAAGGATGTATCAATAATGCAAACTGCTAGGCAGTTTAAAGAAAACGAAGAAGATAAAGCAATTGAGGTGTCAGATAGGCAACGTTGCATGGGCATAGATAAATGTTATCCGGCCTTGCCGTCTTCTCCTCCGAAGGCGATTGAAGATCTTGAGAAAGATTCTTTGATCTCTCATTTACTGAGATTGCCACCTCCTTATGTGCAGGGTGCTACTGCGCCTCCATTACCACCGGTTGTTCCACCCTTTGTTGTTCAACCTCCTGCTGTTGTTCAGCCACCCGGTGCTCCACAGATGGTTATACCTTCTCCTGTGCAACCCGTACTAGGGTCGCCATGTTTGCTACCAGCTTTGCCTCAAGCTCCTTTGCCTTCTACTTCTGTTTCTTTGACTTCGACTGTTCTTATGCCTACACCTTCTTTGCCTCAGAATACTTGTTCTCCTGTTCTTATGTTTGCTTCTTCTCCTTCTGCTCGAAAACGAATGGCCGAGACTGTTGTTAGTCTGCTGTCTCCATTGTTTGGGTCATTGAATATGACCCCTGTTTCGGAACATAGGCAGAGTCGTAGTCAGCTTCCTAGTTCCGAGGACCGGACAGTGTTGGATTTGTTGGCTTGTAGATGGATTTTGAATGCTTCAAGGTATAATTTGCCAGCGGTTATGGATGTTTTCTTTCAGTGGGAACCGCCTAAGCAAAGGTATGTTTTCGATGTGATGTGTACTTTCCTGCGTCAGGAATGGGAAGATAATGAGTTGGGTCCGATTCCACAGGATGTGCTTGATGTTCAGTCAGATTTTGCTAAAGGGATGATAGTGGACACTGATGTTACAGATGCTGTAGAGACGATATTGACTTTTAGATCTAGACTTCCGTCTCAGACGTTGTATGAACCTGATCCCTCTGTTAGGAGGAAAGTGAGACAGTATCCAATGAGAGAGGTTCCTCCACTTTGGAAAGTAGGAGACACAACTGCTAACTCACCTGTTTTGCCTCATTTTCAGCGAATATGGGTACATGTCCCTTGGAAGAGAGCAGAGGTCTTGGCTCTTAAGCAGACCTTACCTGATCCTCGTAAGAATCCTGCTGGTTACTACAAAGAGTTGTCTCAGACAGTAGATGCGTGTATAATGAATTTAGCCGACGTTGACATGTTGATGGGTAATGTAGTTCCGCAACCTTTGTGCGCAAAGATTCGTCATGAGAATCATGCAGCAGTTTTAGGTGATACCTGGGCGAATATTGTTGCTGCAGATGGTAAACAAGTAGGAGGTGCTAAACCTGAACCCTTAGTTGCAGAATTACCTGGTAGAATTATTACTTTGATGAAGACAATGATGCCTGCTTTACGAGTGAATTGGGATAAGTTAGCAGCATGCAAGCAGAAGAAAGATGAGAGTGTGTCTGACTTCTTCACTAGATTTGAAGAGACGTTTATCGATCACAGTGGTCAGGATATGAGTACGGAAGGTGGTCAAAGGTTGTTCGTGGATAAATTTATCTTTAATTTGCTTCCCGAACTTTCTAATAAGTTGAAGGACTCTGAGAGTTCATGGGCCGTTTCTTCGTCGGCCCAGATATTGGCTACTGCTCAATATTACGAGAATAGGGATAAAGAGGAGAAGGATAAAGTAGAGAAGAAAACGAAGGATTTAAAGACGAAAGTTCTTTTGCAGCAAGCTTATCCGCCTCATCAGAATCAGCCTCAGTTTATGCAACCTCCACAATTTCAGAGATTGTTACAGAAGCCTGAGCCTTATGTTCAGCGATTCTTTCCTGGCCCGAATCAGTGTGCTTACTGTAGAGAGGAAGGTAATTTCAAGAATAGTTGTCCGACTTTGTTACAGCGTGCGAATGGTGCACCTGGTCAGAGAGGTCGTGGTGGTTTTCAGCAAGCGCCTAGAGGAAGAGGTCGTGGTGTGATCCCCCAGAATGAGCGTTCCTCTTCCCTACAGAGTTCTGCGAATTTTTTTGACAGACAAAATGTTCCGAGTGGTCAGTCGGCCCAGTACTATGTGGAGGATTACTATGTTGAAGGTGAGAGTGTTGGCTATAATGATAGCTAGGACAGCCATGGACAAATAGAGGGAGTAGTGTCAGTTGCAGTAGATCAGAGTGGACCGTATGTTGAAGTGATTACATCAGGTGTAGTAGAACCTTTTCTTTTGGATACTGGTGCGACAATGAGTTCTATTATGCATTCTATACTCCCTGGCGCACCTTTGTCTGGCTTAACCAATGTTTCCGTAGGATTTTCAGGCGCCCCAGTTTGTAATCCGGTTTCTAGTCCTTTGTCTCTTTCCATTGGCCCTTGTGAATTGGAAGCTCCACTAATTCTAACGACTGGTTGTAATGAGAATCTGTTGGGTTTGGATTTGCTGAAAAGATTGTATGCGACATTGCATTGTTCTCCTTCAGGAGTCCAGCTTACCCTTGGTAAGAAAGTGATTTCTCCAATGTATTTGTCAAAAGATTGTTTGCCACTGGAATTGCTTTCGCTTCCTGATGCGCTTTGGGCTACGGGTCCAAATGATGTTGGTCTTTTGCAGATCCCACCGTATATTGTTACCCTTAAAACGAATGCTAAGCTACCTCTTATTCCACAGTATAAAATATCGAGCGATGGTGAGAGAGCTCTTTTGGCGATTGTCTATGATCTGGTTGAGAAGGGTGTAGTTGAAGAAACGAGAGGAAATGTGTGTAACAGTCCTGTTTTGCCTGTTCTTAAGCGTACTGATGCTTCTAAGCCACCTGTGTATCAGTTTGTGATCGACCTTCGAGGGGTTAATGAGATCGTCGTGCCACAGTTTCCTGTTGTTCCTGATATCACTGTTTTGTTGACGTTGATTCCTGCTTCGGCAGCCTGGTTTTCTGTCATTGACTTGAGGAATGCTTTCTTTAGCATTCCGATCGCTGAGGAGAGTAGGGATATTTTCGGCTTCTCTTTAGGAGGACGAAGCTTCCGATTTAAGAGAGCTCCCCAAGGTTATTGTGAAAGTCCTTCAATCTATAGTCAGGCGTTGAAAACACAGCTTGATGGTTTTGTGTTACCTGCTGGTGCTACTCTTATTCAGTACGTTGATGATTTGTTGATTACTGCTGATGATGAAAAGATTTGTAAAGAGGCTGCTCTTTCATTGTTGCGGTATTTGTCTGAACTTCATCATAAAGCGTCACCTTCCAAGTTACAGTATTGTCGACAAGAAGTAACCTACTTAGGTCATCTCTTGTCAAAGGAGGGAAGAATGTTGACCCCAGAACGAATTCAAGCGATTACGCAAATGAGTGTACCATCGACACAGAAAGAAGTTTGTGCTTTTTGGGGTATTACGTCGTATTGTAGACAATGGATCCCCAATTTTTCACTGTTGGCGAAACCTCTGTTAGCATTGACTCTGAAAGATACTCCGTATCCTCTTCCTTGGTCTGATGAATGCCAGAAAAGTTTTTCTGAATTACGTGATGCATTGTGTTCGGCTCCTGTGTTGGGTACTCCAGACTATAGCAAGCCTTTTACGTTGTATGTACACAAGAGAGAAGGATGTGCGTTTTCAGTGTTGACACAATCTTTTGGGGACAAGCAGCGTCCATGTGCGTATTTCTCAGCAACGTTAGACCCAGTTGCTAAAGCATTGCCGAGTTGTTTGAGAGCTACAGCAGCAGCTGCTGTTTCTATTCGACAGTCTGCTGGTCTGGTATTGGATAATACGCTGATTGTGATGGTTCCGCATGCAGTGGATACTTTACTAAACAGGAGTAAGACACAGCACCTTACTAGTGCACGTCTTTCAGGTTACGAGTTGACATTGTTGGCTAGCCATGTTCACATTAAAAGATGTAATGTGTTGAATCCAGCTACGCTGTTGTCGATCTCTACAGAGACGGATGCTCAAGAACAACATGATTGTTTTCTTTGTACAGAGGAAGAAACAAAAGCTAAAGTGGATCTTAAGGACACTCCTTTTGATAATGTTGATGGTACGCTGTGGGTTGATGGTTCGTGTTTTAAGCTTCCGAATGGTGAAACGACCGCAGCGTATGCTATCACAACTTTAAATACAGTTGTTGAGACAGCACACATACCACAGAATTCTGCGCAAGCAGCAGAGTTGATTGCATTGACACGAGCGTGTGTGTTGTCGGAAGGAAAGCGAGTGAATGTTTATACCGATAGTCAGTATGCGTTTGGTGTTGCTCACAGTTTTGGACGTTTGTGGAGAGAGCGTGGGTTCCTTACTTCCAATGGAACTAAAATTCAGCATGGGCAGTTAGGGAATGAACTTTTGGAATCTCTCACTCTCCCAAAGCAGATTGCAATTGTGAAATGTAGTGCGCATAAGAAAGTTGTGGACGATGTTGGTCGAGGGAATGCGTTTGCGGATGAAGTTGCGAAGGAAACAGCGAAAGACATGATGAGCCGTATGTATGTTGCAGGACCAGCAAGATGGGTTATGGCTGGTGGAATGTGTGAAGACACGATAGAAAGTGTGAAGTCAATTCAGGCTGAAGCTACGGAGAAAGAATTGAGTGTGTGGAGAGAGAGTAAGGGAAAATTGGATTCGACTGGTTGTTGGACTGAGCTGTCAGAACATCAGCGATGGTTGTTACCTGATGCGTATGTGCTTGCAGTGGTTACGATGGCGCATGGAATGGCTCACATTAGTGCGAAAGGGATTTGTAAGGTGTTGGCTCCAGTATGGCAGAATGCTGGAATTCCTAAGTGTGCGGAGAATCTGGTCAAGAACTGCATAGTTTGTCTGATGTATAATCCTGGCAAGGGAACTCCAACTCCAGCTGGTCACTTTGCGCCTCCGACGTATCCGTTCGAGGTGCTACAATTGGATTTCATACACATGGAAAGGTGTAATAATCTAAAATACGTCCTTGAAGTTGTTTGTGCCTTTTAGAGATGGGTAGAGGCATACCCCCTGAAAGATAATACTGCCTTGTCCACAGCTAAAGCCCTACTCAAGGAATTTTTCCCCAGATTCGGATTGCCAAGGATGGTATGGAGTGATAATGGAAGTGAATTTGTGGGTCAAGTCATGAAGAGAGTGTGTGAAGGTTTGGGCATTAGGCAAAAATTCCATGCTGCAAATCACCCCAATCAGCTGGCCTAGTTGAGTGCTATAATGGCACTCTGAAGCTCAAACTAGCCAAGATTCAGGTGAGCTCTGGTCTTCAATGGCCCGATGCTTTGCCGTTGGCACTTTTGTCAACAAGGACTACAGTGCATTCCCGAATTGGTCTTAGTCCCTATGAGATCGTGTTTGGCCGCCCGGCAAATGTATGGGGAGTGCCGAGGCCAACAAAGTTTAGCGAGATTGAACATCCCGTGCTGGTTGATTACTTGTATGATTTGACGGCTAAATTGCGTGTCTTACACCAACAGGTTTACGATACACTTCCTCAAGCATCTGAAGATTCAGGACACGCCATTGACCCTGGTTCCTGGGTGTTGGTGCGCAACTTTCAGCGGACAAAGAATGATCAGCCCTGCTGGATTGGACCATTTCAAGTCCTTTTATCGACGCGCACCGCAGTGAGAGTTCAGGGCAAGAAGAACTGGAACCACGGCGTACATTGTAAGAGGGTATCATTGCCTCTGCTGTACGACCAGTGGGTCCAGGAGGATGTTGGTGATCCAGAGACTGATACAGTGCCACGTTACGTTCCATTCACTGACGCACGTTTGGTTGGAACAAGGTCTGAACGTGAGGATGATGATGTCCTACAAGCTGCTGTGCCTCCTCATCTGAAGATTGACACTACCAATCCGGATCTTCTATTCAAGGATCAGACTGTGCCTGACACATTTGAGACCAAGAAAGATTGTACATATGGACAAATAAATATTTTCGTTTTTATGTAGTGAATTTACACTTTGGCAGATCAAGAAACTTTTTCATCTTTTTCTTTTTCGAACCACCATCCGGGTTCAGCTGTAGGGTCGCGGTATAAAGACTTGGGATTGCAAGCCGTGTAGACACAAGCTCGACGGTTCTGGTTGGTCCAAGGGCGTTCCCTAGACTGACAGGCGCATTCCTTAGCGGAAGAGAACCAAATGCCGCGAACAGCACGGTTAGAGGATGGAGTTTTTTGACGCCGCCCAGAATGTTAGAAAAATGGACTCTAAAGTCCGAATATGTATATTGGTTCGTAGCAAATGTTTTTTAATAATGTGTTTTTTAATGCTTTTAAATATTGCATTAGCTTGTGTGGGTTTGGTTTTCTATGCCACACAACAGCCGTTTGCACCTACTTCCCAACCTATGTCTTTTCCTACTACTGTTTCTTTACATTCTTTTCATATTTTACCTGAACACGAGCAAATTAGAAGGTCGGAATTTGTGAATAATTCCTTTGTGCAACTTCTCCATCAACACCAGTTAGTAGTAAACACCACTAATTGTTGGGTGTGTGGTCTTATGCCACATACTATGAATAGAGGTATTCCTTATCTGGTTCTGCCATTCAGTTACAATGGGTCCGTATGGGCATATCAGACGATGTTTATTTATGCCATCGATGTCTATCCCCTGCGTTCCATGAGAGATAACTCAAGTAATAAAGATTGGTGAAGGGAATTACAGATATGAGTAGAGATATCGAAACGTATAAGACTATTCCCAAGGATGAGTTACTAGCATATGTTGGTTGGAATGCAACCGGATATAGTATTAGTCTGGGTGAGAAGCAGAGACGAAAAAGGTCACCTCCGATTTGGATTGTACCCCATCATGGTCATTTTTGTCTAAAAGGGAAAGGCAAGAATCCGAGATCTCAGTTAGGGAAGAGTGTTTGTACTCAGACGCATGTCTTTGCGTCCCAAACTTCCCCACCGTTTTTAGCAGCTAAGGGCACGTATTTTGTCTGCTATGATAGAGCATATACATGGTTGCCCCCTAATTTTTCGGGAACATGTTATGTTGCATATTTGTTGCCTCCTACGTATACTGCTGCTGTAGATTACCACAGAACGAGAGTTGTTAGGGGTGTCTTCAGTGAGGAAGATACTACGGTACAAGAAGTGGGAGACTTTTTCAAGGGTTTCCTACCGTTTTGGGGACCTATGGCAAACAGTAGAAACCTACGGCAATTAACGAGAGTGGTCGAATCCGCCATAACTGAAACTGCCGGTGCCCTTAGTAATTTGACCGCTGAGCTTCAAGCGGATCGCCTTATGACATTACAGAATCTAATGGTTTTGGACGTCATACTTGCGGACCGAGGTGGGGTATGTAAAGTGATCCAAACGAGTTGCTGCGTTTTCATACCAGACAATGCTCCTACAGTATACCAGGCCATTTCTAAGTTACATAAGATCTCTGAGTCTATAAATGTGGATAAAGGAGATTGGTCGTTGACTGGATGGTTTTGGGGACTGTTATCCACTTGGGGATTGTAAGATTCTGATGATCATTGGGATGGTTTTCGCGATTCTCTTCTCATGTTGTCTCTGTGTACAGTGTGGCCCTGCCATATGTGGCCTTTGTACTACTACGTGTATGAGAAGATCTGTCTCGAGAGAAGTCCTGAGTAATAGGATGATGCTCCAGCAGCCTCTTGATGATCTGATGAATATCGACATCGACTCAGACGCAGACTGAGTGATTGCCTATGTAAGGGCAAAAGGAGGGTCTGTGGTTCCGTGAATTCTGAACCCGTTTTATAAATGGCATGGTTTCGTTACGAATTTGATAGTAGCAAACCGTAACTAGAGAGTTCGGCAAGTACGAGTGATCTTGTCGTGCTAGACCTATAGAATCATCCTGTATGTGGAGATTTCGTTCTGAACCGTGGGTTCCATTTTGTGTATGGCAGCCATTTTGTGGTTGCCCTCACATAGGCCGATGACTGTAGCTGAACTAGTCTTTTTAAGGACATGTACACCTTAGCTCCAGTTCGTGCTGACTTCTGTTTGACCTGAGTGAACTGACCCTGTTGCCTAAAGCTGACCTTGTTAAACCAGTTCCTGCCCTTTAGCTGATCAAGATTAAGGATCAGAGCACAGGACATCATAAAGTTTTACTGCACACAAATATGCCTTATCCTACTCTCACCTGTTTCTGCTCCTTTCTTTATGGTCTATTTATGATTGGGTTGTGGCCTTTTTTATTATGGGTTCGTTCGACCTGTCTAAAGAAGAATGTTGGGTTTGACCGATGAATGATCATGGGCTGGGTAACTGAAAAATGGGTTTGTCGTCATGCAATACCTTTGTTGTAGAAACATGTGATTGGTTAAACTGTAAACAAGGAATGTTTGCCTGAAGCATAATGTTTGGCATAAAAAGGGATAACTTGCTTTATAAAATTGAGCAGTCTCCTGAGAACTCATACCGTGTTGATTTCTAGGACTTCTGTTACTGGCTGCAGCCAATAAATTTGATCTTTGACGCCACTCAGAAGTATCCCGTGTTTCTGTATTCTAAGGCAGGTGAACCCGAAGACTTTGGGCGTGCCCCTGGCGCCACTGGGTTCTAAAAACCCGGTTCTTCACCATTACATTCTTGATTGATACTGGAGCTACCCATTCTACTGTGAGATCTGCAGTAGTCCCACACCTACCCCTCTCAGGAAAATCGATCCAAGTTGTAGGAGTTACCAACAAGAGAATGGCAAACCCTTTGACAGAAGGAGTACCAGTGAAAATAGGAACCTTTCAGGATCAACACCAATTTGTGGTGGTGTGCGATTTGAGTCCTGCCTGTTTCTTAGGACAGGATCTCTTGTGTAAATTGTACTGCACCTTCTATTGCACGCCAAAAGGAATTGAGCTACAGACCAATGATGATCATATTGCGTTCAAGTTAGCAAATCAGACTCACTGTAGAGACACTTTTCCCGTTTTGACATGTCATACTTTCGCTTTATTGCTCTGGTGCATCACTTCCTATTCCTCTTGTGGATAGTGGCATGGAGGCTAGCACACGTTTCTCCACTGCATAGATTCTGCATTGACTACACTGAATCTCAGCACCCGCATATCTAGGTTTTTAGCACTGTGTACTGACTCACTTTCACTTTTGGTGTCTTCCGGTTCAAGGGCCACCACCAATACTCCGGGCTTATTCTTGTTTCCACACCCTAGTTCCAGAGCTAGCTTTTTACCAGGGAAAGGGTTTTGCAAACCATAATCAGTTGTTTGTCCACAGTGAAAATGCACAGGGCTGCGATTCCTGACCTTTACCCTCAGCTGCCTCAGGGCAGATTGCTGTTTCTTCTTCCATTATTACCTGTGTATGTCAGCATACCACTGGAGGAAGTAACAGTTCTGTGATTTCTTGTAAGTGAGTTGAAGCTAATTATTATGGTCTGTCAGTAGAGTTTTTAACGCTTCAACATGTGCCTCATCCTGCTCTTTGTGCGACATCATGGGAAAATACAAAGGAGAAAGGAGGTAGTCTCTTAAGGGGTTCCTTATCTTTCTCACACGCTTTCGTATCTGCTTCGTGGGTCGGGTAACAACCGGCTTTGTACATTTTTCCTGAGCTCCTGTGCAGCTTCCAAGATTGATATTTTGATTGATCTCTTGATGCCGACTAGGCCAACAATTCTCCTCTACTCCTTGTGCGGGGGACTTTCACCCTATCCCCTTGATTCTTGTTGAAGTATCCCCGCTGGGGATAAAAGGCATTTGTTTTATTTTGCCGCAAATTTGTGGGTGGATCCACAAAATGTTTAAAAAAAGACATGCAGGCTCCTGGGTGTCTTTTTTCTACAGCACACGGGTGGGCCAAATCCTGAGGGTATGAGGTTAATCACGGAGGGGGGCTCATGGAGTACCCCTCATAGGCTTTTCCATAGGCCACAGGGATGGCCATCTTCCCGGGGCATATACATTATTTAATAATGAAGTAATAAAGTGTGGGGGAGCTGCAGGGTTCCCCTGCTGCCCCACGGACTGCCACTTCCCTGAGGCACTATAGTATGCAAATGCGGGGGGCCCCGCTCGGCCCCCTATGTGCTGGGGACTGCCACCTCCGCGGGGTTAAAATAACACATTTGTGGGGCCACGGAGTTCCCCCCTGCCCTGGAGACAGGGGGGAGTTGGCCCCCAAGGACCCTCAGTAGCCAAGGGGACTTCATCCCCGAACTAGTAGTGCGTCAGGAGGCGTATTTGAAGAGTGGTGAGAAAGGGGGCCTGGCCAATGAAAGCCTCTCAGCAATCCCACTGTGTGGGACTTACTGGAGTTAACAGAAGGGGTAGTTGGCCACCAAGGACCCTCAGTAGCCAAGGGGACTTCATCCCCCATCTAGTAGTGCGCCAAGAGGCGCGTTTCCAGAACAAAAACGCAAAATGTAATTTAAAAAAATGAATAACTTCTAAAAATGAATATTACATTTATTATAATTAAATTACTTCCCACCCTATTCACCTATAAACCCACAACCCGCTACGGAACTAAAACACAAAATTTACTTTAAAAAAATGTAATAACTTCTAAAAATGTAACACATATATTAAAAAACAAATGCAATACTTACACAAAAAAATAGAACACATACATGTAAAATACACACTAAAATACATAACACTAAATCAAACAACGATATTTTTGACAACGATATTTTGACTAACGATATTAATTACTTAGATATTTTGAAAAACGGTATTACTTACCTTCAGTTCGACATTCTTGACAACGATATTCTGACTTGATATTTTTGAAGTCCGAGATTTTGGACTTGATATTATTGCTAATGGATATTTCCTACTCAATATTATGTCTGTTCACCAAAGTCATAAGCCGGGAGAGACATTTAACACCCACTGTGATTTACATCATTGCAGATCTGAATGGAGTGTAATGGTTCTCCAAACTGGATCTGAACGTGGGATACTACCAGCTGGTTCTAGATACTGACAGTAGGTATATCACTACATTTTCCACCCACTTAGGCTTCAGGAGATCTCAATGTCTTAACTTCTGAATATCCTCAGCTTCTGAGGTATTTCAGAAAGCCATCGGGGAGCCGTTCACAGGTGGGTATGGCATGGTAAATATCAGTGGCAACATTCTGATATACTCAACTATGTTCTTGGATCTCCACTGCAACCTGAGGGCAATATTAACTAGGCTAGCAGTGCATGGGCTCACCCTTCACAAGAAAAAGTGTTCATTCTTTGAAGGTTGGATTTACTTTTTTTAGGTATGTGTTCTCAAAACATGACATCAGTGTTACCCTTGCAAGGCAGAAGCTTTAAAGAATGCCCCCAACTCTCAGATAGGCACAGAAGTGAGAAGCTTCTTGGGTTTGGCTACACGGATGACCAGCAACAAGTTATATTTATGAATTGTGATTTCTCTGAGAACGCTCTTCAATGCAATTATGTATATATAATTTCTTGTAAGAGACTACTTTGCTAAGAGTGTAAATATATTTGTCTCATGGATGCTACAACAGCATATTTCACCCATGAAAGAAACACTGAACTCATTTCAGACACTAGCCCAGTTTGCCTAGGGGTGGTGCAGACGAACAAACAGAAAGACTGAGTGTGGTCACCCATTGCATATGCAAGCAGGGCTCTGACAGACACAGAGGCCCACTATGTACAAATAGAGAGGAAGTGCTGGCTATCAAGTGTGGCTGTCACCACTTCCACCATTACCTCTATGGGCTGGAAATTCGAGTTGGAACAGACCATCAGCCACAGATTCTGATGTTTGCAGGCTCCACCCGACAGCCTCTCGCCACAAATCCTCAGCCCCACCCTTTTTAACATCTATATGGCCCCTCTGGCGGCGGTGGCGGAATCCTTTGGTGCCCAGATCATATCCTATGCTGACGATACCCAGCTTCTGTTCACTTGCGGCAGAGGCGGGGCGTTCGACGGCATGCGGATCAGGGACTGCTTGGGTGCAGTCTTCGAATGGTGTCAGCGGCACGGTCTAAAATGCAACTCCGATAAATCGGAGTCGCTTTTTTTTGGATGTATGCCAGATCCCAGCTGGAAGGCTTGGTGGCCGCAGGATATGTTTCCCCCGGATGACGTCTCTCTCAAGGCGAAAAACCTTGGAGTTTTGATTGATTGTGATCTATCATTCAGACCCCAGATTATAGGGCTATCAGGGAAATGTTTCGGCATTCTGAGGATGCTTAGGAAGTTTCTTTCTCTGCTGTCATTTCATTACAAAAAAACTATCATGCAGGCCCTGATAGGTTCGTGTTTGGATTACGCAAACGCCCTCTATCTGGGTTTGCCCAAATATCTTCTGGCCCGTCTGCAAATTGTGCAGAATTCTGCGGCTAGAGCCATTTTTGGGCTTCCGAGAAGGGCTAAAGCCACTGAGTTGCTCAAAATGCTGCATTGGCTGCCCATCTCCAAGAGGATTTTATTTAAAATCCTGACCCTAGCTTTTAAAGCCCTTCATCGCGTGGGTCCTAAGTACATTGGGAAACATCTGTCTTTCTATCTACCCAGCAGGACTCTTCGGTCAGCTTCTTTGGCCAAAGCTGTTGTCCCCTCTATCAAGCGTTATAGAACAGGAGGCCGTTCGTTTCGATACCTGGCTTCTCGGGGTTGGAACGAGCTGCCTCTCTCCTTAAGAAAGCCAATAGTCTGCTTGTCTTCAGGAAAGAGCTGAAAACTTGGCTCTTTACCCAATAGAGTTCTTCTGGTTCCTCTTGTTTTTAGCTGTTGTGTTTTCACTCTGCCTTTAGCACTCTTCGTCAAAGCGCCGGGATGCTCTTTGGAGTAGCCGTGCGCTATAGAAGAGATTAAATAACATAACATAACATAACATAACAAATAGAAAGATGGGCAGTACAGCTTCAACAGTATTACTACACAGTGGTTTACAGATCGGGGACTGGAAACACAGTGGATTACCCGTCTAGTTTCACTCAACCGATGGAAGGTGAAGTGATGAAGGGAGACAAGGATATGGAACACTTTATTAGGCTGGTAACACAGAGGCCTACCTGAAAGCAATAACCCTGAAAGAGATCCAGGCATAATCGGGCCATGTGATGACATCAATTGAAAACATTTTTGAGTGACTTCAAGAGATGGGGACGGACTGACAAGCTGATAATGATGTATCTGTGGACAGTAAGACATGAGTTTAGAGTTGATGGATTAAGGTGGAGAAACACATTTTTGTGTACCCCTTGTAAAATCACACTTCCATAATAATAACTTGAACTAATTGAGTGATGTATGAAATTAACCAACCTAGAATAAAAAGTTGCACCTACACAGACATACGTGGGAACTAATTTTGCTTATGTTGCAATCATAATTAACAAATGTGATTCTGTCGTGTCCTGAGCTAATAAGCAGCTTTAAAATAATGAAATGCGGCATAAATGTGCTTTTTGTTTACGTATTTTGTGGCAAAACATGAAGACAGGTGAGCATATTACACCTAAATGTTGCTTATTTCGCTAGGTAACTACTAATAGGGAAAACCTTAGTAAGGGGGAGGTAAACAGAAGGGTTACATTTCCAAAATTAACATTTGTTTGTGTTTGTTTCTATGATAGTTCCCATTCTGGCCTGTGAGGCCTAGTGAAAACATGGCTGTTTTATTAAACTGCGAATAGAAGATGAACTGAGCATGCGCAGCGCAATTCCGAGTTCGAATACGAGCTGCTTGTGCCTGAAGTGAATGCAGTTCAAGAACGGTATGGCCTGGAAGTCCAGATGGCTGCCAAAAAGGATGAGCACAATGATTCTGAACGTGAGAATGTAAATGTAAATGTATTTCGATTTATATAGCGCACGAATCACCCAGGGGTCTCAAGGCGCTTGCTTAGGGAACCCGTCCTGGTATTCCCCTGTGAGATACCCCGGCAGGGTATTCACAAGGTGAAAGCCAGGCATCCCGCCGCGAGGGGCCGTAGTGGAGATTAAGCAAGCTATTGCCCAGAGTCGCAGAGTGTGACCCCGTGAGTCGAGTAGGCACCGGAGCGAGAATTGTCGAGTCCGTTGAATTTTTGAGCCCGAGACCCGCCAAGGCAGGGAAACGAACCCTGGTCCACGGCTGATCTCAGCTTCCGGGTATGCCGCCTCTAACCACTGAGCCACGCTTCTCCACTATTCCATGAAGATTCCATGAAGTTGCTAATTGAGAACGTGACTACGCCGGACATTGCCTAAACACACAACCTTTTAAATATTTAGCTGACGGAAGAAAAATGAATATTGTAATGATGAGTTGATGCTCATCCACCCCAAATTGTCCAATCAGAACTTGAATTTAGGCTGAAAGTTACTCTTTTAGATAGATAGAGCTAGTGAAAAAGGTATAAAAAGTGCTGGTTTTACTGAGTAAAAACTTCTTTTCGATTTCCTCCCGAGATGCTGCTGGTATGCCGATTTTCCTGAGATGTAAGACACTGAATAATTTTCTATTTCCTTTGAATGAGAGATGCACTCTAGCTGAGGGTTTTAGTTAGGGAAGTTAGGAGAAAAATTAATTTTGGGAACTAGCTGTCTTTTGCTATACCTGCATTTCTGAAATCTAAATAAAATGTCTATTGCTGAATCTTCTAAAAATAAATGAAAATAGCTGTTTGAGATATAAATCTCATTCCTTTAAAATGTCGTATTTGAATAAAGAAATAAATAAAGTGAATAAACTTTTAAGACATGCTAAATTTGCTTTTAATAAAAATAAGATAAATGGAGAATTAAGCTGGTCATGAGTTTTCCTACGCCTAACTTTTTACTAGCAGATTCGTCGACCAAAGTGGTGGCGTGTCTAAACAAATGTTTTGTTAATAAAAACCATGGTAAACTCATTTAAACTGCAGGTGTAAATAGTATAAGTATCCAGTTTTAGTTTAGACACTCCGCTATGATACAGAAGCTCTCCTTTGAATCTCACCGATCCATGAAGTAGGATGGAAGTGTTTTTGTGAGCGACTCGCAGTGTTATGGGCCCCACTGATGAGTAAATGTATGATTTTGTACTTCAGGGAAAGGTGACATGGTTTTAGAAATTATTTCCGGAGTAGCGCTGCATCAGTAATTAGTTTGGTAGCAGAGCATTGGTTGCTGTAGAATTAGCTAGGAATATGTATAAAGCGTTATATAAGGGTTTTTGATGTACAGAATTATGACTAACATCTGTTGAGTTCGTATTACATTACATGTAGTCCTGAAAAGGCTTCCGAGTATTGCGTGAAGCTGGTCACTCTGTCTGCAAGCAGAGGAAGTGTGGCAAGTGAAGTCATACATCGCATAGTCTGTTTCAAAAGGTAGTATCGTCGTATACTGCGGTGGCATCGTCGTATATCACAAGTGGTGTCGTTGCACATCACAAGTTTAGGGACCTTACGTGTGAAAGGATAAATGCATAGCAAGGACAGCCTATAAAATCTTAGCTTTCAAGTACAGGGACCATTGCGTATCCTGATTTAAAACTTACTGCTGGGAGAGTAATAACCCGAGCTTGAGAGAAGGGTGAAGTAGAGGAAGTGGTGCTACTTTATCGGCGAGTGTAAAATTATGTGGTAGAGAAGAGGTAAGGGCTGTCTACTGGAAATACAGAATACTTGTGTGATTGAGAAAATTCTATCACTTTGTTTAGCAAAACAGACGAATGGAGTTGTTTTGTGTAAGTTACTAACCGATTCAGTTGAATATCTTGTAATACGGCTTCTCGATAAACCTTGCAAAGGAGGGGTCAGTCGGCGCTGCAGAAGGGGAGCGCTGGTGACGTCAAAAGTGTTGCGCAGGGATTGGTCCTCGTGACCAAGACAGAGCAAAGGCTGAGTGGTGCATCACGAATAGAAGCTATTGGTTAAGCACTAAAGAGACGTATCTTGATCTAATTGGTGCGCTAGTGTAAACCGCGCTGTGATTGGTTGGTGTTACGGAACAGCAACAGAATAGTCGCGATCTTTTGAAAGACAGGGAATTTACAGAAAAATGAATTACTATTACGTAGAGGAAAGGAAGAAACCTTGGTAATTGGGTAAGGTATACCAGAAATGATGGAGTGTTAGCTTTCCCAGAAGGAGGATCTTTTGATGTGGCAGTTTTGAGAAATTTGAGAGAAAAGATGATGAAACTTGACCCAAGACCTAGACCGACTCAGTTTGAAGCTTTAGTTGAATGGGAAGATGAGATGCATGAATTAGAAAGTGAAAGGTTGAAAGGACATATCAAACAAAGAGGTAGATTTCGTAATTTATGGGGAGAGACACATGAGAGTAGAATGCGTAGATGGAGAAATGCTGACATGTGTGATGGCATGTATCCAGTCAGATTCGTGGAAGAATATGAAGGGAGGAAATGCACAGAAAAGAGGAAAAATGTAGAAGCAGGGAAAGAAGGTTATGGTGACAGTGAATCAGAGGATGCTGTGCTAGAATAAATATTAAATAGGGGAGCGCCACCGTATCAACCAGGTTCTTTATGGACTACACCTAATGCTCCACCCATAGATGAAAGAATTAATGAAAACCCAATCCAATTTTCTAATTTTAAAGATGTACCAGAAAAAGTAGAAGTGAGATATAATCCGAGTACTTCAATAACAGAACCAAGACTTACCGGTACTCCCAAGCAAAATTAACGAACAAGAAAGTGTAAATAGGGTAGAAAAATTAGTTGAAGAACAAGCAAGTACTGCTGAATATATACGGACTACAAATGCATTGACAGAAAAGATACAAGAGCTTACGAAAAACATAGAAGCAGTAACAGTCCCAGTAACGATAGGACCTGTAATCCCAGTATTTGAAAACCAAAGAATAAAAGAACCAAGTTTGACAATCCCTTTACAACAGAGTTTGCAAAAGGTAAAAGAAAATATTTATCCAGATTTGTCAGAAATTAGACGAACGAATAATGTAAATCCGCCTGACTTAACTTTCAATCAGAGTTTACCTTATAAGTATGCAACCGGAGCAGAATCTGACTCTGCTACACCTGAAAAGAGTATTGAGAAAATAGATTTAACGCAAATCCTTGTAGGACCATCAGAGCAAGAATTAAGTGATTGGATTAAAACTCTGAAATTAAAAGAGCATGAACCCAAAGTACTGGATGTAGCAAGATTAAAAGTCGATATGGAAGAATTAATTATTGGAACAATTGGAACAGACAGATTAAAAATGTACCAAGATGATGAATTTATGTTCATGTGTAAAAGCATAACATGGAAAGCGAAGTCTGTACATGATCAATTAGAAGGACTGGCAAATGAATTTGAAGTAGAATTTGCAAAGAATAAAACATTGCAGAAATCCTATAGAGTAGATTTTTCAGAAAAAGACATTGAAAACATGAATACTGCCAGAAGGTTAACCCAAATAAAAGAATTAATTGTGCTGTTACGGAGATGGGGAGATGTGAATAAATGGAGAGTGAAATGGGCAAAGAAGAAAGAGGAGGCTAGTGATCAATCCACATTAGCGTTCCCAGTCAGAGAAAAGGAGACAGTTGCAAATGAGTTCCCTATGAGAGAACTACCTGGAGGAGGATATGTGCATGTTCCTTGGAGTAGGCAGCAGGCCCGGTTCCAGGAATTTGTATTTGGGTGGGCCAAGGGTGCATTCGGGTGGGCCACTGCGGGCTCGATTTTGTCGCATATATGTCTAGGCAGGCCTGCTTCAGGGCCCTCCTTTATCTCTTCTTAGTCTTACAAGGCCCAGTAAAACGCACTCTTTCCCAAATCTCTTTCTAAATGTGATCACTCTCAAAAAGTGTTATTTCCATGTAATGTCCCTTTGATGGGAAGAGGAGGTTTCTGAGGTGGGAGTATCAGCCAAGTGACACTTCTCTGGCGCCCTCTGTGCGAGCCATCAGGGAGAATCCTTCTTCATTACTACCACCACCTGACCACGGACTCTACTGTGAACTCCCTTAAAGGCTTGATTATCCACTACTCCTCTCCAGTGCACCTTATCTCACAGCTGACCTTGGGCCCCAGCCCCATATCAGGCACCATCGGGCTCCACTTTAATTTTTCCTGGTAAAAACATTATTAAAATCACCTTCAAACTTAAAACATTGAATATAGTAGTAAATATAATTGGCACACACTTTAAAGTATGTTCCACAGTAGACCTTATGACCCAACTGCCAATTAAATAAACAAAAACAGAAATGCCGGTTTCAGCGCTGATGCGAAAGTCTTTTTTGGCGCCGCACCCGTAGCCTCTTTTTCCGTAAATACCTTCACTCCCACCCTCCACCAGTGCCCCTCATCTTTCCCTAACTCCCCCTCCACCCCATGACCTCTTCCTCTGATTCCCTCTCTACCACCCTCCACCAGTGCCCCTCATCTCTCTGTAGCCCCTCCCACTACCTCCTTCTCGGATTCCCTCACTGCCACCCTCCACCAGTGCCCCTCATCGCTCCATAGCCCCTCCCACTACCTCCTCCTCGGATTCCCTCACTGCCACCCTCCAACAGTGCCCCTCATCTCTCCGTAGCCCCTCCCACTACCTCCTCCTCGGATTCCCTCACTGCCACCGTCCAACAGTGCCCCTTATCTTTACGTAGCCCCTCTCTCTTATGCATTTCATTTGTTGTATAGCGCTACTCACATCAGTGTAGTGTGTGTCAGTACTTTACACCGCGCACACATTATACAGAGACAATGAATCATACTAGTATGTAAATCAGTCTACAGGGAATGTCACATAAGCCAATGAGGATTACAAGGTGTATGAATCACATGTCATTCATACTGGTGGGCAGGATATTTTAAAAGGGTTAGGTCTAGG
Organism: Lissotriton helveticus; assembly: GCF_964261635.1. Classification (NCBI taxonomy): domain Eukaryota; kingdom Metazoa; phylum Chordata; class Amphibia; order Caudata; family Salamandridae; genus Lissotriton; species Lissotriton helveticus. The sequence continues at coordinate 986,570,444 of NC_136061.1, read as the reverse complement.
GAAACACAACCTTAGGATTTAAAGAGTATTCCATGGGGTCAGCTTTACTGATGAAAATGTATATCTGCCCAAACATACTCATTTTAGCAACATTAGAATAATGAAAGACTGGGGGAGTTCTAACTATATCACAAAACAAATAAAAAAGCGAAGTTCTAACTCTACCATTCATGTTTGTATTCAGCTCTTTGAAGACAGTTCATTGGTTACTGTCCCATGTTAGGATTGTAACTTCCGAACTGCAAGTAACACAAGGATCTCTGTGACAAAGGCAGTAATGCACTGAGCTATTCAGGGCTTTAAGTGGGCCGGGTCTCACTGGGCCTGAGCACTAGCAGTTTTTTTAAGGGAGTCTCGAAACGGGTCTCTATCGCGCTCTGTTTTGAGCCCTGGAACAAGTAGTCCGTTTTTTTCCGAACTGCAGTGACAGCAGTCTGCTGTCACTGCAGTCCAGATAAAAGTGCCAGGGCACAAAACAGAGCCTGATAGAGATCCGTTTTGAGACAGCAGGTACATCGCTGTACTCTGTTCACACTACTCACATGTGTAAAGTTACGGCATGACGTCATGCCAGGTGAGCAACTTAGGGGGAAGGGAAATCCTTTAAAGAGAGTCATTTTCTCTCTGGATTTTCCTTCTCCTTTTGAAACTTGGGAGCAGCAACATTGTTGTGATGTCACCAGTGCTTTAAGTGGAAGCTTTTGCAATATTATATACAAGCCATAGTTGCTGTTATCTTATGCAACTAACAACCATTGACAAAGCCAATAGTCCTGAATTGTAGGTAGGATGTTACTTGTAGCATCATATACCTGGATGCAATGACAGAAACAGCAAAATACAAGTCGGGCCGCACACTGCTAAACACAGATTTTTAATGTTCTGTTTTTAAGCCACGTCCTCAAATACATTGGCCACGCCCCTTTTTAGAGACCCCCCCCAGTTTTTTCATCCCACTTAAAGCCCTGGAGTTGCCCACATAAAATACAGTTCATCAGCATTTAAAAACTACCGACAGATAAATGATTGCTCTCCAGCAGGATCACCGGCATTATCTGGGCATTCTGTATTATTATTGTTGTCCTGCATTGGCCATGATAAAAACTGTTTAAATGAAGCACACACGAAGTGTGTGTTCTGCTGGGCCTGTGCAGTTTTAAAAAAAGAAAAAAATGTAGTAACACATTCTCTTACCTACTCCATTAGTCAAACTTTGCAGGGGTCAGGAAAGGTGAATAGAATTAAACAAACTTCTTTGCTCCTGTGCTGCGTAGAAAAAGAAATATCACAGCAAGCAGGACAGTAGGCAAAGGTGATGCAGAGAGGAAGGGGTGAAAAAAGTCAACAAAGCCTCGTTAACATATACATGGTCTTGTAAAGACCTGTGAAGTACTCTGATGCGGCTGCGATAATCTCTAAAACTGTCTCTTTGTGTGCGCGCCGGGAAGCTGTCTCGGCCCGGGCGCACACACAATGGAGGAGGGTTGAAGCACTTTGATCCCAAAGGCATTGCCCGCCTGCCTTCAAGCCCTCACTGCTAGGGCCAAGGATCATGTTTGGGTGGGCCAGGCTCATGTTTGGGTGGGCCTGGCCCACCCGGCCCACCCGCTAAAACCGGGCCTGGTAGGCAGGATATATTATCATTTACAAATGATTTCCCTAGAATGAGAGAAAAACCAGTAGAATAGTATCGACAGTTAGATCGATTTGTGAAAGTTTCAAAAGTGCTATGGGTTGATCTGGATGGATTATTTGATATAGTCTTGTCAGCAGATTTGTGGACCGAGTGTAAAATAACTGGAAATTGGCCAAAAGAGGAATATCCTCGAGACAAATTAACAGGTGCCCCGTCACCTGAAGTGATGAGGAAATATGAACAAGTGATAGTAATTTTGAAAAATAAAATCCCACCAAAAGAAAAAGATTGGGTTAAAATAGACAGAACTACACAGGAACCGAAAGAATCTGTACATGCCTTTTATAAAAGATTGTTGTTGGTATTTAAACAATACAGTGGATATGAAGAGTTGAGCGAAAAGGACATGAGTCATTTTATATATCGATTAGTGTATGGATTAAGACCAGAACTTGGAGATATGATTAGGCATAGTATGATAGGATGTCAATCGAGCACTGTAGATGATGTTTTAAGAAAAGCTAAATATTGTAGTGAAGAGATTGATGCCAAACAACAGAAGTTAAAAGAAAAAGCCATATGGGCACAAGTGAAGGTAGCAGAACATCAAGTGGCACAATTGGAAATAAAAATACTGCTGCAAGTCAGGGAAAATTGAAAGGAAATTTCAATAAAACAAAATTTGTAGGAAACATAGAAGAGCTCAAGAAAAAGTTCCCTTGTCATAATTGTGGCAGAATAGGGCATTGGACGAAAGAGTGTAAGTAGCCACAAAGAGTTAATCCAGAAAATACATCAGTGAATCCACAGGTGCAGCATGAGGTCATTCAACAGCAACTGCAACAGCAGCAGATAGTTAATCAGCAAAGTCAGGTTCCACAACCGCCACTTCCACACAGTGCAAACCAACATAGATACAGTGCAGAGACAGGATTCAGGGGAGGCGAGCAGGTAAATAGATCGCCCAGAGTGAATGTGAGTCCCCAGTATTGGTTACAAGAGGAAGGCGGGTGTGAGTCGGATGAAAGTTTCTGACAGTGCCTGAGAGAGGGAGAAGAGTGTGTGCTTGGAGCCACTCTTGAGGTAGGTCCGTCTGGTCCATTTGTGAACAGAAAAGTGAATGATGTAGAAATAACTTTCCTAGTGGACACTGGTGCTACCCATTCTACTGTTAGATCAGTGGAAGTCCAAAATCTTCCTCTCTCGGGAGAGAGTATCCAAGTTGTAGGTGTAGCTAATAGACAGATTAAAACTTCTTTGACACAACCAGTTGAAGTAGAAATTGGAAATTTCAAAGACATGCACCGATTTGTGGTGTGTGATAGCAGCCCCGTAAATCTTTTAGGACAAGACATTTTGTGCAAGATGAACTGTGCCATATATTGTTCACCGGATGGCATGGAGTTGCAAACCCCAGATGAAGATAGCCTGTATAAAATTACTATGCTCATGATTGAGGCAGAACAAAATAAATTGTTCTCTGTGTTTGATCGAGAAAAGATACCTGATGAATTAAAAAAGGTAGTGAAAGAGAAAGTGTGGGATTTCACAGGAGAAGATATTGGGTTGATGAAAGATGTAGATCCTGTAAAAGTCTCTATAAAAGAAGGTGCGAATTACCCGAACATTCCCCAGTACAAAATGATAGCAGAAATAATTGAAGGAATAACCCCAGTGATGAACAAAATGATTGAACAAGGCATATCGAGAGAAATAGAGAGTAGTCCTTGTAATTCACCAATAATGGGATCGAAAAAGCCAAATGGAACATTTAGAATTGTACAGGATTTGAGAAAGGTTAATAAAATAGTTGTCCGATTGTACCAAATCCAGCAGTGATTTTACATCAAATTCCCCATGATGCAGAATGGTACACTGCGATCGATCTGTGTAATGCGTTCTTCACAGTTCCATTGCACCCAGAAAGCCAGCCGATATTTGCGTTCAGATTCGGAGATCGTATTTTGGCATGATGCCGAATTCCTCAAGGGTATACTGAAAGTCCATCTATCTTTAATCAGTTACTAAAGAAATCATTAGAAAGTTTGAACATGCCTGGAGAGTCTGTATTGGTTCAATATATTGATGATCTCCTAGGGGCATCGAAGACAAAAGATGCATGTGTAACGCATACCGTTGCATTGCTGAATCATTTGGCAGACAAGGGGCATAAAGTGTCTCCATCTAAATTACAATTTTGTCAGAAAGAAGTGCAATACTTAGGTCATAAGATTGCCAAAGTAATCAGACAAGTCACTGCAGAAAGAATCAAAATGATACAAGGAATACAGCCACCAAAAACTCAAAGACAAGTAAGGATGTTCCTGGGAAGGGTAGGTTACTGTAGACAGTGAATTAGTGGATTCTCACTGATTGCAAAGCCATTGCAGAGATTAACCAGAGCAGATATCAGATATCCTATAGTACTGACCAAAACTGAGATGGAAGCATTTGAATAGTTAAAAACGAGTTTATGTGAAGCACCAGCTTTAGGCATGCCTGACTGTGAAAAAGAGTTCGAATTGTACTGCAGTGAACGAGAAGGATGTGCATTGTCAGTACTAATTCAGAGACATGGAAAACTGAGAAAGCCAGTAGCGTATTTCTCAGCTGTTTTAGACACTGTTGCAAAAGCGTTGCCAGGTTGTCTGAAAGCAGTAGCAGCTACAAGTGTCAGTTTAGAACAAAGTGAAGGAATAGTGATGGGATTTCCTGTGAGGGTGTATGTACCTCATTCTGTGGAGATTCTCCTCACTAGGACAAAAACACAGTACCTGACCAACAATAGGATGGCAAAGTACGAAAAGACAATTCTGGGAGCAGAAAATGTGACAATCTCTAGATGCGTAAATGTGAACCCCTCTACATTATTGCCTGATACTATGGAAACCGAAGTGAGAAATGAGGTTGATCACAAATGCCTAGATGTTCTTGAATACTGTACCAAACCAAGACCAGACATCAGAGATGAGCCATTGCCTGATTCCGACTATGTGATGTTGGTTGATGGTTCGTGTCTGAGAACAGATGAGGGTGTTTTGAGGGCAGCATATGCCGTTTTCACAGTGGCAGATGTACTGGAAGCTTCTTGTCTGAAAGGGATTCATTCTGCTCAAACAGCAGAATTGATTGCTTTGATTCGAGCATGTGAACTGGGAAAGGAAATCAAGGTTATCATAGTGACTGATAGTCAGTATGGATTTGGGGTTGTCCATGACTACGGACAGCTGTGGTTCCAAAGAGGTTAGTTGACTTCTGCAGGATCCCCCATACGTAATGCAGAATTCGTGAGAATGTTGATTGATGCAATTCAACTGCCTGACAAAATAGCTGTGGTAAAGTGTGCAGCCCACAAAAAGGGGATGACTACATCACCCGAGGTAACAGGTATGTAGACTCAATTGCCAAATACTGCGCTAAAAATCTTGCATCCATCAATCGGGACAGGGAAAAGGAGTATGTTTCAAGTCCTTTAATGCTAACAAATGTGGTTGAAACTGGGCAGGAAGTAAGGCAAATGCAGGAAGAAGCTGATGAGGAAGAGAAAAATGTCTGGTTAAAAGCAGGATGCAGACAAAGAGAGGAAGATGAAATCTGGGTTTACAAAGATGAGTGACCAGTAATGCCCGATAGCATGATCTCAAATATGGCCCGAATGTACCATGATCAAGCTCATATTGGGAGAGATGCCATGCTTCGCTTATTTAGACAAACGTGGTACAATCCCAAGTTCAGGATGATTGCTGAAAGTGTATGTCAAAGATGTCTTGTGTGTCAGCAGTTTAATCCAAACAGAAGAACAATTGTGAGTTTGGGAACCATAGGACGGGAGGGAGGTCCATTTACACGAAGGCAGTTGGATTTTATAGAACTTCCACCGTGTAACCGACTCAGATATGTTTTGGTGATCATCTGCTTGTTCTCCCGATGGGTACAGGCTTTCCCCACAAGGAGGAACGATGGGTTAACTGTTGCAAAGTTACTTCTACGTGAAATCATCCCTAGGTTCGGTTTCCCAGTGACCATTGAAACTGATCGTGGCCTACATTTCCAGAATGAACTCATGCAGATGGTATGTGAAGCACTGGATATTCGCCAGAGACTGCATTTTGCTTACAGACCTGAGGCTTCAGGAGTGGTTGAGCAAGTAAACGGAACAATTAAAAACAGGATTGCAAAAATATGCTTGGCAACAGGACTAAAGTGGCCAGATGCCTTGCCACTTGTTTTGATAACCTTAATAATAATAATAATAAGGAAATGTATAGAGCGCCTGGTTGTGTCATATCGGCGTGTCCCCGCGCTAGAGTAAGTGGGAAAGGCAGATCCACCAAACCTAGAACAACGTCAAGCAAATCTATTAGTGTAAGAACAGGTACGTTTTAAGATCCCTCCTAAACATTATCTCAGATGGTTCCAACCGGAGCTCAGGAGGGAGTTTATTCCAGCTCTGGGCTGCCAGAAGTCGAAAAGACCTACCACCCATCCTGGCCCTCTTGACTGTAGGGACTAGCAACAGGCCAGTCCCACTTGATCTAAGAGACCGTGCGGGCTTATAGGAGGTAATAAGACTCCGCAAGTACACAGTGCCAGTGCCCTGGATGATGCGTGGTTTGTACACAGACCCTTGAACATAACTCTCTTCCTAACTGGGAGCCAGTGTAGAGTGTCCAAGGCACTTTTAGAAGCAGCCCTCCTCGGTTGCATGAGGACCAGCCGTGCCGCCGCATTTTGCAGAACCTGAAGTTGGTTTAGACATTTGGCAGTGGAGCCCAAATATAGTAGGTTGCCATAGTCTAAACGTGAAGTAACAAGTGCATGCACTAACGTCTTCCTTGCCTCTATCGGGAGGAGATCCATAGTTTTCCATAGGCCCTTAAGGACACCAAAACACGTCCCCACTACACGTCTAGTGTGAGGTTCACATGTAAGATCAGAATCCACCCATATCCCCAGGTTCTTAGCCTGGGTGCACGGTATAGGAGTGCTTGACGGCCACCATGCCGATGACCACACTGACCCCTCCTACCACAAGCACCTCTGTCTTGCTTCCATTAAGTTTCAGGCAATTGTTTGCCATCCAAGAAGCGAGCTCCTGCATGCATGCCCTGAAATTGGAAGCTGCCAGATCCGGTGCCGGTGATAGCGAGATCACCAGTTGAGTGTCATTCGGTGTATGACACAATCCTGATTCCAAAGCCCTCCACTATTTCCGCCACAGGGGATCCATAAAGGTTAAATAAGGTGGGACTCAGGACAGATCCCTGAGGCACACCCTGTTCCAATTTAATTGCCTTAGAGTAATGGGCGCTCTGTCTGACCTGAAAACTGCGCTCTACCAAAAATGGTTGTATCCATTTTAGAGCCGGACCTGAGAAACCGCCCTTATTCAGACACTGCGGCAAGGTGTAATGAGCTACAGTATCAAAAGCGACTCTGAAGGTGAACCAGAGAGAAGTCCAGATACTGAAGATCGACAGGAACGTCGATATCTGGAAGTATCAGATGCTAGCTCTGCATCTGAAGGAGAAGGAGAAATTGTTGAAGTACCAAATTCTGAAGATCAATCTGAAGATCGAGAATTGGTAGAGAATAACACCATTAAGGACACTGAGCAAAGCAAAGATAAAACTGGTGATCAAGAAAATTCTGAAGAACAGTCTGAAAGCTCCGGAAGCAGGGACGAAAATCCTGACACTGGAAAAGAAGGAAAAACTCACGATAAGGATGAGATTCCAAGTGCCAGCTATGGAGATGTTCCTAACAGAGTGAAAGAACTGTCAAAAGAGAAAACTGGCTCTGAAAAAGAGAAAGACATTGTAAAGTTTGTCATAAATGAAACTGTCGAAGACACTGAAAGTGAGACTGATGACAGTGCAGATGAAACTTCATTGAGAAAGAGTCCAAGAAAAAGGGCTTGGAGAGTGGAACATAACACCACGGAGCCTAAGACAAAAAGAGTTTGTAAAGGAGACAATTGGCCTAAAGGAAATGATGGACTGAGATTTAAACTGGTTAACAAAGAAAGAAAGCCAGAGGACCAAGTTAATGAAATAACCAGTCAAAGAGAGTCATTGGGAAAAAGAATAGAAGTTGTTCAAAGGCCAAAAAGAGTGAGAAGACCAAATCAGAAGTACAAATCACCTGAATGGACATATATAATACTGCCTCCAATTGAAGAAGTAAACAGCAGTTAAGAAAATCTGAACTGCTCAAAGACAAATGGGAAAAGTGAGTAAAGAACTGAATCACTGAGAAAAGTGGTAATTGATCAAAGAGATAAGGTAAAGGTAAAAACTGAAATCCTGATAAAAAGAGAGGGCACTGTAAGTGAAAAATAAAAGCTTGCAGGTGACACAAGGTCGAAGAAAATCTGTTAGAAAAATCGCTTAGTAAAAATAAAAAAATATGGTTAACGAAATGTTCTATTTTTAAAAAATGGTGTAGATCATGTTTGATATGTACTGGATTACTAATATTGATATGGATAATATTGGCTATTGTCATTCCTTTTCAGGATAACTTAGTGAAGTTAAAACATAATGTGAGTTCAGGTGAACAAAATGTAGAATCAATGTCTAACAAGCAGCATGTATGTAGGCCAGAAATACATCAGGATAGTCCTATTAGTGATTTCACTAAAAATAAATTTTCAAGATTGTTGTCTGAATATGTCAGGACAATGGATGCTAGCGACTGTTATGTATGTGTAAAGTTACCTGCATCTGTTTCCGAAGGGGTGACATATCACCACCTTCCGCTTACATATGGAGTCACGTGTTGTGTGATTGCAAGCCTGTTTTATCAAACAGGAAAATTAGAATATCATTATTCTAATTCAGATGAAGTTTTTGCAAAATTGAAAATCGATAATGCACTGAATAAGAAAAAGCCTGCAACAGTTATGGGAGAATTCTTCTTAGAAATAGATGAATTGAGTCATGATTACGCTTTTAAAAATAATTTGACATGCAAAATGAGAGTGGAAGAGAAAGCATTTTTAGATATGGTTGAGGAAAGAAGAATCGCCTAATAACGTAAAGAAAAGGTAAAACATGAGAAATCCAAATATTGGACATTTGATGACGAAAATCTTGATGAAAGAAATGTGATTGTATCTATAAATATAGACACTCCATTGTTAGGGAAATTTTGTATTAGGAGAGACAACACTGTGTATCACAATTATTTTGTGGGAGCAAGTCAATGTAAAGATAATTAAAGAATCATAGGGGGTTGAGGATTTAAAGGGGGAAAAGATCCAGTTTTTCCTGGTATTTATTTCTTTGTGGAAACAAGGCTTATTATAGATTACCTGACCAGTGGTATGGGACTTGCTACGTGGGCTTGGTCTTTCCTAAAATCTTTCATGTAGATAGAGGTACTAATGGCATACATGAGATAGATAAACCTTTAAGTCGTAGAAAAAGGGAGAGTGTAATAGAAATAATAGGTGATATTTTTGGAGCACTGATACCAGCAGTGGGAATATCTTTCAATGCAAATCGAATTCGAAGACTGTCAACGATAGTAGATCGTTTGTCAACAGACACAGCAGGTGGATTCTTAATGGTAAACACCGAAATGATTGCTCTGAGAACTATGGTAATGCAAAATCATCTTGCTCTTGACATAATATTAGCAAAAGAAGGAGGAGCTTGTGGAATTTTGAAGGTACAGCACTGCTGCACCTATATTCCAGATAAAAGTCAAAATATTGAAAAGTACATCACAAATATTACAGAGTTGCATAGAGAAATTGAACCACTGGAGGTTGATGGTATTCTTGAACGACTTGGTAAAAGTTTTACAGCAGTTAAACGTTGGTTTCAAGAAATAGGTAGTTCAACTATAGGTAAAATACTAATTCCAGTAACAGTGATAGTATTAGTGATTTTAATGATAAGATTATGTTGCATATACAGAAAAAGAAGGAATGTTAGAAAGTCATTAACCCGTTAAGTGCTGCCGTCGGCCGTTGAACGTTCGGAGCACTACCTGGCTGGTGCTGCGCATGTTCAACGGCCGACGCAGCCCCGCCCGCTCTTAAAAACGGCCGCACTGCCGCAAAAAAACGGCCGCGGTTAGGGGGTTAAAGAAAGTAATCAAAGAAAAACGAGAGAGAGAAAGAGAAAAGGGTGATATAGAAATGGAGGAATTCCGAGAAAAGGTCTTGTCGTATTCGAATAAAGAAAGAAATAAAGTGAATAAACTTTTAAGACTTTTAAGACATGCTAAATTTGCTTTTAATAAAAATTAGATAAATGGAGAATTTAGCTGGTCTTGAGTTTTCCTATGCCTAATTTTTTACTAGCAGATTCGTCGGCCACAGTAGTGGCGTGACTAAACAAATGTTTTGTTAATAAAAACCATGGTAAACTCATTTAAAGTGCAGGTGTAAATAGTATAAATATCCAGTTTTAGTTTAGACACTCCGCTATGGTACAGAAGCTCTCTTTTGAATCTCACCGATCCATGAAGTAGGATGGAAGTGTTTTTGTGAGCGACTCGCAGTGTTATGGGCCCCACTGATGAGTAAATGTATGATTTTGTACTTCAGGGAAAAGTGACATGGTTTTAGAAATTATTTCCGGAGTAGCGCTGCATCAGCATCACCGAGGAGGGCCTTCTCCTAGGAGGACGATGCACTGTGGTGCTACAGCTGTTGTGGAAGTGGATCATTAAGCTTGAGCATCAAGGTCACCAAGGCATAGTCAAAACTAACAGCTAGATTCATGAAGCCGAAATCGGCTCGCAAAGGGCCAGATTCTGAGAATCTGGCCCTTTGCAAGCGCAATTTTTGCATTTGGGATTCATCATCCCAAATGCACAAATCGCTATTTGCTAAATCGCTATTTGCGAGGAATTGCATTTAAGGAATCTCTATTTGAGATTCCTTAAATGCAATTCATGAAACAAATACAAATTGCGAATTCGCAAAATTGGGCCGCTATTTACCGCGAATTCAAACCTTGTGGTAAATAGCGGAAACTTAGAAAAATGCCCTTAAGTGCATTTTTCTAAGTTGTATGTTACACACACACACATGTCCTTGGGACATGTGTGCGTAACACCAGCGTCCAATGTCATTTCAAGGGTGCAACAGGGTGTCCTTTGGACACCCCTGGCCTGCAGCCTTGAAATCGCAAAATTAAAATGTGAATCGCTAATAGCGATTCGCACATTGATATGTCTTCCCATTCATTCCTATGGGCCTTTAGGCCCATAGGAATGAATGGGGAGTTATTCCTTATTTGCGATTAGCAATTAGCTAATCGCAAATAAGGAAGCTGTAGGAATCGCAATAAATATTGCGATTCCTACATGAATCCCGTTTTGCGAGTCTGTAATAGCGTTTCCTTATTATTCTCTATTACAGACTCGAAAAACATGCCGATGATGAATCTGGCTGATAGTCTATACTAAGGGAAAAACTATGGTTCCTCGGGATGGACAGTGCCGTAGAGGAGATGCTGAAGACTTGCCATGTCTGCCAGATTTCCAGAGAAGCTGCATGCCCTACAGCCATCAATCAGGATCACTATGGACATTGGCAGCTTATCGGATGACGGAATGACAATGGTAATGATGGATCGGCATTCAAAGTATCTGGTAGTTTAAACAATCTCGTTTACGGCATTCTAGAATGTGCAGCCACTGTCGGAAAATAAATTTGCAACATTTGGCTTCCTTTAGAGATCATAACAAACAATGGACTTCCATTTCAAAGGACAGAGTTCAAAGAATATCGAGACCCCCTGGGGTTCAGACATAAGAAGATAATGCCACAGTGGCCACAAGCGAATGGTGAGGTGAAACCATGTATGATTACTCTGAGAATGTTTTTCCACATTGGTGTAGACCAAGAGGAAGACCTTGACTGGTACCTACACCGTTTCTTGAGTGTTTATTCAAACACAACCTATAGCACCTCTGAATACTTGCTCGGAGCATATAGATTCAAGAAATGGACACGGGACAGCCTCCTGGTTGGGTTTGTTCACCTGGCGTCCAGCATCTCAGGACATTTAAGACATGGGGTGGGTGGAATGGGTCATTCTGCCCACAAAACTGGGGGAGTTCAGTGACCCGCGAATCTCTTGTAACGTGGAGTTCTGGCCAAATTCTATCAATCACCGAGAGGAAGATTTTTTTCTCCACAAGGCTCCAGACATGCGAGTGAGATGTGCCATCCCCTAACGCAGGTGGTCGCAGTCAGAGGGGTACTGCTAAAGTAGATTTACTGCCCCTCAATAATTTCTTTTTATTTTAATGACAGCAAAATCAACTCGAATGTCCACGTGCTCTTGCACACCACATGGTGCCATTCGCACTGATTTTTCAGTCCTCTGGTTCTAAATTGGAGCTTGAGCAGTGCAATGTGCATATTTTCTGCACATTGGCAGAACTCCACGGAATCTCGCGGAGCTTGTAATACGTAACTCCGCAAGTTACGCTCACCCGTAGATAAGACACAGGAGCGGTGAAAAGACACCAATGACCGTTCGAGTAAAGACTAAAGGGCTCAAGTTCCTAAGCTTCAAATGAGGACCTGGTCCTCATTAGACACCGACATCTGGTATGGAAGTTCCGGACACCCTTGGAGAGTGGGCCATGGACCGTCGAAAAAATAAAAGGCATGAGGACATCTGCAGCTGAGAGGAGAGCGGTTGGCTAGTGCTTAATTTGTGGTTTCCGGTGCTTACAACAGTCTGCACTTTTTCTCTAAATTACAGATTAACACAGCAACAGTGGTTTATTATTTCAATGAACATTAAAAATGAGTATTATCTGCTGCCCAGGCTATTATTGTAGCTTTGGGGGTCTGGAATAGTCTGAAATGCCATGCTTGTAGGGTGTGTTGACTAGTAGTTGTGTTGGTTCTGTCTCTGGGGGCACGTAGCTGCAGTGGCCTCTTGACGAGGGCCCCGGCACAAATTAAGGATTGATGGCTGTCACAGAACATCTCACTGTGTAAGAAGCTGCCAGCAAATGAAGTGAGAGAAGAAGATGCCGGAGTCACTGAATATTCCAGGAAGGTCAATGACCACTTTTGAATCCGAGGAAAGGTCCCAGGGGCCCCTGGAGACAGAGGGGACACAGGTAAAGGAAAGTGAGGGCCATCGAGGGCCTATGAGGGAGCGCAATCCGAAGACGCTACGAAGCCAGAGATATGAAGTTGAAACCAAACCCTGCCCCAACCCAGGCCCGACGAGATTATGTTTGTGATCTCGGATGGGAGAGTACAGAGCTGCTCATTTTTGGCCTCATCTATATTGGAGAGATGTAGGGCTTCTCAACCACCCGGCCCCCACTAGTAGGAGAAACACGCACCCCTGAGGCCGCGCCCGGCCGGGGAGTAACATAAAGGGGCAGTGGACCGCTCCACGTCGGCGTGGAATGGAATTACGCCACACTGTGTAGTATTTGGACCCATTGCGCAGCGCTACTCTCCCTAACTCCCTTCACTCCGCGCTCTTTCCACCCTTATCCCACCCTCCCTATCGTCCCATTCTTTCCCCTCCCTTCCCTTCTTCTTCTCACGCCCACTCTTTGTCCCTCTCCCTCTTCTCGACGTCCTTCCCTCTTTTCCTACCTCCCACCACCTAAGCCCCCCCCCCCCGCCCCGTGACTCCACTCTAACTCTCGCCCCTTCTTCTCTCCATCCGTCCCACTCCCCTCCCTGCAGCCGCCCTCAGTGACTCTGCCCCCGCTCGCCTCTCCCCCCTCGGTTCCTCCCTCTTCCCTCTGCAGGTCTGAGGCTCGGCCGCCGAAGTTAGTCCTGCCCTGCCTCTGTGAGCCCCAGACCCCTGCCTCGGCGCTCTCCTGTCCCCTGCCCCATGCCAGGCTGGTGACAGCTCGAAGATGTACCGCAAAGACTTGGTGCTGACGCTGCTGCAGCTCTGCCTGCTCAGCCAGGGCACCCTGGCACAGCAGAGACCGGGCGGCCAGAGGCCGGGGGGACAGGGGCCGATAGACCCCCCTCAGCCCGGGACCGGGGGAGACACCAGCATCATCAGCCCCAGCAAGGGCTTCCAAGGTAAGAGCCTGGCGCAGAGGGTGGGGGTAGAGCAGGCCCCAAAGGATGGGGCAGCCGAGGGCACCCACAGCGCAGGGGACCCTATCATATATTATAACCCGCAAGGATGAGTCCCCCCAGAACGGGGTGCTTAAGAGAATAGCATCTCCCCAAGTGACAACCCCGAGGGCCTCTTTCAGGGTACCCAACACCCCCAGAAAGTAGATATCCAGAGAGATAGCTCTTTTCACCCTAGAGGGTAGCCACCCCCACCCCATGTTACACAGGCCCCGTGTTCTCCTCTGCAGGACATGAGTCCCCAGAGGGTGGGGGCACCGCCACTGCAGAGTGCCCCTCCCTAAGGACCCCTATGCCCAGAGCCCACCCCAGACAGGCTACCCGGTGCTTGCTGTCATCCTCCGGGTTATAATGAAACAGCGCCGGTGCTTTCTATGGACAGACACCCAGTGCAGCCTTTACATGAGTAATTCTAAGACATTCTTGGCTGGGCTGTTGTCAGTTTAGTGGGATAGCACCAGTACCCATCACGAGGGCTGTAATGCGTTTGACGGAACAGTGCCGGTACGTAGATTTGCTCCTCTTCTAATGGGACCGGAATTGCAATTTTATGTTGGGGTTAATGTTTTCATAGAGTGTACATACACTCATCAACAGCACTGTAATATTTAACGTAATGATATCAGACCTGACCAAGAGTCCCATGAGGATTATTTCAAGCCACTCGCGCCACTTTTGCGTCACTTTTCCCATGTTAAAAGTGACGCATAAATGGCGCGAGGGGCTTGTAAATCTGCCCCCATATGTTTGAATGGGGCATTAAAAGGTAGTCTCGGCAGCGCTGTTATACCAGCACTGCTCTGCTTTGCTTCCCCGGGTTACATCGCTTCCTGTGCATCTAGTTCGGAATTCTCCGAAGAACTGCACCGGCACTTTCAGAGTGTGTCTCCTGCACTTTGAGAGCACAAGTGTCTTTCCCGTGTCCAACAGGGTTGGGAATGGACCGGAGCATCTGAAAGGTGCAGCGGGTGAACTCGTGTCCAGCAGGGGGCGCGCGAGGCCTGCTTTGGGGTTGTTTCTCCGCTAGTGCGATCTGCAATGCAACGCGCGCCTCTGCCGGCCCCTGGCCACAGTGCGCCCGGTAGAGGAGAACAAGAGCTCTGGGCGCTCCCCTCCCCCCCCCCCCCCCCCACAAGGGACGTCGTCTGCAGGAACTGCCTGTCTGCTCTGTCTCTCCGCCGAACTGGGCTCTGACGCTGTCTCATTCTCACATTCTTTCTTTAATGATTCACGACGTGCCAGGTTTCGGGGATGCTGAATTTTGGGGAGCTGGGCCGTGTCAAGTGCCCAAAGAGGCGCGAGGTGAAGAGACCCCCCTGCATTGCTCTCACTCAGAAGCACAGCTGCCCCTTGCATCACACCCACCCCACCTGGCTCCGCACCCACTTCACGCACCCTTTCCACCTGAGCACTTCTGGCGTGTTACGTGTTATCCCCTAGGCATGTTGCCGCCCACCGCTGTCACGGCGCACCCCTAGCATGTTCCAGCTCTTGAATGTCGCATGTCGGGCTTGTTGCACCACTGGCATGTTGTGCAGCTTGGCATGCTACACTACTGCCACCCGTCTGTCACAGCTCAATGGCCAACCCAGCATGCAGTGCGCCTTGCAGTCACAGTTTAGGATCAGAAAGAGCACATGGTAGTAGTATGTAGTATGACAACGGTGCGGCTGCGCGTAGTCCATTGGCGGTGCTCTGTTGTGCTGCTGTCCTGCTGTTGTTCGTATGACTGCACTGCTGTGCTGTGTGTCCTACAGCTCCAAAGGGCATTGTGTGTGGTGTCGACAGTGCTGTGTTAGTTGACGGATGTAATATAGATGCAGTGAAGTGCTGTGCACCGTGTTCATCAAGTGCTGAACCTTATCATATAGTTGCTGTGCTGCATTATATGGCGAATTCATATAGCACTGCACTGTACAGGTGCAGTGCCGTGGCGTACTGCATACCATATACTGGCAGGGCTGCACTGCATGTGGTGTAGAGTAGATGCAGTGTTGCGGGAGGAAGAACAATTCTAGAATGCTTCTATATGATGACGTATGGCGTATAAATGCAAGGTCGATAGATGCAGCGTGCGTGGTACATCCGTAGTGCTGTGCTGCTTGTTGTGTAGCCACAACTGGCCTGTAGGTCCGTGCAGCTGAGAATGCAGTGCCGCACAATGCCTTGTAGGTGTTGTGGTGTACAACAGTAGCTCATACAGATGCAGTGCTCCGATGTATGTGGTAAAAGTGCGGTGTATGCCGTATAACTGGAGTGATGTACTATGTGTTGTATGGCATAGGTGCTGTGCTGTATGTGGTACAGACAGCACTGTTGTGTATGTCCTGCAACTTGTCTCCTGTTTGAAGTCCCCAAAACAAGGTCCAGAAAGATGTGGAAACAAGGGCGTGATATTCGCTCAGAATGAGTTCACATCAAACTCAGCGAAAAAAATAAAAATCTTTCCACATCCTCAGCCGACAATATTATTAACGCACTTTCAAAGCGGTATTTCCTACAGCGCCAAGAAACTCTAGGAAAGTGAATGTCGCGCTTCACAAGCCCTCCTTAATAACAATAATCATGGTGCCTGCTGCGTGCTGCTTAGCTGCAGCTCTTTACTGCACGCCACAGCGGGGTTGTGCTGTTGTGCTGTATTGTGTGCACAGGGAGGTTGTGTTGTAGTGTTTGTTGTATGGATGGAGTGATATGTTGTATGTTGTGTGGATGTCGTGATACTGCCGCATAAACGTGAGGTGGCGGTGCGGCACACACGTTATGCAGCATGGTATACTGGCGCAGTCAGGGTTGTGAGTAGTCTTACTTCGGGCACTGCCCAGTGTTGTGCCGTGGAAGGGCGCTGCCGCCCCCTGGACAGCGGCTGTGCTCTGCTGCCTGTTATGAGGTAGTGCATCAGCTTTAGTTTGAGCTGTGACATTATCTCCTGAACTATTCTTTGGGGTAATGGCAGTGACTTGTGACAGGTGTGGTGTAGTGGTGTACTTCACAGACAAGGCCCTGGTGCAGTGCAAACACAGGGCTGAGTTGCATGCACCATACAGCAGAGTGGCACGTGTGTGTGGTTGCAGTGATGCATGCAGATTCTCTGGTTCACGGCGTGGTGGGGTCTGTTGCATGTTATTTGTGGTGGTGGTGTTCTTGAAGTTTTGTCATTTTTCTGTGCTGTTTAGAAATGGTGTGACATTTATAAACACACAGTCCAGCAACCGAAGATGGCGGCGCAGTGTTGTTAGCAGGACACAGTCACTGGACGAGTTACTGGCATCTCTGTGTGCATAGGACTCTCAGCATGGAGGAGATTCTCAGGTCGAAGGAGCAGATTCATTCACAGACTGAATCTCAGGGCCTCCACAGAATCACCTCATCAACCACATTTGCTTCTTTGA